>NC_136062.1:220578189-221783189 GCF_964261635.1 Lissotriton helveticus
TATATTGTGCAGTTCAGTTTGCACAATAAGTCTCTTCCTAACAGACACACAGGACTAGAATCACATACTACAAACTGATGTTCATAGTTGTGGTTTCCTATTCTCACTAGCACTGGTTCCGTCAAAGGGTTAGTCATTCTCCTATTTGCGACTCCTACCACTTGAATTGTTTCCCCCGACATTGGTAGATCTGGAACCACTGCCGATCTCAAAGTTGATCGAGTAGCTCCGGTATCTACTAAGAATGTTGTAGGACACCCTGCCACTTCAGCCTCAACAAACGGTCCTCTTTGATCCACCTCTAGAACTGCCCCGAGGGTACAGTCCTCCTCTCTACTTACACGTCGTCCCGTCAATGGATCAACGTAGTAACACTCTTCTTCGTCTATAAAAAGAGGCATTTGTCTATAGATCTTTCCCCCTGTCGTAATCTTTGGTGGCTGCGGGAACTGAGCTCGTGGAGCCGAAGTCCCCCTTTTGGCCACGTTACTCTTTGGCACTGTCACCCCTTGAACTGGAACTTCTTGAACTTCCTCCTCCTCTACTTCTAGTTCTCCGTTTTCAGGGTTATAGGGACACTCGCGTTTCCAATGTCCCACCTGGTGACACTGGTGACACTTTGTCGTTTTTTTCAATGTAGCAATGTCTATTCTAGGTCTTGAGTTTTCCTCGCTGTCCTTATTCTGACTATTTGGTTTCCGTCCCATTGTCCCTGTTCCCTGTTGCTGCTGTCCACCCTTTCCAGCCGACTGCATCTGCACCATCATCAGTTTCTCCTTTAATTTCTTTGCTTTAGAATCTATTTCATCACTGCAATACCTTGCGTATCTCAAAATTTCATCCAATGGTTTGTTTTGCCAACAAATTAAATGTTGCTGAATCATCAAACAAATATCAGGTCTCAACCCCAAAACGAACTTCGATACAAACTGTCCTATATCTTTGGGATCCATTACATCTAATCCACTGTATTGTCTGAACGTTTTCAGCAATCGCTCATAAAACTCATGAACTGTCTCCTTGGGTTCCTGTCTTGTTCGGTCTATTTTTACCCAATCTATATCTTGTGGTGGCACCTTCTCCTTCAGCCATGTCATCACCCTATCATATTTTAACATTACGGCTTCTGACGGTCCATTAGTACGAGCATCCCTTTCTGGTTCTGCAGTTGGCCATTCGACACTAACTTTGCATGCTATCCACAAGTCTCCTGGGACCACAATGTCGAATAAGGTGTTCAAATCAATCCACAATACTTTTGAAATCTTGACAAACCTCTCTACCTGCTTGTACCACTCTACGGGATTTTCCCTTAACTTCGGAAACGAGTTGGTAAATGCAGCCAAATCTCCCCTACTCCAGGGCACATGTACATAACTCCCATTCGCTATCTCTCGCAAAGGGAATGCCTCCATCTGCAGTAGCCTTCCCTCCGGAGACATCACATTCGCGCTCCGCCTAACAGTTCCCTTTTTGGACCACCTCTCTTCCCATTTGTCCAGATCTCTCCCTGCTCTTATTCCTGTGATCAGTTCCCTTATGTGTGTTTTTAATCCAGTTGTCCTCCTCTCTTCTAAGTCATGATCTGAATAATGCAACCTATGGTTACCCTGCAATGCCTTTGTTCTGGACAAATCTACCATATACTTGTCTGCCAGTTCAGACAGTTTCTCATGAGTTGCTCTTGCCTTTCGAGTAATATCTTTTGCTATAAACAGCAGCTCATCTTGTTCGTACATGTCAATCCTTTCTAAAGGCAACACACCATCTATTATCTCGTCCAGGTCAGATTTTAAGCTGGTCACATTGAGTCTTTTGGCTTTTATCACAGCTTTCAGTATGCTATCTCTAGAGAGTCCATTTACATCTCTCCCATCACAGCTCTGAGTCCTACGTCTGGGCTCAGGCGTGTTATGGGGAGTCCTCCCATGCTCCCATCTCTCCAGGTCCCATGCAGTTCCATCCTCTCTGGGTGTATAGTGAAACACTTCTCTATTTCCCATAGTCCCACATTTCCCATTCTCCCTGGTTTCTCTAGGTGCATGGTAAGACATTCCATTATTCCCCATGCCTTCGCAATTTGTCTGTTATCTCTGATCACTCGGCGCATGGCAAGGTCCTTCGCGGTTCCCCATGTTCCCACTACTCCAGTGCTGTACGTTATCATCAGGTGCGTGGAGAGTGCACTTAAACCTATCCCTGTACTCTTGTGTCCTTTGGTCTCCCTCACTTTGAATGAGATGAGACGTCTCTCCACACTCCGTACTTCTACCTTTTCGCTCCTGCCCATTTCCACCGTCAATATGACGTGTAACTCCTCTACTCTCCTGACTTTTACCGTCCCACTCCTGACTGCTTTCGCTAGCCCCGCAGTGAGATAATGTCCCGTTGCCTCGACTTCCCCATCCAGCTTCTGCTCTTGACCTGTTGCTCGGTGCTTCTGTGGACCTATCCCATTACTTCAAATCAGCCCTCAACTCTTTATAGGATTTCGGCCGTGGTCCCCTCAGGTCCATCGGTCCTCTCTGACCCCCCTGTTCTGCTACGGGATCCACTGCTGAATCCAATGGGGTGCTCCACGTTATCGGTCCTGGCAATTTCCTCCAGGCGTTTGTCATGTTATTCCTCCTTTCCATCTCAACTCTTTCTCTGTCTAGCCGTACCTGTTCTTCCTCTCTCCCTTTCTCTGGGTGATAAACCGACACTATAGGACCTATGGTAACGGGTACTTGAAGAGCATCTGGCAATCCATAAGACTCAACCCTCTCTGTTGCTGGCATCTTCTGCACCACAACCCTTCCGACTACTCTCTGTATAGGACTATGTTGAGGTGTCTCCTCACCTTTGGTAGGTACCCAATTCGTTATAGGGAGTGTCCTGTTCCCTTCTATGTCAACCCTATCTTCCCTTGGGAGCTCAGTACCTTCTATCTCCCTATTGTCCGGAGGCGGTCTATCTATCAACAACCTATTTATTAGGCCATCCTCCGACTCGCTCTCGTCATCCTCTTCTATGGGTCTTTTTTCTCCTGTAACCTCTCTCACTGGGTACAACTTATCCACTTCAATCGTCTGTACCCTCCATTTCTTGGCTTCCGCATCCCATTTGGCATCTTGCACTGCCCTTACTGATCGCCTTACCCTTTCCTGGCGTCTGTTCTGATTCCTGTCGTGCGCCGCCCTAATCCACGCATTAAGGGCCTCAAACTGTGTTGGTCTAGGCAAAGGTCTCAATGAGGACATAACTGCTTTCAGCTGATGCAACACTTCTAGTCTAAACGTTCCGTATTTCGGAAAAGTCAGTTCCTCATTCCCCTCTGTAATCTTACTCCAAGTACCAAGCCGCAGTATAGTATGCAACCCAACATTCGTTGCCATATAGTGAGCTGGTGTACCCTCTGGCGGTGCCTCTTCCCTGTAATAAGATTCTCTTCTTTTTCTCTTAAAGATCGCTCTCAACCATTTAAAACACTTCATGTTCAAAATCTACACAATTTCTATTTTCTCCACGTTCGTTTACTTCCTGATGACAATCCACCAATCCCAGCACGGTTCTCGCTAACCGGCCTATCACAGCGCGGCTCTCGCTGACGTCACACCAACCGGCCTATCTCAGCGCGGCTTCACACCAACCGGCCTATCACAGCGCGGCTCTCGCTGACGTCACACCAACCAGCCTATCTCAGCGCGGCTTCACACCAACTGGCCTATCACAGCACGGCTCTCGCTGACGTCACTCGTCCCCCTTCGCAGCAGTTACCCTCCTTTCTCCGCTCGTCTCCCGGTCATGCATGCGTCCCATTCATACTCTGAAAAATGATTACTTCCGACCAAGCGATCACTTTCCTTGACTGTACGCCCACAGTCTAACCGTAATTGTCACCTTAACTGACGAAATGTCTTTCCGTGTACGTCCAGACAATCGCCTTAACTGATAGGTTACTTACACACGGTAACTTTCGACCTGCGTCCGTTACCCACACACTCACTCTTGCGTTCCCCCTATCTCGGTCCTGCGGGCGATCAATGGTACCTCATGACCCCCTTTACTCTGGTCGACAACTACTCTGGATGTTCGATACACCCGAACCACTTAAGCTCTTCCCCGAACTTAAGATTTTCCCAGTTTGTCAGGTTGCGCGCGCTCACAACCCTCTCTCAATCACACTACAGGCATTCAACTCCGCATGACATTACAATACAGATACAACACAAAACACCGCAATCTGTCAACGCATGACCCTTGTTATACTTACTCTCGTCCGACCCTGCTGCTTTTCTCTCGCACCGTCAGCACCTTCTTCAGCAGGCGACTCTTCCGCTGCTCATCTCTCGATCTCTAGGGACCTTGGGGTAATCTTAACCTAGTCTAGATCACCTTCCTCTAGAAGGTAACCATCCTCTGCTACCAACTGTTACGGCGGGATTTCTGATCTATTTCTATAGGTCTAGATCCCAACTCAGGTCGACTGAACCGTTGATACCTGTCATAGAGTAAAAGGCAATCCACTACTAGGTCAATCAGTTAAGGACTTACCCCACTCTAAAGAACCACTTACTACGAATAAGTTTTAAAAGTTTATTATAAAGCCAAAGTTAACTGGAGATACAAACATCTCAATATAAGGTTCAAAAGATATACTGGTATCAATACAAACATACATTTTCTAAATGCTCTTAGTCGGCAGAAGAATATCACCAAAACCAATTCAAAAAGCATCAGAGTTGCAAGAATAGACACAAGCTGTAGCTTATGAGTCATTTACAGAAAGGAAGAAAATCCAGATTAGACTGTCCCTACACTAGACTAAGTGACATCCCTACTTAGTAAAATCTTAACCTAAAAAGGTGTCAGCAGTGGTGACTTCCAAAGAAGATCACTCACTTCCCTTAGTCTTCGTTGTAAATCGGTTTCTCGCAGTTATCCTATCTGCCTACCCATCCGCTCTCTTAGGTTCCTCAGACCATCTGCCCTAACTCCACCCAGGGGTGCTGTCCCTAATACAAAAATCACATTTACAATAGAAACGCCCTTTAGAGACGCCCCTCACGTGGTGTCAGTTCTGGCATTTTCCATGCTGATACTCCTCTGGGCCCATCGTTAGCGTTGACCTTGCTTCTCAGGCTCTTCTCCGGCAGGACGGTACCCCCCAGGAAATTCATGAAGCCTCCTCCAGGCCTCTGCCTGGCTCTCTGAACAAAACTCTATTCATCACTCTCTTGATTGGAACCTCCTCGCACCTGCAAACAGACACTTGTACAGTGGGCCCCAAATTCCGGCCTCCACCATATCTTCTAAGTCGTAAACCATCGAGCAGTCTCTGCAATTTAAGCTTAACATGACATTCCTCTAACTAACACATGCAGATCAAAAGAAATGAACTTATCTATTCAGGCCTATTTGAATTACATGAAACGGGCCTGTGCACTCTGTAAACCTTTAATTTCTTAGTCTAAACAGTATTCTAACTCATTACACACAATGATTATATAAAACACTTCTATAAAACATATATTTCAGTTCTATGATCAATAATACTTTGAATTACAACAACATTAAAATCCATATCATGTGAGAGTGTAACAACCCCTTTCATTCTCTGTGAACTGCCATGTGGCCTACACATTTCTACGTTTATCAGTATTACATTCTCCTCTACAACAGCCACATAACATGGGATTTCAACGACATTCTAACATCTCTACACACTTCTACATTAGCTTTTCACACTGATATATGCATTCTATTTTAATTAAACACTCTTATGTATTTTCACTCTATAAATTCGACACTCTTATGTAATCTTCACTAAACTAATGCAACGTGCTTGTAAATATGATGCACTTCTAATTTTTTCTCGATTTGCGCTCTCTCAGTTGCAAGCCCTCACCCCCAGTCAACTGATCTGAATTTAATCCATCATCATTCTTTAGCTCACTCCGCCACCCCAGTTCAGACATGGCCATATGCAAATCAGTCTGACCCTGTGCCTCATGGGAACTGTTCAGCCCGAACTGCCAAGCCATTTCTTCCCTGGACCGGAAACATGCACCCTGGGACCGGTTTCTGGCTAATCAAACGCCCCACTGAACCAGATTTCGAACTCTTCTTTGTGCTCTGTAACCTTCCCTGCTGTTTGGAAGCAGGCTTTTCTTGTGCTGATCCTCAAAAAACCTGATGCTGACCCTGCCGTTTAAAACAATTATAGACCTATTTTCCTCCTACCGGCACCAGCAAAAATTCTCGAACAAATAGTTCAGGAGCAACTTTCCACTCACTTGGAATCTTGAAAACATATTCATGACTCCCATTCCGGATTCAGAACTGTCTACAGTACTGAAACCGCCCTTCTTGAAGTTTCCAAGAGTATCCATGATAGGGTTAATTTGGGCAAAGCAGCTATGCTAGTGCTACTTGATTTTTCCACGGTGTACTATACGGTTTCCCCCCTATCCTTCTGGATATGTTAAGTGACATGGGTATTCAGGGCACGCTCCTGTCCTGGATCTGGTCCTTTCTAGGAAACTGATCTCAACAAGTCTTTCTTCATCCTCTCATCTCTGACGGGAAAACCCCTGCTCTGCGGGGACCCTCAAGGCTCTGCCTTGAGCCCATTCCTTTTTAACGCCTACCTATCACCTCTTGCGGCGCTGGTAGAATCCTGCGGGGTGTGGGTGATCTCCTACGCAGATGATACCGAACTGGAGTTCTCTTTTGAAGAGCATTCCGAAGCAGCATTTTCTCTCTCTAGAAATTGCCTGAGTAACATCTCGGCTTCGATGTCATCGAACTGTCTCAAGCTTATCTCGGACTAAACCGATGTACTCTTTTTTTAACCAAAAAACTCCGCCCCAGCGTTTTGGTGACCGTCAGAGATGAATACTCCTACCAAGTCTGCTGACTCGGTGAGAAATCTCGGCTTCAGATTCGACAATGGATTTTCTTTCACAAGTGTCCTCCTCATGCTTTTGTAAGCTTTGCAAGCTGCAGAAATTCCTCCATTTCCTTCCCCTGGAGTCCCATCAGACGGTAATTCATGCCTTAATTACATCCCACTTGGACTACACAAACAGTCTCTACCTGGAGACTCCCGCCTATTTGACTCAGCATCTGCAGATAATACAAAACGCTGCGGCCAGAGTGATTTGTAAAATTCCTTTGCGCCACTTGATTACACCTCATTTCAATCTATTAAAGCATTTCCATACCCTTAACCAGGAGCAGTAAATCAGATAAGGAAATATACTCCCTTGCTGAAAAGAGTAATGCAGGAGGACTACAATTGGACAATGAAGGACGAAATTGATGCAATTATGGATCTGTTGCTAAGATTTTCAGACTTTGTAGATTTAAGGCATTTCCTAATAGCGTTGAAGGATACATGCATGGTGAACACAGGAGTGATGTTGAGTGTTCTACAAACCTATAAAAGTGTGGGGTTTGTGAAAAGTGAGTCACCTTTCATAATTTCCCAATGGCATGTTATGCGCACATAAAACCTGATCTGCATACTTTATACTGCTGAGAGTGTTATTATTGGGAAGATGTGTTTCCTGTGCTGCACAGAATTGTGAGGTCCTGTTAAAATCACACAGGGAGGCCTATACGACAAACATACTGATCCATCATCAGTCTGCTGGATGCATTGAGTCAATAAACAAAGGTTTTAAGCCCATCGCCTGTAGGGAATCCCAGAGACCAGGATTGATGACTAATCTTTCTCATTACATTACTGTTCTGGACTGCCTACCCACCTTTGTCCTGCTATGCCTGGTTGCCTAATAAAAGAGCAGTAGATATAGGAACAAATGAGTTTTCTGGGCAAGTGGGCAGTTAAAAGAAAGAGAAACAAAATAAAGCAGATGCATGTAATAAAGTCATTATCAAAGTCTATTGGGAAGTGTGCTAAAATTCAGCAGGAAAGTGTTTTTTTCGTTTCTCTAGTTCCTTTAACTATGTACAAACCCGCGTGGACATTTTCAAATTCAACGCAGAGCCCGTATCTATAAGAGAAAATGAGGGGACTAAAAATCAATCCTCATTAACAGTTTCTGACATTCCTGTCTTATAAACTTTGGAAACCCTGGTATCAGAAAGTAACAAATGCAGACATGTGCCAAACATTCAAGAAACCTTACAAAATGCAGGCATTGGGCTTGGGAACCTGGATCCCAGTCCCTTTAAAGCTCCGTCCTCCTTCATGCTCATCATGCCCCTTGATGCGATCCACATCTTTCAGGATGCAGTAATAGATCAATTAAAAAAGCTACAATCTAAATTCAAACAAAAAAAGAAAACTATGGGATTCAAACAAAAGAAGTACCAAGATCTAATCAAAAAATTACAGGCCCAGAATGATGTAATTATAAATAAAGCGGACAAAGGAGGAACCATTGTCTTGTAGCCAAAAGCAGACTATCTAGCAGAAGCCCACAAACATTTAGACGACACATCATGCTATGTTAAAGCTAATCACCATAAATTGAAGGAAGTTCAAGAACTACTTAAACAACATCGCAATAAATGGAAGAGGGAATGCCTTCTATCTAATCAGGAATATCTATTCTTAAGAACAGATTTTCCTATCTCACGATTATCTAATTAATTCCCAGGATTCATAAAAAGGTTATGCCGGTCCTTGGAAGACCCATCATGTCAGCCAAAGGAGGACTATTACAAAAGGTGTCACAAAATGTGGATTACTATCTACAGGATTATGTCAAAGCACTACTGTTGTATATAACGGACACAGACGACTTTCTAGACAAAATCAAAAGCATCTCTTGGTCTAACCAGTACTTGCTAAATACACTCGACCTCTGTGCTCTATATACTAGCATTAACCATGCTAATGGGATCAAAGCTGCAGGTTTCTATTTAGAAAATGTTCCCATTAAAATGTACCGACATGGTAAAATGATACTTGAGATGATAGACTTCCGTTTACACAATAACCTGTTTATGTTTAATAAGTAAATATACAAACAAACGAGAGGTGTTGACACGGGAGCCTGATTCTCCCCAGCTATGCTTGTTTATACGTAGGTTGGTGAGAGGAGCGGGTACTAAGGGCCACACACAGAGAGGTGTGGGATAACCAGATAATTTGCTGGATGAGATTTATAGATTATGTTTTTATGGTGTGGAATGGTTCAGAAATACAAGCTAAGGCATTCATCAACAGCATTAATCACAATAATTAGAATTTACAATTTACAGCAGACCTCAGCAAAACGGAAATGAACTTTCTAGATGTAAAAGTCCAAGTCATCAATAACAGACTGGAAACCTCATTATTCAGAAAAAGCACGGCAGGCAGCACCACCCTCCATGCCTCCAGCTATCTCCCTCACCATCTGATCAAAAGCATCCTGTTCGTAGAGTTACTTAGACTCCGGAAAATCTGTAGCACAGACCAAGCATTTAAGGACTGTGTAAAAGATGCTACTATTAAATTCACAGAGAAGAGAAAGGATATAGTGAGAAAGTTATACACACCACATTAGAAAAAGTCAACAGTCTCGAATAGTGAAGGACTACACAACAAGGGCTCTGGACAGAACGGGCAAATAAACGTTGAGCCAAACATAATGCCTAACAACCAGGGAACCAGACTAGTAACTACTTACAGTAATCACCATAAACGCATCAGAACCATCATCAATTCTAACTGGCCAATTATAAAATCCGATGCAGTATTGGGTGACCTCATTCCAGGAGAGCCCTCCATTACTTTCAGGAGAGCTAGGTCAATGCATAACTCACTAGTGAGGAGTAGTCCGGAATTATCCAGGGTAGATAACAAATCTAAGAAAACTTGGTTGAGTCAGCAAAAAGTGTTTTTTAAGAGCAGTACTTGCCGAGCTTGCAAGTTCGGCATAAATACAACCAAATATTCCTCCGACCTAGTATTAACCTGCCCAAAGAAAGATACTATTGCCATACAGAATTTGCAGTATATGTTCTAACATGTACTGGTGGCCTACAATACATGGGCAGTACAAAGTTACAGGTACATGTGCGAATTCTGCAACATCTTAGGGCAATTGTCAATTCTGACATGTCGTACCCTGTGGTAAGGCACTTTAAGCTGGTCAATAATAGGGGCCTAAACTGCCTTAAATACTTTGTCATTGGTTTAGTTCCGAGAGGCGGAAACAGAGAAAAACTCTTGAGGAGACTAGAGTCCAAGTTCATCTTGGAGTTAGATACTCAAACTCCCACTGGACTCAATAATGGGGAAGAACTGAATAACTTTTTATGAAGCCAATATTTCCCAGTTGTAACCTTTAACCCCTTCAGTGCTAATGACAAGGGTAACTCGTCATGGAGTTTCCATTGATTTCAATGGAAAGTCAATGGGAAGAGGTGGATGTACCTTAGCATCCAAGTGGTTAAGAAGCTTCCAGTAATTCAACAGTTCTCTATTTATTGATGCCCCAATAAGAATATGCCTCCAATTTTTCAGGGATTGCACACATATGAATATGGGTGAACATATAGGGAATTAGTCACCGCAACAGAATTTAGGTGATACATTTCTATTTTATTATCTTTACTGCCTACTTTCCGCAACCCAGGACTAGGGTTTTTTTAATCACAGCACTTCAGCACTTTTATAAGCACATAGGAACTTTTTTTCTTAATAAACTCGTAATAGGCTATATCAATTATGCGCTAACAAATACTTGGCTTTTCATTCAAATAGGAGTCTTGGCCTAGAACATTGCATAGGATCATATTTGTAGGCTTTATTAATACATGGTATTAAACATATAACGATATTTATGTTTCTGATTCAGTTTAAATACACATAGTCTTTAACGATTCTATTAGATTAACTATCTACAGTTTTTAGGATATAGAGAAAGGTTTGGTACTGACATACCAATAGGCTATGATATGTTTCAGATACAATTAAGTAACAGCATTTGAGCTAATGCCAAACTCACATTAAAATTGTTATTAGGAGAGGATTTTGTAGAAATATTTTAACATTTACATTATTAATAGCCAATAAGGGATCAATTACTGTGTTTTTAAGAAAGATTTATATAATACAATAAAATTGGTTATTATCTATATTACATAGTCTTTAATATTTTACATTTGCATTGTCATTTACACCTGTATTTAAACTCTTATTTATGTAAAAAAAATAGGCGTATACTTACAAACATTGTTTTAAGTATCGAATTTAAAATCACAGCTTCTTTCTATGTCCATGCCTGAGTTTGTATCACGTGATGTTAAAGACCACTTTATAGCACAGTTCTGGAAGTGTACCTCGGTATGTGAACAAGCCCACTGAGGTGGGTGAAACGCGTCATCCTGCCATCCTGCCATCCCGATCTTTCCAATAAATTGAAACTATAGCTACCAGTGGAGTTCGTGTTCCCGTTTTTCTTGCTTTGCTGAATGACGGGGGCTACCCTTTGGTATATATATATATATATATATATATATATATATATATATATAGTCACAGAAAAAAACATAGGTTTCAGGGCTGTTATAGTTAGCTGGACATTTCATTCATACAAAATCATAGAAATTCCTCCGTTATAGTTAGTTCTGCTAACTATAACTCGCGCACCCGCAATGCACTGCTGATGATGTCACATATTACAACATTCATGACATGGTCAGTGACATCACTGATGACATCACTGAAGACTGGTCATCGAGAGGGAGGAGTCCAGGATGAAGCCCAGGTTGCGTGCATGGTCTATTGGCTTGGGAGCGGTTCCCAGGGCTGGGGGCCACCAGGAGTCGTCCCAGGCGGAGGGCGATGGTCCCAGGATGAGGACTTCCGTCTTGTCTGAGTTCATTTTCAGGCGGCTGTTTTTCATCCATTCGGCGACGTCTTTCATCCCTTCGTGTAGGCTGGTTCTGGCGGTGTCGGGGTCTCTGGTGAGGGAGAGGATTAGCTGGGTGTCGTCGGCGTAGGAGATGATGTTGAGGTTGTGTTGGCGTGCGATGGTGGCAAGAGGTCTCATGTAGACGTTGAATAGGGTTGGGCTGAGTGATGATCCTTGCGGGACGCCGCAGATGACTTCGGTGGCCTCGGATCGAAACGGGGGGAGGCGGACTCTCTGTGTTCTTCCGGCGAGGAATGAGACGATCCACTCCAGTGCCTTCTATTGGATGCCGATGTTGCTGAGGCGCTGTATTAGGGTGCGGTGGCAGACAGTGTCGAACGCTGCGGAGAAGTCCAGGAGGATGAGTGCCGCTGTTTCCCCGTTGTCGAGCAGGGCTCGGATGTCGTCGGTTGCTGCGATGAGGGCGGTCTCGGTGCTGTGGTTGGCTCTGAAACCGGACTGCGAGGGGTCGAGGGATCCGTTCGTCTCGAGGAAGGCGGCAAGCTGTCTGTTGACGATCTTCTCGATGACTTTGGCAGGAAAAGGAAGGAGCGAGATGGGGCGGAAGTTTTTGAGGTCGGTGGGGCAAGCTGCTTTGAACCCCTCACCTGCTGTGGCAAGTACGTTTGGAGCATCTTCAGGAACACCTGCAATGGACATTAGGCCAGAATTTGCCTTTCTCGAGCAACACTGAGTGAAGTGTAAGAATCTTATATGCTTCGGTGAGCACTCAGTGGATGCAGTTTGTGCTGCGCAACGCAATCATCGCTGTTAATTTTTTTTTGTTTGTTGTTGGAATGATAAGTAATTCCAAAAGTTTCCTGTTTTATTTGTTCTTTTTTTTGTTCATTTTTTGAAAAAACACCCCAAAAAATGTGAACATTGTTAAAAAAAGTAAAAAAAAATACAAAAGAAAAAATAAGAAAAAAGTAAGTTCTTATCAGAACTATCTTATCTGGTTAAAGAACGAACTATAATTGCAAGGTAATGTGTGAAAGTTTGGTTGAATATATGTATACAGCATGTTTGACTGAAAGAATGCATTAGTAGTGTATTCTGAATTTATAGGTGAAGATTTATGAGGAAGTACTGCAGCGTTACACTGCAAGCTCTTTAGCTGTACTGCACTGTGGCACTTCCGAAGCACAAGGATGTGACATATGTACATGAATATGTTGCAACTCTGTGCTTCCCTCTGCACTACTGGACAAACTGCAGCCATGCAGTGACACAGGCACCCTTGCACCATGGTGCAAGGATGTCTGTGTCGTGCGAGATTGTTTTTTGTGCAGGAAGGTGTCCCTTCCTGCACAAAAAACAATCAGAAAAGGCATTTTCCTCTTTCAATGTATGCTGTGGAATGCAGCATGCATTGAAAGAGGTAAAAATGAGGAGAAATGAAAAAACAATTATCCTCGTTGCGACTTGCGACACCAACTCTAGGATGGCACACCATTCACATACATCTCCAGATTTACGATTTTTCATAAATCTGGAGATTTGTCTTGTTCTATGGGTATTGCGTGGGAACACCCACAGCAACACCTATGGAATACCCTTTCAACGCAAAGTTCTGTGTATGAAGCGGTCGTATTTACAAGGAGAGGAAAAACCATGCAGGGTGACTTTTCCTCTCCTTGTAAATATGAAGGAGTGCCTGGCGCTATCACTACGTAATACAAAGTGACATACTGGTGGCGCACGGTGCTTGTAAATCTGCCCCATAAGTGCTTAGGTATTGGCAGACTGATACAATAAGAACATAGTGCTGGTTGGGTGATTGAAGAATTGCATGAGACTGAGAGGAGGTATCCTACGCTGCAAGGGTACTACTTCAGTATTTAATGGAGTGGACCAATAGTATGTATCTGCTTAGAGATTTGTAAGGATTATGCACAGAATATTTTATGTGTACTTGTGTTGGTGCATAGGTCATTTTATAAGAATACCACTAGTAACTGGAATGATGACAGTGCTGCACACTTAATTTATAAGTGCTTACGTATTGGTGGAGTGATGGGAGAAGTAGATAGTGTTAGATAAGTGATTAAAGCAGTGCATGCAACAGACTGGACGATTCCTACACTGCATGTGTGCTAACTGGGTATTTAGAAGAGTGTATCAATAGTATGTAGTTAGTTAGAGGTGTGCATGCATAGTGTACAAAATATTGTACCTACACTTGTTTTAGTGACTACGTCATTCCTTAAGTACACGACTGGTAACTGGAGAAATTTCAGCGTTGCAAAGAAAGTGTGTGCTGAATTTATAAGTGCTTAGGTATTCGTGGAGTGATAGGATACGTAGATAGTGCTGGATGGGTGAATGGAGAAGTGCATTGGACAGACAGAAGGATTCCTAGACTGCATATGAACTAACTGGGTATTTAGAAGAGCGTATCAATAATATGTAGCTGGTTAGAGGTCTGCCTGAATAGTGAAGAGAATATTGTAGCTGTACTGTTATTGGTGTGTCTATGGTTTCAAGAATGGTAGTCTGTATTTTAGGGTGCGAGGAGGTGCATCAGATGATCACGTGGATGATGTCATCAGTGATATAACTGATCATGTCATCAGTGATGTAATATGTGACGTCATCAGCAGTGCATTGAAGGGGCGCGAGTTATAGTTAGCACAACTAACTATAACGGCCGAATTTCTCTTGTTTTGTACGAGTGAAATGTCCAACTAACTATCATGTCCATGAAAACTGTAGGTTTTCAGTGAATTTCTGAGGTTTTTTAAATGCTAATTTCTAACTATAATGTCCCTGAAACTTGTGTGTTTTTCAGTGAACTTTATATATATGTATTTAATCTCCTCTCACTCTTAAAAGGAAGGAATCAGCACTCAGGTTGAAGCTTGGAAGTATTTAATCTGCAAAAGACGTGTTCCACGCATTTCGGCTCGTCTGAACCTTGATAACGATACAAGACGTCATTGTAGCATCCTTATTTAAATGTACAAATGCCTAAGTTTCCAACATTAACAAAGGACTACATATTAATTTAATCCAAAAAGCTGGTGACCATATTAGGATGGTCACGATGTGAAAATTCAGGAATTGATACGATAAAGAAAAGAAAATAAGTGTTAATATGCACACAGTGTCATTTCAGCATACCTTGCCCCGTGACCGCCATACCTGTATGTTTGTCAATGTGACTTATTTATAATAAACATACTTAGGATTGCAAACATCAACATAAACAATGGATTACATATTACTTTAAAGTAAAAGGCTATCGGCCATATTAATCTGGGCACGTTGCTTATTATAATGGTTCTTACACGAAAGAAAAGGAAAAATAGGGGTGTTAATATACACACATTATCCCAAAATAAAGTTGTAGCGATTATATTTCCATTCCATTCACAGCTCATTTGAGATGTCATGAGTGATGTAATGAGTGATGTAACTGACCATGTCATGAATGATGTAATGTCTGAGGTCATTAGCTGTACATTGCGGGGGCGTAAGTTATAGTTAGCTCCGGTAACAATAACTGCTGAATTTCACTGGTTGTGTATGAGTGAAATCTGAGTCTAACTATACTCTCCCTGTAATCTTTGTTTTTTTCAGCAAATTTCTAGTTTTTTTTAACGTTAAGTAAGATGCATATCACAATGGATGGTGGGGGGTTGGTAGCAGGGCCTGCCATTGTGCTGCCCACACCAAAGCGTGCTGCTCCTGCCTTCTCTCCTCCTAGCCATCCATTGTCCAAGTCCATATCCATGTTCCCTTATTACAGCCCTGTGTGGCCGTTGTTTTGCCACTGGCCTTCCCGCCTTCTCTGAACAGTTAGCTTGCTGCCCCATCCACCTCCTCCCTATCCTCTGTTATCTGAATCCATGGACTAGCCTCCTCCCTCCTGCCATGCATGGTATGATGTGCTGCTACTGTCCTCTAATTAGCATGATGTACCAGTCCACTCCTCCTACCCTCCATTGCCCAATTCTATGTCCCATCATTGACCTCCTGCTTAGCCTCTGTGCTTAGCTTGCTGCCCCTATTCTCCATCCCCCTGCCCTCCGATGCTGGTGTGCATGCCCCTGCTCCATCCTTTTTGCCCACCATGTTCCATGGTCTTGCCACTCCTATCACCTCTGAGTGTTCTGTTGAGCTGCCACTCCCCTCCCACCTGCCTAGCATTATCAGATGACTGTAACCTGTCCCTGCCACCTCCATCCTGCCTGTCCACATTCCATGCCCCTATCCCCTTCCTCCTGTCCTTCTTGGTCCCTTTTACTGCCACACCCTTCCACCCTCCCTGATCTGTTGTGCTGCAACTGCTCCTCCTGCCTGCCCCGCATGGTCTGTTGTGAGACTCCTTCCCCTGAACTCTCTTGTCAGTGCCCAGGTCCTGACCCTCCCTTCTATCCTCCATGGTCCTTTGTGAATGCCCCTGCACCCTCCTTCTTGCCCATCATAGCCATTGTGCTGCCACTAACCCTCCTGCTTGCCATGCATGGTCTTCTGTGCTGCCACAGCCCCTTCCACCTTCCCTGTGTGGTCAGCTAGCTGCCCATGACCCCCTCCCACCTTCCCTACATGTTCTGTGTGTATGCCATTATAGTCTCACTGTTGCTCTCCATGGTGTGTCTTGCTTCTAGTGCCCATCCTGCCTGACCTCCATGGTAATCTTGCTGCTACTGCCCCGCTCCCTTGCCCCCAGCCCTCTGTTTCCATGTGCAGACCCCTATTCCCTCCCTCCTGGCTTGTTTGTTCCATTGTAATGCTCCTGATCCGTCCCTCTTGCCCTTTATGGTCCGTTATGCTGTAGCTTTCTCTCCTGTCTGTCCATTAGGGTCAGCTAGCTACCATTGCCTCTTTCCCCTCTGTTCTCTGTTGTCCATGTGCATGGTCCTGTCCCCTCCCTATTGCTTTCTATGGATTATTGTGCTGCACTCCCATCCCGCATGTCCTGTGTGGTGTATTGTGCTGCTGCAAACCCTGATGCCTGCCCTGTAGGAGCAGTTTGGTGCACCTCTCCATATCCCTCCTGTCCTCTGTTATCCGAGTCCATGTCCCTACCCCAATTCCTCCTGCCTTCCGTGATCCAATGTACCATACTGGCTAACATTTTGAACTTGGTAAGAGGGAGATTTTGAAAAAAATCTGGGGTATTGATTTTCCCCTTTGACTTACATTGAAAAAGAGGAGATTGTAGACAGGAGATAGATCAAATAAAGCCCCTTTGGGCTTAAAAACATTGGACGTTTCTGGTTGTACTACCACTGCCTCTTCCTTCTGCCCACAATGGTCTATTATATTGCCGCAGCCTCTCTTGACAGTCCTGTATTGTTGGTTTGTTGCCCCTGCCCCACTTTCCACTGCCCTCCATAGTCTGTTGTGCTGCCACTGCCTTCCTGCCTGCCTAGTGTGGTCAAATTGTTGCCTCTGCACCCTCCGACCTGTCCCTGGTCTCTGCCTCTCAACAGTATCCTAATGAACAGCTAGATTGCTAACATTCTATATTTATTACAAAAGTGTGGAACGCTTGACACCATCTTGATGTAATCAAAACTGTAATACCTAGAGCATTTCCTTCAGAAATTACATATATGGGAGGGTCTTATTTGCATCAAAATTATGGGCAGTGCTCTAAAAAACTAAAATGAGGTCATATTTGAGTTTTCAAATAGCGACAAAGCACTTTTAAATTGTTTGTTATCTTTATGTTTTTTTATCCAGTTGACCACTTGATTAAATGTTGCACTTAGGAGAGAGGATGTGGTGTTACTTCCAGAGCTGCAGACTTTGCAACTGAGTAACCAGGTTGGAGTTTCTGCTTCAGCTTGACATTCTGTGATTCTGGTCAAATCACTTAATCTCTCCATGTCTAAAACCAAAATGAATTTGTTCTGATATAACCAATGCTCATGTAAAGCACTCCAATACCTGACAAGTCTGCACTATATAAAACTGCAAAAACATAAAAAATAAAAGGTGTTTTGCACACTTCTGTCATTGGGCTACATCTGGGCTACATCTGGGTGATATTTGTGCTACATTTGTGACTTTTTTTTCCTCTGGTGGCCATCTTGGGAGATTTATTTGTTATGAAGTTTCCTAATTTCCTCATTTACTGCAGTCTCCTCAGTAGGAAATGCTTTCAATTTTTTCTTTGATTCCATCAAGAAGGTATTCAGATATGTGCCATAAATTCTGAATGTTAGCACTCAGTTTGCTCATTAGATCACTGTAGTAAAGCTACTGCTCACCAGGGAAGTCTGCTGCTGGTATTCAAAGTGCATGTTTCAGTCTGCAGGTTAGAATTTTTTAATGAAATAGAAGAGGTTTTGAGATGTCAAAATGTGCCCTAATTTTTCTTTCTGCAGCACTAATCATAATTTCTATGGCAAAATGAACCCTCTCATTTTGTTCCTTTGCAAAATAAATGTCTCAAGTGTTACCACTTTATTTCAATCAAGATGGCTTCATGTGTGCCATACTTTTGTCATAAGAAAGACTGTTAGCGCTCTAGCTGTTCTTTAGAACTCTGAGACATTCTGTCATTGGGCTATACTTGGGCTACATCTGGGTAATATTTGTGCTACCTTTGGGCTCTTTTGCCTCTGGTGGCCATCTTGGGAGACTTATTTGTTATGAAGTTTTCTAATTTCCTCATTTACTACAGTCTCCTCAGTAGGAAATACTTTCAGTTTTTTAATTTGATTCCATCAAGAAGGCATTCAGATGTGTCACACATTTGCCATAAATTCAGAATGTTGGCACTCTACTTGCTTATTAGATCACTGTAGTAAAGCTACTGCTCACCAGGGAAGTCTGCTGCTGGTATTGAAAGTGCATGTTTCAGTCTGCATGTCAGAATGTTTTAATGAACTAGAAAAGGATTTGAGAAGTCACTCAAAATGTGCCCTAATTTTTCTTTCTGCAGCACTAATCATACTTTCTATGGCAAAATGAACCCCCTCATTTTGTTCCTTTATTCCAATCAAGATGGCTTTGGTGTGCAATACGTTTGTCATAAGTAGGACTGTTAGCGCTCTAGTTGTTCTTTAGAACACTCTGGGAAGTTGCAGTAGAACACAAAGGAATCAACTGACAGTCTCAGCCCTTGTTGGATGTACATGTTTTACTGAGAATGTCAGACTTCATTCTCACATGACTAGAAAGATAATGTGAATTTACAGAAAATATGCTCTCAGTTTAGCTTATAGATCACCTTCCAAACCTCTGTGGGAAAAGCATGAGAAAATTATTTTCTCTCAAACATGATTCATGATATCCCAGCAGAAGGCTCTTTCACATGGTAAAATCACCTTAGAACACACCACAATTGCTAAAAATGAGTATGGTACCATCAACAAATGATTTATAATGTAACTAAAGTCTTAAAACCTTCTATTAACTGCAATGCTTTTTAATGATGTGCTATCATGTATATTGGTCCCAAGATGGCTGCCATCACTTCTTGGATGAAGTGCTGACAGCCATTCAGATCTCATGATGAGATGTGTGGTTAGGCTCCGCCCAGATATGTATATCTCTTTTTCCATTAATATTTTAAAAACTACTGAATGGATTTACACCGTTTAACAAAAAAGAGCTCTTTCTGAACCAATAGCTACTTTTTTGCCAAATTTGGTGTAATTCCGTTCAGCAATTCGGGCTGTAGCCGTGTCTAACGTTTCCTATAGAAAATGGCATGGTTTTGGGAACCCCCTCTTTTCTCTCCCCCCGCTTACCGAATCACCCCGAAACTTTCAAGATAGGAGCGGACCGAAGTGGGCCATAAGTTTTAGAAATTTCGCGAAGGTTCGTCAATCGGCACCAAAGTTATTGGGAATAGAATGTTGCGATTTTCCTATGGTAACTAGGTCCTAACTATAACTGACAGCAGGTAATATATATATATGTATATGTATATATATATATATATATATATATATATATATATATATATATATATATATATATATATATATATATATATATCTGTGTACTCGTCTCACAACACAGAGATTCTTCTCCAAAGGGACGAGGCGAACCCAAATTTTCGTGCTGAATATTTTTATTACTTTTTGCCCAGCACACACACACATATGTGTATATATATATATATATATATATATATATATAGACCTTTACTCGACAAACTATTGGTGTGGTGTAATTTTGCAGCGCACGGGAGTGCACGAGGAAACACTTCTCTGAAAGGAGAAAAGCGGAATTCATATATAGACATATATATATATATATATATATATATACACATACACATGTATCTATACATACATATATATATATGCCCAAAACCCCTCCAACCACAAAAGGTAGAGACTACACAGGGGAATTCATTGGAGCCGCTTTAATGGAACAGCATATGGCATGATGCATTTCGGCTCCCTTGAGCCTTCATCGGATGCCGCTGTGAAATCAAGGTGCTGCCCCACCTGAGTCCTTAATAGTCCTGCACACTCCCATAAGTGGGAGCTTTGGCACCTCCCCATCACATGACCAAAATGCCACGGGAGTAGTGTGAATACCACAACACCCAGGAATCACCTTGCTGTCACGGATAATGTGTGGGGGTGGAATCGTAATCAGTCCAGATGTAAGCTTGCTGCGCAGGGCTGGACGCAGAGTGTCCGATTTAAAATGGCCTTGAAGTCCATAGAAGCCGCTTCCCGGAGTCCCCTTAACATCCCAGCCTCAATGAAATAAGTGTCCGCCGGACCGTGAACAGGAGAACAATGTGTCCTGCTCCTCGTGCAGTTATGAACTGTAAACACAGCAGCCCTTGCATTGCTCACTCGTAGAGGCGGGCTGAGGTAATTCCAATACCTTGGAGTACAAAACACTGCAGGAGCAGAAACCAGTTGTACATCAGCCAGCTTGCAGGATGGGGCCTCTAAACACGCCTCTGGCCGACGTGGAAATCCATCGTGTATTTTTGTATCCAATGCAGTAGTTTTCTGGCGGGCAAAAGCGTTCCTTGAAAATTAAACACACCCGAGTTGGCGTGCTTAAGCCTCTTGTTGCGGCGGGCTCCCGGCGGGATCGCCACCCCCTCGAAATGTACCACTCCTGGTATCACACAATGTTCGTTCTACAAGAACCAGAACCGGCGCCCAAATAGTGCTCAATGCGGTGTTTATTAGGCACACGAAAACCAAACCCTACGCGTTTCGAAGTACAAACTTTTGCTCACGGGTAATTTTACTTTGGCGGCCATTCTATTTAAAGTGCTAGATTCTCAAAAACCAACGTGCACGTGATCAAACGACATAAACAAGTTACTATGTTGCATTGTATGTCCGATTTTCAACACAATAAAGTTCCACTTGAAAATGTGAGCACAAGTTTTAATATTATCGCAGGCTCATAGAACACACATTACAATTTCTTCGAAGTAATATAGACCACGTTGTAATCATCAAACATTGTCAAAACGCAATATATTGAAATTATGCTGTGTTAATGGCATTAGTGTTGCCCAAGTGGGCTTATTTATAATACTGAACAGTAATAGATACATTATGTCCAGCTATTAGAAAATACAACATAATCAGAACGTTTGATCAAAAAATAGAGTCACGTGGCCTAGATGATATCAAGAACAAGGTTAAATCGGCTATGCAAGTATTCATAATTCATGGTGTTTCGCCCAAGTGGGCTATTTTGATCCAACTACGGAACACATCTTCAAATAATCTGTAAAATAAAGGGACAATATGCACAGTATTTACTATCACAAATATATAGATCACGGTAATGAGAAAAACATTAAAACTCACAGAATGGAATTTATCAAAACAGACAGCTTATGACTTCTCTTAAATTTGTAAATGGACTGCTAACTCTTTCCCCACATTATGACCTGCGGGGTATGTAGTGTTGTAACATATGATGTACCGGGATTCTAGTTTACGCAATTCCAACAGCCTGTTTCCACCCCTCTCCTTGTTGTCAACACAGTCAATCACAAAGAACTTCAATAAGTTGGGATTCTGTTTGTGTACTGCAGCAAAATGCCTCGCCACGAGGTATTGTGGGTTGACATTCTTGATGGCCCTCAAGTACTCTTATCACATGGGCATTGTAGTGCATACACTGCATACTTGGTGTTACATCTAAGTTATTTAGTGATTTTGTGTTCAGCTTGATCTTTGGAGATTTTTAGACTCTTGCACTTGTGGCTATTTTTACAAGTCTTGCATTTTCTACATGGAAATAAATCCATCAATCTGATGGGTTTTGGATCGTCCCTGTATTAAGGCATTGCTCAACATATCTTTCAGAGATTTAGCCTTTCTAAAAGTCACTGAAGGATTGTCACTAATTGCCTCATTCAAATCATTGTCAAGTTTAAGAATATCCCAATATTTACTGAGGCTCCTCCTCAATTCCCAAAATTGACTATCAAAATTGGTGATGAATCTGATTTGCTCAGAATTCATGTTTTAGGAACGAGAAGATCCTTCCTGTGCATTTGTTCCACTTGTTTAATTACCACGCCACTGTATCCCCTTTCACTGAACCTTTTACACATTATATTTCTCTCAGCTTCATAGCTTGCCTGTGAGCTACAATTACGTTTAGCCCTAATCAGTTCCCCCAAAGGGATACTACGTATCAAATTGGGTGGATGGCAGCTCCCTGTATGTAATAGGCTATTGCCCGCAGTAGGCTTGCGAAACAGAGAACTAGTCAGCACCCCATCAATTATTTCCAAATTAACATCCAGAAATTCCAATTGCTTCATGTTCATGTGACTGGTGAACTGTAAATTCAATGAATTGTCATTAAGGATGACCTCAAACTCTATTGCTTCCTCCAATGTACCTTTCCACACACAAAAGATGTTGTCAATGTAGCGGACCCAGAGAACTACGTGGTCAGTAAAGTGGGAGATGTTATTCACCACTTGCTCCTCCCACCAGCCCAGGTATAACCCTGCGAAACTGGGGGCGAAGCAACTGCCCATCGAAGTTTCCTGGGTCTGCTTGTACATTTGTTTATTAAAAATGAAGAAATTATTCTTCAAACAAATAACAATCATGTCAAGTAACATGTGTGTGTGGAGTAAATGGGAGATGGATCTCTCTCTCAAAAAATGCTTACATGCATCAATGCCCAAATCCTGCGGTATACTTGTGTACAGGCTGGTGACATCAAAGCTAATGAGCCAGTACTCCGTTTTCCATGCCAACTCATTAATAATCCTCAAAAAATCAGATGTATCTCTGATGTACCATGGAAGTGCCTGAACCAGAGGTTGCAAGAAATTATCAATATACCTCGAGGTATTTTCTAACAGACTACCATTAGATGAAACAATTGGTCTGCCAGGAGGCACTTCCAGATTTGTATGCACTTTGGGAAGTAAATAAAGTGCTGGAATCTGTGGGTGTCTACAAAGGAGATAATTGTACTCATCATCTTCAATTCCCCCTTTATCCCTCCAATCAATCAATTTACCAAAATACATATGTTTAGACTCACTGTATTCCTGCATGTTCAAAATTTTGTAATTGTCACGATTACTCAGTTGCATTAGACCCTCTTTTAAATACATATCCAATGGCCATATTACAACATTTCCTCCTTTGACGGAGTTCTTGATTACAACATCTGTCCATTCCTGAATTTCCTGTAAAGCCAAATACTGTTTTTTTATTTAGGTTTAAATTCAGCTTAGGTATACGCTTTTCGATTTTCCTCATTTCATTGATCATGCCTGACTCAAAACTGTCAATGTTACTATTGTTAATCTGTGGCACAAAAACAGATTTCGGCTTAAACCTGCTGGCACTACTTGCCACAATATCAATGTCAGAGTTCAAAAGATTGAGAAGTGGATCATCCAAAACATCTTCACAATCCCTAATTCATGCACCACCTGTAATGTCTCAGCATCATTAAAGGATAAGGTGCTTGTCTTGACTTTACTAAAGTTTTTCTTCGGGCATGGTTTTGTGGCGAACCATTTCCTCAAATTAAGTTTTCTTGTAAAACAAAATAAGTCAATTTGTGCATTAGTAAAATTAAATTTGGCTGTCGGACAAAAGGACAGACCACGTGACAATACTTCAAGTTGTTTAGATGATAAAATATGATTAGAAAGATTTACCACAGTTTTGTTGTCTTTTTCATTCATTTTTGCGCTTTCTTGCCCTTTGTCAAAACTCCCACTGGGCTTGCTGAACCGGTTGTTACTAATCCTCCTCTTGCTCCTTTGCCTCCTCTGCCGCCTCTTCCACGACCTCTTGGTGGAGTGCTCGTTTGACGACCTCTGGCCAACAGGACAACTTCGTTTAAAATTCGATCTTTTGCATTTTATGGTTCTACTAGTTCAGATACGTCGCTTTCAGAGCTTTCTCCATCCGATTGTACCAACGGGATTACCCCCTCAATCCCGGTCTCCTCCTGCACAACCGTTTTATTACTGGTTGTTTTGGGTTTCTTAGGTGTCTTGGTAGAATCACGTAAAGCTTCGAATTTTTTCGCAAAAGTGAGGATCTGGCCTTTTTTATAACCACCTTGTCTCTGTAGAATTTTCTTTGTTTTTTAGCTTTTATTTCCTCTTCAATTTTCTCCAACCTCTTTTCCATTTTACTCATCTCCACGGAAAAGTAGTTTTAAGTGTATTTTTCTTTCAACTTTACTATGAGAGCTTCACTCTCTACATTCAATTTAACACACTCATTCTCCGCATACTTAATGAGGATATGTAGCATGTTCATCGAACAAGCATGGTTGTTCATCATCCATTCGTTAATTAGTTCGGGGTCAGGTTTTTGAAAAGTTGGAATAATGAAAATCCGGAGGCCCCGTGGAATCCGACTACATTCTCCATATTTGGTGAGGGCAGCCGCCTCCCACCACTTTGACTGTTCTCTTTTAAGAACTTTCCATAATGCGTCCCACATTTTTTTCACATTATCGACCTTCGAGTTAGAAGGCAGAATGTTATCGCCATTCACATTTCCATTATACATAAGCAGTTTTGTAGCTGCCTCCTTTCTCCTATTATTTCGTGTTTCTGCCATCAAAACACTCATCAATGTGCGCACTCGCGCTTCGTCGAATGCACTGAACTTGACGCCGCTTAGCACAAGGAATTTCAATACTGCAAAGCTCAGTTCTCTTAACACGTTCCCGATCAAACCTCACCAACGTTCCTAAGCGTCGCGGTCCTCCGACTCGCTCTGCTCCTGGCGTTAGGTCCGGAAAATCAAGAAAATCCTTTGTGTATCTTTGTGTCCAATGCAGTCATTTTCTGGCGGGCAAAAGCGTTCCTTGAAAATTAAAGACACCCGAGTTGGCGTGCTTAAGCCTCTTGTTGCGGGCGGGCTCCCGGCGGGATCGCCACCCCCTCGAAATGTACCACTCCTGGTATCACACAATGTTCGTTCTACAAGAACCAGAACCGGGGCCCAAATAGTGCTCAATGCGGTGTTTATTAGGCACACGAAAACCAAACCCTACGCGTTTCGAAGTACAAACTTCTTGCTCACGGGTAATTTTACTTTGGCGGCCATTCTATTTAAAGTGCTAGATTCTCAAAAACCAACGTGCACGTGATCAAACGACATAAACAAGTTACTATGTTGCATTGTATGTCCGATTTTCAACACAATAAAGTTCCACTTGAAAATGTGAGCACAAGTTTTCATAGTATCGCAAGCTCATAGAAAACACATTACAATTTCTTCGAAGTAATATAGACCACGTTGTAATCATCAAACATTGTCAAAACGCAATATATTGAAATTATGCTGTGTTAATGGCATTAGTGTTGCCCAAGTGGGCTTATTTATAATACTGAACAGTGATAGATACATTATGTCCAGCTATTAGAAAATACAACATAATCAGAACGTTTGATAAAAAAATAGAGTCACGCGGCCTAGATGATATCAAGAACAAGGTTAAATCGGCTATGCGAGTATTCATAATTCATGGTGTTTCGCCCAAGTGGGCTATTTTGATCCAACTGCGGAACACATCTTAAAATAATCTGTAAATTAAAGGTACAATATGCACAGTATTTACTATCACAAATATATAGATCACGGTAATGATAAAAACATTAAAACTCACAGAATGGAATTTATCAAAACAGACAGCTTATGACTTCTCTTAAATTTGTAAATGGACTGCTAACTCTTCTACCACATTATGACCTGCGGGGTATGTAGTGTTGTAACATATGATGTACCGGGATTCTAGTTTACGCAATTCCAACAGCCTGTTTCCACCCCTCTCCTTGTTGTCAACACAGTCAATCACAAAGAACTTCAATAAGTTGGGATTCTGTTTGTGTACTGCAGCAAAATGCCTCGCCACGGGGTATTGTGGGTTGACATTCCTGATGGCCCTCAAGTGCTCTAATACTCTTAACTTGGCTTTTTTCATAGTCATGCCAATGTAGAATTTATCACATGGGCATTGTAGTGCATACACTGCATACTCGGTGTTACATCCAAGTTGTTTAGTGATTTTGTGTTCAGCTTGATCTTTGGAGATTTTTAGACTCTTGCACTTGTGGCTATTTTTACAAGCCTTGCATTTTCTACATGGAAAAAATCCATAACTCTGATGGGTTTTGGATCGTTCCTGTATTAAGGCATTGCTCAACATATCTTTCAGAGATTTAGCCTTTCTAAAAGTCACTGAAGGATTCTCACTAATTGCCTCATTCAAATCATTGTCAAGTTTGAGAATATCCCAATATTTACTGAGGCTCCTCCTCAATTCCCAAGATTGACTATGAAAATTGGTGATGAATCTGATTTGCTCAGAATTCACACATGTTTTAGGAACGAGAAGATCCTTCCTGTGCATTTGTTCCACTTTTATTTCAGCTTGTTTAATTACCGCGCCACTGTATCCCCTTTCACTGAACCTTTTACGCATGATATTTCTCTCTGCTTCATAGCTTGCCTGTGAGCTACAATTACGTTTAGCCCTAATCAGTTCCCCCAAAGGGATACTACCTATCAAATTGGGTGGATGGCAGCTCCCTGCATGTAATAGGCTATTGCCCGCAGTAGGCTTGCGAAACAGAGAACTAGTCAGCACCCCAACAATTATTTCCAAATTAACATCCAGAAATTCCAATTGCTTCATGTTCATGTGACTGGTGAACTGTAAATTCAGCGAATTGTCATTAAGGATGACCTCAAACTCTTTTGCTTCCTCCAATGTACCTTTCCACACACAACAGATGTCGTCAATGTAGCGGACCCAGAGAACTACGTGGTCAGTAAAGTGGGAGATGTTATTCACCACTTGCTCCTCCCACCAGCCCAGGTGTAACCCTGCGAAACAAGCTGAAATAAAAGTGGAACAAATGCACAGGAAGGATCTTCTCGTTCCTAAAACACGTGTGAATTCTGAGCAAATCAGATTCATCACCAATTTTGATAGTCAATCTTGGGCATTGAGGAGGAGCCTCAGTAAATATTGGGATATTCTCAAACTTGACAATGATTTGAATGAGGCAATTAGTGAGAATCCTTCAGTGACTTTTAGAAAGGCTAAATCTCTGAAAGATATGTTGAGCAATGCCTTAATACAGGAACGATCCAAAACCCATCAGATTGATGGATTTTTTCCATGTAGAAAATGCAAGGCTTGTAAAAATAGCCACAAGTGCAAGAGTCTAAAAATCTCCAAAGATCAAGCTGAACACAAAATCACTAAACAACTTGGATGTAACACCGAGTATGCAGTGTATGCACTACAATGCCCATGTGATAAATTCTACATTGGCTACGTATGTCGGCAAACTAATTGGTTTAATTATGAAGCCCTCACCCACCAACCTAGTTGGTGGCATGCTTCATCATCGGGCCCACCACAGTGACACCGAATGTGTCCCGGATGTGCTGCGACTCCAGATTACTGAGGAGCTGGTATACTTGCTGAGTGTGCTGTGTTGTGGGTGTGAAAGTGATTTAAAATCTATGCAGTGGGTCCCAGTGCCCGAGGGTGTATGGATAACTTTAATGTCTGGGCCCCTGGTAGCAGATAAAAAGGCAAACGGACGCGTTGGAGTGAGTTATGAACTCCTTTGTCCTGTGTGGTCTACATGTTTCAGCCAGGCCTTTTATTTACATCTGGCTTTCCTCAGGACCAACGAGTATGTGTAGGTGAAAATAAACTATATTAAGTGATTAGTGTTGTTATATAAAAGTGTTGCACTCGCTAAGGTGCGTTACGTGTTAGAGGGGGATTCCCTCTGCTTTACTGTACACATAACATAAAGACACAAACAGACAGGGTAGAGTCAATAAGAATAGTATTCTAGTAACACAACATATTGCCGGCTTCTAAGGTGGCAGGCAAACGTGGCCATGTGGGTTACATGGCAGGTGTAGTTTATAGCATAAACGGGGTGGGGGTGGTGGGCTTAACAGCTAGGTAAGCATAAGGTGAGGTACAGGTAAGTATTATACATTTTCCTCACACTTGCTGTTTGCTGTTAAAGCTTCCTTGGGTCACCTGGCAGGGAGAGAAGACCCTAGGTATTGTAAAGAGGTATAAGTTAGAGCCGAGCCTGTAGGGAGGAAGATTCTGCTGCTTATCTAGATCGTAGCGGTGAACCAGCATTGTTACTCACGGAATTGCCGATCTGCGTGCTTCTTAGACCTGTCGTCCTGCTGCGGTGTCCCGGGTAAGAGTGTGAAGTCCCCGGTCGGGTTTAAGTAGCCCGCTTGATTCACAGCACCTGGAGCGGGAGTGGGAAAAGTGGGTGCGGTCGCGCTGAAAGCGCCGAGTCATCTGCAGCCCTGCGCATGTGTGCGTGGTCAGTGCTGTTTTGTGCATGCGCGGTACGTGCTAGGGAGTGCCACGGAGGAGCGCATGCGTAGCAGCAGCGCTGGAAGTGAACAGCCCGTATTGTGGTCTGGTGCCTAGTGAAAAGTTTAAGAAACTAGGAGAGTTAAAAAGATTAAAAAGAGAGATACAGACTGTGATATACAGACCACGAGTCAAAACGGGGCTAGGACTCAAACGGTCAGATCAGGATGTACTGTATATATGCGTGACTTGTGGGGTGGCTGGTCAGGTAGTCAGCGAATTCCACGGGATGGAATCATTCAGCCCATCTATATGTGTGGAAAGGCGGTATATCCAACGTTGTTCCTTCATAAGGAGAGCTTTCTCATTGCAGTTAGCTACTTCAAATTGTTCAATCACTGTCCACGTGAAGTCATTTGGGGTGTGATTGTGGGTGAGAAAGTGTTCTGTCAGTTTACTTATATTTTTACCACAGCGCATGGTGCTTCTGTGCTCAGTCATTCTTGTCCTGACTTTGCGGGTAGTCATACCAATGTACCTGAGGCCGCACCTGCAAGTGATGAGGTACACCAGGTTGGACGAATTGCAATTTGTGAACTGCCGCTGTATCCAGGTTTTGCCGTTTTCCAGGGCCAGTGCCTTAGAGTGGGAGGTCAGGTGGCAGACGCTGCAGTTGTTGCAAGGTTGATGGCCAGTCATTTTTGGTTGGCCCCAGGCGTTCAGGATCGTGTTGTCTGTCGGACAGGGGCTTGTTCTTGGTCTAGTAGACAGCAATTGGTCTTTTAGATTCTTTGCTCTTTTGTATGCAAAACGTGGGGTCTCCCAGTCTCTTGTTCCTGAATTGATGATTTTCCAGTTTTTGCGGATTATGTTGGACACTTGATTTGAGGCAGTGTTATAGGTGGTAACACATGTCAGAATTGGTGTTTCAGGTGGTTTGATGATGGTTTCCAAAAGTGCCTCTCTATTCTGATTCCGTGCTCTTTTGCAGGTCTTGGAGATAATTCTGGTGGGGTAGCCACGGTCCTCAAGTTTGTGGACTAGTGCTTTGGACTGTAATTTGTAATCTTGAATCTTACTGCAATTGCGTCGTATGCGCAAAAATTGACCGAAGGGTAAGCTTTCCCTAAGCGGTCTGGGGTGGAATCTATCAAATCTGAGTAAGGAGTTCCGCGATGTTGGTTTGTAATGTGTGGTGGTTGTCAGGCCATTCTGTTCTGCTCTGATGTTGAGGTCTAGAAAGGCGAGTTCGGTGGGGCTGCTTGTGCAGGTAAACCGAAGATAGGTGTCACGGTTATTGACCCCACGTTTCGCATACAAAAGAGCAAAGAATCTAAAAGACCAATTGGTGTCTACTAGACCAAGAACAAGCCCCCGTCCGACAGACAACACGATCCTGAACGCCTGGGGCCTACCAAAAATGACTGGCCATCAACCTTGCAACAACTGCAGCGTCTGCCACCTGACCTCCCCCTCTAAGACACTGGCCCTGGAAAACGGCAAAACCTGGATACAGCGCCAGTTCACAAATTGCAATTCGTCCAACCTGGTGTACCTCATCACTTGCCGGTGCGGCCTCAGGTACATTGGTATGACTACCCGCAAAGTCAGGACAAGAATGACTGAGCACAGAAGCACCATGCGCTGTGGTAAAAATATAAGTAAACTGACAGAACACTTTCTCACCCACAATCACACCCCAAATGACTTCACGTGGACAGTGATTGAACAATTTGAAGTAGCTAACTGCAATGAGAAAGCTCTCCTTATGAAGGAACAACGTTGGATATACCGCCTTTCCACACATATAGATGGGCTGAATGATTCCATCCCGTGGAATTCGCTGACTACCTGACCAGCCACCCCACAAGTCACGCATATATACAGTACATCCTGATCTGACCGTTTGAGTCCTAGCCCCGTTTTGACTCGTGGTCTGTATATCCCAGTCTGTATCTCTCTTTTTAATCTTTTTAACTTTCCTAGTTTCGTAAACTATTCACTAGGCACCAGACCACAATACGGGCTGTTCCCTTCCAGTGCTGCTACTACGCATGCGCTCCTCCGTGGCACTCCCTAGAACGTACCGCGCATGCGCAAAACAGCACTAATCCCGCACACATGCGCAGGGCTGCAGATGACTCGGCGCTTTCAGCGCGACCGCACCCACTTTTCCCACTCCCGCTCCAGGTGCTGTGAATCAAGCGGGCTACTTAAACCCGACCGGGGACTTCACACTCCTACCCGGGACACCGCAGCAGGACGACAGGTCTAAGGAGCACGCAGATCGGCAATTCCGTGAGTAACAATGCTGGTTCACCGCTACGATCTAGGTAAGCAGCAGAATCTTCCTCCCTACAGGCTCGGCTCTAACCTATGCCTCTTTACAACACCTAGGGTCTTCTCTCCCTGCCAGGTGACCCAAGGAAGCTTTAACAGCAAACAGCAAGTGTGAGGAAAATGTATAATACTTACCTGTACCTCACCTTACGCTTACCTCGCTGTTTAGCCCACCACCCCCACCCCGTTTTTACCCTATAAACTACACCTGCCATGTAACCCACATGGTCACATTTGCCTGCCGGTCTAGGTCGTTCACACACCTTAGAAGCCGGCAATATGTTGTGTTACTAGAATACTATTCTTATTGACTCTACCCTGTACGTCTGTTTGTGTCTTTATGTTATGTTTACAGTAAAGCAGAGGGAATCCCCCTCTAACACGTAACGCACCTTAGCGAGTGCGACACTTTTATATAACAACACTAATCACTTAATATAGTTTCTTTTCACCTACACATACTCGTTGGTCCTGAGGAAAGCCAGATGTAATTAAAAGGCCTGGCTGAAACATGTAGACCACACAGGACGAAGGAGTTCATAACTCACTCCAACGCGTCCGTTTGCCTTTTTATCTGCTAGCAGGGGCCCAGACATTAAAGTTATCCATACACCCTCGGGAACTGGGACCCACTGCATAACTTTTAAATCACTTTCACACCCACAACACAGCACACTCAGCAAGTATACCAGCTCATCAGTAATCTGGAGTCGCAGCACACCCGGGACACATTCGGTATCACTGTGGTGGGCCCGATGATGAAGCATGCCACCAACTAGGTTGGTCGGTGAGGGCTTCATAATCAAACCAATTGGTTTGCTGACATACGTACCCACTGAGTCTCTCAACACAACTAAGCTAGTCCTTTCTTGATACTACATATAAACCAGGGGATCCGGACTAGCCTATCTAGTCCTCTCTCTCCATGTTGATTTTCTGATAAATTCTACATTGCCATGACTATGAAAAAAGCCAAGTTAAGAGTATTAGAGCACTTGAGGGCCATCAAGAATGTCAACCCACAATACCCCGTGGCGAGGAATTTTGCTGCAGTACACAAACAGAATCCCAACTTATTGAAGTTCTTTGCGATTGACTGTGTTGACAACAAGGAGAGGGGTGGAAACAGGCTGTTGGAATTGCGTAAACTAGAATCCCGGTACATCATACGTTACAACACTACATACCCCGCAGGTCATAATGTGGGGGAAGAGTTAGCAGTCCATTTACAAATTTAAGAGAAGTCATAAGCTGTCTGTTTTGATAAATTCCATTTTGTGAGTTTTAATGTTTTTATCATTACCGTGACCTATATATTTGTGATAGTAAATACTGTGCATATTGTTCCTTTAATTTACAGATTATTTGAAGATGTGTTCCGCAGTTGGATCAAAATAGCCCACTTGGGCGAAACACCATGAATTATGAATACTCGCATAGCCGATTTAACCTTGTTCTTGATATCATTTAGGCCACGTGACTCTATTTTTTGATCAAACGTTCTGATTATGTTGTATTTTCTAATAGCTGGGCATAATGTATCTATTACTGTTCAGTATTATAAATAAGTCCACTTGGGCAACACTAATGCCATTAACACAGCATAATTTCAATATATTGCGTTTTGACAATGTTTGATGATTACAACGTGGTCTATATTACTTCGAATAAATTGTAATGTGTTTTCTATGAGCTTGCGATAATATGAAAACTTGTGCTCACATTTTCAAGTGGAACTTTATTGTGTTGAAAATCGGACATACAATGCAACATAGTAACTTGTTTATGTCGTTTGATCACCTGCACGTTGGAGTTTGAGAATCTAGCACTAGAATGGCCGCCCAAGTAAAATTACCCGTGAGCAAGAAGTTTGTACTTCGAAACGCATAGGGTTTGTTTTTCGTGTGCCTAATAAACACCGCATTGAGCACTATTTGGGCCCGGTTCTGGTTCTTGTAGAACGAACATTGAGTGATACCAGGAGTGGTACATAAATATTATATATGTTATATATAGGACTCCCGGTTTTATGTTATTTATCTTTTTGCCATTTCCCTCTGTATTTATCCATATTTATTTTTTGGGCATTTTTTCTGTATTTATCCACATTTATTTTTGCCACAAGCAAAAGACGACGCTACAGCTAGTATTTTTCCACATTTATTTAAATTGACAATGCACACTTGCGCTCGGTTTTTTATTGATCAACACTATACATTCATCTGAAAACTTTGCCATTTGCAGATTGTCCCAAATATGCTTAAAAGTGCTATCACGGGGGCGTGGCCAAGATGGCGGCGGAGTAGGACGTGTTTTCAAGTCCCTCCGGCACCGAACCCTACTAAGCCTTGTGAAGCACTCTCCCGGGCTGTCAGGACCCGAAAACCCCCTGCTGCTTCTTCTCCCCGGGTCCCCGGCGCTGAAACGGGGTCTCCCGGAGCACCTCCGGTGAAGGTGGACGGCTGTGCGGCAGCTCCGAAGCCGGCGCGGTGCTCCAGTCGGGGGTGCCCTGTGCTGGGTCCGTCGGCGACCGCGCCCTGCTTGACTGCTCCTGGCCGGCTGGCGACGGACTCCTGACGACCTCTGGCGCCGGCCTCTACCGGTGGAGCAGCGGATCCCCCGCGCTTGATACGCGAGGTGAGCGGTGTATGGCGTGGTGACTGCCTGGCGGTCCGGAGGCACGGAAATTTAGCCCGGGGATCCCCGGCCTGCGTTGCTGGCAGACGGCGGCCGTCTGGACTCACCATGCTGGGTGCCAGGCCTTCCTTGCTGTGCCCGACCCGGATCAACTGCATATCACGCCATATTTCCCAGTGCCGATGTAGCAGCACCCCTGGGTCCAGTGAGTGCCTTGAGTCGCGAGGCCCACAGTCGCGAAAAACAAGCCCGGGGATTGCGGGCCTGCGGCTCCTGCAGACGCCCGGGGCGGTACTACCGGACTGGCTCCCAAGGGGGGCCTTCATAGCGTACCTGCAGACCGCTCAGAGGGTGGCATAGGGCCACAGGCGCCTCCGATTCATCAGCGAGACGTGGGACATTCCATGGACGGCTGGGCCTGAGGGTGAGGCCTGCTGGTGAGGGGGCTGGGCGCATTCGTGGTCCCCCACACACAACACCGAGCGTAGCCTACAGAGAAGATCGCCGGGGTCTTGTGGGGTGTAGCGTCTTGCCACGCTGCCCCTCTCTGGCTTACCTGATCAACTTTGCAGGAGGAAGGAGGCTGTGATACGGAGAGTGATCAGGGCGGAGACCGACGTGAGTGAGGTGGTCCACCTCGCTGCCTGTCTGCCCTACGGAGCCTTTGGCCCTGCACCACCCATCAGACGAACTGGACACTTGATGCCTTGCTGTTCTTTGGAGCGAAGGTCACTGGCCGGGGCTTGCCACGTGCTCGGAGATGGGCGCCTCACTGTCGAGGTGGTGTGACCATCAGATGGTGCATTGATTCACTGGCCGACCACCGCTGGAACCCCCGTATTCGCCTTTGCTCCTGGCACAACCACCTACACGCAATTAGGGCAACAACATTGAGCAGTGGGGCCTCCTCCATTAGGCCCGTATCTGGCGGTTTCACACGGACTTCGCCACCCGGGACTTCCTGCCCTGTCTGGAGTTGCCTGGGACAACGCACCTGACACAGCCTCGGAGTGGCCTCGCCCGGGTCTGTTGGACGGGGCTGTTCTTGCTTAACGCCTCTGGAGTGGTGAGCCCACCGAGCAGAGATCATGTCCAACCTAACGCGTAAAGGGAAGCCGGGCAGGGATGGCTCTTTGAGGGGCTCCCAGCAGCCGGCGTCGCCTAGCCCCAGCGCCTCGCCCAAACCAAGGAATGATGAAGCACCTGCCACCAAAGCCTTCATGCTGGAGCTGTTCTCCGCCATCAAAGAGGATATCTCGGAGCTCCGCTCCCAGCTTGCCTCTGACCTCCGTGAGGTGAGGAGAGATGTGGATGACATTGGGGAACGGGCGGCCACGTTGGAGGAGCATGACCTGGGGGTGGCTGAAAAGGTGCATCAGCTCCAGCAAGATGTGATCCGCCTCACGGAACAGAACTTGGATCTCCAGGCACATGTGGAGGACCTGGAAAATAGATCCCGCCGGAATAATATCCGTATTCGAGCGGTGCCCTGGGATGCAGAGGCTGGAGACCTATGGGGTTATGTTGAGGCCCTTTTTCTGCAGATTTTGGGTGAGGAAGATCTTCACGAAATTCGCATGGACAGAGTACATAGAGTGGGCCTGCCTAGAAGTGGTGGAGCTCCCCCCCCCTGATATCCTCGTTTGTGTTCATGACTTTCAGCTGAAGGAATGCATTCTTAAGAAGGCACGGGGGCTCCCCACGCTGCAATTCCAGGATCCCCACCCCCAGCTCTTTCAGGACTTAGCAGCTTCGACTCTTCAGAAACGGCGCGAATTTCGTGCAGTTACCTCCTTTCTGCACGACCAAAATGTGGCCTACTCCTGGGGCCACCCCTTTAAACTCATCTTCAGATGGCAAAACAGATTGGTGCAGCTTCGATCCCTGCAAGCCGCCAAGGAACTCCTGGGACTGGATGACGCAGCTCCCCATCGAGGCGCAGGAGGCGCTCTCCCTCCTGGCGCCGAGTGGGCAACGCGACCACGTTAAGGAGGCCGGATCCAGCGGCTAGTCTTCAAGAACGGGGGGCTGCAGTCGCATCTGTGACCACGGTCACAGTAGCTTCAACGCAAGACAGCTCCGGAGCGGCCTGATCCTTGATTGAATGAATGGTTCGTGCCGGAGGGACGCCTTCGGATCATGTACCGTGGGTACTTATGTACTTATTGGGAAGACGCCCCGGTACGGCCCACTTATTGTAGGCACGTGGAATGTGAAAGGTATGAACTCCCGGCAAAAGCGTCAGAAAATCTGGAAATATGTGCAGGACCATCATTTAGATGTGGTGGGTCTCCAGGAGACTCACCTAGCGCGCAAGGACGAGTTGCGCCTCAAACATAAAAACTTCCCCCTTATATATAGATCCTCGGCCACCTCGAAGCATAGGGGGGTTGCCCTTCTCTTCCGATCTACTCTTCACTTTCAGGCTTGGATGTGCGCGGGGATAAGGAGGGGCGTGGGCTGTAGGTCAAGGGGTTGTTGTTTGATAGGATGTGCACCTTTGTGGTGGTGTATGCTCCGAATGTGCGCCAGAATAGCTTTTTGCAGGACCTACTGGGGAGGGTGGAAGATTTTGTGGAGGGTGCCCTGTTTGTGTTAGGTGATTTTAACCTGGTTTGGTGCAAGGAAGTGGATAGCTCCCACAGTCAGAGATCGGACACTGGGGTGTTTTCTGCTGCAACTCAACGGCGGGTGGGTGACCTGGGGCTGGTGGACGGATGGCGCTTTTTCCATCCCCTCTCCCGAGATTACACCTTCTTTTCCCATGTCCACCACACTTATTCCCGCCTGGACAACATTTTTTTAAGCCAGTCCCTTAGAGGAGATGTCCGCAACGCACGTGTGTTCCCGCTGTCGGTCTCTGACCATAGCTTGCTAGTGCTAGGCCTACACTGGTCAGCAAGGGGGGATGGCCTCCGCAAATGGTATTTCCCAGCCTCGCTTGTCCGGGATGACACTTCTTGTAAAGAGCTGCGCAAGTCCATACGTGAATTTTTCGATCTTAATCCCGTGTCTGACACGTCGGTGTTTACTACCTGGGATGCCTTTAAGGCTTCCACGAGAGGTACTTGCTTGGCCCTTAACGCCCAACTTAACAGGCTGCGCCGTAAAGAACGTGAGGATCTGGACAGCGAACTCTCCATTCTTGAACAGAAACATAAGCAGAACCCCTCTAAACTGACTCTTCGCCCATTAACAGCGGTCAGGGGGAAGCTTAGAGCCCATTATAATAACAGAGCGGAGTTCACTCTGTTGAAACTTCAACGTCTCTCTTATGCCCAGGGGAATAAGGTGGGGAGGCATTTGGCTCGCCAGCTCCGAGACAAGCGGGAGCGGGATTATGTGGGAGGGATTCTGGATTCGGCAGGGACCCTGCACCAACAAGATGAGGCCAAGGCCGATCTCTTCGGCCGTTTCTACGAGGCTCTCTGCAGGGGGAGCCCTCTGATCCTGGAGACCAGAGGACTTATTTGGGGGAGCTTCCGCTGCCCCGAGTTTCCGCGGAGTGGAATGGTTTGTTGGAAGCCCCGTTCACTGGAGAGGAAGTTCTAGCTGCTATTCATAAATTGAAGCCCCACAAGGCCCCTGGGCCTGATGGCTGCACTGCACTCTTCTATCAGACCTTTGCGTCTGAGGTAAGCGACTATCTGGTATCCCTTTTTAACACCATGGCGGACACTGGGGAAGCTAAGGGCTCCATGGCCGAAGCCGTGATCTCCATTATTCCCAAGCCGGGGAAAGACCCGTCCAAATGCTCCTCCTACCGGCCGATTGCCCTCCTCAACATCGATGCCAAATTGTACTCCTCCATCATAGCAGGGAGGCTCCGGGACCTGATGCCGGCTCTCATTCACCCCGATCAATCTGGCTCTATTAAGGGGTGCCAGACCCATGATAACACAAGAAGGATCATCCATCTGATTGAGAAGGCACGCAGGTTCCGGATTCCGGCGATCCTGGTGGGCCTTGATGCCGAAAAGGCCTTTGACCGAGCGAACTGGAGCTTTTTATTTCACACCTTGGAGGCCTTCGGGTTTTTGGCTAAATTCATCTCGATGGTGAGAGCGAATTACAGTGACCCTCACTCGAGAGTTGCGGTGAACGGTCACCTTTCGGCCTTTTTCTCACACTCGAGGGGCACCAGGCAGGGCTGTCCCCTTTCCCCCTTGCTCTTCGCCCTGAGTATCCAACCGGTGGCGCTGGCGATTCGTGAACATGAAGAGATACTAGGCCTTCCCTTCTCCGGGGAGCAGCATAAGATCACCTTATTTGCGGATGACGTCCTCCTCTCTATTGAGGACCCGGCCCGTTCCCTCCCACACGTCCAGCAAGTTTTGCTACGTTTCGAGGGCGTGGCCGGCTTCAAAGTTAATTATGATAAGTCCTTTATCCTTAATCTTACGCTTTCCGAAGCGGAGGTGGATCGCCTTCGGCCCCTCACGCCCTTGGCATGGGCCTCTCGATCTATCCTGTACCTTGGGGTCCAGCTGACTCCCTCGATTGGGCAGCTGTACGCCGCTAACTTTCCCCCGCTGCTGGCACAGACTCGTGCGGAGCTGGAGCGCTGGAAGCCGAAGTACATCTCGTGGCTATGTAGAATCCATGCCCTTAAACTGGTTCTTCTCCCCAAGTTTTTATGCCTTTTCCAGGCCCTCCCTATACCGCTTGAGGCTGACTTCTTCCGTCATCTTAAGACCCAGATGCTGCGGTTTGTCTGGCAGGGAGGAAGGGCACGCTTCTCTTTTGCCACTCTTCGCCGACCGCGGAAGGAGGGAGGAGTGGGCCTCCCCGACATGCACTTATATTACAAAGCTGCGCAGTGGCGGGTATTGGTGGAGTGGTCCCAACAACTCTTGGAGAAGCACTGGCTGCACATAGACAGATGTGTGGCGGGTCGATCGATTTGGGATCTGGCATGGAAACCCAAACATGACAGGCCCAGGAATGCCTACATTAGTACGCCCACTAGCACTACTTTCAAGGTTTGGGACACGGTGACTAGTGATGACCGCTGGACTACGTTCTCCTCTCCGTTCACTCCAATACACTTTAACCTGGCCTTCCCACCGGCGCTGCATGAAGGACCCTTTGATGTCTGGCAGGAAGGTGGCTGTCGCGCTCTTACACATCTATTTCATGGCCACGCTACTCTCACCTATGCGAGACTATGAAGTACCGCGCTCCGAGCGCTTCCATCATGTCCAATTGCTCCACTGGGCTACGTCCCCTGCAGTCAATGCTGCGGCCACGAGACCCCCCTCCATCTTTGAGGCCTTCCTTTTGCGCACCTCTTCTATGAAAGGAGTCATCTCCTTCCTCTACAACCTCCTGCTCACCTCGGCGGTGGCGCCTCGGCCCCGTTACATGAGCACTTGGGAGGACCTCCTGGGTAGAGATATCTCGGATGCTGAGTGGTCGAGTTTATGGCGGGACATTACTGCGCATAAACATTCCGTGGAGCTACGGGAGGCCCATCTTAAGACTCTCATGGATTGGTATCTGCATCCCGTCCGTCTGCATCGCATCTTCCCAGCTACCTCTGACAGGTGCTAGAGGGGCTGCGGCCTTCTCGGGGATTTCCGCCACATCTGGTGGGACTGCCCGATCATCCGCCCATACTGGGAAGAGATCCTGTCCCATATCAAGGAAATTCTCGGTTATCCAGTCGCTGACTCCATGGCCCATGTCCTACTGGGTCTTCGAGACCCTGCGCTCGAACACCTGACCCGAGCGGACAAACGGATTCTATGGTTGTGTATCGGTGCTGCTAAACTCACCTTGGCAGCAGCATGGAAGAAATTAGAGGCCCCGGCGATCTCCCTGTGGCATGTGAGGTTATGGAAACTGCTGAGCATGGAACGGGTGGCGGACATCTTCCTGGGTAACTTCAAGAATTTTATGTTTCGCTGGGGACACTTGGTGCGCTTCCTCTCCAGGGGACTCCCGTCTGCTGTCTGTCCGGCCACGTTTCGAGCCCTCCACCTATTTCAAGTCTGATTGTTGTTTTGGTTTGCCTGATGAGATGAATGCTGTCACCACCACTGGGGTGAGGGTGGATTGGGGGGGGGTTTGTTCCTTGTTCTCTGTTATCATGCGTCACATCTCGTAGCATCGGCAGAGGACGTACGCCTTACGCCATAGGCTACGATAATTGCTATGGACTGCCTTCCTATATGACTCTCCTGCACTGCCATGCCCTTTGCTTTACACCTCTCTCTTCGGACATTCCTGGGACTGCCTGGAGACCTCCAGTTCTGGCCTTTTGATCTGCATGAAGTGCGCTCTGTTGCCAGTAATGCCCTGCGTCCAAACCACTATGATTGCCTCCTGTGTGAGGGGATGTGCGGGATTGTCGCTGATTTGCTCTTTTTCTTCCTTCCTTCTCTCTCTCTTTCTGTTTCTTCCTTCTTAAAACGAAAAATAAAAGTTTTACAAAAAAAAAGTGCTATCACAAGCCATTTGTCTCATAGCCTTGCAGCTTCTGTCATAGGCAGTGCGCCACATCCGCTCCCTCACGGAAAACCATACTGCCCCACTGAGAGAAATTCACACTACATTCAACTACAATCCAATTTGATCTGCTATAAACACCTGGATGCGACTCAATTCAAATTACGCACTAGGCAAGAGCAATATGCTCCCTAAAGGAAATAGTAACAACACCCTGGAAAAAGCAAACATTGACAGGGAATGAAAGATTAAATATTGAAATATAAGCAGGAACAACATGGTGAACTTAACACTTTTACACTCACTATTCAGAAATCAGTGAGTGCTTATGCCAGAAAACTGCAGGGCCCAGAAAGGACCCATTTCAATGTTCACTGCTTATATGCTTACAAAACGTAAACAGTAATGTTTAAAAAGACCAAATTCGTGAATAAAAATCCACCGTACACATTTTGTTTTCCAATCCACCCATTAACCAGGCATTGCTGTACCTCCAGGTTTGGCGCACTTCCACACCGGGGGAAAACAGCGCTTCACTGGCAAACTCGGTAAAGTGACACTAATGTTTTTGGGGTTTGAATAAAACCGATCCGGCCACTTTAAGAACACTCCGTCTTGCTTTACTTAGTTATTGATTTTTCATATTTTGAACCTTTTGTTTCCGTGGCTGCACTTTGGAATAGAAAAATGTCAAAACGGCATTTCCATCAAAAGTGGTTTTCTTTTTGCACACATTTCACAGGGAAACAATGAATGTCAGGAATAAAAAGAGGGTGAGAACCATTTCTTGAGTCATGGTTTTCGGTAAGTGAGGAGGAGTTAGACACACAGAGATGGAATAAGAGTAAGCAAATTTATGAACATAAAACAATAAAGGACGTGTATTAAAAACGAGGGCCTTTTCTCTATGACTCTCTGCTTCGGGTCCTTCGGCACCTCGATTGGGGACAATAGGGGCGCTATACATCACAAAAATGGCCGAACTGAGGTTGGTTCCTATTTTCACCTGCCTGTACCGCATCACAGGTTTGCAACCGGAGGCTGCATGAAGATTTGCTTAATGCTGTTGCTCTAGCTGTAACGTAAGCAGTTTGCAGCGTGGGCGTGGACTGTAAACTAGCTGGTTTATTATACCACACCAGCCCTTTTTAACCTACCACCTGTATGTGCGCGCATAGCAAGCTGCCCTAGTAAAACCCAGTCTGCGAGGAAAAGACGGGTGCTGGTGCTGAGTGTGTGCCCGGGAAGCTGTCTCAGCCCGGGCTGAGACCTCTTAACCCTCTAAGGAGGGGGAGACACCAGATGGTCAATGACAAAATGTACTAGTATTTTCCTGTTTTTAAATATAAATACAGATAAAGGAAAACTTGTTTTCTGTCTGTATTTATATGTAAAAATCTATTTAAATGGAAAACCGGGAGCCCTAATTATATATTTATAGTGTCAGAGCCCATCCGGAATCGGAGCGTGTAATTTGAGAACATAAGTCAAATGCCAAACATCAAATAAACTACCAAATTACCAACTAACTATAAAATCCAACTAAACAATATTTACTGAAAATATGAGATATTATACAAATGCTTAAAATATATATCTATGGACAAATAATATGAAATAAAATAAACAAATAATTATAACAGAAATACTTAAACAATAGTAAGAGGAGAATTGAAGTCTGGGAATAATAGATATACTATTCCCACTACAGTTTATGCAACAGTATTTGCCTAAACTGCAAATGTGTAGGCTTTCAGAGGGGTTACATTTACTATTCCCAATCTAAACAGGTTAACATTAGGGAAACTATATGTGCAGCAGAAATGAAAGCATTGGTCTTCGAAGGGGTAACATTTACGATTCCCACTCCAGTCCCGGAAACAGTAAGGAAAGTACTTTACTTCAAACACATTACATATTTCAATAACCCTATTAATTTAGAACAAATATAAAACTCATAAAACAATTGTTATTAATTACTTAATTAACTTCCCACACTATACCCCCACTAACCTAGTCACCACACTTAGAATATACCTAAAATAAACATAACATACTTTACATAATTGATAATCAAATAACTAATTAATTAACAGCTAACACATATTGGTTAATTACAAAATTACTTCATTAACATCCCGCCTTATACCCTACAAAGCAAGCAACCCGCATTTAAAATTTTAATTCTTTGTCCCATCAGACAAAGAACCTAAGATCTAATCATCGTGAACTCCTCGTCATTCCCCGCTTTGCTAAAGCCAGACTGGGAGGGCGGTCCTTCCCCGTTAGAACTACGACCCTGTGGGACTCCTTGCCTGAACACATCAGAAAGGCCAACTCGGAGTCTACTTTCCGGAGATCCTTGAAGACTTGGCTCATTAGTCTCCCTGCGGCACTCGACATACTCACCCCTCCCCTTTTCTGTCTCCGCTGTTAGCGCCGGGACACCCCCGTTGGGGGTAGCCGTGCACTCTGCAAACTACAAATAATAATAAATAAAATAAATTAATATTACATAAGATACATAATTAATCATTAATGAAACAAATAATAATAATTACATAATTGGTAATACATTATTACTTAGTTAACTTCCCACACTATATCCTTACAAACCCAACAGCCCACACCTAAAATAAAACTGATAAAGTTTTCACACAATGTACCTAGTAAATAATCAAGTAGGTAATTATTAATAAACTAAATATTAATTAAACATGACTTAATTAACTTCCCACTGTATACCTCTACAAATTCAGCTGCCTGCACCTAAAATATAACAAAAAAAGCAATATATTTATTACAATGTTATAATTAATTGTAAATTAATTAGTACTTATTTAACTTCCCACCTTAAACCCCTACAAACCTAGCAACCCCTTACAACACTATAAATTACTATTAGTAAATAAATAAATAATTATAAATCACTTACAATTACAAAATAGATTTGGAAATAGTATTATACAAACAATAACAACACATACAAAATATATGAAATAAAGCACATTATGAACATTAGAAAAAAATTTTTATAACTTCATTATTGTAAATGATATTACCAACACCGATATTCGAAACAACAAGATTACTTACCTGAAAAAATCGATACTCTGAAAACCATATTTTTGTATCACAAAATCTTTGAATCACATTTTTTTTATGATATTTCTGCATACTGATATTTACAACTCAATATTTTTTCGAAATACATTGTCTAATATCGCACACTGGCAGGGAGATTTGTGGATTATCATCTGCGTCCAGATCCCAGCTCTCCCTCGCAGAAAAGGGTGCATTCCTTAAAATAACATACTGTCTTCCTATACAACTAGAGCCTTAACTTTTTTACTGTGATGTATAAATACACTTACCTTTCATTTTCAACAGTTCCACAAATAAAAAAGCTTCAATTGGGTCCCACACTGCACAGTGCTCTTAGGCACCACAGGCACTAGCCACCAATTGTGAAATGCAGCGTCCAAGCCATTGTAAGCAGGACATGGAAAGAAAAGTTGTAGAACATGAAGCTCCCACTGGTCTATATAGCCGGGCAAGATGGTGACACGCAGGTAATACAAAGAGCTCTGGCCACATTTTGATCAAATCTGAACAAAATCCTTTCTCCAGATGATCATTCAAGTGAAAAGGTGGCAATGTAATGTTTGCAGAAGACTGGTGTAACAAGAAAAGCCCTTGAGAAAGCTAGACAATATGTGAAAATTAAGAAATGCTCTGGGCAATGAAGAGCAGACCAACTGGCCACAGCATCTAGACATGAAAGAATAGAGTCTGCTCAGACCCACTGAAACCTGCGCTGAGTAGGTGCACCACCAGTTCATGAGGGAGACCATACTGCAGCAAAGACACCTGCCGGGAAATGAAGAGCCTGGAATGCGGCTGCAAAGACTCTGGCACTGATCTGGGCCAAACACAAATGCTGTGAAATGATGCTGGGAGTCAATAGAACTGAAAGTTAGATGTGCTGATGCGGACCAGCTAAGACCAACTATAAAGAAGCATCTGAATGAAATGGACCTGAGATCATAAGAAACACAACACCTTTGCTGACAATGTTGAAGGAGAGATAAATTGGCCTGAATTTCAGAATGCAGAACCCAACACTGATGCAGCAAGTAAATGACTGTAACATACAGATACCTAAGAAATCGATGAAATAAACACAGCAAACTGAAAGGTGAGAAGGGAAATAAGTGCCCACGGTTAAAGAGAAGCAACCAAGAAGTGTGCAAGCCAATAACATAACACAGTACACTACTGCTACAAGAGAAGACGACGTGGAAAAAACAGGATCACCAGCATTGAACCGCGAAACCATAACTGCACAATTGATGTTTCGACCAAGGACACAAAAAGTACTCTAACATTTGAAGCAATTGATTACATTGATGCAAGCAGATTTGAATATAGTGACAAAAAAAGCAAATTAAAAAATGTTGCAGAAGATAACTAAGAGAGATTGAGGAGAAACAACATCCTCTTCATAGGTTTCCTGTAACAGATAGAGGGCCATCCATAGAGCTATTGCTTGAACAATGGATTTTTGAAATGCTGAGACCAAAAAGGTTGTTCAAATTGTTATCAATAGAGCAGAGACATTGGACACTATTCCCACAGCCTAGACCTGGCATGTAGCCAAGAGCAATCATAGACCCGTTTCTTACCAGGATTATGTTGCAATACTACAAGCATCACAAAACAATGGACTGGCCTGAAGGATGGGAGAAGCCATAAAAGATGTTTATATATGGCAGAACGCAGGAAGACTGAAGAACAATGGAACCACAACAAATATTGCCTATAACAGAGCTCGACAAAGAAAGAGGAGAGGAGGAGACAGAGGCAGACAGAGTGACAGTAGATGAAGATGGACCATTGGCATACAGTGGGAAAGAAAGACAATGGTGGGAAAAATAAAAATAAACACACAATGGCTAAAATGTACACTCATATCTACACCCTCTAAGAAACCATATGTATTTTGCTTAAGGTAGTGAGACGGAAGGCGGAGGCGGGGAGTCTACTGGAATGCTGTTTGCCATTTGAAATATGTATTATTGTTGATAGCAAAGATGTTTAACACAGTAGATATTAATTTAGCTTTTTCTGAAACAGTTAAAACTATTGCAGAAGTTGTTAGGGGAAAGGGGAAGCACTATGGTTGTGGGACAGGGATTATGGGAACAAGGGACCAGAATAAGTTCTGCAGAAGGGGGAGAGAAAAGCCCCTTATTGCATGTACAGCATGTAGAGCATGAATTGCATGTACATGTACAGTACTAAGATCTAGTAGCAGGATGTCTACCCCATACCATCACGACACGAACACGCGAGATGCAAAAGTAAAAAATAATGACTTGGAATATAAGTGGGATAAACAAATTTAAGAAGTGACACTGAGCCTTGACTTCCCTAAAAAGCCTGAGGAATGGCACCGCCCTGCTCCAAGTGACCCATTTAATAATTGAAGAACTCTAGAAGTTAGATCAAAAATGGAAATGGAAACTATACCAAACTTCTTATTCAACATGCTCAAGTGGGGTGGCAATATGTGTAAAGAGTGATTTGGTGTTCACTAGGACACACATGGATAGGAATGAGGAGGGTAGATGAATGAGATATTGCCCTAGTGAACACTTATGCCCCAAATGTGCCAGATGTGGAATTCCTACCTGTACGTTAGAAATGATCACTCTTGGCCTTGATAAGCCGATTGAGTGGGCAGGAGATATCAAAAATATAATGTCTAACGCATTGTTCAATGCAAAAACAACAGTTGATGGACAGAATTCAGAACAATGTCATACATTCACCCCAGTACAGAGATCTGGGCCTAAATCCATCGTTTTTTGGTCACCATGCCATTCCAGTTTGGACCCAGCCATATGCAAATCCGTCTTGACCCTGCACCCGATGGGAACAGTCTAGCCCGAACTGCCAGGCCAGGTCCTCTCTGGATTGGAAAAAAGGATTCTAGGACTGGTTTCGGGCTTTCAGCCCTCATCAGCCAGGATAGCTTGACTCCAGTGGCATGGATAGTAAAGGACCCACGTCTGGGCATACCCGTCCCACTCGGGGTGACAAATGCAAAAACAATGAGTCTATCCTCATCATTAAATGTACTCCTCCACAGCGGGCCAAACTTTTTACAACTGCTTTTAGGCTCCTTAAGGTCTATTGTATAGCAAGGTGCTGGGGGAGAGATGCAGGTGCATTTTTTCATTTTGATATGAGTTACTGTATCTAGATATGTATGAACTGTTAATAATCAGAGTATGCACTAACACCTTTGTGTCCTGTCTACTGATGAATTAACTTTTTGCACTGGGAATGATAGATGCTGTGCTGAGTTACCCTCAAGCAATTCATGAACATTGATTTATGAAAGACATCTCTAGATCACATGACCGTAACAAAACCAAGCACAGGTTCTGTCAATGATGTTTCAGTGGGAGTATCCACACAGTTGACTGGTCCTGTGATGGAGGAAACTGTGTGGGTTGCAGACTGCAAAGTAGCCAGCCCGAGGAGTATGTGAGTTCTATCTGAGGTTTGCTGCTGGAGTTACGGAAAGAACATCCCTGTAGGATTTCAAGAGTGTGAGTCTTGAAATGCAATACTCCCTAGAACTTCAGGTGAAGGTACCAGAGAAAACATTTTAGATACTGGTTCCACAGAACAAAGACGTGATCAGAATGTCAACTAATGGCCATTTTTAAGAAAAAGACAATACCTTTCCATGGCACAATGTTCTCACTCCAAGTACCCATGCCTTTCGTGTGCCACCAGAAAATGTTTGACTGACCATGTCTCATATATCGGTTCAAACATTTGTGGGGCCCACCTCAAAATGTGTAGGCTGAGTAGAGACTGAGCCATGGGTTTGACTAAGCCCAAAGAGCCAAACTACGACCATAAAGACCTATCTTGCTATTAATAGATTTTTATAGATCAAAAACTTCTCCACATTTGTGTTCAAATTTTGTACATTACTACAATTCTTGACCTTTATTCATTTCTCTCATAAACATGGAAAGATTTAACAGAAAGCTTCTTGGTGATGTATTGATGTGTAAACCTTAAGTCTACTTTTTATGATATTATTAAAAATTAGAAGTGGGTGAAAATTCTGCTCCGCCGGCACAGATTGCAGAGCTTTGTCCAACCCTTGGAAAACTCCACCAACCACTGCAGAGTTTTTCTTTGTGTGCGGCTCGCCATCTATAAATTGGTTGGTGGGCGAGAATTTGGATCACCTACCTCTATTTTGGAGTGCTAGTCAGCTTCACAGCGAGATTTCCCAACGCTGGTGGTCACAGCAGATCGCTACCGCTTGCATTGAGAAAACTGCCACTCGAGTAGAAAATGTACTTGAGCAGCAGAAAGAAGCAGCTCCCTCTGGCGCAAAGCATGGTGCCGTTCGACCTAAATGTCAGCGTGAGTTGCGCGACGTACCAATGTCAGCTGCTCACAGAACTCTATGGAATATTGCTGAGTTTCCCCCTATTTAAAATGCAGGGCCTTTATAGTATTCGAATGCAAATTATTTTTGTACAGTAGTCACTCTATGTTGAATCACTTTTAGGTACTTCTACATGTTGCAAATAAGGAAACTGATGCCCAGTGAGGGACAGTAAGTTACCGAGAATCACTGATGTGGCCCAGTTTGGAAGATAGGATTTTTGTCAAGGTTTTTCAACCATGTTCTATTTCTGCTTTTACAAGAAAATGAATGCTTTGTGCATATTTGCCTTTCAAGAGCTACATCAGTACTCTGTGTTCAATAGGGATGGTGTGCAAAGCATTCAAATCGCAAGCAATAAATATACCTGACACGATATGAAAAATCATTTTAGAACAAACAGGCAAAATAAAATCTTCAATCACAAAAGAACCAAGTGATTATCTGTAAAATAGGATGACACAGTCTTGAAAATTACATGGATTAATAAAAAAGGATTCATAAAAAAGCATGTGTGCTTAAAATATATAAATAAATGTAATCGCCCTCTATCTATGGTAATAATAGTTGATTACCCAAGCTTATCAAACTCAACCATCACACAATAAACCCTACACTTCAAAGCCACCAATAAAACAGATTTCCAATACAATAAAGCCACAAAAGGTAAATTAGAGCTTTATGAGACAGGTGTGTGAAGGTCACCTGGGCTGCACTCCGTTAGACACATCTTGTTGTTTTTGTTATGTGTTTATTTTTAACTTCAATATTTGTTGGAGGGAAATTTCCAATTTTGTTCATGCCCATGCTGTGTTACATCAGTACTTTTCCATGTAGCACTGTATAGTTTGTGAAGAGACACGAGTGTCCTCCCATGGTTCAGGACCCCTATTTAAGTGTGACCTAGAACCCAGCAATGCACGCAAAAGATAGTTTCTTTGCCAAACTATTCAAATAATGAGTTTATACAGGCTTTGTTGCTGATCTCACTCTTTACTAACTAGGCGATAATTGGTATCTTGGTGCATAGAAACTCCCTGGTGGTTAGCTGGCTGATTCTGCCCACAATGCTTCAATCCCATTGCAGGTTCTTCTACCAACTATGCTCTTTTGCCTTAAATCACCACTGACAACGTGCTTTGGTGCCTGAAAAGGTCGCAGTTATTCAACACATACCTTTATACATTTTTCAACATTCATGGTCATATCAACATTTGTTGTCCATGCTACATATTTACATCTACTGGTCATTCATTTCTTAGTCTTGCATTGTAGACCCAGCCTCCTCCATTTCCTGGGAGGGGATGGGCACTTTGTCTGGGCTTCCGATTCACGGGTCTAGGCTTCAACCTGCTACCGACTTGGAGGGTGTCTGCCTTGACCTGCCCGGGCCGCAAGTGTCGTCCTTCTCGCCCTGTAACCCTTTCATGGGCTCTCCCTTCTCCCAGGGGTACCTGTTGTATAGCATCCCATGGACCATACTTGAGCATCTACTCAACCCTTCCTGAGGCTGAGTCCTTGCCATTTTTGTGTTTCTGTGTTAATTGCCTGTTGTTTGTCAGACCACAGCATGATCTGCCTATTCGCCAACTGCTGGGCCCAAATGTGGAAGGCCACCACTATGGGGAACAACTCTAGTAAGGATATGTTTTTTGTTAGTCCAGCATTTTGCCAGGCCGATGGCCAGGCACCTGCTGACCATGCAGTCCTTAGTATTGCGCCAAAGCCGAACCCCCCTGCCGAGTCAGTGTAGAGTTCCAATTAGCCTACCTGCACCCAGGGCTAACGCCATATCAGGGTGCAATTGAAATTTGTCAGAAAATCCTCCCATTGCCCCAGGTCCTCCCTCACCCCTCATGTGGAACCTGTGGTGCTTTTATGTCATGCCCCTGGTTAACTATGCTAAGCGCCTTGCAAATGCGTGCCCTGTGGGGGTCACTTGTGTGGCAAAATTCAATTTTTCTAGCATATGCTGTATTTCCCCCAGTGTCGCCTTTCTCTGCTGCCTCAATCCCCTTATGGTGTCACGTAGCTCAGCTACCTTCTCCGGCGGCAGCCTGCATGTCCCGGCTACTGAGTCCAACTCTATCTCGAGGAAAGTCAGTTTAGATGTTGGGCCCGCTGTTTTGTTCTGCGCCAGTGAGTTACCTAACTCCTGGGCCATCTTTTTAAAATTGTTTAGGAGGTTGTCGCAATCCTCAATGCCTGCTTTCCCAATAAAAAGGAAATCATCTACGTAGTGGACCCGCCCGCCCTTTGGCATGCGCGCTCCCAGCTCCCAGTTTAGAAAACTACTGAACACCTTGAAGTGTGCGCATGATATCGAGCACCCCATTGGTAAGCATTTGTCGTATTAGTAGTGCCGCTCCAGTTTGAAGCCTAACAGATGGAAGCTGTCTGGGTGCACTGGCAATAATCTGGATGCTGATTCTATGTCTGATTTCACCATCAGGGCGCCCTTCCCTTCTTGCCTAATAAGATCCACTGCATCGTCTACAGATGTGTGGGCCACCGTGCAATCTCCCTGTTCTAACCAGTCAATAATGAACTCTCCTTAGGGGTGGGACAGGTGATGAATCAGGCGGAGTTTTCCTGGCTCTTTTTTGGGCACCAAGCCGAGCGGTGATACCACCATGTCCTTCAACGGGGGGAAGTGAAGGGGCCGGCCCCAGGTGTAATTCCTTGTCTACCTTCTGTTTTGCCACCCCAGGGTTGTCTCTAACTGATTTCAGTTTCAGGCTCTCCCGGGCACCCTTGGGCCCTGCCCTTTGTAGGGGATTGGAAAACCCTGTGTGAAACCTGCCGCTAACGGCTGCCTGTCTGTTACTTTGTGACAGTCTTTCAACAAATGCAGCAGTCTGCTTGTCTTTATGGGTGTTGGTAGCATCTGTACTCCACCCCTTTCCCCTTTCCCCACTGCCCCTGCCTGGAGGGGCCTGCACTTAATTTCTTTGTGCCTGTCTTTTCCTTGTTGGCCCCTGGCACTGTGGCCCGTCTGCAGCGTATGGTGGGGTGTGTTCCCCTGCATGACCCAGACGAGTGTTTACACCTCCATGACGTTCCCCATTTACATTCATCTTTGTCAAATTTCCAACATGTCTTATTTGAATTGCTACCGGCCTGGGTTTGTCCTTTGAAATCTTTCCCTTGGCCCTAGAACTTACTCCCGTAGGGACGAAAATTGCTTTATTTTGTGAAAAATTCACTCCCTGGCCGCCACCATGTGTTTTGTGAAACCTTCCATGTCCTGACAGTCCCATCCCATTACTGGCCGTACTTGCATCTGCTCTCTAAAACCCTTGTTGTATTGCAGGCATAACGTCGCCCTGATACTGTTGCTGTACCTCGTGCACCTTCTGCTCATATAAGATTAGTGACGCTGCGCTTTGAGGGAATTTTTCATTCAACACGCATGCCAATGTTCTGAATGCCTTCATCCAATTTTTTATCGATCTTTCTAATCTAGGTTTCTGGGGGGTTCACCTTTCATTGTCTTTTTTGTCTTGTGTTGGGCTAAACTTGCCTGGTGCACTTCCAATAGTGAAAAGATGTCTATGAACTCCTTTCTCCAAATCCTGTCCTTCACTGTAAGTGGGATGTGGTTGGGCAGCCCCATCACCTTTGTTGTTGTGGGAGGTTCGCTTAGGGAGGGGCGCAGGTACTAGCCGGCTGGCTTTCCGTTACTGTCCTGCCCATCTCCTGTCTTGCATGTACCTGGGCTATCCCCCCAGAGACCCCCTACTTCCTTGCGTGGCCGCCTGAGTTTCTGTCTTTTCGCCTTGCTGCGGCTGGCTTGCTACGTCCGTCTCTGTGTTTGTAGCCACTATTGCGTGTCCTCCCTTGTCCGCCCTTTGCTCTGGTGCTGGGCTGCCCCCATGCCCCCTTGCACCTCATGTGGTGTTCCCAGGGAAAGGGTCTCTCATCCTTGGCCATTCCCACCATGGCATCCATGCTGTCGGCTGTGCTGCCCCCTCTGTCCAGGACTTCCCCTAGAATTCTTGATGCCCTTGGCCTAAACCTCACTACCATGGGGGTGCAAGGGCCATGCACCTTGCATTGCTAAGTTGCTCACCCCCAGTTGAGTGCCCATGGTAACATTTTGCCTCAGGCTTCCTTGCGCTCGTTGCCCTCTCCCGCGCCCATGCTTGCCGCTAAGTGCGCCATGCTTACCACTATCTTTGACGCCTGTGTCGTCGTGTCTCCCACGCTTCCCCTGAGGGGCTGCCATGCTGGCTACAGACCCCTCCTCATCACTGCTCTCCTCCGATTCCGAGCTAGTCACCCGCTCCAGTGATGTAGCTTTCTTGCTCTTGTATTGCGAGGGGATCTTTCCTTTCTTTTTTGCAGGGGCCGCCGTATTGGGTGCATGCCCCTTTTCTCCTGCCTTCCTAGGGGGCGGCCATGCTGGGACCTGTTCTACTTTCCCTGGGCCCCATACTTTATTTGCTGGTCCACTCGGCTCCGTCCCTTTAGGGCAACCAATGCCCTGGCTTGTTCTAGCATGGCTCGCAGATCGTTGTCCAGCTCTGGCCCAGATCTTCTTCCCATCTTTTCTGCCCTTTCTTGTTGGCTTCCGGTAGTGCCTGGTTCTCCCTGAATGGAGCCAGGGCTGCGATGTTCTCCTGGCTGCTCCCCACTTGCTGGCCATTCCTGCTAGTCTTGTGCTGTGTGGTTTCTGGTCGCTGCCCAGTATTCTCAATTCAGTTCTGTCCCAGTTATTCCAACAAACTGCTCCTAGTGCAGTTCTCGCGGTGCCTCTGGAAATCTCCTGCTTCTTACTGGGCCTTGGCTCTTGCCCACACCTCCCCCGACACTAAGGGCAAAAGAATATCACTTCCGCTCTGTTCGTGCCCTTGCTGTGACTCATGCTCCGGCGCGAGCAAGGTCACGAAATTTGCCAAGACCCTTGAGTACTTGCCGCGTTCGATAGTGGGTAAATAGATAATGCTCACACTGATCGTAAAACTCTTCCAAGACCCGGGCCCAGCTCCTGCGCTCGATCAGGTCTCTCTTGCTGCCAAATATCCCACTGTAGTTCCCAAAATACTGTGCTCGGCCTCGGGATTCTCGTTTCAGGGTTGTGCGCTTTTAATGGTGCAGTGTACCTATAAGGAGTGACGTCCTCCGTTGCCCCTTGCACCGTTTGCCGCGTCTTCTTCCAGGTTCCTGTGTAGAGCTGGCTCCCAGCTGAACAAAGGAAAAGGCGCAAAAACTGCCAACGTCTGTTGCTCGCCCCAGCTTCTCCCGTCAATGTATCCAACTGCTGGGTTCTGCGCTTAGCGTTGTCTGCTGGCTCCACCACCAATTGAAGCAAGGATATGACACAAAACCGGCACCGCCCGTCACTTAACCAAACCTCTCACGCTGCTGTGGTTCTTCCTCCTGGTCTGTGATGCCGGCTAGGTTCCACCGCAGGCTTGGAACCAGCAACCAGGATGTAAGGTCCCAGGGGCAGTCCTCTCGCGGCGGTCGCAGGCAGCAGTCTTCCGGTCCTCCTGCTGTTGGGATCCTACTTTTTCCTTTGAGAGGAGGGGTGGTTATGCTTCCCTCATGCCATTGGCCTCCTTTTACACCCCCTCAACCTACTTGACTTGCCCCCTGATTGGGGGGTGTGCACTTGTTCTCGGGGACCAATCGTGGCCCCCGCCTGCCTAACCGGCATGTAAATGGGGGCGGGGAGGGCCTCCTACCTTTAGACGGCGTTTGACCCGGGCCCCCATCTGGTCCGGCTTCGGCTTCGCCTTCCCGGTCCGGGTACTAACACCCTGATGGTTAGCTGACTGATTCTGCCCACACTGCTTCAATCCCGTTGCAGGTTCCACTGAAGTAGCACACTGAGCCCTTGGATAACGGTTGAGGGAATTGGGCAGGAGGGGTCCTGATGAGTGTCACAGATTTACATAGTCCTGTTTCTGTGTCAATATATATAATATATAGGATTATACTGACATTTTCTCTTTTACCAGAATTTGATTCCTCATTCAAGATTAACTGTTTCTCAAAGAAGCAACCATTCCCATTACCCTCCAACCTCTGTTGTCTTAGGATTTACATTATATATTGAGTTACTTGCCCGGGGAAATGTTCACACAACAACATTTGAAATAATATGTTTAAAGGCCTAAGCCCTTTTCACTGTAACCAAATAATTTGAAATCATTAGGAAAGATAGTGGCTTGATTGATCTTGATCTATACATCTCATAATCATGTCAACCTTCTATAATTTTATTTAATCAAAATCACTGAAGGGCTCCAGGAAAATTGTGGCTTGCTCTGTTTTCCTTAACTGTGGAGTGAAATGTATCAGTGTGTCCTTAGGCCATATGAGGGAAGACGGGTGACATTGCTTCCTTCCACGGTACACATGGAGGTGTTTTAGCGATTTGTGGACACTGGTTATTTCTCTTTGTTCGTATTACTCTATACATTGGTGGTCTTATTCATCCAGATCTATCTACATCGTGTAAGCTAAATCTATTCCCTGTGGTGGTCATGGTGTCTCTGCCATCTGTACTCCATTACGGTTTATCTTCAGTCATCCTCCTCACTTGAGTACCTCCTTTCCACGTTCTAGAATAATGAGGAGTGAAAAGCCTGGGAGATTAGCCTGACTCTCTTTCTTTAATTACTCACTGTTGGAATTAGGTAGCCTGGCCTAGGGCAAGACTAGCATTCAGAGGCACAGTGTAAAGGTTGCAGACCACCCAAAAGTACTTCCACGCAATAGCACTCAAAAAGAAAACACTACACCAAAATTATGTGAAAATACGTATCGCTTTATATAAAAATAATATGCTCTTTGTTGTCAAATATAAATAGCTCACATATAGATAGTTCAAAACATTTCAAGTCACCTTTAAGATCAGCAGTTATACTTTTTAAATTTCTGGCAGATTATCACGTTGTCTTTAAAACAGCTGTTATATTCTTGAACTCCTATCACCCTTTTTCATTAAGATAACTGTACCTTAGAATCAACTAGGCTAGATATACTCCGCTAGAGTCTTGGGAGAGAACTACACCTCACTATAAGCAAGAGCAAATATCATTACAGTATTAACATTTAAACTGCTAAGCAATTAGTCAGCCAGTTTCAACATTACAGTTCATTTGTCATTAAACCAGTTTCAAAGAGAATCACAATGCAGTTTCTTACAGTTGAACTAAGTCGGTTCAATTAGGGAATGACTGTACTCAGCTTACTTAAATCAGGCCAGAGCCTCACTCTCATTTGCATGAAACACATTTAGCTTCTCTACTACTTCTCTGAGTATTCTTGGTTTAGATTCACCTTCATCAGCATTTAATTAAGCTCCCACAGTAGTGGAATGGGAATATCTTGTAGTACACTATACTCAAAATATCCAGTCACTGAAGGTTTCCTTAAGTCAATTACCAGCGTCACTCTCCCCCTTTCAGAACTCCTCCTTACTTGTTTTTACCAGGCGGATGTGCAGACAGTCCGGTTTCAGGGGACAAGATTGACCTGGCGTGAGGGGCTGAAGGAAAACAAGGCTAGGGGAGCTCCCACTCCTCAGCTGACTCCTCAGCGTGAGCCTGCTCCTTCGTGCTACTTTCGCGCTAAAATACCTTCCAGGCAGACCCCAACCCTCTGCACCGCTGCCAGGCCTCCTCGCTCTCCCTCCCTGCTCAGGCCGACTCTTCCACACGGCGCCCAAGCAGGAGGAAGCGACCTGACAGGCAGCGAGCTGAGGAACCCTCCGGCGCCTTCCCTCAGCGCAGCGCGAAGGAAACACTCCTCCGGTGCGCATGCGCGGGAGCGCTCTCGCCGAGGCTGCCTCCCACGGGATCTGCTCCGAGGAGAGACGCTGCTCGCTGGGGCCTGCTCACTTCACGGCCCCTCCTTCCGGGGATATCTTCACCGACGGGGCGTGCGCAGTAACGCCCCTGGTTCCTTTCAGGACAGGCGACGCGTCTCCAGCGCGATCAATGCCCCTGGGGTCCCGCTCACAAAGGGAAGCCTCTCTAAGCTTCCCAGGCTCAGTGGATCCCGGGGGGGTGCTGACCCAGAGCGCGATCGATGAAGACCCGGTCACAGTTCACCTCACACCTTCTCAGCTGGCAGAGGGGATGGCCACACACCACAGGACCAGTCACTGGTAGGGGATGCTATCAGTTGTTTAATGAATGAATTCCCTTCCTTCACCAAAACGAAGAAGAGAGAAAAGAAGAAGGGGGGGGGGGGCTCCTTCAGAATAAAGCCAGGTTGTACTCTCTCAGCACCAACCCCCTATTCCTCCTTACTGGGCAGACTAGGGGCACGGGGAACTCTCAGCTCAGCTCCCAGGACTACTAAAGTTAACCCCTTAATCTATCTGCCCAGGATCAGCAGGATGAGCTAACTTGGCTAGGACAACAGGATCAAGGAGGGGGAAAACCTTGACAGAGGGCTACTCTTGTAGAGGGAACCACCCTTCAGAATCCTACCCCCACTAGACCTCAGCCTTCACTCTAGCTGCTCCTCACTGACAGACAAAATGGCTGTCCAGCATTCCGCCTTATATAGGCTGCCCTCTCAGTGGTCCAGAATGGACCAGAAGGTTCTGGAATGCCCTATGTTAGGCTATGGCCAAGTTCTGTTGGTGACAGTTGGGGCAGTTGGTGGCCACCATTTTAGGTGGTGCCAACTTTCCTGTCAGAACAGGCCTCTGGGCCTAAGGTAAAAGACCATGAGGGGGAGAAAGAACACCTATCCCCCTGGCCAACACCTACAAAAAGTCAGTAGACACAAAAATTAATAAGGGTATGAGGGGCGAAAAGGGGACAAAATAAATAAAAATTAGGAGGGACTTCGCCAAAAAGCCAGACAGGTCTAACACGCGTCCCCCCCAGCTGAAAGTGGGGAGAACTACGCAACCCCTTGGGAGTCCTCATCACTAAGGCGGAAATACCTGGAGAGACCGTCTGCATTGGCGTGGTCCACTCCAGGCCGATGTTCCACCCGAAAGTCCATTCCCTGTAGGGAGATGGACCACCTCAACAACTTGGGATTTTCCCCCTTCATCTGCATTAGCCAACGAAGGGGTCGGTGGTCAGTCTGAACCAGGAAGTGCGAGCCAAAGAGGTATGGCCGCAGCTTCTTCAGAGCCCACACCACCGCAAAAGCTTCTCTCTCAATGGCACTCCACTTCTGTTCCCGGGGAAGCAGTCTCCTGGATAAGAAGACTACAGGTTGATCCAGGCCCTCTTCATTGAGTTGCGATAACACTGCCCCAATGCCATGTTCGGATGCATCTGTTTGCACAATAAACTCCTTGGAGAAATTGGGAGCCTTCAGGACCGGTGCTTCGCACATTGCCTGCTTCAACTTTTCAAAGGCTTGCTGACAAGCCTTTGTCCAAACTACCCGTCGAGGTTGTTTCCTAGAGGTGAGCTCTGTGAGGGGCGCTACAATAGTGCCATACCCCTTCACAAAGCGACGGTAGTAACCTGTGAGGCCCAGGAAAGCTCGGACCTCAGTCTGTGTCTTGGGGGGTTCCCAGGCCATGATTGCCTCAATCTTCGCCTGTAGGGGTTGCACGGACCCCCTACCCACCAAGTGTCCAAGGTACACAACCGACCCCTGACCAATCTGGCATTTACTGGCTTTGATGGTCAATCCAGCTTGTTTCAGCGCCTGGAGAACTTCTTGCAAATGTTGCAAGTGGTCCTCCCAACTGCTACTGAAGACAGCAATGTCATCCAGGTAAGCAGCCGAGAAACCCTCCATTCCAGAGAGGACCTGGTTCACCAGTCGCTGAAATGTGGCAGGGGCGTTCTTGAGCCCAAAGGGCATCACACAGAACTGGAAGTGTCCCTCAGGCGTGGAGAAGGCTGACCTTTCCTTTGCTCCATCTGTCAAGGAGATCTGCCAATACCCTGAAGTAAGGTCGAAGGTACTTAGGTATTGGGCAGCTCCTAGCCGGTCAATTAACTCATCCGCCCTGGGGATTGGATGAGCATCAGTTTTGGTAACTGAGTTCAGTCCTCGGTAATCCACACAGAACCTCAGTTCTGGTGTGGTGCCCGGTGGGGCGGCTTTTGGGACTAGCACCACCGGACTGGACCAAGGGCTGCTGGACGGTTCTATCACTCCTAGCTCTAACATCTTGGCAACTTCGCCATGGATGCTAGCCTTCACCTTGTCCGACAGCCTATAGGTCTTGGATTTCACTGGGGGGCTGTCTCCTGTGTCCACATCATGGGTACACAGGTGGGTTCTTCCCGGGACAAGGGAGAACAGCGAAGAGTACTGCCCCAATACCTGACGGCAATCCTCTCGTTGCTCAGGAGTGAGAGACGGGGAGAGAATCACTCCCTCCACCGACCCATCCTTCTCTTGACATGAAAAGAGATCTGGAAGAGGCTCGCTTTCTGCTTCCTCTTCCCCATCAGTCACCATCATTAAAATGACCTCGGGCCTGTGACCAGCTGTTGTTGGTGGATCCAATGGCCCTACAATGTCGATGCCCACCCTTTCAAAGGGGGTGCTAACGACAGGAAGTGGTTCCAGAGGAGCCTTTAGCTTCACCCCTGTTTTCCCACTGGTCTGGCAGGATACACATGTCCTACAGTATGTGTTGGACGCCACTTTCATCCGAGGCCAGTAAAAGTGGAGGACAAGCCGTGCAAAGGTCTTGTCCTGGCCTAAGTGTCCTGCCAGTGGTATCGCATGAGCCAATTCCAGCAGAAAGGCTCGGTATTGCTGCGGGACCACCAAGGCCCTTGATGAGCCAGGTAGAGGTACCTTGGGTTCACTGTAGAGGAGGCCATCCTCCCAGTAAATATGGTGGTGTCCCGTAGCATCACCTGCTGCCTGGGCTTCAGCCTGACGCCTCAGTCCCTCAAGGGTAGGGCACTCCCTCTGCCCCTTACAGAATTCCTCTCTGGTAGGACCTCCCTCCACATGCCATTCAGCAGGGATGGGTAAATCCTCCAGAGAGTCTACTCCCCCCTCCATGGACTCCTGGCCTACCACCGCAGGTGGCCGATCTGTCCCATGGGGCGTGGAAGCCGAAGCAGGCTGTCCCTGTCTCCGTTTCTGTCCCTTTTTGGCAGCGGGTTGGGCCATTGTTCCAGGCTCCAACCCAGGCGAACTCCCTCTCTGGGCAGTCGCAGACCGTGTGCTTACACAGGCCCAGTCAGGTGTACCCAGCATCGCAGAATGCGTCTGGTATTCCACCTCTCTCCAAGTGTTGTGCTCCAGGTCATTCCCCAACAGACAATCAACTGGCACGGCAGGGCTTACGGCAACTCGAAGTGAACCTGCAACCCCTTCCCACTCAAAGGGAACCTCAGCCACTGGATAGTGGCCCATTCTGCCGTCAGCCATCGCGGCGGGGTGGAGTACATTAGGAACAACCTGCTCTGGAGACACCAGTTGACTTCTCACCATAGTCATACTGGCTCCTGTATCTCTCAGAGCCTCCCCTCTTTGGCCATTGATGGTAACCCATTGCCCATACTTGATAGTATTTGGGGGCACCTGGATCTTTGGCACCATCTCCCGCTCTCCCAGGGACACTAAGGTGACACCCGCCCACTCACCCCCCTTATCTAAGGGCAACTCCTCCCCGAGCGCTACACTAGCTACTCCCGGTGACTTTCCTCCGGTGGGAGGGGGTGGTCTCTTTGGGCATTTGACATCTCCCTTATAATGTCCAACACCACCGCATTCAAAGCAGTGGAGAACCCTTGGCTGCTGGCTTTGGCCAGGATTAGGGTTTCTGGGCGGGATTGCCCTAGGGGTGAAACCTGCTCCCTTACCTTGGAAATTATTTTGGGGACCTTTGGAGAACTCCTTCTTTTTATCTCCTCCCTCTTTCTTCTGGGGGGCGCCCTGTCCGGCTTTTTGAGAATCCCCTCCAGTCCCCTTGGAGGATACCCGGGTACTTGCCCAAGTGTCTGCCTCCTCTGCAAGCTTCCGGGGATCGGTCAGCTTGCTGTCCACCAGGTGTTGGCGCAACTCGGGAAAACATTTCTCGAGGAGGTGTTCTTTCAAAAATAGATTGTACAGCCCCTCATAATCTTTTACCTCGCTGCCCTTGACCCAACCCTCTAAAGCTTTCTTGGCGTAGTCTAGAAAGTCTACCCAATTCTGGTTACTCATTTTGTGACTTCCCCTGAATTTTTGTCTGTACCTTTCAGGGGTAAGTCCAAACTTTTTCACCAGTGCCACCTTCATGACAGGGTAGTGGGTTTGCTCATTCTGCTCCAGAGCCAACAAAGTGTCTCTGCCAGCAGGTGGCATGTATTTGTACAGCCCACCTCCCCAGTGAGTTTCTAGGATCCCGTGAGCCCTTAAAGAAACTTCGTAGGCGGCTAACCATTTGGCAATGTCATCACCTGAGGTGTAACTAGCGATGACATCTTTAGGTAAGTAGGGTCTGGATTCCCTGGTGTCTACTTTCTTTTCGCTGCCACCATGGTCTGGAGTGGGAGGCCTTTGTATTAGGACCTGTAGGTCCATCTCCTTGAGGGTTCGCTCATGAGCTAACCTCCTTTCCTCCCTTTGCATATCCATCCTAGCTAACTCCAGCCTCATTCTTCTCTCCTCCCTCCTATCTTCTAGCTCGGCTTCGGTTAACCCCTTCTCCGAGACGCTGCTGCCCGCCCTGGGAGGTGTCTTGGAACCTGTCAGTAGATTTCCCCCCTCCGCTTGGTACAGCATTCCAGTCTCAACGACAGTGTCCCTGTCACTCCCTTCTGACACTGGTACCTCCCCGGAATGAGCCTCCACCCATGCCCGTATGCTGGTCTGCAGCTCGCCTTTCTTGGCACCCTTGTTGAAAAACACACCTTGCTGCTGACACCAGTCCTTTAGTTGGGTCACAGTATAGTTATCCAGCTCTTCCACATTTATCTCCATTTCTGCTAGAGTATAAACTTTTCACACAGGAGGAAACCAATAGTGTCCTAGGGTCAACCTCCACCCACCACCAGAAATAAATTTAGAAAAAAACAAAAATGTAAATTAGGAGGGCCGCAAGGAGAAAACTCCTGGTGCAGGTTTAGTGTATTGCGTTGAATTACTAGTGAGTAGCTGCAACCAAGTCCGCGATCCCACCGCTAGGCACCAATATGTTGGAATTAGGTAGCCTGGCCTAGGGCAAGACTAGCATTCAGAGGCACAGTGTAAAGGTTGCAGACCACCCAAAAGTACTTCCACGCAATAGCACTCAAAAAGAAAACACTACACCAAAATTATGTGAAAATACGTATCGCTTTATATAAAAATAATATGCTCTTTGTTGTCAAATATAAATAGCTCACATATAGATAGTTCAAAACATTTCAAGTCACCTTTAAGATCAGCAGTTATACTTTTTAAATTTCTGGCAGATTATCACGTTGTCTTTAAAACAGCTGTTATATTCTTGAACTCCTATCACCCTTTTTCATTAAGATAACTGTACCTTAGAATCAACTAGGCTAGATATACTCCGCTAGAGTCTTGGGAGAGAACTACACCTCACTATAAGCAAGAGCAAATATCATTACAGTATTAACATTTAAACTGCTAAGCAATTAGTCAGCCAGTTTCAACATTACAGTTCATTTGTCATTAAACCAGTTTCAAAGAGAATCACAATGCAGTTTCTTACAGTTGAACTAAGTCGGTTCAATTAGGGAATGACTGTACTCAGCTTACTTAAATCAGGCCAGAGCCTCACTCTCATTTGCATGAAACACATTTAGCTTCTCTACTACTTCTCTGAGTATTCTTGGTTTAGATTCACCTTCATCAGCATTTAATTAAGCTCCCACAGTAGTGGAATGGGAATATCTTGTAGTACACTATACTCAAAATATCCAGTCACTGAAGGTTTCCTTAAGTCAATTACCAGCGTCACTCTCCCCCTTTCAGAACTCCTCCTTACTTGTTTTTACCAGGCGGATGTGCAGACAGTCCGGTTTCAGGGGACAAGATTGACCTGGCGTGAGGGGCTGAAGGAAAACAAGGCTAGGGGAGCTCCCACTCCTCAGCTGACTCCTCAGCGTGAGCCTGCTCCTTCGTGCTACTTTCGCGCTAAAATACCTTCCAGGCAGACCCCAACCCTCTGCACCGCTGCCAGGCCTCCTCGCTCTCCCTCCCTGCTCAGGCCGACTCTTCCACACGGCGCCCAAGCAGGAGGAAGCGACCTGACAGGCAGCGAGCTGAGGAACCCTCCGGCGCCTTCCCTCAGCGCAGCGCGAAGGAAACACTCCTCCGGTGCGCATGCGCGGGAGCGCTCTCGCCGAGGCTGCCTCCCACGGGATCTGCTCCGAGGAGAGACGCTGCTCGCTGGGGCCTGCTCACTTCACGGCCCCTCCTTCCGGGGATATCTTCACCGACGGGGCGTGCGCAGTAACGCCCCTGGTTCCTTTCAGGACAGGCGACGCGTCTCCAGCGCGATCAATGCCCCTGGGGTCCCGCTCACAAAGGGAAGCCTCTCTAAGCTTCCCAGGCTCAGTGGATCCCGGGGGGGTGCTGACCCAGAGCGCGATCGATGAAAACCCGGTCACAGTTCACCTCACACCTTCTCAGCTGGCAGAGGGGATGGCCACACACCACAGGACCAGTCACTGGTAGGGGATGCTATCAGTTGTTTAATGAATGAATTCCCTTCCTTCACCAAAACGAAGAAGAGAGAAAAGAAGAAGGGGGGGGGGGCTCCTTCAGAATAAAGCCAGGTTGTACTCTCTCAGCACCAACCCCCTATTCCTCCTTACTGGGCAGACTAGGGGCACGGGGAACTCTCAGCTCAGCTCCCAGGACTACTAAAGTTAACCCCTTAATCTATCTGCCCAGGATCAGCAGGATGAGCTAACTTGGCTAGGACAACAGGATCAAGGAGGGGGAAAACCTTGACAGAGGGCTACTCTTGTAGAGGGAACCACCCTTCAGAATCCTACCCCCACTAGACCTCAGCCTTCACTCTAGCTGCTCCTCACTGACAGACAAAATGGCTGTCCAGCATTCCGCCTTATATAGGCTGCCCTCTCAGTGGTCCAGAATGGACCAGAAGGTTCTGGAATGCCCTATGTTAGGCTATGGCCAAGTTCTGTTGGTGACAGTTGGGGCAGTTGGTGGCCACCATTTTAGGTGGTGCCAACTTTCCTGTCAGAACAGGCCTCTGGGCCTAAGGTAAAAGACCATGAGGGGGAGAAAGAACACCTATCCCCCTGGCCAACACCTACAAAAAGTCAGTAGACACAAAAATTAATAAGGGTATGAGGGGCGAAAAGGGGACAAAATAAATAAAAATTAGGAGGGACTTCGCCAAAAAGCCAGACAGGTCTAACACTCACCACCTGCCCAACCCTTAGAAGGTGTGTGGCTTTTCCTGCAATGCCCACACTGTACTCTAGTCCCTGTGGGTTGTGTTTTAAACCAGATACCCCCTGATTCAACCTCAGAACTGGCTTGCTTATCCTCTGCACTTTTGTTCAACACCTCTTGTCCTAAGACCAGGAGGACCCTGACTTCAGACAGCTCCATCAACCAGGCGTGTACCTAGCTCTACTTCATCATTCCACCTTCCTCTTTTCCTAGGGGACAATAGGGACTATTAAATGGTATGCATTTTGTTAAGGGAGGAAAACAAGTTTTTGTATTAATAAATTATGAATTTATACTTAATCGTTTATTTGGGTATGCACTTTTTTGTTTAATATGTTTTTGGCCCACATGCTGAATTGTTTCCTATAGACTTATTTACATGTATTTTGTTTAGCTTGATATAGGTACCCCTCTTTTGTTACAAAATGCATTTTGTTATGTGCATGTAGGCTTTATGAAATGGGTTGCGTGAATTGTTTATAGCGACTGCAAAATTAGCACATTTTGTGGTCTGTGAAAATCAAAAAATTGTGAGAGTTAGGCAGATGCAAAATATTGCACACTTTTGGGACTGGCTGGTGCACAAAATGTTTGAAACAAAACCTGTTTAAGAAGAAAATATCTTCCAGCAGACATTTTCTTCTCAAGCTAGTCCTTTTCCTGATTCTTGTGTGACTTTTGCATGAGATGTAGGCCCTTGCATTCAATCAACATAAAGAAATACAAAGAGACTAATTTTTCAAAGGTTTCTGTAATTTTGCAAAGCTTTCATGAAATTCTGCAAAAGAAATTTGGAGTTTTGCACTCCCTGTACTTACAGACACCATGATGCTGAAATCTCTACAGCGACTTGTTTGCAATAGCTCTGGAAATCACCAGGTCAAAATATTGTAAATTAGGCCCTTAATTTTCCAAAATTGTAATGCTGGGTTACAATAAAATTGTTGCAATTAGCAAAATGCCTTAAATTAACCCATTCTCTCAATCGACCTCACACATTCTCTCAATCGACCTCCAGACCAAATCTGGGCTATGAAAACGTAGAGTCTCATTTACAACGCTGCTGTGCGTCAAAAGAAAAGGGCAGGAATATTCTGTATGTACAAGATAAGGCACATTCCTGTCCTTTTCGCCTGCACTAGCGCACAATGGGCGGCAATGTGCCAACACAGGCACCCCTGGGCCATGATGAAAGGGTGACTGCGTTGCTGGGGTGAAGTTTTTTGGTCAGGAAGGGACACCTTCCTGCACAAAAACAATTATGAGAAGTTTTTCTCTTTCTATGTGTGCTTCAGGCGAAACGGTCGGAACAACGTGGGCAGAGCCATGTGTGTCCAAACAACGCAAGCGCAACTTGCCTTAACCACGTATATGCCTTAACCATGTATATGTGTGGCTACGGCAGTGCGTGGTCTAGCCGCTGGAATGGGTAGGCCCAGGACAAGGAAGGATCAGGAGAAAACATGGTTAGGTAAGTGGGGCTTTTCCCAGATTTTTATGGAGTGGGGGTAGTTTTTAAGGGTTAGGGTAGTTTTCAGGGCTGAGGTTCAGGGTTGTTTTCAGGGCAGGTGGGATTGCAGACAATTTTAGGGCTCTGGGGCGGTCAATAAGTTGTTAGTGCCTGGGGGTCATTTTTTGGCTTCTAGATAGTTTTTAGGACTTAGGGGAGGGCGGGATAGTTTTTAGGGCTTGGGGCAGAGAAGTATTAGGGCTTGGAGGAAGAGGGTTAGTTTTCAGGAAGGAGAGGGGTACGTTTATGTCTCAGGTCGGGTGCTTGGGAGACCATTTTAGGGTTCAGGGCATGGGGCACAGAACAGGGTACTTTTTAGGGCTGGGGGGCATGGAGGTTTTTAGTTCAAAGGGAATGGGGTTGGTTATCAGGACAAGGGAGGATAGTTTTATGATTCAGGGTGGGAGTTTGGGGGGCTGTTTAAGGGCTCAAAGTGGGGGGCAGGTATCAGGGACCTTCTTGGGATTCGAGGGACGTTTTAAGTCACAGGGCCAGGGATTACACTTACCTAATAAGTCTTAACCACTCATATATCTTTGCCATATATGTCTTACCAATGCATATTTCTTTGTAAAGACATGCTTGGTAAAGGCATATGAGTGGTTAAGACTTGCATGGTTAAGCACGCATGGTACTGGCATGTGAAGTAATGGCATGCGTGGGTCCATCACACAATCTTGCTGCAGAATACAGCACACATAGAAAAAGGAAAAACACTGAGAAATAAAAGGTATTTCTCCTCGTTGCGCCTCCCTTACCCATCCCCTGGGGAGGCATAGGAATCTGATGCATTCCCAGGTTTGCAAAACCTTCTACATCTCGGAATGTATTAGCTTCCATGGATGTTGCGTGGTAACACCCACAGCAACACCCATGGAACGCACCTTTCACGCAGAGTAATGTTTGAAAGGAGCCATATTTACAAGGCCATGAAAAGCCATACAGGGTGGATTTAGGTGGTCTTGTAAATATGGGCAGGCACACTGCGCCGCTAGTGCTTCAAAAAATCGCTTGCAAATAAGCCCCTGAGGATCTCAGTTACAAGAAACTGACGCATCGTGTTAAAGCAGTGATGCACCAGTTTACTTGCGCCTGCAGCAGAGACCCTTGCGTCATCATAGATGCGTCGTATTTGCACAACAGCGCACCATAGCATAGGGTTTTTTGGCGCATTGCTGTAGTTGGTGGGAAAACCAATGGAACTCCAGCAATGTGTCACAATACAGAGGCAATGCGTCAGTTTTCACTGACGCAACGCGTATTAAATGGGGTCGAAGTGTTAGAGCGTGAAAAGGTTATAAAGTCAGATAGCGTTCAAATATATTGGTCCTGGACATTAGACATACTAGTGGCAAAGTGTCCATCTGTATTCGTGACATCAGCACGTAATGTCACAAATTGTGACATTACTTACGTATATATGTTGCCCACTTACCTCATGACTTAATTGCATACTGCAATCAAGTCACTACAGTTAGTGTGGATTCTTGGGCAATGCCAATGCGTCATACCTATGCCTGGGTTTAGCAGGCGTAGGGATTGTGATGCATTGGCAGTACAGCGGCCCAAAACAGTAACAAAAAGTGGGACATACCACTGCAGTAGTTTTTTGATAGGTGTTTCCGATGGAACGACTACCTTGCATAAATGAAAGTCTAACTTGGCGCCAGCTGATTTCGACGCAGGTAAAAACCAAGGGAGCATTTTAAAAAGTGACGCATCTACATTAAGGTGACCAGATCTTGAGAACCAAAAACCGGGACATTTGGGGAAAATAGAAGAAGGACTACAATTTTTCATCCATTGGAATGGCGCAGAATGACATCTGTCATCAACATAGGATCACAGAAGATGCATTATGAAAGTAAATACAATGTAATTTCTACAATAAAAATCATACCTAATAATTAAATTGCTTACTTATAACAGTTGCTAACTAGCAAAGCTTTAGAACACCCAAAATGCCTCTCACTGTTTTCAGTTGACACCCTCGAAAAACCGGGACATGAGACAAAATTGCCGAAATCTGCCCGGATAGCTGGTGAAAACCCGGGACTGTCCCAGCAAATCCGGGTCGGCTGGTCACCCTAATCTACATCCATGTAAATATGGAACAAATGAAGCATCGCTGGTGTGTCAAAAAAAGTGATACAATTACGTTGCAAGGGGCGTGTAAATAAGCCCCTGAGCAGGGCTTTAAGTGGGAAAAAAAACTGGGGGTGCTCTAAAAGGGGCGTGGTAAATCTCTTAAAGGGGTGGAGCCTATCCGAGTAGGGGCGTGGTCTAAATCAAGATAACTAGCATTGTGTGCTTAAGAAAATCATGAAGTCGCATGCAGCAAAGGATAATAAAATAGGCAAAAAGGTATATTTATTAAGTATAAGCCATAAACATACCAAACACTTTTAAAAACATGTAAATGTAAGCATTAAGAAATCTTTTAAGTTCTGAGTTTTTCTGAAGTTTGTACAATGCTAAAACCCCCTTTTACTCCAGAAAAATTCGTGAAATCCCAAAAGTCACGTGTTCCAATGTAGACAAAACACAGGCATTAGTAACTGCATCTCTACAAGTACAAGCACGATCTTGGAAAGATAATGTGCACTACAGCTCGCCACCTGACATGGGTCAGGGAGGACATCAAATTCGAAAAACTACAGGGCAATCCGACTGCCAGTGTAAACACACATTTCTATTTACTTTCACCTTGTCAATACTTTGACATCTGTGTACCTCCTTCACGCACAGTTGCAACTGTAATATGTGATCACTGCTCCATGCACTATAAGAGAGGCCAAGGATTGGATGACCATGTATTCTGAACATCATTCTGACACACTGACAGGCACTGTCAGAAACTGAGACAAACAGGCCTTCAGCCTCCACTTTAGGGGTCTCAATCAGTGCTCATTATGAACTCTTGGAAGCGACTGTTCAAAATGTGTTCTTTACAAGAATTAAAATAATCTAACCAAAGAAAAAACAGAAAAGCAACGTCCTGAAAATAGCTGACACTCTTAAGGAGTGCAAGATTACGCGCAACGTGTAAAAATTGAACAGGAAGTAAATCGATGACATGGATTACTTTAACATTTTTTTCACACAAATTGTTCAAAACTCCATCAGTGTTATTTGCCAGAACAGTTAAGGAAATTAAACTAGGGCCTGATAGGGACACGATTCATGTCTGTTTTTAATTATTACCATGTCTGAGACTCACAGGGACCCGACCCACTTAAAGTCCTGGCCACACACCTCCTATGAGGACATTTTCTTATACAATTAACACAAGTGTTCTCACTCGCTGTAGTGAGTATGTTTGCTAGCATCTGGAATGTTCAAAATGATAGGCCTTCAAGTTGCTTGTGGAACAAGAGCGTTTTAAGGCTGATCAGTTACTGGAAGAACCGTGAACACGCACAAGAAACTTTGCAACAAATAAATACTTCACACCTTTCAGCGCGATGTAACTCAAATGTTTTTATCAGCATGAACGTTTGAGTGACATCGCAAATGTTCATCTTTCTTTGAAAAATTTCAGCGCGATGTCACTCAAACGTAAAAACATAAATAGCTAAGAAAAAATTTCGGGGGGGGGGCTGAATCTTAAAGCACTAGGCAGAGTGGAGCTGCAGGGGCTCTTGGAAGGGGTGAAACGACATCAAAGCCTCATTAACATGCACATGGTCTTTTAAAGACATGTCAAGTGCTTGGGTGCGGCTGTGTGTGTGTCCGGAGCTGTCTGAGCCCGGGCTGCCACACACGATGGGGGGGGGGAGAAGGGGGGCTGAAGCCCTTTGATTCCGATGGGTGTTGCGCGCCTGCATGAAGTCATGCCGTCGTTGTCATGCCGTGACCTCCACTACTCAGTGAGGAAACAAAGCTCTCACTGTATACAGGGCCGGACTGGTAATATCGGGCACCGGGCAATTCCCCGGGAGGCCGGAAGGGGTGGGGGCCGGTTTCTGTACAGGGGGCCGGTTTTGTTACTGGGTCCGCTGTTTTTTTTTAAATCGGACCCAGCAACAAAATCAGAAGGCCTCCTGCTTCCAGGCCTGTGTCCGACATCTGTGTGCGTGCGTTATGAGGCACTCCAGCACCTCTTCAGACTGCCAATCTTTTAGCTGGCCGATTGCATCATGCTTTGGTAAACTTCGCGCCTGGCAGTGCTGTGCTACAATCTTCCACAACATAGCGCGGCACAATAGGTGACGTCAGGTCGTAAGGCCTCAGTGTCATTGGCCAATCAGGGTAGGCAGGCAGCGTGAGCAGGCGTGCAAAGCACAGTTCAAAGTTAGTTGCACCCCCGTCCTAATGATTTGGAGCGGACTCCCACGGCTGGCTGGAGACGGAGAGTGGTGCTCAGTCCAACTGTGCAGCTGATGCCACTGTCGTGTGAGTTGTTTCGTCACTTGTGCTTTGCTCGTTTCTTTAAGTGTGGCCCCGTTCACACTGCAGTGGCGCTCAGTTTGTAGAGAACTCACAGTGAAAGCATCGTACTTGCGAAAGGTGGTAGTGGGTAATTCAATTTCGGTTGAGACTCGAGAGCAAGGCCAAGTCTGGCTGCCAATCCGGTGTTATGTAATATTTGGAGTCCAGGAACACCGGACCTCTGCTGGTGTCCAGACACGGACCATACGGAGCCTCGACCACCGGGGCCGTCAGAGCGAGGTGCAGGTGAGTGGTTGCTCTATTGCAGTGGGAGAGCATAGCTCATACATGCCAACATTTCAGAAGAGCAAAGAGGGAGATTTTTAAAAAAAATCGGGAGAAGGGGGCCTTGAATCGGGTTACTGGCATGTATGGGCTCTGGAAGTGTGCTGCTGCAGTATTGGACATTTGAAACGCAAATGCACGTTTTTTTTTTCTTACCTTTCAGAAGCATGGAGCGCAATGGCAGGCAGAGAGAGGGCAATGCAACTGTTGTGCACTGGCCTGACAGGTTGCTGGCAGTGTATGCACTCCCCTTCACAGATCTTTAAAAGTCCATTCCCTTGTTAATGACGCTTAGTTGGGTTTTCACCCCTTATAGAGCCCCTGCATGGCCACTCTGACTATTGCTGGAAGTATTAGCACTTTACACAATACCAAGCCCTGTCAGCTGAATCGGGTTTTTGCTTGTTGCAGGATTCGGGAGGCGGGAGACCAGCCTTGAAATCGGTAGTCTCACGCCTGAATTGGGAGGGTTGGCATGTCTGGCATAGCTGAACACCGCCCCCAGGTTGATGACTCTCCCAGAAATTAAATTGCGGCATAACAAGTGGCAAGTGTAGTGTTTCTTGCCCAGAGAAAAAAAGGACAGTGACCACTTATCCTGTCCTGCCGCCGCTGTCAGCTGCCCCTCTCTTTCTCTTATTTCCTCTTTCCGTCTCGCTCCTACTCATCCACTGAAAACCATTTCAAGAAAAGGTTCCCAAGCTCTCTTTACTCTCGTTTGTTTCTTCTTGTGTGAAATGGATCCAAAAAAGAAAAACACTTCTGCTGGAAAATCGTCCTCTTTTTCTGACATTTTTCAATTTCAAAGTGCAGCCTCAGGATCAAGAAAAATGAAACATTCAAAATATGAAAAAAAAAATAACTAAAGCAAAATAGAGGGGTCGCAAAGTGGCCACAATGATTGTATTCACACCCAAACACATTAGCACAACTTTACAGTGTTTGCCAGTGAAGCGCTTTTTTGTGTTCTTGTCTCGCTTTGAACAACATTGTTTTCCCTGGGTGGGAAAGTGCACCATTCCTGAAGGTACTGAAATACCTGCTTGATGGGTGAATTGGAAAACAAAATGTGTAGCACTGCTCTGTTTATGAATGTGGTCTTTTGAAATCGTACGGCTTTCATTTTGTAAGCATATAAGCAATGAACATTGAAACGGGTCCCTTCTGGGCCCTGTAGTCCTGTCCTTAATGTTTCAGGCAAAGGCACTCACTGATTTCTGCATAATGAGTGTAAAAGCGTTAAGGTACCCATGTTGTCCCTGCTAACATTTCACATGCTTTACTTTTTGCATTCCCTGTGAGTATTTGTTTTTCCCAGGATGTTGTTAATTTCTTTTTAGGTAGCATATTGCTTTATCTAGTGCGTAATTGGAATTGAGTCACTTCCAGGGTTTTTTTCAGGCACAATTGGGTTGTAGTTGAAGGCAGTGCAAGTTTCTCTCAGTGGGGCAGTATGGTAGAGGATGTGACACTATGGTCAGAGTTGCTGAATTTGGAACTGGGGAACCAGGTACAGCCTTCATGACCAGTCCACCAGACCACTCCCCCTGAGGGAGCACATTCCTATGCTAGACCTTAGAAGGCGCCGCTAGATCTTAAAAGCCCTGGTGTCTTAGCACCAGGAGGTATACCCTAGTAGTGGCAATTGTGGATTAACCTTGAAGGCTTGTCCACCACACTTCATTCTGAAGTTCACCTCCAGTCTTGCAGGCAGGCCTAGGAAGCAGCACACCATAGAGTGACAGTGACTCTGTCACTGAGGTCACAGGACCCTTGAGCAGGGTGGCTCTAGGGCAGTGCGACCAAACATGGCGCTGACTTCAGGTGGGGGTGTTGTGCTTGCAAGTATAATATGGTTTTAAAGGCACTTGCTTCCTCCTGCCTGGCCTCCAGTTATTTTCGGCAACAATGTCATGATAACTCCGGTGATTAATGTGCTTAGTAAAGAGAGATGGTATTTTGTTTAGTGGAAGTTTTGACTCATGAAAAGAAAGCACAGAGTGGTAATGTGTCTGCTGCTAAGAATGTACCATGCAGATCACAAAGTGCATTTAATGTAAATAGGTCAGTGGGTTACTGCTTTTGTCAAAGAGACCCTGCTGTTACTTACAGTTAATAGGTGAAAATCCTAACATAGACCAGTGAGTTATTAATGGTATCTAAGAGTTGCAGGCAAACTGCAAGGTATAAATTAGAGTGTTATGGATTTTACGCAGTCTTTGATTATCCTAATGTTACAAAAAGGGTTAATTTGGATAGAAATCAATTCTGATTATTAAAGAAAACCCGCAACCAAGGTATAGCTTTTTAAATTCTGTGTTTGTGTTTCCTCAGACCAATTACTATTAAATTATGCTGCCTACCAGTACGGGTGTCATGTCACTCCTACACCTTGTAGTCCTTTCTTTTGTAACATTTCCTATACAGTGATTTACACATGTATGATTGATTGTCTCTGTGTAGTATGCGTGATGCAAAGTGCTCTGACACCCTACACTTGTATTAATGGCACTGTACATTTTATGATGTTTTATGATTTTGACATTTTTACACATGCTAACAGTCTCTGCAAAGATTTCCTTATTAATACCAGTGGAACATACAACTTCAGCAGTGAAAAAGGTGACAATCAACCTTTGCATGGGGCCCTTCACTTCACAGCAGTCACATTTTCAGTAACTTTTGATCCGTTTGAGCTACTAACAATCTATTAGTTAAAATCCTCAGAGTATGTAGCAGATGATGTAGTATGTGCCAGGGGATGTATTATGTGGCAAATATGGCAGAACCATAATTATGTGGAAAACATTTGCAAACTAGGATATTTTGCCATTCATTTTTGAACTGCTCTTGTGGAAAAATGGAGGAGAATTGCTAATGACAGAAACTCCATGGCTCGGAGACAAATGGCTTGTGCTTCCAGTATTAAGCGTCTTTGGGATGTTTTGTGATTGGAAACATATTCCGCTTTGTGAATGTATCTTAAAGCTAATAACTCATATTAAACCTTAAATAAACATGTGTATCCATTGGTTGAATTAAATAACGTAATAAGCCGTAACCTGTTAGTGAAATGGGGAAATAAATACAAACAATTGGGATATTTTGCTCTTTCTGCCACACCTCTGACACCGCCCACTGAACCAATCCTCGGGTTATTCCCACCCTCTGATTCTTCACCCACAGTTCTACTACTTTCTCCCCCACCACTTCGACCACTGACTTCACACATACAGCCTGCCCAGGCTGTATTATTTAAAAATTCACTGACACACCGCACCGGCCAGTGGGCAACCCAGAACTCACTGGTCTGTGTCACAAGTCAACTAGCCGCGGAAACTGACAGCTATAATGTGAGACTAATGCATGCATTTCGGTGCTGTGATGCGGACCACCACCCTGAAATGTGTTAGCATAACACCTGATGCATGGTACTTAGCAGGACTGCACCTACTGTTCCCAGCACCACCTCTGGATCCCCGTGACCCTTTCACTTCCCTCATTTCGGTTACCGTGAAAAGCCTTTATCCACTTTCAGTGTCCTTGAAGTGCGCTAAAATGCAATGATGTTGACCCTTTCTCACTTCGGCCCCTCAACGCACACCCCAGAGGCCCGTCTGTGGGGTGTCATGCAGCCGCTTCGAGCACCACCATAATCTACCTAATAGCGCGGCCCTGATCCTCACGTGAAAGGCTGTTTTGAATGAGAGAGGGGCCGGTAATAAGGGCTGATAGAGCCAGAAGTAAGTGACCGATGTGAACAGGGTGTGACTATGAAAGAAGCTGGAGGTGTCGTAAAGTGGGGGGCTCCAATGCTGAGGCTGGGTCAGAGGGAGGGGCAGTCTAGGTGGGGCAATTTAAACAAGAGAAAGTGGGGCAGCATACAGGCCTGTAGGGCTGAGGGGTAATCCCGAAGTGCTACATGGAAATGTACCAAGAAATAGGCATGCTAAAGCTGTGTTGGGTCTTGGAGCACTGAAGCTGAAGCATCCTGAGGATGCCCATGCAAGGCATGTATATAAATTACCTGTAGTTTCCTGACTGCACCGTTCTCCATTTGTGTGTGTTAGTTATTGGCTGTTTATGCTTTTATTATTAGTTTTAAATCCTTCACTTCTTCAAGGTGCCGTGGGCATATTCTGTTCTCTCTAAGGGTCTGTCACTTGGAAAGGGGTCAGGCATAAGCAGCGTAAACACAAACTACAACACCACCAGTTTGCCCAAATGTCTTATATTGCCCTGCCTCACTTTAATGTTTTATTTAGAATTAATATTTCCCATAACGATTATGATACACTTTTGTTGACTGTATTTATTTGTGAACTTTGTATAGCACTGTGCTGGAAGCTAAAATGCATCCTGGCACTTTTCAGTCCATTTCAGAAATGAAATCCTGGAAATTTGACAAACCATTGGTCTGCATAGCTTTACAGCGCTCCACTAACTATAGGCGCTATCATACAAGCTGTAATTGTCTGTATTTTCATACCATGCCATTTTTTTATATTCTAGCCTTTTGAGACCACTAGAGCAGTGGGTGTGTTGTTTGGTGCAATCAGTCTCACACAGAGCCACTTACAGATGGAATTTCCCAGCAGCACTAGTGCAGCAGTTTAAGATCTTAGATAGTCTGGTTGCTCTAATAGGTGCAATTTGTGATATTTATGTCTTCCTCATGTTCATTGCTTGATTTTTGCTAGCAAGAAAGTGTCACTCATAGTCATTGCATTTCAATCATAATTACACTGAATTTATTAAAATGTCACACAGGGCAATCGGAAACCTTGGCAGCTATGAACAGTGTAGTGTGCACTCCTGCCTGTGCTCTGCGGAGAAAAAGCACAACTGCCATTGTGAGGTGACCTCTCACTCACGAATGGCATTGGTGCTTTTTACCAGCACAGATAGACAGAGGTGCTGTGGTGCAGTAGTTCGGTTGAATTAGTAGTGCCTGTGCCTCGCACACACACTAATAAATTCAACCCAAGTTACCATACCCGTCCACCCAGCTACTGCACTGTGCGTGGGCAGGGACAGTGTGCTGTGCGGCCGGTGCGTGCAGGCTGCAGGCCCGTGTACACTTACTTTCGGCGTAACACCCACTGTCTACCACTACCACTCCTCGTGGCCAGGCAGGCACTGAGGCACCTGACCTGCCTTAATTGTAGGCATAATGACTGGATAACCTGGTGCTCTTCAAGGTCATCATCTACTATTTACAGTGCTTAAAAAGTTAATACAATTATATTTGTAATGAAAAACGTGCTGTAAAATGCACCATTTTGGTCTGTCTTTTTCCAAAATTTTCTAGTGGGGAGAACCCCCCCATAGTAGTGGTCAGGCTCACTGCGCGAGCTCACTACGCACCAGATGGGGGCTGCTCTGGCAATATTTGCCAGGGCTGCTTTCAGTTCCCAGTCCGGCCCTGACTGTATAGCATAATTCCTTTTCCTTAACTGAGAAAACATCGCAGCAGCAACCTCCAGGGCTTTAAGTGGTCCAGGTCTGAGCACCGGCAGTTTTCTTTTGGGACTAAAAAAAAAAAAAGAAAATGAAGAAATGGCTACCTTTGCCAGCCGCGAAAATAAGCCCGATAGAGACCCGTTTCGAGGGCCCCAAAAAAAACTGCCGGTGCTCAGACCCGGCCCACTTAACGCCCTGCCCCTGAGTGTCCATTGGAGACTCCTCCACTGTTCGAGGTTCAGCATCCAAATTTAGAGGGGGGAGGGGCAGACAGTGGACCTACGGACTACTTCCTGACTTCCCCAATGTCCCATTTGTAACATGAATTGGTCAGAGGCTTTTGACCCACAACCTTTGGAAGACATGGGTCGCCATACCTGTGCACTAAAAAAAACGAAACTACGGACGGAGGCCTTCAGGCCCTTGCAAGCCACCATCCTTGCTTTCACTGCTGTGCAATGAGATGAATAGACAGCAGCCACCTCACGATTATCAATGAGACGGGCCATGCTCCTCTCATTGTGCATAACCCTTTTTCTCATCATCTGGGGAGTATATCAGCTGTAGGAGGAACGGCTGGCTTTGCCGCAGCGCCGAGATATGAACAGTTAGCACAGTGCCGAGGTAAGACCATTTTGCGTATCTCAGCTATGATCTTTAATCTGCAGTTTCAGCAGAAAACGATCCACCGGATTCTTTACCCTCTGCAGCTTTCCAAGGTTGCATTTGAAAACTACGGAATAGATGCAGCCGCTGTAATGAACTCGGGATGAAATAGAAGCATTCTCAGTGATTATCCCAGACAAACGTGGTGAATGCGCATTACAGGAATAGCTGGGAAAAACAGATTTGAGTAATTGAATTTATGAGAAAAAGCCTCATTTGCTTTTCAATAGCTTTTTCTAACCCATTTCAAAGTTAGATTTTAAACAAGCAGTGGCAAAACCAATATGTTTGACTTTAATGTGCCAACATATTTAAACACAACTACAAGCATTCACAAATACTGTTTACATGCGTTACAAGAACAAATGCTTTTAAATCACATTAAAGCCTTCCCTGTTGTCTTGAAAAGACGGGGAAAAGCACTGCTTTCTATATGGAATTCATATAGGACTTAATTTAATGTGACATAGATCATGATGATTGAGTGCACTTTTCATATGTAAACTAGTCCCTGGTGCATTCCAATGGAAGCTCTTACCGGAAGAACTTTCTTCAAGGTTCAATGATAAATACATAAAATAGCCAACTGCAAGAGGTGATAGTTTAATGCTTCGGTGGGTGGAGTCAAATCCTGCTCCTTGTATATTTTAAAGAACGGATAATGACTATATATCTCAGTTGCTCCTAAAATACTAAGCATCAATGCTTATCTATGTGCCGGGACCCAAAACTTTTGTTAGTAGCCCACCATGGGAAAGTGAAATAGCAGGGTCCCACCACCCTATGCATCCTGCCTCTTTCTCTCATTCTTATAGGCTCGTTTGCATCCCTGTTTTCTCCCTTTGTCACTGACTTCCTATCTTTCCCTTCCTATTTCTTTCTTCCTTTTCTGCCTTTCTCTAGGGCAAAGTCTAGGGAGGGAAAATAATTATTGATCCTCTAACATGAGTGCTCACATTGGAAAAACAAGGAGGGCCTCACAGTAGTAGAGCTATGTGAATTGGGTCCTCTCATTACACTAGAGTGGGTGACATAGAAGTTCCAATTGGGAAATGGACAACATCTCCACTACTACAATACATGAAACATGTGCAGGAAATTATAGGCTACAGTCATGGAAACTTGCTGCAGAACCTACTCATTAGATTCCATAATGCAGACTGACCATAGTAAGAGAGTGATAATACGTGTGTACACGGAGGTGAGAGGAGATATCACTAAACCCGTGTTGAACGGTGGAACAAAATGGAAAGCGGACTGTAGGCTGGACTCTCCAGGCAAACAATGGGAGGAAGCCCTGATGCACCAGTAACCCCAGGTACTAACTAATTCACTTCAAACTGCATACACATAGCAAATGTCACAACTGCCATACTGCATAACATAGACCCCGCTAGGACAGGGGTGTGCCCTAAATGCAAAACAGAGAGATGCAACATTCCTACACATGACATGGGACTGTCTGAACCTGCAAGACAGCTGGTTACGGGTTATAGATCGATACACAGCAGGCATACAAACCGACTGACAGCTGACTCCTCACACATGTTTGCTTGGCTTTAATATGGGAGGCATTAAAAATAAAGAGGAAAATACATTTGCGATCTGCACCCTTCTCTTGGTCAAAAGGATGATAGTGATATTCTGGGTGAGCATCAAACCTTCGATAAGTTATGAGAGACATAGGCAAATGCTGAGGCAGAAAACATTTGAATGTCACATACCAGGCATGCGTGATGACACACTGCCACACGACTTGGAAAAGTGGAGGGTCTTGCTCCGGAGACTACAGACTCCCCTTGACTTAAGGCCACCCTTAAATGCCTGGCAAACTCCTGGGCATCGAGAGCAGTCATATCAGATGCAGCAACGGTATTGGGTGGGAGACGACCTAATGTTGCAGCCCGTTTCAACTTGCTCTACTTGTACATAAATGGACTCAATGTAAAGTGATGACCTTCCAAGTAATATGTGTAAAAACCACTTTCTGTACTTTGTTGAATGTATGACATTGTTCTGCATTCTGTCCATCAATTGTTCTTTTTGCATTTGTCACCCCGAGTGGGGCCGTTATGCCCAGACGTGGGTCCCATGCTCTCCATGCCACTGGATTCAAGCTAGCCAGGCTGATGAGGGGTGAAACCCCAAATCCCGTCCTAAGATGCTTTTTTCCAGTCCAGGGAGAACCTGGCCTAGAAATTCGAGCTGGACTGTTCCCGTTGGGCACAGGGTCAAAACTGATTTGCATATGGCTGGGTTTAAACTGGAACGCCATGGTGAGAAAATAAACAATAGATTTAGGCCCAGATCTCTGTACTGGGGTGAATGTATGACATTGCTCTACAATCTGTCCATCAATTGTTCTTTTTGAATTTGTCACCCCGAGTGGGACGGGTATCCCTAGACGTGGGTCCCGTGCTCTCCATGCCTCTGGAGTCAAGCTTTCTTGACTGATGAGGGGTGATACCCCCAAACCGGCCCTAGGATGCTTTTTCCAGTCCAGGGAGGACCTGTCCAGGCAGTTCGGGCAGGACTGTTCCCATTGGGCTCAGGGTCAAGACTAATTTGCATATGGCTGGGCGCAAACTGGAATGGCATGGTGAGCAAAAAAACAATGGATTTAGATGCAGATCTCTGTACTGGGGTGAATGTATAACATTGTTCTGCATTCTGTCAATCAATTGTTTTTTTTGCAATTGTCACCCAAGTGGGATGGGTATGCCCAGACGTGGGTCCTCCGATAAGTTATGAGAGACATAGGTGAACTAAATAAATAAATAAAACAAATTACTTTAGGCGCGTTGCATTGCCAAACTGGTGATGCAGCGTGCAATTTAATTTAATTTTTTTATTTTTTTAGTTACTGAACTCCGTTCTGCCTTAAACCAGAGTTTACTACCCCCCACCTTTCCCCTCCCCCGCCTCACCGCCCGCAGCACTCCCTCTAGGAGCCCGCTACTGTTCAGCACACAGTCAAAAACAGCAGGTCAGAAGCAAAAAGGGAACTTTACCTTTATGGGAAACTGAATTTGCACAACTTTGCTCTTTGACAACTCTTAGCATCTTACTTTGTATTTGCTAAATTTTAATCTCTTTGTAATATTCTTAAATATCACATTTAAATAATGATCATCGATTTATAGCTAATTGAATGGAAGTTTATAATTTTGCTAATCTGTTATTAAACCTATATATTTTCCACATCTACTACATTAATGATGTATAGTTTATTTGTTGATGCTAACTCTCAGCCTGGGACTAAAGGTCCATCCACTCAAGAGAAGTTTGTACTTGAATTTGCTCCAATGCTCTGCATGGTGCCAAATCCCATCCCAGCTGCAACAAGGCAAATCTCAACTAATTTCACAGACTAAAAGCCAGTCACAGCCCCAACAGTAGTGAGCAGCTACTGTGCCAGGGCACACTTTTTTGCCCCAAACTCACTTTTGTTTGCAGCTCAAATCTAGAAATCAGAAGAAAAACAGTAGGGGATAACAGGAATGCAAATCTAATAAATGACAAAAATATTGCAGTGGTCAACTTTGCAAAGATGAAATCACCAGGAAAAAAGGCATGAGGCATGGGTCTGGCTAAGAGATAAGTCTACATCAACCATGCTCCGATGCCCTGACCTGAAATGTTTTGGATCATATTCACGTCCCTGAATGGAGCACAGCTCACAACTTTGCCATCTTTCAATGTGGTACAATAAATCTGCCAGAGTTTGTCTGGTACAACCTGTAGAAGGTACCAAAACATGCAAAGTTGAAAACTGAACTTGTCTCCTTCCTTACTGATGGAAGGTTAATTCATTCCTTTTATTAGTCTATTGACATGAAACATTTTCTGATGCCTACAAAAGCCATCCCTACCTGCCATAAAGGAATAAAAAGGAATCACTCATCAAACATAAGTTTTTCTTGCTAGGTACTGAAGTGCTCTTCTGGAAACTCTAGGGCCAAAGGGGAGCAGCACAGACCACATACTCACTTCTTGTGTGAAACAGACTGTTTTATTGAAGACAAGTTAACATCACAGCAATGACTCACGGCCTTTGCCTCACAAAACAACACCTCGCTAAACAGTAATTTACCTACTTTCACCTACCCCAATCCTAAAACTCCTGCCCCCTCCCCTTTTACATATTTATCTTGCAACTGTGTAACTCTTACCCTGGCATTAAACTGTTAACCTTTAAATTGCTTAACACAGTAACCTACACCTATTAAATAATAACTATTTAAGTATCCTAAACCTTCATTTTTAATTTGTTGCTTCTTCCAGGTGTAACTTTATTGCCGCTCGTTGTCCTGATTCACCTTTGTTGACAAAAATAACCTTAATCTAGAATCATGGGCAACTAAAACTGCCCACTATCGAACTATGGCAACTGAAACTGCCAACCGTCACTCATAAAACGTCTTCCCTCGACTTTTCTGACCCCCCCCCCAGGAACGTCTGTCATGCCCGTTCACCCTCAGTTTGTTCTCCAGCCCTTCCTTCACTAGCAACCAGTAGAGTTCCACCCCATAAAGAAACAAGGATACTCATCCCCTTTACAAATTCCTGCAAAACTTAACTCAGATCTGTATGGTCTACCCGCCCAAAAACTTCAGCCCTACCAAAAACTGTGATGTCCCTATTTATCTTGTGCCTGGCCTTATCCAAGCCGATGGGCTTCTTCACCCCTCAGCCATCTCCTCGAAATATATTCCATCCACAGGACGAAGGTTCCAGCCACTGACTCTTAATTTCCAACACATCCCTCATCATCTCTTTTCACCAAGCCATACCTTTGCATACTACCAAATCTTTTTCACCCAGATGCAGAGCTAAAACATCTGGACATCTGTGCCCCTACAATAACTTATTCAAGCATTTTAGCAGATCTCGCCAACAGTTTCCTTCCAATAGTCATAAGCTTTCACGGAACAATCAGTTATGAAGGATAAGGAGTAGACCAACTTAGAAAGGATCAGCATAAATTTGGTTCGGATGCGTGGGTTCAATTTATAAAAATCAGACACAGGGTCAGAAAGATTGTATGAACTACACAAACTTACTCTGTTGGGTTTTGCAGCTTCCCAGTAACGGGGTTGGGCAATGTTCCCACTGGGTATAATTAAAAAATGATCTCTGAGTATTAGTTTTGTGTAAAGAATTATGGCCATATGTTGGTAACAGAATAAATCAGCATAATTTGCCGAATTCAAATACAAATCCTCAGTGTCAAAAGCAGTATAATATTTCAAATCTGAAAACAATGAATAAACAGCGTTAACATCCCAGTCATCGGAGTGTATTCCAGGGAAAACCACATCTCCTAAAGAAACGTGGAATATGTATGAAATGTTCAAAGTTTCAGTCAGGTCATGTATATCGAATGGTACTTTATCCCAAACAATGCAATCAACAACTGTGAATGCTGAAATAATAACAAGAGCTTTATCTCTTTTCATTTTATGAGAAGCATGAGGGGCCAGAACTCTGTTCACAAAGTTCACAGCAAAGCGTTCAGGTAAGTAATGGCCAATAATCAACAGGAAAAACACAGTCACAAACCCAATCCACATGAAGAGGAACACCATCGTCAGCACCATCCAGATGTATGTCAAGGGCAGGTCCAGGTAAGTCATTTTGAACCAGGAGATGAAAAGAGTAATACGTGTAGGGGGCTCTGCCACAGATGATGACAATGAAGATGTACCATAAGAAAAGCTATTACGGTCCATATAGTAACCACTGGCACCCAGCTGAAACAACGGGGGCTGTTCTATATTGGAAGGTGAATTAATTGTTCTTTCAGAAATGTCAATTATAACCTCAACTGGAGGAGAAGCATACTCATGATCCAGAGTTGTAGAAGGTAAAACAGGTAACAAATCATTTGAAGATTCCATCTTCCCCTTTATTTGTTGGGGACTAGTAAAGGAAACAGAGACCATCGGATTCAGTGAATCCGCTGCAGAATAAGCATGTTTAGAACCAATGGCTGGCTGCGTAGATTCATCAGTGTAAATAATGCCTTTGTACTGATCAAGTGGGAGTAATGATAAAGAAGGAGGATGAACATGGTCATATTGTAAATACTCCAGTGTTTGCAAAGAAGGGTCAAAGATAAAGTTGACATCAGCTGATGTCAAAGGAACTAGCCCATTGTATCCAACGAGGATGCAAGGTTTTGGAATTTGGGACACTAGCCTTCGTGACTTGCTTGTACTGGCGAGACCATGAAAATGTGTTAACCCTGAGCCAAAGAGAGTTCTTTCAGAATCGCCATCTGATCCGCTATCAAAATATTTTCTGTAGAAAAGAAATGCATCTCAGCTGAAGTATATAAATGCGATTTATAAGCAATGGGGACAGTGTCCCCTTCATTGAAAGTCATGTAAGTGAATCCTAATGCTCCTAGTACAATCCTTATGACCAAATTAGTTGTATTATCTCTTGTTAACAAGAATTGAGTCGCAAGCAGATCAGACTGCAAAAACCTAAGCACTGGTATATATTCCGGAAGCCGACTGGACAACAAAAAAGAGGGCTATATGAATGCATAAAGTGGCTTGATATGCTGGGCATAATAAGGAATGTAGGTTCTGCCAAAATTTTTCAAAAAAAGCAAAGACTGCAATTTTTTAAGGCCAGAGGGAGGCTGCAATTGAGCACATTTCTCCAAAAAGTGGGGGGCCAACCCTCTACCTTTGTTATTGAGTTCATAACCAAGGAAAAGCACTGCAAGAGAGGCAATGTGTGATTTTGCAAAATTACATTTGTAACATAACTTCACAAAATGTGTGACTATGCGATCCACGCACATAAGATGCGTGTCAATCTCATATAAAATTAAAACAATGCGTGCTGCAAACACACCTGGGTTATTCTTATATCCCTTAGGCAACCTCATATAGCATCTCTAATTACCTAACACACTGAATGAGGTCAAGTCACGGCTTTTCCGTGCCAAAGAATGGCTGAAAAAGCTTTTGGAAACATCCAAATTTGTTATATTTTTTGCGAACAATGTTGTTTACTAACGCAGAGCTGTGTGTGTTCTGAACCACAAAGTTACAGACATGACTGTTCAAATGTCTGTAATCTAATAATATACGATAAGAACCGTCCGGTTTCGATATCATAAAAAGAGGATTATTCATCGACGAATCACAGGGTTCAATCACACGCTGGTATTCCAATGGAGTCAAGATGTCACTAATGGACACCTTTATGTCACGTTTAATTGAATATTGTGGTTGGGGCTGATGTGTAAAACACAGAGGAATTACATGAACTGGGGAAGCCTCGTCCTAACCGCCTGATTGCGATATAACGCCGAGCTAAGGATAATGCCCACTTTGAATCATAAGACATTTTATCATCATCAGATACGTATTGCGAAAAACTGGGTAGAATAACATCCACCCCTCTAGAAGAAGCGAGGACAAAAGGGGTAGGCCAATCAGCCTCGGCCAATAAAATATCATAAGAAGAAGTCAGATTCTCGCAAAAGACTGCTTTAATTGTGCGTGTAATATTACCTTCAATTTGGAGGCTTACTTCATATAGCCTATCAGGAGGAGCAACTTGAGTATCAGCTGTTTCTGCGGTAATGAAAGTATCAGTTGCTTTCGCCTCCAGACACTGGTGGAGTGTCTGTCGCACTATGGTTACCTCCGCCACGCTGTCGAGGAGGGTTACCGCCCAACTCCTGTTGAGGAGCAGGGTTCTCACCATCTGAGGCATACTTTGCAGGCAAAGCGGCAACTTTTCTCTTCTGAAATGGGGCATGGTATTGAGGTGGTTCCTCCTGCTTGACTTTTACATCAAACTGGTGCTGCGGGTCACGTCTTGCTTGCGTAGACTTACCTTGTCTGCGATTCTGACGCCCTCCTCCGCTGAATTGTTGATCCTACAATTCCTGTAAGAAACAAGGAGAACGAGGGTCAGGAACTTGAAACCTCTCTGGTTTCCTAAATTTTGAGTGGTCATGTAAATCATATCTACGTTCAGAAGCGTCAGGTGGAGGCAAACCCGCACGAGAACAAGGCTTCTGTTATTGCTGCCACTGGTTTTTGTTCCAAGCCTTTTTAGGAAAGACAGGATGACCCTCCTTTTCAGGAGAGAGTATAATTTGTGGCTGTGTAAATGGTCATATCCCCAAGCTAATGTGACCTAAAGATTTATACACAACCGCAATAATAATCGGCAACTGTTGCTGCCGATCAACTTCCGCCGCCTCCGCTAGGCGTTGACGTTGTAAGAAAACTGCTTCACCTTTAATGTTGGCCAGAATCATATCGCCGACAATAGGGAACATTCCCACTAACTTAATCCCCAAATCCAGGACTGGACCAGCCCCTTGCTCATCTTAAACCTTCTTCAGAACGTTAGGTAGAACTCTGATGGAGGGGGTGTCAAAGCACAATGTATACACCAAAGCAAATACCGTCCCCCAGGTGGTGCAGTGAGCTAAAGAGCGAATCAGACCACTCGGCAAACTCATTATAAGGATCCTGTGCTTTAACAGGAGTCATTTGGGGAAAAACTGCCTCAGGCTGCTCGAGTTTCTGTGCATGCCAAAACAGTAATTCATCACGGTTTTGAGGACGTTTGTCCATCTCAGAGTTAATCACAACGGGACTAATCACTAGTCCACCACCCTGACCCGGTGGTAGAGGAACAGCTCCAACCAGAGTAGCTTGAGGTAAAAGTGACATAAACTGTATGACACTTCTGTGAATATGAAGCATCTGTGCATATAACAGACATAGCTCTGTGACAGTGACATTGAGATAATTGGAATGTGGTATAAAACCAGTCAAAACCGTTCAAGCGGCCCCATAAATAGAAAAGGAGCCCATATGAACAATAGAGACAGGGTGAGGAAGGGCGCCATTAAATCAAATGGTATGTTACCGGGACATCAACGGAACTTCAATTAATGCATAAGGACGATCCGCCGCCGGAGGAGCCGCTCTAGTATATTCATGAAACAAATTATCATTCCCATCTACCACGGGAAATGTAACCCCTGAATAGAAAACTTCGAAGCGGTAAGCTGGGACTGCCTCGACTACAAAAATAAAAGTAGTTCCTGCAATGGGGAATCCGTGTTGAGTTAAGCCGTGTTGAGTTAAGTGTGCTGTAACCGCCGCGCGGTTAAGCACCGCAGTAGCAACCGGTGAGGCCATATCAGAAATGGGAAAAAGAAACAAGGGAAACGGTAGCTCAAAATAGGGTTTAGGAACCTAATATAATTCAAGCTTGGAAAACCTATAAATATACAAATATAGGAAGCTAAGCCCCCCACCACGGATGTCTCCGGGAATTGATGATAGGGTATTGTGGACCAGCGCAAGCGCTACTCAGGGGTCTCGTGAATAAGTACCAGACCAAACCTTGGTGGTGCCATGTTGCAGGGATTCTGCACAAATACAGAAGTAGGCGCAGGATTATAGGACCTTGGTGTATAGGGACTGAGTCATCCTACCACCTTAGTACGCACAAGCCCAGAACCGACAAGCTATAGTGTCTCACTTACTCTCCTACTCACTCACAGAGAAGCAAATGAGACACCCCAGAACACAACACTCCCAGATCTCTGAGGAATCTCGGTAGCAAGACACTCCCTTTCGCTTGCACTCTTGTACTTGTCCACAATAAGATCTGACTGAGACACAAAACAGTTTAAAATATTTTATTTTAACTAACACGTCCTAACATGCAGTATACGTGCTACAACAAGCAAGAAAATGCATACTGCAAATATAGTCAGCATAGCAGCTAGTCCATAAATCATGAAGGGAGATGTCATCATGGAAAGACAATAGAGCCTAATCTCCCCCCCCCCTTGCTAAGAAGCAGTATTATATATTGGAAGATATCTGGGATTTGTCAGCTGACCCCATACCTTAGCCTATAGGTGGTAGATCTACTTCATAGGTGCTGTCTCGATCTTCTCCCTGCAAAGGTCCCTCTCCAAGTGTGCACTACTTATTTGTGTATTCTAATAAAACCAAAGTAAGTTGTCCAAACAACAGCTGCATCGGTTTGTTTTGTCTAAGGGACAAAGCCTGGCCAGAACAAAATAGCAAGGGGCATTGTTGTTTGACCTTGCTCACAATGTTCAGTCAAAATCCCAGGAATTTGCACAGAGTGAACACAGTGATGAGTGCCCATGTGAAAACAGCCATAGAAATGATTGCAAAAATGAAGTTGTGCAGTAACATGCGCAAATCAGCAGGCAAGATGAAGCGTGCTCATGCTAACTTAGATAAAATGACAATGTCCCCATTGGCCATGTGACAGCCCATCATTACTACTCAACAAGAAAACTTCAAGAAACCTAGCAGGACCTGCACTTCCTTGACACTTATCACATCACACTTGCTGTCACTTTTCTATGTGAGCACCTGAACTATTTCTTGAATATTTTCATAAATTAAATAACAAACGTTAATTTAACTGATGTGTCCCTAGTCACACTAATTTTTGATCCCTGAGATATCAATTATCGTTCTAGACTTAAGCTCATTTTCCCTAAATTTGACGCTGTCCTTGCGTCTCCCCCCCTCCCTTTTTTGGACCAATTTTGGCCACACAATAACCATTTGTTTTCTGAAACAATATTCCACCCGGTTTAATTATTGGGGTACCCTTGTTTTTCTTACTACAACGTCCACTTCAGCCACACCACGCAACCCATCTGGACGGACCACCACTGCATTCACTTCCACGTCAAAAAACCCACCGCGCCCAAACCGGCATCCCGCCGACTAGGAAGGAACTGGAACAAGATCACTGAGGAACACCTAAACTCCACCCTCAATCGCGAAGCCCCCCGCACCACGACCAACCCCAACGCCGCAGCCAAAGTACTTCACAGATCGATCACCAATTGCGCAGATTAGCTTGCCCCCCTCCGCAACCTGACAGACAGCGACCTAGGCAGTGACTGGTTCACCTCCAAGAAGCCAGACACACCTGCAGACACCTCCAGAAGAACTGGAGAAACAGCAAAATTTCAGTAGACCACTCCACTTACACGAACACCATCACAGAATACCACCAACTCATCAGATCCACAAAGAGGACCTTCATCCGTAACAAAATCCACGCATACACCAGAAACGCCAAGGAACTCTTCAACATCATCCACGATTTCACCAACCCACCCGGCGAAGCCACAGACGTCACACCCTCCCAGAACCTCTGCAACAAACTCGGCTCCTGCTACTGATAGAGCGCGCGAGGTCACCCAGCCAATAATTTCGCCGTTTCCGGCTTCGGGCCCATATACTTTCAATTCACACTATTCATTGACAGGGTGACTTCACGGGCTGCTACCAATTTGTGTGAATTTCCCTACTGTTATTACTCAGCGTACCCGACTTACCATCCACCGACACGGGTACCTATGACCTCAACGGATCAGGGAGCTAGCTGTAAAGGGAAAGGCAGCAAAATACCAACTCAAAATGACATTCAATACTGTTGTAAAATGACCACGGACAACTGGAAGTTTTAAAAGCTTTATCTAAAGTTCGTTTTCGTTGAGCATTAAGTTTACAAGAATGAGACAATCAATAATCAAAATAATGAAGAGTACATAACTATAGAGAAATAAAGTCAGGGTAATCATGGAAATGCTAATATGGGATGCAACAGGAAACGTTATGCACTTAGGGCAAAAGTTCTTTGGAAAATGTAAGTAAGGCCGTTCTAGACCATATCAGAAAATGACAAACTGCAATGCAAAATATGATTTCTAACAGGTAGGGTAACATGGGAAAACGTTATGAAAATATGCAAATGACTTTATGATTCAATAGTTTGCGGCAAAGCATGGAAAAATCAACATATGCAAAGGTGTGTCTTTATTGAAGCAAAAGACAGAAAAATAGAAAGGTGCAAGTTTTAAGAATTTAGAGCAATATTTACCTAGACTGGTGTGAAAACCAAACCCTGGCCACGGGTCAGTTAAGGACAGGAAACCCTCAAGGAAGGATACCCCTCAGTGGACAGCAGGTGCAGAATGGACACCCAGGAAAGGACAGGATACCCTCAGATTAGGAATCAGGACGGGACCTCAGGACAGGAACCCCTCAGGACAGGACCGCACCCGCAGTTTGGAAGCAACGCCTGCGCTCCACCCTCTCTGCAGCTATCGATCAAGACCCCGATTGGGTCAGCGAACTCCCAGCAAAGTGCTTCACCAGCACTTTAAGGTTCAGTAAAACCTTAGTCTATGGTCAATTTCGGACAGAGTGCTCCGCAGCGCTCTGTATCTTCAGTCACCTATTGAGTACGATGGGTCAGTGACAGGTCAGCTAAACCAGACAAGTCGGACAATTTCCCTAGGTGAACCCAGGGTAGATATACAGTTTGGAGACGGTGTACCACCCCCCAATGTTGCAAAGTGTCAGAATCCCTCAATTTGGATTGGTCCTAAGGTAGGATTTGGGTAACACACCAATCATAACACACTATTTGGATGCCTAATTTGCATCTTTGGGTACCGCCTAGCAAGATTGGGGTTCCCATGAGAAACTGCAGGGAAATACAATGACAATTTACATTGCTGCAGAGTAGGGACACATGGCTCCATTTTCCTGGGTTTTCAGGTCAGTTCTCAGGAGCATCTTGCCCATCCCTGCCAGCTGGCCAAGTTCCACCAGTCAAGGTTGTCAGTTCCCCAGATGGAGGAGCATGCGCAGAAAGGCCCTCCAAGATGGCATTCGGCTCAGTCAGACCCCCATTCCCCGCGGTACATGAAAAGTAAGCGAGAACAAATTAATACATAGAAATAACATTATGAAAACACATCACAGGGTTTGTACTTTCAACTTATCACTATAAAATATACTTATGCAGTCTAAATGTTAGCTACATGTATACGTACACAAGAGCAGTGGCACGAGCAGTACCACGTTACTGGCAAAGCTATGCATTACGCATGCGCAACTATTTCCCTCCAAACCCGCGAACACATCAGGACACGTGAGTGTGACTGACGCATGCGCAGACACTTACTTCCAAGCAGCGGCCATTTTAAAAGACTCGAGTTAATTATTTTAGTAAAACACATAGGCAAGCGTCGGGAAAGCTCGTTTAAACATAGAATAAACGTTAGTAAGACGTACAACTTATTACTGGATTACACACGGGCGAGGTTCATGAATAAAGCACGTCGCGAATGCGAAGCTTTGCTTCATCAATCCCCTCTTTGATGATATTTACTATCATCACAAAAATAAGTGGAACCAGATGCCAACTTATCACACCTTATACATCTCTATCTCTTCCAGCAAACGATTCAATTTCTCCTTTTCATCTTTGGTAGGGTGAGAATTCTTCACCCTTTTGTATATCTGATTATTCATTTCTTCCAATTCAAGCTCATCCACACTTCGTTTCACTCCTCTGGCATTCACTTGATGCTTTCCAGTGTGTTTACGACACTTGCAACAGACAAATATAAAAAATAGGATAAGCCCTATAATTCCAATTGGCATCAGTACCTTGAACAATAAGCCTTTACCTACGCTAGCAAGCCAATGACCTACATTTGAGAGACCATCTACCAGTCTCTTCCAGGCACTGTCAACCTCGAGTGGTTTGAGTTCCTTTGCCAAATTAGTAATGTTTTTCACGTATCTTTTAAGCTGCACACTTTTGTCCGGAATATAAGTGCAACAATGTTGCGCCTTCAACATCCGGCAGACTCCGCCCTCTTTTGCTAATAAGGTATCAAGAGCAAGTCTGTTCTGCAAAACCATTGATCTGATCGCAACCATTTCGGTATTGACCAGCAGAAATCCATGAGCTGTCTCAGTAGACAACACATCCACTATAGTGGACAATTTGCAAATTCTGTGAGTGTTCAGAACCACTCCCACTCCAGGTATCAGTGCACTGAAAATACTACCCATTATTTCACCTATACTTTCTCTTTTACTACGCACTAAGCCATTAGTATTTTCACTGCTTCCAGCGACTCCATTCACATGGTATATTTTCGGGAAGACAATGCCAAAATAGCAACTTCCATACCAGTGATCCGGCAATTTGAAATAAGCCTTGTCCCCACAGATATAATAAATTCCAGGAAACACAGGCTCTGACCCATTTTTGAAACCCCAACCTCCAATTACCTTGTAATTATGTTCGCATTCACTGGAACCAATGAAAATGTTATTATAATAGCTAGTCTTCTCGCGGTGAAGACATAGCTTGCCTTTCTTTTCAAAATCCAGCAACAGAGCAGGACCCGCCCCACCAGTTGAGGTGCCTTCCATGTTCTCTGCCCACCTTGGTCTTTTCTGACTTTCGTCATTTGCTTTCTTTTGTATTTTAATTCTCCTTTTCTCTGCCATGTTCAGGAACATCTTTTCCTGCTCACGCAAAGAACAAGTCAAGTTATCTCTGTGTGCGTCACCTATGTCAATATCACCAATAGTCAGAAAGTAGTCTCCCATATATCGTATCACGTCGCTTTTGGTATGTACAGGATTCAAGTTCCCACGTATAGGAAGCTCAGAAAAGATCACGTCATTATTAGAGTAATAGTACTGTAACGGTCCTCTTTTGTAAATTAAACTAGATAAAATGTTACAGGAGATTCCATATGTCAGCGGCAAGTGATGGTATGTCACGCCTTCAGCTACAGAAGTAGGTAGCTTCATGCAGACATAGCAATCTTCAATTTCCATAGTCTCTACATAGTGTATTAACAAGTTTGCGAAAACATTTAAGTGTGTCCTGTTCTTAACTCCATGATAATGTAGTTCTCCCTCATCTGATGCTTCTAAGTCTTGTTTTGTTTGTCTCAGTGCTCTCTCATGTCTGGCTACACTCTGTGTTGTCAGCTCCTCACTGTCAGTATTTACAATTTCAGTAGGGACAATATTAGTATTTTTGCTTACAGCAAAGGGAATGAAAATTGTTAGTCCTATCCAAACTAATATCAGGACAACTGTACTACATACACATACTTTGCAGCAAGTTTTGCAACAGCTGCGACTAGGTCTACCATTCACGGTTGAATCAGACATTTTGGCTCAGAAGAAGTTTCTCGACCCCTCTTTGTGACTTTACACGAGTAGCTTTCTTTGTGCAAATTCACGGTGGCTCGTCTTCTTCTTCGGCAGAGTACTCAGGGACGGGTTCTCCGTCGCTCTCGTCAGTTAGATCAAGATCTTCAAATTCTTCCAACACAAGTGTCCATTCAGGTGACTTGTACTTTTTGTTTTGTCTCTTTATTCGATCACTCCTTCTTTTGGAAGTGTCTTCTGGTTGTCCTGCTATGCGAGCACTTCTCCTTTCTTCTGCACGTTTTTCTTCTACCGTTTTTATTCTCAGTCTCAATTTCTTTATGTATCCAGGCTCAATGTGCTTTCTTTTCTTGAGTCTTTTAGTTGGTACTTGGACTTCGTTTTCTTCTCTTGCCCTCTTGTTCTCCTTAGTTTGTGGCAATTCTGTTCCAGTTTCTTCCTCTTCTATCTGACTGTTTCCAGGGCTAGCATCTATTTCTTCCGCCTGGTTACTAATCTGGCCTTGTTCAGGAGAATTTTGTTTTTGCCTTTCAAATGTCTCTGTTTCTGTTTCCTGAACACGTTCTTCTAATCCTATCTGATCCTGTTCAAGCACTTCGATCTCTTGATTTTCTTCTGCTCGAACTATTACGCTATGTCTAGTCTGTCCCTTCCCGACATCAGGAGTCAGTGGAGGAGTATCAATCACCTGTTCTGTATCAATCACTTGTTCTGTATCAATCACTTGTTCTGTATCAATCACTTGCTCTGTCCCTGTCTGACCTTCTCCTTCCTCAGTTTTGATGTGAATCTCAAGATCCTGAGGTTCTTCGCCTGTGCCTTTCTTTTCCTCTCTATTCCACTCTCTACCTTCCCAAAGTCGCTCACTTGTTCGAATGGGGTCTTCAGTGAGATCAATCAATGGTATCCACTCCTCTGGCCATATGCTCGGCAGCTCGTCTTCAGCTACTTCTGGCTCAGCTTCTTGGACCCCTTCAGCAGGCTGGGCTCCTGGTAGTTCGTTATCAACTATTCTTGGGCCAACATCTGCTGATTCTGCAGCTCGACTGGTACTGGGCTGTACGTCGTCAGCTACTTCTGGTCTGGCTCCTGCAGAGTCCTCTGCTGGACGCCCTTCTTCTTCAGGCTCCTCGTCTGGTAATACCTTCTGGGTGTGGCTGGCGTGTACCCAGCGTGGAACCCCTGCACACTTTACTGCTGTGGTAGTTACCAGGATCACCTGATGTTTCTCTCCCCACCTTGGCTCCAGGCAGCTCTTCCGAGTATGTTTCTTTATCTTCACCCAGTCCCCCGGGACCAGTTTGTGGAGGGGAGTCGTTGGATTGAGAATGGCGTCTTCTCCGATCTGGCGAGAGATAGAACGCACTTGGTCACCCAATCTCTTGCAGTATTCAAGCACCAAATCATCAGTAATACTCAACAGTTTGCTTCCTGGCACCCATGCTTGTCTCATCACTCTTCCCATAATGATTTCATAGGGACTTAGGCCTGTCTTGCGGTCAGGAACACTTCTGAGTCCCATCAGGACCAGGGGCAGGGCCTTCACCCAGTTCATCTTAGATGCATCACACAGTTTTGCTAGTCTGTTTTTGATAGTTCCATTTATTTGTTCCACTATTCCAGAAGCCTCTGGACGGTATGCACAGTGAAGCTTTTGAGATATTCCAAAGGCCTTACAGAGTTCGGCGATCACCTCATTCTGAAAATGTGAGCCTTGATCTGATTCAATAGTGACTGGAACCCCGAACCTAGGTATCAGTTCCTTTAGTAAACACTTAGCTACTGTTTTTGCGTCATTTTGGGGAGTAGGGAAAGCTTCCACCCACTTTGAAAATAAACAGACCATGACAAGGACATATCGCTTCCCTTCACAACGGGGCATGGTGATGAAATCAACCTGTATTCTCACAAAGGGACCCCCGGACCTCCCAATTTTCCCCAGTTCCACCACAGTCTTCTTCCCTGGGTTCATCTTTTGACATGACAGGCACCTCTGGCAGAGGGACTCTGCTACTTTCCTGAACTTTTTACTGTACCAAGTCTGTTGGAACACTAGAATCATGGCGTCCCTACCAATGTGTGATCCTTCATGTATCAACCTCGCCATTGTGCTAAGTAAGTGTCTAGGTAACACAGGCATACCAGTTGGACCTAAGATGACACCATCCACACGTCTTGGTCTACACCCATCTTCCTTCCACTTCTCTCTCTCTTGCCAAGGTGCCGCCTGCTGCCACTCTTTCACTTCATCCCATGTAGGCACTTCTTCAAACACCTGAAGTTGGCAGCTGGTTCCTGGCCCCCCTCGTTTTGGATTTACGATATACCGATCTCTGGCGCACCATTGGGCCACTCAATCAGCAAAATCATTTCCCAGTGATACAGTGTCCATACTCTTCTTATGAGCAACACACTTCACCCCTGCCAGTTCCTTTGGTAACTGGATTGCCTCTAAAAGGTCTTGAACGACTTTTCCATTTCGAATTGGGGTACCTGAGGAAGTCAGGAACTCCCTCTGTAGCCACAACTGGCCAAAGTCATGCACAACCCCATAACAGTACTGACTGTCAGTATACACTGTTATGCGTAGGTTTTTCCCAATTTTGCAAGCTTTTATCATAGCAATCAATTCGGCTACTTGTGCAGACTTTATGTCAAATAGATAACCTGCTTCTTCAATTTTTGTTAAGGAGACTACCGCATAGGCAGCACTCAGGCCTCCTTGTTCATGTCTTAGACATGAACCATCCACAAATAATTCCTTGTCATGCACAGGCAATGGTGTTTCTTTAATGTCTGGACGTGGCTTGGTATTGAATTCTGTTAAATCAATGCAATCATGCTCATCATCCACCCCACCTTCCATATCCATTGGGTCGGGGAGTAAAGTGGCAGGGTTCAAAATACTGCACCTAACAATGTTTACATTTGCAGCACCCACAAGAATCCTCTCGTATTTAGTCAGCCGACTAGGGGTGAGATACTGAGTCTTTGTTCTGGTCAGTAAAATTACCACTCCATGTGGGACATACACAGTTACCGGATGTCCCATGACAATGGACTCACTCTGCTCTAAACTTGCGCAGGTAGCAGCTACTGCTTTCAGACAACCTGGTAATCCAGCAGCCACTGGATCCAGGGTGGCAGAGAAATATGCCACAGGCCTTCTCGTTGTGCCATGATCTTGTGTCAGGACTGACAACGCGCAATTATCGCGAGTGTCACAGAATAGGGCAAACTCTTTGGAATAGTCTGGCATTCCTAATGCAGGGGCTGTACACAGACAATCTCGCAGTTTGGTGAAGGCTGTTAAGCTGTCATCATCCCATTCTACAATATCTGGTGTTCCTCTCTTGGTCATTTTTATCAAGGGCCTAGCTAGGACTGCAAATCCCAGAATCCACTGTCTGCAGTATCCTATCACTCCCAGGAACATTCTGATCTCTTTCTGAGTACGGGGTAACTGCATCTTTTGAATTATTCTCACTCTTTCTGATGTTACTTTCCTGACCCCTTTCTCTATCTGGTGCCCCAGATATTTCACTGATTTTGCACAAAACTGTAATTTGTCAGGGGCCACTTTATGTCCCTTTTCACTCAGGTGATTCAGTAGGGCAATGGTGTCAATCACACAATCCCTATGACTTTTAGACGCCACCAAGAGGTCGTCTATGTATTGCACTAGGACAGAGTTCCCAGGTAAGACCAAAGTTTCCAAACATTTTTTCAAGATCTGATTAAAGATAGAGGGGCTCTCTGTGTACCCTTGAGGGACCCTGTTCCAGACATACACGTGACCATTGAAGGCAAATGAGAAAAGAAATTTGCTATCTGGATGCAAGGGAATGGAAAAGAATGCATGACACAGGTCTATCACAGTGAACCACTCAGCATCCCAGGGAATCTGATACAGAATCACTGCTGGGTTCGGGACAATAGGGCAGCAGGGGACCACTATTTTGTTGACCTTTCGTAGGTCCTGCACTACTCTGTACTTGCCACTAGGCTTCTTGATGCCCATAATCGGTGAGTTATATGGGCTACTCAATACTTCCTGTATGATGTTTCCTTCTAGCAATTTCTGTATTTCCAGGGTAACACCAGCTCTCACTTCTGCATTCATTCTGTAGGGTTTAGTATTGGGGTATACCGCATTGTCCTTGATTGCTATCTGTATGGGGTCCACGTTTTTCATTAACCCTACATCTTTCCCAGTAAAGTCCCATACCTCTGGCTTCACTGCTTCTTGGAGTTCTTGGGGCAAATCCTGCATGGTCATTCGTTTAATTTCTGAGTCAGGTCTGATTAACATTAATTTATAAATGCCGTCTTCGTCTGGGGTCTGAATTTCAACACCCTTTGGTGTGCAAAAGATGGTACAGTTCATTTTGCACAGCAAATCACGTCCCAGTAAGTTCACTGGACTGGTGTCACAAACGACAAATCTATGCATTTCCTTAAAGTTTCCAATTGAGATCTCCATGGGCTTGGTAACAGGAGTACTAATCAATTGATTAGATACACCCACTACTTGGATGGCTTCTCCCGAGAGGGGTAGGTTTGGAACGTCCACTGTTCTCACAGTAGAACGGGTAGCGCCAGTGTCCAACAGAAAAGTGACATCATTTCCGTCAACCTTTCCTTCAATGTATGGTCCGGACTGGTCTACCGGCAAGGAGGCGCCAAGTACGCACTCCTCGTCCTCCCCTCTCAGGCCCCGTCAGTACTGGTCATCACAAAGGAAGGTATCGTTCAACAGATACTGCGAAGTTGCTGCATTTCTGTTCTCATTGCTTTCCCAGACTTCTATCTCATCACCCTCTGTTCCTTTTCCCTTATGTACTTGCTTATGAGCTCGGGGCACCTGAACCGTTTTTACCTGTGGTTGAGTCTTTCTTGGTCTTTCTTTCTGCGTCTGTGGAGTTAAATCAGGTGTTTTGGGGTTATCGTCAGGCAAATAAGGACACTCGTTACGCCAGTGTCCAATTTCTCCGCACTGGTGACAGGGAAATTTCTTCATAGCCTCCTCCCTGCTCATTTTGGGCCGGGGCTTACCTCCTCCCCCACCCCCAGGACTTTGGTTCTGAGTGTTTTTGACCATATTACTCAACTGTTTTTCCTGCTGTTCTGCGAGCTTCACCTGAGCCCACATGACCTTTTCCTTGAGTGCCTTTTTCTTTTCTGCCATCTCGTCCTCGCAGTACTTTGCGTACCGCAGGACCTCGTCTATCTTTTTGGAGTGCCAACAAATTTTGTTATCCTTTATCCACTGACAAATTTCAGGCCTTAAACCGTTTACAAACCTGTAAATGAAATGTGTCATATCCTTCATCTCGATGTTATCTATACCACTGTATGTTTTAAACACCTGCAACAGCCTTTCATAATAGGAGTGCACTGTCTCGTCTCTCTCCTGCGTGGTTCTATCTATCCTGGTCCAATCAGTTTCCTTTGCTGGCACCTTATTTTTCAAATGCAGCATTACTTGTTCGTATTTTTTCATCACTTCAATCGACGGCTCCCCTGTGCTAGAGTCCCTCGGGTACTCCTCACTAGGCCAGCCTATGGCAATTTTACACTCGGTCCATAGATCTACCGGAACCACAATGTCGAAAAATCCATCCAGGTCTTTCCACAGGCATTTTTGCACTTTTACGAACCTTTCCACTTGCCGGTACCAGTCAACTGGCTTTTCGCGCAATTTCGGGAAATCGTTAGTAAAGGACACAATATCCTGTCTGGACCATGGAACGTGCACATACCTCCCACCTGGTACTTCACGCATGGGGCATAACTGTTCAGGCTTGTCTACTTCTCTCAAAGGGAACTCAGGGGTCGCTTGTCTGGATCGAGCCTCATCTTTCTTTCGTGCCCACCTGCTTTTCCATTTTTCCACGTCTCCCCATTTCTGCAAAAATGCTAGCAGCTCTTTAATCTGCAACTTTTTCCCTGACACATTCAAGTTCTCTATATCTTTGTCTGAGAATTGAGCTCTGTAAGGTTTTTGCAAGGGCTTGGATCTTGAAATATCTACCCCCATACTAGCGGCAGTGTCTGTCAACTTTTCGTGGAGCACCCTAGTACATCTGGTAAGGCTTTTACACATAAACAGCAACTCTTCTTCAGAATAGGTGTTTAATCTGTCTAATCCCACATTTCCTGCCATCAATTCCTCTATTTCTACCCTCAGCTTGTAGAGGTCTAAAGGTTTCGTTTGCGGAGTCTGTTTTTCTAATTCACGACTCCAATTCTCAATTTCTTCCGGAGTTACCAAACAAACACTCCTAGTACCTGACGTTGATTCTAATTTAATTTCTTTCGCATTAAAAGGATTATGCCTCTTCTGCACTCCCTTCCCGTTTGTTTGGCAGGTCCAAAAACACAACTTCGGACTCGCACTCACTGGACTGATCATCTATCAGTAGGGGCTCCTGCCTCGGCGGGGCCATGATAGGGTTCATAACTGGAGGGTTTGGACCTCCTTGATTATTCCCATACAATGGAACCACTGGTCCGATTGTTACCGGAATAGTCAAAGCCTCAGGACTGGTATTTAACTGGGAGATTTTCTGAATTATTTCTGTCCTCTGTCTAGCTAGGGCCTCTTGCTCCCTTTCATCTAGTACTCTTCTTAATGTCCGGTCAGGTATCATCTGTGGGGTCAGGTGAGGGGTAAGACTCGGGGCAGTAGGATGCGTTTCACTTGGTCCCCCACCATAATTTGGTTTTGGGAACAAAGTTCCTGTGCCAAATGACCTGCGCTCCTCCCCATATGGAGGCTGCAAAAAGGGCATTCCTGAACTTAATGGCTTTTCTTCGTTTTCATAAAGAGGTCCGGGGAAAAAGGCTCTTTCACGGGAATATTTTTCCTCCGAGCTCACGGGCACTCTAGGATATATATCTCGTACCTCCGCGGGTCCAGGATTCTCAAAATAGGGCAGTACTTGACCACCTCCCCCCCTACTTAGGGATCTGTCCTCCTCCTTAATAGATGGACGCTGGGGATTCCCTCCTGTACTGGAAAGTCGGGTTCCCTCATCATAAGGGGGCGGACTTCTCGTAAAGATGTCATCTAACAATTCATCGTCTGACTCTCCAAGCGCTCCCCAATGCTTACTCTTTTCTGTCTTTTTCTCTCCCGCAGAAGGGGTACCTGCTGGCATCATGGGAAACAGACCCTCAACAATCATGCTCTGTCTCCACTGTTTCATCTTTTTATCCCTGGTCTCTTGTTTCAGCCTTGGGTACCACTTGGTCAGACCTTTGTCCATTCGGGGTTTCTCTCTTTCGAAAGCCTCAATCTCCCATTCCTCTAATGCCTCATACTGCGTTAGTCTCGGTCTGGGATGCAATTCATTCATTCGGGTTCTTAAATTAAATAAAATCCTGCCATTGAAAGTACCGTCTAACGGAAAAGCCAATATTCCGTCATCTTTTGTGTACTTTACCCAATTTTCCAACCACACACAGGTATTGTACCCTCGGTCAAACATCATGAACGAGGCGGGAGTGTTCGGGGGCGGGACAATAACGCCCTCTCTGGATTTAATCGGTTTGTCCGTTTTGAAATAATTCTTTACCCTATTTACAAGGGACATCTTTCTCTTAGTCCCGTACATAATATCGTATCTATTGGCTTTCCACTGATCCCTTTCAAACCCTTGGCTTCTTGGATCGGGTCTAGTCTCTGGACAATACGAGTGCCACATACGATTTCTACGCTTAACTCTGTTTACAATGTCACCTCCAATCAGAACGCGTTTTGCAATTTCGTGCGACCTATGGGTGAACGCGTTCAAAAATAGTTTCGACCAATGGGTGCGCGGCCCCTTCGTGAGACTGTCCTCACGCTCCGGCGCTTCACCCCTCCTTTACAATTCCAGCCCCGCTACCCGCCCGCTGCTTCTACCAATCCCAGCGCGGCACGGAGTGACGTCAGAGACGCTTCGCGGCTGACTCCCTCCCTTCACAAGGTAACGGAAACTTTCTTTCTTTCTAAAGTGCTAGTGCTTGGTTATTTAACAACGAATACACATTCGCCACAGTGCTCAAGTGTCTAGACAGGAAAGATTTCTGTTACTGCAAGTAAACTACTTCCATTTACTTTTCACGCGCTGCGGGTAGATCTCTTCCGCCTACCCTTCACTCTAGCATCGGTGAACCTGTTATTCCCCTAAACTCATCCACTTCTCCGGGATATATCCGAGTCTAAGGTTTCCCAGCGGACCCCTCTGCTTTCACCCAAGCTCCGAGGAACCTGCTACTCTTCCGATGTGACCCTTACTAGGTTACGCCACTATGGGAATTTTGCCAATGAACCTCGTTACTGACATTTATTCACACACGTATCCAGAAAAACCCTAGTTAGTGCTTCCCGGTTATCCTAACCTGCACCTAACCTTCCTTAAGCCTGCGACCTCAAGGCAATGGATTCTATTCACCACTTGCCTTTTCAATTCCCCGGGGAGTTCGGACAACAATGAACGATACGGTTTACAAACGCATGGATTAATACATATAACAATATAAGAACAAGAATAACAATGATAAAACAATTCATGAATTTTCAAAAAGCAACACCTTTCAAGAGAGTGATCGGTTCCCTCGGAATGGCCGCTTTTGTAGCAGCATTGATATACTAGCAGCTACCGACTTAACTAGTCTGACTAATCCTGCCTAACCTTCAACTAGTCCCTAACCATCCTCTGCTAGCCAGAAAAACTGATAGAGCGCGCGAGGTCACCCAGCCAATAATTTAGCCGTTTCCGGCTTCGGGCCCATATACTTTCAATTCACACTATTCATTGACAGGGTGACTTCACGGGCTGCTACCAATTTGTGTGAATTTCCCTACTGTTATTACTCAGCGTACCCGACTTACCATCCACCGACACGGGTACCTATGACCTCAACGGATCAGGGAGCTAGCTGTAAAGGGAAAGGCAGCAAAATACCTACTCAAAATGACATTCAATACTGTTGTAAAATGACCACGGACAACTGGAAGTTTTAAAAGCTTTATCTAAAGTTCGTTTTCGTTGAGCATTAAGTTTACAAGAATGAGACAATCAATAATCAAAATAATGAAGAGTACATAACTATAGAGAAATAAAGTCAGGGTAATCATGGAAATGCTAATATGGGATGCAACAGGAAACGTTATGCACTTAGGGCAAAAGTTCTTTGGAAAATGTAAGTAAGGCCGTTCTAGACCATATCAGAAAATGACAAACTGCAATGCAAAATATGATTTCTAACAGGTAGGGTAACACCTGTTATGAAAATATGCAAATGACTTTATGATTCAATAGTTTGCGGCAAAGCATGGAAAAATCAACATATGCAAAGGTGTGTCTTTATTGAAGCAAAAGACAGAAAAATAGAAAGGTGCAAGTTTTAAGAATTTAGAGCAATATTTACCTAGACTGGTGTGAAAACCAAACCCTGGCCACGGGTCAGTTAAGGACAGGAAACCCTCAAGGAAGGATACCCCTCAGTGGACAGCAGGTGCAGAATGGACACCCAGGAAAGGACAGGATACCCTCAGATTAGGAATCAGGACGGGACCTCAGGACAGGAACCCCTCAGGACAGGACCGCTCAGGACAGGACCGCACCCGCAGTTTGGAAGCAACGCCTGCGCTCCACCCTCTCTGCAGCTATCGATCAAGACCCCGATTGGGTCAGCGAACTCCCAGCAAAGTGCTTCGCCAGCACTTTAAGGTTCAGTAAAACCTTAGTCTATGGTCAATTTCGGACAGAGTGCTCCGCAGCGCTCTGTATCTTCAGTCACCTATTGAGTACGATGGGTCAGTGACAGGTCAGCTAAACCAGACAAGTCGGACAATTTCCCTAGGTGAACCCAGGGTAGATATACAGTTTGGGGACGGTGTACCACCCCCCAATGTTGCAAAGTGTCAGAATCCCTCAATTTGGATTGGTCCTAAGGTAGGATTTGGGTAACACACCAATCATAACACACTATTTGGATGCCTATTTGCATCTTTGGGTACCGCCTAGCAAGATTGGGGTTCCCATGAGAAACTGCAGGGAAATACAATGACAATTTACATTGTTGCAGAGTAGGGACACATGGCTCCATTTTCCTGGGTTTTCAGGTCAGTTCTCAGGAGCATCTTGCCCATCCCTGCCAGCTGGCCAAGTTCCACCAGTCAAGGTTGTCAGTTCCCCAGATGGAGGAGCATGCGCAGAAAGGCCCTCCAAGATGGCATTCGGCTCAGTCAGACCCCCATTCCCCGCGGTACATGAAAAGTAAGCGAGAACAAATTAATACATAGAAATAACATTATGAAAACACATCACAGGGTTTGTACTTTCAACTTATCACTATAAAATATACTTATGCAGTCTAAATGTTAGCTACATGTATACGTACACAAGAGCAGTGGCACGAGCAGTACCACGTTACTGGCAAAGCTATGCATTACGCATGCACAACTATTTCCCTCCAAACCCGCGAACACATCAGGACACGTGAGTGTGACTGACGCATGCGCAGACACTTACTTCCAAGCAGCGGCCATTTTAAAAGACTCGAGTTAATTATTTTAGTAAAACACATAGGCAAGCGTCGGGAAAGCTCGTTTAAACATAGAATAAACGTTAGTAAGACGTACAACTTATTACTGGATTACACACGGGCGAGGTTCATGAATAAAGCACGTCGCGAATGCGAAGCTTTGCTTCATCACTACCTCCTAAAAATAAGATCCCTCTACGACAACTTCGACAGACAGACACAGGACACCAAACCCACTCCGCCCCCCAGCAACGAAAGTCAGCCTACCATCTCCTCCTGGACCCCAGTCACCACCAAAGACAACGCATCAACCATGAAAGGTATTCACTCAGGAGCCCCTTGCCCTCTGCACATCTTCCATAGAGCTGCCGCCGCCATTGCACCAGAGATACGACACCCCATCTACGCCTCCCTCGAAACCGGCACTTTCCCAGAAGACTGGAAGCACACAGAAGTCAAGCCCCTTCCTAAGAAGCCCTCAGCAGACCGAAAGGACCTCAAGAACTACAGACCCATCTCTCTCCTCCCCTTCATGGCCAAAGTCACTGAAAACATCATCAACTTCCCACTAACAAAATTCATAGAAGAGAACTCCATCCTCGACCCTTCCCAATCCGGATTCCGCAGCAACCACAGCACAGAGACTGCCATACTCGCCGCCACAGACGACATCTGCACACTCCTCGACCAAGGACACACCGCTGCCCTGATCCTGCTCGACCTCTCAGCAGCCTTCAACACTGTCACCCAATGCACTCTCACCGCCAGACTCCACAATGCCGGCATACAGGGTACCACCCACGACTGGCTCCGCTCCTTCCTCAATGGCAGAACCCAAAGAATCAGACTTCTTCCCTTTCTCTACGAACCCACATTGATCAGCTTTGGAGTACCCCAAGGATCATCGCTCTGCCACACGCATTTCAACATCTACATGGCCCCCCTCACCACCATCGTCAGACAGCATGGACTCAGCATAGTATCCTTCGCAGATGACACCCAGCTCATCCTCTCCCTCATCAAGGACCTCCTCAACACCAGACTCAGCTACCAGGATGGAATGAAGGATGTCACAACCAGGATGAGCAGAAGCTGCCTGAAGCTCAACTCAGAAAAGACAGAAGTCATCGTCCTCGGACCACCCCCCTCTGCATGGGACAGCACCTGGTGGCCCACCGCCCTCGGCAGCCCTCCCACTCCGACAGACCTCGCCCAGAACCTTGGCATCATACTCGACTCCTCCCACTCCATGACCTGACAGATCAACGTCGTCGCCTCCGCCTGCTTCAGCACACTCCGTGTCCTTCGCAAGACCTTCAAATGGATCCCCCCGAATCAAGAAAGGCTGTCACCCATGCACTCATAAACAGCAAACGACTACAGAAAAAACCTCTACGCCGGGATCAACAAATCTCTGCTCCGCAAGCTCCACACCATACAGAACACCGCGGCCAGACTCGTCCTTGGTGTCCCCGACACAAAGACATAACCCCATACCTGGGAGACCTCCACTGGCTCCCCATCGAGAAAAGAGTAACCTTTAAGATACTCACCCATGCCTACAAATGCCTCCACAACATCGGTCCCCAATATCTCACCGCAAGAATCACATTCCACATACCCAAGAGAAACCTCAGATCTGCCGACCTCGCCCTCCCCAAAATCCCACACATCCGCAGAGCCAGAACAGGTGGAAGAGCCTTCGGCTACCTTGTGGCAGAGACCTGGAATGAGCTCCCCATCAACATCAGACACACACCCACTCTGCACATCTTCAGGAAGACCCTCAAGACCTGGCTCTTCGACTAACTGGAGGAGCCCCCCTCCCATTCCCCCCACCTCACTAGGCGCCTTAAAACCCTCACAGGCGCTGCACAATTCCCTGATTGATTGATACTTTCATGAGCACATCCCTCTGAACAGCGCCATAGCTGTCCCTCGCTATCAAATTAACCCCTCTCAGCGCTTCCCTGATTGAAATCTCTCCCACTAGCTCTGTATGTAGCTTGCTCTGTGCGTCCTAGCCGTTATGAGAACATTCCGCCGATGGCAGTATCTTCCCACAACTGTACAGCTGCATCCTGCCGTAGGAAGAACTTATTAGTAGGGAAATGAAGAACTGCCACACGTCTAGAGATGGTTATAGAAACGTCAAATTTGACAGCAGATAAGGAAAGCCAGCCTCATCGAGGCTGTGCCTGTCTCTGGCAGACTCTCTAAGATGGCGGAGCCGCTGTAGATGCTCAGTCAAGGGAGGCTAAGTTTAGCGTAGCCTGTCCTGATCCAGTGTGAGCTCCCTAGGGCGGGGACGGGGTGAAGGTTAGAAGCCGGCCATTTAAAGCAGATCAAGGAATTATTGTCTAATGACACCCTCATAAGAATTAAGCTGTGCGGCGTGTGTTAAATGCTGCTATAGATGGCCGGGATTGCAGGATGGATAAAAAGGGATAAGGTTATTATCAGTATGTCAGGCTTGTTTATAGCTTTTTATCACCACAGAGAGGCAGAGCCATCAGCATGTTTAGAAGCTGCCGGGCAGGCTTTCTTTGGAAAATAAATATTATTTATAATTCAATTACGTTTATACGTTAGTAATAAAACACAGAAGCTGCTGTCGGCGCCCGCAGGTTCGAAGGAGCTTTCAGCGTGTTCATGGATAACTAACCCTCAGCGTTAAATACAGAATACCCGCCAGCACCATACCGAGAATCATGGCCTTTAGGCCTTCTGTACCCCAGGTCATATCCTTCAAACCCCCTGCCATTTACTGCCATATCCTGCAGGACCCAGATCCTGGCCTTCGGCATCCCTGCCATATTTTGCCATGTCTTGAACCACACAGGTCTAGCCTTCAGCACCTTTGCCATGCCCTGCAGCACCTTAGTTCTAGTCGGCAGAATTCCAACCATGGCTCGCAGCATGTTGGTCCTGTCCTTCACCAGCTCTAGCATGTTTGCTACACCCAGGTCGTAGCATCCAGTGCCACAAACACAAGTGACTGTGTCCTCACCCAGGCTTGCAGCACCCCAGTTATAGCCTGAATCATAATAAATATTACATTTTGTATGGAGCACCCAGGCTCTAACTTGCAACACACTAGTCTTGAACGCAACACCCCACTCCTGGATTTCATTAACCAAGCCATGGCCTGCAGCACCCTAGCTCTGGCCGTCAATAGTTCAGGCTTGTTTCACAGCACCCAGATAATTGCTTGCAGCATCCCATTCATGGATTGCAGAATGATGGGTAGCATCCTGGTCGTAGCCTGCATCAGAAGGACCATAACTTGATGCATCCATGAATGGGCTACATCACCCTACACATGGCTTTAAATATACTGGCCATGTCCTGCGGGGTTCCAGTTCTAGCTTGCAGCACCCTGGCTAGTGCCCGCGGAATACCAGTGATGAGCTTTGGCAAACTAGGCAGGACATTCATGGTGTGGTAAATAAATAAATAATACCCTATTTTTGACTAGACATATATCATAACAGATAGCTCAATAAATGAGAGTCAAGATTCGAGGTAGTGGGAGTTTTTGCAGGTTTAATACAGCATAAGGACAGGAACAGGACAACCTGCATAGGAATAGGATGACAGGGCCCAGCAGCTGCTGGGGCTGGGTCTGGGATGAGCGCGCTGACTTTTAATAACAATACATGAGCATATATACATAACGCAAACACATAGCATTACATTGCAGTAGGCGTAGCAGTGGGTGGAGCAGAAGGCGTGACGCGTAGCAGTCGCGAAAGATAAGGGTGAGAAGGAGGTGTAACAGGGCGTATACATAGACATGTGATGCAAACGTAACAGAATATGTCATAAATGGGCGGAAACATAGGAGGGGGCTACCTAAGGAGCCGGGACCTCTAACCTGGTGGTGCGCGCAAACTGGCAATGACGTGTTACGAGGAAAAGCTGGGGGCTATGAACTCTGTGCTAGGAGCAGAGACTAAAGTCTGGAGGGTCGGAGCGACATGTACCTAAACCCTATCTAGTATCTGATGTTTAGGGAACATGTTGATACAAACTAGAAGTTAGGAGGGGAAAGGCTAACTGACTCTAAGACTGGAACATGCATTATTCTACATGTAGTGCGTGATGAAGAATATTAAATGACCATTAAATACAGTATTTCTCTAACGTGGAGACGTGAAGGCTAGACAATGACGGAAACTATTGATGCAGTTCAGTAGCTTAGGAATGCAGAGAAGGAGGACTAAACTGATAGCTGGAATCACAACATAGTCTTGGCAGACTCAGAGGCAGAGCCAAGCTGCACCGGGCACTGCGAGGCAGGAAGTAAGTGGAAGGTCGAGGATACAGGTGGGGGCTGGATCGCTCCTCAGCAAGGCTTCAGGAGACAGGAGCTGAATCTGGTGTCCAGGCCCTTTTGAGGCCTAGAAACGGGGACTTTATAATGAAATAACGTGCACACTGAGAAACGTGGCAACGTAGCTTTACATAGGCCTGATATTCGTAGTATTCACGAGGACTGGAAACTGGCATACCAGAGGTGGACACAACTATAATTGCGTCTTGAATCGGACATGGGGAATAACATATGCATATTGATCATGCACACATAACATATGATGGATGACACGTAGGGACACAGAACATGGCAAAATTTACTTTTCCACATTCCCTCCTTGTCACTACGTTTCCATCAGGAAACATCAATATTCATGATACCATCTATCATTTCATACAGTACCATTTGTTCATCTCGAATTGTCTTGGAACGGGATTTAGAACGGGGCTTGGGACTAGGAATACAAGAGGTAGCACACATGCCGCAAATCGCAGGGCCACATTGTATACAGAGGCAGCAGCTGAATATGATCGCTACTGCAATACCTAGAAAGGACAGGATTTTCCATCCCCAGGCGGAAATTATGTTCCAGAACCAACCGGACCATGTCCAGGTGCCTGGATCTTGGTGTAACAGATGGGCAATTTTATGAAGTCTGGTTATAGCTAAATAAACAGACGGCGCGTTATTTGGAATGAAAATGCAGCAACTAGATCCGATGAGTCTACAGGCCCCACCCCTATCGGCCAGTATGACGTCAAGGACGAGACGATTCTGGAGCACGACAATTCTCATAAAGGATTGTTCTTCGGTTAAGTTACCTAGAGCGGAGGCAGTCTCATCTACTACAGCTTCAAGGGTTCTTGTTAACCTACGAATTAGCTTACTGTTTACAACTGTACCTAAATAAGGGAACACACCTTTATCAATATCAATGAATTGCTCTGCAGCAGTTTCAGTATAATCGACAATCGGTAGGTTTCTTTTGTGTCTAGTATGTACTAGATGTGTATTTCTATGATAATCAGGTGGGGCTAGAAAAACAGGTGGCAGTAGGAAGGCAATGTAACAGGTTCCCTCCCAATCGAGGGGCAGACGAACATATGCAGTTTGACCATAAACAAAATAAGAATGACGTGAAGCTTTAAAAATAGATTTCCCACTGTCACTATACTTGATAATAGTAATACAATCACTATGTCCTACGTGTACAGAACCATAATTACGGACACATAATTCGCCTTTGACTGGTAGTACTGAAATAGCAGGTGAGTCTGGAGTAGTATCAGACTGAACATTCAGGACCATAAAATTCGACGAATAGTTACCTAAATTGTACACTTCATTTTCTAGATCTAAACCTGTTCTGTGGGGGAAACCTTGCTTGTCTGGGAAACATGTGCTGTTAAGAAAAGACATATCTGTTGAGGATGACGTTAACGTGGACCATGCTCCACACGAACCATTATGTGAAAAAGGATAAGGAAAAAGTGGCAGAACTCCCTTTGACGTCTGGAAAGGGGGCAGTCGACCACACACCCAACAATTAGTGGCATTGCTGGTTTGATGTGAATAATGCAACATGCGGATAAATGTATTGTTACGCATAGCGAGGCGGTATGAATATTCGTGAGGAGGCAGATCACTAAACGTGTGCTCTACTGTAACATTAGAAGGCTTATTTACATGAGAAACTGGAAAACACAGGAAAAATGCGTAACTAGTGCAGGAAATCATTATGCTGATGAATAATATGAAACTTAGAAAAACGATACATCGGTTTGAGTTTTGACTGACTCTCTCACTATGGGGGTCCATTTTATACATGTCAGAAACAGTCTAACCGTTTCACCTAGGGGAGGACTTAGCCAATCAAACTGACTGACTTATTTTACTAGACCGGAGTTTTTGTTTATACTTCTGCTGCGGAGTTTTCTCTAACAGGGGAGGGGTTGTGTCAATGTCATTTGCGGGACAGTCCTTAGGAACAATGTTTTGACAAGTCTTGATATCCTGGGAAATGTTCTTGGAGACCGGCTTTAATCCGTAGAATTTCTTGACGTGCGAAAGATGCACCCAGCCGCGGCGTCCTTCCAATTTCACGGCTGTACGGGTGGTGAGGAGGACCTGACGGGGCTCCTTCCAACGTGGCTCCAGCGGACTTGATCTGTCGAAGTTACGTACGAGCACCATCGAACCTGGAACGATCTCATGCGGTGCCACCTCGGTATTGTCTGGAAATGCGGCGGCAACCTGTGAACGACATGAGTTGAGGGCAGACATCAAGGAAGCTAGGTAATCTGTCAGCATATTACTTGAAACATCAGTAATACTTCGGGGTCTAGGAGTACCCCACATGTTAGGGGGGCGGCCGAATACGACCTCATACGGGGACAGACCTGATCTGGAATGTGCGACCATGCGCATATAAAACAAAGCAACTGGCAGAGCTACTAGCCAGTCCACACCCTTATCTTTACATATTTTGGCAATTCGGATTTTCAGAGTCTGATTATGTCTCTCAACGAGACCGGCTGCTTCAGGATGGCGTACACAATGGAACTTCCACTGGTACCCTAGCAAAAGGGAAACGTGCTTCATCAACTCAGATGAGAATGGCTGACCGTTATCAGAATATACGACTCTAGGGAGTCCATATCGAGGGAAAAATTCACGAACCAACTGCTTGGCAGTGGTCGCGGCTGTGTAATCTGGAACTGGATATGCTTCTGTCCACCTGGACAAAGCGCATACAACTACAAGAACATACTTGAAACCTCGACATCGCTCCATCTGAATATAATCCATCTGGAGGACCTCAAAAGGGTGGTCAGGAGGCTGGAATCCCCCTTGTTCCACGGGGACACTTTTACCTGGATTAAACTGACAACATATCATACAGGTACGGACTTTCTGCTTGGCTGCAGCTCGTAAATGCTTGTTGAACCAAATGTTCTGGATACTGTCTAACATAGCTTTTTCTCCTAAATGTGCTGGACTATGTGCGGTATTAATGATGACTTGAACCATAGAGTCGGGGAGAAACCATGTGGTCCTACCCTTCGTCACCCATCCTTGATCTGTCTGGACCCCTCCTTGTTCAGACCACTTCTTGGTTTCATCGGGAGTAGCATGTAACTGGATATCTATGACATCTTGAGTAGGGTCCTTAACTGTCATACATGTAGTCAGATCTGGAGTGTGTGTCATGTTAACTGGACTGTCTAGAGTCTGTGCTGTAAACTTGGCTGTGCGATCTGCTAGATCATTACCTTGAGAAATAATGTCAGTGACTTTCGTATGTGCTTTGCATTTCATGATAGCGATAGATGTCGGTAAATGTATTGCATCTAACAGAGCTTGGATAAGGAGACCATGCTGAATCTTGGTTCCATGAGAGGTCATGAAACCTCTCTCCTGCCAGAGCACTCCAAAGTCGTGTACAACTCCAAATGCGTAACGTGAATCTGTGTAAACATTAACTTTCAGGTTCTTGGCGTGTATACAGGCTTGTGTCAGAGCAACTAGCTCTGCTGCTTGAGCGGACAGGGTATCAATACGGTGTGTTTCAATAACTTCGGTGTCAGTAGTCACTGCATACGCGGCGACTAGATCTCCTGTACTAGTTCTCATACATGAACCATCCACATAAAGTGTCAGGTCGGGATCTGGTAACGGAATGTCTGTCAGGTCTTGTCTTGGCTTTGTTGTAATGTTAACTACTTCCACACAGTCGTGTGTGGCAGAATTTGAATTAACTGATGGTAACAGTGTAGCAGGATTCAGAACGTTGCAGCGTCTGATTTCTATGTGTGGCTGAAACAGTGTCAATTCATAACCTGTTAAACGTGCAATTGTCAAGTGCTGAGTTTGTGTTCGGTTTAAAAGAACTTCCACGGAGTGTGGGACTTGTACTGTCAAGGTATGTCCTAAGACTATGGAATCACTTTGTCTGATAGCTAGTGCTGTGGCTGCAACTGACTTGAGGCACGCAGGCAGAGCCTGGGCCACTGGATCTAATGTGCTAGAAAAATAAGCACAGGGCTTGTATTGTCCTGCTTGGTCTTGTGTGAGAACAGATAATGCTGTACCTTCACGTTCAGTAACGAAAAGTGTAAAAGGCTTACTGTAGTTCGGTGTTGCTAGAACTGGAGCTTGACATAAAGCTTTCTTTAACTCGTTGAAACTAAGTGTATGTTCAGATGTCCAAGGGAGAACAGTCGATACGGCTGCCTCCTGTGTCGTTAACTGTATCAGTGGCTTGGCTAGAAATGCATACTGGGGAATCCATTGTCTGCAATAAGAAGTAAGGCCAATAAAGGCACGTACCTCCTTCTGGGTTCTGGGCTGAGGAAGACTCACTATTAACTGGATACGGTCTGGTGTCAACTGCCTACCCCTCTTGGACAGTAAGTGTCCTAAGTAGACCACTTGCTGGACACAGAATTGAAGCTTCGAAGGGGACACCTTGTGCCCCATCTCGGCTAGGAAATACAGAACCGTCAGTGACGCTCGCTCGCAGTCACGTTCAGAACGGGCTGTGATCAGTAGATCATCGACATACTGGAGCAGGGCAGTGTCAGTTGGCATGTGAATATTATCTAGTTGTCTCTTAAGTGCTTGACTGTAAATACTAGGGCTTTCTGTGAAACCTTGAGGAGCTCGTGTAAACATATAGCTCCTTCCATTTAAACAAAATCCGAAAAGAAACTGGCTGTCTGGATGGATGGGAACACTAAAAAATGCGTTCTTGAGGTCTATGACAGTGAAGAACGTGGCTTCGGAATCAATAGCAGTTAACAGGGAAGAGATATCTGGGACAACTGGGTACTGCGGAATAATACATTTATTAAGTTCCCGTAAATCAATCACTAATCGATATACTGGGGGTGCATTTGGATCAGTACGTTTCATGACTGGAATGATCGGAGAGTTACATACGTTGGAGTCAGTTTCTACAACTACTCCTTGAGCCATGAGCTCGTCAATAATTTTGGATAAGGCTGCTACAGCCTCGGGTGGCAATCTGTACTGTCTGATTCGTGGTAACACTACACCTGGTTTGAGAGTCACACGATGGGGTGTGATTTGCATGTAACCTACATCAGTTGGACCTTGCGCCCATAAATGCTGCGGAACTTTAGACAGTCTGGGATCAAAATCTCGTAATACATAGTGACCCTTAAAGTCACGTAGGAACAGACGTATTCCCTCCGGGGAACAACATATAACTGCACCTAACTCTTTCAGTGTTTTAATGCCCAATAGATTTTCTGGACATGACTTAGTAAGTAACAGATCAGTAGTGCGGGACAATGGACCTACTTCTAGAGTGACTGGCTTTGAAATCTCATTAACGATAGGCTTTCCTGAAAATCCAAGGGAAACATTTCTTGAGCCTGAGAGCGGAGCCCCTGGAACTTCGGCATGACTAATTGTGGTCCTACTTGCCCCTGTATCAATCAAAAACTTTCTGTCTTTCCCTAATACTTGACTGTGAACATAGGGACCTTCTTGATCTACAGGTATCTCGATGAGAGGCAAGCCTACCTCCCTCTCTAGGCTGTTTCATGAATATGGCTGGTACTCTGGATACTCAGACTGTGCATACTGGTACATCTGCGATGTAACATGCTGTGTTGCAGCAATAGGCTGCGGTACTGTAACTGTCTGTTGTGCATTCTGCGGCTGAGGAATCTGTGAAACTTGTTCCTGTCTAGGCGGACGTGGTCTTTCTTTAGTCTTACCAGTAGCTATGTTATGTTTCAGAACTGCACACTCATTTATAAAATGACCTGGCTGTTTACAATAATTGCAGTTCCCTTTAACGGGTGCTGCAGGATGACTGGCTTGATTCGGACCCTTCTTCTGACTGTCTTGAGGAACAGATTGTGCAACTAGCACTTTCATTTTCGTGTCTTTCATACGTTTTCTCTCGTGTTCTTGCTCTTCTCTGATTCTATTCTGGTGATACTGAAGCATCTGGAGCATCTGGGACGGAGTATTTGCTTGCCAGGTACTTTCGACTTTCAGAACTCGGTTTCTAACTTGTGGGCTTGAATTCTCGACTAATTTAGTAACGAAAAGGTGAGGGTATGACTCGCTACTTGTCTTGAGGCCACTGTTAATACTGAAGCATTTTTCAAACCTAGAATAAAAATCACTAATATCTTCATCTTGTTTCTGTTTACAGGCTGAGATTGCATCCCAGTCTTCTTTTCTCGTTGTTAATAATCTGGGTAAAACTTGAATTAATAATTCTGGTAATTCTTTACATTTCTCTCCAAGACCAGTACCTGGTACACGTATCTTATCTTCTGCTTCTAGGACTGCCCAATCTATCTTTTTCTCTCCCACCTCCCATTCTTTTTCCTTTAGCTTTTCATACACCCCTGCGGGCAGCAGAACCTTTAACATTTTAATGATATCTGGGTAAGTGTATTCTCCCATACGGAGCATGTCTTTTAATTCTCTATGGAACCCTGCTGGATCTTTGTCATGACAGGGAATTAATTTCTTCATCTCGAGAAGTTCCATCTTTGTGATCGGGGTGTAAACAAACACTCGTTGCATTTCGCCACCCGCTCCTCTGACTGGGTGGACTTCTCGTAACGGATTCTGTCTGTCTATGTAGAATGATTTACTTTCTGGGGGTGAGACATGAACAAAATGCGGGTTCAAGAATGTTCTATATTTGTGGCGCTGTTCTAGAATTACACTAATTAAATCGGTACCTAGACCTCTCCATCTGTACTGGAGTAACTCGTTCAGGATATCATGTAACGGGCCTGGATCAGAGTGCTGACCCTCATACAGAGTAATGAGGTGCTGGATCATATACATACCCACCAGTCGTTGCTCGGCTGGGGGCAATTTCAGAAACATTTGTGCCACTATTTCGTCTGGAAAAGTGGTAGAATCAGTAATCCATCGGACTGCTGACCGAACTAGTTCCTGTTCATGCATAGTACTTAATTCACTATAACCGATTCGTGATTTCAGAATATGATCGGTAGCTTGGAATACTTGTTCTAGGGAACCTTGTTCTGGTGCTGAATGATGGAAAGTAGACTTGGGTTCTAGACGTAAATGGCGATCTGGAAATCTAGGTTTTCCTACATACGCTATTCTGGCAGTATTCTCCTCATCTTCCTCTTCAGGATCAGAGGTACTTTCTTTCTCGCTTACTTGTGCTGCTTTACGCTGTTCGTGTATCTTTATTATCTCTCTACGGATTTTCTTGTACATACTTTCCATGGCACCAATGGTATTGTGCTTTCCTTCGGCTATATTATCACTCCACTTTGTTAGAGTTTTCATTTCTTCCGGGTCTTTAGACGGGTAATCTTGTTCTCTTATTAGACAGTTAATTAAGAACTTCAATATCATGCGCTGAATCTCGGCTTTCCTTTGAGACATGGCATCACTAATACTTTGTGGGTCATCCCCTGTACGGATGAAACGATATATCCTGTCTAGATCTTCTTTCATATTCGGCAGGGTGACTAGATACTCGGTCACTCTCCTTACGCGTACGGAATATAAAACCATATTAAACTCGCCTGGAACTGGGTCATAGACACATTCGCCAAGGGTTTGCCTGATCTCTGCAACAGACTTATTACTTTTAGGAGTACGCTGTGATGCTTGAGCATGTAATTCGAGTGCTGATAAACGCTTGTATGGCGGCGGGGTTTGAGGAAGACCTCCTCCTGCGGCCCCTAAACTAGAATCATCAACTGATGCTTTTCGTCCTGGCAGGGTCGGTAATTGTAACGTGGGCTGGACTTGTATGGCGGGCTGACCCGGGGGGGCTGTTAAGGGCACCCCGGTGTCTGGAGGAGCAGGAATTACCTGATTTACAGGGACTGGCGGAGCGCGAACAGGATTTGCATATTCGGGGACTGTGTCGTCCAGATAGGACGAAATAAAAATATCAGCTGCGGTCGGTTTGTGACGTAGCTTGGTCGGAACTGATGGTGGCGGGAAATTACTGGATGCCTCTGGGGTCGCTTTTGGCAAGCCCTCAGCAAGAAGAGGATACATACCCTTAATGAGGGCATTCCTCTGTCTGTCTGATTGCTCAGTTCTAACTCGTTCACCTATCTCGATTAATTCTCTTTCTTGGGCTCGTTCTTGGGATTCTCTACTTAGTTCTGTCTTTCTGATTTCTTTTTCGGTTCTTTTATGAGCTTCTTTGCGCCATAACTCAATGGCATCTTTCTGTGACTGTCTGGCTTTCTTCTTCCATAATGCTTCTTCTACTCGCATGATGCATTCGGCATCCCATGTACCCGATACGGGCCATCTATACTTTTCTTCTAACTGTTTGGTATACTCTACCCATAAATCTAGATACAATATGGCACTTATGCCATGTTTCTGATACATAAAGTAACCTGGACTGTCCCTAGGCGGGACGGGAACTGCTGCTTCCAGCAGACCCTTTCTAGTTTTTAACTGACGTAACTTGGAAAATATGGGCATGACTGAACTGTAATCTAGACACAATACAATACACAATAAACACGATACTTATTTCCCATTCATACCACGACATTAGAATACATGAAAAACATTTAAAATAACAGTTCGGACAGAATACTACCTGGAAATACTGAGAACAGAACACATGAATTTTCTCGAGAACAGAAACTGACTAGAACAGAAACTAGATGCACTGCTGAAACAGTACGAAACTTACCGGTCTCTTAATGAGACACGTCAGGACCCGCATCCACCGAAGTGGACACTTCGTTTGTGGGACTGTGTACCACCAACCCACAGACCAGAGTCAATTAAATTGACCCTGTCTAGATACCACCCCAGTAACGGTACTCACCGGGCAGCAAGAACGGAAGGCCTCGGACTGGACTGGACTGCTACGACGACGAACTTCGGACTTCGGACTTCAGTTACGGGTGGACCTCCGGATACCTCGGACCTTGGACTCTTGGCTTGGGCTCTGGTCGGGACTCGCCGCGTTCCTCCACCGTCTCGTCTGGATGCTGGACCGCCTCCTCCGTCTCCTCCGTGGGCCTGAGGGATACTTGAGCAGAAATATCTGCCACTGCGCAGAAGAGTTCCGTCACGACTGCAGAGGGTCAGGGGGTCAGCGTGGCTTCACCGACGCGTGGGGAAAGGGCAAGTCCCTATTCGGGCGCCATTATGTGGTAAATAAATAAATAATACCCTATTTTTGACTAGACATATATCATAACAGATAGCTCAATAAATGAGAGTCAAGATTCGAGGTAGTGGGAGTTTTTGCAGGTTTAATACAGCATAAGGACAGGAACAGGACAACCTGCATAGGAATAGGATGACAGGGCCCAGCAGCTGCTGGGGCTGGGTCTGGGATGAGCGCGCTGACTTTTAATAACAATACATGAGCATATATACATAACGCAAACACATAGCATTACATTGCAGTAGGCGTAGCAGTGGGTGGAGCAGAAGGCGTGACGCGTAGCAGTCGCGAAAGATAAGGGTGAGAAGGAGGTGTAACAGGGCGTATACATAGACATGTGATGCAAACGTAACAGAATATGTCATAAATGGGCGGAAACATAGGAGGGGGCTACCTAAGGAGCCGGGACCTCTAACCTGGTGATGCGCGCAAACTGGCAATGACGTGTTACGAGGAAAAGCTGGGGGCTATGAACTCTGTGCTAGGAGCAGAGACTAAAGTCTGGAGGGTCGGAGCGACATGTACCTAAACCCTATCTAGTATCTGATGTTTAGGGAACATGTTGATACAAACTAGAAGTTAGGAGGGGAAAGGCTAACTGACTCTAAGACTGGAACATGCATTATTCTACATGTAGTGCGTGATGAAGAATATTAAATGACCATTAAATACAGTATTTCTCTAACGTGGAGACGTGAAGGCTAGACAATGACGGAAACTATTGATGCAGTTCAGTAGCTTAGGAATGCAGAGAAGGAGGACTAAACTGATAGCTGGAATCACAACATAGTCTTGGCAGACTCAGAGGCAGAGCCAAGCTGCACCGGGCACTGCGAGGCAGGAAGTAAGTGGAAGGTCGAGGATACAGGTGGGGGCTGGATCGCTCCTCAGCAAGGCTTCAGGAGACAGGAGCTGAATCTGGTGTCCAGGCCCTTTTGAGGCCTAGAAACGGGGACTTTATAATGAAATAACGTGCACACTGAGAAACGTGGCAACGTAGCTTTACATAGGCCTGATATTCGTAGTATTCACGAGGACTGGAAACTGGCATACCAGAGGTGGACACAACTATAATTGCGTCTTGAATCGGACATGGGGAATAACATATGAATATTGATCATGCACACATAACATATGATGGATGACACGTAGGGACACAGAACATGGCAAAATTTACTTTTCCACTTTTTTTCCACTGGTCCCAAGTCCTTGACTGCAGCACTGCGGTCATGACCTGCTGTACTCTAATAATGAATTACATCTTGTTTATGACTTGTACCAGCCAACCTTGTCATATCTTACATCACTGAAAACATGGACTGCTGTCCCACAACAATTGGCTACATCATTCTGGCCATGGCCTGGAACTCAATAGCCATGCTCTCTGGGGATGGCCAGCAGCACTCCCATTCGCGTTCTGCAGAACCCAGGTCATAGCTTATGGCAACCCAGCTAAAGCCTACAGAAAACCGGTGCTGACCTGGAGCATCTCAGCCAAGGACAGAGAATGGGCTATGATTATGGACTGCAGCACCCTGGTCAGGTCTGGCAAAATCCTGGTTATAGCCTACAATACACTGCTCCGGGCCTATGGGAACCTTGGTGCCGGCTTTCAGCACTTTAGTCCAGAATTATAGCACTCCAGTCATTAACTTCTGCATCTGGCCAATGGCATGCAACTCTGGTTATGGTGTGCAAGACAATTGTCATGGCCTATAACACCCTAGTCTAGGTGTTCAACAGACTAATCACTGCCTGCAACATGTCTATCCTGACCTCTGACACCAAAGTCATGGCTTACAGAATAACTGTTATGGCATCAAGTACACGGGACAGGACTGCAACACGTCGATCATGTTCAGCAAAAGCTCAAACCTGCCTTACATCTCCTCATCTGCAGCGCTTCAGTCCTGGTCTGCAGCAGCACAATCATGGCCTGCAACACGAAGTGCCTGGTTTAAATGAAATTACTGATAGAATGTGGCACATCACAGCCGCTGTGCAGCCCTTCAATCCTGGATAGCAGAAACCACTAATCCTGGCTAACAGTATCCCTTCTGTCATTAACTGAGTACACGGGCAGGTTTTCCAATGCACCTTGGTCATGGCTTGGAGATACTGGCATGCAGCATAATGATCTGGGGCATAATACATCTGTCTTGCCCTCAGCTCCTTGACCCTGGCCACTCTTGCACAATAGCTGACGTGATGACCTCCTGGCTGGGGGGAGATTACACAGCAATTGCTTCCAGCCTTTACCGGAGACCCCTCTGGTATTCCTGGGTAAAATGCTGGAACTATACCAAGCTCACCTGCCTCTCCTACAGCAACCGATCCGCTATTGTATTGCTGAGGTCTCACCCAGCTTTGAGAACTTGCGACTACACATCAGTAAGGAGCATCAGGCTCCCCTGCTGGTCATTTGATGGAGGCTCATCTTTAGCTGCTGTTCTTCCTGTTACTGCAGCCCGTGGAACCGATAGAGCTGTGCCAATACACTTCAATCACGAACCACAATATCCTCTCCTGTTCCTTAACTTCGTGCTAATGTCCAAAAGACCCCCTCGCACATCTCTTCCAACGCATCTGAATCATAAACAGAGGCGCCTCCTGCTGTTTCTATTCAGAGCACAGCTGGCATCTATCAATGTCTCTCAGTTATAAACGACAGCTATTCCTAAGCAGGGCTAAACAGGTACATGTCAGTATCCTCAATCGTGTCACGTGTGCTGTATCACGCCTGCTATCTCTAACTCGTTGCTGTGTTGTGTGTTGTTGTTGCTCGATCATGGCAAACAGCACTACCTGACATCCACATGCAAAGCCACACAAGTAGCTATACTAGTGCAGGTCAGACCTGACCAACAGGCCCTCCTTATATTTTTATTCAGCGCCCCATACATTGCTGCGTTTATGCACTTCAACCCTTACCATAAATATGTCCTGCTAATATAATGTTGAGCGACCTCGAGGACAGCTCTGCAAATTCACCTCCATTGTTCCTGACCAACACTCTCCATTTTTTCCTATTCAGATCCTCAAACAGAGCCGTATTAATGTAAGTCACTGTCAGCATATCAACAGAGAGAGGCTGAAGCGTAGACTGCCCTCTCAGTGCACCCCAGATAGAGGGATGCTGCATCTTCCATAAAATGACATCACAACTTCCTATGGATGTCTGACTTTCTCTGTCCACACACATTTCTGAAAATATCATAGCCAAACGCCATATACCAGGACTGATAGCCCTACTCATAGTGCGCAGCAAGATGGTAACAAATCGATTAATTGGGGGTACTCTAGATAAAATGAAATAGTAGGTAAATGATGTAAACGCACTTTATGGTTAGGTTTTTTCTTGTTGATGATTTGAGGGTTCTTATGGTGGGACGAATTGTATTTTAATCAGGTTAGTTAAAAAAATGGTTTAATAGTGGATAAGAATGAATTGTATGAAATTTGTATAAAGGTGTTTATTGTAAGTTTTATCAAATGAACAATAACGATGTTTTCACCTTTTTCCCTTTCATACCCAAACGGACGCCATTGTGTAGTCTGGGCTTGGGAGCTCTACACCCCATCCAAAGCCAGCGATGTAGAGAAGTCCACCTATTTTCGAGGCTGCCATAGTGAGCAGTAGGCGTAGCTTAATCTGTTTTCCATACTTATGGGGAAGAATGAGGGTCTGCAAGGTAGTGGCAACTTCAGTTAACCTTTCCAAAATACAGTGTTTCATTTATGCTTCATATATAAACACCTCCTACACCACCCATAAGGGTGGATTGTTAGAGAAAACATCGTCTCCCAAGAAAAAATGGATTGTCGGGATGGGGTGCTTCTTTTCCCAATTGACCTTAGTTGAGATAGGGCGCTGACTTCCCCTAAATGGTAGCACTGGAATAGGGTGCAGACATCCCTACATGGATGTTGTGATAGGGGATGACTCCCCAAAATGGCAGAACCGTGACTATAGAGCGCAGGCTAACCTAAATGCTGGCATACATTAAGGCGGAATCTCTTCCATAAACAGTTTTGAGAGAATAAAGGGGCATTTTCTGGGATGGTTGAGGCATCCCACTGAAGTGGGTGATCACCTGACACTTCTGTGACATCATTTCATGAAGATGTATTATTCTGCTTCTCCTCTCACTCCTTCTTGACAATCAGCACCGGTCCTCGTGCAGGTTCACACAGGTGTCTGCGAGGTTCTTCGGTCTTCCAAACAAGCTTCAGTTCATATAGTCTTGTAGAGTCCCTCATGCAGACAGCTCCACAAGTGCACCTCAGCCCTTCCTGACAAGCATCATTTGCTGTACTGATGCAGACTCAATCAGTGAGAGCTGTCCAAGGGTACCTCACCTCACCTCACTCCCAGCAACCATCACTTCCTATCTTCACCCTGAGTCCCTCACCACCCGACATGCCAGCACACACCAGTATTTCCCGGCAGGCACTGCTTCTCATCCGGATATAGAGCCCCTCACACGGCTCTGCCAGTGAACCCCAGTCCAGATCTCACGTTGAGCTGGGACTTGATGTACGGTCGGTCCCGCTTGTATTTTTCTCGTCGCTTTGCAGGAACAAAAAAAAGACTGCATATGGGATATTCTGACAGTTTTAGCACCTCCTTCTCTATGCAGAGGGAGGCAGCTGGGCGCTTTACGATCCTGTAATTGCTTTGGTGCCTTTGGCCTGCGTGCGCCGAGCAGCTGGGCTCCAGGTCCCTCTTTAAAAAGGCGCCAAAACAGCCTCTGACAACAAACAAGGTAACAATTGCTCTTTCTGAATATAAAAGGGAGAGCCAAGAAAACAGGTGGCAGGTGTGATGATACCTGGACCTGCCCCAGGGTAGAGATGAGATGAGCTGGGTGCTGCGTGCCGCACGAAAGGACACAATTGCAAAAACAACAAGTGATGGACTGAATGTGGATCAATGTCACACACTCCCCCAGTCAAAAGATCTGGGCCCAAATCCATCGTTTTTTTGCACTCCACACCACCCTGGGTTAGACAATGGCGATATGCAAATCAGCTCTGACCCTGTTGCCCCATGGGAACAGTCCAGTCCGAACTACAAAAGCCATGTCCTTCCCAGAACGGAATCAAGCATCCGAGGACCGGACCGGTTTCGAGGTAACACCTCTCTTCAGCCCGGCTAGCTTGACTCCAAGTGATGTGGAGTGCCTGGGACCCACGTCTGGGCATCCCCAGCGCACTTAGGGCGGCAATTGCAAAAACAACAAGTGATGGACTGAATGTGGATCAATGTCACACACTCCCCCAGTCAAAAGATCTGGGCCCAAATCCATCGTTTTTTTGCACTCCACACCACCCTGGGTTAGACAATGGCGATATGCAAATCAGCTCTGACCCTGTTGCCCCATGGGAACAGTCCAGTCCGAACTACAAAAGCCATGTCCTTCCCAGAACGGAATCAAGCATCCGAGGACCGGACCGGTTTCGAGGTAACACCTCTCTTCAGCCCGGCTAGCTTGACTCCAAGTGATGTGGAGTGCCTGGGACCCACGTCTGGGCATCCCCAGCGCACTTAGGGCGGCAATTGCAAAAACAACAAGTGATGGACTGAATGTGGATCAATGTCACACACTCCCCCAGTCAAAAGATCTGGGCCCAAATCCATCGTTTTTTTGCACTCCACACCACCCAGTGTTAGACAATGGCGATATGCAAATCAGCTCTGACCCTGTTGCCCCATGGGAACAGTCCAGTCCGAACTACAAAAGCCATGTCCTTCCCAGAACGGAATCAAGCATCCGAGGACCGGACCGGTTTCGAGGTAACATCTCTCTTCAGCCCAGCTAGCTTGACTCCAAGTGATGTGGAGTGCCTGGGACCCACGTCTGGGCATCCCCAGCGCACTTAGGGCGGCAATTGCAAAAACAACAAGTGATGGACTGAATGTGGATCAATGTCACACACTCCCCCAGTCAAAAGATCTGGGCCCAAATCCATCGTTTTTTTGCACTCCACACCACCCTGGGTTAGACAATGGCGATATGCAAATCAGCTCTGACCCTGTTGCCCCATGAGAACAGTCCAGTCCGAACTACAAAAGCCATGTCCTTCCCAGAACGGAATCAAGCATCCGAGGACCAGACCGGTTTCGAGGTAACACCTCTCTTCAGCCCGGCTAGCTTGACTCCAAGTGATGTGGAGTGCCTGGGACCCACGTCTGGGCATCCCCAGCGCACTTAGGGCGGCAATTGCAAAAACAACAAGTGATGGACTGAATGTGGATCAATGTCACACACTCCCCCAGTCAAAAGATCTGGGCCCAAATCCATCGTTTTTTTGCACTCCACACCACCCTGGGTTAGACAATGGCAATATGCAAATCAGCTCTGACCCTGTTGCCCCATGGGAACAGTCCAGTCCGAACTACAAAAGCCATGTCCTTCCCAGAACGGAATCAAGCATCCGAGGACCGGACCGGTTTCGAGGTAACACCTCTCTTCAGCCCGGCTAGCTTGACTCCAAGTGATGTGGAGTGCCTGGGACCCACGTCTGGGCATCCCCAGCGCACTTAGGGCGGCAATTGCAAAAACAACAAGTGATGGACTGAATGTGGATCAATGTCACACACTCCCCCAGTCAAAAGATCTGGGCCCAAATCCATCGTTTTTTTGCACTCCACACCACCCTGGGTTAGACAATGGCGATATGCAAATCAGCTCTGACCCTGTTGCCCCATGGGAACAGTCCAGTCCATCACTTGTTGTTTTTGCAATTGCCGCCCTAAGTGCGCTGGGGATGCCCAGACGTGGGTCCCAGGCACTCCACATCACTTGGAGTCAAGCTAGCCGGGCTGAAGAGAGGTGTTACCTCGAAACCGGTACGGTCCTCGGATGCTTGATTCTGTTCTGGGAAGGACATGGCTTTTGTAGTTCGGACTGGACTGTTCCCATGGGGCAACAGGGTCAGAGCTGATTTGCATATCGCCATTGTCTAACCCAGGGTGGTGTGGAGTGCAAAAAAACGATGGATTTGGGCCCAGATCTTTTGACTGGGGGAGTGTGTGACATTGATCCACATTCAGTCCATCACTTGTTGTTTTTGCAATTGCCGCCCTAAGTGCGCTGGGGATGCCCAGACGTGGGTCCCAGGCACTCCACACCACTTGGAGTCAAGCTAGCCGGGCTGAAGAGAGGTGTTACCTCGAAACCGGTCCGGTCCTCGGATGCTTGATTCCGTTCTGGGAAGGACATGGCTTTTGTAGTTCGGACTGGACTGTTCCCATGGGGCAACAGGGTCAGAGCTGATTTGCATATCGCCATTGTCTAACACTGGGTGGTGTGGAGTGCAAAAAAACGATGGATTTGGGCCCAGATCTTTTGACTGGGGGAGTGTGTGACATTGATCCACATTCAGTCCATCACTTGTTGTTTTTGCAATTGCCGCCCTAAGTGCGCTGGGGATGCCCAGACGTGGGTCCCAGGCACTCCACACCACTTGGAGTCAAGCTAGCCGGGCTGAAGAGAGGTGTTACCTCGAAACCGGTCCGGTCCTCGGATGCTTGATTCCGTTCTGGGAAGGACATGGCTTTTGTAGTTCGGACTGGACTGTTCCCATGGGGCAACAGGGTCAGAGCTGATTTGCATATCGCCATTGTCTAACCCAGGGTGGTGTGGAGTGCAAAAAAACGATGGATTTGGGCCCAAATCTTTTGACTGGGGGAGTGTGTGACATTGATCCACATTCAGTCCATCACTTGTTGTTTTTGCAATTGCCGCCCTAAGTGCGCTGGGGATGCCCAGACGTGGGTCCCAGGCACTCCACACCACTTGGAGTCAAGCTAGCCGGGCTGAAGAGAGGTGTTACCTCGAAACCGGTCCGGTCCTCGGATGCTTGATTCCGTTCTGGGAAGGACATGGCTTTTGTAGTTCGGACTGGACTGTTCCCATGGGGCAACAGGGTCAGAGCTGATTTGCATATCGCCATTGTCTAACCCAGGGTGGTGTGGAGTGCAAAAAAACGATGGATTTGGGCCCAGATCTTTTGACTGGGGGAGTGTGTGACATTGATCCACATTCAGTCCATCACTTGTTGTTTTTGCACGAAAGGACACAGCAGGCTCAAGGCAAACAACTGGATGTCGCCTTACAATTTAGAGCATTTATCTTAGAAAAAATAAGTGAGTTAAATGCTTGAATTGATCTTAAAGATAACTTTTGGAAATGGGGTTGCTTGTTGGCAGAGCTACACTCCCTGCCCAAAGAGGAACCTCAATCCTAGTCAGGGTAAGTAAGATGCACACTAAAAGTTAACATGCACTCAACCTCTGGTAGCTTGGCACAGACTAGTCAGGCTAAATTTAAGAGGCAATGGATATGATTTGTACAAATCAAACAAGACCAGAACGGCAAAAATCCAATAAGTAGAAGTTGAGATATGAATTTTTAAACAATAAAAGTGTTTGTAGTGCCTAGTAGCAATAAGCGCTTATGGGGAGGGGGGGGGGGGTTCTGGTTGTGCTGGACCAGGGCAAAGTACAAAGCTCAGGCCGGCCATGATGGAGCTCGTGCCAGATTCAGGCGCCATGCAAGACCGTTTAACAAAGTATCTTATTACTGGTCACAACAACAAGATGCAGGGTGCAGCCGAATGATGCGTCAGTGTTGATCCTGCAGTTAAGGTGATGCGTCGATTTTCTTCATGCAGTGATGGTGATCAGACGGTTCCAAAAATGAAGTGCTGAAGCAGAAAGGCGCTGGTTCTGAGTTCGATGCGCCCGGTTACTCCACACAGTTGAGGGGATGCGTCAATCTTTCCACACTGCTGTGGCGGCAAAGCGTGGTTTTCAATGTGTCGGTTTCTGGAGGCGAAGCGCTGGTTCTGAATGCGATGCGCCTGGTCCACTCCTGCAACAGGGGAGAGATATCGGTGCTGCTTTTCGCAAGGAAAAGATGCGTTGGTTCAACTAGAGCAAGCACCTGGGTACACTTCCAATGGTCCAGGCAGAGGAGCAGTTGATGAGACTCTGATATCCCTGTGTCTCACAACACAGGAGGCAAGCCAACAAGCTCATTCAGATCACTCTGGGTTCAAGACAGGGTTCAGCTCTCCCTCAGCAGGGTCAGAGAGCAGCAGGCAACAGGGCAGCGCACCAGAAAAGCAATCCTTCCAGGGCAGAAGTCCACCAGAGTGACAGTCCTTGTAGCAGCACCACAGTCCTTCTGACAGAGGTTCCTTAAAGGTCCAGAAGTGTCTGATTTGATGGGGTTAGGGACACAGTACTTATACCCAGTTGTGCCTTTGAAGTGGAGGTGACTTCAAAGAAGGGGCTTTGAAGTGCACAAAAGTCCATTCCTGCCAGCCCTGGCTTCTGACTATCTGTATGGAATAATAAAGCCTGTGTGTGAGGACAGGACACTGCCTATTCAGGTGTAAGTGTCAGCTCCTCCCTCCCATCCTGCCCAGGATAAACCATCAGGATGCAGTTGGGCACTCAGACACCTTCCTCTGTGTGTGGCTGTCTAGAGGGAATGCAAAAAGTCAATCTATCACCCACCTAAGACGTGTATTGGAGACAGGCTGCAGGCCCCCAGAACTTTAAGAGCAGAGACATGCCAAGTTTCAAAAAGTGGTATTTCTAAAATAGTAATGTTAAATCCAACTTTACTAGTAAAGAGGATTTATCATTACCATTCCAAAGATTTAAAACATGACATAGACGCTCCTTCACAAAATCACAAATTACATCTTAAAAGTGTAATAAGCAATTCCCAAAATTGACCTATGAGATGGATAGGCCTCACAGTAGTGAAAAGAACATTTAGGTGTTTTTCACTACCAGGACATTGAAAACTTAAAAGTACATGTCCTACCTTTTACTTACATGGCACCCTGCCCTATGTGCTGCCTAAGTCCTACCTTAGAGGTGACTGATGTGTAATAAAAGGGGAGTTTAAGACTTGGCAAGGGGTTTTAAATGCCAAGTAGAAATGGCGGTAAACTACACACAGAGCCCATACAGTGGCAGGCCTGAGACATGTTTGAAGGGCTACTTGTGTGGGTGGCACAATCAGTGCTTTAGGCCCACTAGTAGCATTTAATTTACAGGCCCTGGGTATATGTTATAGCACTCTACAAGGGACTAACAAGTAAATTAAATATACCAATTCTGGATAAACCAGTGGTTCCATGTTTGGGGGAAAGCACACACACTTTAACACTGATCAACAGTGGTAAACTGTTTAGGGTCCTAAATCCAAAAAAAGAGGAGACAATCAGGTGAAAAGTCTGAGGGAAGACCACCCTAAGCCTGACAAGTCTAACAATAACATATTTGTCTATTTTATTAAGTGTAAACCATGCCAAAAAAGAGTTTTTCAATAGAATAGGTTTACAAGAGTGAATAGATCGTAGGCAAAATACAAAGGCTACTAAAAGTCAAGGAACAATTGGAGAGAAGCCTAGAAAAGGAAGGTGATATGAGCTTTACTGTTGAGATATGGACAGCTGGAAAGGATACAGCAGACAAGGTTGTAATGGAGCTAATGTTAGTGTGGGGTAAATGGAAGAGGAAACAGAGGGTTTCTCAACAGGGAGTCCGGTCGCCATTTGGTTACACAATGAAGAGGTATTGCTCAAAGAGATGATTCTTCTGCGTCTTCCACAAGTATAAATGGGATATCTGTCAGATCATAGCTGGGATGGAGTTCTAGGCTATTAGTGCACAGCAGCAGAATATGTTCTATCTCATCTTACCTATCCTGGTTTCTGGCCTGATAACGTTGGTGTTGTGAGTCACACCAGAAATCTTAATAGTGGTTGTTAGACAGAACGTAGACTAAAATAAATTGTCTTTTAGATGATGAAGTTAGTCTTGACTGAAATGTGAGTTGGTAGAGAGAGCTGGTGGAGTTTCTGGAGAAAAGGGTGATTCTGTCATAATTTCTAAGATCTTTGATGAGACTGGCAAAAGCATATGCAACTCTTTTTGGTGGTGGTTCGGGGGACTAGAGGGTCAGTTGAGCCTGTGTAATGCAGGTTAAGAAAGTATTGCCTCCGTCAACCTGGGACTGCTCTTCTGAAGTTCAGTTTCAGAAAGAAGGTTGTCAGTCTACAGAGCATGGACCATTCTTGTAGTTCCTATAAACCTTCATTTCATTTCATATAGAATCAGCACATTTAGACAGCATAGACTGTGTGATTGGTGATTGGTGTCCAGACTGATTCCAGACACCCCCACCGGGTATGTTCACCTGTATACCAGCTAGCTTACAGTGCCACTGTAAACCCCTCTTACCAAGGAAAGAATAGTTCTTGGCAACTATCGAACATGACAACTCTGTTCCATCAGGGATCGTGGAAACAGTGCGATACTTTTTGCTCAGTCACTCTTGCTCACTTTGTCTCAGACAGTTACACAGAATTAACAGTGGGGATGTTTTCAATAAGCTTTTATTGAACCAGCAACATTCTAGTGTAAAATAGGTATGCTGAAACAATCATTTGACAGAAACAGATATCAATGATTATGAGCAATAATGCGTACTCCTATGATGTACCTAGCATGTATGGAGGTGTAAATCCAAGATTCCCTCTGAGATAAAGTCAACCCCATTACCAGAAGGGAGAGACAGTGGGACCCTGTCTTGGTCTCGAGATGGACACCCCACAAGGGATGTCAGACCACTGCGATCTGGAGTGTCTGCATGCAGGAACCTCAGCGTCTTGTGTTAGTGTGTCAGCATGGAAGTCCATTTTCTCCTCTCCCTGCCTCAGCAAAAAGATGGTGTTTATATACCCAAAATGGTATCCTCTGGGGATCCATGTTGCTGTGTCATGTCAGACTTAGGATGTCGAAAGAAAGGACCCTTATACACAGTTGTTATGCAGGAGATGGTAGTCCTACTGAGTTTCCAAGAATCCTCAGGCATAATGAATGAGGCTAGTTTTCAGGGAAACCCCCACATTCTGTTAGCAGTACCGTAACTAGGTAAAAGGTCAATCCCAAGAACCGTTATGTAGTGTAATGGCAGGGAAAATGTAGGTGAAAGGTTTGGTTGCTACCTGAGCCTATATTGGTGTACCTATATGAAACATAACAACCATTTAACGTAAGAAAAAGGGCTAGCACACTGAATTTACATATGGGTTACAAGTAAATATTTTCACATGGGTGATCATTCACAAAAATGCTTGTATCATAAGAACTGTTATCAGACATCCTTTGTGCTCAATGACATCACAGGAATTGGCATCATATGACCTTTGACCACTATCTTCCCAGGAATTGACTTCACATTACTTTTGACCCAGTACCATTAGACAAATTGATACTGCACGGAAAGTGCACACTTAGTAGTTACTAAGGCACTAGTGTGTTTTTTTTATACCACTTATATTGTAACTAGTGTCTTGATCCTGCCCACAAAGCCATATGCCTTAAAACATATGCACAGCCACCGTGTATCCGACCTCTCATTGCTTTTCTGCTCTTGCCAGTATTTACCTCCAAATCCTAAAATTCATACTATGAATAAGACCAGTTTTCAAATATACCAGAGCATGTCTTCTTTTTAAACCAAAACGTAGAATAGAATAGAATATTTAAGAAACCATACGTGTATGTTATTTATAATCTTACAAAGCACCAAATGCCTCAAAAGGATGCTCCAGGGATCAGTGCACACCCACGGGTGAACCCTCTTCATCAAATGCTCACTGCAACGTACCTGTCAACCTCTCATACCCAGTTCCAGGCTCTAATACCTAACTCCAGCCTCCAGATCCTGGTGCAACCTGCAACACAAGCTCCAAACGCCTAGTCTACAGTGAGTGTACTACAGTTTGATGTTCTCCATGGTGTGAATCGGATCTCTTACACTGTTACAATTGGAAATAGCATTAGTCTGCCTATCTAATCTAATGTCGTGAATGCCTCGAAACACTTTTGTAATCCATTCATTTTTAATATGATATTGAAGTCACATAAAGTATTGAAATCAAGTCACAAAGACAGTACTACACGCACATTTCAACTCGGTTGCACACATTAGATGTTACATTAGAAACACCCTTCTCAGCGTTGCTGCTTTACTATACTGGCAGCATTAAAGTCATACTTGTAAAGTGCTCATAATGCATCAGCACTTCTCGGCAGAACTATTCTACTGCTAATGGACAGTAGCATCAATTCTTAAAGTATACTTAACGACTTGTTACTTAAATCTGAGACCATTTTGTAGTACTGGCAATTAGCAAAAGTGCATAGAAATTTCAGACCTTTAAATTCTTTATGTTACAATTTTAAGCCTAGTAGAAGACATCAATATTTTTTAAAACAACTCTGTATATTCGTTTCTAATTGAAGTGTCTGTCATGGTATAGCCTCACACAGACAGTGAGTTAGGCCAGCGCGTCCCTCGTCTCTCATTCTGCACTACCCTTGCTCGGGAACCTCATTTGTATCTTCCTTGTCATCAGCCAGTTACACTGACAAAACAAAGAAGTAGGGCTATATATTTCACCTGGCACTCTCTGTGTGGATATCCCCAAACCTTTTGCCTTCACCTCTCCTGCTTTCGGAACCCCTTTTGTTGGCATTTAGGACCGTGTGCACTTTACCACTGATAACCAGTGCTAGAGTGCTTTTTAAAATTGGCCTACACCAAATTGGTACATTGAATTTACTTATAAGTTCCTAGTACAGTTGTACTACAGGTATCCAAGGGCTGTATAAATTAAATGATACTAGCGGCCTGCAGCACTTATTGTGTCACCCACTTAAGTAGCCCTTTAAAACATATCTCAGGCCTACCATTGCGACCTGTTTGTGCAGTTGTAAACTGCCATTTTTACATGGCACAATAAACTTTTTCCCAGGCCTAAACCTTCCTCTCTAACACATATCAGTCACCCCAAGGTTACCCAGTAAACAGCCCAATGGGCAGGCTGCATTGTATTTAGAAAGTTGGACATTTATTTTTAAGTTTTACTTGTCCTGGTAGCAAAAAACTCCTATGGCCTCATTTACAAAGCCATTGAGCTGCTGTTGCATCACTGTTTTCGACACACCGGCTGTGCAGTGGCACCCAATTTTGCATCAGCGCAAGATAAAGGACGAGGATGCGTAGTAATGTTGTTATTATGACGCAACCCAGTGCTTTTAAAATGACGCAGCTCAGCACTGCAAAATGGCTTGAGCGGTGTGTCATTTATATGTAAATGAGGCCCCCAGTTTTTCACTAGTGCAAGGCCTCCCTCTCAAATCAGATTACATTATTACATTCAAATAAGTGACTTTTCTTTGGGAGCAGGAAGGGATTGTCATGTTGGTGTCTGAGGAATTGTAATGTAAAACCATATTTTATGGTAAAGTTGCATTTTAAGTCACAATTGTGAAAATTGCACTTTTGGAAAGTTTTCTTGCCCTAAACATTTGATGCCTGCAGCCCGTTCCTGAGTCACGACTTAATGTAGTTGCAGTTTTTCTTTGTGTATTCCTCACAGAAAGCCATACAATATAGGGTCTGTGTGTTGGCAGGATAGGCCATCCTGATTTGATGAAGGGGGCAGAGCTGTCACCTCTCACACTTGCACTTCAAAGACTCAGCCTCAGCTAACACACAAATGACTTCAAATGAGCCTATTGTGCCTGCAGACAGATGGGGACCAGGACAGGGCGGCATGGGATTCCAGGCACTTTTGTGGGGAGAAGACTCCAGAAGTTTTTTCCACTTAAAAATGGGCACCAGGTATAAACAAGCATTTGCAATGCAATAGGCCTCACATTGGCATTGTTAATGACAGTGCCTTTTATTTATGTATTGGGTATTAAAACATAAATAAAAGGCATTGTCATTTACAATACTAATTGTTTAAAGTCTCACAATTGCGAGACTTATTGTATTGCAATAAAGGGCCTTCTTGACCGCTGTTAGAAATGGGATTTCTGGCTAGCAGAGACTTGCGCCAAAGCGAGGCAGAAACCACCACTCTAGTCAGGATAAGGGAGTTACACTCCTAAAATAACCCCTGCTCACCCCCTGGGTAGCCTGGCACGAGTAGTCAGGCTTATCTTAGAGGCAGTGTGTAAAGCATTTGCACATAACCAACAGTAATACAGTCTACGCACTACAAAAGGACACCACACCGGTTTAGAAAAATACCCAATTTTTATATACTTGAGACAAGACCAAATACGATAAAGATCCACAATACTATACTTCAAAATCTTCACTTATCAAAATATGCTTTTAAAAATAGTTCCTTAATGTCGATAGCTCCGTCCGGGGCTATTAAGTCATCGTGAACAAAAAATCTCAAAACAGTTCTGGCTGACTGCGGGGTCGCAGGCCAACTACGGTGTCAGGAAGACCTGCAAACAGTACCTTTCAGAGGTGCAGGCGATGGGGCCCTTGAAGTCACTCGTGTTGCAGGTCGAGCTCCTTTCTGATGGGATCAAAAGGGCTGGCACCAACAGGCAGCGGGTGCTGTGGTGTGAAGCGCAGCGGTATGGTGTGCGGTGCCCCCAGGTCGCGGTGTGAGCAGCGGCTCGGTGGCTTTGTCAGATGGCGTCGTCGGTGAGACCAGGGTCGCGTGCGAGATGGAGGCTGTGCTCGTCACTGTGCTAGCAGGTCACGGTGCAAGCAGCGGCATTGTCGTTGCTGAAGCGTTGTCATCAGCTGACAAACTGGAGTCGATGGTGCCGGCATCAGTAGGCCAAGGCTGTGGGGTGGGATGGATGAATGAATGAATGAATGAAGATTTGTAATACGCAAATTAGCCCAAGGACATCAAGGTGCCAGTCAAGGCAGATATCAAAGTAACAGGTCTCAGATCACCGGGTACATACCTATGAGTAGGCCTCTCGGAAAAGTCAGGTTTTCAAATCCTTACGGAAGCATGCCAAAGAAAGTTGTCCTGTCAGATCGGGAGGAAGGGAATGCCAGAGCTTAGGTACCAAGGTGGAAAAGGCCCTGCCTCCCCATTTTGCTTTGGCAAATCTGGGGACTAAAAGAAGATTTTTGGTAGATGACCGAAGGGCTCTACTGGGGATGTAGGGAACTAGGAGAGACCTGATGCCCTCTGATCCAGAGCCATAAATAGCCCCATGGGCTAGGCAAAGGAGCTTAAAGAAGATCCTAGACTGAACAGGCAGCCAGTGGAGGGCTTTCCTGGCCAGAGAAGCTGAGGAGAGCCTAGGGAGATTGAGAACCAATCTGGCTGCGGCGTTCTGGACCATCTGTAGGCGGTGAACAAGACTCTTGTTCATACCTCCATACAGCGCGTTACAATAATCTAGTCTCGAAGAGACTAGAACCACACTGGCCTGCTTCCTCGCATCGGGAGAAAGATAGGATCCAATCTTTCTAAGGATCCTGATGACCCCACAGCAGGTGGACACAGTCCTACTGACCTGCCGGTCAAAGGAGAGAGTGGTATCAATCAGGACCCTTAGGTTCCCGGCGAAGTAGAAAGGGAGAGGACAGTCTCCGAGGGAGTCCGGCCACCAGTCTTTTGACCAGATGTCCTGGCCACCCCCGAAGATCAGAACCTCGGTCTTTTCTCCGTTGAGTTTAATGAAGTTTTGGACCATCCAGCGAGAAACTGCCTCCATACAGGATCTAAACTTGAGGGCACAATCATTCACCGATTGCGTTAGGGAGACCATGATTTGTGTATCGTCAGCACACGACAATACCTCAAACCCAGAGGATCTTACCACCCCGGCAAGTGGGGCCACATAAATATTAAAAAGGGTGGGACTTAGGGAAGATCCCTGGGGGACCCCACACTGCACAGGGATAAAAGGGGACAGAAAGACACCCAATTTCACTTTCTGCTCCCTTTGATGGAGAAAGGAGGTTAAGAGACTAAGGGCAGAGCCATCAACACCTATCTCCCTGAGCCTGGAAATCAGGACAGAGGGTGACAGAGTGTTGAAGGCTGCCGTAAGGTCAAGTAAAACCAAGAGGGTGATATGGCCTCTGTCAACCTTCGTGCGGATGTTATTAGTAACCCTGGGCGTAGTGTGCGGAGTGGGGCTCCGCGGAGCTACGCGAAGTGCGCGCAAAACTACGCCCACCCGCGCACTCCGCGTAGCCCCACTACGTGCCGCCCGCCTCCCTCCCGCCCTCCCATAATATTTAAATAAAAGGATAGAAAGCTTTTAAAAACACTTACCTTGTCCGCCGCGTCCCCGGGGCTCCCTCTCGCCGTCCCTGGATTCGCGCCGCCGCCATTTCAGATACTAATGCGCATGCGCGGGTGCCCGCGCATGCGCATTTCTCATGAGAAATGCGACTACGCGGCCGCCCGCGCATGCGCATTAGTATCCGAAATGGCAGCGCGAATCCAGGGACGGCGAGAGGGAGCCCCGGGGACGCGGCAGACAAGGTAAGTGTTTTTAAAAGCTTTCTATCATTTTATTGAAATATTTAGGGAGGGCGGGAGGGAGGCGGGTGGCGGCCGGCTACGCACCGTCTGCGGAGCGCGCGTAGTGCCGCCTGGCTACGCCCGCTACGCAAAATGCGTAGGAGACGGCACTACGTGCACGGAGCGTAGCTGGCCACCCACCCTTAGTTATTAGTCACCACAGTGAGGGCAGATTCGATGCTGTGGGCTCGACGAAAACCATGCTGCGAAAAGTCCTGCAAATACGATGCATCCTAAAAGGTGGTATGATGGTGATTGAGATGGACTTCCAATATTCTAGCGGCGGCCGGTAAAAGGGAAATAGGTCAAAGATTTTTCAGGACCGCAGGGAGGCTTTCTTCAAGAGTGGCTTAATCACTGCCAATTTCCAGGAGAGGGGGAAAACCCCCTCAGCGATGGCAAGGTTAAGCACCTCTAGAAGGGGCAAGATTTTTAATGGGCAGGGGTCTAGAGGAGAACCTGATTTGACTTTGTCGAGGAGGCAATTTGTCTCCTCTAGGGTGAGGAGAGGAAAAGAGAGAAGACTAAATCCAGGTTCTAGAGGTTCATTCAATACGGTAGCCGGGGGGAGGCAAAGGAAAGGGATCTAACTCCCGATTGAGAAGTTCCAAAGAGCTATAAATGTCAGCAATTTTAGAGTGGAAAAAAGTGGAAATTTCGTTACAAAACTCCTGTGATTCCATCATGGGATCCACCCTCTGAGGGGCATAGAGGGAATCAATGATCTTAAAAAGATCCCTGGAAGAATTCAATGAGGTGGTCAGATTAAAAAAATAGGCCTTTTTCACCTCAATAATTGCTGAATTATATTCTTTCAAACAATTTTTATGTCATTGTGTATTCTCAGTGGAATCCAGATGGGCGCGCCAGAGCCTCTCCTGCTTTCTGCAGCCCTGTCTTAGTCGTCTGAGTCTATCCGAAAACCAAGGTGCGGAAGGGCTCTTTCTGGCAGAGTAATGTTGCTTGGCGGGGGCTAAGATGTCTACGGCCTGAGTAATGCTGTTAAAGAGATCCGCTGCAGCAGTATTAGTGTCCTTATTGGCGGGAGGGCTAAGGTTATTCAGAAACGGCGCGAGTGCTTCATTATTAATATCCCTAAGGTTCCCTCTAAGTTCCCCTTTCTTAGAATCATTCTTAGGGACAATGTGTTGGGTTTTAAGCTCAATAGGCACTGCCAAATGGTCTGACCAAGCCAGAGGGTTTGGAATACCGGTTTTTAATCTGAAATCATTGGAAAAAACACCATCAAGTGTATGACCTGCTAAGTGTGTGAGGCTATCCACGAGTTGGGTCAGGCCACAAGCATGCAGAGTTTCGATCAAGAACCGAGTATCGCTAGAGGCCAGGTTCTCTAGATGAAAATTGAAATCACCCAAAAGAGTGAGATTAGGTCTATCAATCAAGGGTTCTAATAGCCTCAGCAGATCTTGACTAAAGGAGGTTCTAGGGCCTGGAGGTCTATAGACTAAGATGCCCAATAATGAGACTGTAGGAGTGGAGTTGATAGAGAATACATGGCCTCAAAGGTGTCTGTAGGGGTAGAGAGATGTTCAATTCGGCAAATGGAGGAGCCTTTGTGTAATATACCCAGCCCGCCACTTCTTCGCCCCATTCTATCCATCCTTGTCAAGGTATAGCCCGTGGGAATTGCCCCAACAAGGTCGGGGCTGGAGGATTCCGAAATCCAGGTTTCAGTAATGAAAACCCAGGAAGGCTTTCTCAATGACACAAAGTCCCTGAAGGCGGTGTTATTTTTAATCAGGGATCTTGCATTTACAAGAAAGCCTAGTTCATTCTCCGAAGGTGTAGATTTGGATGCCCCAGTATCCGAAGATACCGTCCTGATGTTCCATTTGCTGCGGGTGACGGAATGACAAATACCACAGTGTAGATAAGGAAGGGCATCAGGGGGTAATGTATGATGACAGGATTTCCTAGATGGTTTGAAAGACAGTAAGGTATGAGTAGAGTAAAGAGTGCTTACTTGGGGTATGAAGAACCGGGGACCAGCCCGCCAGGCCCCAGGCGCGTACTCAGCGCGGACGGGCGCACACGGGCTAGAGTTTGGCGCGACTTCGGCGCGCGACCGCTGAGCACGGAGAAAGCCATAGAGTTCTAAATAGGGTTGGGCTTGAGGGTCGCGCCCCACGTGACCCGCTAAGGCCAATGAGGTCAAAGACAGCAACTGTTTGCCGGCGCCCTCCACAGCAATCGGGAAAACCCGTGGTGGGCCGGGGCGCTGGCAAGGAAAGCGTGCGACAGGTAGGAGCCAACTAAAGCTTGTCCAAGAGTCAAAGTAAAACAGTTTTTTAAAAGTGCACAACAAAGTATTAAAACGGCTAGGTTAGCTTCGAGGCATCGTAATCATGCAGTCGGCAAAGGAGACAACCAAGCATTATTCCAGCCACAGAGCTCTAAATAGGGTTGGGCTTGAGGGTCGCGCCCCACGTGACCCGCTAAGGCCAATGAGGTCAAAGACAGCAACTGTTTGGCGGCGCCCTCCACAGCAATCGGGAAAACCCGTGGTGGACCGAGGCGCTGGCAAGGAAAGCGTGCGACAGGTAGGAGCCAACTAAAGCTTGTCCAAGAGTCAAAGTAAAACAGTTTTTTAAAAGTGCACAACGAAGTATTAAAACGGCTAGGTTAGCTTCGTGGCATCGTAATCATGCACTCGGCAAAGGAGACAATCAAGCGCTATTCCAGCCACAGAGCTCTAAATAGGGTTGGGCTTGAGGGTCGCGCCCCACATGATCCACTAAGGCCAATGAGGTCAAAGATAGAAACTGTTTGCTGGCGCCCTCCACAGCAATCTGGAAAACCCGTGGTGGACCGGGGCGCTGGCAAGGAAAGCATGCGACAGGTAGGAGCCAACTAAAGCTTGTCCAAGAGTCAAAGTAAAACAGTTTTTTAAAAGTGCACAACAAAGTATTAAAACGGCTAGGTTAGCTTTGAGGCAGCGTAATCAGGCACTCGGCAAAGGAGACAATCCATGGCGGTGGCGGTGTGCCGTGTAACTTACGAGCGGGGCCCCCGAACCACGGTGCAGGCAGCAGCGTTGATTTTGGCAGGAAGTGGCGGCGTCAGGAAGGCCACGGCGTTGTCATGTAGCGAGACGGTGCAGTGAGCGCGGTGTGAGCAGCAGCTCGGTGATGGCATCAGCAGGCATCGTTGGTGAGACCAGGGTCGCGATGCGGCGTGTCGGCAGTGCCCTCTGCGGTGCCAAAGCTTCAGCGTGAAGCAAGCGGGTGCGGAGTGCGGTGCCCACAGGTCCCGGTGCGAGCAGCGGCTCGGTGATGGCATCAGCAGGCGTTGTCGGTGAGACCAGGGTCGTGGTGTGGCGTTGCCCTCTGCGGTGCCTTCAGGACACGGGTTTGGCAGGGTCATCGTAGATGTCATCAAGTGGCTTTCTTTGGTTTGAAGCACAAAACACACAGTCCCCAGTGCTGCGGGTCAAACAACTTGAAGTCTTTGCTGTTCCTGAGACTTCGTCAACAGGGGGCAAGCTCTACCTCAAGCCCGTGGAGGGTCTCACCAATTCGGTTGCAGAAAGTCCAGTCCAGGCTTTTCACTGCCCAAGACAGAAGCAGCCACTGCAGGTCAGCCCAGCAAAGCGCGCAGCAAAGTGGTTGTTCCTTTTAGCAGTTTCTCCGGCTCTTCTTCTGTGCAGTCTACTTGATCCAGATTAGTTCTAAAGTTCAGGGGTCTGGGACCCAGCATTTATATCTAAAAATCCTTTGATCTATCAGGCAGAGGGTGTCTGTGTCCGGCCAGAACCAGCTGGACCGTCTCTGGCCTGAATTCCTGGCAAGAGGTGGAGACGGCTCTGTCAGAGGCAGACCAGGCCCTTTGAGGTGCAAGGAGATTCCCTCCCTCCTCCCCCATTGTAACCCAGGTCTGTTTAGCCCTTTCCTGACCTACCTAGACTATCAGTCACCCCACTGCCCGGCCATCTGTCATCCCAAAAACCATACAGGCAATCCACATTCCAGCAGAGGCACACAGGATGACCGAGCAAAATAATACCCACTTTCTAAAAGTGGCCTTTATGAACTCAGAATGAAAAAGGCACCCTTGCTAAAGGTTGCGTCTTTAGACGTTGAGTTCAGGCATACCAAACTTCATTCACGTATACCTTTTTCAGGCTAGGTACGTGGGTGGCACAATCCATGCTGCAGGCCCAGGAGCAGCGGTGGACTCACAAGCCATGGCACCCGCAGGGCCCGTTACTGGGGGCTGACAAGTAAGTCGCATATCCAATCATAACACAAATTACCACAGGAGCACCAGCGCTTTACCACTGAGCAGCAGTGCGAAAAGCGCACAGAAACGTTATACCAGCAAAAACAGTGTCAAAACCGGGAGGGCAGAACGCAAAAACTCGCGGAAACATGCCAAAAGATGCCAAGTCTAACACACGTCCCCTCCAGCTGAAAGTAGGGGGTACCACCCACACTCCTGGGAGTTTTGCTCACTAAGGCGGAAGAACCAGGACAGGCCATCTGCGTTTGCTTGTTCTGTCCCAGGACGGTGTTCCACCGTGAAGTCCATTCCCTGTAGGGAGATGGACCACCTCAGTAGTTTTGGATTCTCTCCCTCATCTGCATTAACCACCTGGGGGGCCTGTGGTCGGTCTGAGCCCTGAAGTGAGACCCAAACAGGTAGGGCCTCAGCTTCTTCAGTGTCAAGACCACTGCGAAAGCTCACCTTACTATGGCACTCCACCTTTGCTCCCTGGGGAGTAGTCTCCTGCTAAGAAAGACTACCAGCTGGTCTAGGCCCTCTTCGTTCAGTTATGAGAGCACCGCTCCCTCTCCAAGCTCTGACGTGTCGGTCTGCACAAAAAATTATTTGGAGAAGTTGGGGGCCTTGAGCACGGCGGCCGTGCACATGGCAGCCTTCAGGGTATCAAACGCCCTCTGGCAGGATTCAGTCCAGGTCTCCTTTTTCGGCTGCTTCTTGGAAGTCAGCTCAGTTAAGAGGTCCACGATGGTGCAATATCCCTTAACAAACATCTTGTAGTATCTGGTGAATCCCAAGAAAGCCATTACCTCGGTCTGGGTCTTGGGGGGCTTCCAAGCCAGAACGGTGTCGATCTTGGGCTGTAGGGGTGCCACCTGACCACACCCTACCTGGTATCCCAAGTACACCACTGACCCCTGCCCGATTTGGCACTTACTGGCCTTAATCGTAAGGCCTGCCGTCCACAGTGCCCTCAACACTTCCCCGAGTTGTTGCAGGTGTTCGTCCCAACTGGAAATAAACACCTCACTGTCATCCAGGTATGCGGCGCTGAATTCCTTCAGCCCGGCCAACACCTGGTTGACCAACCTCTGAAACGTGGCAGGGGGATTCTTCATGCCGAAGGGCATCACGCGGAACTGGTAATGCCCATCCGGGGTTGAGAATGCTGATCTTTCTTTGGCCCCCTCTGTTAGGGCGATCTGCCAGTACCCTGACGTTAAAACGAACGTACTCAGGAATCTGGCCACTCCCAACCAGTCGATGAGCTCATCGGCTCGGGGGATGGGGTGTGCGTCAGTCCGCGTGATGGCATTAAGCCCCCTATAGTCCACGCAGAACCGCGATCCATGCGCCGTTGCCTTCTGGACCAAGACCACGGGGCTGGCCCAGTCGCTGCTGGACGAGTCAAACACCCCCAACGCCAACATCTTCGAGACCTCTTCTTTGATGTTGGCCTTGAACCAGGCAGCCAACCTGTAAATCTTATGTTTCACCGGGGGCTGTCACCGGTATCCACATCATGGGTACACCAATGACTAACACCGGGAGTCAAGGAGAACAGGGGGGAAAACTGCTGCAACAACTGGCGACACTCGCTCTGTTGTTCTGCGGTCAGGGTCGGGGAGAGGATCACACCATCCACCGATCCATGCCACTCTTGGGCGGACAGGAGGTCCAGGAGAGGCTCAATCTCCGCTTCCTCCCCGTCGTCTGTCGCCAAGAGCATGCTCACTTCGGACCTCTCGAAGTGGGGTTTGAGGCGGTTGATGTGGAGGACCTGCAACTGGTTCAGAGGAGCCTGCAAACCCCCCGGGTAGGTGACCTCACTTTTGCGCTCTACCACCTCGAAGGGCCCCGTCTACTTGTCCTGCAAGGCACAAAGTGCCACAGGGGCCATAACCCAGACTTTCTGTCCAGGTTGAAACTCTATCAAAGTGGCATTCTGGTCCTGCCACTTCCTCATTTCTTCCTGGCTGGCCTTGAGGTTCGCCTGAGCAAGTTTCCTGAAGCGGGCCGTTTGGTTGCGGAAGGCCAGCATGTAGCTGAACACATCCTGGGGTGTCTTCTTGGGAGCGCCCTCCCAGCCCTCCTTCACCAAGCTGAGCGGTCCTCGCACGGGGTGACCGTACAAAACCTCGAAGGGGCTGAACCCGAGAGACCTCGGGGGTACCTCCCTGTACTCAAAGTGCAGGCATAGTAAGAAGACATCCCACTTACACACTCATGGGTTAAGTGAGACCCTTGAACATGCCCTTTAAGGCTCGGTTGAACCTCTCCACCAGACCTTTACCTTGGGGGTGGTAAGGAGTGGTGAACTTGTACGTAACACCACACTCCTTCCACAGGGATGTCATATACTTTGATATGAAGTTGGTCCCCCTGACGGAAACCACCTCTCTGGGGAACCCCACGTGGGAAAATATCCACATTAACGCCCGGCCCACCACTGGCGCCATCGTTGTCCTGAGGTGGATCGGCTCCGGGTACCGGATGGCATGGTCCACCAAGAGCAGGATGTACCTGTTGCCATTGGCTGTCTTGGGATCCAGTGGCCCCATGATGTCCATCCCTACCCTTTCAAAGGAGGTCCCCCCCACGGGGAACGGTTGGAGAGGCGCGTTGACCTTCCTCCCACTCTTGCCACTCGCCTGGCAAGTTTGGCAAGACCTACAATGCACATCCAACTGCCTTTGCATTTGAGGCCAGAAAAAGTGGGTGACAAGCCGGTCAAATGTCTTGTCCTGCACCAAATGTCCTGCCAAAGGCACATCGTGAGCCAGACCCAGTAGGAAGGTCCGGAAGCGCTGGGTACCACCAGCACAAGGGCTGATCCTGGTCCGCGACCTTAGGCTCGCTGTACAGGAGATCATTCTCCCAATAGATCCAATGTGATCCGGACTGATCAACAGTCGCCTGGGCTGCGGTCTGCCGCTGCAGACCCTCCAAAGAAAGGCACTCTTTCTGCTCCAGGCAGAACTCCTCTCTAGTTGGACCCCATTCTTGCTGCCAATGGGTCAGCTCAGACATGTCCCCCAGTTCGGCTACCTGCTCTCCTGTAGGCACCAGGCTGTCCCCCTTGAGGTCACCTCCTCCCGGCCGTGGGAGTCTCAGGGGCCGGTTTGCTGCACCCCTTGCCCTTTCTCATGGCAGAAACTTGGGCCGCTGTTTCAGGCTCTGGGTCCCTCTGATCACCCTCTTGGGCCGCAATCGACCAAGTGGACACTCAAGCCCACTCTGGCAACCCCAACATCTCCAAGTGGTACCTGAGCTCAACATCCTTCCATAAGGACTTCCCCAGGTCGTTACCGAGCAGACAATCGACAGGCATGGAAGAGCTCGCAACCACCCTCAAGGGACCTGAGACCCCCCACTCGGAGGGAACCTGTGCCACTAGACACTGGTGCTCTGAATTGTCGACTGCAATAACCTGGTGGAATGCCCCGGGGACTACCTGGTCTCAGGGACCAGGTGACACCGAACTGAGGTCACACTGGCTCCATTATCCCTGAGAGCCTCTACCCTTTTCCCGTTTATGGTCCCCAGGTGCTGTATTTCTTTGTGTTAGGGGGCTCCTGGGACCATCTCACTCTCCCTAGGAAGACGAGGGTCATTTCTCCTCCTCCTCCCCAAGTGTTATGCTAGCCAACACATTGGACTGCCCGCCGGTGGGTGGCTGCTCCCCTTGGAGCACCTGGGGTCCCCCTTCATGTGCGCTACCTGGTCACATGCAAAACATCTGCGGGGGCCAGTCTCAGCCGGCTTTCCAGTTAAGACTACTTACTTCTTATCTCCGGGGGGATGGGAACATTTACCCTGGGTGTTATTTTGGGGCCCTTTAGAGAACTCCTGTGTTTTACCCTTGTCACCCCCACCTTTCTGCTGGTGACCCTGCCCACCTTTGGCTGAGTCTCCCCCAAACGCTTTCTTCTGGACCCTGGTACTCACAAAGTGGTCCGCTTCTATAGCAAGCTTCCTGGGGTCAGTGAGCTTACTATCAACTAGGTGCTGGCACAGATCTGCAAAACATAGACTGGACAGGTGCTCCCATGCAATCAAATTGTAGAGCCCCTGATAATCTGTCACATTACTCCCTTTTACCCAGCCACCCAACTATCTGCAAAACACTCCAACCATGTGTTGGCATCGGACTTCTACTTTTCAGGGGTAAAACCATACTTAGTGAGGAGGGTGTCATTTAAGTCTGGATAGGTGAGGTGATACCCCTTATCCAAAGCTATCAAAGTGTACCTCACTTCTTCAGGGAAGAGAGGCCACAATCCTGTTCCCCAATTCTCCTCAGGGACTCCATTCATTTGGATTGTTGCCTCGTACCCCTGAAACCACCTTTGTATGTCATCCCCCTTCTTGAATTCCTTGCCCACCTTCTTAGGGATGTGCACGATTCTGTCTGCCTGTCTCGACGAGTTGCGGCCACCATCTGAGCTGGTTCTTTTCTCTCGATCCAGCTCCTTCATCCAAACTGCATGTTCCAATACCATTCTCTTCTCCTCCATGGCTAATCTAATCATTTCTAGCTCCAGGGCGGCTCTCCTTGCTTCCAGCCAGTCCTCCCGCTCCTCTGGGGACAGGTCACTGCTGCCTGGACAAAAGGGTTACCCCTCCCAAAAGCACATCAATCCGAGGACTAGACTCCCCTACCTCTCCATTAAGGTCAGCAGATTGCCCACTTGTGTCTTGGCTGCTACCAGGCACTCAGCGCCTTTTGTTGCTCGTCCTTCCTAGTAAGGCCTCTGACTTGGACTTGGAGCTTTTATAACTACCTCTAAGGAGGGTACAGGAATTACGACCATAATGGGTTTTCCCTGTACTAGGGCTCTTTCTTTTGCTACAATTGTTTGATCTGCTGTCAGAATTTTTTCTGTTGATGTAAACTTAATTTCTGCTTGCGTGTACAAATGTGATTTGTATGTAATTGGTACTTTTTCACCTTCATTAAAAGTTAAGTAGGTGAATCTGCATTGACCCGGAATAATTCGGATCACTAAGTTGCAAATCTTTACGCGTGCTTATAAAGGTTTTGTTGCTAACATGTCTGTTTGAAGTGAACACAAAATTTCTGTGTGTTCTTTTGTCCAATGTGTGATTTTAAAATCAGGTATGATTCATTCATAGAGAGGTTTAACGCTTTCTGCATAGTTTAAAATTTATGTTCTTCCAAAATTCAGGAAACATAGAATCGACTGTAAGTTTTTCAGCGCTTTTGGAGGTTGGAGCAGCGCACACTTTTCGAAAATGTTGGCTGCCAGGCTTTTGCCTTAACTTGATAGTTCATATCCTAAAAAAAGGACGTTGAGATGAGCAATTCTTGGCTTTTTGAAATTTTATTTATAAACCTCAGAGGCGAAGCCCAGTATAATAGTGTTCACCCTGTTCAAGTGCCTGTCCAGGTAATCGTCTGTCAGATAGATATCATCGACATATGACAATGCCTCGTCATCAAAAGTTTGTAGTAACTCTGTTACCCTTGCTGAGAATAACCCCGGACTATTCTTGAATACTTCAGGGAGACTACAGAGATGACGCTGGGTCCCCATTATTGAGAAAGTGGTCTAATACCTACTTTCAGGTTCAGTGTTTTGACAAAAGAAACCATTTGCAATATCTAATGTGGTTTTATATTTTTTACGCATAATGTTATTCATTAATGCTGTACTGTGTGCATTTTCCACTGCAAATGTTTTACAACAAGAGTTTAGGTGTTTAGGATTGTTCATTGATGTGGTGCATGTTTCAATGACCCCTTGGTATTCAAGTTGATCTAAGATCTCCCTGAACTGTTTTTTAGCTTCTTGCTTAATTGGATACTGCCTTTGTGCAGTTGCTAGATTTTTTAACTAGATTGCGTGGTGAGGTGAGTCCTCATCCCATCCTAAATGATTTTGTATAATGCTGGGGCTTGGGCGACTGCCCATTTTCTGGCATAAGTATATTTAAAATGTACTGGAACATAGTTGGAGAAGGCTGGCATAATGTTGTCTTCGCCATGTGGGCACTCCCTGACAAATTCTGGTGGCCAGTCCCGTTCTGCTAGAAGTATATCATAACCATTTGAAAGTCGCTCCCAAAAGAGTGCTTTCACTTTTCTTGGTATGTCTCCCTCCACCCGGAGCGTTATTTCATATAACCTTTGCGGACAACTAACCCTGGTGTCTGCAGTCTCAACTTGAATGTCTTCATTCAGGTCCACTGTTTCCAGAAGTCCCTTCAGGTTCTGGCGAGCTAATGATACTTCTGCTGCACTGTCCAACATTGTCTGAGCTCATTCTCCATTCTTGAGCTGTGTTCTCAGAATCCACGGCCTGTCTGATCTTTAGACTTGCTACTTTCTTCTTGGAGAATTGAGGTTTTGGTTTGATTTTCTGAAAGTGTTGATCGTCTTTGGACTTCACATGTTCTTTTTTTGATCTGACCGTCCTCTTCTTTCGGATGTCTGTGACGATATCTGAAAGATACGAGAGGAACCTGTGAGGTTTTCTCAAATTATCCCCATTCCTGAGGCTATACCTCCTTTCAGAGGGCTCCTTTTGAGGAGACCTACCTGGGAATCGAGAATCTTTCTTTTTGACTGTTGTTTATTATTTTCCCACTTCTTTTTAGAAGAGGTCAGATTGTTTCTTGTAAAGGCTTTTTCAGGACTTTCAGACAGTTGTGGTTTAACTGGTTTCCCACACAAACTGTCTCTGCCTAATTTTTCATAGGATGTTTCAATTATTCTGGCTAGTTCTTGTGGTTGTTTTGTTACATCAAATTCCTTCAATTTCTGGTGGATTGCCACTGATGCTGCTTCTCCTTTAATATTAGATAATATTATTATTGAGACCTGGTCGAAATTTTTCAGTAACTTCATACCTAAATTCAAAGCAGGCTCTGCCCCGTATTCGTTTTGAATCTGTTTCAGGATGTTAGGTATTACCGCCATAGACGGAATACTTTGTGTTTTAGTGTAGCTAGCAGCAAAGTATGTTCCCCCAGTGGTGCAGTCTTCCAGATGTGGTGTGATCCCCATTGGTAAACAGATTGTTAGAATTCTATGTTTCTCATAAGGGCTAGTATTAGGAAATACCGCTTCGATTTGAGTAATTTTTTGAGCTATCCAGAATGGAATTTGTTCACGTTTTGTGGGCATTTTACCCATGACTGTGTGCAAAGTTTGTGGAGTAATTTTTAGTGCATTCCCCTGGTGAGGGGATTGTGTTGGAATGGCTATTGTTGGTTGGACTGTGAAAGACTGCATGACATATTGAACCAATTATCTATATATTTTGATTAACTCTTTCAGTTGAGCAAGTAATTCTACATCTGTCATTTCTTCGATGTCAGGATGAGGTGTATAGCCGGATAAAACCGGCCATGTGTCTCCTGGTCTACCTAGTTGACCGAGCCTGGTAGTGTGATTTGAATGTTTTAGGGCGCCTTTAAACCAGGGATCATGCTCCTGGTATGTGAGTGGAATTTCAATATCCTCAAAAGGAATATATTCCTCAGGTGTTTCATCTTCTTTGTAGAAGTGAAACGTTTTAGTTACTGGATGTGATTCAGGGAATACTATCCATGAGTAGAATACCTCTGTCTGGTGAGATTCATGTGCCTCTATCACAAAAACTGCTCTACCACCTCTTGGTAATAGGCCATGTTTTATTAGTTTTACAGTGATGGCTCTCCTTAAATTTGGAGGAATGATTATAGCATTCTCATCAGTTTCATTAAAGTCTGAATTGTCAAAAAGTATCGCAACATTGTCGGGTACAGCCTCGTTGTCAATACCGTTTTCGGTCATTGTTTAATGAAAGTTGCAGAGCAAGTTTCAAGGGAACAAAGATACGGTGCACAATATTTTGGAACACTGTATCCTTCAACGTTGAACAAAACAAACAGCTAATACATAGAATTTTCTGTCCTACTCAGCTATGGCGGATATTATCCCAACCCACTCCAGACGTCTTATGGAGTTTTATGAGTAGGGGTCTCTGAGAAAAGCATGACTGGGTTACTTCAGTATCTAGCATTAAATGAGTGCCTTACCAAACCATTGGGCGCCATGTAGTGTAGTTCCTATATCCCTGATAGGCTCTGCGCATTGGAATAATATACACTATAGTTTTGACATAGGACTGAGGTCAGTATATCTCCATCAAGTACATTAAACTGTATTACTTGTATGTGCCAGCTAACTCAGAGTTCGCTAGAAAATTCTCGAATAAACAAGATGAGATTAGTTTCTGACAACTGCATAAACATGACAACTTTGTTTCCCTTATAATCGGAACAATCTCAGAATCATGGAAACAATAGATAACCGTTTCACTCAGTCATTCGTGTATGCTTAGTTTCTACAGAGTTACACAGAAATAGATAGACGGGCGTTTCAATAAAAAGGGTTTATTGAACAGTTTGCGCAGCGGATTTAGCGCTGCCGCGGCACCTGAATTGAAAACACTTTTTGCCGCCATTCCGGCGAGCCCGGAGGCCACGCCCCTTTCAGAGCGCCGCGCCCCCCTGCCGAGTCCTACACTAGACGCTGATTGCAAGCGCCCTCGTTAGATAAGCACTGAGCTCCTGAGGTGGAAGCCGGGAGCGAGACCTGATTTTAACTTCATTTGATTGTCACTTGTTGAATATTTGTTTTTAAAACTCACCCACTTCGCTCCTGATCAGTTCGCGCAGCGGATTTAGCGCTGCCGCGGCACCTGAATTGAAAACACTTTTTGCCGCCATTCCGGCAAGCCCAGAGGCCACGCCCCTTTCAGAGGCCACACCCCCCCCGCCGACGCCCTATCTATCCATAAATCATGTGCATCTTCTGGACGCGCAGCGGACGAGCGCAGCGGGCGCGCCGTCTGCGTGCCGTAGGCGCGCCAAAGGTAAGCCCGTCTGCGCCCGTCCGCGGCCGGCCGGGCCTAGAGGCTCTCCACCATGCCCAAATTGTACAATACTCTTCTGCACAGCTTTACAACCTCCAAGGCCCTTGGCCTTTGGATGATCTTGTGATTTCGCACATCGGCAGACTGGGATTGACAGCTTCGTGCCCTCTCCCTTCTCTTTCGTCCTCACCCTTCCTCCCCCCTGCTCCCCCTATGCCCACCACCTTATCCGTCTTTTATCTTAACACTAGGTCAGCAGTTAAGCACTGTCACAAACTTTTCGTTCTATTGGACTCGCATAAACCAGATCTCCTATTTCTTACAGAGACTTGGTTTTGCGACAACTCCCTCCCTTCTCTGTTAGCTACCCTCCCTGCCTCATACTATGCTCTGCACGCCGACCGACCCTCCGGCAAATCGGGCGTCGTCGTCGCCCTGATTGCCCGCAGAGAATTCTCTTTTCAGCCTCTTACCTTTTCCTCCATTGGATCATCAGATTTTTCAGTTGTCCGCTCACCGTCTTTTAGAGCCCCACTTACCTGCTTGCTTATGTACCGCCCCCCCAACTCTCTCAACTTTTCCTCCCCGGTTTCCAAGATCTAGTGGCCACTTTAGCAGTCAACAACTCCTCCATCTTGGTATTAGGTGATTTTAACTTTTGGCCCTCCGACCCCGCAGAATGCTCGACCTCTAAAGAATTCTCGGATAACCTTCGCTCCCTCAACTTCGACTCCCACGTTCACTCCCCCACTCACATTCAGGGCCACATCCTTGATCAGATCTGGTCCCTTAACTGTCCTATAGCCTCCTTGTCTATCTCCCCCTGCACCTGGTCCGATCACTTCTTGATCTCCTTTTCCCTACACCTCAGCCCAGTCACTAAGCCCTCTCTTCCCAAAAACATCTGGGCGCGCTCTTGGAGCCAGGTGGATGTGGCTTCTCTGTCCGCCACACTCTTTGTATCCAGCCCGGACCTACACGGCCTGTCATCCTCCGCACAAGCTCTATTAACTCCTGGCTTTTGTCAGGTTGCGACTCTGTCGCTCCCCTTAGGCGGGTGTCCTCCAGACGTGTGAACGACACGAACCGTTGGTTCAATGAGGAACTGAAGGCCTTAAAGCTCACCGTGCGCCATGCCGAGTGGGCCTGGAGGCGAGACTACTGCCCCAACCTCAAAACCCAATATACCATCCTCCTGTCTCAATACAAAAAAATCTATTTTGGTTACAAAAACTGCCTACTTCTCCTCTAAAATCCTGGCCGCCGAAAATCAGTCTAGAGAAATTTTCTCCATTGTTCACGACCTTGCCTACTCTGACAGAGCTACCCTCCAACCCTCCCATTCCCAGGATCTATGCAACTCCCGTAACACTTATTTTCTGGACAAAATCTCTAACATCAAAGCTAACATCCCCCCCCTTCTTTTGTCGACCCCCAGTGCCCGACAGTCGGGGCACGCCTCGACTCCTTCCCCCTCCTGACAGAAGAGGCTTTTCTCTCCCTCCTTCCGATGGTCAAATCAGGCTCCCCTCAAGATCCCTGCCCTGCCCACATCCTTAGGCACATCTACTCGACCTGTGTGCAACCCCCTCTTAAATTTCTCAACAGTTCACTGTCCCAGGGTATTGTCACTCAAACTCTTAAATCGGCCATCATTGTCCCTATCCTCAAAAAAACCGGGTGCTGACCCCTCCGCTCTTGTCAACTACCACCCCATTTCATTATTGCCCTTTCTGGGGAAGGTATTAGAGCGACACGTGACCAGAGCGCTCAGCACCTTTGTGGAGGAGAACGGGGTGTTAGCCCACCGTCAGACTGGCTTCCGCCCCGCACACTCCACGGAGTCCGTGGTGCTATCGGTCCTTGACAACCTCAGAGAGGGCATGGACACTAACCGCCCCCAGGCCCTGGTCTTCCTCGACCTCTCCGCTGCTTTTGACACGGTTGATTATTCCATCTTACTATCTCGTGTCAGAGCGGCGGGGATTGGAGGCTCGGCCTTGGTCTGGCTGTCCTCCTTCCTGAGGGACTGCACCCAGGCAGTACGCCTGGGTGACTTCTCGGCGGACCTCCGGAAAGTACAATGCGGGGTCCCCCAGGGCTCCTCCCTTTCCCCCCTTTTATTTAATCTATACATTGCCCCTCCTATTTTTGCCCTTCAGCAAATGGAGGTCTCCGTCTAAAACTATGCGGATGACCTTCAGCTTATTTTCACCTTGTCCCCTTCCCCTGAGTCTATGGTGAAGTTCCAGTCTGTTATGATCTTTATCCGGGACTGGATGAATCACAACCACCTGAAGTTAAACCCAGACAAAACTGAGCTGGTTTTGACAGGTGGTTGCTCCAGTCCCTGGACTTCTCTCTTCTGGCCCCCCTCTCTAGGTCCCCCCCCTTCTCCATCCTCCTCTGTGAAAACACTCGGGATTAAGTTGAACGACCAACTCACTCTGCACTCCCAGGTCAGCTTTGTGGTGTCCTCTTCCTTTCTCTCACTCCGCACTATCCGTAAAGTTTCCCGTTTCTTCTCTTTCTCTGCCTTAAAACTCATTGTCCTGGCAATGGTAATCTCTCGCCTAGATTATGGCAACGCCCTATACTGCGGCATGCCTGCTTACAGTATGCGGCGATTGCAGCTAGTCCAAAACCAGGCTGCCCGCCTAGTCTACAACCTGGCCAAATCCCACCATGTCACCCCGCTCCTCAAATCCTTGCACTGGCTCCCTATTCGAGAGCGAGCTCTGTTCAAAATGGGCTGTATCACTTTTCAGGCTCGGGTCGGCGCAGCCCCTGCCTTCATCTCCTCGGAAATCAAAGCCTACGCCCCCGCCAGGGAACTACGCTCATCCTCCCAACAACTGCTGACAGTCCCCCGCTTTAGACGTAAAAAGTGGGGGGGCACAACATTTTCCACACTTGCCCCTGCCTTTTGGAACTCTCTCCCCGGCCACCTCAGATCTTTCTCTCAATACTCACACTTCCGAAAGGCGCTAAAAACCTTTCTTTTTTCACAAGCCTTCCCACGATAACTGTCTTATTCTCCCCCTCCTTCCTGATCTTCCCGCCCTCCTGGGCTCAGTATACTATAGCGCCATGAAACCGCCAGGTGAACGTGCGCTTTATAAATGCTTTAAACTCAAACTCAAACTCAGTCTTATTTCTCATGCAAGAGATATGAACTGCTACAATAGTAAGACTGAATGCAAAGTATAATATGTACAGCGTTAGCAGTAAGATTAAAATAATACTGCAATAGCATGGCTTGTAGCTATGACATATATTCATAAAAATACATACATAAATAACACAGGCTAAAATATTCTTCTGGTGCATCTAAAATAATCCTACCCCAGTGTACCTAACCTAAGTGTAGTACGAGGGAAGAAGTAGAAGCTGTTTACCTATTGTCTAGTTTAGCTATAGTTGCCAAGATTTGCCAATAGTCCTTCTAGGTTCTAGTCCGCTCCATACCTTAGAATGAGTGAGGTTGGAATCTCTTTCCGGGTCTTGATCTCGAACACCCCGCAAGGGGAGTCAGAAACACTGGAGCTGGATACTCTGCGAGGAGGATGGCAGTGTCTGGTCAGTGCGTCACTTGGGGCCTTGACTTCCTTCTGAACTTGCCATGGTGAGCCGCGTCGTGCAAGTAGGCAGCCGAACCGTGGACCATGATTCGCCATGGCAAGTGAAGGTTTATTTATACCTTGAAGGTGTTTAGGAATGCTAGTATTGACATAAAAGTCGGGCATAAGAACATCATGAATGAACCTCTAAGGAATAGATGTTCATGCATAATAAATGAGTTCTTGGAGAAATGAATATCCAAGGAAGGGGAAGTCCTAAAGGCTTAAGAGTCTGGTTTACCAAGAACTCGTTGTGACATAGGTGAACGGATGCAGGTGGCCATGCCTGTATTTGGTTAGCATGGAAAATGCCTAAATAAGGGCTGGATTTCTATGCCTAAATAAGGGGAATATGAATTGTACCTATATAAGGGCATAAATCGGGAAATCTATACATGGAATCTAAATCGACACACAACACCTTATCCTGACTAGAGTGGTGGTTTCTGTCTCGCTTTGGCGCAAGTCTTAGCTAGCCAGAAATCCAATTTCTAACACTGGTTGTCAGCGGTGAGGATCGGACTTGCGTTTGCACTTAACTTACAGTGATTGGTGTGCACTACTGCGATATCGCAGGCCATTACGTGCCACAAACTAACCCGTTTTCTTTTTGGATGATTTTGTGATCTTGCCAGGTGAACTTTCTGCTACATCATGCCGGAATCAATAGCATCATCCGTTTCATCCATGGTATTGCTTTTGAGGAGGATAGATTGGAGCTCTACAGTATGAGAGAATTGAAGTCCGTGTGCAAAAACCTCAAAGTCGAATGCAAAAGCCTTACATCCAAGATGGATACAATCGATTAATTCTCTTGCTGAAACTGATGTTGAATATGTTTTTGATCCTTATTTAAAAACACAAGCATTCCTGCATTCCAAAACGAACACGAATGTCCTCTGCCTACTGAAATCTACCTCTATACCAGTATGAATGGATAATTTATACTGACGGATCTGCACAACCCGCTTTGGGGGGTAAGCAAGCTTATAGTGCAGCATTCGTGATCGTTAAAGGTCAAATGCGCAATAGCAAAATCAGACCTATGGTCACAAAAACGCAATCTCTCGGAGATTGTACAGCTCAGCGAGCTGAACTACAAGCATTCATAATGGCACTTGAGAATACGGATCACGAATTCCCAACACTCATAGTGTGCAATTCTTTTTACTGTTTTCACTCATACAATGAATATTTACAGAATTGGCTTCAAAATGGTTTCAAAGATGCAAACGGTGGCACAATCAAGCACAAAACGCTTTGGGAACAAGTAGTTCAGTTACGAAACGAACTACAAAACACTCATTTGATACACACGCTGAGTCATCAACGTGATGGCATTCACATTGAAGGTAATTCATTGGCTGATGAAGCCGCGAAGGGGGCTGTGCAAAGGGCTTCCGTACCTGCAATCACTCGTTCAAAAACGAAAATAGACAGTGAAATAATACTGCCCGTCAATGCTTCAAGCAAAGGCAGCGGTGCAGTTACCTAAAAAGTTTCCACTCAAATACTCAAATCCAATTGATGTGAACAATGTTCCTTTTGCTCAAATCCCTGGAGTGGGGGATAGGGTAATACCAAACATGGAACATACAGCCTGATTCATCAAGCTTAATTGCGCTCGCAAAGGGCCAGATTCTGAGAATCTGGCCCTTTGCGAGTGCAATTTTTGCATTTGGGATTCATCATCCCAAATGCAAAATTCGCTATTAAAGAATTCGCATATTTGAGAGGAATTGCATTTAAGGAATCTCTATTTGAGATTCCTTAAATGCAATTCATGAACCATTTTAAAATACCGAAATCGCTATTTTGGGCCGCTATTTACCGCGAGGTCAAACCTCGTGGTAAATAGCGAAAACTTAGAAAAATGCATTTAAATGCATTTTTCTAAGTTGCATTTTTCTAAGGACATGTGTGTATGCAACACCAATGTAGATTACATTTCAGGGGTGCTACAGGGTGTCCTTTGGACACCCCTGGCACCCTTGAAATCGCTATCTTATTTGCGATTAGCAAATTGCTAATCGCAAATAAGGAATATCTCCCCATTCATTCCTATGAGCCTTTAGGCCTATAGGAATGAATGGGGGGATATTCCTTATTTGCGATTAGCAATTTGCTAATCGCAAATAAGGAATGTGTAGGAATCGCATTTCTTTATGCATTTCTACATGAATCCCGTTTTGCAAGTCCTTAATAGCGATTCCTTATGAATCGCTATTAGGGGCTCGCAAAACGGGAGAATGATGAATCAGGCTGATAGATTCGGACTAATCCTAGCCGCACATGAAGGGCTCGCCTCTGCTCATGCAGGTGTTTCCACCACAGTGTCGTTATTAAAGCAACAATACTGGTGGCCCGGTATTAGGAAACAGACCAGAAACTATGTCCTGGACTGTGAAATATGGCTAAAGATGAAAGTCTCTTCTGTGAAACGTCCTGCACAGACGCCCTTGTTAATCTCAGATAAACCATTAACGTGTGTTTACCTGGACCACTGCGGTTCCTTACAAAGGGATGGTAACTATAAATATATCATGGTCATAGTGGATTTGTGTTCAAGGTTCCTATGGATGTGGCCTAAGATTTGCGAGTCTTTATCGGCAGATACGCAATTGGCACACTACACTCTGACCAGGGCCCTGCGTTTAGCTCTCGAGCTTACAAAGAAGTCATGGCCAGTTTGGGTGTTGCATTGCGGTATTCTTCTCCATTGCATTCTGAGGGAAATTCTGTTGTGGAAAGAAAAAACAGGGACATAAAGTAGTCTATAACAGCTAGGGTATTAGGTATGGGTGATGGGTGGGTCAAACATCTTTATGGGGTCCAACGTGTATTAAACAATTTGCCAAGAAGTTCTCTAGGGTGGTGTCACTCCATATGAGGTCCTATTCGAGATGAGAATGTTGGTTCCAGACCTTGATTGTATGGGAACAGTGGTGGAAAATAGGAAATTTGATATCAAAGATCGTTTGGCTGTTGTACAGGACTTAAATGAACTAAGATTGAAACAAAACAACGTGCTCCTGCAAGTATTGTATCCACAAACCAAGACAGCCAGGGAGTCGCCTTTATGGCCTTTCACTGAACCTCTCTTCTATATGAATTGATACTTTAAGCAGAATGAAAGCCATTATTTTACAACAAACTGTGCCACTGACCACGGCCAAAGAAACATATGATTTGCAAGTCGCAAGGACTTCTGCCAAGATAAATTCCCTTTTGAATACAAACTGCCCTATACAAAAACCTGAACTTGCAGAATCATATAAGCAATGCCACCAAGGGAGCTAAATCCGAGATGAGTACACTGAGGAAACTCAAACCTTTCCTACCTCAGGACGACTTCAAGATGGCGGTCCAAGCTCTTGTAATACCGAGGCTAGATTGCGGGAGTTCCACTCATTGTGGTCTTCTTAAATACACTTTAGCCCCGCTAAGGGCATACCTTAATGTGGCGGCCAGACTTATAACCTGTACAGAAAGAAATGGTCACATATCCCCAGCACTAAAAACCTGAAACTGGTTACTGTACGAAGTAAGAGTACAGCTAAAGATTGCTTGAATGACTCATAAAGGAATACCTCATAAAGACCTACATTTCAAGACCGCCATATATCTGGCTCAAAAGCTAGAGTTTTTAGTGTGATGCAGATCCTCACGAAGTGTAAGTCCACTGCTACTGAAACCACAGGTTTTCCGCAAAAAGAGAATGGATTACAGAGTCTTCTTGGGCTTCACCCCAAAGATATGGAATTCTCTCCTACCGGATATCCGCTGAATCTCATCTTCCTCTTCTTTTAAAAAAGAAGTGAAAACAATACTGATAAACAAGTTTCTGCCCAAAGTGACTTTAGTTCCTATTGTTTACTCCCCTACCCCCTGTCCCGATGCCCTGACCACTACATTGCTGTGCAACCATTAACTTCAGCATTACCTTGCCACTCATTTATGTAACAAATGTCTTTTTTTTTTTACAACTGTATCCTACCTACCCTATAATGTGAAGCTCTCTGGTACCCTTTAGGGTCTTGATGGTGCTATACAAAACTTTAGAAATAAATAAATTAAATAAATAAATTAAATACCAGAGAGGTTTCACAGTGAGATGATGAGAGGAGACCATGAAGTGAAAAAGTGACAAACATGATGAACTCAGAGGGGAAGCAGCAAAAATCAGATGACTGTTCATCTGCAACAGGGGCACTGGATGTTCATCCTTACAGGCAGACTCTGGATTTTCAGAGGCTCTATGTGACAGCTATGTACTCAGTCAGGGCCAGCTTTAGGGTGGTGCGACCGGTGCAGCCGTACTGGGCACTGTCATGGGGAGGGAGGAGGGGGGACACCAACATAGGGGAGGCTGTATTTAGCAATATCTTAACATTTGTAGGCACCTGCTGCAGAGTTCCTTGTGTGTCCAGATTTCACAAAATAAGTCTTGTGATTAATGTTCCTGCTAAAGTGAGAGATCAGAGTTTTGTTTAGTGGCAGTTTTGACTCGCCATAAAGTAGAGCAGAGGGTTAATATGCCTGCTGCAATAATACATCTATATTTTATGTGGATAGCTGAGTGGCTCCCTAAAGTCAGCCTTTACTGGTGCTTTTAACCCCTTCTGCGCTCATGACGAGCTGAGCTTGTCATGAGTTGTGCCGCTCGCACGCTGATGACGAGCTCAGCTCGTCATGTAACGCGGCTTTTTGAAAAAAGCCGCGAAGCGCAAAAATAGCGGCCGCACACATGCGGTTAAACAAATGAAATGTATGTGAAAGAGGGGCTATGGAGGGATGAGGGGCACTTTTGCCGGATGGTAGAGTGAGCATCCGAGGAGGAGGTTGTGGGGGTGCGCCAAAATAGATTGTCGCACCAGGCACCATCAGCGCTAAAGCTGGCCCTGTACTCAAGTTGGTGTTCAGTTAGATAGATAGATTATATCTCTCTTTCTCGGGGCTGGTATTCCTTGCTAGGAGGAGTCGGCTAGTGCTCCTTTACTCTCCAAGTCTCTGGAGCTCCATTGGATTGGGGTAGGCTGGTTAAGCCTGAACTGGTCTGCATGGAAAGCAAAGCCATTGATGCAGGGGTCATGGCAAGCTGTGGGGCCCTTCATGTCTCTTTCCTGACAGGCATCTAGAGCAAAACACATGCATTCTGCGAGTGGTGAAACCTTTGGACATCAATGAGATAGCCATTAAAAGGGGACAAGCACGCCAGAGATATGCATATTGTTGGTGTTTTGTTTTTTGCCCTGAGGTACAGCATATGTTGCTAAGTGCAAATGGGAAGGCCACCAGCCACTGACCACCAGCATTTCATTACAGACCCATCAGATACACTGCTGCATGACTTCCATAGCACAGTCACCAACATCCAAGGCTACAGCTGCATTACAGTTAGAAAGTGCGATTTTACCCATGTGCTACACACCATACTTGGAGTCCGCGTTTGTACCACCCAATATATTTAGATTTCTGAAATACAATCCCACCCAAGAGTCCATCAGTTTGAAACTCCCTGCCACAGGAAACAGGTGAGAAAAGATGCATGCCACAAAGTAAAAAACTCATCTACAACTCCAAATCTGTAGGTCACCGAATCGCTGCACCAGACACCGAACCCTTATCTACCCTTTTAACCCCTTGATAAACTCTCCCCTTAACAGGTGATCATAGCAAGGGTTGAGTGTCTCTTGCCACCTCCATTGGCAACCCCATGCAGAGAGTGAAAGAGCTAGAGAGGGTGTTTCATAATGGCTCACCTACGTTGCTACCCCTTTTCATGTCACCCTGTGTGTGAAGCATGGCTAGCTTCAGTGATGTTGTAGCACACCTTCCTGTCCAACAACAGCAGCGGTGACTGAGCGGCACAGATATGCTGTTGTGCTCCATCTAGGGGCAAGTCTCACAGTGACCTTAATGGATAGAATTCTGCATCCTGATACAGACACGCCTGTTTAACTGCTCAGTTTGTAATTAATGAAAGAAACCTTTGAGACAGCTGGAAGACTTTCTGTAGAATTAAGCCCTACTACTGACAAACCTGCCTTGGGCTACAAACATCGAATGCATTTTAAAACATGACACCCTGACATTTGGTGCGAAAATATGGGTCTCTGATATTCACAGGCTTTAAACCAGAAGCTTTCACTTTGCACAATTAATTTATAGTTTGACCTTAATGAGGCTAGTTTAGATTTTGTCCTTACTATAAAATGAGATTTTACCTCACAAAAATGTTTAAACATGTGTGCAGTAGTTACATATAGTTTGTACTGAACTAACGCAGCGTTTTAAAGTGTAGAAAACAGAAGCCAGTTCATGTTTTAGCTTGCTCAGAGAGATCCAACTTGACCTTCCAGATAAAAGAGGAATGTGCCTCTCTTGAGAAATAGAGATGCCTGGCATAATTTACAGCATGTAACTTCGGAGTCTTATTGAATTTAGTTGCTGGTAAAATGTTTTAAAACAAAGCCCCATTTATTTCTTTGGCGTAGAGAACAGAAAAGCACACACATTTCAAAATGTATTATCATATTATTTTTAATGATTTCTGCTAAAATAATAAGTTCTTTTGCAGCTAATGTTATGTGTTTAGTTCAAATACACAAACTCTCATTATTGACTAAAATATTTATTTACATTTGAATACTTGCATGTGTTTCTGAAGGAACTTTTGGTCAAAATACTGTGTCCAAGATTCATCACCTCGAGAATAGATATTGGCATAGAAAAAGGGTATTGGTAATTAAAGGTAATTGTTCTATATTAACTCCATTTTCAAAAGAAAGATTACAGTGAGATTTCATGCTAGAACCTTCAGGTTACTTTCTAAAATACAGCACTAGTAGGTAGGAAAGGCCGTGCAGGTTCATGCCTACCCTGAATTATAGAGTCATTTTTATATCAATAATCGTGCCCGAGTAACTGTAGCCCCACCAGCATTCATGTATCTAACCAGAGAACGGAGACACTGTGAGTTCTGTGATAAATTACCTGAAAAATGCAGTTCAAGAGTAAAATGTCAACTTGGACTGCAAAAGTATGCAGTACTATGCTGCATGGCTTGCCATTTTAGTCAACAATCAAACAAGCATGTGCAAAGCCAAAAGGTCGGTTGCATAAATACAAAGTGCCTGGATACTTAAGTTCACGCAGTCACTCATTCATATGTTCATGTGCTGAAATACTGATCATCCATGCACTCAATCATTAATTATTGCACTGATGCATGTGTTAGTGCATCCATTGATTCTTTCTTGTATTCATCCGCTCGCCCATTCACAATGCCATTCAGCTATACCTATTATTTGACTGCTAGTTTGAGAAAGATGTGAGTAACCCTGGGCGAAGTACTACGCTACCCTCACGTAGTTTGCGAAGTTTGCGCTACTTCGCAATACGTGAATTGCACGTAGCATAGCGCAAACACGCGTAGCATAACGTAGCGGTCATTTTTTGCTTGCTCGCAGTTCTCAACGTCAAGTTGGCGACCGCGAACGAGCAAAATGACATCCAGGTGAGACTTTTTCCTCGTTCGCAATCAGCAACATCAAATTGCCGATCGCAAGTGTGGAAAATAAACCTCCCGGTGAGATTCTCAAAGCGGGGAGGTCAGGTTTCTTATTGCGAGTGGTCCCATATGCTTACGACTGCTCGCGATGAGAAACTACCAGTCCGTGTTGAGAAAGCTGCCGCTCGAGTATAAATGTAATTGAGCGGCAGAAAACGACCGCTTGCACTGTGCAAGATGCGGTTTGCACTAATTGCGCAGTGCGGACAAGCATCCGGCACTGTGCAATCAGTGCGAACAGCATTTTGCACAGTGCACTACACAGTTCACACAGCTATGCATAGCTCGCATAGTGCGAAGTGCGCTTTGCGTAGCTACACGTAGCACTACTACGTGAACTACGCCCAGGGTTAGATGTGGGAGTTCTTTCATTAGTGTGAGCCTGTTGGTGGTGTGAGGATGCAGTCAGTATTATTTGACTGCTACTCTAATGGGTATGGGAGTCCTGTTGATAATGCAAGACTGCTAGAATGTGAGGGGTGTAAGAATGCATTTAGTAGTGACTGGTATTCTGTGAAATGTGTAGGAGTGCTTCTGATAAAGTGTGACTTTCAGTCTGTTAGAGTGATTTGCTTTTCTGACACAGGGCCTTTAACAGTTCACCTTACCTGTTCATGGAGACCATAGCTAAAGATACACTGTGCACTTATTTGATGGTGGATGTATCTACTCTTCAAACAACGCTATAGCAGTTATTCATGAGTGGAGCTCTCTACCTGCAATCAGTGCTTAATGTGAACTGGTGCGTTCCGGTGCTTGGCCCCGGCACTTAATTGTCAACTATCGCGTTTATGACAGTCTGCCACCTGGTAGTGCTAGCTGTCAAATTTAGAGATGAGCACAAAAATAGTTGTTTATTAATTCAGTATATGTTAAAAATTACGAATACCTGCCACGCAAGTCCTTCTTTTAGGTTATGGTGCATGGAATAGTCTGATTGTCACACTTGTAGGACTGTGTTTGTACAGTCATTGACAGTGCTGGTAGGGGCTCTGGGTGAAGCAAGCTCAAGTTAAGCACTGCCTTCACTTGGCAGCTTTATTGGTCTGCTTTCCCCAAAGAGGCTGTCCAAAAATTGGGGAATGTGTTTGAATGTCCATTTATTTACTTTTGACAATCTTTTACAAGTGATAGCTGGCATTCCGCCCCACCCACCAACACCTTCTCATGGATTACTGACCTCACATCAAGTGAAAAACTGGTTGGGTTTGTTGGCATCACCAAGCACCAGTTACATCATTGGGCAGAGTCGCAGTACCTCTGCCAATGCCCCACGGTGCTCATGGGCATTCACACTTTGCTCATAGACCTGGCTTTCAGCCTAACATGCACAGCTCTGCAGTAGCTTTGAATACTTGTTTTTGTTGGCTGATGCTGGTCCCAAAACACCAACATTGAAATCATTCCAGCTCCCCTGCATGCTTGCACATAGAGCACAAGGGCACACAGGGCACAAGGTGTTTGTGCAGTATGGTAAACCTGATGGGGCAGCCAATCACCATCTGCAGTATCACTATACTATGAATGTGCCGTAGAGCCCATACTTACAGATGGACTGAGGTGAGCCATACTTACCCCTCCTTTGTCATAGCCCACTGGAATGCAGGGGCAGCTGAAATGAATAGAGGATGACAGAGTTTAAAATATTCATAATTTGAAAACTGCTGGGGAATAGGGAGGAGTCACTCCCTACTTGTTTATTTGTATGTTTATTGCATCTACCACTGCCCACTCCATATGCTGCTATGTCATTACATTTCGAATTGCCATCTGAGGACTATGGAATCCGCAGCACATCATGCTCAGTTGTACTGGCTTAGCTAGCACTACAGCTATTGGAGTAGGGGGCATCAGTGGAGAAGGACAGTATCTGGGCTAGTTTATTCTGGTGCAGTAGGCAATAACAATGCACCTCACTGCAGCTCATTTGGAAATGTGTGAAGTGGTTTGGAGGTGGGTCTTATGGGGTAATGTAATCATCGAACCAAAACTGAGTTCTAAGTACACTCTGTAGCATTGGGTACTCAGGGTAGCAAAACAGAGCAGTTCCAAGCTTACTTAGTAAGTGTGTGGAAAATAAACTCAGAACTTCACAAAACACACAACAAATAATAAATCAAGGAACAGCTAGTGTATTTACTTTAAAAATACTTTAATTCACATGCAGATAAACACTAAATCTGAAATTTCAAATACAGGCAATAAAAACTAGACCTCTCTAAACCGCCCTGAGCTAAATATCTATGTAAGACGGTCTTGTTGTGTTTTCAATGTGTATTTCCTTAAAGAGTTGTAATGCTGTTGAATAGGAGAATGTTCATGCAGAGTTACACACTGAACGTGGAACCTTAAAGCTGGTCAGTTGAAGGATCGTACTATGGGGTTCAGAATAAACCATATCTTCATTCAAGGTGAATAATTGTAGCTTCTTCACTGGCGACGAGAATTATTTAAATTACCATATACCAAGCAGTCGGTAAGAGGTCCACCTATGTTTCTGCCACGTCCTGGCCGGCCTGTAATGCCATGGAAGGACTGGAAGGATGCTATTGAAGCATATCTGGAGGCAATTGGTGTAGATGCCTTTCTTTCAAAAAGAAAATGGGCTTGGCTTAAACAGAATTTGGGCATTAAAGCGAGGAAACTGTTGCGGAGTTCACCATCTCCTGATGTGCGAGAAGAGGATGATGATGTAGATCAGGACGTGTATGAAAGAGGCATTAGTGCTTTGAGTGAGCATCCCAGCAAAAATTGCAATGTTGTGGTAGAGAGACATACATTTTTCTCTAGGTTTCAATGTAAAGCATCATGTGGGATGTTTGCGTGTTTTGGGAGCTATATGCAAATTCAAAGATTTTCATGATGAGATTGTTAGACATCAGATGATCAACAGAATAAGTCATCACAAAACGTAAGAAAAATTATTTAGTGTAAACAAACCTACTTTAGACAAATATCTTGCTATTGCTAAAAAAATGGAAGATGCATCTTCATATTTCTCAATTTTGAAGTTGAAAAACAAACATTCTTCATCTCAGATAGATGCTTGTGAGGCAGATATACAAGAAGTGAATGCTGTTATTAAAGCAAAAATCAAAGTCCGAGTCATCTGACAACCAACAGGTAGAAACAAAACACAGTGTTTCGGATGTGGGAGTTTCGAACATGTAGCCACGAATGAGAACTGTCCAGCTGTGAAGGCACAATGTTATCGTTGTATATTTCACCAGAGTGCAAGGCCACTACGAATGAAAGGAGAATCGATAAAAGGTGAAATGCAAGTTACCATCTAAATGATTGATGACAGTTCGTTGGATGTTAATGTAGTATTAGTTGTGTGTGAACCTGATGACCATGGTGAAGAATTGCAAAGCATAATGATGCTGCCCCGTATATTGAATGTTAATGATGCCTACAATCAGCCTAAGTGTAAAATAAAAGGTGTGAGTGTGTACATGTCGTCAGATTCTTGCTCACTGTATATACTATTATTGACAAAGATTCATGTAATCTTTTACCTGAAGTGCAATTGAAGAAAACCAAAGTAATTCCAGTAGGCTGTTTTTAGTCCATACTGAATTTTAATGGTAAAGAAGTCACAGGCTGTGTGTATGTTTTGGAGAAAGGTATATTGCTCCTACTTTAGAAAAATTCACAACTACAACCGCCAATACTGCCACTTATTTTACTATTTCAGAAAGAGGAAAAAAGAATTAAACCAATCCCTCTTAACCACTCTTTCAGTTTGAATTAGTCCATTTATTTTTTCAAAATATCAAAGTTTTTTCAAAACAACTCATTACAAAATCTCAATACTCAATACAAACTATACAAATCTCCCCACAATAAATCTCGCCCTTTTTGGAACCTAATTAGTGTTCTTTTTTCAGCAATCTTACATCAGCACTCTCCCTTTCATACTCACATATAGTGTCACATTCATACTAGTGTGTGGACTCATTACCACATTCATACATGCATCCTTCCTTCATTCACTCAAAACCCACCCTGGGGTACCAAAAACTTTTTTAATGCAAATATAACAAACATTTTCAAAAGACAAACATATAATGATACATTTCAAAATAGGCCATCCATGATTCAACAAAATCATATACTTCTTGAAATGATGATTTAACTTGATTGGCCTAAAATATCATGGTCGACGCGTTTCGAATCCCTTTGTTCAAGGGATTCTCCTCAGGACCAAGTGTGTCTGAAAAACATGAGAGACAGTTTCTTAATAGGCGGTTTTTTAGCTTCATACTCCAATATCTATCTAGGACTACAGCTTGAGACTTCTTACCTTTTCAACCATTCGGCAGATTCTCCTGGGTTATTCCTCTGTTTTAGCTATAAACAAAAATAAAATATACTTGTCACAGTCTCCGTCTTACATGTGTCATAGCAAACACTACTGGGCTGCAAGTCAAATATTGCTTACTTCAAACCGTCCAGGCGCAAAGCGCCTGAATGTAGGTAGTCTTCCCAATTTTGTAGTTGCCAGTATGCTGATGATCTGAAAAGTGAGTATTGATTCTATCAATAACCAAGATGTCAAAAATTTGGTAGCAATAATTGACAATAGTTAAGGTTGTATCTTCGTACCTGTTTAGCTCTAAATGATCTTCTGTGCGGAATTCTCTCTATGTAGAGTAAGCCGGATCTCTGAATATAAAATAAAAGGACCTATGTATTATGCTTGTTTTTATGATGATATTTTCTTCATTGGAATTAGGACATTCTATCGTGCCTTGCGGACGACGGATTTCAGTGGCTGGGCTGAACGTCAAATGGCGGAATGTACTCTTGGTCTTAGTAGTTTGTCCTTAGACACAAACTTTCTACTTAACTTGCCCAAGCTGTCGAGTATGGGAATATTAAGACTTTATACAAGTGCTGCTGAAGCGAATGCCTAATGAGTTGCAAAGAACGCTGTGTTATGTAAAAGCAGCCGGCGAAGCTATTTCAATCCGGAGCTGAGGAGTACTTGAAGCTCAGCGTATTGTTTTGGGCTCTACTTAGCGTTTCAAGGTCCCGAGTGCCGGAATATCAAAACAATTTTTCTTCATACTGCTGATTCAAAATCTCTAACAAATTGCAGGGAACACCGTGTTATGTGCAAGCGGACAGCAGAACTACTTACATCTGGAGCTTAAGTGCTTACTACGCAACTATTGTTTTATTGTCAAGCCTGTTGTCCAATATTATGGACGCTGCTTGGCATTTCGGGTCCATGCGTAAAATACTTTGAGACTATAACCCACGCTATCTTAGTTTCAAGGTATTAGCGCTTACTTCTGTTGTCTCGTCCGGGTGCTGTTCGTCTTGTTTGCTATTATTTCACGGGTGCGAGAGTACGTATCCTCGCGGTACTTGAATGCGAGTTAGTCGCCACAGTGTACATTGAATTCTGGGACTTGTAGTCAATGCTTAATTAAGTAAAAGCTGTGCCTTAATCACATCTGTGGTCTTAATATCTCATGTTTACACAATGTAGCATCATGTAGCTGTCATACGATCTCCCGTATTCCGTGTTTACCCATAGTTCATTTTCTCAAGATGCAAAAAATTGAAAGCTCATTCACGCAATCATTTGCAATGGTGTAATTGCAATAATATATTTCATAGAAATTTTGCCACTCCAATTAATGCAATCTGATTCGTGGTTGACTTGAAAACAATGTGAAGATGCGAAATGGAATCCCAGCATTTTTTGACGTCAAGCTTAATCTTAAGTGACATTATTGTTTGGCAATCCTGTCTCGTTTATATTGAAAAACGCTCTTAAATGGAAATGATAGTATTGATCACAAAATTTCTCTGGGAACTCTGATTGTGAACTCAAGATGTCTGTCACAATGATATAAACACGGTTCAACCTTTCCTGTATCTTTTTTCTGGATATATAAAATTGGACTTGGGTACTGTGCAGGGGAGAGTATCTCCTGTTATCAAAAGCTTTGTCATCGCCATGGTTGGTACTCACTCACTCTACTTGCAGAAACTGTGTATAATGATTGTAACTCAATTCTATAAATGACATCATTTTGGTCGAACTTCTGGTATGGATTAAAGATGGTAAATTTCTGAAAGTTCATTAAGTCCATCTACTGCCGTATTGAATTTGATAATTAATGTTGCTTCTTTTTTGATCAGTTTGGCCTCTAGGTACTCTCCTCTTAGAGCTTGTTCTACTTTGAAAATTATGGTCCAGTGTAAATCTTTCTCTGTATGAGTGTGAGTATGCCAGTGATTCACTAATGGAGCCGTTTGGAAATTTTTCCTTATCCTCGATTTGTGCTGTGATATTCGATGACGTATTTCCTGATTGGTTTTACCAATGTAGAACTTTTGACAGGGACATACAATCCCATAAATCACAAATCTAGACTTGCAATTTGTAAAGTGTCCATGTTTCCCAAAAATACCGTTGTGGGCGAACAAATCGCCTTTGATTGTGGATTCACAACAGATACACATTTCACATTTGTGGTGACCTTGGATTGGTGGTAAATTGATGAAATCTCGTACTGAGACAATTTTCTGTCTTGGCAGAGCTGCTCTTACAATCTGATTAGCTATACTTCTGTCTTTTTTTAAAGCAAACAGTGGTGCTTCATTCAATTTTTTGTCTAGATTCCAGACCAAATGCCAATTCTTTTTGATTTGGTTCTTCAACCAATTGGATGTAGGGCAGTAGGTGGAGACGCAGACAATACGGTCCATATGTTTTTTTCTCTTTTGTCTCCAATAACAGTTCTCGAGGAGTCCACCAGGCTCATTTCATTGCTCGTTTGAGGAGTTTTTTTGGATATCCTCTTGCTATCAGGTTGTCCTTCAATTTATTGCCATGAAAAATGAACTCATCTCTGAATGAGCAATTGCGCCTAATTCTCAAAAATTAGCCTACTCGTAGATTTTCTTTTAAACTTCACGGATGGTTGCTCGTAAAGTGAAGGGCTTTATTTCTTTCTGACCTCTTTTTATATAATGTCGTGGCCAGCCGGCCTTCGGCTACATAGACTTCTACATCGAGAAATGGCAACTTATGCCTAGAGGAGTTGAGGCTGAATTCAATGTCTGCTGTTCTATTGTTCAGCCATTCATGAAATGTGTGTAATTAATCTTCATTTCCCATCCAAATCATAAAAACATCATCTATATAACAGACCCAACATCCAATCCACTGTTTATAGGGGTGGTTGTCATAGACAAATTTCTGAATGAACACCCCAACACCACTCCTTTTCTTGGGAAATAAAAATCTTCTTTGAATTTAAAATAATTCTTTTTGAGTGCCATGGCTGCCAATTCTAGAATGCATTCTGTGAGGATCTTCATTAGTCTTGGTCTCTCATCTAGGAATGTTTATAACACTGCCAGCCCTTTGTCTTGCGGAATCTGGGTATATAAAGATACCACATCCATACTTACTAAAAGGTTTTTTTCTTCATCAAATTCCATCATCTCCAATTGATTGATAAAATCTGTGGTGTCGGTTAGAAATGATTTGCCATTCCCCATAAAAGGTTTAAGGAAAAAATCAACTAATTTAGAGATTGGTTCGAAGAGCGACTCACACCCGGAGACTATAGGTCTCCCTGGTGGTTGTTGTTCGTCCTTGTGCACCTTTGGTAGCACATCAAATATAGATATTCTGGAATGTTTGTTTAGGAGATACTCATGTTCCTTTTTGCCTAGAAAACCTTTTTCAAATCCAATTTTCAAGATCTTGGACAGTTGACCTTGTAGGTCCCAAGTTGGGTGTTTGGAAATCTTTCTGTAGCATGCATCGTCTGTAAGCTGTCTATTTCCTTCGGTAGTGCATTGAGGAATACACCAAATAACAATTGAACCGCCTTTATTGGCCTGCTTCATAGTTATCGTATTGTCATACTTCAGATTAGCAAGAGTCTCTTTTTGTGCATGTGTCATATTGAATTTTATGTAGCCTTGTTGTTTTTTCTCTTTATCTGCAATTGCTGATAATATCGTTCTTTCAAAAGTGATCTCATCTTTAGGGATCTTACTTGATGGTGGACAAAACGTAGATGTTCTTTTTAATTCTGTTGTTTCCAGATTGCTTTGGAAAATTTGTTCTGAGAAAAAAGTTGTCAACCAAATTTTTCTACAGAATTCGATGAATTCATCATTCATTTGGACAAAATTTGTGTTCCTGGTAGAAACAAAGGTGAGTCCCTTCCCTAGGACGCTGATCTCCATGCCTGTCAAGACTTTGTCTGATAAATTGTAAATTGGTGACTCTCTTAGTTTTTGTAGGTTTGTCTCCTCGTAGACATCTCCCAGGGCTGATCGTTGTACCGAGATTTGCAGCGTGTTTTTTGCTGTCCTCTCCCTAAAAAAGACTGCTTTTGTTGGTAACTTTTTTGAAAGTTGCCTCTCCTGTTGAATCCTGGCCTAGTATTGGTGTTCTCTGTTTCACTCCCGCTAGATGAGGAAGACCTGTCTGAAAAAGTGATGAAATTATTTCTATATCTTCCTTCCTTGAATAAAAGTCCTGTTGGAGATACGGATAAGTTTTTTTGAGTGAAAAATTCTTCTTATCTATTTCAACTTTTGTCTCCTTTTGGTTTATTGTGAAGTCCTTGCATTCCAGGATATCCTTTTCAACTTTTTCTACAAGTGTCTTTGAGTCGGTAATAAGCTGGTTAGATTTAATCTTGGATTCCAATGCCTCAATTTCTTGTAGTTGTTGCTTTGAGAGTCTCTGTGCAGTTTCTACTGTGAGGACCATGAGGTCCCTACTGCATTTTGTCTCAATAAAGCTTTAGCCTTTCTTATACAAAGGGTCTTCAGTAAAGATGACTGGTATATTACAAACTATTAATCCACGAGGGATAGTTCCTGATCTCAAATGTTGTATGAGGAAGTGACCATGGAGGTCAGTCCTGATCTGTTTCTTTTTTAATCAAATAAGTTTCTCGGACTCGTTATTGATTTTTGCTGTGTAACTCAAAGCTGCAGAGCTTAATAGTGGAGGATTGCTGATAAGCTTTTGAATGTGATCTTCGCTATACGCGAAACTATCTTGTTCGGTCATAATCAGAAGGAGATATGCAGTCATCCTATGTCAAAAAAATCTAAACCAAAAAAGAAAGAAAAGTAAATCAAAAAAACCTAAACACACCTAAAGACACGAGAATAACCCATGAGAATCTGACGAATGGTTGAAAAGGTAAGAAATCTCAAGCTGTAGTCCTAGATAGATATTGGAGTATGAAGCTAAAAAACGCATAGTAAGAAACTGTCTCTCATGTTTTTCAGAGACACTTGGTCCTGAGGAGAATCCCTTGAACAAAGGGATTCGAAACGCGTCAACCACAATATTTTAGGCCAATCAAGTTAAATCATCATTTCACGAAGTATATGATTTTGTTGAATCATGGATGGCCTATTTTGAAATGTATCATTATATGTTTGTCTTTTGAAAAATGTTGTTATATTTCCATTTAAAAAGTTTTTGGTACCCCAGGGTGGGTTTTTTTAGTGAGTGAAGGAAGGATGCATGTATGAATGTGGTAATGAGTCCACCCACAAGTATGAATGTGACACTATATGTGAGTATGAAAGGGAGAGTGCTGATGTAAGATTGCTGAAAAAAGAACACTAATTAGGTTCCAAAAAGGGTTAGATTTTCTGTGGGGAGATTTGTATAGTTTGTATTGAGTATTGAGATTTTGTAATGAGTTGTTTTTGAGAAAACCTTGATATTTTGAAAAAATAAATAGACTTATTCAAACTGAAAGAGTGGTTAAGAGGGATTGGTTTAATTCTTTTTTCCTCTTTCTGAAATAGTAAAATAAGTGGCAGTATTGGCGGTTCTAGTTGTTAATTGTTATAGTGGCGTGGCCTTGCTGTGTAGTAGCCAAACCCTTTCTTTGATTATTACCCTACTTTAGAAAAAGCAAAGAAAATTGGGGATTACATTGGATCCTAATAGAAGTGAACAGGTAATGGCAGTGAACAATTCAAACATAGAGAAGTGTAGAAGGATATACTGGGATGTTTTCCAAGAAAGATTAGGTAAACAAATGTTTTTCTCATCGGATCATCCTAAAGGAGGTTCTGTGCCGAAAATTCATAAATTAAGGGGAGTTCCGATGAAGGAGGCGTTGACTGTGGAATTAAGCAGACTTTGTGTTTTAGGGTTTATTGAACCTATAGAGGCATCAGAGAAGTTGAGTCCTATTGTGCTGGTGCTTAAATATCTTAGAAAGATTCATTTTTGTGTTGATTTATGCGATCTTATTGATTCTATATTGGTAGGCCCCCATCCCTTACCTAATATTAGTATTAGGTTGAGCACACTGGACGAGGCAAATGCTTTACTACACTCGATCTATCTAAGGCATATCATCAAATTGTTTTACATTCTGATAGCAGACAATAAACACCATTGTTGACACCGCAAGGGGCATTTGGATATCTGAGAATGCCTTTTGGTTTGGCATCTGGGATCTCTGAGAATGCCTTTTGGTTTGTCATCTGCCTCTGCGTTTTTTTCAACGGGTCATGCATACGATCTTAGCAGGCACAAACCGCGTTGCTGTTTCCCAAGATGATATATTAGTGTATGGAAATGATCAGCAAGAACATGATTGTATATTGACACAAGTATTGAAGAGATTGCAAGAATCAGGGCTTACTATGGATATAGAAAAGTGCAAGTTTGCTGTGCTAGGAGTTGAATATCTTGGCCATGTCATTGGAGCGGAGGGTATTAAGCCTAAGTTGAAACTCCTCCAAGCCATTGAATGTGCCCCCAGTCCAATAAACAAAGAACAATTAAAATTGTTTCTTGGACTGGCTGAATATTATGCAAAATTTGTGAATCATTTTTCTAATTTAACTAGGCCTATGAGGTTGCTTTTCAAAAAAGGTAAAAAAATATGCATGGTCTAAAGAACTTGCGGAGTCATTCTTAGCATTGATGCAAGCACATATAGCTTGGGTGTGGTGCTCATACAATTGCATTAAGGAAAAGAGAGGATCATCACTTCAGCTTTAGCACTTTAGCATTGAGAACACTGAGGGGAGCTGAAGAAAGAGTTATTGAGAAAGAGGCCCTAGCCTACTGTTGGGGGTGGGTGGTCCTACACTTAGGACGGATCTATGGGGTGTACTGTCCAACCTAAGAACGGATCACAAGCCATTGGTGAACATATTTTCAACCAAAGGGGGGGAGCAACACAGCATATGGCAAAATAGTTGTTTAGAATGCAAGAGTTTGTGACTCTGGGCAATAGGTCGCTTAATCTTGCCGACGGCCCCCAGCACCTTTAAACCCTTTGGGGGGATTAGTTTGCGCTTTACAAATACCAGGTTATAGTTTACATTCACAATGAAATGTGCAACCGGTGCACGTAATACCAAGGTGGAAAGAATCAAGAGTCTGAGGATTAGGTCCAGGATAAGGAATTGAACCTGGTCAGACAAAATGTGACTGGTATGTGCAAGAAAGAGAGGGCGAATGACTCGTTGCTATGAAAATATAAGTTGGTGTGAATTGAACTATCTATAGTTCATGATGTTCTGTCCAGGGGTGGAAGATTAGTAGTTCTAGTTTCTATTCGTGAAAGATTGATTGCACTACTACATGAAGGGATGGAGGGATGACAGCCATGCAGCATAAGGCACAAATGTATTTCTGGTGGCCAGGAATGGACAAAGAGCTATGTAAGAAACAGTGTGAGTTTTTTTTTAACCGTGACAAGTCATGGGTCGTTAGAGAATCACCTATAATACCTACTAGATGTCCTGAGGGTGCTTGGAAGAAGATTAGTATGGATATCTGTGGTCCGTATATGGCAAGTTGCAATAGTGATTTCTGCTTGGACCTATTTCTCCAAGTGGCCTGAGGTTCGCATTGTTCATTATGTCAAATCAGAGGGAGTTATTGGCTTTTACAGAGTTGTTTTTGTGACAGAGGGCATTCCAAAGGAGGTCGTTACGGACAATGGTCCTCAATTCATTTGAGAGAGAGTTGAAGTGTTTTTCAAATCTCTTAACACACAACATCATATGATGGCCCTATATCATCCTAGAAAGAACTGACTTGTTGAGAGGTTTAATAGAGTGTTGGGAGAATGTTTACAGCTCGTTGTCAAGAATGGATTGAAATGGAACTACAGATGTACTCCACACTCTGTGACAGAAGAGTCTACTTTTGTATTGGTAAGGGGGAGGAAGCCAACAACAATCTCTTGTTCAGTATGGATGAGAGGTAAAAAAGAAGCACGTTGTGATTTGGATGAGGTATCAAGAAAGATAAAGGAAAAACAACAAAAATATAGTATGAGGCACAGTGACAAAATTAAAAGTGTCCTTATCCATTGAAAGGAGATTAGGTACGTGCGAAATTGGGCACTTTTGTAAGAAAGGGAGAATCAAAATGTTCCAATGCTAAAAAAAATGAAAGTTTTTGGTAATACTATCATGCTGGAGGGCAATGAGGAGTGGAATACCAGGAGGTTTGTTCCATGTGATTGGAAATTACAACATAGAGTTGAAGGGGAAAACGTTGTTTGCTCAGAGAAGGAAGTAACGAGGAAGATACATCCAGAAAGAAAAAGAATCCAAGTTTTGTGGGTAAGGGACTATGTACAATAGGCTGCGTTCTCTTGTTACTAAAATGTTGATGCTGTATGGGCAGGTATTAACAAACAGAAATCACATTTATGGCAGGAATAGAAAGGCTGGACTTAAACATTAATAGATATAAAGCCAGAACACAATGTCACTTTTGATGTTGGAATACATGAAATATTGATGTTTTCTCTTTTCGTATTTAATAAACCCATATTTTCAAACTTAAAAATGTTGATGCTGTATTAATTACAAGGTAATTTATTTTGCATATTCAGGTATACAATTTTATAAACTATGTTTATTAAGAAGAACGATGTGTTGTGTTTTTAATGTGTATTTCTTTTAAGAAGTGTAATGCTGTTACAAGAATGTTGGTCAGATGAAGGATCACACTGTGGGGTTCAGAAGTATAGCTGTCCATATCTACATTCAAGGCGTGTAAATGTAGCTTTTTCAGAGCTAACAGTGTTAAACCATATCAAAATGCCTTCCTATGGTATTTTTTGGTTAACGTTCATAATATAAAGCTCCTTCCTGTTTTGTTTGGCACAAAATTCATAATTTAAACCTCCTCCTTCTTTATTTGTCTTAGGGTTCATAATGTAAAACCTTTGCTATTTCATTTATCAGAAGGGATCTCTATGTATAATCCCTTTCTATTGATTTTTGAGTTATTCACAATATAAAACATTTCTTGTGTATTTGTCAGCCTTCTCAATGTAAAACCCCCTCCTTCTGTACTTGTCAAACAGTTACGTCATGCAAACAATCTCCCAACCGTATTTCACCACGAGTCTCTGTTAAAATTATCTTCATCAGTTAACTAAAACTACTTTATATGTGGGCTAACACAACTACTGTCCAATCAAATACCTGTATAGGAAAAGACCAAGAAAGTGGCATGAAAGTCTGGAAACTTAAAAGTAGAATAGTTCTCATCACAACAGAGAAACGCTGACGTGTCTCTGGGGAAGTGGAAGGTTAGTAAATGAAATAGTGTTTTCAGATTCGCATGAAATGACGCCCTGATACAGAATGCGCATCTATATCTCAACATTGGTTGTTAGCGCTATAGGAATGAGAATAACATAACAATTTCTTTTAGGTTGCATATGGTGGATGCTACCTATTCTCTGCCACTTTATGTTTGTCAGTAGCAGCTGTTAACATTTATAAAGCTCAGTGCTTACTCATTTTAGCAACCTCTGAAGCATGAAAGTCATGTAATATCTGGGCCTGTGACTTCTCAAGGCTACACACAGATTTTTGCAGCTGAACTTTGTTCTTCTGTGCTACCTTGTTGCTACAACAACACATTAAACGTCATCATGTAAAACTTTAGATCGAAATAGCCTGCAAGATCAATGAATGAGTCTTTCGTGAGATTAGAAATAAACTTAAGAAAAGCAAGGATGTGATTTATTTATTTAATGGGGAGGTTCCCTTTCTCACTTGAAAAGGATTTATCCTAGGAAAAATATACACGGAATGCATAGTAACCGCATCATGCAAGTATCTAAAGAAAAGATCAGAGGTAGTCAATGGGACCAGCAGATTCAGCGTCCCAACTCCGACTTGTGACCTATAGGCATATAGAATTAATAAATCTACATATAGCATGACTTCCCCCGAATTATAACTCAACGCATGAATATTCTATTTAGGGTACTCACAATAATATTGTGTTTTAAATAATGTCTTATTAAAATATCATAGTAAGAATGTTGACTACCACAATATTATGAAGGCAAAAAAAATATAGACAGTTGTATATCTACTATCCTAAACTTTACATATATCTTCCTTGACACTATTGTAAGTTCAGAATATTAAATCCATACTTCTAAATAAATAAACTAAACTTCACATTATTGTAATAGTTGATAACGTGGCTAAGATATTTTTGTAAAATGACATTTTTGTCCGTGATATTCTGATGTATAAACTCTTGGAGTCATACACACAATACATCACTTATAGCTTACTGCAAAGTTAGCCTGGATCCTAGCCCTGGGAATGTTTATTCTGCCAGTATCGAAAACTGTCTGTAACTGAGACCTACAAATGATATGTAAAGTGTTTTTGGATGTCCTTGGTCTTTTTTTTTTAGCAAGTCAGACATACACACAGTTCTACAATGCATAATTTCCTGCATGAGCATTTCACCATGAGTGTCAACAAATAACATTTGTCCTCACGTAGTACCTAGCAAACATTTCAATTCTTCTTATACCTATGATCAAGCAACGTTATTTTATTATCCCTCATTTTAGTGAAAAAGACCACCTGCACCCTGTATAATATCTGAAAATTCCAACCACATTTTTTTCCCACCAAAAATAGAATACTTGGATTTTTCCCCTTAGGTAGTTTTTTTGCAAATAAACATTCTAGCAAAACAATAATTGGCAATTTAAATTACTGTATAACATATAGTTTTGCTTGCTTCCCAAAGGATCAAGTGTGAGAAAAGCCAAAAGGATCATTGTGTTGTACATGCACTGTACAAACGTTTAAGTACTTCCATATCTGGTGTTGCCCCATGGATGCCCTTTTTTGTACCTGCTCCCCCCTATAAGTCAGTCATTGTTTTTATGGAGAAACCGCTGCACATCTCATTTGTAAGTACTTTTTAATTTTCAACATATTTCTGTGTCTATTAGGGACTGATGGCTGCAATATTTTTGTGTTTTCAATCCTTTTTCAAGCAGCTCACATAAAGCATGGGCAAGGTTGAGGGATGCCCAATTGTTCAATTATTTGGGAAGACCTCTTTTGCATTTAGTGACATCAAGCAAGTGAGGTAGGTGTCTAACAGGATAATGAAGAACAAAATTTAATTTTGGGAAATCTTCCTCGCTCTGTGCAGAGGGAACCTTTGTTGAGCTGCAGGTGCACGGCTATTTTGTGGACATGTTTCTGGGTGTTTGCATGTGTCTGTGTATTAGGCTAAGTATTACTTGCTTAACTGTTATCAACAATAATTGGATGGTGGTAGAAATGGAAAAGTGGGGCATGCATTGTTTTCACTGAAACCCTGGGGAGATGTGCAGCGACAGACGCAAGTCACATCTTCTACATGCCATATGAATATTCTTTTTGACCCTGGGTTGGCATGTCTCAGACTGCCTACAGGACAGGGATAGAGACTGCATGGGGTATCTGGGGGCATGTCCTTTTTTGATTCACTGGATCTCACTAATACGTCAGCTGGACCACACGCCTTTTCAGAATGGGATATTATTAAGTGGTGTCTAACATGTCCCTATACGGATATATTATGTTATTTTTACTGTGACTTCCAAGGGTGCCTGTGGTCTATTTTCCTGCTGCTGTAGGTAAAACGTAAACAATTAGTAAATGCCTGGAGAAGCAGCATTGTCTTAACTAAACTTTACATTTCGAAAGCTAAAGTTGCAAAGAAAGTGGCCACCTCCAAGAGATCCACAGAGTAGCACAAGTTGGCATCATTCGGGTTGAATGCTATAGGAGAAGTAGAGCTTGGTCTGGTCTCCCTGCTGCACCCAGTACCTATAGGAAAGCACAGTGGGCTCAATTAACAGAGGTATTTTTACCCTTAACTAATAGCTCAAACCACTCCACAAATCACCAAACAGCCGTCCTACATAACAGTTATATTTTGCATGATCCCTTCAACGGTTCAAGCAAGTGACTTCTGGCTACCATAAATGTAGGGCTATATTAGATGCTTTAAAAATGTTACCTATTTTCAAGTACTAGTTGTCCTGAGTAGACGTTCATATTTATTCTGTGTATAAATGTGGTACACTGTACCTAACACAATTTTCAAGACACCTCCCCTGATCTCCCCTTTATTGTTTGAGCAGTCTACCCAAGAGTCAAAAAGCTTTGGAACACATCTTTTTCTATCTAACCAGATGGCCAGCATCCAAGTCACTTGCAATTTCACTTTCGATCCTATTAGGTTGTCCCTACAACTTCATGATCTAGAAAAAAAATCCTTACAATGTGAAAGAAAATGTGTATTTTAAAAGGGAACTCTGGGAAGGCTAGGGTGACATACTACCCCTGCGAGAATAAATCTGCAATAGTTTTCAATTAGCTATGCAGATGTGAATTTGCTCATTAACAATTTGCACCAGTGTGGATCAGTCTTCATTCCAGGGATCTCAGTCTTGGGTTTTGTTTTGTCTTTTCCGACTAGTTGTCCTATGTTTGTCTTCTTGTTACAATATTTTGTGTATCAAACATACTATGTAATGCAACCAACCCGTGCTTTTCTTTGTCAATATCTGCTTCACCGGACAAAGAGGAGGAGCAACACCTACTTAAGCTCACCAAGGATAGCTATACACCAACTTGATCAGGCAATTTCACATATCTTAAGTTCTAGATACCGTGCCATGGAACACCATGCATAGAATTTCACACGTGCATGGTCTGAGGTCTTACTTTCTAAAGAGTGAACATCAAAGACTTCTGTGATTAGAGGGATGGTGCTGCAGTGTGCTTGTAGGATATCTGCAGCCTGAGAGATAGCCGTGCTGCATTTCCAGAGAGTCTATAGAGTAGCTGGGGCCAGAGATAGTACTTGTGTTGAAGACCTATTCCGGTAAGAGCTGTGTTTCTTGAGTGATAGCTCAAACTTCTATGGACAATACAGGTAAGTACTCTGCTCCCAGAGAGACAGCTGTACTAAAGGTTGAGTCATGGCAAAAACTCTAAATCTTTAAGCTTTACGCTCTTGATTTATTTGAGGAGGTGTCGCTTTAACCTCTTTTGCCTGGTGCCTTCTTGATTCTTCTTTCCTATTGGTCAGGTAAGTCAAGTCAGGGTTTTGGATTTCTTCTCTCCTGTAGGAGAGAAAGCAATAAACACACCTGTCTTATGGATCCCCATCTCTTCTTCTGACTGTCATTTTCCTTTTTAGGGGCGGCCTACTAGACATCCAGCTGACTGGTTTGCTAAAGACATTTTTGGAACATTAAGAAAGTTGACCTAGGAATACATTATGCCCATTGCTTTCCATTGTTTTTCTTGTTTGTAACTCACATGTTCTGGCTTTCTATTTGCTGGCTTTATTTGCTTTTGGCTGTCCAGCATGAGTTCATCCCTCTCCTTGCCCAAGCCTTGTTTATAGTAAGTATGGGCGAAATTTGCGAATTCGCGGTCCGCGAATTCGTGCGAAATTGCAAAAAAAGTCCGCGACTTCGCGAATTTTCCCACGAACTCGCGGATTTTTGTGCCATTTGCACAAATATGTGACGACCTGTGCCTGTAACTTTGCCAGCGCGCCAAGAGGTGCCGAGGTCCCTTGAGTGAGCTGGCCATTATTGCGGGGATGGGCGGGAAGACATTTCATACCGCCAGTTTGTGGTGGATGGGGCCAAATGGGCGGGGCTTCTATGCAAGTTCACATGCATCTTGTTTATAAAGGATCAGAGACCGAGCAGAGCAGCAGATGAGGAGAAAGCAGCCCCCTTGTCACAGGAGCTACACGGGGATGGCGTTCGGGAAACTCATGGATGCAAAAATACGTTTGGCACAGGACCCCAGAATCCTTCAGATGTCCAAGATAGCTCTGCTACACGTGTTGGTACAAAGCCATTCTGATCCTGCTCAGTGGGTTCAGGCGCATGCAGCTGCTGCTGCTGGACAATGTCCCATCTCATACTAAACTGTCCTGTACAGGCATATGCTGGCGCTGGGCAGTCGGGTGCAGTGGCATGAGGGTGCTCCACGCCTGGTACATGCGCATACCGGTTCCAGGGGGGACACGTGTTTATTGGTGCTGTGTAGCAAGTTATGACTTTACATTTTGACTGCACCAGACGGTGGTACCACCTACATGGATCAGGAGGATCCAGGCACCAGACTTCATGGTGCAAGAGCATAACGGTGCTGTGCGGTACGGGTAAATGTACTGGGGGCAGGGGGACACTTAGCTCACACCCAGAGGGCTCCCAGGCAATTGAGCACAAATGATTTTTCACACTGAGAGGGCTCCGGGGCAGTTCAGCAGCACGGGGGCTCACACCCACTGGGCCCCGGGGCAGTTCAGTAGCACGTGGGCTCACATCCCCTGGGCAGCTCAACAGCGCAGGGGCTCACACCCATAGGGCTCCCGGGCAGTTTAGCAGCGCCACCCTCTGGTTCATCACTGCCACCCTCTGGTTCATCACTGCCACCCTCTGGTTCACCACTGCCACCCTCTGGTTCACCACTGTCACCCTCTGGTTCATCACCGTCACCCTCTGGTTCATCACTGCCACCCTCTGGTTCATCACAGCACCCTCTGGTTCACCACTGCCACCCTCTGGTTCATCACTGTCACCCTCTGGTTCATCACTGCCACCCTCTGGTTCATCACTGCCACCCTCTGGTTCATCACTGCCACCCTCTGGTTCACCACTACCACCCTCTGGTTCACCACTGTCACCCTCTGGTTCATCACCGTCACCCTCTGGTTCATCACAGCACCCTCTGGTTCACCACTTCCACCCTTTGGTTCATCACTGCCACCCTCTGGCTCATCACTGTGACCCTCTGGTTCATCACTGCCACCCTCTGGTTCACCACTGCCACCCTCTGCTTCATCACTGCCACCCTCTGGTTCACCACTGCCACCCTCTGGTTCATCACTGCCACCCTCTGGTTCATCACAGCACCCTCTGATTCACCACTGCCACCCTCTGGTTCATCACTGCCACCCTCTAGTTCATCACTGCCACCCTCTGGGTCACCACTGCCACCCTCTGGGTCACCACTGCCACCCTCTGGATCATCACTGTCACCCTCTGATTCATCTCTGCCACCCTCTGGTTCACCACTGCCACCCTCTGGTTCATCACTGCCACCCTTTGGTTCACCACTGCCACCCTCTGGTTCATCACTGCCACCCTCTGGTTCATCACTTTCACCTTCTGGTTCATCACTGCCACCCTCTGGTTCATCACAGCACCCTCTGGTTCACCACTGACACCCTCTGGTTCACCACTGACACCCTCTGGTTCACCACTGCCACCCTCTGGTTCATCACTGCCACCCTCTGGATCACCACTGCCACCCTCTGGTTCATCACTGTCACCCTCTGGTTCATCACTGCCACCCTCTGGTTCACCACTGCCACCCTCTGGTTTATCACTGTCACCCTCTGGTTCATCACTGCCACCCTCTGGTTCACCACTGCCACCCTCTGGTTCACCACTGCCACCCTCTGGTTCACCACAGCACCCTTTGGTTCACAACTGCACCCTCTGGTTCACCACTGTAGATTATAGGGAGAAAGCACACCTGCCCAGCCTCAACCGGGGGCTGGTTAATGTGTAACTGAATTTGAGCTTGGAACCTGCTTCCTTATCTGTAAGTGCTTCCTGTTGTGGTTTAATTTTGGTGACAGCCTGGAGCATTGTGTCATACTTGTAACTATTCTCTGACCTTGCTTCGAGGATCAGAACAGTGTCAGAGAATAGTTGCAAGTAGGCACTTGCAGGGTTACAGCAGGTGCCCAAGTTGAAGTTAATTTCTTTGTAACCATTTTGTAAATGTTTACAAAGAAATTAGCTTCAACTTCGGCACCTGCTGTAACCCTGTAAGTGCTTCATGTACTTCAGTTTTTGAAAATCCGTCCGGAACGCGATTTCGCGGATTGTTCTGCAATTTCGCGAGATTCGCGGACCGCGAAATTGCAGAAAATCCGCAAATTGCGCGAACGGAACGGATTTTACGCCCATGCTTAGTTTACAGTATTCTTTGATCAACCCACTTTCTGCAAACTGGCCTTTAAGTCTTGTTCTTATCTTGTCACATTTCATGGGCATTCAAAAACAGAGGTCAAAAACTGTGTCTTCAAAGGGAGCTTGGTGTTTACTTTGCTTTTGCTGACTTCAAAGTTAGAGTGGAAAGCAGATTAGTCTCCCCTTGGAGCCCTGGAGCCCCATCTATGTTCCAGTTTACAAGGCAGTAACATAGCCTTGAAATAGCACATCATGTAACATGCGGATGATAGATTTTTGCTTTAGCTAAATAAGTAATTCGGTTACTGCTTTTAACACAGATATCCTTTTGTTACTTGCAGTTTTTTTATTTAATTTTTTTATTGAGCAGAGCAGATGACATTAAAACATTATACAATGATCAATGATCAGGAACCAAACAGTTGTAAAACATCAAGCAAAATCTGGTAAAATCCTGTAATTCGTCACATTTAGCAATAATAATTGATCTTTAGTTTTGATACAAAGCAGGAAATAAATAACAAGAAAGTGCTGGATACAATAGCTTCTACAGACACAGTTCCAGTAAAGTGCTGGTAGTACAAAGTGCTTTAATATAGCAAAAACAGACACCCTTATGTTATAATTGTTATCATTTACCTTTGCCCACCCAACAAAGATGTATTTTCTTAATTTGTAAACATTGTACTTGGGCAAGGACCGTGCCACACTGAAGTGCTAGCGTGCCTGTCCTACACTTCTTTATATAAATAAAGTGTCAAATGCTAAAGTGCTACATGGCAGTCATGGATTGATTGCTGTCAAAGTATTTCCAAATTTTGATGAACTTTTTCATTGTCCCGACTCTTTTGGCGGAAGCCTCTTCATACTTTTTTGTCCGTCTCATTTTATTCACCCATTTTGAGTAAGATGGTATCTCCTCTGATCTCCAATTTTGAAGGATTAGGGAACGGGCGACTAAAGAGCAGATCGCTGTATAGATTTCTTCGGCATTAGACAAATCAGTTCTTTTAATAGAAATGCCAAAAAGAGCGACCTCAGCTTCGGGATCAAGCGGCTTATCGATGGCCTGACTTATTGAAGAGAAGATCTTGCTCCAAAATATTTCGAGTTTCGGGCATGTATAAAAAATATGAAGCCAATTGCCCCCCTCTTGAAGCTGACATCGACAGCATTTGTTTTCTACTTCCGGGAAGCATTTATTTAGAGCTTTTGGAGTGAAGTAGACCAGCCAGTGGGATAAAAAAGACATCCTTTTAAAATTGGCTGCTCGAAGGGCTTTGCCTCCTAACTGGGCAATTTGCTCCCATTCCTGCTTCGAGAAGGAACAATTGGTTTCATGAGTTATTTTAGCCAGAATTTCTTCGACCAAAGGAGACTCTTCACCCTTTCTCAGTAAGGTGTACCAATTACCCACTCCTTTTAATTTCACTTTGTAAAAGGCATTAGCAAAGGTGGTGATGTTACACATGCTGAAAGATTATATTTATTTATAAAGTTTATAATCTGTAGATATTCCAAAAATCCTGTTTTTAATTGATTATCAGATCTAACTAGGACCTCTTGCCAGGTGATGAGTTTCCGAGAGGTAAAAAAAGAGCCCAAATCACCAAGACCAGAATCTCTCCACTTTTTGAACTTACAAGAATGGATTTGAAGCCTAAAGATCTTGCACTCCTCTAATTTTAAATAATGAAAACCACCAAAACCAACCTGTTTAAAAAAAGACTGTAGTCTATAGGAGAAATCGCCAATAGTCTTGTACGTGGTCTTTTTGGGTAATTTAGCTGTTTTTAAAAAAATCTGAACTTTCGAACTTGGCTCTTGTATCATTTTATTGTAGAAAAACATGTCAAGCAGAACGTTAGGATCCAATAAACATACTGAGAGATCCAAGATAGCTGGCATATAATAAGCACGAATATTCGGTAAAGCTAAGCCCCCTTGAGTGGTTCCCATCTGTAATATAGGCAATTTAACCCATGAAACTTTCCTATTCCAAACAAAATCCCTGATCATTGAATCAATCTCTCTAAAGTAATGGGAATTAATTTTTAGCTGTACATTTAGAAAAAGAAAAACCAATATGGGAAGTATTGACATTTTAATAAGTGCTACTCAGCCAATCAGCCAATCAAAGTTAACGGTAAAAGAATCCATCTATCAAGCAAAATTACACTTTTATTGTGCATTGTTAAATAATTCAAACTAAAAAGATGTTCAAACTGATTGGAGGCATAGATACCCAAGTATCTAATCGGTACTGTTTTTAGAGCTTGTGTTTTTAGATTTGAGGGTAAAAAATTACAATCAGCATTCAATACTAAAAATCTCAGTTTTATTTTGGTTAATTTTATAACCACCAATCAGTTCATATTGACCAAATTCATATAGAGTTTGGTCAAGATTTAATTTGTCGGGTCACAGATATAGAATTATATCATCGGCGAATAATTTTATTTTCGCCATTCCTTCTATTGGTGGTTTAATTTCAGGATTTCCACGAATTCTTATGGCTAGCGGCTCGATGAAAAAGTAAACAGGATGGGGGACATCGGACAACCTTGTCTGGTACCTCGAATAATATTAATTGCCCCTATTGAATTGGCATTGACTACCACCCTGGCTTGAGCACCTTGATAAATGTTATTCAACATAGTAATTATCTGTGCCGGAAAGCCAAATTTTTGCATACCGAGGAATAATGCATCCCAGTTTACCAGGTCGAAAGACTTTTTGGCATCGACCATTGAAACCAGAGTTGGAATTTTATTGTTAGTAACAAAATCAAGAGCCTGAATTAAAAACCCGGTATTTGACAACATGGACCTCCCTGCCACAAAACCCGACTGGTCAGGGTGAATTAAAGCCTGGGCAATCGGGGTAAACCGTTGGGCCCATATTTTTATTAAAATCTTGCAATCAGCATTAAGGAGGCTGATTGGCCTATATGAATTTACGTCCTTATGGTTTTTCCCTTTTTTAACAAAGCTAACAATAATAGGCTCCTTCAAAATCTAGGGGGAACAATGCCTCCCAATCTAACAGCATTAAATAATTTCACCAAAAAAGGAGTCAATTCTTTAGAAAAGATTTTATAAAATTCAATTGGGAGTCCATCTGCTCCACATGCTTTCGCCCCAGCTATTAATTTCACTGTATCTAAAATTTCTGTGGCTAAAATTTCACTCTCAAGTTGATCAGCTAACGGGCCGGGTAAGACAGGAAGATTAACTTCATCAAAATATTTATGAATAAAGTTTAACCCTACCTCGTATTTTGTAGAATATAGCTGTGAGTAGTGGTCCATAAATACTTAAGCTAAATCATCTTTATCTCTAATGATCTTTTGGGTCTTTAGATCAATAATCTCTGTTATTAAGGCTTTTTCCTGTTTAGTTTTAATTTGCCCTGCTAGTACTTTACCCACAATTTGTCTCTCCTCGTATACTTGTTGTTGAAAAGTTTTGGAGCAATTAATCTATTCAATTAAAAAAATTATTTTAAGGCTGCCTTCGCAGTTCTAGCTGCAAACCTGCCTCTCAGGTTTATGGCATTGGTTACAGCCTGTTGAAGTTGGTTAATCTTGTACCGCCTTTCTCTCATCTGAGTGGCTGAGCGTGCAATCATCTAACCTCCAATGGCTGCTTTAAACCCACCCCAAACCAGAAAAATTTCGGTTGTATCTTCATTTAAATTAAAAAACTCTAAGATCCACTCTTTGGTTTGAACTACCCAGTTAAGATCTTGGAGGAGTAGACGATCCATCTGCCACCTGGATTGAGTCTTGGCTCCCCCTTCAATCTCAAACTCTACTGTAAACAGAGAATGATCTAAAAATGGGTTCTCCCCTATAATGGTGTCTAAAACCTTACGAGATCGTGATATAAGACAAAAATCAATCCGAGAGGCAGTGTAGAATTCATTAGAGTAACAGGTAAATTTCGCAACGGTCGGGTTAGATTTACGCCATTGATCCACCAGTAGATGTTCCTGTTTTAGGGCTTCCAAGACTTTCTTTGTTTGGGCTTTCAATTCTTTTTTATTTTTATTTGAGTTGTCTTTTTTTAGATCTTGAATAAAATTGAAATCCCCACCCAAAATCATTTTCACCGGGGCCCCTCTGAGTAACTCAGTGATCTTAAGTAGGGCTATGGTATCATCAACTATCGTGCCGTAATAGTTTATAAAATTTAAGATCATCCCATTTAATTTGGCCTCAATCTAGAGACATCGCCCAAGGGGATCTCCCCGAATTTGACCAAATTCCCAAGGAAGATACGGCAAAAATACATAGCTACCCCTCTTTTGGCCAGCCCTGCAGAGGCAAAAAATTCATGCGAGAAAAACCTGGGAAGACATAATTTGGGAAAATTGTTTTTCAAATGGGTTTCCTGGTAAAATAGTACTTGTGGCGAACAGGATACTAGCCACCTTATTAAAGCTCCATATTTGGATTTGTTTAATATCCCATTAACGTTAATAGAAATAGTGCGACACATATTAATCATTTTGGCGTGGTTTTCAATGCATGAAAATCAAGAAAAGCCTACCGCAGTTGAAACACTTAAACATTCCCATTTTCTTAAAAACGTTTGCTCCAATGTCCCTGCTTCTGCTCTTTTTACTGCTATTCTCTTTTGCCCCCCTCCCACTTCCCCTACCATCTCAACCCACCCACTCAGAAGAGGTGCACCAACACGCTAACCACCTCTTACTCCTTCCTACTACTTTTGTGGGTGCCATGAATCTGCACCCAGGGTAACCATCCCCCTCCTCGGCACATGGATGTTGTAGACAACCTGGCTAAAAAACATACATTCCTTAGTTCAAAAAAGAAAAAAAAGGGCAACATTCAAAGTATCAAAAAGAAGAAAAACAGATTCATAAATCCATTTCTTCATTGTGGACTCGAAATTTCCGTAAGGAAATCCTGTGCATCTTCTAGGTTAGCGAACATATGGAACTTCCCCGTAACAAGCACACGCAGTTTTGACTGTTGGGCGATTGATGCCTGTGCACCTTGAGCTTTGAACAAAAAAAGCAGCTTGACAAATTCTTTACATCTCCGAGCAGCAGCAGCAGACATATCAGGGAAAATTCTACAATTGGAGGTTTCATTGACTGGGAATTGTCTCTGTTGTTTCGCTTTGGACAGGATCCTCTCCTTTATTCGATAGTCAGCGAAGTTGACTAAAAAGGTACGAGGGCCGTTCGTGCTTGGCAAAGGATGTAATGGAACTCGATGGGCCCTAGAGATTGTGAGATCCCCGCTAAACTCGGGGAGGAATTTTTCCTTAATAAAGGATTCCACCCATTGCAGTGTTTGAGCTCCTTCCATTCTCTCTGGAACATCAACTAAGGGCAAGTATAAGCGTTGTGAATGATTTTCCAGCTCCTCCAGCTTACTTTCTAAAGAGCTCCTGTCCTTTGTAGCTTTGTGTACTTTATTAAGCAATCCGGTCATCTGGTCCTCCAATTGAGAGATCCTGGACTCCGCTTCCTGGATTTTGACTGGAAACACAGGCCACTGCCTCTCCTATCTTTCCTAAGCGGAGATGAAGAGAAGCAATTTCATTCTCCTGAGACCTCTTCATGTCTCTTATTTGGTCAAGAATGAGATTGAGCAACATTTTAATATCTGACTGTTTGGTGGAGACTGTTTCTGTTGGATCGTCCATCAGGATTTCTACAGGATCTACAGGATGTAAAGCTACGTCAGAAGCTATATTTTGTGAAGTGTCTACTATCTTCTGGACCTTCTGATTATGAGCCGATTGTAGAGAGTTTGATATCTTCAGCTTCTGAGTTAGAATCTTTTATTGTTGCTGTTCCTGGGACCCTGAGGCCAATGCTGGATTGCTACCAGTAAAAGTCTGATTCAGGACAGGTTGGGAGAATAACTGCAGAGCAGATTCTACAACCGTTGATGGGGCGGGATTTGAGGAATCGACATCCAATTCATGTTACATGATGGTTAAAGCAGGTGGGTTTTGAGCTTGAGAAGGCCCCTAAGAGGTGGAGGAGGTGGCGGGCAAAGAAGTAGAGCTTAGATCGAGTGAGGACTGGCACGGGCTGGCAAGATCAGTGACCAGCGTCAGAGATGAGTTGGGTTGGGAAGGCACCGAATAAAGTAGCTTTTTCATAAAGAGGGGAAACTCTTTACGACTCTTTCCCTCCTCTTTACTACTTTTGACATTTGTGGGGTTATCCACTTTTAGTTTACCTGTTTCGCTGGTTGCTGTTGTAGGTGCTGTAGTGGAGATTCCAGCTCCCTGGCTTATTTCGGTGAGCTCACCCGTCGGTTCATCTTCTGAGCTCTCAAAGCTGGAGTTCGAGTCAGGGTGGTTCCCCAAAGGTCCTACTCTTCCTGCCCCAGAAGATAACGTTTTTGCCTGTGCCACTGCCAGACGGGTCTTCGCCTGAAGGCCAGCCGCTGTATTGACTTTAGAGACTGGGTTGATTTGTTTATTATGTCTCCCCATTATTGAGTTCTGTAGTGTAATGCAAACGATGAATTATCATGCACAACTTAGCCCAGAGTTTCTCCCCCTCCTTGAATAGGTTATCACTGCTGCTTACTCTCTTATAATCCACAATCCACTTTCACTACTACGCCTTCAGCTCCTCAACTCCTTGCCTTCCCAACCTTCTCACCTCTCACCTCTCTTTCTTTCTGGCCGTAGTATACTTTTTCCCACCGCCAGCCAGCTGGAACCAGATTATTCAGTGTCGACCTCTGTGCCACTTCCAAAATCCGTGCTAACTCCACTTTTTTTTTTTATAGTTCACAATCGGGCCAAGCAGTCACCACCTTTTACCCCGAGCTGCGGATTGCAAGTACCGCTGCAGCTTTCAATGGTGTCTCTCTTCAGTTCCCGCTCCCACTGTTTTGCCGAACTTTTTCCATAAGCGTCTGCAGCCTTCAGCTTTTCATTCACGGAAGGTCCGCGTTATCCTCTGCTGTTGCCGCTGTGGACACTGCTGCGATCACCAAAGCCGTTGGGAAACGCCGCCATTGACGCTTGGGGGGGGTGTGGTCACCTTCTGCTACACGGAGGCGTGTTTCTCCGTCATAGCAGCACATTGTTACTTGCAGTTAATAAATTAGAATCCTTCTAATGTAGCACAGTGACTTATGAAGGGCATGTGACTCCTACACCTTGTAACCCTAACTTTGTTATGCAACAATCATCTTGTACACAGATTTACATACTTACATGATTTATTGTCAATGTTTAATATGTATGTTATGTAAAGCACTCTAACGCCCTGCTCTGGAATGAGTAGCACTATCAAGAAATGAAAAATTGGTATTTGAATTGTTGTTTGTGAAAATACTGGGGCAGACAATGATATCTGACATTTCTACAGTGCATGCATTTCTCTGATATACAGGGACTGAACAAAGTCAAAAGCATGTCTCTCTTAAGTACCTGTGAAGTGATAACAAGCTGTGAGCCTTTCGTTCCCCTCCTATACATTTGCATCTAAGTGGGAGCCTTCATACCACACCCAGCCAGGATCAGATTGGAACAAAAGTAGTCCACATGGCCCTTTAACTTCGGCCTTTATCTTGGCCCAGCTCGAGATGAAAATACAAAAAAAGCCCTCTGCCCACCTGCACGTTGCTGCTCGGAATGAAAGCAGACAACAGTGCAGGCACTGCTAAATGTGTCCCGGAGTCTGAAAATTACACCAAGACAAGTTCAGCATAAGCGAATAAGTAAAGTTGTTCTTCACAAACAATAACACAACATTACTGCTGTTCTAAGCACCTCATATCACCATTTTCATCCCTATCATTTGAACATTAATTTCCAGGAGCTTACTTTATTTTCAAACAGCAGGTGCAGTGACACCAGGACAACAAGAACTCATGGAAACATTAAACTTACGCTAATTCTTAATTTTTTAGACACATGGCTTACTTTTTTTAAAACATTGTTTACTTTTAAAACAGACAAAAAGAACACAATATCTGTACTTGCACTAAGGGATACCATACAATGCCGACATCATAATATACAATTTGACTAAAGCTCCATGTTAAAATACAAAGTATGCTCTTTCACGGCTATTGTTTACTAACACCGCAACCTATCTTGCTGCTTCGAGGTGTACACACCAACAAAAGACCTCTCTCTTTATCAGTCTTTCTCAGCTACCCTACCAGACTGGATATGACATCTGCAGGAGGTACAGTGGCACCATGCCCAACACAAACACAATGAACATGAATTACAACTTAATTTCACACATCTGCATATTCCTCTTCGGTCCCTAGACTCACCTCACCTCCCTCCCCAATGCTTTTACAAAGTCCTAACTTATATTCAGGCAGCAGATTTACTGGCTCCAAGATGGTAATTTCACTCCTTTGTGATAATATGCACAGATGCGCAAGTTGTAATGTTTATCTTCCTGCTACTTGCAAACAAACAGACACCACAATCTTACAGCCACTCTGAGAATCCCACCCACAGCTATTAGCTGCCCCAAGCTCCTCTCCCCTTCCAACATAAAAGCTTCAAAATCTGGTTTTAGGGTCTTTTAAGACTTTTCCAGACATGGTATCTATTTATATCTCACCACATGCTCTAACAACAATTACACTGGGTTAGAAATGGGGCCTCTACTTGGCAGATGTATGCACTGTGTCCAAGTAGGGACCACCACTCTAGCCAGGGTAAGTGTGGTACACACTAAAAGTTTACCTGTGCAAATCCCCTGTTAGTTTGGCACAGAGCAGAGGCAATGTATAAAGTATTTGCGCACACACACACACACACACACACACACAGTAACACAGTGAAAACACCACAATGTTCTCCACACCAGTTTAGAAAAATAGCCAATATATAGTGGAGTACAACAAGAGCAAAACAACATAAATTCAACATACACAAGTCGAGATATGAATTATTCAAGATTAAATCAAAAAGCAGTGCTTGGAAATTAATAGCTCCAACTCCGGCTATCTGATTGCACTTGAACAGGACAAATATAAAAGTTCAGTCTAACCACAGTGGAGTCACGCATTCGGTCCCTCTACAATACCTTGGATGCATCCGAAATCATAGACGAAGTGGTGCGCAGAGGAGGTGAGGCGTCACGGATGCAGGTGATGCGTTGGTTCCTGGAGGTGGTGCAGGGTCATTCAGGCTTAGGCGCTCAGGCACTGTTCCTGAAGGAAGTCCGGCATCGAAGATGCGTCAATGCCAATAGCGCAGTGCTCCGGTTCCATGGTGTCGATGTTGAACAACTGGGTTGAAGGAGACGCATCGGTTGGAAGCCACTCAGGGCCGGGATTGCGTTGGAGTCAGGCAGTGCATCAGGTTCGTCAGTGATGTGGTGTGCAGTGGAACTTCTTTGGAGGCACTGCGGCAACATCAAGTTTGCTTTGTAAGATGAGGTCAATGCATCGCGTACTTATGGAGCAGGAGCCACGGCTTCAGTGTTATGTTATGTTATATTAAATTTATAAAGCGCACAGCTACTCGAAAGTATACCGGCGCTAACAGAAGGAAAGGACCAAAAAGAGCACAAAACAGCCACTAGAAGAGCAACGTTTTCTGTTTTTTTTTTAAAGTAGGGGGTCCTGGATACACCTAAGCGCCCATGGCTACGTATTTCTAGCCAGGCTGGCCTTCCGCACAAACGAGACACCACCCAGTCTTTGGCGGTTAAACCTGTGTGCCTGGAGCAGCCGCTGAGTGGATGAGCGCAGCTGTCGTCCTGGTGTGTAGAAAGCAAACCTCCTCTGCAAATAGATGGGACCAAGCCCATGAAGGGCCCTATGGGCAATGATCAGCATCTTGAATTTTACCCTCGAGTCAACTGGAAGCCAGTGCAAAGACCAAAAATGAAGGCGCACACTATGCCTAGACGTCAAACCAAAGAGCAATCTGGCCGCCGAGTTTTGGACAACCTGCAGTTTCTTAATAAGGTAGCCCGGGCTGCTTACCAGTAGGGCGTTGGCATAATCCAACCGGGACAAGATAAGAGCCCGGACCACTGTTTCTCTGGCATTGCCTGGCAAGAGGGGAAGAAACTTCCTCAAGGTTTTTAAAGTGCTAAAGCAAGTGCCCACCAGCTTCCCTATTTGTGTAGAGAAACTCAGGTTGCCGTCAAACCAGACGCCCAGATTTTTTGTGGCACTTTTATCTGCCATAGGACAAGGAAAGTCAGGATGCCAAAGCCTTTCCCTAAAGTCCAAAGAGAACGACCCACAAAGAAGCACCTCTGATTTCCCGTCATTGCACTTCAATTGAGCATTAGCCAACCACTGGAAAAACGAAGCCAAACAATGTTGGGCCGCCACTACCGAGTCATCCTCCCTGCCGCACAAAAACAAGAGCTGGGTGTCATCCACGTAGGCCATCACCTTAGCCCCGAGAGACTCCGTAAGATAAACCAGCGGAGTCAGTAGATGTTGAAAAGTAGGGGGATAATTGATGACCCCTGCGGCACCCCTGTGGTAACTTGCAACGGCTCTGAGGAACAGGGAGGGAGCCAGACCCGCTGTGTCTGGTCTTCCAAAAAGGACCTAATCCACCTCCAGGCAGAGCCGGAAGCCCCTAGCTCTGCCAGGCGATCAAGAAGCAGAGAGTGGGGCACAGTGTCGAATGCCGCCGAGAGGTCAAGCATAACCAATGCAGCCCTCCCGCCGGCATCCAAACGCTCCTGAATAGCCTCCGACACCTCAAGCAGGGCAGACTCCGAGCTATGAAAGGCACGGAAGCCAGACTGTGCCGGATGGACCAGACCAGATGTCTCGATGTAGTTGGTAAATTGGGAGGTGATGAATTTTTCGCAGATCTTAGCCAGGCCAGGTAGAAGCGAAATAGGGCGGTAGTTCTCAGGAAGCAAAGGATTGAGAGAAGGCTTTTTAAGGAGCAGTAGAATAAATGCCTGTTTCCATACCTTTGGAACATATGCCTCTCGGAGCGACTGGTTGACCATTAAGTTTACTTCAGCATTAATGGTGTCAGCCACATCCGACAAAAGTCTAGCAGCACAAGGGTCGTCAGGAGATCCCGACTTAAGAGCTATCAGAATCCTAAGGGAGCTGGACATGTCCACCGCCCTAAATGAAGAAAACGAAAGGGCGGAGTCAGCCATCGGCCCGGCCCACAGCCCACCTACCGGCATCCCAGCCGAAATAGAAAAAGTCTCTTGGATACTAGAGGTTTTTTCTTTGAAAAATTTTGCCAAAGTATTACACCAGGTCTCAGACGTTGGGGCCACGTTCACCAGGGCACTAGGTGCCAGGAAATTCTGTACAAGAGCAAAGATTTCCTTTGCATTGTTAATTGCCCAATCAATGCAAGCCGCATAGTGCTGGCCTTTGGCCACTCCAATGGCAATGTAATAAAGTTTTTGTTTGGCTTGCAAAGCATCTTTATCCAAGGATCTATAACCCCCGGAGCGCCAAGCTCTCTCCAACACTTTGCACACATGTTTAAGGGTCATGAGCTCAGGAGTAAACCATGGCTTAGAGGGCGACTCTCTCGTCAGTCAAGGCTGACCCGGAGCAGCAATAGTGGAAACCGAGCTGGAGACCCAGGCCGAAAACTTAGTCAAGGTATCCACCAAGTCCCCCGTAAAGGAGGGCCGTGAAGCCACCAGGGAACTGCTGAGCTGCACAGGGTCTATTTTCCTCGAGACCGGGTGGTGATGGCAGTTGCAGGCAGTGGTGATGTATCAATTTCGCACAGAAGCACCAGGTCTGAAATTATGCTTGGGAGTTGATGCATCAATTTGCTGGTTGCAGCAGCAATACTCACTTCCAAGGTCCCAGAACTGGATTTGGCACCACTTTGCAGAGCAGGACGCAGCAGAGGAGCCCTGGTGCTGGTAGCAAGATGCAGGCGAAGTCTCTGTTGTCACTGAGACTTCAGTAACAGGATGCAAGCCCAAACAAACCCTTATAGAACCTTTGGATGCAGGATGTAGAGAGTAGGGTCCAGTCCTCTCACTCCCAGGAAAGCTGCAGCCGCCAACACAGGAAAGCAGGCAGCAAAGTGGCAGTCTCTCCTGGCAGCACATCCGCTGTTCTTCTTGGCAGAATGTCCTCAGTCCAGAAGTGTTCTGAGCATATGGTGTTGGAGGTCCAGTAATTATACCCATTTTAGCCTTTGAAGTAAGGAGACTTCAAGAAAAGGTCTTTGTAGTGCATAAGACCATGCCCTTCCCTGGGCCATGGTGTTTCAGACACACTATGTGGGGTATGCAGCTCTTTGTGTGGGGATAGGAACAGCCTTATTTAGGTGCAAGTGTCAACTCTTCCCTCTCACTTTCAGCTCAGGAAGACTCATCAGTCTGACGATGGGCCATCAAGGTATGCCGGGCACACCTCAGCACCCTTTTTGTGACTGTCTAGAAGGAATCCACAAAGCTCAGCTGTCATCCTGAACCAGACATGCATTCTAGGGACAGGCTGAGGCACAGAAAGGCTAAAGTAAGAAAATGCCAACTTTCTAAAAGCATTTTCAGACCTGCAATTAAGAAAACAGCTTCACTAAAAGATGTTTTTTTGTGTTAAAATACTTTATTGTATTTGAGAGAAAAGGGGGTATACTATCAGAAAAAAATACTGTAATACAATATGCATGAAATGGTATACAATGCACATGACAACAGAATGGAAATCATATAGCAATAGTCACAAATAGGTGTTGAGCAAAGAAATGTAGGCATAATAAAGAGAAAAAACGTAAATCGATACTATCATAAGCTACTCCACGGTAAGTTGCTGCAAATTTCTTCTGGGACATTCGGTTGATAAAACAAAATACATTGGGAATGCCAAAAGGGCTTCATGACATTTGCTGCCTAAACACTACAGTAAAGGTCAATATAATAATGTGCATTAAAGTATGTATTGCCTGTTAGAAAAAGAGGAGGACATAGGAAGGATAGTCTGGGAAAGGAAGGAAGGAATCGGAGTGAAGGGATGTCTGCTTCATCTACATTAGGAGATGGATGAGTGAATGGATGGATGGGCGGAAGACTGGATGGATGAGTGTACGGATGGATGGGGTGAAAGGGTGGATGGATGAATAATGGATGGATGAGTGAAATGATAGATAGGAGGATAAATGGTGGAGAGGTTTGCAAATGGTGAAAATATTTGAATATAGATGGGCACACAGATGGTAGCACAGAATGAATGCTGAAAGACTGAATGATTTCCTATACATTGACTTTCACGTTTATATGAGTCATTGTTTCTAAATGATGTGTGTGTGATGTAACACATTCCGACATCCTGCCTTACATACTTGGGATGAGTAGCACTATAAAAGAAATTAAATACACATGAGAGACGGTCTGTGTGAAGATGAGGGGCACTATTGGAGGGTGGTAGCAAGGCTGGACTGGCGGAACTGAGCATTGGGTGCTTCCCTGGGAGGCTGGAAGGGGGGGGGGCGGTTTTGTTACCGGGGGCTGGCACGGCAAAGTTCCTTGTATATCAAGTAGTTCTCAATCAACAATAAAAGTGGCCCCAGTTGTATTTAGGTGTGGTTCGCCATTGTCTGGTCATTAATAGCTGCTGGAGCGAGTTTTGTCCTGAATTTTGACCTCCTTTCCTGAATTTTTGTCCTGAATTTTGACCCTTTGTCCTGAATTTTTACACATTCCCTCTTGAATTTGCACCCATGCCAGTTGGTCACCCTACGGGGGAAGCGGGTGTTAAAAAAATAAAATAAAAGATGTACCTTCTTGCCGCTTCTTTGACCCGTCTCTCCACCATAGTCCTCCCTCGCTGTCCTGAACAGGAAGCACACCAAGGCTCCCAGTTTGTCAATCACAGCGCTGCCTGAGCATCATTGTAATTGGTCTGAGTGCCGTGTTTCGGCACTCAAACGCTGACTGGTAGCCTGGGCATGTTCTCCACACAGGCTGTGATGCAGCCGGCATGGAGAACATGCGAAGTGCGCAAGACTGTTTGACGGGCCCGGGAGTGCCGGCCAAGCAGCTATTGCACACTTAGGAGGGTGCTACCACTCCTCCTCAGCCCCCGCCCCCTCACTGAAAGTTGCGGAAGTAGGAGAAAATAAAATGATAATAACGCAAGTTATTTCCCTACTAAAAAGTGGAGGAGCCACTACTGTCCCTTGGCTTTCAAGGTCAGCCTCCAAGGGCACCAGTCCATCGTGGGAATGATTGGTGCCCTGCCCTGGTCATAGTCCTATCCAATGTCTGTAAAAGTCCTGTTATACATCACAAAAATGCTATTCTGTGGCTGCACCGTGTGTCATATGAGGGGGCTGCCTGCAGGGCCGGCTCTAGGGCGGTGCGATTGGTGCGACCGCACCAGGCGTTGACTTGGGGTGGGGGAGTCATTTTTGTAAATGTGGTATTTCCATTTTAAAAGCACCTGCTGCCTCGTTCCTGGCCTCCAGCAACTTTCAGACATCAATTAAAATGTCAAGAGACATGTTAATTGATGTCTGTGATTAATCGTATTCCTGGAAAGAGACAGGAGGTTTGCCTAGTGAAAAATTTCACTCATCCTAATGTAGCACAGAGGGTTAAAATGCCTGCTGCTAAGAAAGTGTACCATGCGAATAACGAAGTGCATATCATTTAAATAGGTCAGCGGGTTACTGCTTCTGTAAGACAGCTCCTTTTGTAACGTTGTTTATAAGTCAAAATCCTATTATAGAACATTGAGCTATTATCTGTTACCCTGGAGCTGCTGCAAACTACAAGGTATGTTAGAGCTATATTTTTTTTTGCCCAGTCTTTCATTATCATAATCTTGTGAGAATGGTTCATTTGGGTAGAAAACAATTCTTATTATGAAAGAGAACCCTTAACAATGATGTTGCGTGCCTTTCTTGAATAATTGTATTATATTGTATTGTAATTGCATTTATATAGCGCTTACTACCCCTGACGAGGCGTTGAAGCGCTTTTGCGGCAGGTAGCACGCTACTCCGGGACCCATAGAGGATTAGTGTTGAATTAGTATAGTGAAACATGCAAGCACATTTTATGTGGTGGATAGGTTAGTCAGTTATTTGGATATGAAATGGTAGCAGAAGGATAGAGGTGGACAAAGGTTTGTATTTATTTATCGCTTGTTGACGCACGCTAGAACATTAACTATATTTCCGACCAGTATCGGATGACATTCCACTCCTACACTACCCCTTCTAGCACTGTCTGATGTAACATTTCTTGCACTCTGGTTTACACATATATGATTGTCTCTGTGCAATGTGCGTGTGGTATAAAGTGCTCTGACACCTTACACTGGTATAAGTGATGCTATAAAACTAAATGGATCTGGGAACAGTGGTTAAGGAGGATTGAGAGGCACTGTTGAGGGGGGCTAGTGAGGGAATCCGTGGAGGTGGTCATTGGGGGGGGGGGGGCGCCAACAGACATTGTCGCACAGGGCGCCAGCACCGCTAAAGCCGGCCCCGACTGCCTGCTCCCCGTTCTCCGGTAGAGCGGCGCTTTCAGCAGCAGCACGGTAATCGCTCTCGTCGATGGTCCTGTCGGCCCACCCAGGCATGCTAAGAGCTATAAGGCGAGGGCGCGACATTAACTACCCGCCATGGCGCGGCCGGGTGATGTACAGCCGAGGCGCATGGCCCTGCTCCGTGCCACGAGGAGTTTGTTTTCCATCAGATAGCGATTGCCTTCCTCGGATATGGATTCTTGGAATTTATAGGGCCTCTCACATGCCTCATACAGCGCCCCACGCTTTTCATCATCTTTCGCGCCCTCCCTTCCTCCCCGCACCCAGAGACCCCGATCCTACCTGTAACTCCTGCTGTCCGCGCAGGATCGATCGCGCCTGCCCTTATGGCGGGAAAACAGACGCACAGAGTTCACGTGATGTGTTGTGGGAAGTCGTGCTCCGTCCTTCTTTGATATACTGCATTTTTTTCGCTCTCTCTCCCGCACTTCCCTTGGCCTCTCTCACCCTCTCTTCCTACATCTCTCATTCTCCTTCTCTTTTCTCTCTCGTTCTCTCCCTTGCTCTCTCACTCACCTCTCTGAATCATTCTACCTATCATACTTTCTCTTCACTCGCCCCTCTTTCCATTTAATCTTCATCTTACATTCATGCTTTCTCTTTAGTTCTCAAACTTTATTCTTCCATTATTTCTCTCTCTTCTCTCGACTGTGCCCTCCACTTTTTTTCTCAAATTCCCCTACTTTCTTAAACGTTCTTAATCTATCCAGTTTGTTCTGGCTATATTTAACTGCAAATCCCTCTGGTTTTTATTCATATTGTCTCCCCCTTTCTCTCTCTCTCTCTATTTGACTCTTCCTTTCTCTATATAGTTACTAGTCCTTAACAAATTGCAGGTATTTTATAGAGGATGTATTTTTGTTATTTTTTTGTTACAGTTTTTAGTGTAGTGCACTAACCTTTTCCTGGTCACTTCTATATTGAGTTAGGCGGAGAACATTTGTAGGAGATTCAGAAAATTATGACTCCAATACTGTGGTTTGACTGGTACTTGAAATCCCTATACGTGCAATGTTTTCAGCTGAGGAGAACAGGTGGGTTTGGATATCCTGTGTGTCAAAGCAAGTCTTCATCAGGTCCCAAATGCAGGCAGAACAGGTTCCGGAGGGATGAGCATTAAGTGCGTGTTGATGAACCCTCAAACCTGCCTTTAGTTGACCTAGCAAATGACAAGTAGGATGTGTGATGGCAAACGTAGGTGCCTGGTTGACTGTGAGACAATGTGTGATGTGTCCAGTACTGGGGTTTTGAAATCGGTTCTTCCTCATTACGGGCTTTAATACCGGACTTTCAAACCTGAGGTTATCTAGTCAATCGCATGGTTGTGGGTCACCTTGCAAATGTAGAAGACTGATGCATTATGCTTTACAGTGGAAAAGCAAGAGTGTCATAGACATTAATGTAAGGAAGGCTCCCATCTTCCAGTTGTAGTTTAATGCTACTTCCATGGACACTGGTGCCACAACACCTGCTGCACTAATGATAGTAATTTCTCTGATGACTGAAAGATTTTGGTTGACTGAAGGTTTTCATAATTATTTTGGTAGATTAAAAGTTATCCACTGTGAACGAACATACCTATCATTGAAAGGGAATAGGTACTACGTGAGGACTAGGGTTGTTTGTTGACACTCATGGTGAAATGCTCATGCAGGAAATTATACACTGTAGAACTGTGTGTACGTCTGACTTGCTAAAAAAAGACCAAGGACATCCAGAAACACTTTATATATCATTTGTAGGTCTCAGTTACAGACAGTTTTCGATACTGCCAGAAGAAACATTCCCAGGGCTAGGATCCAGGCTAACTTTGCAGTAAGCAATAAGTGATGTATTCTGTGTATAACTCTAAGAGTTTATACGACAGAATATCACAGACAAAAATCTCATTTTACAAACATATCATAGCCAGGTTATCAACTATTACAATAATGTGAAGATTAGTTTATTTATTTAGAAGTATGGATTTAATATTCTGAACTAGCAATAGTGTCAAGGAAGATATATGTAAAGTTATATCTACAACTGTCTATATATGTACTTGCATTCACAATATTGTGGTAGTCAACATTCTTACTATGATATTATAATAAGACTTTATTTAAAACACAATATTATTGTGAATACCCCAAATAGAATATTCATTGGTATATTCATTGGTTGAGTTATATTTTATGTAGGTTTATTAATTCTGTATGCCTATAGGTCACAAGTCGGAGTTGAAAAGATGAATATGCTGGTCCCATGCACTTCCTGTGATCTTTTCTTTAGATTCTTGCATGATGCGGTTACTATGCATTCCGTGTATATTTTTTCTAGGTTAAATTATTTTCAAGTGAGAAAAGGAACCTTCTAATTAAATAAATAAATCATATCCTTGCTTTTCTTAAGTCTTTTTAGGTCCCGGGTAGGCAGCGAATGCGCTGTCTCGTCGAGAGATGCTGTATACATTATAGAGGGGGAAGCTTCGCCCACTTTCCGCCTATCTTTTTGATTGGCCGAATTCCTAAATGCTGCAATCTGATTGGTTTTCCTCAACTTAATCCCACATCCTGAAGGCCAGGTTGTCATTTTTCTCCTTCCATAGCTATCTGCCCCTTTACTTTTAAATCTGTTTTGTTGCCCTGCCTCCCCCGTTCCCTCCCGAAGTCTGTCACTTCTCTGCCCACCACAACCCCCCACCCACTCCTGTTCCTGCCTTCTTGGACGACCGCAGTTTTATTTACAATGAAATAGGTCTCTTGTAAATACAAGTCCTATTGCATTTGCAAATGCTTTTTTCCCCTCTGATTAGCTGGCTGCGTTCACACTCTATTTTGCCTGAGCTACGGCAGACCCAGGAACTGCTAACCTTCAGAAGACTCCTCAAGACCTGGCTAATCGAGCATTAGCAGCACCCTCCCCCCCAGCGCCTTGAGACCCTCACGGGTGAGTAGTGCTCTTTACAAATGTCCTGATTGATTGATTGACCTAAACTCTCGCATGCGCGCAATGCTATACATCGTACGCATTTGCGCCAAAAGCCTGCCTCTGCCTCTTGCTCTTTTTACCATGTCTTCAATCACTAGTTCAGCTCAGCACCGGCTTTCAAATGAATGAGGCGCGTCTCATTGTGCGCGGTTTCCCGTTATGTTTTTTTATTTTTTATTAACATCTTAAATAATGGCGGCAGCAGTCTCCCTCTTAATAAGTTTGCGCTCGCTGACCACCAAGAGGTCCTCAAATAACACGGAGGTTGCACAAGAGCAGTCTCATAGAGATTCTTTAATAAGGAAACTGGGATAACGTGACCGTAATGGGAACGGATTCGGCGGCCTGAGCGCACAGGGCAGCAGGTGGGACGGATCCGAGTGGCTTGTTACTAGAAGGGATGCTGCAGCCGCCTCTCGCCGCCCGGTGCTTGGGGTTGGGGCGCAGTGCTGCACACTGCAGAGCATGCAGTAATCTGCAGCAAGGACCTGTGCCACAGCGTACAGTGGAGACTGATGTAAGGGGGCACTCCTAAAGGTACAGCGCCTGACTTGAACTCGGAGAATCTTTGCAGTTTTACTGCAGTGTTGTAATCATGTGTTGATTGCCACACAGTTGACTGTAGTATCTTGTAAGTTTTACAGCCAGGAACTTTAAAGTCTTCAACGTTGCCTTTTTTGTATGCCTAACAAAAACATCATTACTGGTAGGTAGGTGTGTTACTATTTTAAGACTGGAATCCTTTTATTACACGCAGTTCATAAATTGTCTCTTCTAAAAAAAATATTGGTCTGGCTGAAATTATCAGAGATGTTGTCATCCGCCATGCTGGCATTCTTATAGGGAAGGACCGTTGCTTGTTTTTGTTTCGTTATATATTAATACCACAGTGCACACAAAATACCCAGGAGCCTACAGCGACTATGCTGTAACGTATAAACAATGTCCTTGTAACAATCTCCTCGCCTGTAATAAAAACAAGAAAACACACCCCTGCCCGGCCAAAATCGTTTATCACAGATGACTTCTGATGTCACGACACCTGCTTCTAACTCCAGTATATAAGGCAACTCTCTCGCCTCTCAAAACAAAAAGAAGGAATCGAGGTGACTGGCTTTTCGCCCCTGTTTTCTAAACCTACTTTCCCTGAAATCCCCATTAGCTGGTAACAAATCGTTTAAGGGGGTGCGTTCAAGTGTTAGAATTCATATTGCAGGCTTTCATTTACTTGAATTGATCTGTTTAAATAAGTATTTGAAATGTATCTAGAAATCTTTATTGGATTTTTGTTATTTCCTTTTTTGGGAAGCTGAGTGGTATACAGTTAAATAGGTAAGTTAACTTTGGTAGAAGTGCCATTTTAATCAAATTTACCCTCACATATATAGACAGGGGTAGATTTTTCCACATGGTCAAATTCCTATTTCCTTCATAACACGCTTCGAATTTAGCAGGGGGATCTCAGCGATCTTCTCTACAATTAATATCCCAAAATATTTAATCTCCGAGGAAACTCTACCACCCCATCCATTCATATTCCAACACATTACCTCTGTTTTTTCTAAATTAACAAGATATCCTAAAAGTAGGCCAAATTCAGCAGTCAGCTGTTTTATTCTTGACAATGTTTGTGTTGGTCCGAGGTGTAGAGTGCAAGATCGACTCTGTATAATGCTATTTTATTGTGGCTCGGAAGTTGGTGTATGGGAATGATCTTATCATCTAACCTTAATTTGTGTGCAAGTGGTTCCATGTATATAGGATAAAGAAGGGGGACAAGGGGCAACATAGTTTTAGTGCTGCACTGATAAAGTTAGAGCTAAATCCCATTATGTCTAGAACGGCCCACAGAAATGACCAACGAACCCGATCAAACGCTTTGCCATCGTCTATTGTGATCACCACCAAAGGGGTCAATCTTTCTCCCGCTAAATCGATGGTTCCTATTAATGAGAGTGTTAGGTCTTGTATCTGTCTCTTAGGGACAAATCCTTTCTGGTTGGGGTGTATCAGTTGTGTTGCCTCCTTAGCTAATCGCCCTGCCAATATACTAGGGTATATTTTTAGATCCACATTTAATAAGGATATAGGATGATATGAGTCAGGATTTTTCGGGTCCTTTGAAGGTTTGAAGATTAACATAATGATAGCCTCATTCCAAGAGTTTTGGATTTTCTCCCCCTCCATATATATAGCATTAAGAAGAGACATCAATTCTGGAACAACTTCTGATAATAACTTATAAACCTCAGCCGGAACTGAGTCTGGGCCTGCCGCCTTACCATTCTTCATACACTTTAATTGTTCTCTTATTTCGGCCTCTGAGAACGGGGACTTCAACCTGTCCCTCCCTTCTGCTGTTAGGACCGGGAGACCGATATTTCTCAGCCAGCTCTTTAAAGTCTCTGCATCGGGTCTTTCTGACTCTGAATATAGTTCTGGGAAAAGTGTTATAATTATTTCCTGCTTTAACTCCTCATTATTGGATACATCCCCCTCTGGAGTTATGAGCATCTCTCTAATATGATTTCTTTCCCTTTCTGCCCTCGCCTTCCAGGCTAAGAGAGCCCCTGCTTTTTCCCGTATTCAAATTGTTGCTTACAACTTGCCTCCCACCTTTCCCTGCTCTTCTTATCCAGTTTCAGTCTATAGCTCAATCTAGCTTCATCTAGCTTTTTTACTTCCTCATCATCAGCATATGTATCCTGCTGGAGTGACCTGCCCATTCTCTATCAACCAATATGTAATCTAGCCAGGAAAAAGAATGATACTTCTTACTACGGAAAGTGTAAGCTCTTTTCCCCTTCCTTAAACGTCTCCAGGCATCCACCATTCCCAACTCTATAAGCATATGTTTTAGAGCCTGTCTTGTTTTCGGTGCCTGGGCCTGAACTCCCCTCCTGCTCTTTGATCTATCAACTATTGGATCTAATATTGTATTGAAGTCTCCTCCTATTACTATGGGGAATGATTTTTCTATCAACCTCATATGCAGGTCCACTAAGTATTGGGGGTCGTCCGTATTTGGGCTGTAGAAACAAACACATATGAACTCTATACCTGAGCATTTAAACGTGGCCATCACCCATCTTCCTGAGTCGTCAGTACTAGATGTCACACCACGGTGCAAGAGTACCTACGTTGAGGTTTGGCAGCCACAAGTACGTCAGTACAGAGGGCGAGCAGGAATGCACCGTATCTTAGTAGATATGGTGCATTCCATCCCCTTTCCATTTGATGCAGTGCAGCAATTTTTTCCTGCTGCACTGGTTTGCACCAAATATTAGTAAATCTGCTTCTCGATGTGGATTTAGATTTATAATCCGGGCATCTACAGTGGAAATGTGTTGAAGATGAGCAGAACAAAGTCTCTTTTGCTGCCTGTATGCTATTAGAGATGCCACAGCAACGTGTTCCTCGGCAGAGTTTGATGCTTGGATCCAACCTTCTAGCACAGAACTTTTGTCCAAGAAACACAATCTCTAAATGTAAGCACATTTCAGACTGAGTTCTAGCTCATACTGTAAATTCAAGGTAGTTAAGTCATTAGCCCATTTTCAACGCTTCACAGAGATCCCTACTTTGAAAGATTTACTTGCACTATGAAAAAGTCAAAGGTACCATATTGCTGTTCAAACTATGTCTTTCTAACCCTTCCATTATAGCAGCAATCACATTTATCTCTAATACCGAGCAATTTTTTGCTAGATTTAAAAGCTCATAGGTGGTGCTACCTTCAAGGATGTCATCACCTTGTAAATAGGGCAAAGGGTTTATCATCACAGAAACATCACAAAAAGTATGTTAGAGGCATAATAACAAGTGAACGGTGAAGCGTGCTGTTGAGCAAAATTGCTAACACCACACTCGGCCATTCTGAAAACACAGTGATACGCCGTATTTACAGTACGTTTTCCCTAGGGCTGGCGCTAAATGTAGCTGCCTAGTGCCAACGCAGGCAGGGTTACTGCATTGGAGGAATTATTGTTTAACTGCATGAAGGTGTCCTGCACATAAACAACTACTAATGGTGATTCGTAACTCCTATGTGTACTACATTGTGAAGCACACATAGAAGTTGCACATGGTCATTTTTTTAATGATTGTTTATGCGCAGGAAGGTGCACTTTCCTGCACATCAGCAATCATTCATGGCGATTTGCTGTTTGTTAAGACCAGGTTTTCCCTGGTCTTAATTTTGGTGCTGCCCCATATTTACGCCCCCCTTGTAAATAGGGGGCATAGTCAAAATCAATGGGTGTTGTGGCGGATGCCACCGCAACACCCATTGCTCACCCCTTTCATGCTAAGTCTACCATAAAAGGGCCCTTATTTACAAGGCAGCATTGAGCCACGTTAAGTGGCTTAACATTGCCTTGTAAATAAGACGGAGTGTTTACCGCCACAGGAACATCACAAAAAGTGAAATTCCTGTGGCGATAAGCCCTTGTAAATATGCCCCTTAGCGTGTCTGAAGACTCAGAGTGAAAGTCTCAGTTGTAGTTCACAAGTAGTACTATTCCATTAGCTCTTGGTAAGGTTGACTATCATTGTCATACTATGGGCTATTAAATCTCCTTCAGAGGCAGGATTGCCTTTCCCCAAAGGCATCTTTGGCACATGTTAAGAGACTATTTTTTGGTAAATGGCATAACAAATCCTCAGATTTTGCCAGGACTACATTTCAGCCTTCAATTTTATGTTGTTTTTTCAATGAGATGCCCTAAGAGCAACAGGTTTTCCCGGACCTTGAACCAATGCTTGTTGTGCAACAAAAGAAGACATCTGCATAATCCTGGACAGAGTACAGACTGCAGCTCTCATTCTACTGGACCTCTCGGTGGCATTTGACATGGCAGCACAGCCCATCCTCATCAGGCGCTTACATGAGATCGGCATTCAAGGAGTTATTCTTTGCTGGATGTGCTTCTTTTTGATGGTAAAACTCAAATCATCAGCCTGACACCGTACACTTCGGAAGCCCACAAACATATCATTGGAGTGCCTCGAGGTTCATTCCTCAGCCCTCTCCTCTTTAACATACATATAACTCCAGTAGGCAATGCCATCACCACCCACAACGTCTACATCCTCTCATAGGATGGTGATACACAACACACAGCCTCTCTCGGTCAAAACTGCCAACAGAAGGACAAAATTTACGGCCTACATGACCAAGTTCGCCACTTTATTAAGTCCAACTGTATCAAACTCAACACCAAAAGACAGAGGTAGTGATCCTCAGATCTTTGACTGGGGGGGAGTTTTTCTCAACGTGCAGCATTCCATCTATCATATTTCTGTGCAGCTATAGTCGTTCTGAGTGTGAAGCGCATTCCCAGATATGGGTCCTGTGCTCACTTTGCCACTGGATTAAATGCTAGTCTGGCTGCTGAGGGGTGATACCCAGGAACCGGTCCCAGAATGCCTTTCGTTCCGGTCGAGGGAGGACCTGGCCTGGCGGTTTAGGCTGGACTGTTCCCATGAGAAGCAGGGTAAAGACTAATTTGCATATGGCTTGGTCCAAACTAGGGTGGCATGGTGAGCAAAACAATTATGGACGTAGCCCAGATCTGTGACTGGGGACAAATATTTGACAATGTTCAGCACTCTGTCCATCATCTTTTTGTATTGTTATAGTCGCCCTAAGTGGGAAGAGTATGCCCAGACGTGGGTCCCCTGCTTGCAATGCCACTGGATTTAAGCTAGCCTAGCTGATGAGGGGTGATACCCTGGAACCGGTCCAAGGATGCTTTTTTCAGGTCCAGGGAGGACCTGGCCGGGCAAATCTGGTTGGACTGTTCCCATGGAGAGCAGGTTCAAAACTGATATGCATATGGTTAGGTCCAAACTGGGGTGGCATTGTGATAAAAAAATAATGGATGTAACTCAGATCTTTGACTCTGAATAAATGTTTGACAAATTTCAGGATTCCGCCCAATATCTCTTTGTGTTGCTATAGTCACCCTAACTGGAAAGAGTGTGCTTAGATGTGGGTACCATGCTCGCTATGCCACTGAATTCAAGCTAGCCTGGCTGATGAGAGGTGCTACCCTATAACCAGTCCCAGGATACTAGTTTCCAGTCCAGGGAGGACCTGGCAATTCGAGGTTGGCTGTTCCCATGGCGAGCAGGGTCAAGACTGATTTACATATGGCTGGATCCAAACTGGGGTGGCATGCTGAACAAAATAACGATGAATTTATCCCAGATCTGTGACTCTGGGTGAATATTCGATAATGTTCAGCATTTCATCCATCATCTTGTTGTGTTGCTATTTTTTCATTGGGCATTTCTTTGGTGGACTGGAACCATTAAGAGAATATAAGGCGGGGGTAGCTGCTGGCACCTATTCCTCTTTCTCCAGCTTCCACAGGTAGTCACAGCAGGTGTGAGGGGAGAACTGTGATAATGACATAATAGATAAAGCAATGATGGTTAGAATTTTAAGTTAGACTGAAGGAATATTTTCCAGAGTGAAACAGATAATGAACTCTCAAAGCAAACGTCTATTGTGAGATGTAACCTAGAAAATTGTGTTTATTAAATAAGTGTGAAAAATTGTCAAATTTGAACATATGTAACTTTATGGCTCTTTTTGAAACCAGTAACAGCATATACCTGTTTTTGCATGAGAGAAAAATCTTACGCAAAAAGTATTTGCAGGCAATTTCCTCTACAAGGGCAATTTTGCAAAAGTAATAAACTTGTAAATATGACACATTTGTCATCTTGGCAATACTTTGTCTTCTGAATTATAAATTTGCATATGCCTAATTGATTCCCACTGCACCGATATTAGGTACCGTGATTATATTGATGGGCTGAGGTGTACAAATGCTACCGAAATAAGCACATTAAAAAGCGATCTTCTAGAGTGAGGTCTGATTTAGAAGGGCTTGCCTCGTTTGTTAATGTAATGTGATTCATGTGTGTGTCTTGTTTAGGGGATGGCAACCTTGTAAATTATGCAAATGTACTTGCCGGTATCTCGGTGGAAGCTAAACACGGGCTACCAGCTGCAGATCACTTCATGGCCACTGCTTTATTGTTTCTGAGTCATATTCTGATCCAACACTTTTGGTGAGTAAAAAGTATATAAACTTTAACACCCTCGAATTCTTAGAACATTTCTCAAAATTCATGTTGTTCAAAATGTGTGAGTTTTGTGAGATTTGTTTTGAAGGCGTGAACAATTAGCTCCGGCCTAGACTTGTGATACCAACTCAACAATGATGCTGAGGGTGGGGAGAAGGTGTGAGAAGGATCCACCGAACGCATGGCCATCCAGAAGAATTTACCATTACAAGTGGGGTGGGAGATGCCTTTTACGAATTCTGGATAATGTTTGGCATTGCAGGGAAACTTTGGGTTGTTCGGTATACAAAGGTTTCTAGAGCGCTGCTTACTTCAACTGATGTGCAAACCTTCTCTGCCCATCAGTGCACTGTGTGTGGGACATCCTGTGCAACGAAATCCTAAAGCAACAATTTAACTTCTTCTTATGCATGAAGACGGAGGCAAGGGCCCTGCACACAGCAAGGATTCATTTAGGAGCACATGTGGGGAGGTGGGGGGGATGTATTTCCAGTGTGAGAAGAAGAATCTGAGCTAGAATCTCACATCCCCTGAAACTGTTGCCATCGCGGGATAGGCTCCCGACTCTACATAAAGAAGCATAGCAAGGATGCCATGTGCCATGGTGTAAGCAAAGTAAATGGCCCCTTTGACTACTGATGGAGTAGTAAAATACAACCATTTTGAGGGTTCACTGGGCCCCTGTGTCACTGCACCTGCTGCACCAGTGGTAACTATGCCCCTGTGTACATTGAAAGAGCTCAGTTGGCTGGGTGCCCTCATAAGTATTGACCCGAGGCATTGGAAGAGTCTTACAGATGGGTGGAAGCATCCATGAGGGTTGACCCAGGTCAAGAATCTCAGAGATGGCTGGAAGCATGCCTTTTTCCAGCCAATACTAAAAAAAGTTAATGCAGATCCGGAAGTCCCTGGTAACTAAGACGCATCAACAGACGCATCTCTCTACTGCCCGCTCCCGCGAAGGTCTTAGAGTAGCTAGCTTATCAACAACTGGCCGGCTTCATTGAGTCTAATGACCTTCTTCACGAGTCTCAATCCGGCTTTCGGGCCGGCTATAGCACAGAATCAGCACTAATTGAAATGGCGGATTCGATACGCTGGGCGGTAGATGGGGGTTCAAATGCGGTGTTAGTGCTGTTTGACTTGTCTGCAGCATTTGACACCGTCTCACATCCTATCCTTCTGAATCGACTTAAGGCCATAGGAATTCAGGGCACAGTATTGACCTGGATAACGTCTTTTCTCTCTGACCGCAAACAACAGGTCCGGACCCACCCTTTTACATCTCCTGTTAAACCTCTTAAATGGGGCATGCCACTGGGCTCTACCCTTAGCCCGCTTCTTTTTAATGTTTACTTAACCCAGCTAGTGGAGATGATCTCTAAAACCGGGATCAAAATTATATCCTACACTGACGGTACCCAGCTATTGTTCACCTTTAAAGCGGTATCTGTCACCACTTTTGATCCCCTCAAGGCATGTCTTAAGAACATTGCGGCCTGGATGTACCGCAACTCCTTGAAACTTAATGCAGGTAAGACCGAGATCTTATTTTTTAATCAACCCTCCCCTCTCTCCTCAAATCTGTGGTGGCCTGAGGAACTGGGCACGGCCCCACTTCCCAAAGAATCAGTCAGGAATTTGGGTGTTAGATGGGACAAACAGCTATCCCTTGCAGTACAAAACGCTGCAGCCCACCTTGTCTGTGGCGTTCCGCTCAGACAACACATCTCCCCCTTTTTGCGACAACTACACTGGCTTCTTCTCGCTAAGCGAATTGAATTCAAGGCCCTGACACTAGCCTTTCGAGCTGGCAAAGGTCTAGCGCTGGCCTATCTCAGAAGGCGACTTCACCCATATGGGCAGACCAGAACTCTACGGTCCAACACTCAACGCCGCCTGGTCACACCAAGATTCCAAAAATTAAGATCTGGAGGTAACTCATTTGAGGTGGGCGCCACTCATTGTTGGAACGAGCTTCCCCTGTACCTGCGCCTCATTCAGTCAGAACCCTTGTTTCGCAAATCCCTTAAAACCTGGCTATTTAGACATCAGGACTAGTTTAAGCTTGGTCAGCGGCCCTGCTTTTTGTTTGTTGGGTAGCTGTGTGCTTAATAAATGCCTTATTATTAAGCATTTATGAGTGCTAACCCAGAGCAGAAGAAGAGTCTCACCGATAGCTGGAAGCACTCATGACTGCTGATCCAGGGCTAAATAAGTGTCTCACGGATGACTGGAAGCACTCATGAACACTGATCTACGGCAGAAGGAGAGTCTTAGAGATGGGTGGAAGCACTTATGAGAGCACAGACAAAGGGCAGAAGAAGAGTCTCAGATATGGGTGGAAGATCTCATGAGTGCTGGCTGAGGGCAGAAGAATAGTCTCAGAGATGGGTGGAAGCATTCATGAATGCTGTTCTAGGTCAGAAGGAAAGTTTCAGAGATGGGGGGAAACACTAATGAGTGCTGATCCAGGTCAGAAGGAAAGTCTCAGAGATGGGTGGAAGCACTCATGAGTGCTGACTCAGGGCAGAGGAAGAGTCTCAGAGATGGGTGGAAGCTCTCATGAGTGCTGACTTAGGTCAGAAGAAGAGTCTCAGAGATGGGATTGTGGGATTAGTTTATTGTACAGTTAATAAAAAGTCACAATTTAAAACGTACAAATATATAAAAGATGTCCATGATTGCATTTAAAACACAAAAGAAGCGGGTAGGCTCACATATTAAGATAATAAGAGTCACAATTTGAATTTAATAAAGACCATGAGGATTAGAGAGACAAGGTTCTTACAGATTTAGAAGACAGAGGTCTCCGGGGAGGTTACAGCGGCTTTGGCTTGGCAAGTACTTCGGGTAAGCCCTGTAGCTGTTTCATTAGTCTGCTAGCCACTATGTCGAAAAATGTTGTTAATCTGCAGTTTAGCTGGATTTCTTCTGGGTTAAAACATAACATCACGGCCTGCCTGCAGGTTGTTATGCCCTTCTGGTTCTATGGGGCCCGAAGTAGGGAACGCCTTATGTCTGAGAGGTTTGTGCAGATACAGATGATGTGTATGAGGTCCTCTTTTCCAGATGAACAGAGTCGGCAACAATTTGCTGGGCTTTCCCTTTTCCAAGGGGCCAAGTGGGGTGTTATGGGTATGTTGCCGAGGCGCATGTTAAGAAACTTGTTTTTTGTTTTCTGTGTGAGGCCCGTTGTTAGGTACTCTTGTGGTTTAAGAGCATTGTAGCTTGTCAACACTACCCATCCATAGCCAAGGTGTCTTTGTCCTCAATAGTTGAAATCATCTTGGTGGCTTTCGATACCATTTTTTTGAAGGTGCCAAGGTCAGTGGATGACTCCCAGAGGTTTGTTAATCCTAAGGTCTCCAGTGATTTCCATTAAGTAATTCCTTGCAGGTGAATTATCTCTAGTGGACAGTTTGGTCCAGAGTTGGGCGTTTAAGGATCCATGGTCGGCGTCTCTGATTTTCCACCAACTTTTTATATATGCGCCTCTTCTCTCCACCGTTTGCTTCTGTAGTCCGAATTCGAGACGGATTTGAGCGGGAGATGAGTAGGCGGGTAGATGGAATATTGCCCTGTTTGCTCGACTAATGGTGTTGTCTAATGTCGTTGTGTCTTTACCTTGCATGGATTCACTGCCATAAGTGAGAGTGGGCTGTAAGCATTCTCTGATCACCTGCAGGAGGGGGCCCAATGACCGGTCTGGGAGGACTTTCTACAATGGCTTTATAGACAGATGAAATGTCTTACCCTTCCGATGGATGGCCTCTAGTTGATGTTGAAAAGAGCCACTGCCGGCTATTAGAACGCCTAGGTATTTGTAAGAGGCTACCTGGTCTAGGCTCTGTCCGTCCAGAAGCCATGCAAATTTCCGTTTTTTGTGGTAGTTAAATGTCATGACTTTTGTTTTGCTTAAGTTAATTGTTAGTGAGTTAGTTGTGGAGAATGCGTTGGTGTTGTCCAGAAGATGTTGGAGGCCGATGGGGGACCGGCTGATCAGGACAAGGTCATCTGCATATAGGAGGTTTGAGAGTGTGATGTTGCCCAACCGCGGGGCGTGGGATTTGACTTTCTCAAGTTCGCCTGGGAGATCTGCGAGGAAGAGGTTGAACAGCATAGGGGCTAGGACGCAACCTTGTTTCAATCCTTTGCTGGTGCTGATTTGTCTTGAAAGGTGCGTACCGGATCCCAGTTTGATCATGACCCAGGTGTTAGTGTGTAGCATTACCAGCTGCTGTAAGAGTGGGCCTGGAATTCCCCATCTATCCAGCTTCTGCCAGAGTTTTTGCCGGTCTACGTGGTCGAACGCGGCACTGTAATCGATGAAGCACGGAAATAGTGAGGTCTTAGTGGCTTTTGCCGCGTCTGCCAAGAGAGTTAGCGCCATGATGTTTGTCGTAGTGCCCTGGGCGCTGCAGAAGCCAGTTTGGGTTGCTGGGATGATGTTCTTTGCGGTTGCCCAAGATGTTAGATCCTCCAGAATGAGACCCGCATAATACTTTGCCTCAGTATCGATTAGGGCTATGAGGCGATAGCTACTTGGGTTATTCCTAGCGCCCTTTTTGTAAATTGGGCTTATTATAGAACCTCTCCAGGTTGTTGGTATTGTTGCTGATTCCCTTATTTCATGAAAGACTGGTGCCAAGGTGTTGCTCCAAAAGACAGCGTCTTGTTTATATAATATTGGCGGGATCCCGTTAGGGCCGGGGGCCCCCTCAAGTTTACCTTTTGAAATTTGTGTTCTGATCCTGTCTACTGTTTCTAGGTAAGTGGTTTCCTCTCTATTTGCAGTTGGATCGAATCTTGTTGTTGGTTCCACGTCCGAGGTTGGATTGTTGAGCAGGAATGATTTCCTTGTGTGGACCTGGATCTCTTCGTTGTTAAGTATACTGGTCTTGTCTGAACTCTGATACGATGCGTCTGACCAGTCTCCCTCTCTGGACTTGTGCGCATTTGTCTGTATTGAAGTGAGCTGATAGGTAGTTGGCCCAGTCAGATTCAGATATGTTGGAGTTGATGCCTTTGTGACCTCGTTTTGGAGGCTATGGATTGATTTCCAGAAGCTGGAGCTGTTCTTCTGTTTTGAATTATGAACAATTTTTATCCAGAGATCTTCGTTCAGTTGCCTTTTCCTTTCCAAGGTCTTCTTCTTTAGCTGTGCTTTTAAGTTGCGGAGCTCCTTTTGAGGGGCTTCGTTGTTTGGGTTTTTTCGGAGCTGCTTGAGAGTCTGGTTTATTTTTCGTTTTATGATTTTTATCTCTGGTGTTGTTGCTTTTCAGTATGTGAACCATGATGTGTTCCCTTTTTGGATTTTTTTCTCTGTGGCATGTTTTGCTCCGAATTCCGTTGCGAAGTCTCCCCAGGCGTCTAGTCGATTTGTGTTTGAGCTAGATATCTGGTGCATGATTGTTTTTGCGCTGTTTAATAGTTCCTCAGCTTCAGTAGTCTTACACCTTATTCGTCTATAATTGGCGGTGTGCTCTGTGCCAATATATCTTCTTTCCACTACTTCGTTCTTACAAGACAGACCTAGTTTAACTTCTAGTGACAGATGATCACTTTGGGCGCTGTCTCCTACCTTGAACGAGCTGATTTTTTCAAACAATGGAAGTGTTGCGAGAATGTAGTCAAGATGTGAGGAGGTGCTAGAGGAGAAGTATGTTGGTACTGGTGGGGTATCCTCTGCAAATCGTCCGTTGAGTGCTCTCAAGTTTAGCTGCTCGAGGTCTTTCAATAGCTGAATTGAGGTTTTTGTATATTTGTTTAGAGAGGGAGTGGATTGGTTTGGGATTTCCCAGACGATGTCCATTTCCTTTGTCATGTCGTCAGTTGGTTTCTCTCCGAAGAGGTGGAGGTTGAAGTCTCCTACCACGAGTATATTCTCCATGTCCCTATCCTCCATGAGTCTTGCCAGTTCTTTGACGAGTTACCTTGACCCCGATTGTCTGTGCTTCGGATGTATGTATGTGTTTATTATGTATAACTGTTGGGTAGCCTGTTTGTTTACGGTTGTTATTGCTAGTGCCTGTATCGCGTTCGGTAAAGTAATGCTTGCTCTTATTTCTTCCATTGTTCCAACGGTTGATATTGAAGCGAAGGACGCCAGGCCTCTGGTTGCCGGGTGGATTTGGGTTGTGTATGTCGTTTGCTTCCCACGTTTCCTGGAGTAAAATCAGGTCAAATTTTTTTAAATAATTTGATATTTCGGGGTCCTCCAGTTTGTCTGAGAGACCGTTGATGTTCCAGGTGCATATTTTGATTTTGGGGGTGACAGCAGGGGTGGAGGTTAAGGCTGATGCTCTTTGTCAGTTGGTGTCACCTGCAGGTATAGTACGTGTTATTATTGTTCTCGGTGGTGCTGGTTGGTAGGTTGTTAGGTATTGCAGATGTGGTGGGTATTTATCCAGTCCTGGGGAGTGGCTACGTGCTCCTCTCAGTATTGATTTGGCTGTTTGAAGGCGTTCTTGTTTCCTTTCTTCAAGGAGCAGGGTAGGATAGGCTGGCCTTGTTCCTGCTTTGAGCTTTATGCCCCGCTGGGAGAAACTGAGTGATTCCTCCAGAATTGAGTTTGCTACTTCATTTGTTATCCATGTGGTCTTTGTTGTTTCGTTGCCATGCGGATATGGGGCTGGTTGAAATTCAATTGTAAGCAAATCTGCTATATTAATGTTTTTTAATTTATCAATTGAGTTGATTAGCTTTAGGATGTTGCCCCTATTTAGGGTGTCCACTCTTCCTCTAGATTTGAATTCGGGAATGAAGAGGGTTATGTCCGACTCTGTTTTCCCAGGGGACAGTGTTTGCTGTTGTGTATGTTGCTCGTTTTGGTTGGCCCCATGTTGGGGGTGAGTTATGGTTGTTATAGCACCGTAATTGGATCTCGCTCCCTGAGGTTGCTCCTTGGTATGTCCACTTACTGCTTTGGTGATACTTAGTTTCCAGGGGTTCCTCTTTGGTTCACAGGTATTGGCCTTGGTGTAGTGGCAGGTGCATTTTTCCGGGAGGTCAATAGTTGTAACCTCTGTGTTGGCTATGACGGGCTCCTCTAGGGCCTGCTTTACGACTTCCGGGGCTGGTTGCGCTGTCGCTGCTTGGTGGTCGCCTTGACCTTTGTTTGCCAGTTCAGGTAGGTATCTGGGTGATTGGTTATTTGTTTGGCCGAGGTGTTTCTGCTCTTTCTGGTTGCTGGTATTCTCGTTTGAGGATGTCAGGGTTCCTGTTTCTGCTGCGGTTAGTATCTTTGCGTCTGGTAAGTTTTTATATGGAGGTAAAGGAGTTATGTGTTCCGTGTAGTACTTGGTGACTCCTAGCAGCTCCTCGTCCCCCGGTGTGGTTAATTTACGATTCTCGTCCGTGCAGTCCGCTTCTGCCGGCTTTCTGTTCCTACCCTTTCTTTTTTTGTTTGGGGCGTGCACGCGCATTCGTTGGGCTTCCCAGTGGCTCAACCCTTCCTTTGATTAAGGTGTTCTGAGGAGACTCTTCTGATGAGGTTTTGAGATTTGATGGCTGATGCCCCTGCATGATGACTTTTTGAGTGTCGTTGCAGAATCCTAGTGGCCTTTTGTTGGGGGCCTCTATTGTAGGGAGCTTTGTGATGTTTGATTTTAAGTCCTCCAGGAGGTTGCCCAGCATCTTAGGTAATGATGATAATTTGTCGATGATTGGTGAGCAGACGCAGTTTGTTCTTTCAATTTGAGTTAGTTTAACTGACTCTTGTCCTCTTTTTATGAGGCCATTGAGGTCTGCAAGTTTTCTGTCGATCCCCATAGTGGCCTCTGCTAGCCTTTGCAGGACAATCAACTGAAGATCTAGTTTATCCGAATGATACTGAAGTGCTGTTGATGACAGCTGAATTGTGTTGAGTAAAGTTGCCCAAAAGGTATTGATGGGATCTCTAGTCCCCTCAGTGGGCTGATGGAAGCTCTCTTCAGTGGTGCTGTTTGTAGATTGCTTGATGTTGTATGATGCCACAAGGTCATTCCATTCTTGTGAAGCCAAGAAGGTCATGTCCCTGTCTAAAGAGCTTGAGTCCCCGTGTGCCATAGGTGGAGAGGAGTTTACGGGGTCAGCTTTAATTTCCTGTAAGACGTGAGCCTCGGTTTCACCTTGGATTTTTGATTCTGCATGTAAGAGGGCTTTGTCTGCGTGAGGCGATATGTTTTCTTGTTTATTTTTTACCTCTGCTGCTGACTGAATAAGGAGGGATGATTTGTAGATGAATGGCCACTTATAGTGTAGTTACTATGGTGCCCCGGGAACCCTTCCAGCTCTGGGGCGTGTTTACTCGATGTGCCCATCACGGGCAGTGGGCCGATTGAGTTTGTTTCCTGGTCGCCTCCCCCTGTTAATGGGGTAGCTTGGCTGGGGTCACCTTCTGATGGCGCTGGTCTTCTGGCTTCTTGTGCCCATTGTTCACCAACCACTACTGTTCCTCTGGTGTTGTCCGAGTTCACCATTGAAGTCGGTAACGTGTGTATTTCTGCAACTGTGTAGTTTGGTATTTGGGGCAGCGAGCTGTATGCGCTGGCATGTGCAGTGGGGATTGTAGGCCTGTAATAGAATCATTTGATGAGTAGATGGCATTTCCTGGGTTTTTAAAAAAAGTAAATTTTGTGTAGATTTTTGGTTGAGAGTTATTTTTTATTTTCACTGTCTGACCTACTAAGTTGATTAGTTCATGGGTGTTTTTCCTTTTATTGCATCTACCTTGCTCTGGTGTTGCGGGTGAGCTGTGACCTGTGCCTGTTGGCAGGCCTCCATTTGAGCAAATGTTGGTCCCATTAGGGTTGCTTTCCAGTAAAGGGGTATTGCTGCTGACATTAGAGCTGATGGATGTTTGATTATTTTTATCTGGTGTCATTGACCTCGTGACTGTATTGTTTCTTTTCCGTTTGGTCGGTTGTCTTGTTAAGGGTCTTCTTTCTCTTCCCGATCTCATAATGATCCCGCTAGGTTCCTCTCAATGTCTCTCCCAATGTTTAGTGATCTCCTGTTTTCCTAGCACCGATTAGTTAGCGGTTGCTGGTGGAAGTGGTCGGGGCTGGGTAGGGGGTTTTCTCAAGGGAGCAGAGTTCTTGGTTGGGCAGGGCAAGGCGGGGGTCCCCAAGCGCAGGGTCCCAGATTCACGGGGACACAGGATCAAGCAAACGTCTGCTTAATTCACTCCGCTTGATTTACCTCCCGCCCTCCTCACCTCACCTTGCCTCACCTGCGTCTACTGTGCTTCGGGGGTGGGTGGCGGTCGAAGTCACCTCCGGGCTGCTTCCTGCTCACGGCGTGTTTGGTACGTGGTCAAGGTGCTTCACCAGCCTCACCAGTCACCAGTCTTACAAGGCTCTTGCAGCAAGGTCTGCCACTTTCCACTTTCCGCTTTAGCTAGCGAGTGAGATTCACCTGGAAACGGGGAAGAGGCAAGATGTGGCAAGGGAACGCGGAGCAGAGCTCCTCTCTTTTCGAGTCATATGTCTGTGCCTGCTCTACCGTGTGGTCCCTCTGTGATCCCTCTGCTGCTTGCTAGCTCCCCAGGCTCCAGGCTCCAGGCTCCGGGCTGTTCCCGTGGCTCCTGCTGCCACCGGGGGGTCTCTCCGTGGCTCCTGCCGCTGCCGGACTGCTCTCTCGGCTCCTGCTGCTGCGGGGAGTCTCGTTGCGACTCCTGCCATTGCTGGGCTGTTCCCGCGTTTCCCGCCGCTGCTGGAGGTCTCTTCGCGGCTAGTGTGGCTGGTGCGGCTGTGGACTATCGCCGCAACTGAAGAACCCTCGCGGCTACAGTGGCTTCTGGCGGCCCTACGTCCACGCCCACGCTCCGCACTCCACGAGGGAACAGGCAAGACACCAGCCAGAGAAGCTGCTCGCACCAAGTCGCAGAAGGGGAGAAGCGAGGTGGTCGAAGCCGTGGTAGGTTCAGCGCCCTCCTGCTCGCGTCCTCTTGCTCGCTCGCTGTGCTCCGCTCTCTTTTCCTTCAGGCCCGAATTTTCTCAGAGATGGGTGAAAGCACTCATGAGGGTTGACTCAGGGCAGAAGGAGAGTCTGAGAGATGGGTGGAAGCACTCTTGAGTGCTGACTAAGGGCAGACGAAGAGTCTCAGAGATGGGTGGAAGCTCTCATGAGTGCTGACTTAGGGCAGAAGCACAGTCTCACAGATGGCTGTGAGCCCTCATGAGAGCTGACTGAGGCCAGAAGAGGAGTCTCATAGATGGGTGGAAGCATGCATGAGTACTGATCCAGGTCAGAAGGAAAGTCTCAGAGATGGATGGAAGCACTCATGAGAGCTGACTCAGGGCAGAAGCACAGTCTAATAGATGGCTGGGAGCCCTCATGTGTGCAGACCCAGGGCATAAAGAGAGGTCCTCACATCTGGCTGAGTGCACTTTCGAGTGTTGACCTAAAGTAGAGGGAGAAAGTTTTCTGACCTGGATGGGTGCACTCAAAAGGGCTGACCCAGGGCAGAGCGTCGAGGTACCCTCAGCTGACTCGTGCTGCAGTTTGCTTGAGAGTACTGCGGAGGGCAACAGGTAGATTATTTTGTTTCAATGAGTGCACTCCCCTGTGCTAAACCAAAGCATAAGGATGGCCATCCACAGCTGGTTTGGTGTCTTTACGAGTGCTGACTCAGTAGAAAAGGAGGAAGTTCCATTAGCTGTCTGTGTTCACTCATGAGTACAGATCTTGGCCCGACGTAGGAGGTACTCTCAGCTAGCTTGGGTGCACTCATTAGTTCAGACCCAAGTCAATGGGTGGAGGTTCCATCAGCTGGCCAGGGGTACTCCCAAGTTGTGACCCGAGGAAGCAGACAGAGGTTCTGTCAGTTGGTTGGGTGCACTCTTGAGTACTTTCCGCAGCAGAGACCTAGAGCAAAGATGATGGTTCTCTCAACTGGGTGGGTGTGCTCCAGAATGCTGTCCTAAGGCAGAGATGGTGATTCCGCCAGCTGGATGAGTGTGCTCAAGAGTGCAGACCTAGAGCAGAGGCTGGGTGTGTTCTTGAGTGCTGATCGAGAACAGGGGTGGTGCTTCCCTGATATGACTGAGTGTACTTATGAGTGCTGACCTAGAGCAGAGGAAAGAGGTTCCCTCAGTTGGCTGGATGCGCTCAGGAGAGCTGACCCAGAGCAGCGGGAGGAGATTCCTCATTTAGCTAGATGTATTCATGAGTGCTGACCCAGAGCAGTGTGAGGAGGTTCCCTCAGCTGGCTGAATGTGCTTGTGTATGCTGACCTCAGGAAGCAGGCAGATGTTCTCTCAGATGGCTGGCTGTGCTCTTGAGTGCTGAACCATAGCAAAGGAAGGAGGATCCCTCAGCTAGCCCGGTGTGCTCATGAGTGCTGAACCAGGGAGCAGGCAGAGGTACCCTCAGCTGGCTGGGCGTGTGTATGAGTGCTGACCCCTGGGAGCAGGCAGAGGTTCCCTCAGTTGGCTGGGTGTGCTCCTGAGTGCTGACCCAGAGAAGAGGGAGGTGGTTCCCTCAGTTGGTTGTTTGTGCTCATAAGTGCCGCCCTCACAGAGCAGACAGAGGTTCCCTCAGCTGGCTGGATGTGCTCATGAAGGCTGACCCCAGAGAGCAGGAAGAGGTTCCCTCAGCTGGCTGGATGTGCTTATGATTGGTGACCCCAGGGAGCATGAAGAGGTTCCCTCAGATGGCTGGGTGTGCTCATGAGTGCGGACCCCATGGAGCAGGCAGAGGTTCCCTTAGCTTGCTGGGTGCGCTCATGAGTGGTGACCCAGAGCCGAGGGAGGAGGTTCCCTCAGCTCTGAGCTGTGCTCATGAATGTTGACCCAAGGGAGCCGGCAGAGGCTCCCTCAACTGTCTGGATGTGCTCATGAATGCTGACCCCAGGGAGCAGGCAGAGTTTCCCTCAGCTGGCTGGGTGTGCTCATAAGTGCTGACCACATGGAGCAAGCAGAGGTTCCCTCAGCTGGCTAGGTGTGCTCATGAGTGATGACCCCAGGGAGCAGGCAGGGGTTTCCTTAGCTTGCTGGGTGCGCTCATGAGTGGTGACCCAGAGCCGAGGGAGGAGGTTCCCTCAGCTCTGAGCTGTGCTCATGAACGTTGACCCAAGGGAGCCGGCAGAGGCTCCCTCAACTGTCTGGATGTGCTCATGAATGCTGACCCCAGGGAGCAGGCAGAGTTTCCCTCAGCTGGCTGGGTGTGCTCATAAGTGCTGACCCCATGGAGCAAGCAGAGGTTCCCTCAGCTGGCTAGGTGTGCTCATGAGTGATGGCCCCAGGGAGCAGGCAGGGGTTCCCTTAGCTGGCTGGGTGTACTCATCAGTGGTGACCCCAGGGAGCAGGAAGAGGTTCCCTTAGATGGCTGGGTGTGCTCATGACTGCTGATCGCAGGGAACAGGAAGAGGTTCCCTTAGCTGGCTGGGTGTGCTCATGAGTGGTGACCCAGAGCAGAGGGAGGAGGTTCCCTCAGCTGTCTGGATGTGCTAATTCATGCTGACCCCAGGGAGCAGGCAGGGTTTCCCTCAGCTGGCTGGGTGTGCTCTTAAATGCTGACCCATGGGAGCAGGCAGAGGTTCACTCAGCTGGCTGGTGTGCTCATTAATGCTGACCCCAGGGAGCAGGCAGCGGTTCCCTCAGCTGGCTGGGTGTGCTTATGATTGGTGACCCCAGGGAGCAGGCAGAGTTTCCCACAACTGACTGAATGTGCTCATGAGTGTGGACCCCATGGAGCAGGCAGAGGTTTCCTTAGCTGGCTGGGTGCGCTCATGAATGGTGACCCAGAGCAGAGTGAGGAGGTTCCTTCAGCTGGCTGGATGTGTTCATGAATGTGGACCCCAATGAACAGGCAGAGGTTCCCTTAGCTGGCTGGCTGTGCCCATGATTAGTGACCCAGAGCAGAGGGAGGTGGTTCCCTCAGCTGGCTGGATGCGCTCATGAATGCTGACCCCAGGGAGCAGGAAGAGGTTCCCTTAGGTGGCTGGGTGTGCGCATGAGTGCTGACCCCAGGGAGCTGGCTGGGTGTGCTCATGAGTGCTGACCCCAGGGAGCAGGCAGAGGTTCTCTTAGCTGGCTGTGTGTGCTCATGAGTGCTGACCCCAGGGAGCAGGCAGAGGTTCACTTAGCTGGCTGAGTGTGCTCATGAGTGCTGACCCCAGGGAGCAGGCAGAGGTTCCCTTAGCTGGCTGAGTGTGCTCATGAGTGCTGACCCCAGGGAGCAGGCAGAGGTTCCCTTAGCTGGCTGAGTGTGCTCATGAGTGCTGACCCCAGGGAGCAGGCAGAGGTTCCCTTAGCTGGCTAGGTGTGCTCATGAATGCTGACCCCAGGGAGCAGGAAGAGGTTCCCTTAGGTGGCTGGGTGTGCGCATGAGTGCTGACCCCAGGGAGCTGGCTGGGTGTGCTCATGAGTGCTGACCCCAGGGAGCAGGCAGAGGTTCTCTTAGCTGGCTGTGTGTGCTCATGAGTGCTGACCCCAGGTAGCAGGCAGAGGTTCACTTAGCTGGCTGAGTGTGCTCATGAGTGCTGACCCCAGGGAGCAGGCAGAGGTTCCCTTAGCTGGCTGAGTGTGCTCATGAGTGCTGACCCCAGGGAGCAGGCAGAGGTTCCCTTAGCTGGCTGAATGTGCTCATGAGTGCTGACCCCAGGGAGCAGGCAGAGGTTCCCTTAGCTGGCTGAGTGTGCTCATGAGTGCTGACCCCAGGGAGCAGGCAGAGGTTCCCTTAGCTGGCTAGGTGTGCTCATGAGTGTTGACCCCAGGGAGCTGGCTGGGTGTGCTCATGAGTGCTGACCCCAGGGAGCAGGCAGAGGTTCTCTTAGCTGGCTGTGTGTGCTCATGAGTGCTGACCCCAGGGAGCAGGCAGAGGTTCACTTAGCTGGCTGGGTGTGCTCATGAGTGCTGACCCCAGGGAGCAGGCAGAGGTTCTCTTAGCTGGCTGTGTGTGCTCATGAGTGCTGACCCCAGGGAGCAGGCAGAGGTTCACTTAGCTGGCTGAGTGTGCTCATGAGTGCTGACCCCAGGGAGCAGGCAGAGGTTCACTTAGCTGGCTGAGTGTGCTCATGAGTGCTGACCCCAGGGAGCAGGCAGAGGTTCCCTTAGCTGGCTGAATGTGCTCATGAGTGCTGACCCCAGGGAGCAGGTACATGTTCCCTCAGCTGGCTGAGTGTGCTCATGAGTGCTGACCCCAGGGAGCAGGTACATGTTCCCTCAGCTGGCTGAATGTGCTCATGAGTGCTGACCCCAGGGAGCAGGTACATGTTCCCTCAGCTGGCTGAGTGTGCTCATGAGTGCTGACCCCAGGGAGCAGGTACATGTTCCCTCAGCTGGCTGGGTGCGCGCGCTTGTACTGATCCAGGGCAGCGTAAGCGGTGTTGCTGCAAATAAGTCCGCTGCTAAGTAGGCAGTATTTATGAGACAACGATCATTGCGGCAGACAGGCCGTTGGGGGAACACTCTAATTATCTTAATTCTGCCATTACAAGCAGCCAACAGGAACACCAGACAAATGCCGGGTCAGCAGTTCGCTTCGCAGCTTTTGTGCGGCCTGGTACATTCACTCGAACGTGCACTGCTCCAGGCTGAGTGTGAAGTGGAAACAATACCGAGGCTTTTGTCTTCTTGCTGGAATATCTCGTGGCTTCCCTTTTACATGGCGTGTAGTTACCTGGTTCCACAAGCCACCCGAGAACAAACAATCACTTCTGGATGCAATGCCAGGAACCAGTTCAACGCCCACCTTTGAACACGCCAGCACCAACCATATCAACTCTCGCACTTGTGCTGCCAAACACAAGCACACACCGATCCAGGCACTCATAGCACCCATTCTACCTGGCCCAGCCCATGACCGCATGCACCAAGAAACACCAGCAATCACCCTGACAGTCACAACATCTCCAGCACCTGCTAGCATCAATTCAATTCAATTCAAGGAATCTTTATTCGATGATTAAAAACCACCATAAAAGCACATACATTATACATAAGTAAAAAAATCATTAAATTATTTTCAAGATCCCAATGCTTTGATTAACATTTACATGTTAAAAGACACTTGTAACACTTTAAAACAGTTAATACAGTTAATACAAACATTTGAGCATCATTCTTCCCCTCTAGTTACCCTTAAACGAACCGCCACTTTAATAAAATTCATTATACTGCACAAGGTTAATGGGTCAGAAGCTTTCTGCAAGTATATTAGGGCCTCATTAGCATGTTCCAATTTGGCTTGTTTTAAAATTTTTACTAGAAATCTGCGCCTCGGCATAGTGAAAAATGGGCACAGTAGAGAACAAAATGGAGGGAATCCTGCGGAGACCTATTGTCGCAGCCGCAGGATCCCTTCTGTTCAATTGTAGTTGAGAACCCTGCTGGTGATGCCAGTATGTAAGGAAGTAAGTTTAATCTAAGGCGGCACATCAAAAATCTATCCTGCACGTTGTGCATGAGGTACAAATATGGCTCCATGCCCTCGACACTCTTGACCAAATTGTGAGCCCTCACTGTAGTTTTGAGTCCTTCAGCCTCAGCTCTCTGGGATGCTAGCATCAATCTAAGCACCTTTGGGACATATCCTGCACACACCTTACCAAGAACCGGTACCGACAGTTGGACATACCAAAACCTGAGTGGGGACCGGCTCTAAAAGTCACTGTAGCATATTACATAAAGTTTAATATAAATCATATGCACACAGCCACTCACTCAAGGAACACCCACCATAGAAAAAAGAAATATCCCCTCAAGCATTGCCAATGGACACAAAAATACCCATCAGCACCAAACCTAGCAATGCCAATAAATGCCGTAACCAATGCAGACCCGTCATAGTAAGTGAGAACAAGTAAGAAATCGCACCTGCCCCAAAACAAAAAAACACACTCTAACGCATACCATCATCTACCCATCTACCTACCCTAGATCACACCAGAACCCACTTTAGCCCATAGCAGTATCTCCCTAAAACACTTCAGAGCCACACTTACGCTGACCTTACAATGCAACGCCCACCCTAGAACATTTCAGCACCTGCCTTGGGAATTCTAGCAATAATCTTAGTACTGGCTCTAGCATGCCAACAAAAATGACTGTGCATGGCAGCACTTGCTGCAAGGCTCCCACCAGAACCAGCCTTGGGATCCCAGAAGTCTGTAGGATTGACCAGATTCAAGTGATATTTCATTTGTACAGCTACAGCAGTTCAGCCATGGATGCACGGTGAAAGACTCTCATATCCACCACCTGGACCGCTAGTCCAAAGCTCCAGTATCCCAGTGGGGCAGCCCCTCAGCACAGCTTTCAGCTACGCATTACATGCCTTTCCCCACACAATGATGCACTGAGAAGGTCTCATTCCGATGAACCTTAAACATAGCAATCCACAAGATGTAGAAAAGTACCGTGTCCTCAGTGATGGTCTGCCATAAAACAGGCAGTGATTCCACCAGCAGTCGAGAGAGGTTTCTAAGAACTGCGGTTCCTGAGGGCTCTACTCCCGAGGGGGGCGAGTGGCACCCTGGTGATCTCTGCAGGCCAGAGTCCCGAGGGAGGAAAGTTGAAAAGGAAAACTTAATGGGTGAAAAGTGTAAACGCATAGGGTGTGACAGGTGTGAGCAACAGTGCTGCTTTAGTCCCTAACGCTGGACTATAGGGCAAATGCCACTTTCATTACAAACTAGTTTTGGTGATAACTACCATCAAGCTTTCACATAGATCCTGACTTTTGGCTCATACGTGCTTTGAAGCAGTTCCAGTTTCCTGCATCAAAGCTCTGCCTAAGTTTCCATACGTGTTGGTAATCTTTCCTCATGAGCGCTGGCTGGAGCTTCTAACAGATCTGTTATGTTGTTGCGGGTTATTTCTCAAACCTTTTTCCTCATTACTTTAAACTGGATGGACGTTGATGCTCTTTTTTGTCTCAACAAATTGGGATGAGTTAATCCGGATATTCACATGAAAACCCAAATGCAGGGAACTTCTCAACATGTAGGTAGTAAGTGTAGTCTTACTAGAATTACGGGAAGTTTGAGACGGAAAAACTTTGAAACTTTGTGTGCCCATGATTGAGGCTAAAAGATCAATCAATCAATCAATCACGGCATTTATAAAGCGCGCTACTCACCCGGGAGGGTCTCAAGGCGCTGGGGGAGGGGGTATGTTACCGCTCGAACAGCCAGGTCTTGAGCTGCTTCCTGAAGGAAAGATGGTCCTGGGTCAGCCGAAGGTGGATGGGGAGGGAGTTCCATGTCTTGGCTGCCAGGTAGGAGAAGGATCTTCCTCCGGCGGTGGCTCTGCGCATGCGTGGTACGGTGGCGAGGGCGTGGCTGGTCGATCGTAGCTGGCGGGTGGGCGTGTAGAAGGTCAGGCGGTCATTGAGGTACTTGGGGCCCAGGTCGTGGAGAGCCTTGTGTGCGTGGGTGAGGAGTCTGAACGTGATTCTCTTGCTGACGGGGAGCCAGTGCAGGTCTTTCAGGTGTCCGGTGATGTGGTTGTGTCGGGGGATGTCCAGGATGAGTCGTGCGGAGGCGTTCTGGATGCGCTGGAGTCTTTTTTGAAGTTTGGCTGTGGTTCCGGCGTAGAGGGTGTTCCCGTAGTCCAGTCGGCTGGTGACGAGTGCCTGGGTGACGGTCTTCCTGGTTTCAGTGGGGATCCATCTGAAGATCTTGCGGAGCATGCGCAGGGTGTTGAAGCATGAAGATAAGACGGCGTTGACTTGTCTGGTCATCGACAGGGAGGAGTCCAGGATGAAGCCCAGGTTGCGTGCGTGGTCCGTTGGCTTGGGAGCGGTGCCCAGGGCCGGGGGCCACCAGGAGTCGTTCCAGGCGGAGGGTGATGATCCCAGGATGAGGACCTCCGTCTTGTCTGAGTTCAGTTTAAGGCGACTGTTCTTCATCCAGTCAGCGACGTCTTTCATCCCTTTGTGTAGGTTGGCTCTGGCGGTGGTGGGGTCGTTGGTGAGGGAGAGGATCAGCTGGGTGTCGTCGGCGTAGGAGATGATGTTGTGGTCGTGTTGGCGTGCGATGGCTGCGAGGGGGCTCATGTAGACGTTGAAGAGGGTGGGACTGAGTGAAGAGCCTTGTGGTACGCCGCAGATGACTTCGGTGGCCTCGGATCTGAACGGGGGGAGGCGGACTCTCTGGGTTCTTCCGGCGAGGAACGAGATGATCCACTCCAGTTCTTTCTCTCGGATTCCGATATTGCTGAGGCGCTTCACTAGGGTGCGGTGGCAGACGGTGTCGAACGCCGCAGAGAGGTCCAAGAGGATGAGGGCCGCTGTTTCCCCATTGTTGATCAGGGTTCTGATGTCATCGGTGGCTGCGATTAGGGCGGTCTCGGTGCTGTGGTTGGCCCGAAAAGATAAGAGACATGCTAACACTGCCCATTGTCACAGTATGATAAAAGAGCAGAGGATTATGTGGCTTTGTGTGTAAATAAAATGGGATGGGGTTCAGAAGAACAGTTCTCCACTTCCCAGTGGCAGACGTTAAGGGATGGTGTTGCGTGTTAGAGACCAGGGGGAAAGTCATATCTACAACCTTTTCCAACTTATTGACTGATATTGAGAGTGGAAGAAGAGAAACCAGAGAAGAGGAACATGTCTGCTGGCATCCTCCTTTGAGTTAAATACACTATTGCTGAACAGGGGCCAGAGACAGAATCGTAGCTGTCATCCGTGCAGCTGTTGTAATGGCGCCTGGGCCCAGAGAAGTGAGACGCCCACTGTGCTGCAGCCTTGGCTGCCTTTTACTAGCCTTCAAGCAGGTTACATTTCTGTGCTTGTATTAGGGTCCATGCACTCTATTGCTACATCACTGGTTACTTCCCATTGGAGATGGGGAATGAAGATAGGGGTTTAGTAAGATTTAGCAACCCCCAATATACTCCATGACAAGAGGCAGATTTCCTCGTAACATATATTTTAGGTCGAGCCTGCAGGTCATGCACTATCTGCAAGACCCTTTGCTATCACTCAGAGCACGTTTATGCCCGCCTGCTGCTTGTCATAGGTCCCCTCCAGTACCCTCTTAATTGCAGCATTCTGACTTGCTCTGACAGCCCATAGCTTACTTCCGGTCAAGTCTGAGGAGCACCGGCTGATTACAGTCTCCTTCCCGTTTCATTCCTTATGTGTTTTTGTGGAGAACTCTTTTTTTTTAATGGCTACTTGTTATTATTAGCCTGACGGGGATTAGTCGGCAGAAGGCGCCTGTTCATTATAGCCTGACACTGCTCGAGTGCAACTGCAGAAGTGCCGAAATAAAAGTTTATAAGTGGCTCCTTAACTCAAATTGCGAGTCTTCTTGTTGAAGCCTTTCAAATTAAGAAAAACGTCGTCAAATAAACAAAAGCCTAGCTTGCAATGTGTCCAAAAGGCATGTTTACCTGCTGGAGCATTTTCTCTGTGGCATTTAGTTACAGGCGGTGCACGTCAACACACGACTCTAGGTTCCTGTTCTTCCAACCCCCCCCTCCCTGGCCTCTCTCTCCCACTGCCTATAGCTTTGCTTACCACCTTCATTTTCTGCCCTTTTGTTTTTTTTAAATTTTTCCGTTGGAAGCGCATTTCACTTGCGATTTTGCCGTTTTGTTTTTTTAAAATGTTTTCTTTAGAAGTGCATTTCACTTACGCTGTATTAACTTGCACCCTTCCTGCTCATGCCAGCTCCCATTTACCTATCTGAGAGAAAAGGAAAGGAAGTGGCATCAGGTCAGTTTCATGCTACTATTCATGCTCTGTTATGAACAAGCTTTTTTGATCTTGCACACATTTGGTGGTGTGATGAGGCGTTGTCCGCTGCTGCCTGTAGCTCTGTTGTTAGTGTGTTTTGCAATCAGGCATAATGGGTACATAATGAAACTGCTCGCTTTGAGAGTGAAACAGTGGCATAAGGAGTCACATTCATATAATGAAAGTGAAAAGGCCAGCCCTGAACAACAGATATTTTGCAGCATGCACATACAAGCTATTGCAACCCAAAGACATATAGCTTAACCCCTTCGCCACGGGGCTAATTCCCCCGTGGCGCTGGGGGGAAGGGGACGCGCGCAGCGCCACGGTGCTTGTGATGAGCTTGGCTCGTCACGCTGCACGGTGGCGCTGTGCTCATGATGAGCTGAGCTCATCATGACCACGCCCGTTTCTCAGAACGCTCAGCACAGCGGGGGAATTAGCCCCGCCTGTGAGCGACGCGCGTGTCATGGCGAGCTCAGCTCGTCATGAGCACAGCACAACCGTGCCTCATGACGAGCTGAGCTCGTCATGAGCACGGAAGGTGTTAGAATGCATGCACCCACAACAGAGGTAAAATATTACCAGCTGCAATTTAAAAAATGCATTTGCAAAGCAATATGTTTCGCATTACTGAAATTTTCAGCTATTGGCATTGTAATTGATAATGGAACATCAATAGCTCGAATTTCTGCAAGGCGAGACCTAATGCATTGCATATGCTTGTTTCTTTAAGCAATTATTTTTTGTGTGTAATATCATCCTGTGGGAGGCTTATCCCAGTAAAAAAGTGTCTCACAGGAACTGTTAAAATGATGTGTGCTACAGCCATGATACATTTTCTGCTTGAGTGAGAAAAGGCAGAGATGTCTCACGAGAATTCTGTACGGAAGACGTGCTCTCTTATAGTTTTAACGCAAGATGCAGTCCAAGCGGATTATGTCTAATAAGCTTAATTCCACTCTTTTTTGTGAACATTTTGCGCCCTTTGCACTGGGAAAGGTCCATAGGAACTGCTCTCAACCCTCATTCTAGGGAGTTTCGATAGGCCAATGACCCGGGGTCAAATTGATGTCTCTTATCAAAGACAGTCTTCAAAAGGACTAAATAGCAGCATGAGACAGGTGGGGTGAATGTAGTGCATTTTTCTTGTTAAGTGGGGGTGTTACAGTAACACCCCCACACTACACCCCCACCCGAAATAAGTGCCCGGTGCAGTCACACAGTTCACACCGCCCTAACCTGCTCAAGGTTCCTGTGACCTCAATGACAGAGTCACAGTGAAATAATCACTGTTGCTCTAGGGTGTGCTGATTCATATGCCTGCCTGCAAGACTGGAGGTGAACTTCAGTATTAATTGTGATGGACAGGCCTTCAAGATTAACCCACAATTGACACTGCTAGGGTACACCTGCTTATGCTAAGACACCAGGGCTTCTAAGGTCGAGTTGGGCCTTCTAAGGTCTAGCATGGGAATATGCTCCCTCAGGAGAGTGGTCTGGTAAACTGTTCATGAAGGCTGAACCTGATTCCCCAGTTCCAACTTCGGCAGCTCTGGTCATAGTGCCACATCCTCTCCCCCACTGAACACCAAGAGAAACTCGCAGTGCCTTCAGCTACAACCCAATTGTGCCTGCTATAAACACCAGGATGTGACTCAATTCAAATTATGCACTAAACAAGAGTAATATGCTGCCTTAAAAAAATAGTAACTACATCCCGTAAAAAGCAAACACTCATAGGGAATGCAAGATTAAGTAAAGCATGTGAAATGTAAGCAGAAATGACATGGTTACCTTAGCGATTTCTCACTCACTATTTAGAAATCAGTAAGTGCATTTACCTGAAAACCTAAGGACATGACTACAGGGCCCAGAAAGGACCCGTTTTAATGTCCATTGCTTATATCCTTACATAACGTAAGCAGTCTGGTTTTATAAGACTACCCCCATAAACACAGCGCCGTGGTACACAATTTGTTTTCCAATTCATCCATCAACCAGGTATTACAGTACCTCCAGGAATGGTGCACTTCCCCATCCTGGGAAAACTATGCTGTTCAAAAGAAAGACAAGAAAACAAACGTAGCGGTTCACTTTCAAACTCTTTAAAGTGAGGCTGATGTGTTTGGGTGTGAATAAAATCAATCTGGCCACTTTGCAACCATTCTGACTAGCTTTATTTAGTTATATATTTATTTTTCATGTTTTAAACCTTTGATTTCTGTCCTTCCCGAGGCTGGACTTTGGAATACAAAAATGTCAGAAAAAGAGGGCATTTACATCAAAAGTATTTTCTTTTGTGATCCGTTTCTCATGGGGAGCAAATAAATGAAAGAAGGAAAGAGAGGTTGTGAACCGTTTCTTCAAGTCACGGTTTCCAGTAAGTGAAGAGGGGCTGCTAGTCAGTAAGAAAGGTAATAAGTGGAAGAGAAAGGGGGGTGGGGAGGGCAGCTGCCAGCAGCAGAGCAGAATAGGACATTGTCTGTGCCTTCTCTGGGCAGGAAGGAAGAGACATAGTCCTTTTCCTCTTTGTCAGTCTCGCCCGTCCCCGAACTGCCACGAAAGCCGGGCCTTATCTGAAGTTCATGGCTATTTCTGCCGCACTGGGACACAGTTTTGAAAAGTAAAAGTAGGGGAACGGAATCTTTTGAATAAAAGAAGTAGGGGCACGCCGTGCCCCGCCGATCCCACCCACTTCGACCACTTCTGGCACTCGAGTCTCGTGAAGCCTTGACTGGGGGAGTTAGGTGAGCCACAAGCACGCAAGGGAGGTGAGCCACAAGCACGCAAGGGAAGTGACAGGGGTTTTTCGGTGCTAAGGGAGGCCGAGTGCCCCTGTCCCCGTCCCCACCCAGGTTGCACAGCCGCCTCTGAAGGTACATCAAAAGAACATACAAGTACAGGCTGGGCGACTATGGAGCGGTAGGGCAGCGCAGCAGCAAGACAGGCCTCGAGAAGAGGAAAGGATAGCACGTGGAGGACGCTAATCACGTAGTCGCCGCACGCCTCCCTTTGAAGTCTTTCACGGCCCCTGACCCAATTACTGCGCACGGCAGAGTTAGAAGACGCCGAGGGATGAAGGCTCGGCACATTTAAACATATTAATTCCCGCTTTCCTTCTGGCTCTTACGTACACCGAATTTGACTTTTTCCTCGTTCCTGGATCATGAAAAACCATGAGAATAGACAGGCCCGGCTCTAGCGGGTGGGCCGGGTGGGCCAGGCCCACCCAAACTTGATCCTGGCCCACCCAAACAGGATCCTTGGCCCTCGCAGTGAGGGCTTGAAGGCAGGCGGGCAATGCCTTTGGGATCAAAGTGATTCAACCCTCCTCCATCGTGTGTGCGCTCGGGCCGAGACAGCTTCCCGGCGCGCACACACAGAGACAGTTTTAGAGATTATCGCAGCCGCATCAGAGTACTTCACAGGTCTTTACAAGACCATGTATATGTTAAGGAGGCTTTGTTTACTTTTTTCATCCCTTCCTCTCTGCATGGCGAAAGGCAACAAATCATTTATTTGACAAAGGTAACCTTTGGTAACCTTTGCCTACTGTCCCGCTGCTGTGATATTTCTTTTTCTACGCAGCACAGGAGCAAAGAAGTTTGTTTAATTCTATTCACCTTTCCTGACCCCTGCAAAGTTTGACTAATGGAGTAGGTAAGAGAATACTTACTACATTTTTTTCTTTTTTTAAATCTGCACAGGCCCAGCAGAACACACACTTCGTGTGTGCTTCATTTAAACAGTTTTTATCATGGCCGGTGCAGGACAACAATAAGAATACAAAATGCCCAGATAACGCTGGTGATTAATGATGCTGCTGGAGAGCAATCATTTATCTGTTGGTAGTTTTTAAATGCTGATGAACTATATTTTATGTGGATAACTCCAGAGCTTTAAGCGGGATGAAAAACCTGGGGGGGTCTCTCAAAGGGGCGTGGCCAATGTATTTGAGGACGTGGCTTAAAAACAGTACGTTAAAAATCTGTGTTTAGCAGTGTGCGGCCCGACTTGTATTTTGCTGTTTCTGTCATTGCATCCAGGTATTTGATACAACAAGTAACATCATACCTACAAGTCAGGACTATTGGCTTTGTCAATGGTTGTTAGTTGCATAAGATAACAGCAACTATAGCTTGTATATAATATTGCAAATGCTTCCACTTAAAGCACTGGTGACATCACAACAATGTTGCTGCTCCCAAGTTTCAAAAGGAGAAGGAAAATCCATGGAGAAAATGACTCTCTTTAAAGGATTTCCCTTCCTCCTACAATGCTCACCTGGCATGACGTCATGCCGTAACTTTACACATGTGAGTAGTGTGAACAGGGTACAGCGATGTGCCTGCTGTCTCAAAACGGGTCTCTATCGGGCTCTGTTTGGTGCCCTGGCACTTTTATCTGGACTGCAGTGACAGCAGACTGCTGTCACTGCAGTTCGGAAAAAAACAGACTACCTGTGCCCGGGCTCAAAACAAAGCCCGATAGAGACCCGTTTCGAGACCCCCTTAAAAAAAACTGCTGGTGCTCAGACCCAGTGAGACCCGGCCCACTTAAAGCCCTGGATAGCTGTTGTATTCTGAGATTTACATTGCCATGTAAGTCAGCCTAGGTCTACCTAGCTGCTCAGCCAGAGTGAGAGATGGTGACGGAATGTTGGTGTGACTGTGATGAATGGAATGCTTGGGTGCCTGTGTGGATGAGTGTGTGACAGTTGGAGATGGGCTGAGCAGCTAGGCAGGCTGCTCCTGGTGGGGCTGACAGGGACTGGCATAGGAGAACTAGAACTGGATATAGAGTTGTACCAGATTGATCTCTGTTTATCCTACTTGAGGTGGATCAATAAAGAAGACTTCATGAAACTAACAAGCTGACTACAAGTATCTTCTTACGCAAACCACAACATTATCTCAGTGGGTTACTGCCTTTGTCACAGAGATCCTTGTGTTACTTGCCGTTCAGAAGTTACAATCCTAACATAGGACAGTAACCAATGAATTGTCACCAAAGAGCTACCTACAAACATGAATGGTAGAGTTAGAACTTCACTTTTTTTGTTTTGTGATATAGTTAGAACTTCCCAAGTCTTTCATTATTCTAATGTTGCTAAAATGAGTATGTTTGGGCGGATATACATTTTCATCAGTAAAGCTGACCCCATGGAATACTTTTTAAATCCTAAGGTTGTGTTTCCCCAGACCTAACCCTTTTAAAATATCCTGCCCACCAGTATGAATGACATGTGATTCATACACCTTGTAATCCTCATTGGCTTATGTGACATTCCCTGTAGACTGATTTACATACTACTATGATTCATTGTCTCTGTACAATGTGTGCGTGGTGTAAAGTACTGACACACACTACACTGGTATGAGTAGCGCTATACAACAAATGGAATGCATAAGAGAGAGGGGCTACGTAAAGATAAGGGGCACTGTTGAACAGTGGCAGTGAGGGAATCTGAGGAGGAGGTAGTGGGAGGGGCTACGGAGAGATGAGGGGCACTGGTGGAGGGTGGCAGTGAGGGAATCCGAGGAGGAGGAAGTGGGAGGGGCTACGGAGAGATGAGGGGCACTGGTGGAGGGTGGCAGTGAGGGAATCTGAGGAGGAGGTAGTGGGAGGGGCTACGGAGAGATGAGGGGCACTGGGGGAGGGTGGCAGTGAGGGAATCAGAGGAGGAGGTAGTGGGAGGGGCTATGGAGCAATGAGGGGCACTGGTGGAGGGTGACAGTGAGGGAATCGGAGGAGGAGGTAGTGGGAGGGGCTACGGAGAGATGAGGGGCACTGGTGGAGGGTGGCAGTGAGGGAATCCGAGGAGGAGGTAGTGGGAGGGGCTATGGAGCGATGAGGGGCACTGGTGGAGGGTGGAAGTGAGGGAGTCCGAGGAGGAGGTAGTGGGAGGGGCTATGGAGAGATGAGAGACACTGGTTGAGGGTGGCAGAGAGGGAATCCGAGGAAGAGGTCATGGGTGGAGGGGGGAGTTAGGGAAAGATGAGGGCCACTGGTGGAGGGTGGGAGTGAAGGTATTTACGGAAAAAGAGGTTACAGGTGCGGCGCCAAAAAAGACTTTCGCATCAGTGCTGAAACCGGCATTTCTGTTTTTGTTTATTTAATTAGCAGTTGGGTCATAAGGGCTACTGTGGAACATACTTTAAAGTGTGTGCTAATTATATGTACTACTATATTTAATGTTTTAAGTATGAAGGTGATTTTACTAATGATTTTACCAGGAAAAATGAAAGTGGAGCCCGATGGTGCCTGATATGGGGCTGGGGCCCAAGGTCAGCTGTGAGATAAGGTGCACTGGGGAGGAGTAGTGGATAATCAAGCCTGTAAGGGAGTGCGTTGCAGAGTCTGGGGTCAGGTGGAGGTAGTAATGAAGACGGATTCTCCCTGACGGCACGCACAGAGGGAGCCCGAGAAGTGTCACTTGCCTGATACTCCCTCCTCAGAAACCTCCTCTTCCCATCAAAGGGACATTACATGGAAATAACACTTTTTGAGAGTGATCACATTTAGAAAGAGATTTGGGAAAGAGTGCGTTTTATTGGGCCTTGTAAGACTAAGAAGAGATCAAGGAGGGCCCTGAAGCAGGTCTGCCCAGACATATTTGCGAAAAATCGAGCTCGCAGTGGCCCACCCAAATGCACCCTTGGCCCACCCAAATACAAATTCCTGGAACCGGGCCTGAGAATAGAGAGGCGAGTAGGCACGTGGCTCTATTTATTATATGTCTCTGCCTTTGAAATGCTTTAATCAAAGGGGCAGTTGGCGGGGCCTGTAGAAGTTGTGAGCGGGTCCGAGCTCTGCCTCCCTTGGCGCGTGTGCAAACTGGTTCCGCTACAGAGTGTCAGACAGTACCCTGTGCCAGCGATGCCTTCAGAGGGCCGCCAAGGAAAGAGTTCAATTAGTGGTGCAAATTCACAGGGAGGTGGGATCTTGCTTGGCGTTAACAGCAAAAGAATGATGGAAATTACACATTAGATGACATGAAAAAAATATACAAGTTCAGTTGGGGTGGCGCAAAAACAATATTTTCTTTATAATCCTTCCACTGTGTAGCAGTAGCTCTAATTCAGTTTGCTTCAGGGAGAGAGAAAGAAGGCTGCGGCATGGTGCATCTTGGTCTCTTCCTTTAATTAGGACCCATAGCTGGGCTAGACTCAGCCTTCTCCCCCAATCCGTGCTCTAGCCTGCCTTGGATCACCCACCTCAAATTACCACCTTGTCTTCTTCGCTCTGATAAATTACTATAGCAGAGGCCATTGCGCCTTATTGACACCCCCCAAAAAAGATATTTTAGTATAAAAGCACCTGACACCCTGTTTTAGTTGTGTCTTGGATGTACCTTAGGGTCGTTGCTGAGTGGCAGTTCCAGCAGTTTGATTTCTCTATTTTATTTACATTTCTGGAGTCTGCTATGTGAAGTGAATTTGATTACGTGTTTGCATTCTTTTGTTTCTATTCTGGTGTTGACAGTGGCAGCTCCTTTGCTATGGCGGCGGAGCATCGTCCCCCCTTGCTGAGACCTAGCTGAGGTAAACAGGAAAAATAAAATATAATAGATTGATTTTATTATCATTTTTATTTTTCCTGTTTCCCTCTGCAGCCAGCGGGCAGGGCGGGGTTTGGCTGTCATCCCAGCCGGCAGCGGAGGAGTAGTGCACAACCTAAGTGCGCATGGTGGTTTGGCCGGCAGTCTTAGACCTACCAAACCATCATGCACGCTTAGGTTTCTCTGACCCAGCTGAGTTGGTGAAACAGCACACATTCCCAGGCTCTGTCTGGGCCTCAATCCAAGCCGCTCAGACCAGTCCCAGTGCTGCTGTCATGCTATTGAGAGCAGTGCCAGGTTTGGGTGGGTAGCTTTTGCTGTTGCCCCAGTGGCTGCTGGGACACCACCAGGAGAGAAGAGGAGCACTGAGGTGGCCTGCATCATCAGAACAAGTACGTTAAAAAAAAAGATAATTATTTCCTTTGTCCCGTTCCCCCCCCTCCCTCAACCCCTACTTGAATTTTGTGGCGGCCACCACTGGGTGGCGAGCTGGGCTTGAGTCATTTGGACACCTACGAGCAATCCCGACGGTGTTTGAGAAGCTGCACATGCATACAGCTTCCTCTTCAGGGTTGGGCTGATTCAGAGCCTGTGAGGACCGGTGGTGGCCACTGAAGGTAACGGAGGTCCTATAAACTACTACTCACACCTGGGGGAAGCTAAAAATCCCACAGTATGGCGGTATATTTATAAATTGACTCGCTCTGTTATTAGCTGACTCAGTCTGGGTGCTTTTGCATTTTTGGCGAATTTCTAATGTACAGCTCGTGATTTAGCCTTTGTTGAAGCATTTTTTTTGTCCCAATCCTTTCAGACTTTCAAGGAGGGAGAATGGAGGGTAAAAGGGCAGAGAAAAAAGAAGGACCACTGCATCTCCCTTTTCTGGCTCGGATGACGATGAACCTAGTGTACACAGACCGAGAATTGCCAGGTCTTATTTCCCATACAGTCAGTCCTGTACTGTTATCAGTCTCACAGATACAGGACATGGTTGTAGAGGTAGTTTCTAAATCCCTGGCAGCCAGACCCAAGGAAAAGAAGAAGGGTTCTAAACCCACTTCTGAATAACCTGTTTCACCTGTTCCCTGTTCAGACTCAGCCTCAGAGGGTGCCTGTGCCATTACATCTGGCAATTATGTAACAAAGGAGTAGCCGAGTAATCTCTTTGAATCTATAAGAGACAGATTGTTGTTCAAACTGGTCCCACACCAGGAGTAAGAGGGAGGACTTTTTTCTTAATACGCAAAACCATCTACTCTGGCATTAACTCTCCATAAGAGAATTAAGGAATTGATATTGAAGAATTGGAAAGAGGATCACCAGTATTCAGTTTCCACATTATTGCAGAAACATACACTCTTATGGCAAGAGAGGAAATCATTCCTACTAATATAAAGGTGGATTCAATGTTGTCTCGTATAATAGGAAGGATGGCCATAAACCAGCAGATGCCGTTGCTCACAAACAAGGTGGATAGTGCACTTAGGAAATCCTTATCAGCAAATAACTTCACCTTAAAAGCAGCATATGCTCATGTTCTTTGGGGAAAGATTTTGAGGCATTATCCAATGCCATTCAGCAGGGCACAGACTATGCAGACCTCCTACTATAAATGGAACAGGAAGTAAAGTATGTGGTGGGTGAGGCTTCCGATGTGATAAGATTTACTATTATGGCATCCAGAGCCTCAATCCTAGCTTGTCGTAACCTTTGGATGAGGGATTGGAAGACTGACTTTTCGGATTAAGCTCCCTTTTTGAAGATCGCATTTGAAGAACAAAAACTCTTCTGCAAACAGTTGGATGCAATTATAGCAACATCTTTTATGGGTAGAAAACATACTCCGCCTTACCAAGGTAATTTCTCGACGTTCTTCAGTTCCTGTAAGGTACATTTAAGGGATTTTGCAAGAAGAGATTCCATATCCTACTCTTCTTGCAAGGAGTGATTTCAGCCGAAGAAATCTTCCAAAGACCAGGTCCAGATACTCCAAGCACCAGTTCTGACTATTGTCCTCTTTCCTCCATACCAGAACCATTAAGAGGAAGATTATTGGAGTTTTACAAAATTCAGAAAGCATCCATAGTTGATCAGTGGGGGCTCACTTTGACCAAGATAGGCTATTTTAGCTAATGTGATGAATTGCCACCAAGGCCAGCAGTCATCTCTACATCTATGAGCAGCAACTCTGTAAAGAGACTTTTTTGTGGGTGGGAATCCAGTCCTTGCTGTAGAAAAGGATGATCATTCCATTTCTGGCATCAGAAAAGGAAGATGGTGTATACTCCATTCTGTTCTTTAGGAGAGTGAACTGTGACCTGGGTGAAAATACACTTCAGAATTGTGCCTTTATTGCACAATATTCCATTGATTTTGAAAGGGGACTTTCTGTCGACCATCGACCTGCAAGACACCTATCTACACATTCCCATCCATCCAGCTCAGCACAGGCTTCTTTGCTTCGCTGGGGGCTCAGAACATTCGGCTAAGTCGGCTCTCTGGGTGTTCACCAAAGTATTAACCCTTCTGATAGCTGTTATTACTATGAACATTTATATGCATATATATTTATAAAAGCTTTCAGAAAATTAATATAATGGAAAATAAATAATTGTACTAAGTATGCTACACTATGGGGTTTATTATGAAGTTGGGTGGAATCACTTCCGCCCGATACCGAGTCGGTCATGGGACCAACCAACACCCAGTCGGCAGTCCCGAGCACCTCATTAGGATGCGACTGAACAAAAGGGGTCGATTCAGATTCGGGAAAAACCGCTCCGAATAGCCATATGGAGCGTTTTTTCCGTAAGAAACGTACCCTGCAACGTCCTCCGTACGTACGACGAAGTACGATTCGTACCAGGAGCTGGACTCCGTACAAATCGTACAGAGACCGTACGAATCAAATCCCCGTACGAATTTTCCTCGGAACCGGCTGTAAGCGACATCCGTACGGTTCGCGGCTGGTTTTTCCGACCCAGCAAGTACGATTCGTGTCGGGTACGCACCCTACTTCGCTTTTTCTATGGGAGCCAAAAACATGCGGAGAAGCAGAGTTCGCCTTGAAACAGGTACGGAACGCCCCCCCCCTGGGTACAGAGCATGCATCCCATGATTGCAGGGGTACGGTGCGTACCCCTGCGATCATGGGGTGTACGCACCGTACCCCGCGATCATGGGGTGTACGCACCGTACCCCATGTTCGCTGGGTGTATGGTGCGTACACCCTGCGATCAAGGGGTACGGTGCGTATACCCCATGATCGCAAGGGTACGCACCATACCTCTGCGATCATGGGGTGTAAGGACCGTACGGTGTGTATGTGATTGTGTGCTTTTCCGTACAAATCGCTCTTACCTGACGTGGACCGTACAAATCGCGTCCTCATACCCCGGTCCGGATCGTACTCGTCGGGTCGTACGGCATGTTTACGATTCGTACGGAGAGGGCTCCGGATAAGTTGTACGGACGTTTTTTTCCAGGATCGGAATCTACCCCAAAGTGTTGGACTTCGGAGGGGTAACATTTACTATTCCTACCCTAATCTGTGCAACAGTAGGGAAAGAGTTAGACTTCAGAGGTGTAACATTTACTACTTCAAACTCCAGACAGGGCAACAGTAGGGAAAGTGGTCAACTTTGGAGGGGTAAAATGTAATATTCCCACCCCAGTGTATGCAACGGTAGGGAAATTGTTGGATTTCGGAGAGAGGGTGATATTTACCATTCCCATTCCAAAGAGCTCAACAGTAGGAAAAGGGAAGAGGTTCATTTTACCATTCCTACGCCAGTGTAAACAAGAGTAGGGAAAATACTTCACATTTAAAATATTGCATATATGAGTAACCCTGTGAATGTAGAAAAAATATTAAACTCTTATTAAAAAAAAATGAATTAACAACATATTTATATATATACATATATATATATATGTATATATATATGCCTTAACAATCTAAAAACAATTACGCAAGTTACATGATTACTATTCAATAAAACATGAATTAGTAATAAAAAAACAATTGTTATTCAATTATTTACTAATTACCTTACCTGTCACGGTGATCACACTCCTCAGGATCAGGACGATGCTCGAAAGGGTCCACCTCCTGATGTCCCCACACTCTGACTACTATGTATATATCAGAGTATAGAGGTAATCAAGCGAGGGATAGGGTTAGGGTGGGGACAGCGGTGGAAATGGGATACCTGCTACAACAAAAGCAACACATTAGCATAATGTATTATCCTAGCTACTCTCATGTAATTCTCGCTATTGTTGTATCCCTACCAGCTAAGGCGGCATAGTTGATGACCCTTTTCCTCTCTCTCTCTAAGGCAAGATACTTCTCTCACCGCAGGGAAGTGGTCACCCTTAGAAGTCAAAAGCATTCAATTAGTACATTCCAACCATCATAATTAACTATAGTAATCCTTTCACCTGTCCACATACGTACCCTCTGTCATACACCCTAGAAAGTAAGGAGAAAGGCCAGCACCAGCAACAGGTATCAGTTCTGTGAGATAGCGATAGGTGCTGAGTCAGAAGAACCAAATAATCAAGTATCCATTGTTCCTGTAATGTCCAGAAAACAATACACAAGTATTACTCCAGGAAAAATAATAGAAGACCCAACTCTGAGGTGTTATTTTGGAAGAGCTGATGAATAAGAAAACAAAGAAAGCAAGTCTCGGATGAAAACATTCTCTCTGAATGTTAAAGCTTTTACAGACCTCTGGGATCCTATGCAACTCCACGAACTCCATGAAGCGACAAAGGATGGTAGACAGAATCCCCCCTAGGAACCACAACAGTCCTCCACCGGGCTGCAGAGATGCAGAGTACAACAAAATGCAGTATAAGCGGCACTCCGGGTTGCAGCTGCATCCTGCAAATAAAATAAAATGCAATTAAATAAATTTTCCACAATTTCCATATTTAAAATTCAAATAAATAACTAATTTACATATAATAATTAATAGTTAATTTATTACTACTCAATTAATTTCCCACCGTATACCCCTCAACTAAAATAAAAATCAAATAATTCAGTATTCCATAATGAAAAATCATATAAATAATACATCAACAATTAATAATAAACTGTTAATTAAGTACAAATCTAGGAGGCTGCAACTAAAATATAAACAAAATAAATACATATTTCATAAATGTAATAATTAAAAATCAATTCATGTAATAATTATCCATTAATAATGAATTGTTTATTAATTGATAGTTAATTCACTTCCCACCCTCAACTCCTACAAATCTAACATCCTGCAAATAATATATAACAAAAATAAATCAGTATTTTATGAATTACATAATAAATATACATCATATAATTGAATAAAATGTATTACATTTTAATTCATTACAACCTAATTAACTTCCCACCCTATCCCTCTACAAACCTACCCACCCATGACAACACTATAAAGTACAATTCAAATACAAAAAAATCTACATCACTTAAAATTACTATTAATAATATTGATATAAACAACAGTAACACATACAATTAAAATGTCAACTGCAACACATTAAAATAATTAGAGAAAATTATATTAACAAAATTGATATTATTTACAACAATATTGCTTACCTCAAAATATTATATTTGTGTCATCGATATTTGTTTGTAAAGAAATGTAATTTGCAACATTTCTGTCTGCTGATATTTTTTATTTGATATTTTGTCCAAACACCTCTGATCATACTAGGCCAACTGTATTTTGATAGGCTTAAATCAACAAAAATAGGAACCTGTGATCGTGGCAGGGTTTTTTTATATGAAAATAATTTTTGTAAGGTTGTGTCTACAAGGCGCATCGACATCTCATTTACTAATTAATCAAAGCAAGAAAAGGACTCAGAATAATGCAATTTTCAGTAAGTAAGTGATCATTCCTGCCCTTCTTTTCAATGTTTGGAAAGTTATTTATCCAGTTTGGCAGTTTTCTAATTGTAGATGGGCATGAGTGATCCAGTTCCTGTCAGCTGCAGCCTGCACATGTAAGTACGGTTTTCTGCTGCAGCAAAGCCACCAAGGAGTCTTTCAGAATATTGCTGGGTCTGAGGTCTCAGAGGATGTCTATTACCTGCTTCTCTGGCACCAATTGTCACTGTGCTTACCATCTCTGCTTTGTTGAAGATTTGAGGGAAAGAGTAAAAGCAGGTGTCTGCAAACAGCAGCTTATGTAATCCTGCCAAATACAAACTGATGTGCAGGATCTAATGCACTGACATTGGGCTTCTGAAAGGAAATTTGAAAAAAAGATAAACTGATCCACTTGGCACTAAGTAACTCACTAAAATCCCATATTTCCCTAAAAATGTTGAATGACGCTTCTCTTTTTAAACATGTCATTCTCATATGCATTTTCATATCAATGGTGCATACACAATCTGCAAGAAAATAACAAGAGGGGGAGGGAGAGGAAGAAGTGGATTCTGTCTCCCCTGGCAATATATCTAAACAAAAAGGAATCCACTCTGGTGGTGTCGGTGATCCCTACAGTGGTGGGGAGCACGCAGTGTTGTTTTAAATACCCCTCACACACCAACAGGCCCCTTGGTGTCATGCTTCATCATCGGGGTCTTCGCAAACCTCTACGGGATGCGGCGTGCTACGACTCATGCTACGTAGGAGCACTGAAGGTGAACTGTGTTGGTGTGTGGGAGAAGATTGAGTGTGAGTGGTGAGGTGGTGAAAAGTGATGGTTAAAAGATACCTGGCCTGTAGGAGAAAATAACAAAAACGTTTTATTAAGCCCTCGGCTGGTATCGTTAAAAAGGTGCAGGTGAGGTTGTTAGTTACTGGTTAGGGTACGTCAACCTCGAAAGTGCGTTGACATGTTTCGGAGTTAAAGAACTCCTTCTTCAGGACGAGGATATGCACAGTTATCCTCACCTTACTCACATGGAAATGTAGATGTCAAAGTGTGCTCTACAAAAAGTTTAAAAGTGAAATGTACCTAATCGTGTTTCAATGAATGGAGTCTGTTGCGCCCAATTGGCGTTAATATTACAGAACCTGTGAAAGAACAAAAAAACACAACATGAAGCGTAAATTCATATTCAGACACTAGTGTTTCAGAAAAACCTATGCTGATACATAAGAGGGTAATGATGAACCAAAAATGGGGTCCAGGAACCCTGTAAAAAAGGGGAAAAGGACATGGACAAACATATAGACAAGGACACACATTGATTCATATCATATAGTCGCCATTGGATTCCATAGGATTAGAAAATGGAATGAAAAACACATATTTTTATACATGTACATTGCTTACTTATGGACAAAGCCTAATTAGCCTCATGAGCCACAGCGTAGTATTGGGGGTTCTTTGGTTCCTGCTCAATCTAGCAACCTGTAGGATGTCAAAAAAGCTAGGTATAAGGATCTGAGAAACTAATTCCTAACAGAAATATAGATGTCTCTACTCCACATCACCAAACTCACGGTTACTGCAAAGCCTGATCGGATGTCTTCCCCTCAACGCGGCTCCGACGGTATGTCGAGTCGTTCTAAAACATTCCCTTTTATAGTGACCCTGATTGCTTAAATTGATGCCAAATTGAAAACGGAATCTGCCCAAACAAGGACATCGTCCTTAGATTCAAATCCCGTCCTGCGTATGCATGCAGGGTGAGCCTGGTCTAAAGAACGCATGCGCGAAAGGGTAGCGTGATAGAAACGCGCATGCGCGAAGGAGAGGCGTCTGAGCCTCGCGCTAGCGCTTAATGAGAGCCTTGCGAGGAAGCTACCAACTGGAGCATGCGCAGGAAGCGTTCCCGGACTGAGTAAAGGGTATCCCGAGCTGTTTATACAACAGGGGGAAGATGGTTATCATTAGGTCACACGGGGTATACTGGATGCAATAGGGAAAGTTTGTTGTACTTCACATTTGTGAAACAGGCCCAATTAAGTAAGATCGAAATCTCAGGGAGAATGATGGCAGTTTTTAAATAAAAATAAAAATAGGGTTTTGTTAAAGGTTCCAATAGTCTCAGGATAGATCCACTGTCCTGCTATCAAAAGGTGTATATTTTTAAACAGATACAGTTCATCATCGCAGTTGGCTCCATGGAATGGAGTCATTCAATCCGGTGGTGTCCGTGCCCAGACGGAACACCCACCTCAGTTCCTTTTCAAAAAGACCGACATCAGATGGCAGTTGTTCAATCACAGTCCAGTGTAGTTCATTTACACAGTGCCGTGCCTCCCAAAAATGTGCCGCCATTTTGGTAGTCGATTTCTTGCATCTCACGTTGCTTTTATGCTCGTTTATTCTGGTTTTTACAGCTCTTGTGGTCATACCCACGTATTCCTTGTCGCATGGGCAAGTGATGAGGTAGACCACATTCCTGCTGTTGCAGTTAGTGAACGCTCGTTGTTCCCACTTGGTGCCATTCTGAAAAGTGAGGGTCAAACTTTTTTTAGTCAAATGGCAACTATTGCAATTACCACAAGGGTGGTGTCCATGTAATCCTTGTAATCTAGTTTGTTGAATCACAGTGGTTTGAGGTCTAGTATGAACCAGGATGTCTTTAAGATTTCTTCCTCTCTTGTGGGCAAACAGAGGTTTCTCTAAATCCAGAGTGCCACTTGTCAGAATGCGCCAGTGTTTATTCACCAACTTAGAGACCTGGTTGGAGACTGAGCTGTATGTTGTAACACAGACTGTTCTATTGTTATTGTTTTCTTTTGGAGTGTTGTCTTCCAACAGAGCTTCCCGGTTGTTGTTACGAGCCCTTTTAATTGCATTTTTAATGACTCTGTCAGGGTATCATCTCTGTTTCAGTTTCTCACTTAGGTCTTTGGCTTGGGATTTGTATTTTGCCACGTCGCTATAATTGCGACGCAGATGTAGGAACTGCCCGTATGGTAAACTTTCTCTCAGGTGACGTGGATGGAAACTGTCAAACCTGAGGAGGCAGTTCCTCGCTGTGGGTTTGAAATGTGTCTCTGTTTTCAGAGACCCTGCCTCGTGATAAATGTTCAAATCCAGAAACAGCATTGACTCATTAGATGCTTGGTGGGTGAACTTCAGAAAGGCATTCTGTGTGTTAAGCCAATGCATGAAATCTGTGATGGATTGACCATCCCCTTCCCAGATAACCAGGACGTCATCAATGTAACGCCGCCAGGTGCGGATTTTGCCCCTAAATGGATTATTGGGGTGGAGGATCTTGGTAGCTTCCAGATGGTGTACGTACAGCCCAGCTAGGCTCGGCGCGAAAGTACTCCCCATACTAGTTCCGTGACGTTGTAGATACAGGGTGCCCTCATACTCAAAGAAGTTCTTAGTAAGTGCTATGGAAATGCACTCCATTACTACTCCTCGTGGGGTTTGATAGTTCCAAGGATTGGAATAGAGCACCTCCTCGATGATTAGGAGGGTTTCATCATGTGGGAGGCTGGTGTAGAGGCTCTCCACATCGAGGCTCAGCAACAATTGCGAGTCTGGGTTAAACGGTTGGTTTTGTAGAAGCTGGAGGACCGCTTTTGTGTCCCTTAGGTACGTGTCCGTTGCCTGCACCAGCGGCCTTAAAAAGGCATCGGCGAATTTGGACAATGGTTCTAATATAGATGAAATGCCGGACACAATGGGACGGCCAGGTGGACTTTGTAGATTTTTATGGACCTTTGGTATAGTATAAAAGTAAGGCCTACGAGGGTTTTTTTGTATTAGAAATTCAGACTCTTTCTTTGAGAGCCAGTTGTGGGCAAGGGCTTCCTCAATCATCACCCCTATTTGTATACGTAAGGATTCTGTGGGGTCCTCTGCGAGGATCTGGTAGTTTCTCCTTTCAGAAAGGAGTCTCCTACATTCCTGGTTGTATGCAGTCGTCGTTTGAATCACCACTGCCCCGCCCTTGTCTGCCGGTTTTATAATGAGTTGTCTGTTCTGCGAGAGTTCTCTTATTGCCTCGTTTTCCTCTTTGCTCATATTCTGGAATACCTTCTGGTTAAGGTTCATTTTGCTGAGTTCCAGCATAATGGCCTTCTCAAAAGCCAGGACTTCAACGGGAAGTTGGTTGTCCATTGGCGTGAATGATGACTTTGGCCTTAAACCTGTGTCTGAAGGATCCTGGGTAGGCTCCTGATTCTTGAAAAATGCCTTTAACTTGATTGTCCTTACAAAGTCTTGGACCTCTTTGTGTAAGCGGAATGTGTCCGGTTTGTTCGTGGGGACATATCCTAAGCCTTTATTGAGTACCTGGTTCTGTAGGTCTGTCAAAGGCCAGGGAGACATGTTAATGACTAGGTTCCTCTCTTGCTCGTCAACAAGCAAGAGAGGAACCTAGTCATTAACATTTCTCCCTGGCCTTTGACAGACCTACAGAACCAGGTACTCAATAAAGGCTTAGGATAGAACAGTCTGTGTTACAACATACAGCTCAGTCTCCAACCAGGTCTCTAAGTTGGTGAATAAACACTGGCGCATTCTGACAAGTGGCACTCTGGATTTAGAGAAACCTCTGTTTGCCCACAAGAGAGGAAGAAATCTTAAAGACATCCTGGTTCATACTAGACCTCAAACCACTGTGATTCAACAAACTAGATTACAAGGATTACATGGACACCACCCTTGTGGTAATTGCAATAGTTGCCATTTGACTAAAAAAAGTTTGACCCTCACTTTTCAGAATGGCACCAAGTGGGAACAACGAGCGTTCACTAACTGCAACAGCAGGAATGTGGTCTACCTCATCACTTGCCCATGCGACAAGGAATACGTGGGTATGACCACACGAGCTGTAAAAACCAGAATAAACGAGCATAAAAGCAACGTGAGATGCAAGAAATCGACTACCAAAATGGCTGCACATTTTTTGGAGGCACAGCACTGTGTAAATGAACTACACTGGACTGTGATTGAACAACTGCCATCTGATGTCGGTCTTTTTGAAAAGGAACTGAGGTGGGTGTTCCGTCTGGGCACGGACACCACCGGATTGAATGACTCCATTCCATGGAGCCAACTGCGATGATGAACTGTATCTGTTTAAAAATATACACCTTTTGATAGCAGGACAGTGGATCTATCCTGAGACTATTGGAACCTTTAACAAAACCCTATTTTTATTTTTATTTAAAAACTGCCATCATTCTCCCTGAGATTTCGATCTTACTTAATTGGGCCTGTTTCACAAATGTGAAGTACAACAAACTTTCCCTATTGCATCCAGTATACCCCGTGTGACCTAATGATAACCATCTTCCCCCTGTTGTATAAACAGCTCGGGATACCCTTTACTCAGTCCGGGAACGCTTCCTGCGCATGCTCCAGTTGGTAGCTTCCTCGCAAGGCTCTCATTAAGCGCTAGCGCGAGGCTCAGATGCCTCTCCTTCGCGCATGCGCGTTTCTATCACGCTACCCTTTCGCGCATGCGTTCTTTAGACCAGGCTCACCCTGCATGCATACGCAGGACGGGATTTGAATCTAAGGACGATGTCCTTGTTTGGGCAGATTCCGTTTTCAATTTGGCATCAATTTAAGCAATCAGGGTCACTATAAAAGGGAATGTTTTAGAACGACTCGACATACCGTCGGAGCCACGTTGAGGGGAAGACAGCCGATCAGGCTTTGCAGTAACCGTGAGTTTGGTGATGTGGAGTAGAGACATCTATATTTCTGTTAGGAATTAGTTTCTCAGATCCTTATACCTAGCTCTTTTGACGTCCTACAGGTTGCTAGATTGAGCAGGAACCCAAGAATCCCCAATACTACGCTGTGGCTCATGAGGCTAATTAGGCTTTGTCCATAAGTAAGCAATGTACATTTATAAAAATATGTTTTTTTTCATTCCATTTTCTAATCCTATGGAATCCAATGGCGACTATATGATATGAATCAATGTGTGTCCTTGTCTATATGTTTGTCCATGTCCTTTTCCCCTTTTTTACAGGGTTCCTGGACCCCATTTTTGGTTCATCATTACCCTCCTATGTATCAGCATAGGTTTTTCTGAAACACTAGTGTCTGAATATGAATTTACGCTTCATGTTGTGTTTTTTTGTTCTTTCACAGGTTCTGTAATATTAACGCCAATTGGGTGCAACAGACTCCATTCATTGAAACACGATTAGGTACATTTCACTTTTTAACTTTTTGTAGAGCACACTTTGACATCTACATTTCCATGTGAGTAAGGTGAGGATAACTGTGCATATCCTCGTCCTGAAGAAGGAGTTCTTTAACTCCGAAACATGTCGATGCACTTTCGAGGTTGACGTACCCTAACCAGTAACTAACAACCTCACCTGCACCTTTTTAACGATACCAGCCGAGGGCTTAATAAAAAGTTTTTGTTATTTTCTCCTACAGGCCAGGTATCTTTTAACCATCACTTTTCACCACCTCACCACTCACACTCAATCTTCTCCCACACACCAACACATAGTTCACCTTCAGTCCTCCTACGTAGCCGTGAGTCGTAGCACGCCGCATCCCGTAGAGGTTTGCGAAGACCACGATGATGAAGCATGACACCAAGGGGCCTGTTGGTGTGTGAGGGATATTTAAAACAACACTGCATGCTCCCCACCACTGTAGGGATCACCGACACCACCAGAGTGGATTCCTTTTTGTTTAGATGCATACACAATCTGCCTCAAAGAGACAGGCCAATACAATATGAGAGAGAGAGCTGAAGTAAGACTGGGAGTCTTGGTGTGAGTAAAATCAGGTTTATTCTTCATAAGCCAACCACATACATGGATCTTCCACACCAGCCTGGCCGTAACTGTCACCACAGAGCCTGAGGATTCCGTTCCTAACACAGAACCAACAGTCACCTGCTAACAATCACCCAGCACTATGTCACCCCATAACTACATGCATCATACATACATAGCTCACCCACTTCAATCTTTCCACCTTTTGACTTGACCTGACCCCTCTACTTCATAACACCTCCCTCCATTATCCATTGAGGGGCCAATTTCATTTTTGCCTCTCTTTCTCTCATACTCACAAAAGGCATCTTGCCCATGCCCCCTTTCAAAGTCGTACTTCCATACCACTTTCTCCACATCACTTTTCACTCCCTTCATTCTGCCCAAAGACATTTGACTCATACCCTGAACAAGGTAAATAACACACTCTACTATGCCATTACCTTGGGGATTATAGAAAGATGTGTGGGCATGTTTAATTCCATGTTTAAAAAACAAAAACTCCATCTAATCTTGGCCGTGGGCTGGATGCCATTATCTGTTATGATGATCCGAGGACAAACTTCGCTCATGAATAGCCTAACAAATATTTCAACAACCCTCTCAGTAGTTATGTTTCTCAAAAACACAACGATCACCCACCTTAAAAAAACTTCCCCCATCACTACCTCAAACCATTCAGATTCACTCAGATAATCCATGGGACTAATATAATCCACACACACTGAGATCCAGGTACTCTCTCTATTCCTTCAAAAGCAACTTTCAAACGTTTCTCACTCTCTACATAAGGCACACACTTCCACCCATTCCTTTTCATGATTATCTGTACTTGGCCACCAACATTTCTCTTTCATTCGTCTTTTAGTCAGACATTGTCCTAGGCTAGATGACCTTCTTGCACTAACATGATTAATCTTTTCCTTACTTCTTCAAGGGGTACATATATCTCTCTTCTCATGACCAAAGAATCGTTTGTGCCCTTGCTTAACTCACTTTGTAATTTTACATAACTGCACAACGGTACACAAGCGTCAGCCCCTATTCTCCAGCCATCCAGAATAATACCTCAATAACTCACTGAAAACAGTATATGCTTGTACCACTCTCCCACTCTTCACGTGAAACAGCTTTCTAATCTCTTTCCAAAGCATCCCATGCTGCTTTAAGTTCATTACGCACACCCAATGGCATCCTCGACGAGCGACCGGCTTGTACATTTCTCCAACCAGCGACCTACTCTACATCGTATCGATACTCTTGCAAATGAGACGCAAATCTGACTAATCTGGTTGAAACTTTGTCAACAAACCCAGGTTGCAAAACACTCGACAATGGTTTGTGATTGTGTAAAGTACACTCCCCACAAATACATATGGAAATATTCAGCGCCCCATGCAGCTGATGAGGCTTCTCAATCAATGAAAGTGTAGTTACACTCTAACTGATTCAATTACCTTGATACAAATGCACAGGTTTCTCTACCCCATCCTTACATTGTGACAATACAGCTCCTAGCCTGTAAGCCCTGGCATAAACCGTTAAAATGGTCACCCATCTGGAATCAAACAGAGTTAAAAGTTTTGAGTTGACCATCTCCAATTTGATATTCTCAAATGCCTTCTTTTGACTCCTTCCCCGTGTAAACTCTTTCCTTTTTCTCAATAACTCCCGTAAGGCTTCAGTCTTTTCAGCAAAATTGTAGACAAATTTTACATAATACTCTATTAATCCCATAAAAGAGTGCAAATGATATTTTCCTCGTCGAGCCATGGCTAAACTGAAGGTTTGACAAGTTATTCCTTGGACCTAACACCCCCATTCTGAAATGGTATACCCCAGGTATTCAGCATTATTCTGTAAAAATTGGTATTTCTTTTTTCGCAAAAATAAGCCAGCTTCCTTCAATGTTTTCATCACCTGAAATTAAACACAGTTGTGTGTCTTGTTTAATTGCTAGGTTTTGGGAAGTTAACTAATAATGAAATGAACTAAAATGATACTTTTAAATGTCATTTTTATATGTCACAATGATTCAGTACAAACATATTCGAATAAGGATCATGTTGTATTAAATACTACATGCTTTCTAATAAATAATGATCCAATAAGACACTTTACAAAATCAACTTTTTTGGTCCTTCGATATCACAGTTCTCAAACTTTCATCCCAAAGGGAACAAAATATTCCAAAGGTTTAAAGAATCCAGTCTAAAGTCCTGAAACAAAAGCAACCTAGTCCTGGGGCAGTCGAATCTTCCAATGAAAACCTGCGAAGGCCAACACGTGTTTTGTGGCTATCCTGCTGCTTCTTCAGGGCTGAATGAAAATGCTGCTGTGTTAATTATATATCACATATATCTGTTGAACAATAGTAGAATAAATATGCTTTACTTTTCATACATAACCAGGTAACACCCTTATGACATTCATGAAGTAATTCAAGAATAGAGTGAACATGATTATATGGTAGTGCAATTATATACTCCTACTGAGTAATGCGATGCTATAACCAATTAACATGTAAACAAATGGCATCTGGTAAGGCTTATATGTCAAGTCTCACATAGTGCTAGTGGTTAAATGAATTGAAAATGGAGTACTTACCACATATAAGGGTCGATTCCAATTCGGGAAACAAATCCCTATGACGATTTGAATTTGTGGCCCTTTCCGTACGAATCGTACAAATCCGTCCGAATCGCGTAGTACGATCCGTAGGAAAAAAATACGTCAGAATCTTTGCAAACCGTACAAAAAGCAAGGGAAAATCCGTATGATACGGACCCTGAAAGTGAACCATATGAATTGTAAACATGCTGTACGACCCGACAAGTACGATCCAGACCGGGAAATCAGAATGCGATTCGTATGGAAAACATTGCGTATGAGCTGCGATTTGTACGGTAAACTTCGCGTATGAGCGAGCCACAAAATTAAATACGAGACGAACCCACACTGAACGAAGCACACACAACCCCTGTAAAAATGTCGCGTGTTTATCGAGCCACAAAACCAAATTCGAGACAAACCCACACTGACCGAAGCACATGCGAACCCCATAAAAACGTTGCGTATGAGCGAGCCACAAAATCACCGACGAGACAAACCCACACTGAACGAAGCGCACGCGAACCCTGTAAAACAGCACAAGGAGGTTGAAAACGACCCGTACCGCGAGAACGTCGCTTTGGACACACAAATAAACAGAAGCAAATACAACGAAACGAGCCGTGCTGAACCACGCGGACACTGGAAAACAGCACAAAGAGGGTGAAAACAACTCACACAACACCACAAAACACATCTCCAGTGTACACACCTCCTCCAGCCATTGCGAAGAACTCAGATCAGCAAGAAGAAAGTACAAAACGCATATCAATAAAGAAAAAAACAACTTTTTCTGTACCGCGCTGGTTAAGGCTAAAAACAGACCAAGAGAATTCTTTGACATCATTAAAAAACAAATGTCCAAGCCGTCTACTACCCATGTCCAGCCCTCTAAAGCCTTATGTGACAACTTCGCCAACTTCTGTAACAAAAAAATAACCAAGATCGAACTATCACTTGACATCAACCTCCATCCTCCTGGCAAAAACTGCCCTCCAGCAATCGAAACTACCACTTGAGGGTGACCCTGGACTTCCTTCGACCCTATCACTGAAGATGAGATCCGCAATTTAATCTCCTCCTCCAATCTCTCATCCCACAACCTCGACCCTATACCCTCTCAAATGGCCAAAGAGCTGAAACTCACCCTTGCACCACTTTGGTGCGAAGTCATAAACAGCTCCCTAAAAACTGGCATCATACCAGATTGCCTGAAAGTCGGCCAAGTCACACTCTTCTGAAGAAACCAGACCTAGATACTAACGACCTGAATGATTTCAGACCTGTCTCCAATCTCCCCTTCCTAGCCAAAATCCTCGAAAAATGCGTTCTCCGTCAACTGAACAAACATATTGACAATATTAAATTGCTAGACCATCACCAATCAGGCTTTAGAACAGGCTGTAGCATCCTCAACTCCCTTGATTCAGACTATTGCTGTCTACTCCTCCTAGACTTGTCAGCAGCCTTTGACACGGTAGATCACAGTCTTCTCATCAAGACTCTCAAAGAGCGGGTAGGTGCAGACGAAGTGGTCCTTCAATGGTTCTCCTCCTTCTTTCAAAATCATTCCCAAAGAGTAAAAATCAAATCCTTTACATCTGACCTTCTCCTCGTGAACAGATGTGTCCCCCAAGGATCCGCTCTCTCCCCTCAACTGTTCAAGATATATATGGAACCCCTCACCACCATTCTGAAAAAAACCAACATCCCGTTCCACCTATATGCAGATGAAACCCAGATCTACTTGGAAACCTCCTCCTTTAACGACATTCTAAGACTCAACAAACAATACTCTCAGAGAAGTCCAAGAATGGCTATCAATGAACCAACTTAAACTTAATCAGGGAAAAACAAGGAAGGGAACCCACAAATCTTTGAATGGCTGAATGCAATCGATGCCCACAAAGGGAATCTCACCCTGGAAAACTCGGTAAAATCACTTGGAATCACCCTTGACCACAAACTATCCATGACCAACCACATCAAGAATTCCGCTAAGAGCGCCTTCCTCAATCTGAAGCTTCTCAATAAAATCAAACCCCACATTCCACCTATGGACCTCAAACAAGCCACCCAATCTCTGGTGTTGTCTAGACTGGACTATGGGAACGCAGTCCTCTCCGGTACAGCTGTCTCCCATCTAGCGCCACTCAAAACTACCCTCAATGCAGCGGCCAGAATGGTCACCAGAGTCACAAAATTTGACCATATATCTCCCGCACTCAGAGATCTAAAATGGCTCCCAATGCAAATGCGTGCCAGCTTCAGAACTGCCTGCCTTACACACAAAGCCCAGCACACAGGGAAACCGGAATACCTAGCTTCTAAACTCAAGAAAGCTGGCCAGTCTAAAAGTCTCAGGAGTTCCAACTCCCTCCTACTCATCTCCCTGAAAACGCGCAAACAGAAAACCGCAGCCCGCTGTTTTGCAGGCAACGCTCCTAAAATCTGGAACTCCATCCCTGTTGACATCAGAACTACCCCCTACTTTCCATAATTCAAAAGCCTCCTAAAAGTCCTTTACCTCAACTGTGCCTTCCCGAACTCAATTACGTGACTCACACGCTTCCACCTGGCAGTCACTTGACTTCGCGCGCCCACTGCCTACCTCATCCCCTCTCCCCAACCCATCGCCTTGGTTCATCGCCCCTAGGAGAAAATGTCAGCATAAAACTTTGTCTATGAATCGCGAGTACCTCTTGACCTCTCTACCTCCATGGCGCACCTCGGACCCCTTGACCCCTCTACCTCAACAACGCACCTCAGACGCTCAGCACAACTGTAATTTTTGAACTCTTATGAATATGTTTATTTTGTTCTATTATCCTGTATTTGACTTCTCTCCATCCTGCTGTAAAGCGCTCCAATGCCCTCGGGTCTGGTCAGCGCTATTGAAAACTTCTAAAATAAAAATAAAAAAGATAAAGTGTGTATGCAATTGCCAGACTCAGTAGAAAAGGGCATCCAATATCATCACTTACCTTTTACTTATGGCATCACATGTAGTGTTTTGCTGAGCATTTTTTATAGTAAGGCCCATTTTGAGTACTACTTGTAAAATTATGATGTGGTACTCTCAGAAGTTCCAGTTCTTAAGTACATGAACAAATATGATTACTATAAGGAGGTAGAGAGGATGTCTACGTATTTTGTGCCTACTATTACGTTAGATACATCATATGCTCATAGACACAGTCTGATCCTGCATGATATCAGATATAGAAAAGAAGTCTGTGGATCAAATAGAAGATCGACAAAGGCAGATCTTATTTTGACCAGACCCAAAGCATGAGGTTATCCCATTGACACAGGAAGAATAAGATCATAAGGCAAAGGGAAGCTCTGGTCCAATAGCTTTGGACGTTCAGTAAAGAGGGAAATTGTGCATTAGACACCCGTCAACATATTATGCCAAAATATTTGTGGGTGAGAGTGATTGTGAACACATTTTCTTGATTGAGGAGTCAATAAGGAAAGCGCTATTGGATAAATTAACCATAGTGCCAAATGCGTATTTTGTGTGTGGAAAAACTGCCTATGTGAAATTGCCTAGGAATTGGTATGGTACATGTTATTTAGCTGTAGTATTTCCTAAAATCTTCCATGTAGATGATTTATGGCCCTTGGAAGGAAAATGAGTTTACAGAGGGAAACATGGTGCAAGTGCTAGAGAAATTGTTGGAGATGTATTTGGAGCCATGATACCTAGTATGGGTGTGATACTGAATGATGTGAAAATTAGAAAGTTGGCAACAATAGTGGATAAGTTCTCTGTGAATACTGCTCTCATTTTATTACTCATTGGTGGGGAGATGGTTTCGATAAGAGCTATGGTTCTTCAAAATCATCTTACTTTAGATGTGTTATTAGCAATAGCCAGAGGAGTCTGTAAATTATTGAAAGTTCAACAGTGGTGCATGTATATTCCTGGCAATAGTCGAGAAATAAAGAAATATTTTAGTAATATTTCAGAGATACATCAAGATGTACGAGATTTGGCTGCAGATGGAATTAGGGAACAAATTGGTAAGGGATTTGGAAGTCCTGGTCAAGGAATAATGGGAGACATCTTGAAACCTATTATAATATCTGACATTTGTATAATCATACTATTAGGAGACATTAAGGCATACAAATGGCAAAAGACACGTCATAATGAAAATATTTTGAAAACACGAGAGCAGCAAGTAGAACGACTGCAGGACAGTCATTATCAGCATCTTAAAGGGTTAGAAAAATTTAGACGGAGACGGCAAACTACAACTACTGTTTAGGTCAGTCTCTTTTACAAGGAGAAAACTTTGAGTGGGTAGATGTTGGTGTTATGACACTAGACCTAAGAGGGGGGAATTGATAGAGCACTTACAGCACCCTAAATTGTATGGGTGCACTAAACTCATGGTTTAAACGCACTCACATGTACTTTTTATTGTTTGCAGTATTTCATGAGTATTAAGATACATTTATTCAAAGTTATATCTACATCGAAATGTATTGTGCACATTTAAATAAGACTTTGTATGTATTAAAGAAATCTATAATCCCTGTGTGTATTATTTGCAGGACAAAATATTATTTGTGCAATGTAATTCGTGTTTAGTTTAAGTTGCCTGAATTGTAGGCCCAGATTGCAGGTTATTGTTGGTTTCTATTTCCCCTTGGTTGTTCAAGAAATAATTAAACAAATCCTTTTTGTACTGGAAGATAGCATGTTCTCATCCTACTGCAGGTGCAGGAATTTGACCTTGTTATTCTTAGATTTAAGGAGATACCCAGAATGTCTTTGAAGAAGACTAGAAGGAGAAAAAGGGGGGACACCTTTTGTGTCTGGCTGATCTGGGAACCAAGGCCACTGGAAAGAAGCTGAACAACACGGCTCCTGTGGAAAAGTACCGAAATGTTGCGAATGAAAAGTTTATTCTGTGATGTACAGGGGGCTGAACATTGTCTTTTTGTATGATGCGCAGGGACAGATGCAAGAGACTTCTGCATTTTTCGGAGGAGAAGAGGCATCTTAGAGCGCGCTCCAAAGCTATCGACCTATTTGACGTGAGTACTTTGTTAGGAAGTCAACACGTGCTGACACCTTTGGGGTATGATACATGGGAGATAGGCAGAATCCTTATTGAGAGCAGATTAGGGAAAGATACTTTTGTTTTCTTCTCAATGAAAAGAGAATTGGACTCGATTCTGTGTTGCATTTTGATTTTAGAGTTCATCACAATATGTCTTTTATGCTCTGTATTGATTTTCATGTACCTATATACTCTGATATTAAGGTGTGTTTATATTCAATTATTTTCGGCCTTATAATAACTCCATCAGTTGAAGTCCAGTGTCTGGGGTCCTTTAACCCATGATGAATTTGTAAGTATAAGCTCGAATTGTTTTGCTCCTCTCTACCACTTTTATCAGGCAAATAAAAGACCATCAGTGTTGGATTCAGTAGGTAAGGCAAGGAATAAATTCAGCGTATTCATTACAGACCCAGCTTAAAGCTCGATGCTGCTATGGGATCTAGGGCTTTTTGAGAAAAGATTGTAATTTTCTTAGTGTGGAAACACCTTTGCTCTGCTTTGCGTCACTTTAAATAAAAAAATGCATTAATGTGGCATTAATGGAGTGGATTGGTGCAACTCTCCATACGTTTTGACACAAAGCCCAATCTTCCAATGTAGCCAGATCAGGTTTTGTATCAAAAAGGAATGCCTATTTGAAGCAGGTGTTAACAAGGAGAAATGTTTTTTTCTGAAAAAAAAACACACATTGCATGTGTGATGCAGTTCACAGCAGACATCCAGAGTGTGGGAACCTTCAATGGTTGTCTATTGATAGGAATTTGTACATGAAGGTTATGCTTCCAATACAAATTTTATGCTAGAAACACACACTCCTCTGGATCATGCTTCATGGCTGTGTTTTGAGCAAGGCATCCTTTTTGTGCGTTAGTGCCGGGAATGACAACAGCAGCAGGCCAGTCTTAATAGATATGACCCTGAGCTGTGTTTCTTCCATTGTGCATAGCAGCATAGCAAGTTTAGTTGCTGCACTGCTTTGTGTAAAAAAAAATATATAGCGATTATGGTCCACAGTTTGTAGTAGGTTCTGGAGAATCTGAAAAAGGGTAGGTTTCAGACAATGGGCTGCGATAGGCATAATTTATCCACTGTTAACTGTTCATCAGATAGTGAAGTGAAGTGAAGTGAAGTGATAGCGAAGATGGCCAAAAACACAACCCATATAAACAGCTGCCTACCTGAAAAATGTCCACTAATAATCCCTCTGAGTCCTCTGATTCTATGTCCCCTCGTGATCCCCTGATCAAATGAATCGAGAAGTGGTGTATCCAGATCCAGTCGTTTAAAAACAAAATCTTTCCACTCGTGGTGTTTGAACTAGTGTGTCCTCGCTCCTAGAACCTTGCTTCTCATATATTAAGTTGATATAACAATAAATGTTATTGTTTTATTTGATGGTATGTAGTCCCTCCTCTTATTAATTAATGTATTTCCTCGTTGCACCTCTTGTGTGTCTGCCATTGTTGGTCCCTCATTACCTTCGGATGTAGTGGCAATTTAGTCCCTGAAGGGGAAATTATCAGAGTGGAACTACAAGAAATGAACTACACGCTGGGAATAGCTGGATGTATTAAATATCTGTGTTTGCTAAAGGAGTGCCTTTATTGCTCGGCATGCATAATGAATCATCCGTGGAATATAATGGTGCACTAATGAGTTTCTGGCTGCTTCGCCATTTTGAAATGCCACTCACTAACACAGGGGATGCAGCAGCTGTTTCCATGGTAGCCCTTTTTCTGTTTTTAAGACATTTTGAACTGTGTGGCCACCAGTGACCACTGAGCAGTGATGTCTGGAGCCTGATGTGTGACATCTACACAGAAGTATGCCTCATTCACAAAGAGATGTAGGGTAGTGGCAATGAACAGGGCTCTTAGATGAATGAAACTCGAAATCTTAATATTAAAATGGTCACCCGTGCTGCAAGTGTCCCTGTTGGCATATGTTTATCCAAACTTCCCTTCTGGAGATGATGATGCTCGCCTTCTCCCTCCGCCTTCATTGCTCACTGATTGTGTCCTCCAGGGGTGGAATGGTCATTCTGCCGCTCTGGCATTTCCTAAGCAGGCTTCAAATAGGGGTTTGCTCTCAGAGCATGGTGGACTGCCATAAACAACCATGCCCCCGTGCTTAATGTGTGCTAGTGTTTGCCATTGGTGGGTACCAGCACTCATTTCAGGGAGCAAGGGCTTATGTTTCATCATCAAAATATGACCCCGAGCAAGAGAGAGAAGTGCAAAAAAGGTAATAGACAGAGGAGGATATTCTCAAGAATATGTGATAAGTATTGCAAAATGAGCTTAACGCAGCTTTCAACATCGCAGTCTATCTCGGGAAAATTATGGCGTGTTAACTAAGTATTCACAACATAGCGGTACCATGCGATAGTCGAACAATAACGTGCCAAATGACCGCGTTAAAACCAACGCAACGCAGCAAAAATGCAAAACACAAGCGCCAAAAAAGCTGCGATGAGGCCAATCGCGATACAGAAATCAGTGAAAACCAGCAACAGGCTTGCAATTGACATGCATCAGAAGGGAAAAATCACCATAAAAGTAGAAAAAAACAGAAAACAAATGCCAAACAACAGCGAAGCACAATGGACGTTGCCCGAGCAAGTACGGAGGAGAACCAGAACCCCGCAAGCCCCCCCGGAGGACTTGCCTGGGACATCAGGGTCAGGGAAGGCCAAGGAGAAGAAGAGAGGGAAGAAGCGCTTCAGTCCGCAGGAAAACAGGATCCTGCTACCGGAGGTGTTAGAACACCATCAACAACTGTTCGTCACCTCCACTATGTCATATGGCAGTCCATCGTTGACAAGGTGAATGCAGTCAGAGTACTGAAGAGGACAGTGGAAGAGGTCAAGAGGTGCTAGAATGATGTCAAGCACAAAACCAAGCTGAAACTCGCCAACAACCGGAAGATAGCAAATGCAGACTGGAGGTGGGAGTCCTGCGCCACAGGAGGACCTGGACGAGATGGAGGAAATGGTGTCCACAGTCCTCACTGGGGAGACGGTGGCAGGAGTTAGGGGCCCGACACTGATCAACATGACCGGACACAACAGCACCAGGGTGATTAACGACTAGGGACTAGGGGGACGGAGGAGATGGGCACTGTGGCACACATGCACAATTGAGTCCAGCACATCTGCGGACAAACCATGCCCCAGCCCCCAACTCCCACCAAGAGACCAATGTACCCAAGTATGCAACTACCCAGCACTGTATAAGCACAAAAGTCAAAGGCACACCACATGAAAGGGATAAGGGGCAGCAAGTAAAGAGCTGCAGGGGAAACTCACCCGAACTGCAGCACACACACACACAACATGAAGAGCACATCAACACTGACAACAATGTGGTACAAACCACAACACGTCCACAACAGAACACAGGACATAACTGGTGCCGACTGGGTGTAGATACTGGCCAGTCACATTTGGCATTGTAGGGAAATGTGAGTTGACAATGTAAAAGTACAAACACACACACGTTATGTCCACTGTCCCCCATCAAATAGGCAGCTCCTCCCAAACAGCCACAATGTACACAGTCATGCAGACCATATTGAAGCATGTACAATGTGACAACATACATGTGGACACATTATTAAACTGCATCTCCCCTTCACATTGCAGAGGGACAATCAACACCTCCTGCAGAGCAGGCCAGACCTCTCTTCTCTGATGATGAAGAGGACCACCACAACTTCGACTCTGATGCCCTCCAACAGCTCTTGGAGAGCCTCCGCACCCCTCCTCCAGGAGCAGGGCAGCCCAGCTCCTATGAGGAGACCCACCCCGTGTACAGACTACACAGCAGGCAGCACCCACCACCATGGCTGCCTCCCAGGACCCCACGAAGAACACATAGCCTTCCAACACCGTGTGTTGGGGTTCCAGGAGAATCTGTCTGAACAGGTGCGGGTGGGCTTCGACCGCATGGCAGACAAACTAGATGCCATACGTGGTTGTCTAAGTCCCATCAGGGACCTCTCACAGTCCCTAACAGACACCCACAGTCTGCTCCATGCTCTCCAATGGACCATGGCTGACATTGCTGGAGCCCTGACTCAGAGAATAGAACAACTCTCCAGTCAGAGTGGCTCTAGCAATGTCACACGGGATTTGGGAAACATGCGGAGGTTAATGGAGACCATGGAGCGGGCGAATGCGGAATGAGTGGCTGCCACAGCTGCACACCAGCGAGTGGTAGCTGGGTTCCTCAATTACCTCAAGACCATCCTCATGGCATTGCTGCCACAAGGCCTGGCGCTGATTCATACTGCTACTACCACTACATCCACATCTCCGCCGCTGAAGTGTCAGTGCCACATAGTGTGGCAGACATTCCACCTCCGGCCCCTGAGGTGTCACTGCCACACAGTGCAGAAGACAGAACACCACCACCCACAAGTGAGGCACATGCAACAGCAGAGGACGAAGATGCAGATGAATCTGCCCTCGGTAAGAAGGACGCAGTAGCATTCATCTCCGCCAGTTTCTGCTTGGTTCTGCCCTCTGCATCATCACCTTCCACTCTACCCCGATGCACTCTGCGAAAGTCACCTTGGACTTCGACTTGGACTTTGATATGCTGTTTGATCGCCAATGACACAGCAATCAGACTGCGGACTGAAGTTTTCCTCTTCCTTTGGACTTGTCATTCCGTGAAGGACTCTGGCTGGCTCCCCATGGGCCAACATCGTCATGTGGGCTTTGCATGGCCCTGCACTGCTCCAGATGCAACACTCCCCTGAATGTGCATTAAACATTCCAAATCACACAGTTGTGTCATCTCTATCGACTTTAAAGTGTGAAAGTATGGATGAATGTAGGCTCACTGGACTCCTCTTACATCCATGTGGCTCATGTCCTAGAGTGGGGGGTCACAAGGTGACACATTGCTGAATGCGGTCCGGGTAGGCCTGACACAACAACAGGGACACACGTATTAGTATGGGGGCCCAGGTGTGGGCATGCCCCCCTGGGCGGAGGGAGGGGCTGGGGTGCAGCTGCTTGGGTGCGCAGGGGCGGGCATGTCCTGCTGGGTGGTGGGAGGGGCTGTGGTGCAGCTGCCTGTGTGTGCATGCGCAGGCATGCCCCGCTGGACGGCAGGGGGGCTGGGGTGGAGCTGCCTGGGTGTGCAGGGCCGGACAGGCGAGGATGTCGTGTGCGATTGTATGTACTCTGCCATTCATGTATCTGGACTCTGTTTCAGATGACGGATCTATTTCAGATGTGGGACCTGGGGAACTGCACTACATACCGGCACGTGGTTGGAGACACACCGGTGTAAGCAGGTGAGCAGTGAGGCCTGGGTGCGCAGTGTCGGCACTCTCTCTCCCTGTCCCTCTCTCTTTTCTCTATGTCTCTCTCTCTTTCCGTCCTTCTCTCTCTCCCCCTTTCTTTTTGTCTTTCTCTCTCTCGCCCTCTCTTTCCATCTTTCTCTCCCTCCCTCTCTCTTTCCATCTTTCTCTCTCTCCCCCTCTCTTTCCGTCTTTCTATCTCCCTATCTTTCTCTCTCTCTATCTCTCTCTCCTTCGCTCCCTCTCTGTCCTTTGATGAGCACAAGACACACCTTCTCATCATGCTTTTTGTCTTGCAGGTCTTTTGTATCCTTCCCCGCCAGGAACAAAGAGGTACCATCATCTGAAGACTGCAGAGAGAAGCGTAGAGTTAGATGCACCGATCAAGACCCTAATACGAGCACGCAAATATGTAAAATGCAACATAAAACACAGATTTAAAAAGCAAGTTAAGGAGGATACAAAAAACAAAGATCTTCCTCGAACCACGAACCCCTGATTTGGCTGTGAGTTACTGCATTACAGCGCATCATGAGAACCTGGCAATAGATGTCCTTCCTGAATAAAGCCCCGCCCTGATGAAGGCCTTCCTATAAATACAGCGCCTTGGTCCCCCCCTAATTAAGGTCGAAACGTGTTGGCTCTCACTATTAAGAGGTTCAGAGCAAACAAGAACAATAATACGCCAAATAATAGGCGTCTCGAGACGGAGTGTCCAAGCTCGTAAATAGAGTTTGAGAATAATCTCTGACCTCTGCAGAACCCTTTTAATAGATAGTATTGAGGACAAAAAGAAAAAGGTCCCAATACCATTTATACAAGTTAGTAGGACTAAGAAGTTCAGATGAGACGTATATTCTTTTGTGAATTGAAAGTATCATTACAATTGTGCCTGATGCTGATATATATGTTTTTTATGTGTAAAAAAACTTATGTTGTTAGTCATGTAGTCTATGTATGTGATGTAAATATTGTCAACTGTTTTGTTAAAAATATTGAAGGCATGCTTATATACATTTGGTGATAGGAACCTGTAATCTAAAGAATACAAAAAAGAAAAGAAAAACATTGTAGCCAAGAGTTAATAAAAAGGACTACTGTGGCAGAAGTAAAGTCTCATTTATGGTTTCTGAGGTATCTGTTTGTTTAAATATTATTACATTGATTCCGGCCTCTGAATTCCTTAACTAAATCACTCCCCTATTTTTGTAGCTGCACCATCCTATGGACATGGTAAAACCCAAAGGCACCAAAACGCAGCACATGGGTGGAGGTGACACTGAAATGGAACGTACACCGGGGGACAGGACCCCCAACAACTTGTAAAGACCCTCCAGACTAACTCCGCACAGTTTGACAAAGTAATCCAGGCTATTTTGGACACTAAGACCTCCTTGAAGGCTCACATCGACTCAATCTCAGTGGAGGTAAACTTACTGCGAGTCGACCACCGTAAGCTGACCGACTGTGTGGAAGAAACCGAGTCTGTGCTGGCAGTCCCACATCCCTCAACTCAGGAATTGCAGGGGAGTCTAAAGACGGTGGAGGCGGAGGTCATCATCATACACCGCAGAGTGGAAGACGCCGAAGGCAGGTCCAGGCGCAACAACATTTGCCTGATGGGTTTCCCCTACCTCCTTGAGGGCCACAGTTTGTAGCTGTACTAAAGGCCCACGGTCTACGAGAATGCTCAGATATTGGCATACCCCGATTCCACCACTGAAGTGCATCATCGTTGGGGGGCAAGATGGCGGCCACTTAGCAGTGGCTGTTCACAGTGGAGCAGTGGAGATTAGACTGGAGCCCCTGTAAACTACTTTGAGAAAACGTTTTTTTAAAAGAAAATCGGCACAAAACTGGCATAAGGCGAATTCTTTCTTTACTGACCTGTCGCGGCTCTGCAGCACGGCTGCTGCGGGAACTAACGCTGGTTCTGACGGCTTTCTCTGCTGGCCATCAAGTCTCCCGAATCCACCCGCGAATGAAGGGGCGGGCACAGGTGGAGCATCCTCGGACCCGCAGTGCAGAGTGGTGGATCTGGAACAGGGCTACGGTGGGAGCAGGCTGCGGAGGCGCCGGTTCGTTTGTGACGAGACTAGGAGGAGACACGGCGCGATGGCCCCCAAGGTGAATGCTAGTAAACTAACCGAGAGGAAGAAGAAGGTTGCCGTCGACTTGGCTTCAGGCGAGGCGGATAACAGCCCAAAAGCGGGAATACAGACTCCCCCGGTAAGAAAACAGAATGCAGTAAGGACAAGGCAAGCTGCTGCTAATGCCCCCATTGCTGATTTCTTTACTAAGGCTGGGAAAGATAAGGGGGCCAAAGCGATAACGCGAACCAGCGAGACTGAGCCAGCGGCAGAGATGGAGATAACCCCCCTAATATAACAGAGGCAATAGAGGTGCAGAGCAGCGCATGGGTTGATCCAGTGGCAATAGAAACAACACTCCCTCCCCTAGAGACTTGTAGTAGAACCCGGGGAAGTGTGGAGGTGATAGCTGGTGCCGTTATGAAGGACTGAGCATTGAATGTGTTTACTGGCTCGGGAGGGGTCAAGGATTGCGACGCTAGGCAACAGGAACAAGGGGCTCTAGTTGCCGGGACGGCTCTACCTACCAAAGTAAGCACTATAAGCTGCATAGATCCTACCATATTGCAGGTGGATGCTCATGGTTCGCAGGAGTGCGATCTGGTCGACAATGTGGCAATTAAATCAGAAGATCAGAGCTATCAGGAATGTGATGTTGTAGATAATGTGCCTAAATTGGAAGTAGACAACGGAAAAGACAAAGGAAAGGATAAAGTCCAGAGTAAATGTTTTTACTCGGTATCAGAGGGAGGTGAATGGTCAGAGGATGATGATGAAGACCACAGCTCCTTTCTGGAAGATAGTGATCCCAACCTAGAGAGCGATCCAGAGCTGAAGTCCCCGGCAACGGCAGTTAAAACCCAAATTGGGTTAAAAGGTCAGAAGGCCTCCCAAAGAGAACTTAGCTAGGATCATTCCTCTGCAATGCCTCTGCAAGGGAGCCCGGGGGGGGTCGACGCCCAGATGTCACTCTTGGAAATTATCCATCAGGAGATTCTCGCCCATACAGAAGAAACTAGACAGGACAGTCGAAAGTCACAAGCAGCAGTTAGGAAAATCCAGGGCGCTGTAAGGAAACTCTCAAAGGCCTGTATCAACTTGGGGGATCGGGTTTCGAACCTTGAGGAGAGGATAGTCTCAAATGAGACGGAGGCTGCCGCCGCCACCAGCAAGGTTGATGCTCAGAGCTCTCAAGTCACGGACATCCTGTGGAAACTGGAGGACATCGAGAATCGTCTCAGACGGAATAATCTCTGGATCCTAGGGGTGCCTGAGGGTAGCGAAGGAACCGATGTAAGGGCCTACATAATCAAACTGTTCGAGAAGGCCTTTCCTGAGCTCCTAGGCTGGAAATGGTCCGAAGAAATTCACTGGGCACATCGTACCCCGTTTAAACCATACAAAAACGCAAAGGAAGGTGATAAACCGAGGGCTATTTTAATTTTCCTGGGTAACTTTGTACTGAGACAAGCAATTGCGGAAATAGCCAGACCGGATGCTAAGAGGGTTATTGAGGGGATGGCATTCTTCGTCCGTCCGGACTTCTGTCACATGACAGTTGAAAGATGTTGGAGACTCAGACAGCTGATTAAGCCATTCCAGGTCAGAAAAATGCAGGCCTATTTGGTAAATCCGGCTCAATTGAAAATAATTAATGAAGGAAAGACATTATTTTTTTCATCAGAAATCAAGGCCAAAGAGTATCTAGAATCCCAGGGGAAGTAACTTAATGAGCAATAATATTCTCTCATATAGATAATTGTAGTTTTATATAAAACATTCCCAGGATCAGAGGCCTTTTGAACTATTCTCAGTGTAGCTTAAGGGTTGTAAGGGGTATAGCAATGTAGGTTATTTGAATGCACTGTATTTTTCTCCACTGCTCCAACTGTGACCATCACGCGCACAGATTAGTCTGAGCGCCTCACGAGTGATTGTACAGGGAATGGGAGGAGGGGCGGGGTTGGGGGGCAGGCAGGGTGGCCGAGGGGGGGGTCAGGGAGGCCAGAGGGGGGTGATTGGGTGGCAAGAAAAAAAAAATGAGATGACTTGGTGTTTCGAGTTAAACAATATTGGTTTGTCAGTATCATTGAAAAATGTAGCAGCAATAGTAGTCAGGGAATGCTTAGAACGTTTAAACTATAGATATGACAAAAATTAGAATTTGTACAGTAAATGTTGTTGGGTTAAATGACTGGAGGAAACGCCAACGGTTGGGACACTTTACTAAGTATAATAACATTGATATTCTTTGTATACAAGAGACCCATCTTCCCTGGGCAAAAAGAAATTATATGAATATTACAGGGTATGAATTGTTGGCTTGCTCTTCTCAAACATCGACAATAAGAGGGGTCGCTATCTTGGCAAGGCCATCACTTGGGGGGAGCAAGCACTCTAAAGCAGATAGCTCAGGGAGGTGGGTCATAGTGGAGCTCAATATAGGCTATACAGTCTGTGTAATCTACGGTTCCAACCAGGACGATCCAGAAATTTATGATTATCTGGAGGGAGAGCTAGCCAACTGGCCTACCCCTATCACAATTTGCGGGGATCTGAATATCTCGGAGGAATGGAACATGGTGGCCAATTACTCAGGATGCAAACCTAGAGTATATCGTGCACTAGATGCTCTTATAATATCCCACGGTCTTATTGATGTCTGGGGGGGTGACGGAGCCATCGGACCCAGGCTATACATATTATTCTGGTCCCGCTCAACGTTATTCCAAACTTGACTATTTTCTGATATCGTCTTCAGAGATAAACAAGGTACATATTAAGAAATTACCGAAGTCAATTTCGGATCATAGCCCTCTGTTGTTGGTCTGTGAAATGACTAAGGTGGAGAGGAAGCACACTAGCTGGACATTTGAGAGGAAATTACTCTCGGACTCCAGGTATGTGGAGCATATCAGAAAATGGGCTAGAGAATTCTATGATGCTAACCTCTACAGTACGTCGCGTAACGGCGTTTGGGAGGCATTTAAAGCTTCTTTTAGGGGCGAAACGATAAGCTGCTCAGCAAGGATAAGGAGAGAGGATAAGAGAGAGATCGAGAACCTCATGAGCGAGCTAGTGGTAGCGGAAGAACAACATATTAAAGATATTAGTCAAGGGGTACATGGTCAGGCAAATTTAAATAAAATCTCAACCATCAAAGCTGACCTCCAGCGAATAATAACTCAGAAAGAAGTCAATGAATATCAGGCCTCTAGGACAAGGCGCTATGAAACAGGGGAACAGACTGAGGGGGCACTGGCCTTAAGAGTAAGACAAGAGAGGACCAAAAACACAATTTCTAGTATTCAGGAAAATGGAAATGAGTATAGCGAGCCATCAGATATTTTAAGGGTTTTTGAAAACTTTTATCAAATGTTGTATGATGACGAGGGAGGTATTAATGATCAAAATCCGATATTTGAGGATGGGCGTCCAGGGCTAGATGAGCTGACCAGGGAAGACCTCGATAGAGATCTGGCTTTGAGCGAAATAACTGCAGCCCTGCAGGAGCTAGCTGCCGGAAAGGCCGCAGGCCCAGACGGTATCCCTCTCGAGGTGTATAAATGCATGGAAAAAGAGATTGCCCCTATCCTGCTGGACCTATTTAACGGTATTTTGTGTCCAGGCATAATACCGGATTCTTAGAAGGAGACCAATATCGTCATCTTTCATAAGAAAGGGAAGCCTAAAGAACTGAGGGGTCCTATTGCCCAATCTCGCTCATAAACGCGGACACAAAGTTATATTCTAAGGTCTGGGCTACTAGGTTGGGGTGGATCATAGGTCATCTCGTCTCCCCGTGGCATCACGGGTTCGTGCCGGACAGAAGTACGACGGACCACACTAGTCGAGCAATAGCCTTATTTGACGCCCTCGGCACCACGGGGAGAGACATGGCCATGATCCTCCTCGACGCGGAGAAAGCTTTTGATCGCGTGGTCTGGGATTTTTTGTGGGTTATTTTGGTCGGTAGAGGCTTCGGCAGTAAATTCGTGAGGGCCATTAAAGCCATGTATTTTGACCCAGTGGCTAGGGTTCTAGTCATGGGCCAGCACTCAGATAAAATTATAATAAAGAGGGGAACTCGTCAGGGCTGTCCATGCTCCCCAATCCTATTTTCCCTATATATAGACCCCCTCATACAGAAAATTTTAGCCTCCTCTCAGATCAGTCCGGTGGTTTGCAATGGCTTTACTACAAAACTGTTAGCTTATGCCGACGATCTGGCAATAATAACTACGGATCCTCATCGAGCTATGCCTGCTTTATCACAACTAGCTAAGGAATTCGGATACCATTCAGGCTATCTTCTAAATGAAGGGAAAACCCAGATTATATGCACTAAGAACATCATTAAGACGAATCAGAGATTCGTAGACTCAGCTGTATATCTAGGGGATAGGGTTAATGCCTCGGTAGATAAGATCATAGAAGAAAACTACCCACCCCTTATTTAGTCAATGGAAACAGATTTAAAAAGAATCGATGTTTTACATCATTCTCTGATCGGCAGGGTCAATGTTCTAAAAAGGACCATGTTCCCTAAAGTATTATATCTTTTTAGGGCAATTCCATTATTATTAGGAGACAGCCTGATCAGGAGAATAGAATCTACTTTTGTAAGGTTTGTCTGGCAATATGGCAAGATTAGGCGCTCGATTAATCTCCTGTCACTTCCATTGGCAAGAGGGGGATTAGCAATGCCAAATCTTAGGTTCTATCATTACACCTGCTTACTTATACAAATGAATATATTGTTCCAACCCGTTTCTACTCCCCAGGAAGATCTGGCTGGGAATCAGAGCCCTCCCTCTATTTTTGGCTGCTTTTGGGGAGGAAGGCCTTCGATCTGTTGAATTGTGAAGTTGAACGCAGATATTACAGGAAAGCCAGATATAAGATCTTGGATGGTGCTTGGGGAACATGGAAAGCCATTAGAAAAATCCTGACCACCCTTAAAATTAACGCTTATATGAATCTGTGGAAATCTAGCCTTCTCCCTCACTTAGGATGGAATAATAACTCTATGGTTTGGAGGGAATGTGGGAAAATGCGTTTGTGTGACATCATGTTAGGTAATGAAATCCTTAGTTTTGAGTTGATAAAGCAGAAATATGGCGCCCCTCAAAACCATTGGCTCTTATATGGGCAAATCGCTCAATCATTGGCGGCAGTAAGACCAAGGCTTACGCTGTCTTCGGATAATCCAATGGTTGACTATTTAATAGGTGCGGGTAAAAAGATAAAAATAGTCTATAACCATCTTCTCCACAGCCTGCAGGACGACCTGGAGAAAACTGAAACCTCTCTGGCACAGAAGCTGGGGGACCCCGATGTTGATTTAGACCTTGCTCTGCTCTTAAATAAGAAAATACTTTGATCTTCAAATTTAAGGGCCCAACATTATAAGGCCCTGTTTAATCTCTATTATACCCCCGCGAAATTGCACAAATGGGGAGTAAGAGAAGATGATAGATGCCCTAAATGTAATAGTGGCCCTGCAGATCTTCTACATATGTTTTATTACTGCCCCAACCTTACCTTAATTCGTAGAGAAATAACTCTGTTTTTGGAGGGGCTGCTAGGTCATAACATCGATTTATCCCCTACCCTGGTCTTAACAGGGACAGACGACAAGCTAAGGGCGGGGAGGGATGTTAAAGCCCTTGTCTTTATCTCGGTCGCTGTCCTGCGAATTTTAATTTCTGCAGGCTGGAAGGATACTATTGACCCCACTTTTCAGATGTGGCTTGCCAGATTTCTGGGCATGCATAATATAGAGTCATGTCTATATGAATTTAAAGGTAAAAAAATTTTAAGAAATGGGCAAAACAATTTGGGCACCGTTAAAAAACTGGAGGGATTCTAAATCATTAACCTCATGATTCATATTTATCTGCTGCTATCGGCTTCGCCTAGCCCTCTTCCTTCACTGGGTTTCCCTAGCAATTTAACTCGTATGAAAATTTTTTTTTTATAAAATGTACATCCCCTGACTGTTTTTATGCTTACTAAATTATGTCTATTAATAATATTGTACTTTTTGTATCAAGATTTTAATGAACTGTATTTGTATTGATTTATTGTTTGACTGACACCATGTCTCCCAGAGAAGAAAAAAACCAAAAAAAACAAAAATGAAGTACATCATCGTCGTGGGTCATACTTACAAGTCAACAACGCCTACGGGAACTGAACTTCAAATAGGCGCTCTTGATCCCTGCCTTCTTGTTGTCGACAGTGACAAGGCTCATACTTTCCAATCACTAGAGGATGTCTGGACATGGTACATACAAGGGAACTGTTGCAACTGACACCCCCAGAACAAACTGATGATGACTGGCTAGTTCCCAAACCACAACGCTGCAGACGTAGTCTTCGTAGACCACAACCTACCAAAGTACAAGCAACAGAGGACCATGCTTGTGCAGTGGTCTCTCTCCACACCGTGAACTCCCTTGTTTCCTTCAAGACTGACACCCTTTGGAGTCGGGATTGGGCTTGGTGACTCACACTCCTCATGAGTTGGGATTCAACTTGAACCGAAAGTCACTCCAAGGTCAGCAGATGACTTGTAAGTATGGGGCCAAGGCTGTGGCTCTGGCCTAGCGCTGGGTGGTCTGCTCATGACACTTGCTACCACCTTGAAGGTAAGACACCAAGGGCACAGGACTATGAGGTGTTTCTGTATGCAGGGCCCATACTGATGACTCGCAGGACATTGCTATTCTACTACAGGGACCGAACTAGACCCCCCACCCAGATGCCACGCTACCCGCAAGCTCCTACGTGCACTCTATGTTTAAATGCCTTTTTGTCTGTTTTCTTACCTTTTATGTTGCCTTCATTAAGTAGTTTGGGGGGGGTTCCGGATGTGCCCAGAGAGGGTAACTGTCCTGGAGGGGATTGTGTTCTACACTATTTTTATGATTTCATGAGCTACTCTACTAGTGTCCAAGATGATACTCGCCACCTGCCAGCATGCCAAGGGTCCACACAGCACTTCCTGGGCCCTCATGAGCTGGTCTGGGGTGAGATGGGGAATCGTACGCCCGCTTCCCTTGTTGAATGGTACGATTCACATGGCTAGCACACAGGCTGACACACATGTTCCCCAATAACTCATCATTACCTGAAACGTGCGGGGCATGGCCACACCAACAAAGCGTCACTGCATTTATGCTTATTTCTAGGAGCGACATGTCCACATAGCCATGCTCCAAGAAACGCCTCTTACCACCACCGAATTACACCAACTCCGCACTAAATGGAGGGGATAGGTGCTCCGTAGCCTCTTCCTTTTACCGGGTGGTGCTAATATTGATTGCACCAGGAGTACCATATGTTGTGACCACACAGTAAGTGGACCTGGCAGGCAGATATGTGGTACTAGAAGGTCTTCTAGACGGCTCACTCCTAGCACTGACTACGATATACGCTCCCAACACCTGCCAGGTTGAGTGTTACAATAAACTGACACCGGCACTCCTTAAAGACCCATCCTCCCCGCTTTCTTGGGCAGTGACTTCAACTGTGTTCTGGACGTGGTTCTTGACCATTCCACGCCACCCCCTACAGCAGCTGCCTCTGAATGTGCTACTCAACATCTTCGCCAGTGAGTGACACACATGCGGCTTCCAGATGCATGGCAGCTCACACATCCGATACGCCGTGAATATTCCTTTTATTCCCACATACATGACGTACATACCAGAATTGACCTCCTGCTATTCCCAGCCCACCTCAGGAGCCAGCTGGCCGAAGCGGAATTCCTGGCATGCACCCTATCTGATCACTGCCCATTGATTCTCACTGTACGATGGGGACACTAGCGTCCCCACATACCCACTTGGCATCTACAAGTGGAACCCCAGGTTCTGCTTCACTCAGTTTAATTACATTCACCACACTTATCTCTCCCCTGGCCGTAATCAACGCATATTTCCCGATGCTCTCCCTGGAATGTCCCCGGTGTAAATTGCAGAATGCAGATTTCAGACATGTGCTGTGGGTATGTGCACCATTATCACCACAACAGTGGTGGGTGGTCTAACCACCCTCTCACTCCCACCCCTGAATCCTGCCTATTGGGATTACAACCCCGCGTGAAGGGAGATAAACACTTGCACCTTTTTATTGACCTCGCCTTCCTCTTGTTTAAGCTAATCATAGCCATGGCTTGGAATTCTCCTGCTCCTTCGGAGATTCTAGGTTGGCTTAGAGTGCTGCTGATATGGACCATAGCTAAGGCGCACACTCTCAGACTACTCTGCCTGAGGGATGATTCCCCATGGGGGTGAATGTTGGGAGACTCATCTGATTGCAGTGGAAACCAAAACCGATGCACGGCTACCTTGAACACACACCATGACGCATACACTCACCTGTGGCACACCGACAGGTTAGACCACGACTACCATACCGTCACTTCTTTCTTCACAATGCTCCTCAACCCTTTCGGCACTCTCACGTATTCCTTGCAACAGCCCATCCCCTGCGCACGACAGCCCGACCATACAGCCATCCTCAGCGAGCCAGCCAACCCTCCTCTCCTATCCCCTCCCTGTGGCATGCTTGGCGGCTACCAGACCCGCAAATTTGACATCTCCATGTATTGTATTGTATTGTAATTGCATTTATGTAGCGCTTACTACCCCTGACGAGGCGTTGAAGCGCTTTTTAGGCGGGTAGCACGCTACTCCAGGACCCCTAGAGGATTAGTGTTGAATTAGTATAGTGAAACATGCAAGTACATTATAAGTGGTGGATAGGTTAGTCAGTTATTTGGATTTGGAATTTGGAATGATAGCAGAAGGATAGAGGAGGAAAACAATGTTTGTATTTATATAGCGCTTGTTAGCCCTGATGGGGTGTTTATTGGAGTGAGAAGTATAGCGGAGTGATAAAAGGGCAAGAAAGGTTTGCATTCATATAGCACTTGTTACCCCTGATGGATGTTGAAGCGCTTTTCTGGCGAGTAGCAATCCACTCCGGAACTCATAAAAGATTAGTGTTGAAAATAAGTATAGTAAAATATGAAGTAATTTGAGTAGTGGATATGTTATTCAGTTATTTGGGTAGGGAAGGGTAGGTGGCGGGATAGTGAAGGGAAATAGGTTTGTATTTATATAGCGCTTGCTACCCCTGATAGGGTTTTGAAGCGCAAGTAGCACGCTACTCTGGAACCCATCAGGATTAGCGTTGAATTAGTATGGTGAGACATGAAAATAATTTTTGTGGTGGATATGTTAGTCAATTATTTGGATTGAAAAGGGTTGGGGAGGGGTAGAAAAGAGGGAATAGTTTAGAAAGGTTTGTTTTGGGGGATCGGTATAGTAAAAGAGGTGTAAGATGATGCAAGGAGGGGTAGAGTAGGAGAGAGTCTAGAAAGGGGTATTTTGGGGATCATAGTAGTGGTATGGTGTTTGGGGTTAAATGAGAGAGTGGATGTAGAGGATATATTAAGCGAAGTATAGGCTGAGAAATAGGGAAGTGCATTGGAAATGCTAAATTAGAAGAAAGTGATAGATATATAGATCCATAAGCACATTGAATGTATATAGATGCATAATGGAGGTATGTATATTGGGCAGCATTTCTGGCCCTGGACCCGGTCAGTCTCAAACAGGCTCAAACAGGCAACTGCCCTTGTCCTCTCCGCCATTAAGAGTCTCAAACAGGCAACTGCCCTTGTCCTCTCCGCCCTTAGCCTTGACGCCCGGGCTGAGACGCCCTAAGCCTGGCCTTATATAGCCCTAGTAATCAGGTGACCCCATCAGCCAATAAGAACCCTAGCACTAACACTCTCCAAACACAACACTACCCCTAAATATCTAGAACCAATAGGAGACCAGGACCTTACAGACAATCGTAGCCCTAGTCCAAGCACCCAATCAGTTCAAAAACCCTAATCTCTACGTACAATAGAGGCCCTTGTCCTACCAGTAGTCCCACCCCAAGTCCAAGCAACCAATGGCACAGGAAGCCCTTGTCCTTACTTCCAATAGAAAGCCTAACCCTACTCTTAGTCCCACAACCAGTCCAGCAACCAATCACACCAGAAGCCCTAATCGCTACTTCCAATTAAAAGTCTAACCCTAGCCCTAGTCCCACCCTAATCCCAACAACCAATAACACAGGAAACCCTAGTCCCTACTTCTAATAGAAATCCACCCTAGCCCTAGTCCCAACCCTACATTGATTGAATCACAGACCCAGAAACCAATCAGAACACTCAAATACCCAACCAATGAAGACACTAACCCTAATCCAATAGAAGCATCAGATACAACCACCAATCAGTGTACACATGTAACAAACAATATCAGACCATATAAGGTCCCAGCGACCTCAGACAAGGTTTGCTGGCCAGGTAGTTGGAAGCTGCTTTTCCTGTTCAGAATCTCCTAGGAGACAGTCGGGCTCAATCCACACTTTGGACTTCTGCAGGTAAAGGCCTCCCTAACTTGAAATCTAACAATACTGTTTGAATAAAACTTTACTCCCTCTACTGGACAAAAAACGAAGTGCACAGTCCCTAGTAAACACAGTTTAAATAGCTCACAGAAGCACCCTCTGATGTAGAATATCCCTGTTGCTGGGGGGCGGGGGGAAACAGGGGGGCTGGTTTCACTGGCTTGTGAACACAAAATGGTGGCTGGGGGTGCACTGTTTTAACTTACAGGTCTTAGCACAGAGCAAAGGAGAAATTTGGAGGGAAAACTGAAAGTCATCAGCAATGAGAGGGAAAAACTACAGCATTTGGACTGCAAATCCCACAATTCAACACATTAAATGGAAGCAATCATGGGCAGGAAGAAACACAAGTTTAAAACACAAAACGGGTGATAAAATATCCATTCACAGCCAGGTTAAAACTACAATTTTTAAACTGTAACAACCACAGGCAAAGACAGAAATAACAGAAAGGGAAAATCGTTTTTTAAAAAACTTTTGTTTTGGGGAAGAGACAACACTAGTCTGCCTCCTTACCACTTCCTGGACTCTGGTCACTGCAATCTGGGGCACAGGGTGCACTGGTCACCGCCGTAAATACAAAGGGAATGTGTGTTGACTCTGCATTTCATAATTTGTTATTCACGGACCTCGGAGCTCTCAAATTGTTAAATTGTTGTTCTTTTTTTTCCTATTCTCTTTCTCCCTCCATATTTCTCCCTCTCCCTAGTCTCTCTATAAAGGTGAATACTGCACAGCACATCCTGCATTTTACCATCACGAAGCTTACAGTATTTGACATCTCAATGCTTAATTTGTGCCTTAATGCCTTAATGTTCATGTACATTTTATGTTGGGAGCGACACTGTTACACACTGCAATCTGCAAATTGTGCTGTAAATACATTTTTTTTTTTTAAAAGACAGTATGACAAGGCGATCCCCCAAACACCTTGGTTCAACACCCCATATGGGACCTCCAGAACAGGGCCCAATCCTGCAGAGACTCCAAAGATGGGTTGAGTGCTCTAGAAAATGTATTTTGAATTGGGTATACTATGATGATTTTAGGCTGCATACAATATTACAGAATCGGTCACAATACTCCAGATAATGGCATCATAATTGAAATCAATACTCCAGAGTCTGATGTCTTGTAAATCGGAAACAATACTTCAGACAAGGGCCTCAGAATTGTACACAATATACTCTATGTGCTTCCAGAAATGGACACAATTCTGCAGGTGAGATAACTATGCATAATACTGCACAATTGGCTTCCAGTATTGAGCACAACACTCCAGGTGCAGGCTCAGGAAATGAATGATATACTATAGATGCGCCACAGAGAGCTAGTCTCAGGCACTTCACATTAGAATCGGGATAACCCCTTTAGAACCCAACACATCATGACAGGTGACCTTAAAAAGTGAGCATATCGATCCCTGATGAGATTTCCACACCTAGATAAAACACTCGAGATGAGACATCTTGACATGAACAACACATTTCTGATTAAGCCTTCAAATTGAACACAATGGGCCTTATCCACAAAGGTAAAAGTTTAGTATTTTTTTGCTATACACAAAACTGCAAGTGTAGTATTTTTACGACTGCAGAGGCTATTCTATCTTTTAATGTGCTAAGTTTTCCACAGTTGTAAAGACACTACACGTAAAACTACACTCGTAGTTAGTGAATAGCAAAAAAATAGTAAACTTACATCAAAAGTGTATCTTTACCTTGTGAATGAGCCCCAATATGTCAGATATGACTTCCAGAAATGCACACAATGCTACACATGAAGCCTCACTGTTAAAGTGTTCAATTTGGTAGTTTGTCAATGGTTATACCTCTCCTTCCATATTTCGAAATTCCTCGTTTTCTGCACTGCTTGCCATAGTTACTTGCACACTATGAAAACTTCAAGATGGCCAGTGGCGGCTTGCATGTCTTGCGGGTGGGGAGGCGGGCGCGGGAAGCCGCAAGGGAGTTGCAGGATGAGGGGGGGGAGAGGGTAGAAAAAAAAAGTTACCTTGAGGCCGGGTCCCAAGTATCTGCTCCTGCTCTCCTCCCTCCGACTCTAGGAACAGGAAGCATGCAGTCAGGCTCCCTCCACTAAGCCAACCACAAGATTGGTTTGAGCACCATGACATAGCCTCAGCCAGGGGCTGCAGGAGTGGGCATGTTCTCCATGCAGGCTGTAATGCAGCCTGCACGGAGAAGGGGGAAAGTGTGGATGACTGGTTTGGGCAGCCCAAGAGGGCCGACCAAACAGTCATTGCGCACTTAGGAGTGGACAAACTGTTGTAATTTAGCAATGATTAGGTTAAGCATTAGCAGATGACATCTTGTATTTAGAGACTATCTTGTCCATTTACGGACTTCATTTTGTATATCTCTCGTCCATTTTGTTTGCCATGTGCTCTCCATGTGCTCTGTCCAACCTTTCTGTCAACTGCTCTTGAAATCTGCCTAGAGACAAGATATATTTAGTCTCCTCTGTTTTGCACATGCTCAGTTGAGCATACAGCTGTCTCCAACTTGTAACTGTCAAGATGTGCCCACCAGAATTAGCTGTCAGCCCCTCCCACTTGTTGCTAGCACACTCTCTGTAAGACGTTATATGTATTTGAAACCAGCATTCTATATCTTGTAACTCCTTCATTTGAGTCCCTGTGTGGGTATAAAAGGACCAAGCTCCTTCTAGTCTGTGTGCTACCTCATACTCTACCGAAGGGTGTTGTGTGAATGTAGTTCCACCTCATGAGGTTTAATAAACTCTGTTTTTTCTATTCCAGTTTCTGTGCCAACTTCTTGCTATTAGTCTAAGGACTCTGTGTAGAGAAGGGTGAATCCCTTGCACTGGTAGGCCTGGCTGAGGCTTGCTACCACAAAACCACTTCTCCCCTGATCCGAGAGCAGAGCAGCCCCATCCACCCCCCGCCCGCAAAGCCGCAGGACATGAATTATATAACGATAATAATCTAAGTTATTATCATTTTATGTTTCTACATGGCACTGCTTAAAAGCAGTGGGGTGATGCTTCTCCGACATAGCGGAGGAGCCGCCACTGAAGATAGCCCAGGACAAGCCAACTTTACACCAATGTTCTGCATGCCGTCTGTGTCAGGGTCACTTGCACTGCTGTTGCCTTTCATTTAACTGTTCCATATATGATGGTCTGTTGATGTGAGGGTAGTCTGAACTGTTGCTGTGTGCAATTATACAGGGTCTATTTACATGAACGAGTCTTGAACTTGACTGGAAGCTAGCCCACAGTGACTGGTAGCTAGCCCACAATGACAGGAAGCTAGCCCACAGTGACTGGAAGCTAGCCCACAATGCGAGCCTTATCTGCACTGTAGGAGTCCAGCTCTCTCCACCGCCGTTAGCGCCCTCTTCTCGTTCCAGGTCCTGTTCTTGTAATACTGACGGGGCCAGTTTACAGTGATTGGCCTTTCCTAGACATAGTGGTGGAGAAGCAGAAATGGAGAGAGGGATTTGGTGTGTGTGTGCACTTGTGTGTGCGTGTGTGTGTGTTTTTGCGTGTAGGACACTTGCATTGCAGCTGTCTTTGCTGTGTGCGGAATTTTGAGCCCTCCAATTTCACAGTGGTCTCAAAACCCAATCAGACCTCATTAAACAAAGGAACATTCTCAAATATCTTTTGTTGGTAATTGTTAGCGATGCATAAGTGGGTACCCACAAATGTTTTTCCCCTCTCTACTGGATGGTCCCTTTAAGGCCGCCAGCTATTGTGAAAAGCAAGACCATAATCCCTGGAATATGCCAGAAGAATACTGGGTATTCATTATTATCTCTCTCTCCGAATAGTCCAGAGACAAACCGCACCTCCTGGTTCTTTTGAAATTTCAGCTCCAAAACCACTTGAATATTATTCATGAATACAGATACCAGAGCCCACAGTTCACCCCTTCCCATCCTCTTTACAGAAAAACACAGCTGAAAATTAAGAAAAAACTCGAATTCCTCCGCAAATAACCAAAAGCAATAATTATTTGTAATGATGGAGCATGGTCTCCCTCCAGCACCTGCAGAATTATCACAGCTAATGGATTCCTGAGCCTTCATTTCTTGTGGGGTGGTTTTAATTGGAAAATGCACAAAATGCATGTTTCATTATTAATGGTAAATGAAACTAGAAGAAAAACCCGCGGTAGCTGCAGGGAGTCTGTCAGTGCAGCCCTCTTGTTGGGGATAGTAGAGGCGACACACGTGGCGTGGAGCTAGGGGTTGTGGATCCTGTCCTGGAATGGCCGTTGGTGTTTCTGCCGCTGTGCACAGTAGTCTCACTCGGGATAAGAAAATGGAAAGGATGAGGCAAAAAATGTGGGAATGAGTTAGAAGTCGGAGGGGCTAGAAAAGATCAGTGGCATCAGATGACTCAAAACAGTTGGCTGGAAGATGTGCGTCAATTCACCAACGTTTGAGGGGCAGAGGAAGTGACATCATGCAGCATCTGACTATTGATGACATCACAGGTTTAATTCTAGCCCACCCCTAGCCCCGGAACAGTATCTACTTGCCTCGAAGTAGTTGCAAGCAAGTAATGGAAACTGTAGAAATTAAACAGCCCTATTAGCCTCGCGTGCTTTCCTTTCTTGCTTCCTCAGAGAGGGGTAATGAGGGCAGTCAGCGTCACTGGTACCAAAGAAAAGGCCAGGGTATCTATTAACCCTGTGCGTAGTATGCGTAGTGGGGCTACGCGAAGCTATGCGAAGTGGGCAAGAAACTACGTCCACCTACGCACTTCGCGTAGCCTCACTACGCGCCACCCGCCTCCCTCCCGCCCTCCCTAAATACTACCCGCCTCCCTCCCGCCCTCCCTAAATACTTAAATAACCTTTTTAAAAAGAATAAAAACCACTTACCTTGTCGGCTGCGTCTCCGGGGCTCGCTCTCGTAACCGCGCCGCCATCTTGGATACTAATGCGCATGCGCAGCCGCCCACGCATGCGCATTTCTCTTTTTAAAAGGTTATTTAAGTATTTAGGGAGGGCGGGAGGGAGGCCGGTGGCGGGCAACTTCGCTACGCCCTCGGAGTGGGCGTAGTGTTGCCTGCTACGCCTACTTTCTAAATGGCGAAATAGGCAACACTACGCCCACTCCGTGGGCGTAGTGAAGTACTACGCCCAGGGTTAGTATCTACAGTGGAGATGGCGTCAGAGAGAGAGAGATCGAAAGGAAAAAAGAAAAATGGAAGAAAGGAAAAACAGAGGGCAAACTGAGAAATTGGAGCAAACAAAAAAAGTCATATAAATAAAAAGGAAGAAACATGTACAAATGGGACGGAGTTCCCAAGTTAAAGTTTCGTTTTAGACCCTATCTCTGAAGATTTTTTTTTTATTTCAGGAGTATTTTATTAAGCATTTTTCATAAACAATAAACAATAAAGAGCAAACTAAAGATAAAAAAAGAGTCTAATAATACAAGGGGCCAATCTGAGATACACATTTCTGTATCGTACAGACATGGATGGTTGGTAACAGTTGATGAGCATAAGAAAAGCAACATCTGATGTCTCGATGGGCCCTTGAGTGGAATTGTCTGACAAATAATAAATGATGGAGGTAGATGAAGAGAGAAGACATTTTTAAAGGTGCATATCCTAATAAATCTTGGAGTATATATATCAATATGATGGAGGGGATCAAATACGTACTTTCCCATTGGATGCCTCATGAGACACATTTGCCACATAAATGTGTATTAGGGAAATCGGGGTTAACGAAGGGTGATATTTTGTGAGGTTATAATGAAACTCCTAAAAGATATAGGATCAGGGCAGCATTATACATCACTGCTGCTAGTGCCAGTTGTTATTCTGACGTCATCTTGTTCACTTATGACTTTCAGCTACACAACCTCTGACCATTTACCACGCTCTCTCCCCCTTAGCTGATTCCTCATGTCTGTCCATATGTGCCAGGGCTCTGAGTTGTGCAGATCATACTAATCCAAGCACTTCTCCGCCACAGGACTAGGTTAATGTTGAGAGGTTAAGGTTGGAAAAACTCTCTGTACCCTCTCCTGTACCCCAGGGTAGGTCAGGAACTGCTGAGTCGTAATGTAAACTGATGTGAGTTTGTGTACCTGTTGGTTTCCTTTTTAGGTTGAGCACCTCTTGTGTATACTTTAGTATATACTTATATGTGTATATACTTTGTGGGCTCTGGAGATCAGCCCTAAGACTTGTCTGCTTCTGCTTTGGGACTTTTTTTCTGTTCAACTGCCTCTATTGAACTGTCTTGATAGAAAACGACCAGTAGAGGTTAGTAAAATGCCAGAATTGCTTTCTGCTTCTTCAACTGGCTCTATTTAACTGACTCGATAAAAAGCGACGATTAGAGGTCCGTAAAATACCAGAATTGCTTACTGCTGTGGGACTTAGGGGGATATTCTCAAGAAAATGTGATAATTACTGTAAAATTAGCTTAACGCAACTCTTCATATCGCAGTCCATCGCGGGGAAATGACGCTGTGTTAACTAAGTATTCACAACACGGAGGTACCATGCGATAGGCCCACGACAATGAGTCAAAAGTCTGTGATAAAGTCAACGCGACGCCACAAACATGTGAAACACAAACGCAAAAAACGTTGCGATGAGGCCAGTGAAAACCTGCAACAGGCCTGCAACTCACACACGTCAGGTGGGAAAAATCAACATAAAAGAAGAAAAAAAACAGACAAACAAATGCCAAACAACAGCGAAGTACAATGGATGTTGCCAGAGCAAGTACGGAGGACAACCATAAGCCCCCTGGAGGACCAGCCTGGGACGTCTGGATCAGGGAAGGACAAGGAGAAAAAGAGTAGGAAGAAGCGGTTCAGTCTGCAGGAAAACAGGATCCTGATAACGGAGGTGGTAGAACACCATCAACAACTGTTCGTCACCTCCACTATGTAATTGGCAACAAAATACGGACTATGGCAGTCCATCGCGGACAAGGTGAACGCAGTCGGAGTGCTGAAGAGGACAATGGAAGAGGTCAAGAGGCGCTGGAATGATGTCAAGCTCAAAACCAAGCTGAAACTCGCCAACAACGGGAAGGCAGCAATGCAGACTGGAGGTGGTAGTCCTGCGCCACAGGAGGACCTGGATGAGATGAAGGGAATGGTGTCCACAGTCATCAGTGGACACAGACTCCTGAGGCGATTAGCCGGAAGAAACGCTCGATATTTTTTAAAATTGCAAATTCTTCTAGTGTGTTTTTTAAAACTTAACTCACCTGTTCCCTGGGCACTCCCCCCTCAAAAAGCTACCTGACATCCCCGCGCAGCGGATCTTAGCGCTGCCGCGGGTAGGAAACTTCGTTCGCCGCCATTAACAGAGCCTACAGGCCATGCCCACTGCAGGGAGGCCACGCCCACAACCAAGCACTATATAAGCCGCGCCGCGGTTGGCACGCATTAGAGGACACAGACTCCTGAGGCGATTAGCCGGGAGAAACGCTCGATATTTTTTAAAATTGCAAATTCTTCTTGTGTGTTTTTTAAAACTTAAGTCACCTGTTCCCTGGGCATCCCCCCTCAAAAAGCTACCTGATATCCCCACGCAGCGGATCTTAGAGTTGCCGCGGGTAGGAAACTTCATTCGCCGCCATTAACAGAGCCTACAGGTCACGCCCACTGCAGGGAGGCCACGCCCACTACCAAGCACTATATAAGCCGCGCCGCGGTCGGCACGCATTAGAGGACACAGACTCCTGAGGCGATTAGCCGGGAGAAACGTTCGATATCTTTTTAAAATTGGAAATTCTTTTTGTGTTTTTTTTAAAACTTAACTCACCTGTTCCCTGGGCACTCCCCCCTCAAAAAGCTACCTGACATCCCCGCGCAGCGAATCTTAGCGCTGCCGCGGGTAGGAAACTTCGTTCGCCACCATTAACAGAGCCTACAGGCCACGCCCACTGCAGGAAGGCCACGCCCACTACCAAGCACTATATAAGCCGCGCCGCGGTCGGCACGCATTAGAGGACACAGACTCCTGAGGCGATTAGCCGGGAGAAACACTCGATATTTTTAAAATTGCAAATTCTTCTTGTGTGTTTTTTAAAACTTAACTCACCTGTTCCCTGGGCACTCCCCCCTCAAAAAGCTACCTGACATCCCCGCGCAGCGGATCTTAGCGCTGCCGCGGGTAGGAAACTTCGTTCGCCGCCATTAACAGAGCCTACAGGCCACGCACACTGCAGGGAGGCCACGCCCACTACCAAGCACTATATAAGGCGCGCCGCGGTCGGCACGCATTAGAGGACACAGACTCCTGAGGCGATTAGCCGGGAGAAGCACTCGATATTTTTTAAAATTGCAAATTCTTCTTGTGTGTTTTTTAAAACTTAACTCACCTGTTTCCTGGGCACTCCCCCCTCAAAAAGCTACCTGACATCCCACGCGCAGCGGATCTTAGCGCTGCCGCGGGTAGGAAACTTCGTTCGCCGCCATTAACAGAGCCTACAGGCCACGCACACTGCAGGGAGGCCACGCCCACTACCAAGCACTATATAAGCCGCGCCGCGGTCGGCACGCATTAGAGGACACAGACTCCTGAGGCGATTAGCCGGGAGAAGCACTCGATATTTTTTAAAATTGCAAATTCTTCTTGTGTGTTTTTTAAAACTTAACTCACCTGTTCCCTGGGCACTCCCCCCTCAAAAAGCTACCTGACATCCCACGCGCAGCGGATCTTAGCGCTGCCGCAGGTAGGAAACTTCGTTCGCCGCCATTAACAGAGCGTACAGGCCACGCCCCCTCCTCTCATCATAAATAATGTGCCTCCCCCGGACGCGCCGCCAGCACGCCGAAGGCGCGCCAAAGGCAAGCCCGTCTGCACACGTCCGCGGCCGGCCGTGGACAGGGGCCTCTCCCCCTGGCCCTCCTCCCAGAATACAATATAGTGCTGCTGCCCTCCTTACACTTCAACCCCCCACGGAAGCTAGCTGCCTTCACCAACATCATCCCCTGAACCTCCGCATCTACTGTCAACATTGCAAGACTAACCTCCAAACCGCACGGCTCAGACCAGCCCAGCAAAACTACACCCTACTGCTCCTAAATTGCAGGTCTCTGCCAAAACATAGTGCAGAAATTTTCCTGCTTTTAGATGAGCGGACTCCTGACGCCGTCTTCCTAACCGAGACCTGGTTAACCCCAGACTGTGATTCAGATGTGATTCAAGCCCTCCCACCGGGCTACGAAATTTCTCGCAGGGACCGCACATGCGGAAAAGGAGGAGGCCTTGCCATTATTCATAAATCTACATACCAGTGTCATTGTATCCTGGATCCAATCCCAGACTGCGAAAGCTTGTCTTTTTGTCTCAAACTCACCCCCAACGACAGTCTAACAGGGGCACTTGTATATCGCCCCCAGACCCATTGAACCACTTCCACTCCTCACTACCCTCGATAGCGGCCGAATCTGCTATGTCTTCTTCCAACTTCACGGTGCTGGGTGACTTCAATATTCACTTCGACAACAGCACTGACAGCACCGCTAATGAGCTAGTTTCTAGCTTAGCCGCTATTCAACTGGAACAATTAATTAGGTCCCCCACTCATAACAAAGGCCAACTGCTCAACCCGGTTTTTAGCAATTGCCCCAACCTCACGGTTGGCAATATTACTCACCTCCCGTGGACTGATCACTTTCTCATTCCCCTTAACTGGTCCACCCACAGACCCAATCTCCCCTCCCCCACTTCACGAAAGATGAGGAACTGGTCGAGACTCCCGCTAGAGCAGTGGTCGAGCCTCCTTTCCACTTCCAAACCCTCTCTTTCCCAGAGTCCCATACCAATAATGGATCGAGGACTCCATCGACTCCATCCTCCCTACCAGGAAAATCAGGTTAAAAAGAGGACGAGAAACTGCCCCCTGGTATTCGGAGGAGCTCAGGGAGTTAAAACGTCAGTGTAGAAAGCTGGAAAGGAAGTGGCGCCTAGGATACGCCATCACCGAAAAAAATAGATATAGGGAAGCTATTAGGGCATACAAACTTGAAATAAACTCAGCCCAAACCAATTACTACAAAGAGAAAATTATGGCAGCTCGATCTAAGCCAAGAGAAATATACTGAGTAGTTAAAAGCCTTTCTAAGATCTCCCCCCCCCCACAGTCACAACCGACAATCCCATAGCTCGATGCAACAAGCTGGCTGAATTTTTCTTTCTTAAGGTCAATAAAATATACTTATCCTTCGCAACCCCCAGCTCAGAGATTATCACTGCAAAACCACCACCTCCAAGCACCACAGAACACCCCCCCAAGATTCCTTGAATGAATTCCCACCACTAGAATTGGAATCACTCAAATTCCTTGCACATCAGATAAAATCAGGCTCTCCCCTCGACCGAGCTCCCCCACAGATGATGAATATGGCCAACCAAGTCATCCTCCCCACCCTCATGGACCTACTCAATAGCTCAATGCAAACAGGAGTGGTTCCCCCTTCCTGGAAACAGGCAATGGTGAGAGCATTACTTAAGAAGTCCAATCTCAATCCCACGGACCCTAACAACTACCGTCCAATCTCCCTGCTGCCTTGGGCAAGCAATATTCTGGAGAAGCATATTAATCTCCACCTTACTAAATTCCTCGAGGAGAATCTGCTACTGGACTCCACCCAAACAGGATTCCGTCCTAAACATGGTACAGAAACGGCTCTTCTAGCCGTGACGGAAGATTCCAGGAGGATCTTGGACCGAAGGGGATCAGTGGCAGTGGTCCTCCTCGAAATAAGCGCCGCGTTCGACACGGTGTGCCATAACATCCTGCTGTCTCGACTAGCCGATCTGGGAGTCTCCAGAGACGCTCTTGGCTGGTTGGGTTTCTTTCTGAGCGGAAGAACCTTTCAGGTCTTCAACCGTGACTCCTGCTCCACTAGCAGACCTCTAAACTGCGGGGTACCCCAAGGTTCCTCCCTGAGCCCACGCTGTTCAATGTATACATGAGGCCGCTGGCTGGGGTCGTCCGACAATACGGTATCAAGATCATCTCGTATGCGGACGACACTCAGCTGGTGGTCTCTCTGGCACAGAAGAACAGCGGGCTCCCTCAATCCAACCTGGCAGCCTGCATGGAGGATGTTAGAAGATGGATGACAGCATCCTCATTAAAACTCAACGGCGACAAGACCGAGATCATGCTCCTCGGCCCCCCTACCCCCATCTCCATTATCCAGCTATGGCCCTCCAGTCTAGGCCCACCTCCAACCCTGAAGGAGGACATTACAAGTCTGGGAGTCTGGCTAGACAAAACCCTCACCTTTAATACTCAGGCAAACAAAACAGCAGCAACCTGCTACGGGATTATCCGAATGCTGAGAAAGATCCTGCCGATTCTGCCCTTGGAAGCTAAGCAGGTTGTCATTCAGGGCCTTATCCAGTCCCGACTTGATTTTAACAACTCTCTCTACTTGGGAGCACCTGAATATGTGCTGCACAAACTTCAGCGCACGCAGAACTGTTCAGCTCGTACGCTACTCCAGATCCCTCGCAGGGAATCAGCTAAGTCAGGGATCAGGGCACTCCACTGGCTCCCTATCAGGGAAAGAATAAAATTCAAAACCCTGTGCATATCGCATCAAGCCTTCCATAGAGCTAGTCCTGAGATTAACCACACACTTCTCACCCCCTATTGTCCCGGCAAATCACTCTGATCTATGAACGCATTCCTTGCTGCAGTTCCTAGAGTTAAAAGGTCCAGAGCAGGAGGCAGGTCCTTCACGCTCAACGCTGCTAAATTATGTAACTCCCTTCCCTTCTCCCTAAGGTCCAACCCCATTCTCTCGTCCTTCCGTAAAGAGTTAAAAACATTCCTCTTTAGAAACTAGTACCCCCCCTGGCTCTCTCCCCCGTTCCCTCAGAGTTCTATTCCCTCTACTTAGCGCTTGGACGCCCTCTGGCAGCAGTCGCGCTTTACAAAACCCCTTTCATTCCATTTCATTTCATTTCAGTGGGGAGATGGTGGCAGGAGTTGGGGGACCGTATACATTCAACATGACCGTACACAACAGCACCAGGGTGAGTAACAACCAGGGACTGGGGGAAGAGAGGAGATGGGCAAAATGGTACACATGCACAATTAAGTAGAGCACATCTGCGGACAAACCATGCCCCAGGCCCCCAACTCCCACCAAGAGACCAATGTACCCAAGTATGCAACATCTCAGCACTGTATAAACACAGAAGTCAAAGGCACACCGCATGAAATGGATAAGGGGCAGCAAAACTAGAGCAGCAGGGGCGACTCCCCTGAAATGCAGCACACACACACATAACTTGCAGAGCACATCAACATTGACAACAATGTGGTACAAACGGGAACACGTCCACAACTGGACACAACAGGTGCCGCTTGTGTATAGAAACTGGCCAATCACATTTGGCATTGCTGGGAAATGTGAGTTGAGAATGTACAAGTACAAGCACTGCTGGGCGCCAGGAGGGGCTGGGGGTACAGCTGCCTGGGTGCGCAGTGGCAGACAGGAGATGATGGCATGTGCAATTGTATGTACTTTGCCATTCATGTATCTGGACTCTGTTTCAGATGAGTGATCTGTTTCAGATGTGGGACCTGGAGAACTGCACTACATACTGGCACGTGGTTAGAGGCACACCGGTGTCAGCAGGTGAGCAGTGACGCCTGGGTGCACAGTGTTGGCACTCTCTCTCCCAGTCCCTCTCTTCTTTTCTCTCTGTCTCCCTCCCCATCTCTTTCCATTTTTCTCTCTCTCCCCCTCTCTTTCCATCTTTCTCTCTCTACCCCTCTCTTTCCGTCTTTCTCTCTCTCCCCCTCTCTTTCCGTCTTTCTCGCTCTCCCCCTCTCTTTCTGTCTTTCTCTCTCTCCCTCTCTCTTTCCGTCTTTCACTCTCTCACCCTCTATTTCTCTCTCTCTCCTTTGCTCTCTCTCTGTCCTTTGATGAGTGCAAGACATACCTTCTTATCTTGATTTTTGTCTTGCAGGCTGTGACCTACAGATTGTCCCAAGGAGAGCTGCCATGTGTCTTCATTTCTGTTTTGTGTTTATTTGAATACATTATCGTTTGGTAATTCCAAGGTGAATGTGTGATGCTCATTTTTGTGACAACACCTGCATGTCACCAAATGTGATTGTGTGACATCAGACAGATTCTTTGGTACATGATTTTGTGTAGTTGATGTGGCATGTCTTTGCCTGGTGGTGGTAGCGATGGGTGTTGTGGCCCTGTTGGGGCTTCGAGGTGCATGATCAGTGGCTCCATGGCATCTGTTGTTCTTTGGGTGTGGTTCTGGGCTGGGCTCCCTTTTCTGGTGCAGGCTATCGTTCAACTTTACACCAAGTCAGAGCAGGTGTTACTTTCCTGCTGCTCACGCGCCTTAGCGCCTGTTTTGTGATTTTATCACCCAACTGGCTGGTCGTGGAGAATGTTGCGGTGTGATGTTGTCATGGCTATTGGCACGGGAACGCCTACCCTGCATCTCATTAGCGATAGTTGCCGGGGTCATCTGTGGTGATGTTTTTTGGGGCAGCTATCACAGGTAAACTGGTGATATGTGCTGTTAGCACCTGCTTGTAGATGGGGAGATACATTTATCGCAACTTTGGCTTTGATTAAGTGCTGATAACTTGGCGATAGCTCCTTGAGAATATGTCCCTCAATTTTTAAAAATGTTTTGCCAACTGCCTCTATTTAACTTTCTTGATAGAAAATTACCAGCCGAGGTCAGTAAAATACCAGAATCACTTTAGCATTCTCTAGATTCCAGTCCATAGAAATTGTCTTCCACAAGCACCCGTAGACAATAATATTTTTTCAAATCTTGTATTTTCAGTGATAGGACCACCGAAGGGCCTGAATTTATATTAAAAACAGAGCTTTGGGCTATACCATTTCCAGCTGAAAGGCAATATTTCTCTCCATGTGTTACCATACCTGACGTGTCACACAGTTTGGTGCTACTTTCCCTCCATGTTAAAGAACAGTAGATGTTTCAGCACCCAGGCTAATGTGCTGCATAGCTAAATACATATAAGGTCCCAAAGGCGAGAACGATTGCATTGCAAATGTTTGTTGTTGAGCAGGCTTGGATACAAAAGGCCATGATTTGGGCATGAAAGAATGCACATGTGACTTTGGACTTCTCAAACTCTTTCTTATCTGCATTCTTAACAAAGGAATGACTTGGAAGCTGGCCTTGTGATATGACCTCCACATGTTTTGTCTTGTGGTCAAGATCCTTAGGCTTTTGATCTATTTTTAAGACACTATTTAATCTTTCAAAAAGAGCATAATGGACAGGAAGTGTCATGGTGTACTTATAAATTGTGTTGGAGGAGGGCTGAATTTAAAAAAAAGGCTAGATGGTGGTGATGCTGGTGGGAAGCACCCTCAAAAAACACTGGTGAGTTGTTTGTGGAAAAACACATAAATGGAGGAAGAGCATAAAAGAGTTCCCTTGTAGAGATTGTCCAGCAGGAGGTTTATGGATTTTTGAGAAAGATCGTTGCCTTGGAGCTACCAGTGAGCGAGCATCGGGGATCGTCATTGCTGTCAAAAGGACGATGTGCACCCCAATCACAAGACTGCCAGATAAAAACTGCTTCCTTTCTTTAATTAACATGCAGCGATTACATAGATGAAACATGATAACCATTGACTGAAAATCTCTGACACTAACGGGTTTATTTGCAAGCCCCTTGCGAAGCTGGTGCCTCACTTTTAATATGGGAAAAAGTGATATACCGGCGGCCCAAGGGTCTTGTAAAAAAGTCCCTAGATTTCAGTTCACAGCCGCTATATGATCATTAGGAATGTCTGAGATTTGTGTACTCATTGTTTGGGGGTCATAGTATTCTGATCAGAAATGTTGTACATGTGGACACTGGTGGTACATAAGGCAATACAGAAGACAGACATACAACATGGTGTGACCATAGGTATGCATTTGAACTAAGCTGCTACATGAAGTGGGGAAAATAGATACACATTTTACAATAAAACTAGAACTACAATCAAGAGTATTCATATATACATATTTACACTGGGTAATCGTTAAACTACAGGGTGCTTTCTCCACTTTCTGACAGGAGGTGGTTAGTCTTCAAGGCTATTTTGAAGTTCGAAGGGGAAGTACAAGCTCTGGTAAAAGGGAGAAGAGGGTTTCAGTAATTGAATGCCTGAGAAGGATATATTGTCAGCTTTTTTAGAAATGGTTTGTGCACAGCTGGTTTCCAGAATATATAGTAAGTGCTAGGTGTGATGGGAGTGGTTAAATGAGTGCAGAGGTTAAGGAGAACGTCGGAGAAGAGGAAAATTGGTTTGATAATGCGTGGGCCACACAGAATGGAGAGAATGAAGGAGGAATTATTAGATTGTATTATTGGGATGAGGTCAATGTGAAAGGTGGTACTGAATTCTAGTAGCTGAATGGAGTTCACCTGGCGGCATGTTGATAGAGTAGAGGATAGGAGGTGGGTTGGTAGTAGTATAGCAAGAGTATTTTGATGCTAAGTCATTCTTCCTATCTTTTTAATATTTTTTAGATTTATATAGCACAAACTCGACCCAAAGGTATCAGATCGCTTTACATGAGCACCAGTTGCACTACAGATGAGCACATTCATTTTTGGTGGGCACAGGGAGATTACATGATTTGCCCAGAATCCCATGAAGTTAATCGTCCCTGCTGAGACTCGAACCCGTTTCCCCAGCTTTGAGGTTGCCAGCTCTAGCTGTAGGCCATATCCTCTCGCCAAAGGCAGGGTTTGAGATCCAAGAGGTTGGTGGAGATAGTAGACTGTTAATCACAGGTGCAGGTTCTTGTAGGTGATGACATAGTGCGGTGATTAGGTTTTGTAAATATCCGGCTCTAGCAATATCTAGGTTCATAGATAGTGCTGTCAAGTCCATCTCCCTTCACACGATGATCTGCCATCAATGGAATTGTTTGGGACTGGTCTCCATTCATACAGCTGGTCTTTTTTAGTCCTTTGTCCAGCTGAGTAAAGAAGTTAAGTAATTTATGAAATGTGAATCAGTGAGTTTAGTTTGGTACTGGCAGTCTGCATATATGTGGCCAGTGTGCAGGTCTGGGACTGGTTTTTATTAAGTCTACCTATAGGAGGCCATTGTGCAGGCCAAGAACTATGTTTTGCATTTTCTATACAATGAATTGTAGTTACTGTGCAGGTTTGAGACCACTCTTCCCACAAAGATGACCAGTAGGTAGTGTGCATGCATAACACAGGATGTAATTCTTATACGTAGACTCTGGTCAGTATGCAGGTCAAGGTTTAAACCTTTTTATATATGTGACCTGTGATCATTTCACAGTCAAGCGATGTACATTTTAATAAATAAGTCTTGTGGCAGGATACAGTTCTAGGACTGAATGTTTTGATATATGTAATCTGTTGCCAGTGTGCAAATCTGTTACTGGAAAAGCTCAAACATGTGGCCTGTGGTCAGTGCCAGTAAAGGAGTGGAACCTTTTTATTTGTGTGACTTATGCTTAATGTGTAGGTTTCAGATTGGACCTTTTCATATCTATGACTTGTAGTCAGTCTGCAGGTCTCAGACTGGACCTATCATACATGTGACTTCAGGATCGTGTGCAGTCAAAAGACTTGATAATTTCACATATGTGGCTTATAATTTGCATGTAGGTCAAACCATGGATGGTTTGATCTATATGATTTATGGTCATTGTGCAGGCCTAAGACTAGACCCCTTCATATATATACATATACATAACCCGTGGTCAGTGTCCTGGACTATGACTAGACCACTTCATAATTGTGACTTGTGGTCATGGTCAGTGTGCAGGTCTGAGTTCAATTCACCAACATATTTTTCGTCAGAATCTGGATAAGAATCATGGTTCATTGCCTTGGATTAGAGTCATAGTGCATGGCCCTGGATTAAAGTCATGCTTCATTAGCCTGGGTTAGAGTCATAGTTAACTGCCCTAGATAAGAGTCATGGTTCATTGGGCTGGATAAGAGTTATCTATTCTATTTTATTCTATACTGCACTTGTATAGTGCATGGCTAGCCGGAGGCCTCCCAGGGCTGTCAGTGCGAGATGTCTATTCCGATACCTCAGAGGGGGTTGTTCTGAAATAGCCAGGTTTTAAGTAGTTTGCTAAACCAAAGTTCCTGTGTAGTTGATCTATGGAAGTGGGAGGGAGTTCCTCAGTTTAGTAACATTAAACCCAAAAGACTGTCCTCATCATCTAGATCTTCTAATAAAGGGGCATTTGGCAAGTCATAGTTCATTGCCCTGGATGAGCGTCATGGTTAATTGTAGACCATGCTCCTGAATCTCAGGGGTGGGACAATGGCGAATATCACTTAGTCTTTCCCTCTTTTGATTGTTGCATGCTCATCTCATAATAACCAAAAGGCACTGCAAAATCCCACCGCTATGTCTGTCACAAAGATACTAGTCTTTGTCTATTTTCAACAATGTGTTAATATTTAGAGCTATTTTTTGCATGACATTGGCGCAGCAAAATTAAGACTTCATCCCATATCCGTCATCGCTGAGCAACTTGCATTCATATTTTTACATTATAGCTGCAGTGTGCCTTAATAATATTAATATTAGTGTACATTTAAATGCTTTAATGAAATGTATTTACTGTAGAAACTAGAGTTTTATAAATGTATGCGCTAATGTTCAGTTTAACATGAAAACAAGTATTCTGTATTCAAGTTTGCATTTATACTTTAAGTCACAGTTGCATATATTCTGGAAGTCATATTTTAAAGTGTAATCATGTATACTTTCACTCTGATTTGCATTTGTTCTTGAGTTACATGTGCAAAAGTATAACCTTGTATTTAAAATACACATTTAATGTTTAGTTGAAGTTAGCCTGACAAAAGACCTTGTGATTTTGAAATGTACTTTGCTTGGTCAGCATGCTCATTCTTTTGCAGGTGCATTCCCAAGGTTTCATTAGCTAGAGAAAGGAGTATTGCTATCTGTATTAGTTTCTTGATAGTAAGTCCTGAGAAGAGAAATCTTGGCAAGAAATGTGAAGGCATATTGAGCAAATGAAGTCTCCTATTCATGCATGTCAGGGATAAGGGATGTTTGAGTTGCAGTAACTGCCCAAGTTCTGTGGGAGAGGAAAGTCTGGTAATGTTTCAAATGCACAAAGCAAGATGTGAAATGATTGGTTCCTGGTAGTTTGAGAATGGATATGATTGTTCTTGAAGTTGTATTGGCTTTAATTAATCTTCACAATGTCAGACATTAGAGCAGATTCCCTTAGACTTTGATGGGTGCAGGCCTCTCTGCTGCCTTTATTCTGAAAGACTTCCCCTGGAGTCTCCACTATGCTGACACCTCCTCTCTTTTTTAATTTCCTTGAGACCCCACTCTATTACCCATCTTTGCTCTAAACTTAGAACCTTGATTAGATGACTTTAAAATGTATTAAAGTTTCGGAGAGAAAATCAAAGTATCTTTAAGGAACACCTATTTCTAATTCTCAGTTTCTGTATTGCTGTGGCTGTGACTAATTTGCACCTCATCGATTTGAGACTAAACCTATTGTGATATTTCAGCTTGTCAGCTGCAAACTTGTGTCTTTTTAATGTTCTCCTGACATGCATATATATTGTACTATTAATTGGCTGAAGTTCTAACTGTTCACTTGTACTGATGGCACTAAAGCACTTTACTACTTGAATTGCATACTGTATGAAGGCCTTGTTGAACATGCTCTTTGCACTTTGTACTTTGCACTTTGCATTTGAAGCTTATTGCATTTGGTGAGAGTAGATCCTCATCGGCCATTGATTTTATGATAGTGAAAGAAAGCGTTGAAGTTTTAATTGCTCAATTGTACTAATGGCACTAAAGCACTTTATTAATTGAATTGTGTATTGTAGGATGACTGACGAAAATGTTCTTTGTATATTGAATTTTATCAAATACTTATACAATTGTGTCAAATGTAAACACTAGAAAACACATGTATTGTATTTTAATTTTCTAGAGGTCTAATGTATTATCTTGGTTTTATGTAACAAAAGCAATATTTTATTGTTCTTTTATGATTCTATGAATTGAATAAATATTTGACTTGACTATTAATTGGCAATAAAACAACCTAACTTCAATTACTAATTCCTGGTTCTTATTGTGGGACTAAATGGGCTTCATGAAAGTTGAATTTTTTTATTATTGCTAGCTCCCTTTGCATCTCAGTCAACTTTGAAAAATCCATCAGATCAGAGATAGTAAATTACGCACCTTTACACTCTCAGGTGGCAGTTTGTTGGAAGGTTTAGCTTTTGAGACAGCGGGAGTTACTGTATTCCTGTGAAAGCCCTAGATTTGCCCATGCCCAGTCTTGATCTCAAAGCCCATGTACCAGTTTGGAGGAGCAACAGTATTCCATCAATGTGGAATGAAGTTGTAGCAGCAGAGGAATGAGTTTTAGTAGGGTGGCATGTTGCAATTGCTAATGTCTAGCTTGTGGTGTTTAGCTGATATTGCGTGGTGTGATGTGATGCTGTTATAAGTTGTAGTGGGGATCTGATTGCACTTAATGATGAGCAGTTGAAGTTGTTATCATGCTCCACGTAGCCTAAGATCCAGCGATATAAATAAAAAGAGTAGAATACACTGTATTGTAATTGCCTGCTAAGTTTGGTGGTGCTAGTCGTAAGATGTCATTGTCTGCACATTTGAGATAGGGACAAATACCTTTGTGCAAGAGTAAGGTGTGGCGGATCATTTTGCGCAAGGGTGAAGATACACTAATCTGGCTGATTCCCCGCTAATCAAGGTTTCCTTCAAGTGTGTGTCAGAGGGACTCTTTCTTGTGTGCTTGAATACTATTGATTCTTTATTGGCGTAGACAAAGTTGTTATATTGTTTTCCTTTAGTTTCCCTGCATGTATTGCAATACTCAAGAAAAATTGTAAAGGAGGGTTAGCCGCTGCGAGGAGTCAGGAAAATATCACAGTGTGTTGTGCTGAGATTGGATAGTTGGTGTTAGTGCTGTGCTGTTATTGGTTGATACTTTATAGAGCACTGGGTTGTTAGCACTGTACGAGAATTATGGGCAAAAATACATTATTTTCTATTTGAAACAAATTCCTATTTGTGATTGTTGACATTATTGTTAGAAAATGAAATTCTTTAAGGCTATATGAAATCTGAGTAGGGGAGATGTGAGAATACCTGTTCGAGAGGGGGAAGAGGCACCACCCAAAGACATGCCAGGTCACTATAGGGCCATAAATGGTGGACATCACACATGTATTTGTCTGAGTCAATTGCATACAATCACAGAGAATGAAGGTTCATTGATATTTACACGCTATGCACATTTAATTTGAGAATTATTGAAAATTTGAGAAGGGTATTGTACAAAATGAAGCCTCCTCTTAGGCCCACACGGTTCGAAGCACTTAACGCTTGGGAGCGTGTAGTTCATGTTAGGCAAAGAGAAAAATGTCAGGGAAAAGGCCGAAAGACAGTGTGTGCCGATGATAGATGGAAACTGCAAACACAACAATGATGGACAGAATGTGGATCAATGTCACACATTCACCCCAGTCCAAAGATCTGGGCCCAAATCCATTGTTTTTCCACTCCACACCACCCTGGGTTAGACAATGGCGATATGCAAATCAGCGCTGACCCTGTGCCCCATGGGAACAGTCCAGTCCGAACTAAAAAAGCCATGTCCTTCCCAGAACAGAAACAAGCATCCGAGGACCGGCCCGGTTTCGAGGTAACACCTCTCTTCAGCCCGGCTAGCTTGATTCCAGTGGTGTGGAGTGCCTGGGACTCACGTCTGAGCATCCCCAGTACACTTAGAGCGGTAACTGCAAACACAACAATGATGGACAGAATGTGGATCAATGTCACACATTCACCCCAGTCCAAAGATCTGGGCCCAAATCCATCGTTTTTCCACTGCACACCACCCTGGGTTAGACAATGGCGATATGCAAATCAGCGCTGACCCTGTGCCCCATGGGAACAGTCCAGTCCGAACTACAAAAGCCATGTCCTTCCCAGAACGGAAACAAGCATCCGAGGACCGGCCCGGTTTCGAGGTAACACCTCTCTTCAGCCCGGCTAGCTTGATTCCAGTGGTGTGGAGTGCCTGGGACTCACGTCTGAGCATCCCCAGTACACTTAGAGCGGTAACTGCAAACACAACAATGATGGACAGAATGTGGATCAATGTCACACATTCACCCCAGTCCAAAGATCTGGGCCCAAATCCATCGTTTTTCCACTCCACACCACCTTGGGTTAGACAATGGCGATATGCAAATCAGCGCTGACCCTGTGCCCCATGGGAACAGTCCAGTCCGAACTACAAAAGCCATGTCCTTCCCAGAACGGAAACAAGCATCCGAGGACCGGCCCGGTTTCGAGGTAACACCTCTCTTCAGCCCGGCTAGCTTGATTCCAGTGGTGTGGAGTGCCTGGGACTCACGTCTGAGCATTCCCAGTACACTTAGAGTGGTAACTGCAAACACAACAATGATGGACAGAATCTGGATCAATGTCACACATTCACCCCAGTCCAAAGATCTGGGCCCAAATCCATTGTTTTTCCACTCCACACCACCCTGGGTTAGACAATGGCGATATGCAAATCAGCGCTGACCCTGTGCCCCATGGGAACAGTCCAGTCCGAACTACAAAAGCCATGTCCTTCCCAGAACGGAAACAAGCATCCGAGGACCGGCCCGGTTTCGAGGTAACACCTCTCTTCAGCCCGGCTAGCTTGATTCCAGTGGTGTGGAGTGCCTGGGACTCACGTCTGAGCATCCCCAGTACACTTAGAGCGGTAACTGCAAACACAACAATGATGGACAGAATGTGGATCAATGTCACACATTCACCCCAGTCCAAAGATCTGGGCCCAAATCCATCGTTTTTCCACTCCACACCACCCTGGGTTAGACAATGGCGATATGCAAATCAGCGCTGACCCTGTGCCCCATGGGAACAGTCCAGTCCGAACTACAAAAGCCATGTCCTTCCCAGAACGGAAACAAGCATCCGAGGACCAGCCCGGTTTCGAGGTAACACCTCTCTTCAGCCCGGCTAGCTTGATTCCAGTGGTGTGGAGGGCCTGGGACTCACGTCTGAGCATCCCCAGTACACTTAGAGCGGTAACTGCAAACACAACAATGATGGACAGAATGTGGATCAATGTCACACATTCACCTCAGTCCAAAGATCTGGGCCCAAATCCATCGTTTTTCCACTCCACACCACCCTGGGTTAGACAATGGCGATATGCAAATCAGCACTGACCCTGTGCCCCATGAGAACAGTCCAGTCCGAACTACAAAAGCCATGTCCTTCCCAGAACGGAAACAAGCATCCGAGGACCGGCCCGGTTTCGAGGTAACACCTCTCTTCAGCCCGGCTAGCTTGATTCCAGTGGTGTGGAGTGCCTGGGACTCACGTCTGAGCATCCCCAGTACACTTAGAGCGGTAACTGCAAACACAACAATGATGGACAGAATGTGGATCAATGTCACACATTCACCCCAGTCCAAAGATCTGGGCCCAAATCCATCGTTTTTCCACTCCACACCACCCTGGGTTAGACAATGGCGATATGCAAATCAGCGCTGACCCTGTGCCCCATGGGAACAGTCCAGTCCGAACTACAAAAGCCATGTCCTTCCCAGAACGGAAACAAGCATCCGAGGACCGGCCCGGTTTCAAGGTAACACCTCTCTTCAGCCCGGCTAGCTTGATTCCAGTGGTGTGGAGTGCCTGGGACTCACGTCTGAGCATCCCCAGTACACTTAGAGCGGTAACTGCAAACACAACAATGATGGACAGAATGTGGATCAATGTCACACATTCACCCCAGTCCAAAGATCTGGGCCCAAATCCATCGTTTTTCCACTCCACACCACCCTGGGTTAGACAATGGCGATATGCAAATCAGCGCTGACCCTGTGCCCCATGGGAACAGTCCAGTCCGAACTACAAAAGCCATGTCCTTGCCAGAACGGAAACAAGCATCCGAGGACCGGCCCGGTTTCGAGGTAACACCTCTCTTCAGCCCGGCTAGCTTGATTCCAGTGGTGTGGAGTGCCTGGGACTCACGTCTGAGCATCCCCAGTACCCTCAGAGCGGTAACTGCAAACACAACAATGATGGACAGAATGTGGATCAATGTCACACATTCACCCCAGTCCAAAGATCTGGGCCCAAATCCATCGTTTTTCCACTCCACACCACCCTGGGTTAGACAATGGCGATATGCAAATCAGCGCTGACCCTGTGCCACATGGGAACAGTTTAGTCCGAACTACAAAAGCCATGTCCTTCCCAGAACGGAAACAAGCATCCGAGGACCGCCCCGGTTTCGAGGTAACACCTCTCTTCAGCCCGGCTAGCTTGATTCCAGTGGTGTGGAGTGCCTGGGACTCACGTCTGAGCATCCCCAGTACACTTAGAGCGGTAACTGCAAACACAACAATGATGGACAGAATGTGGATCAATGTCACACATTCACCCCAGTCCAAAGATCTGGGCCCAAATCCATCGTTTTTCCACTCCACACCACCCTGGGTTAGACAATGGCGATATGCAAATCAGCACTGACCCTGTGCCCCATGGGAACAGTCCAGTCCAGTCCGAACTACAAAAGCCATGTCCTTCCCAGAACGGTAACAAGCATCCGAGGACCGGCCCGGTTTCGAGGTAACACCTCTTTTCAGCCCAGCTAGCTTGATTCCAGTGGTGTGGAGTGCCTGGGACTCACGTCTGAGCATCCCCAGTACACTTAGAGCGGTAACTGCAAACACAACAATGATGGACAGAATGTGGATCAATGTCACACATTCACCCCAGTCCAAAGATCTGGGCCCAAATCCATCGCTTTTGTAGTTCGGACTGGACTGTTCCCATGGGGCACAGGGTCAGCGCTGATTTGCATATCTCCATTGTCTAACCCAGGGTGGTGTGGAGTGGAAAAACGATGGATTTGGGCCCAGATCTTTGGACTGGGGTGAATGTGTGACATTGATCCACATTCTGTCCATCATTGTTGTGTTTGCAATTACCGCTCTAAGTGTACTGGGGATGCTCAGACGTGAGTCCCAGGCACTCCACACCACTGGAATCAAGCTAGACGGGCTGATGAGAGGTGTTACCTCGAAACCGGTCCGGTCCTCGGATGCTTGTTTCCGTTCTGGGAAGGACATGGCTTTTGTAGTTCGGACTGGACTGTTCCCATGGGGCACAGGGTCAGCGCTGATTTGCATATCGCCATTGTCTAACCCAGGGTGGTGTGGAGTGGAAAAACGATGGATTTGGGCCCAGATCTTTGCACTGGGGTGAATGTGTGACATTGATCCACATTCTGTCCATCATTGTTGTGTTTGCAATTACCGCTCTAAGTGTACTGGGGATGCTCAGACGTGAGTCCCAGGCACTCCACACCACTGGAATCAAGCTAGCCGGGCTGATGAGAGGTGTTACCTCGAAACCGGGCCGGTCCTCGGATGCTTGTTTCCGTTCTGGGAAGGACATGGCTTTTGTAGTTCGGACTGGACTGTTCCCATGGGGCACAGGGTCAGCGCTGATTTGCATATCGCCATTGTCTAACCCAGGGTGGTGTGGAGTGGAAAAACGATGGATTTGGGCCCAGATCTTTGGACTGGGGTGAATGTGTGACATTGATCCACATTCTGTCCATCATTGTTGTGTTTGCAATTACCGCTCTAAGTGTACTGGGGATGCTCAGACGTGAGTCCCAGGCACTCCACACCACTGGAATCAAGCTAGCCGGGCTGATGAGAGGTGTTACCTCGAAACCGGGCCGGTCCTCGGATGCTTGTTTCCGTTCTGGGAAGGACATGGCTTTTGTAGTTCGGACTGGACTGTTCCCATGGGGCACAGGGTCAGCGCTGATTTGCATATCGCCATCGTCTAACCCAGGGTGGTGTGGAGTGGAAAAACGATGGATTTGGGCCCTGATCTTTGGACTGGGGTGAATGTGTGACATTGATCCACATTCTGTCCATCATTGTTGTGTTTGCAATTACCGCTCTAAGTGTACTGGGGATGCTCAGACGTGAGTCCCAGGCACTCCACACCACTGGAATCAAGCTAGCCGGACTGATGAGAGGTGTTACCTCGAAACCGGGCCGGTCCTCGGATGCTTGTTTCCGTTCTGGGAAGGACATGGCTTTTGTAGTTCGGACTGGACTGTTCACATGGGGCACAGGGTCAGCGCTGATTTGCATATCACCATTGTCTAACCCAGGGTGGTGTGGAGTGGAAAAACGATGGATTTGGGCCCAGATCTTTGGACTGGGGTGAATGTGTGACATTGATCCACATTCTGTCCATCATTGTTGTGTTTGCAATTACCGCTCTAAGTGTACTGGGGATGCTCAGACGTGAGTCCCAGGCGCTCCACACCACTGGAATCAAGCTAGCCGGGCTGATGAGAGGTGGTACCTCGAAACCGGGCCGGTCCTCGGATGCTTGTTTCCGTTCTGGGAAGGACATGGCTTTTGTAGTTCGGACTGGACTGTTCCCATGGGGCACAGGGTCAGCGCTGATTTGCATATCGCCATTGTCTAACCCAGGGTGGTGTGGAGTGGAAAAACGATGGATTTGGGCCCAGATCTTTGGACTGGGGTGAATGTGTGACATTGATCCACATTCTGTCCATCATTGTTGTGTTTGCGATGATAGATGGAATGCAGAACAAAAATTATGGAGAACTGATATAATAGAGGGAACTAGACTGTACCATGCATTAACAAGTGAAGAACCCAAGAAAAAGTATTGAAAGAAGGGGAGGTAGAAGGAGGAAAATACAAGAACCTAGAGAGCACAGGCAAAGATTGTGATTCTAGCGATGATTTATTTGATATGTTGTTATCAAAACATCCACCTCCATATAATGTGGCCAAACATGAAGGAACAAATGGTGCAGTTTCCTGTGGAACCTCTGGTGTATTGTCCCGACTCAGGTGAATACCCCTTATGTTGCCCCTACAGGATCAGCCATGATTCAGACAGGATTTACTTCTGTAGGAGAGTCTGCTCCAAGATCGCAAACTTTTGACATGTCTTCTCGGAATTCACCTCAGAGTGTTATCAACAGTAATCCCAGAGAAATGATAGTGTCTAATACCTCTATATTAAAGAATGGTATTAACTCCTGAGAGCTAGATGGTTTTATCAGGTTCCTAAATGGGTCCCCAAGAGAAAATGAAGGTTCAGGATTAGAAAAAATAAATAAATTCAGACCGGATGAGGGAAAATTCTGCGCCTGGGCGGAGTTCGTGAAGTTCTGCAATGCAAAACTCCACAAAGTGCAAAAAAATCTCGGCCGCGCTATGCGGAACTCAGCAAGCGGAGGAGTCCATTGGATAAATGCTGCTTGCAGTGATTTTCAGTGCCAGGTGCTTGTCTGCACTGTGCAATCATCGCGAATGGTACCATGCACAGCTCAAGCGGGTGCTGCTTCCTTTCTGCTGCTCGAGTAGATTTTTACTTGAGCGGCAGCTTTCTCAATGCGAGCGTACAGTTTCTCAATGCGAGTGGTCACGATCATACGCAACCACTCGCAAAGAGAAATCTGACCCCCTACAATGAGAAATCTTGTTGGGAAGTTGATTTTCCACTCACATGCTCGCCAACTTGATGTTGATGATCGGGAATGAGGAAAACTCTTGCAGGGAGGTAGATTTTCCCTGTTCACCAACTTGACGTTGATGAACACAAGCGAGAGAAAAAACTCCGCTCCGCTATGCAGAGGTTTTGGAACTCCACGAGCTCCACGTCACGTGGAGTACGGAAATCTCCGCAAATTCCATGAGCAGCGCGGAGTTTACTGCCCAGACACATACAGTGAAACATGGTCAAATTAAAGTTAGAGTTGTATCTAATCAGGAACCCTTGATGTTTCCTGATTAGATACCTATCAATGAACACTTATATTCATGTGTAAAGATGTCACCAAACAAAAAGCAGGACAAGCTCACAATTAATTGTCAGAATTGGCCCGAACTTATGATGTAGACTGAAGTAATTCCTGAAACGTTATTGTGTTTGCTAGAAATAGGGGTCTCTAGCTGTCAGTGGCTTACACACTCAAGATAAGCCATGCTCCTCTCGTTGTTAGCTTGGCATGAGCAGTCAGGCTAATCTCAGAGGCAATGTGTACAGCATTTGTACATAAACACATAGTAACACAGTGAAAACACTACAAATGGACACCACACCAGTTTAGAAACTATTTACCTACGTGAAAAAAGAGCAAAATTACGAAACTCCAACATACACAAAGATATTACTTCAAAAAGGTTCAAAATAGCTCAGTCCATAAAAAAACGATGGATGCATAACTTTTAGTTAAAAGTACCTGAAATGCATCAAAATCAAACTCGAAAGCAGGTGCAGATGAGGTGATGCACCAGAAAAGCAAAGCGATGTGTCAGCTCCTTACTTCCGGGTAGGTGATGCATCGGTTCCTTACTGCCAGTGGAGGGGATGCAGCAGCTCCTTGCTGTAGCACCTGGGAGTTGATGCGTCTGTTCCTAACTGTCAGGAGAGGTAATGCGTCAGTTCTTTAGTGTAAGGGGAGGTGGTGCTTCAAAATCTGGACATGTGGCTGCAGTTTCTTACTGCTAAGCAATGTCAATGCATAAGTTGAAAATTTGGACGCGCTGGGTCCATGCGGTGTACCAGACACTGCATCAATTTTCCTGTCACAAAGCAGGTGTTTTGTTGATTTCTTCAGCCACACAGCAAGGCCTGTGTCGGAGTCGTAGCAGGTGGCTCAAACACTGGAGACATGGTGCTCAAGACTCAGGCTGCAGAGATCTTCCAGCCTCATGGCAGGTGCTGTATCGATTCTTCGGCCACACCGCTGAGATGCATTGGTTTTTTAATCGTACAACATTGCAGCTGCAGGAAAATTCGGCACTGAAGGTCGATGCATGGATTTTGCTCGGTCCTTTGCAGCAAAGCCACATCCAAGGTCCTAGAACTTGCCACCACATGGCAGATCAAAACTACCAGCAGAGGAGTTCTATGGCTGGGAATGAAGACTTTGATGTCCCTGAGACTTCTTAACAGGAGGCAAGCACACACAGGCACTTGGAAAACCTAGGCAAGCAGGATACAAAGAGCAGAGTCCAGTCCTTTCACTGCCCGATAGAAGTAGCAAATAGTAGGCCAGCACAACACAGCAACAAGCAGTGACAGTTCCCCTCCTACACCATCTCCATGTCTTCTACTTGGAAGAATCTCCTCTTAGTCCAGAAGTGTTCTGCAGTTATGGTGTCACAGCTTTAGTACTTATACTAGCTTCTGCCTTTGAAGTAGGAAAACTTCACAGGAAAGTCTTGGTAGTGCATAAGAGCCTGCCTCTCCGTGGCCTGGCTCCAGACACACTTCAGTTGGGTAGAGATAGCTTTGTGTGAGAACAGGCATAGTCTTATTCAGGTGTCAGTGACAACTACTCCCACCACTCTAGCTTAGTACAACCCATCAGCCTGTTTTCAGGTCCATCAGGATATACAGGGTACAACTAAGTTACCTTTGTGTTACTCTCTAGAGTGAATGCACAAACAGCCCAACTGTCACCCTCCCGAAGACGTGGATTCCACAGGCAGGCAACAAGAATTACTTTTGAAGTTAGCACACAGCGTTCTATGGGACTCTGTATTCGACCTTCACTGTTCAAAACAAAACTTCCAACTTTAAGAACTCTATTTTTCTGCGATTTTGACTTTTTCCAAAATTGAACTTTTTTGTTGGCACAAAGTAATCTGCAAAAAGTAGAACTATTAGAGAACAAGAATTCTTTGAAACACTTCCAAATGACAATATTTGACCTTGTCCACAACCTAAACAGTTTATATATTCTGTCATGGAATGGTCTCGACCTTTCTTCTGTATTTAAGAGCCATTTCATAAATGTAATTTCATGATTCATTCTGATAAGCATTTTTCATGACACACTACATGCTTTGAATGAAAAAATTGTTTTTTTCAATGCGTACAGCACAAATGCTCATCTTTCGTATACAACCATTTCAAATGCATTTTATGTATTTTGGGAGGGATTTTCTTTACACATCATGCTTTAGATATCTTTAAAAATGCTTAGAATTAGTAATATCGATTCATGCCCATATATAGGTATAATTCACATTGCCCTTATATAGGCATAGAAATCATAACCATATTTAGACATAACCCATCCAGTCCAAATACAGGCATGGCTACTTCCACTTGATCCAAAAAGCCACAACGATTTCTTGGAAAACTCGGCTTGCTTGAATATTGATTTGTCCTAGAAATCATGAAGTTTTCAAAGAACTACCATTCCCTTGGGGTTCTTTGATGACGTTATTATGTCTGACTTTACGTCAAACAAGGCACCTTTGAGGTATAAATATACCTACACTTGCCCTAGCAAACACACGATGGTTCAGAGCAGCTCGACTATCTTCTTGCCCGATGCAGCTCGCTACAGCAAGTGCAGAAAGAAGCCAACCCTCCAGCTGACGCACTGACAGAGAAGCTGTCCTTTCTCTCGCTGAGAATCCAGCTCCAGTGTTTCCAATCTCCCCTCGCGGGGTGTTGGGAAATCAAGTCCGAGACAGAGATACCAGACCTCCTTCATTCTAAAACCAAGGTGAGGAGCTGATTAGACCCTAAGAGAAATCTTGGATAGATTCTTGGCAAAGAGAAACTAAACCTATGCTACACCTCACTTACTTCTTCCCTTGTACTAGACTTAGGTCAGGTACATTGGGGTAGGCGTATTTTAGAAACACCAGTTGAGTACTTTGCTATTTATGTATATATTTATCTATGGACTAGGAACCATACAATGCTTTTACAATATTATTTTATAATACTTACAGTACGCATTATACTTTGCAACCAGTATTACGATTGTAGCAGTACACTTTACTTGCTCGAGAAAGAAGACTGTTCAATAAACACTTTTATTGAAAACGCCCGTCTCTCTATTTCTCTGCACCTCTGATGAAACAAAGCATGCACGATTGACTGAGTAAAATATCTATCTATTGTTTCCACAACTCTGAAGAACAGTTTTCTTCTTGGGGAAACAAAGTTGTCATGTTTATTCGGTTGTCAGAAACTAATCCCTTCTTGTTTATTCGAGAAAGTTTCTAGTGACCTCTGAGCTAGCTGGCACTCAAAATTAAGTCTAATATATTCGATAGAGACCTAGTAGACGTAAGTCCTATGTCAAATCTAAGGGATATGTTATTCCAATGTGCAGAGCCTATTGGGAATATAGGAACTACACTACAGTATAAAGTGTACAGCTACTCAGAGTGAGTCCCGGTGGTTCTCTGACATAATACTGAAACCAAAAACATTGTGATACAAAAATATCGTGCCAAAAATATTGATCACAAAAACATTGTTTTTCTATACATATAGTGGTAAATAGAAAAATAGCGAAAAAACATTGTTTTACACTAATATAAAAAATATGTACTCAAAAATATAGTTTTTTTCACTATATATAGTTAAAATTAGTAAATATTTAAACAAATAACATTAATATAATGTAAACTAAATATGTTCACGTAATATCTAAGGTTATATATAAAAACATACCTATTTAAACTAACAGACATTTAGGAATGTGTGTATATTTATAAACACATATATAATATAAAACTATAACAAAATATTAATTATACTCCATAATGTAATTTTCAAATATTTTTTTAAATATGCCAATACAACAAATGTATATATATATATATATATATAGATATATATATATCTATCTATATATATATATATATATATATATATATATATATATATATATATATATATATATATATATATATGTAAATATATATATTTACATAAATATAACATCTAAACTACAAAACAAGTTCAAAATATGTCCAATATAATTATACATGAAAGGAGACAATCTATAAAAATACATTTTACAAAAAATATGTTAATGACATAAATGTGTGTGTGTGGGTGTGTGTGTGTGTATATATATATATATATATATATATATATATACACAATTAAATACGGAAATATATAATAAGCATAAATATTTTACAAATACTAAAAAAACGAATAAACTCTAAGAAAAGAAAATATACTATTACCACTCCACTATGTGCAACAGTAGGGAAAGAGTTGGACACCAGAAGCGTAAAATGTAATATTCCCACTCCAGTCAGTGCAAGAGTAGGGAAAGCATTTGACTCAGAAGGTGTTAAACTTATTATTTACACTCCAGTCTGCAACAGTAGGGAAAGCGTTGGATTCAGGTCCGGTAAAATTTAATATTCCCACACCGGCATGTGCAACAATATGGAAAGTGTTGAACTCAGGAGGGGTAATATGTACTATTCCCAATCCAGTGCGTGCAACAGTAGGGAAAGCCTTGGACTCAGGAGGGGTTACATTTGCTATTCCCACTCCAGTCTGTGCAACATTAAGGAAATCGTTAGACTCAGGAGGGGTAAAATTTTCTATTCTCACTCCAGTCTGTGCAACAGTAAGGAAAGTGTTAGACTCAAGAGGGGTAAATGTACTATTCCCACTCCATTCACTGCTACAGAAGAGAGTACTTCGGTTCCAACAAAAAACATATTTTACCAACTCTATTAAATACCCAAAAATATAAAATTCTAAATATAAAAATTGAGGGACTGACTCTGATTAGGGCAGCCCCAAGATCGCCGTATCTGTGGTGACGATCCGATCGTCACCTCCTTGGCAGCCTGATGACGATGATGGCAATTGGACCACTGCAAGACCGCTGCCACCGTCAGGATCTTGGATCCTGCGGTGGTGGCGGTGGGAAAAGCAGTGATAAATGGTGGTGGACCTGATGCAGGCACCACCATGCTGATCACAATCTGCATTTCTGCTGACCTTTTCACAGCGTGTACCCCGCCATGAAAAGGTCGTCAGAAAGGCAAAAGGACCCCAAACAGGGCCCCAGGTCGATTTTGCCCATGGGGTTGTGTGCTTCGGGGCATATATTGTACCCCCCACTGCTTCCAAAGTTGTGCGTGCAGTCTGCAATGCATTGCATGGTACAGAGTGCACCGACGTGCAAGTGTTAGTACTACAGCTGCGGCATGTGATGCAGGCTCTCAATGAGCTGAGGCTTGCCACCACACTGGCACCGCCACTGATACACTGTCAGCCCCATGGTAAAATCATAATGTTGCCGTCAGGATGTTGCTGGCTTGGCGTCATTCTTCTGACCACTCTCCTGACCACTGCAACAGTGGTCGAGCAGTTGGACCGGCAAAGTCCAAATCCTGCCCTAAATATCTAAATGTTAACAAAAATGTAAAAAATTACATAAATATTGCAATTTCTAATAAATATTATCATTTAAAACAAATATTATTAATATAATTAAGATTCCACATTATGGGCCTGATTATGATGCTGGTCGAATCGACTTCAGCGGTCATGTTGGAGGTGTCCGACGCCGTGGTCTCGTTGGAAGCGGTCGGTCTGACTGCCGGATTCTGAGGAATGCATCTTGTACTCCTACTGACCGCTGAAAGACTGCCAACTCCAACCAAATCAGCTTCACCCCAACAGTCTCTAGTGTGGATCTCTTTCTCTAGGTCCCCCCTAAACCGCAGCAGCAGAACCTCGAAGACTGCAACCCTGTGGTTGCCGGAATTAAGTTAAGTCTGTAGGTGGCATGTATCACCATTGACTGAACTGTGCACAGATTGCCACACTCCAGCAATGGGGTACATGGTGCAGAAGGCATATCCCCACATATGTCATGCATGTGTGTTCATATCACATGTTTCTGTGAGTTTACACGCACTTGGAGCAACATCTTCGGAGGTATGTGCACCGTCGTAGACGATACCTCTGCGGTAGCAGCAGTTGCATCGTAATACGGCGGGAGGAACTTTCCCTGCCTCAGAATTGAATTGCGGCAGCAACGGTCCAATGGTCGGTCCAACCGGCATCGTAATCAGACCATAAATTCCCACAAACATAACAGCCAACAATTAAAATGTAATGGAAATAAATGAAGTATAACACAATTGACATATTAAATAATAACACACAAAAACTTTTAATAAATGAATGAGTATTTTTTAATTTATGATTATTAAATAACTTCCCATCCTATTCCTCAACAAACTAAATAACACACACCTAAAATATAACTTAACAAATGTAATAATTTCATTACTAACATAATTATAAATTATATAATTAATAATAACGTAATAGTTAATTATCAATAAATATAAATTAATTCCAAATACTTCCCATCCTGTACCCCTACAATCACAACACTACACACCTACAATATATATTAGAAATTATAATAATTATAAAATTAACATAATTATTTTCCAATTAAATAATTAATCATAAATAACAAATAATGAATTCATTGTAATGAAATACCTTCCCACCTTTTACCCATACAAAGGCAACAGCCCGCACCTATAATAGAAGAATATCATAGTTACACAATTTACATAATTAATTCGCAATTAAATAATTAATAATTAAAAAAATGCATTAAATACTTATTGATTAATTATAAGTAATTTACTTCCCACCCTTTATCCCTACAATCCCCACATCTGCCACTTAAAACTAAACATAAAAAGTATATTAATTAAACAATTTACATAATTAATTATCAATTAAATAATTAATAATATTTAAAAATGAAGTAATAATTAATTGTATGTAATTTACTTCCCACCCTTTACTCCTACAAACTCCACAACCCATTACAACACTATAAATTACACTAAACAATTACATTTAAATTAAAAACAAGAAATTTACAAACTATATTAAAAAACAATAACTATACAATTCATAACATATACAATTAAAATATATACTAAAATTCATAAAGATATTTATAAACAATATTAATAACAATATTTGTGTAAATGATTTTAACAACATAGATATTTTTAACATCGTTATTAACAACATAGAATTTTTTTAAACAATATTTACAGTATAGATATTTTTCACATCAATATTAACAATCTAGATATTTTTGCAAATTATATTAACCACATAGATATTTTTAACATCAATATTACTTACATTAGAAAATCGATATTCTTGTCAACAATGTTCCTGCATCATGATATTTGTAGATAACGACATTAAAAACAGTATATTTCTGCTACTCTATGTTTTTTTACCATATATTGCGTCCAAATGCCATCCCGGTGCTAAAGTATGTACAGGTTGTAATTATGAAATTAGAGGCTGAATATATAGGTTTTCAGTAGTTTGCGAAAAACTATCACCTTTAACATGTTTCTAAGATGCCCCGGTAGTTGGTTCCAGATGATGGCCACACAGACCGAGAAGAAAAACATTTTTTTGATCTTCGGAAGTGAGGGACCACTATCAGTCAAGCTATTCCTGAATGAAGGGGAATAATGCTTGATTTACCTATTGAGGTAGTGTAGGCCTATTACGTACAAGTCAAGTTGGGCAAACAATAATGCTTTGAAAGTGTTTCTCTTATTAACTAGTAACCAGTGGAGCTGTTTTAAGCATGAGGTTATTGATGTGCGCCTAGATAGATTGAAAAGAAGGTGAGCCACTGTATTCTCCACTGCTTGCAGTCAATTAGCCTGGGAAGCTGTTAGACTCCAATACAAGGCATTGGAGGAATCCAGTCTAGATAGAATGATAGCTTGAACAACACTTTTATGGGCTTCCCAGAGGAGGAAGGTCTTTAATTGCCTTCATTAACCAAAAGCACACTTTTACTACTGATTATATTTTGCCCTTGAATTAGAGTTGGTCATTGAAAAGTATCCCAAGGTTTCTCGACTTGCCATGGGTGGGGGCAGACCCATCTCTTGGCTAGGCATCTAGACCAACCAGGAGACAAATTCGGACCAAAGAGAAGAATTTCTTTCTCATCCATCTTGCCTTGCAGGTTATATACTTTCAGCCAGCTGATGATAACTCTCATACAAGCAGAGAAGGTTTCTCTAGCTGAGTCAGAAGTGCTCATATGATCATACAAGCAGAGAAGGTTTCTCTAGCTGAGTCAGAATGTATTTATTTATTTATTATTACAATTTGTAAAGCGCATACGTATGCCCGTAGGCGTCTTGGCGCTAATGTGAGAGAAGTAGCTGAGTATCGTCAGCGTAGGAAAGGTTAATACCACATGACTATATATGTATGTTTTTAGAAGCGTAGCGACAGCTGTTCGGTCAACCCAGACCTAAAATGGCAAATAATTCCTCATCGACTGCAAAAGAAGTGTTTTCTAAGAAGCAGCATGATACACCAAGCAGCTATTAGCATGTTGTGAGTGGAACCTCTGAAAACCAATGTAGCAAAAGCTAAGGCAGAGAGCTGTCAAGCCAACCCTAAACGTTCTTGACATTTTTATTTTATTCAGCAAAGGGCAAGATGAAGGAAAGTGATATTAATGTATCTGTAAAAATCATTTTGAGACGTTCCTCGCCGTTTAAAATATGCCTTACGTAGAGTGCTGTAAACAGTTTACAGTCAAACAAGAGAAAAGGAAGCAACTTTCCATGCAGAAGCAAAATCATTGAAGCTGTGCGGATTTCTAAATATTTTCTAGAACTTGATTTATATGCTTTTTTGAAAAAATAAGCTATCGCAATTGTTTGGTACATATGGAAGTGGTCGGAGTCTATTGCTTTCCTAAGTCACAAATGTCACAGAAATCACACTTCTAGAAGCAGTAATTAGAATCATATATGGTCCATGAATGTCACTTAAAACATAGGCAGTCCATAAATCCAGTGCATATTTTATTTTAACACATCTTAAAAGGAATACTCAGTATCAATTAATCAAATGAGTGTCAGATTTGGACAATCTAAATTGAAAACATCGCAATTACTTCATTGGGAATGAAATTCAATTAGAAGAGGACACATTAAAACGGAACAGATACATTTTGATATATCAACGCGCTCACGGTGCACAGAAATGGAAGTAGTTAGAAGGGATGGGTGTGTTGGGATGGAAGTGTGGACCGGGTAAAGGTGTTGTGACTTTGTTACAATCACAGTGAGGATCAGATGCAGCCTTTACAGTCTGTTTATAGATCAAAAGTTCCAAAGGACTCTTAAGCACAGGATCTGTAGTAATCCCTTGTTTGCTCCTATGCTTAGAGGAATACAGTGGGCTGGTTGTCAACGTTTCGACCCCCGGATAGAAGGGTAGTTCATAACCTCAAGCTGGGGTCTTCATCAGGACACGGAAATAGAAACTGGAGCGCCTATAAGCAATATAATAACAATGAATGTATCTATCACTGCCAAGCAATATTAGTGCACTGGGACTCAATTAGAAATGAAGTTACATACTTTACGTGGGGCCAGTTGAATTGCCGTGAGAATGGGACCTTCCTGGGTTCCTATGGTATAGAATTTTGCCTGTAATTGTGTAAAAGAATCACGATTACAACCGAATGTCCAAGGAGAAACCTGGTCTCCATTGTGAACAGTCGTAGTATGGGGGGAGCACTTACTGGGAAGTTGAAGCTTTCCAAATGGGTATTGTTGAGGTCTGTGGCCAGCTGAAAGTGCCGGTGCGTGGAAAAATCCGATGGTTTCTAGAATGAGGTAATAGAGCGGGTCAGTCTAGTTACTGGATTTTTTAAGAAAGAAATCAAGTAAATATCGCGCCCAGGGCGCAGTGCATGTCCGCGGAGGCAGATTGCTCTAGAATACAATATACGGGTTGTAACAGGTCACCGGATAAGACCGGTATGCACATTAGTAACTGGCTTAGCCAATAAGTCAAGAGAAAATGAGGATTGTATTACGTGGGGCACATCTCTTGGGATATAAAATAGGTCCGGACTGCGTATTAATGCCGGCCGGTTCTAAGACATGAAGAAATAACGCTAAGTAGATCGTACATTAAATGAAGTCGGATACAACGGTAATCGCTATATAGGGAGAACTCTTTGTGGTAAACATTAAGGGCAAGTGACATGGGAAAAGGCATCCATGTCTTACCTAATCTTCATCAGGACGCGCATAATTCATCTCCTTCCTACGGCTGCCGGTGAAAGTCTGGGCCGCCTCGAGGTGCAAACGCTGAGTACTACTCGGGGGCTCGACAGTGCGCAGCCAATCAGTGAAGGGTTGTCTTAGGGAGCATGGTAAAAAGTGTCGTATGTTAGCCCTTGTGCCAGGGGAACGTACAAAACTATAACAAACGCCTAAGAGAATGTTAGTACGTCTGACTTAACTCTGCAATCGCGCCTAGACTTATAAGATGAATGAAGGAAATTGTCTCATTGTCACTCCAGTGCAACATTATAAATAACGTCGCGTTCTGGGAGTTGGTGATGACTCTCTGTATGGGGAGCAAATAAGGTCTCATATTTTACAATCATTGCAAAGGGGTATAAACATGGAAGTGTTCCTATACACATGACAGCTACTGGTTCACTGCGTTGGAATTAGACATTGGTTTAAAACACATGTACAAATCGTCTCAGTGTCATGATTATAGAATCTAATTGTAGACAATGGTACAGGTAAATCATTGAACCTAAGATCGTGTATATACATATATAACAAGAGGTGGTCGCCATGGAAAGATGGTATGATCTAAATAAACAGTGACCTGTGTGTCTGGCCTGACAATTTGTTGCTAAAGATTTACACTTCTGATGCAGAGACTATCGTTATGAGTCACTCTGAATCTGCCTGCACCAACACGGCAAGAGTAGCCTACAGTTCATTTAGGCCAGGCTAAGCTATGGATTTGCACTCAGAGTATGATACAAGTCAATCAGGATCTAACAACGCCATCTGGGTAAACGTGGCTTCCAGTTCATTTAAGCCATGCTGAACAGAGTTAAAGGACTGCATCCATTTACATTCCCTTAGATTCAAGATAGAGTTTAGGTTGCCTCCACGTGGGCCTAATGTAATTTTTTCAATGACCACCCACTTCAAAGATTCTGGTGTGTGGGTGTGGGCTAAAAAAATTTCTACCAAGGGGGCCCCTGGTGTTTGGCATCTTATCCTGCTGCAATGTTGCAGCACCCGGTTCTTAATTTTCTGCTTGGTTTGACCTATATAGATGAATCCGCAAGGGCAAAAGATTGCATAAATGACTCCATGACTATTACAGTTCGTAAAGGACTTCAGAGTAACAGTCAAATTGTTATGTGATATTGTTTTTGTTTCTAAGCACAATGCACATGCTTTACAGTTGCCGCATTTGTAGTGTCCGAGTGTGATGGGTAGGTTCCACATTGTTTGAATGGTGGGAGCCGCTGGGCTGTCCAGAAAGGAACACACTACATAGTCTCTGACACTCTTTGCTTTTTTAAAGGCGTGCATGGGCAGATGGGGCATTTCGATTGCATCTGACACTACATTCCAGTGTTTATTCACAATCTTGCGTATTTCATTGCTCTTGCTGCAGTACGTGGTGACACAGATCATCCTATCTTCCGAGGGCTGTCGATCTTTTGGTACAAGCAAGGATTCTCTGTTGCTGAACCATGCCCTCTTGCGTGCTCTCTTTACAAGTCTTTTGGGATATCCTCTTTCTAAGAGTCGGGAAATGAGTTCATCTGATTCAATAAAGTAATCATCCTTCAGGGTACAATTCCTTCGGATCCTGAGGAACTTACCAAAGGGTAAGTTATCCCGTAGAGCCCGTGTGTGATGGCTAGAGTACTGTAGCAGCGTATTTCTTTCGGTTGGTTTTCTGTATAGAGTGGTATATAACAGCCCTTCATTTTCTTTGATGCTGATATCCAGAAAATCGATTGCTTCATTGCTGCAATTGCTGGTGAATTGGATGTCACATGATTGGGTATTGAGCCACTGAGTAAATGCTTCCAGTTCTTGTTTGTGTCCTGTCCATATGATGAGGATATCGTCTATATAGCGACGGTATTCTGAGATGTTGTCAAAGTACGGATTCACAGGAGAGAGAATGCGATGTTGCTCGTACTCATTCATATAAAGGATAGCTAGATCCGGGGCGAAGGCTGCCCCCATAGCTACTCCTTTCATCTGCATGAAGAAGTTATCTTGAAATATGAAAAAGTTCTTCGTCATCGCGATCTCCAGTAGGTCAATTAGAAATTCCGTCGGGACTTCAGCTGGTTGTGGTCGTGATTCCAAGGCTCTTCGTATTGTTACCAGTGCCGGTTCTTGAGGAATACTTGTGTACAGTGACACGATGTCCATGGTTACCAGCAGTTGATTGTCTTTGTCAAACGGACGTTGGTCTACGAGGTTGATCACCTGCATAGTGTCCCTCAGGTAGGTGGGAGTTGCTTCAGCCAGCGGTTTCAAGAAGACATCAATATACTTGCAAAGGGGCTCCAGAAGGGACCCGCAGCCCGATATGATCGATCGTCCAGGAGGTTTGGTGGGATTCTTGTGAACCTTGGGTAGGACATAAATCGTAGGGGTGCGTGGTTGATTCACATTTAGATATAGGTATTCTTTTTCAGTGAGAAACCCGGCTTCTTTTCCTTTTTCCGTGATTGCAAGAATCTGACGTCTGATCTCATTTGTCGGATTGGTTGCTATCGGCCGATAGCTCACGTTATCTCTCAACTGCGAATATATCTCTTGTTTGTAGTCATCAGCCTCCATGATTACTATAGCTCCCCCTTTGTCCGCTGGCTTGATGACCAGCGATTTGTTGTTCTTCAAACCATCCAGGGCAGCACGTTCATTCTTCGAGATGTTGTGTCTCACATACAGGCGTTTTTTCCACATCTTGTGTACATCGTTCAATACGAGACTCTCATAGGTTAGGATTCGATGGTTGATCATGGCAGTGTGTGGTGTGAAGGTGGACGGTGGTCGTAGGCTGGTGAATGCTCTAGACGTGGTGAAGGGTTTATGTAGGAACTAATTCTTCAGACGGATCTTGCGGAAAAATTTCGCCAATTCGGTTTTGATGTTGAACAAATTGCCATGTGAAGTCGGGACAAACGAGAGGCCCTTACTCAGGACTCCGATCTCATCTGGGGATAGTGTCTGGTTGGATAGATTCATGATAGGGCTTCCTCTAGTTACCAGCGATATGTTTTCCTCCGTGTGCTGATTTCCCCGTGGTTGTCCTGCTGGAATCTCACTTGTTTGCTGTTGTAGCCTTGCTGCCTCGAGTCGTCCCAGTTCTGGGGGTTGTTGTGGCCTCTGGTCGGCCGTCTGTTCCATCCGCCGCCTCTCCCCCGAGGGGGTCTCCATGTGCTGTCCTCTAAAAAAGGCTGTTGTTGTCTGTTTGGAGGGTCCTGTGGAGGTTGGTACCATTGTTCTTGATTTTGGTAATTACTTGGTCCAGCTCCTTCGTTGTCACTACCTCCGCTGTATGAGGAGTCCGAAAAATTTGTGTACCTTCTTCCATCTCGTTGGGCGCCCCTGTATCCCCCTCTGCCTCTGTAGAAAAAACGGCCCTGGTTATCTTGTTTAAAATAGTCCTCAGCCAAATACGGGTAGGTTTTTTTCTTGTTATAATATTGGATATCTTTCGCTAGTTTCTCCAGTTTTTTGTTTTGTGTTTCAACATCAAAGTCTTTTAGTGTTTTGTTTAGACGTTCAAGGGTGTCTTTTGCACTTGCAAAGGCTGAGTGGCTGGCAATTTCCGCCTTCAGTTCCTCTATTTCCTTGCTTAGCTGTTCAACCTGGTCTCGTGCGGTCTCCACCCCAAGGACCATCCAATGACGGGAACAGTTATTTTGCCACGAAGCTGAAGCCCTCCTTGAATTGTTTGAGCCTAATAGTGATTTCTTGCTCAGGCAAACATCTCTTTGCGCTCAGATGTTTGAAATGTTTCATGGCAAACGCACTTTGCCAGTTTAATGATTCTCTTTGTCTGCACCATCCTGGCGAATTTATCACTGTGTTGTTGCTTTTTATTTGGATGTGTTTATTGTGTGATTATTACAGAAGCTAAACACCAAATACATGTATTGTGAATGAATAACCTTGAAAGGCAGTACAAAACATCTGTGCAGAGTGCAAGCTTTCCTCAGTGCACCCCTACCTAAATCTCTTAAAATCATGCTGTATTTTGCTGTTACGTGTTATTGAATTCAACCATAACTTCTCTGCTAAAACCCTGATATGATAGCTGTGGCAAATCAGGCCTGGCTAACTTGGCAGAAACATATGTTTATGAAAGGGGAAAATTAATTTGAAAAGCTCACCATAACTATCCTCTTTATGAAAATTGCAGTAGGCTACTGCTGGATAAAAACAGTTAATAGCACTCGATAAAAACACCATAATATATTGCTCAGCTTAGTTAAGTGGCATGCTCTGCTTAATCAATTTTGCTTCAATTGGCAGGTAGAGCTAAATATTATTTCGGTCGTGCCCCATGGATATGCAATTCAGACCTTGGTTTGGCAAGAGTCTGATTGTACAACTGTATGCAGTATGCAGCCAGCAGAAATATGGTGAAAAGGGTAAATAATTAGGCCAGACTTCTGCTGGTGTAATTCCTGGTGGCTTTTTAGGAGTTGCCCCAGGGGTGTAGCTTAGTGAAATTCAAGGATCTCAAATTTCCCAACTAAAAAAGCAATAGCTGCAGGGTGGAGTGATAGTTGACCAAGGTTAGCGATGGACTCTTTCCATGAGGAACAGGGCCAGTCCTGATTTGCATTAGGTTCACTTCTGTCTAGAGTGGCACAGTGCGCGAAAAACGATGGGTTGGAATGATACCCTAAGCAATTGCCACAGGTTACACTATTTCTAACTATTGACCCCACCATCTTTTGGGTGTTTTATTGCCAATAGTATGCCTGGAAACCTGAGACTGTGCAGCTTTCCAAGTCAACTACTGCCAATGTTTGTTAATTCCAAAAGGTAGTAAATCTGCACCCATGCAAGGAGTACTTCTGTGGCTGCAGATTTACTAATATTATGGTAAACCACTCACTATATACACTTGTGATCTCAATACAAAAAATTAACAAGATAAAATCTTATACTGAAATACGAATGACAAAAAATAATGACACTACCACAGTAGACCCAACTCAGGTCATCCAGACCCAACTACTAAAAAAAGAATGCATTTAAGGTGTGTCACTCCCAGCATCCCCTGCCCTCCTCCTGAAGCTACGCTCCTGCCAATCACACACGGTCTTGGTACATGACAGTTACATACAAGACAACGGCCTGCAGTCCCTACCCTGAAATCATGTATTTTAAATGACTTTTCACTGCACGCATTCTTCTTCACCTCTGCTGCAAGAAGGCTTGATGGTAGAGTTGTCAAATCGCAGCATGTGGGCACAGCTCCAGGTTTCTATTCCTGGCCTTTTGCAAACCATTTTAGCAAGTGACTGTCTGCTCCATGGACTAAGTCCGAGCTGCAACTAGAGGAGTGCACACAGCCAAATTAATAGGGTCAGCAATGCCAGAGCCGAGCCAAGCCATGGCTCTGGTTTGGCTCTAAGAGTCTGTGCATGACCAGAGCCATGAAAACATTTGGCATGTATATCATGCAAATATCATGTCTACAATCTCTTCAAAATTCAAAAAAGTGGATTTCTGTAACATACGGAAGTGTTTCACCTTAATACATCTGATTATATCACTGCATAGACAGACACTTATCAAAAGTGATAGTATTCAGAAACTTCATGGCTAGCACCCAATGACAATGCCGTTAATGAACTAAGATGCAAGTCTGTAGACATGTAAACCATAAATGTGGTCTAGATCCTTATTATAGAGGAAGCAACATTATAGTTTACTAAATCAAACATAAGAGGTGCTTGTACAGCATACATCCTGAACTCAATTATTTAAAAGGGCACTACTATGTGATAAAGAAAAAGGAGGTTCTGTGAAATGAAATATTTGTCTAGAGTCAAACACGTAGAGAAGTAGGGAAGCCAGTATTGATTCCATGTTATCTAGTTTTACATTTTAAAATTCAGTCAACAAATGGGTATCTCTGTCTTTCTCTTTCATTCTAGTTTACATCAAAGGTCACTATTGGGACAGAAAAGTTCCTCGCATGGGGACAGACTTATACCCCTGCCCTGACTGCCCCAGCTGAAATAATTTCTGGATCACTGGTGCTGATTTTTCGTTCTCATGGGTGAACACGGATAATGCGTGAGTGCATGACATAGGCCTGTCTCATGGATTACGTTTTTTTTGGGACTGAGACGGGTGCCCAAAGTTCTAAAAGAGATGAAGTGGTATCCAAACTGGTGAAAGGCTACTGACTTTACCAGGAGTTATCCATCACAAGTGCAGTGGTGGCAGCATACCGAATAGTGATCAGTAGAAGAACAGGCATATTTACCTGTATCACTGGAGTGAGGCCTATGGGTTCAGTGATGTAAGTCTGTTTGCTGTGTGCTTTAACTCACTCTTGACCTACATCAAGTTAGTATGTAGTGCTGTGCAGTGTATGTGTATTGTATGGATGTGCTAGGCGTATGTGTGCTTGTGAAGGGTGGAGTACATGGAAGATTCTGGGTTCCATTTGGGAGAGCCAGGGCTCATTGGAGAAGCATGAAGAAGTATAGGAATCCCCTCAGACAGATTTGTGGATTTCTGCATTCATGTGACCTTGGTGGGAACACACTGGAGGAAGTAGAGCCAGGCTCTCCAGCACACTTCAAAGGATGCTCTTTGATTCAGAGAGAGGTCACATGAAAAGGGACTGGGCACGTCACAGAAAGGAGATGGGGCTGGTACAGAGAACATAAAGAGTCTTGCTGAGGCCCTGGGGTAACATTTTGCTACACAGATCGCTGTGGCTGACATCCAAGTATGAACCTCTAGCAACACCTATCTCCTGTGTTGTGGCACTGTCAGATTTGGAGTTTCTCCTGCTGTGACGGACTGATTTCAGGAGAAAGGGCAGTGCAGAGAAAGGGCACTTCAAAAGTAAGCAGATCCCCAACACAAACTTTGAAGACTCAGACTGTAAATCACATTTGGAGTTTGGAAATGGACTATAAGAGGGGAAGGTTGAGGCCCCAAATAACTAGAAACTTTCAAGCAGCCATACAGGCTATGTGCGGAGGAGAAGCTCTGCAATACTTCTGCCTGTGACCAAGGCTGAAGGCAAAAGTCTACCAGTCTCCTAGCTGGGTGAGGGGACATCACCCAGGGAAATTTAAGACCACCTGCCCCTGTAGCCTTGAGCACCATTGCCTGTCTGCCTGCCAACACTAGTTAGCCCTGTGAGGAAGAGTAGAGCTGGAAAGAGCAAGGTCCAGTGGTGAGATCCTGGCAAGTGGGTCCCTGTAGGGAGGTGTGAGGAGACAGCGGCTGCACTGATCAGGCCATTTCCCATCTTCAGAGTTAAGTTGGCGACTGCCGTATGCCAGAGCTGTGAACTCTCCTGCATTGATATGGTAGTTGCCTATGTGCAGGTATGAGCTCTCGACACTGTATGTCGGAGTGGGCTGCTGTGAAGATTGTTGTGCCATGCGGGCCATCTTCCGTGTGCTGTGGAAGCCCTCAATCCCGTAAGCCAGAAGGGGCCTCTCTGAAGACTGCCAATCGGCCATTGCCTGTGAGTGTTGTGAGCCAGTGTACCTGTATGCCAGAGGGGGCTGCCTTGAAGAGGAACCTGCTGCTGCTGTGATGATTGGCCTGGCACCTGAGCGAAGAGCAGGTGTGATGACTCCATATGCCAGAAGGGGCCACCAGAGGAGGTTCAGGAGTGCAACCTGGACATAGGTATTTCCTCAGCGCAGCACGGAGCTCTAAAAGACTTGCACTCGGCGCAATTAGACAGCATCAGACGCGCTTTTTAAAAAATAGCTTTTGTAACTTTTAAAACTGCTTAATATTTTCCCTGACACATAGCACTTACTCGCACTCTAATTGTGTTAACTCACCGCTGTTTTGGGCGGGCTCACGTAGCAAGGTAACACACCTCTGCAACCATCTTGGGGGAAGCAGGGAATTACCACGGCGCCATTTCAGTCAGCGCCCTAGTCGTTACGCGGGATATCACGCCCGTATTTAACGCGAGCTTATCTGCCTGGTCAGTCCTGGACATAGGTATTTCCTCAGCGCAGCACGGAGCTCTGAAAGACTTGCACTCGGCGCAATTAGACAGCATCAGACGCGCTTTTTAAAAAATAGCTTTTGTAACTTTTAAAACTGCTTAATATTTTCCCTGACACATAGCGCTTACTCGCACTCTAATTGTGTTAACTCACCGCTGTTTTGGGCGGGCTCACGTAGCAAGGTAACACACCTCTGCAACCATCTTGGGGGAAGCAGGGAATCACCACGGCGCCATTTCGGTCAGCGCCCTAGTCGTTACGCGGGATATCACGCCCGTATTTACACCTCCCATTGATGACGCGCAGCGGAGACGCGCAGCGGGACCGCCGGACTCACGCCGGAGTCCAGCCAGAGTCCAGCCAGAGTCCAGCCAGAGTCCAGCCAGAGTCCAGCCAGAGTCCTGCCCGTCTGGGCTCGTCCGGGCTCCGACGGGCCTGGGGCCTGGCATTATGCTTAATATTATGGCTCCCAGACGGATGTACTCGCGGGATGAACTTCTTGCATTGCGCTATCTACCGCTTGCGGATTGCAACCAGGTAGATATTGGATGGCGGGTACCACACATCGGAGATATTTGTCAGCTGGCTTCTCCGCCGAAAGGTAAGAATACCTTGTTGTTGGGTCTGCTTAATTGCAGATCGCTTCCGAAGCACTCAGTCGAAATCAATCTCCTCATTCTAGAGCAGGACTTAGACGTCCTGTTCTTAACAGAAACTTGGATAACGGCTAGTTCTGATGCAGATATTGTGCTAGCCCTTCCGCAAGGTTATCAGCTGTTTCACCTGGATAGACCCAAGGGGAGAGGGGGTGGTATTGCCATTTTATACAGAGAGTCTTACGTTTGCAGGGCCCAGAATGGGTTAGTTGCGGACTGTGAGAGCTGTCATTTCTCTCTGTTGATATCCCCCACAGTGACACTGTCAGGCTTATTAATTTACCGGCCTCCGGGCTGTCCGGGTAACTTCGGAAGCTCCGTTATGGAAACAGTGACGACGCTGGCCTCGGCTACAACAAATTTTATGGTGTTGGGAGATTTGAATCTCCACTTTAACGATACCGTAGATCTAATAGCCCGAGACCTTCAGGGTGACTTGGAAGCATGCGAGCTGCCGTTGATTAATGCAGGACCTACGCATGATAAAGGGCACTTACTGGATCCTATATTTTCTAATATCTCCCGCCTTTTGGCTAGGTCAGCTCATCCTCTCCCGTGGTCTGACCATTTTTTGGTTTTGGCGGAATGGCAAGTCGAAATACCCCCCACAACGGCCCATCAGGCTTTCCTGGTGGATAGAGTCTGGTCCAGATTATCGATTAATGACTGGACCTCTAAACTGGCAGACTCATTTCCCCCTCCCGAGTCAGACCCGATTAAAGGAGATGCAAATCTTAATCATTGGCTGACCGCTTCTCTGGATGCTCTCATCCCTAAAAAGAGAATACAACAGAGGGAGAAAAGAATGGGATCTGCGCCCTGGTACACGGCGGAGCTTCGCTCGCTTAAGAATGGATGTAAAAAGTTGGAGAGGGTATGGAGAAAGAATTTAGAACTGAATAGAAGAGAGGAGTACCGTGAAGCCATGAGGGGCTATAAAGTAGCCCTCCGTCTGGCAAAAGCCCATTTTTTTGAGGAACGTATAAGATCTGCTTCGAGTTCATCCAGGGAAACTTTCAAAGTGGTGCAAGAACTCCTTAAAGTTCCTGAACCAGTGGCAATACATGATAAACAGAAGTGTGAGGACCTGGCAGATTTCTTTCACACGAAAATAGTAAGGATAATTAGTTCCTTGCCTCAGACTAGACGTCCCCATCAGACTCAGGAAATGAACTCAATAACCCAGTCGAGAGAGCCATTTGCCGGTTTAGACACGTTCGGACCAGTTACAGAGGCCGAAGTACTAAAGATCCTTGGAACTATGAAAAGTGGCTCTCCAATGGATCCGGTCCCTATGAAATTCTTAAAGCAGGCAGCAGCCCTGGTCGGGACTCCTATCACTGATCTGATGAACGCCTCCTTTTCCCAGGGTTTGGTTCCACCAAGCTGGAAAACAGCAGTGGTCAAGGCACTTTAAAAAAAAAAAAAACCTCGACAAGGCGGACCTGGCAAATTTTAGGCCTATATCGCTACTGCCAGGTATCGGCAAAATTGCGGAAAGGCTAGTGAACTATTACCTGTCAGCCTTCCTGGAGTCTGTGGAAAAGTAAATTTTGTCATGTTCTGTGTCCCTACGTGTCATCCATCATATGTTATATGTGCATGATTAAATATGCATATGCATTCCCTATGTTTGTTTATAGACGCAATTACAGTTGTGTCCACTTCTAGTATGCCAGTTTCCAGTTCTCGTGAATACTACGAATATCAGGCCTATGTAAAGTTACGTTGCCACGTTTCTCAGTGTGCACGTTATTTCATTGTAAAGTCCCCGTTTCTAGGCCTCAGAAGGGCCTGGACACCAGATTCAGCTCCTGTCTCCTGAAGCCTCGCTGAGGAGCGATACAGCCCCCACCTGTATCCTCGACCCTTCACTTACTTCCTGCCTCGCAGTGCCCGACTCAGCCTGGCTCTGCCTCTGAGTCTGCCAAGAGTATGTTATGATTCCAGTTATCAGTTCAGTCCTCCTTCTCTGCATTCCTAAAAGCTACTGAATCGCATCAATAGTTTCCGTCATTGTCTAGCCTTCACGTCTCCATGTAAGAGAAATACTGCATTTAATGGTCATTTAATATTCTTCCTCACGCACTACATGTAGAATAATGCATGGTCCAGTCATAGTGTCTGTTAGCCTTTCCCCTCCTGACTTCTAGTTTATATCAACATGTTCTCTAAACATCAGATACTAGATACTGTTTAGATACATGTCGCCCTGACTCTCCAGACTTCAGTCTCTGCTCCTAGCACAGAGTTCGAAGCCCCCAGCTTCTCCTAGTAACACGTCATTGCTAGTTTGCGCGCACCATCAGGTTAGAGGTCCCGGCTCCTCAGGTAGCCCCCTCCATGGTTTCCGCCCCATTCATGACATATTAAGGTAAAAGGACTGCCTGCATAGCGCCTCGCACTTCGCGCTTTTCATTGCGCTGTATTTTAAATTTGACCTGTTTACTATTTTGTTTTTATATTATTTTTTATCCCCTGCTTTTAACTGGGTGTGACCTCTCCCTCTCCCTCTTACCTGCATTCTAATTGTGTGACCACCGCTGCTGTAGCGGGTCCGGGTCCCGGGGTGGCAAAACCATCGGCCGCCATCTTTGAGTGGTGTTTGGCCAGCAGAGGGGCGGGGATTTCGAGCGGACTAGCGCTCTGTGGGCAGCGGATGTCAGCCTATATAAGGCGACCGGTCCTGTGGCTCTCCCTTATTAAGGTAAAAGGACTGCCTGCATAGCGCCTCGCACTTCGCGCTTTTCATTGCGCTGTATTTTAAATTTGACCTGTTTACTATTTTGTTTTTATATTATTTTTTATCCCCTGCTTTTAACTGGGTGTGACCTCTCCCTCTCCCTCTTACCTGCATTCTAATTGTGTGACCACCGCTGCTGTAGCGGGTCCGGGTCCCGGGGTGGCAAAACCATCGGCCGCCATCTTTGAGTGGTGTTTGGCCAGCAGAGGGGCGGGGATTTCGAGCGGACTAGCGCTCTGTGGGCAGCGGATGTCAGCCTATATAAGGCGACCGGTCCTGTGGCTCTCCCTTATTAAGGTAAAAGGACTGCCTGCATAGCGCCTCGCACTTCGCGCTTTTCATTGCGCTGTATTTTAAATTTGACCTGTTTACTATTTTGTTTTTATATTATTTTTTATCCCCTGCTTTTAACTGGGTGTGACCTCTCCCTCTCCCTCTTACCTGCATTCTAATTGTGTGACCACCGCTGCTGTAGCGGGTCCGGGTCCCGGGGTGGCAAAACCATCGGCCGCCATCTTTGAGTGGTGTTTGGCCAGCAGAGGGGCGGGGATTTCGAGCGGACTAGCGCTCTGTGGGCAGCGGATGTCAGCCTATATAAAGCTCCCTAGTGAGCGCAGCGGGATCGCGCAGCGGGGGCGCCTCCGCAGCGCCGGAGTCACGCCAGAGTCCAGCCCGTCTGCGCCCGTCAGCGTCTCGGAGGCGGACGGGGCTGGACGGTTTCAAGGGGCCTGTTTCGTGGTCTGTATTATCACGGCCATTGTTGTGTTCAACTTTTTAAGTATGCGGTCTTATTCTTCAGCTGATCTTTTAGCGTTACGCCTTCCTCGGGGAGATTGCTCTCATATTTTCCCTGGTGGTAGGAAATTAAGGAAAGGATGTCCGTCATGCGCATGGCGTTTCCCGGCTGCAGTTGCAACCGGGCACGCCACTACATCTGCCCCCTTTCAGTGTCTCCTTCTTAATACCAGGTCAGTGAACTGCCACTCTTCTGACATTTGGAATTTATTGTATAATTCAAACATCACATGTCTGTTTTTGACCGAGACCTGGCTGGGTGATTTTTCCGCACCAGATCTGGCTAATGCCATCCCCCCGAATTATATCATCTACAGGAGGGATAGAACATCGGGCAGAGGCGGTGGAGTTGCTCTTATTGTAGACAAGAGTATTTCCTGTTCTACCTTTCCGGTGGATAATTTGCAGGGATGTGAAGCACTTGGCTTCACTTTACATCTCTCCCCCCTCCAGGCCTGTACGGGGACACTTGTATATAGAACCCCTGGGCCAGTAGGACCTTTCTTTGATGAATTACAAGAAGCACTCGCAGTCCCCTGTCTCAGGTCGGATCACTGCATTCTTCTTGGAGATTTTAATGTCCACATGGACAACAGCTGTGATCCCGACACTTTAAAATTTACCGATATCACGGCTTCGTTAGGGTTATCTCCTTTTGTGATAGGCCCTACTCATAATAAAGGACATACCTTGGACCAGGTATTCTCTACGAGACCCATTTCGATCGGCACCATTCAGCCAGTACTTTGGTCGGACCATTTCCTAATCTCCTTTTCTCTGCCTGTTACTGCCCTTGCTCGGGAGAGAGAAAATGCGGCCACGCGAATTTCACGCCCGTTCCATCTACTCTCTGTGGATATGATGGCCGAGGCTCTTATCTCCTTTCCCTGCCCTTTGGTGAAAGGGTTGGAGGAGAATCTTGCTTTCCTGCACAACTGGCTCTTAGCAAGATTTGAGTCATTAATTCCCATAAAAAGAGCTAAACCGGGAGAGCGCAGGGCGTCTGCCCCATGGTTCTCCCCTCGGTTGAAGCTACAACGTCAGGAGTGCAAAAGGGCGGAGAGGGCTTGGAGGCGGGCTTACGACCCTATTGAGAAACTGAAATTTCGGGCAGCCATTAAAGCCTATCATCATTCCATCTGGGACGAAAAAAAGGCCTATTTTGAACATCGGATTGATAAGGCTGATAATGTCTGCAAAGAAATTTTCAAAGTGGTCCAGGATTTTACTTCCCCTGCGGTCTGTACTTCCAACCACACTCATACTGATGCGTGGATACAACAACTTGCCACCTTCTTTGTCAGTAAGATTACAGCCATCCAGGCCTCTCTCTCTAGCGCGCAATCTGATTTGAGCCATCTAACGCTACCCTGTTCTGAGGAAGACCATGGCCCTTTCCTCACTGTATTCCCTTCTATGGATCTTAGTACATCTTTGGAGCTTTTGTCCAGCCTGAAATCTGGTTCTCCATTAGATCCATGTCCGGCCAAATGCTTGGGGAAAGTGGCTTCCGCCATTAACATCCTGGTGAACCCCCTGCTGAATACATCTTTGTCGACAGGGGAGGTGCCTCAGGCTTGGAAGCGAGCCATGATCCTTCCGCTGCTCAAGAAACCCACCTTGGACCCCTTGATACATGCCAACTACAGGCCAATCTCCCTTCTCCCTGCTCTGGCTAAAGTGGCCGAGCGTTATGTGCACGGGATAATTTCCAGTTTCATCGAAGGAAACGACCTGTTGCACACTTCGCAGTCCGGCTTCCGTGCAAATTTTAGCACGGAGTCGGCTCTGCTGGAGGTCACTGATGCCATCAGGGAAGTACTCGATCTGGGGGGAAAGGCCGTGTTGGTCATGCTTGACCTGTCGGCGGCTTTCGACACCGTTCCTCATGATGCCCTCCTTGTAAGACTCTGGGAGTGTGGCCTGCGTGGAACGGTGTGGAACTGGCTAAAATCATTTCTGGCCGACCGCCGACAGACGATCTGGGCGCCTCCTTTTTCCGCTGACATGGCTCCGCTAGAGGTGGGAGTCCCGCAGGGTTCCATTCTCAGCCCTATGCTGTTTAACATCTTTATGGCCCCTCTGGCGGAAGTCGCGGAATCCTTTGGCGCCCAGATCGTGTCCTATGCCGATGACACCCAACTCCTGTTCACATGTGACAGGGGTGGGTCGTTTGATGGCACACAGATCAGAGACTGCCTGGGTGCGGTGTTTGAGTGGTTTAGAGGTCATGGCTTAAAATGCAACTCTGATAAGTCAGAGTTGCTCTTTTTCGGTTGCGCACCGGAACAAGACTGGAAATCCTGGTGGCCGCAGGATATGTTTCCTCCTGACAAGGTCGCTGTCCAGGCCAAGAATTTGGGAGTGATAGTAGATTGTGACCTATCCTTTGGACCCCACATCTCGTCCACTGTTGGGAAATGCTTCGGCATCTTACGGATGCTGAGGAAATTTCTTCCTCTACTATCACTCAACCACAGGAAGACAGTTGTTCAGGCACTAATCGGGTCGCGTTTGGACTACGCAAACGCGCTGTTTTTGGGTCTACCGAAATACCTTGTGACCCGTTTGCAAGTGGTCCAAAATTCGGCAGCCCGCGCCATCTTTGGACTCCCGAGGAGAGCTGGTGCCACTGCCTTATTGAACACCCTTCATTGGCTGCCTATCTCCAAGCGAGTCCTTTTTAAATGCCTGACGGTGGCCTTTAAGGCCCTACATGGTATTGGCCCCAAATACCTTGGGAAACGTTTTTCTCGGTATGTGCCAGGCAGGACCCTCAGGTCATCGGGTCTGTCTTTACTGACTGTCCCTGCAATCCGTCGTGTACGCTTGGGAGGTCGATCTTTTCGTTATTTGACTCCCAAGGCTTGGAATGAACTGCCACTGTCCCTGAGATCGGCCCCCTGTCTTCTTGCTTTTAGAAAGGACTTGAAGACATGGCTTTTTAGGAATTAGTCCTTTTATCTCTTTTTCTGTTGTGTGGTTGCTTTTCATGCTGTTCCTTTCTTTGCCAAAGCGCCGGGATGCTCCTCTGGAGTTGCCGTGCGCTATAAAAGAAATAAAGTAACATAACATAACATAACATAACATATTCTGTTACGTTTGCATCACGTCTATGTATACGCCCTGTTACACCTCTTTTCACCCTTATCTTTCGCGACTGCTACGCATCACGCCTATTGCTCCACCCACTGCTACGCCTATTGCAATGTAATGCTATGTGTTTGCGTTATGTATATATGATCGTGCACTGTTATTAAAAAGTTATCCTTCCTTCCTTAGCGCGCTCATCCCAGATCCAGCCCCAGCAGCTGCTGGGCCCTGCCTTCCTATTCCTGTGCAGGTCGTCCTGTTCCTGTCCTTATGCTGTATTAAACCTGCAAAACTCCTACTACCTCGAATCTTGACTCTTATTTATTGAGCTATCTGTTATTCATTTATTCATTCAAAAATAGGGTATTATTTATTTATTTACCACATAATGGCGCCCGAATAGGGACTTGCCCTTTCCCCACGCGTCGGTGAAGCCACGCCGACCCCCTGACCCTCTGCAGTCGTGACGGAACTCTTCTGCGCACCGGCAGATATTTCTGCTTCAAGTATCCCTCAGGCCCACGGAGGAGACGGAGGAGGCGGTCCAGCATCCAGACGAGACGGTGGAGGAACGCGGCGAGTCCCGACCAGAGCCCAAGCCGAGAGTCCAAGGTTCGAGGTATCCGGAGGCCCACCCGTAACAGAAGTCCGAAGTTCGTCCGTCCGACGTCGAGGCAGTCCAGTCCAGTCTGAGGCCTTCCGTTCTTGCTGCCCGGTGAGTACCGTTACTGGGGTAGTATCTAGACAGGGTCAATCTGATTGACTCTGGTCCGTGGGTTGGTGGTACACAGACCCACAAACGAAGTGTCCACTTCGGTGGATGCGGGTCCTGACGTGTCTCTTTATGAGACCGGTAAGTTTCGTACTGTTTCAGCAGTGCATCTAGTTTCTGTTCCAGTCAGTTCTGTTCTCGAGAAAATTCATGTATTCTGTGTTCAGTATTCCAGGTAGTATTCTGTTCGAACTGTTATTTTTAAATATTCTTCATGTATTTTAATGTCGTGGTATGAATGGGGAATAAGTATCGTGTTCATTGTGTATTGTATTGTGTCTAGATTACAGTCCAGTCATGCCCTTGTTTTCTAAGTTACGTCAGTTAAAAACTAGAAAGGGTCTGCTGGAAGCAGCAGTTCCAGTTCCGCCTAGGGACAGTCCAGGTCATTTTATGTATCAGAAACATGGCATAAGTGCCATACTATATCTAGATTTATGGGTAGAGTATACCAAACAGTTAGAAGAAAAGTATAGATGGCCCGTATCGGGTACATGGGATGCCGAGTGCATCATGCGAGTAGAAGAGGCATTATGGAAAAAGAAAGCCAGACAGTCACAGAAAGATGCCATCGAGTTATGGCGCAAAGAAGCTCATAAAAGAACCGAAAAAGAAATCAGAAAGTCAGAATTAAGTAGAGAATCCTTAGAACGAGCACAAGAAAAAGAATTAATCGAGATAGGTGAACAGGTTAAAGCCGAACAGTCAGACAGACAGAGGCATGCTCTTATTAAGGGTATGTATCCTCTTCTTGCCGAGGGCTTGCCAAAAGCGACCCCAGAGGCATCCAGTAATTTCCCGCCACCATTAGTTCCGACCAAGCTACGTCACAAACAGACCGCAGCTGATATTTTTATTTCGTCCTATTTGGATGACACAGTCCCAGAATATGCAAATCCTGTCCCCGCTCCACCAGTCCCTGTAAATCAGGCACTTCCCGTTCCTCCAGACACCGGGGTACCCCTTGCAGTACCTGCTACGGTCCCCCAGGTCCAGCCCGCCATACCAGTTCAGCCCGCATTTCAATTTCCTGCCACACTAGTACGAAGAGGATCAGTCGACGACTCTAGTTTAGGGGCCGCAGGGGGAGGTACTCCTCAAACCCCGCCGCCACACAAGCGTTTAACGACAGCCGAATTACATATGCAAGCGTCACAGCGTACGCCCAGACATCAGTCTGTAGCAGAAATAAGAAAAGCCCTTAATGAATGTGGCTATGATCCAGTCCCAGGAGAGGATAATATGGTTTTATATTCATTACGTGTAAGAAGGGTGGCCGAGTATCTAGTCACCCTACCAAATATGAAAGAAGATCTAGACAGAATATATCGTTTCATCCGTACAGGGGATGATCCAGAAAGCATTGGCGAAGTCATGTCTCAAAGAAAAGCTGAAGTCCAGCTCATGCTATTAAAGTTTCTGATTAATTGTCTAATACGAGAACAAGATTATCCGACCAAAGATCAAGCCGAAATGAGAACCCTGACAAAGTGGAGTGATAATATAGCCGAGGGTAAGCACAGAACCATCAGTGCTATGGAAAGTATGTACAAGAAAATTCGTAAAGAAATAATAAGAATACACGAACAACGTAAAGCAGCACAAGTAAGCGAGAAAGAAAGTAACTCTGATCCTGAAGAGGTTGAGGACGAGAATCCCGACAGAATAGCGTATGTAGGAAAATCTAGATTTCCAGATCGCCATTTACGCCTAGAACACAAGTCTATTTTTCATCATCCAGCACCAGAACAAGGTTCTCTAGAACAAGTGTTTCAAGCTACCGATCACATTCTGAAATCACGAATCGGTTACAGTGAGTTAAGTACCATGCATGAACAAGAACTAGTCCGATCAGCAGTCCGATGGACTACTGATTCTACCACTTTTCCAGATGAAATAGTGGCACAAATGTTTCTAAAAATGCCCCCAGCCGAGCAACGACTGGCGGGTATGTATATGATCCAGCACCTCATTACATTGTATGAGGGTCAGCACTCTGATCCAGGTCCGTTACACGATGTCCTGAACGAGTTACTCCAGTATAAATGGAAAGGTTTAGGTACCGATTTAATTAGTGTCATTCTAGAACAGCGTCACAAATATAGAACGTTTCTGAACCCGCATTTTGTTCATGTCTCACCCCCAGAAAGTAAACCATTTTACATGGAGAGACAGAATCCGTTACGAGAAGTCCACCCAGTTAGAGGAACGGGTGGCGAACTAGAACGAGTGTTTGTTTACACTCCGATTACAAAGATGGAACTCCTAGAGATGAAGAAATTAATTCCCTGTCATGATAAAGATCCAGCAGGGTTCCATAGAGAATTAAAAGACATGCTCCGTATGGGAGAATACACATATCCAGATATAATTAAAATGTTAAAGGTTCTGTTGCCCGCAGGGGTGTATGAAAAGCTCAAGGAAAAAGAATGGGAGGTGGGAGAGAAAAAGATCGATTGGGCAGTTCTAGAAGCCGAAGACAAGGCACGAGTACCAGGTACCGGTCTTGGAGCGAAATGTAAAGAATTACCAGAATTATTAATACAAGTTTTACCTAGGTTATTGACAACTAGAAAAGAAGACTGGGATGCAATCTCAGCCTGTAAACAGAAACAAGACGAAGACATTAGTGATTTTTATTCTAGATTTGAGAAATGTTTTAGCATCAACAGTGGTCTCAAGACAAGTAGTGAGTCATACCCTCATCTTTTTGTTACTAAATTAGTCGAGAATTCAAGTCCACAAATTAAAAATCGAGTTTTGAAAGTCGAAAGTACCTGGCAAGCTAATACCCCGTCCCAGATGTTGCAGATGCTCCAATACCACCAGAATAGGATCAGGGAAGAACAAGAACACGAGAGAAAACGTATGAAAGACACGAAAATGAAAGTACTAGTTGCACAATCTGTTCCTCAAGACAGTCAGAAGAGGGGTCCGAATCAAGCCAGTCATCCTGCAGCTCCCGTTAAAGGGAACTGCAATTATTGTAAACAGCCAGGTCATTTTATAAACGAGTGTGCAGTTCTGAAACACAACATAGCCACTGGTAAGACTAAAGAAAGACCACGTCCGCCTAGACACGAACAAGTTTCACAGACTCCTCAGTCACAGAATGCACCACAGACAGTTACAGCTCCGCAGCCTATTGCTGCAACACAGCACGTTACACAGCAGATGTACCAGTATGCACAGTCTGAGTATCCAGAGTACCAGCCATATTCATGAAACAGCCTAGAGAGGGAGGTAGGCTTGCCTCTCATCGAGATACCTGTAGATCAAGAAGGTCCCTATGTTCACAGTCAAGTATTAGGGAAAGACAGAAAGTTTTTGATTGATACAGGGGCAAGTAGGACCACTATAAGTCACGCCGAAGTTCCAGGGGCTCCGCTCTCAGGCTCAAGAAATGTTTCCCTTGGATTTTCAGGAAAACCCATTGTAAATGAAATATCAAAGCCAGTTACTCTAGAAGTAGGTCCATTGTCCCGTACTACTGATTTGTTACTTACTAAGTCCTGTCCAGAAAACCTATTAGGCATTAAAACACTGAAAGAGTTAGGTGCAGTTATATGCTGTTCCCCAGAGGGAATACGTCTGTTCCTACGTGACTTTAAGGGTCACTATGTATTACGAGATTTTGATCCCAGATTGTCCAATGTTCCGCAGCATCTATGGGCGCAAGGTCCAACTGATGTTGGTTATATGCAAATCACACCCCATCGTGTGACTCTCAAGCCAGGTGTGGTGTTACCACGAATCAGACAGTACAGATTGCCACCTGAGGCTGTAGCAGCCTTATCCAAAATTATTGACGAGCTCATGGCTCAAGGAGTGGTTGTAGAAACTGACTCCAATGTATGCAATTCTCCGATCATTCCAGTCATGAAACGTACTGATCCAAATGCACCCCCAGTATATCGGTTAGTGATTGACCTACGAGAACTTAATAAATGTATTATTCCTCAGTACCCAGTCGTTCCAGATATCTCTTCCCTATTGACAGCCATTGATTCCGAAGCCACGTTCTTTACTGTAATCGACCTCAAGAACGCGTTTTTCAGTGTCCCTATTCATCCAGACAGCCAGTTCCTTTTCGGATTCTGTTTAAATGGAAGGAGCTATATGTTCACACGAGCTCCTCAAGGTTTCACAGAAAGCCCTAGCATTTACAGTCAAGCACTTAAGAGACAACTAGACAACATTCACATGCCAACTGACACTGCCCTGCTCCAGTATGTCGATGATCTACTGGTCACAGCCCGTTCTGAACGTGCTTGCGAGCGAGCATCCCTTACAGTCTTGTATTTCCTAGCCGAGATGGGGCACAAGGTGTCCCCTTCGAAGCTTCAATTCTGTGTCCAGCAAGTGGTCTACTTAGGACACTTACTGTCCAAGAGGGGTAGGCAGTTGACACCTGACCGTATCCAGTTAATAGCGAGTCTTCCTCAGCCCAAGACCCAGAAGGAGGTACGTGCCTTTATCGGCCTCACTTCTTACTGCCGACAATGGATTCCTCAGTATGCATTTCTAGCCAAGCCACTGATACAGTTAACGACACAGGAGGCAGCCGTACCGACTGTCCTCCCTTGGACATCTGAACATACACTCAGTTTCAATGAGTTAAAGAAAGCCCTATGTCAAGCTCCAGTTCTAGCGACACCGAACTACAGTAAGCCTTTTACACTTTTCATCACAGAACGTGAAGGTACAGCATTATCTGTTCTCACACAAGATCAAGCAGGACAATACAAGCCATGTGCTTATTTTTCGAGCACATTAGATCCTGTAGCCCAGGCTCTGCCTGCGTGCCTCAAGTCAGTTGCAGCCACAGCACTAGCTATCAGACAAAGTGATTCCATAGTATTAGGACACTCCCTGACAGTACAAGTTCCACACTCCGTGGAAGTTCTTTTAAACCGAACACAGACTCAGCACTTGACAATTGCACGTTTAACAGGTTATGAATTGACACTGTTCCAGCCACACATAGAAATCAGACGCTGCAACGTTTTAAATCCTGCTACATTGTTACCATCAGTTACTTCGAATTCTGCCACACATGACTGCGTGGAAGTAGTTAACATTACGACAAAGCCAAGACAAGATCTGACAGATATTCCGTTACCAGACCCCGACCTGACACTTTATGTGGATGGTTCATGTATGAGAACAAGTGCAGGAGAACTAGTCGCCGCGTATGCAGTGACTACCGACACTGAAGTTATTGAGACACACCGTATTGACACCCTGTCCGCTCAAGCAGCAGAGCTAGTTGCTCTGACACAAGCCTGCATACACGCCAAGAACTTGAAAGTTAATGTTTACACAGATTCACGTTACGCATTTGGAGTTGTACACGACTTCGGAGTGCTCTGGCAAGAGAGAGGTTTCACGACTTCTCATGGAACCAAGATTCAGCATGGTCTCCTTATTCAAGCTCTGTTAGATGCAATACATTTACCGACATCCATTGCTATCATGAAATGCAAAGCACATACGAAAGTTACTGACATTATTTCCCAGGGTAATGATCTAGCAGATCGCACAGCCAACTCACAGCTCAGACACCAGACATTCCAGTAAATAAGACACCGACACACACTCCAGATCCGACTACATGTATGACAGTTAAAGACCCTACTCAAGATGTCATAGACATACAGTTACATGCTACTCCCGAAGAAATCAAGAAATGGTCCGAACAAGGAGGGGTCCAGACAGATCAAGGATGGTTAACGAAGGGTAGAGCCACATGGTTTCTCCCCGACTCTATGGTTCAAGTCATTATTAATACTGCACATAGTCCAGCACATTTAGGAGAAAAAGCTATGTTAGACAGTATCCAGAACATTTGGTTCAACAAGCATTTACGAGCTGCAGCCAAGCAGAAAGTCCGTACCTGTATGATATGTTGTCAGTTTAATCCAGGTAAAAGTGTCCCGGTGGAACAAGGTGGATTCCAGCCCCCTGACCACCCTTTTGAAGTCCTCCAGATGGATTATATTCAGATGGAGCGATGTCGAGGTTTCAAGTATGTCCTTGTAGTTGTATGCGCTTTGTCCAGGTGGACAGAAGCATATCCAGTCCCAGATTACACCGCCGCGACCACTGCCAAGCAGCTGGTTCGTGAGTTCTTCCCCCGTTATGGACTCCCTAGAGTCGTATATTCTGACAACGGCCAGCCATTCTCATCTGAGTTGATGAAACATGTTTCCCTTTTGTTAGGGTACCAGTGGAAGTTTCATTGTGTACGCCATCCTGAAGCAGCCGGTCTCGTAGAGAGACATAACCAGACTCTGAAAATCCGTATTGCAAAAGTATGTAAAGAGAAAGGTGTGGACTGGCTAGTAGCTCTGCCAGTCGCTTTGTTCTATATGCGCATGGTCGCACATTCCAGATCAGGTCTGTCCCCGTATGAGGTCGTATTCGGCCGCCCCCCTAACATGTGGGGTACTCCTAGACCCCGAAGTATTACCGATGTTTCAAGTAATATGCTGACAGATTACCTAGCTTCCTTGATGTCTGCCCTCAACTCTTGTCGTTCACAGGTTGCCGCCGCATTTCCAGACAATACCGAGGTGGCACCGCATGAAATCGTTCCAGGATCCATGGTCCTTGTCCGGAATTTTGACCGCTCAAGTCCGCTGGAGCCACGCTGGAAGGAGCCACGACAGGTCCTCCTTGCCACCCGTACAGCCGTGAAGTTGGAGGGACGCAAAGGCTGGGTGCACCTTTCGCACGTAAAGAAGTTTTATGGACTGAAACCCGTCTCAAAGAACATTTCCCAGGATTTGAAGGATTGCCAAAATATTGTTCTCAAGGACTGTCCCGCAAAAGACATTGCTACAAACCCTCCCCTGTTAGAGAAAACTCCGCAACAGGAGTATAAGTTAAAACTCCGGTCTAGTAAAATAAGTCAGCCAGTTTGATTGTCTAAGTCCTCCCCTAGGTGAAACGGTTAGACTGTTTCTGACATGTATAAAATAGACCCCCATAGTGAGAGAGTTAGTCAAAACTCAATTCGATGTATTGTTTTTCTATGTTTCATATTATTTCTCAGCATTATGATTTCCTGCACCAGTTACGCATTTTACCTGTATTTCCCAGTTCTTCATGTAAATAAGTCTGCTAATGCTACAGTAGAGCATACGTTTAGTGATCTACCTCCTCATGAGCTCTCTTACCGCCTCGCTATGCGAAATAATTCTTTCATCCGCATGTTACATTATTCACACCAGACCAGCAATGCCACTAATTGTTGGGTATGTGGTCGACTCCCCCCTTTCCAGACACCGAAGGGAGTTCTGCCACTTTTTCCTTATCCTTTTTCACATAATGGTTCGTGTGGAGCATGGTCCACGTTAACGTCATCCTCAACAGATATGTCTTTTCTTAACAGTACATGTTTTCCAGACAAGCAAGGTCTTCCCCACAGAACAGGGTTAGATCTAGAAAATGAAGTGTATAATTTAGGTAACTATTCTTCGAATTTCATGGTCCTGAATGTTCAGTCTGATTCCACTCCAGACTTACCTGCTATTTCAGTACTACCAGTTAAAGGCAAATTATGTGTCCGAAATAATGGTTCCGTACACGTAGGACATAGTGATTGTACTACTATTATCAAGTATAGTGACAGTGGGAAATCTATTTTCAAAGCTTCACGTCATTCTTATTTTATTTGTGGTCAAACTGCATATGTTCGTCTGCCCCTCGATTGGGAGGGAACCTGTTACATTGCCTTCCTACTGCCACCAGTTTTCCTAGCCCCATCTGATTATCATAGAAACACACATCTAGTACACATTAGACATAGAAGGGAGTCCCCCATTGTCGATTATACTGAAACTGCCCTAGAACAGTATACAGATTTCAACAGAGGTTTCTTTTTCTTTATAGGACCTATCCAGAATAGTAAGCTAATCCGTAGGTTAACCAGAACCCTTGAAGCTGTAGTCAATGAGACTGCCTCTGCTCTAGGTAACTTAACCGAAGAGCAATCTGCTATGAGATTTGTCGTTTTACAGAATCGTCTCGTCCTTGACGTCATACTGGCCGATAGGGGCGGGGCCTGTAGAGTCATCGGATCTAGTTGCTGCATTTTCATTCCAAATAACGCGCCGTCTGTTTATTCAGCTATAACCAGACTCCATAAAATTGCCCATCTGTTACACCAAGATCCAGGCACCTGGACATGGTCCGGTTGGTTCTGGAATATAATTTCCGCCTGGGGATGGAAAGTATTGTCCTTTCTAGGTATTGCAGTAGCGATCATATTCAGCTGCTGCCTCTGTATACAATGTGGCCCTGCGATTTGCGGCATTTGTGCTACATCATGTATTCCTAGTCCCAAGCCCCGTTCTAAATCCCGTTCCAGGATAATTCGAGACGAGCAAATGATACTGTATGAAATGATAGATGGTATCATGAATATTGATGTTTCCTGATGGAAACGTAGTGACAAGGAGGGAATGTGGAAAAGTAAATTTTGTCATGTTCTGTGTCCCTACGTGTCATCCATCATATGTTATATGTGCATGATTAAATATGCATATGCATTCCCTATGTTTGTTTATAGACGCAATTACAGTTGTGTCCACTTCTAGTATGCCAGTTTCCAGTTCTCGTGAATACTACGAATATCAGGCCTATGTAAAGTTACGTTGCCACGTTTCTCAGTGTGCACGTTATTTCATTGTAAAGTCCCCGTTTCTAGGCCTCAGAAGGGCCTGGACACCAGATTCAGCTCCTGTCTCCTGAAGCCTCGCTGAGGAGCGATACAGCCCCCACCTGTATCCTCGACCCTTCACTTACTTCCTGCCTCGCAGTGCCCGACTCAGCCTGGCTCTGCCTCTGAGTCTGCCAAGAGTATGTTATGATTCCAGTTATCAGTTCAGTCCTCCTTCTCTGCATTCCTAAAAGCTACTGAATCGCATCAATAGTTTCCGTCATTGTCTAGCCTTCACGTCTCCATGTAAGAGAAATACTGCATTTAATGGTCATTTAATATTCTTCCTCACGCACTACATGTAGAATAATGCATGGTCCAGTCATAGTGTCTGTTAGCCTTTCCCCTCCTGACTTCTAGTTTATATCAACATGTTCTCTAAACATCAGATACTAGATACTGTTTAGGTACATGTCGCCCTGACTCTCCAGACTTCAGTCTCTGCTCCTAGCACAGAGTTCGAAGCCCCCAGCTTCTCCTAGTAACACGTCATTGCTAGTTTGCGCGCACCATCAGGTTAGAGGTCCCGGCTCCTCAGGTAGCCCCCTCCATGGTTTCCGCCCCATTCATGACATATTCTGTTACGTTTGCATCACATGTCTATGTATACGCCCTGTTACACCTCTTTTCACCCTTATCTTTCGCGACTGCTACGCATCACGCCTATTGCTCCACCCACTGCTACGCCTATTGCAATGTAATGCTATGTGTTTGCGTTATGTATATATGATCGTGCACTGTTATTAAAAAGTTATCCTTCCTTCCTTAGCGCGCTCATCCCAGATCCAGCCCCAGCAGCTGCTGGGCCCTGCCTTCCTATTCCTGTGCAGGTCGTCCTGTTCCTGTCCTTATGCTGTATTAAACCTGCAAAACTCCTACTACCTCGAATCTTGACTCTTATTTATTGAGCTATCTGTTATTCATTTATTCATTCAAAAATAGGGTATTATTTATTTATTTACCACAAGTCGAATGGTCGGCTCCGAGATTCGCAGACTGGATTCCGTCCAGGCCAAAGCACTGACTCTCCCCTCCTGGCAGTCGTAGAAGAATCTAGACGCATTATGTTTCAGGAGGATCAGTGGCAGTGATCCTCCTGGACCTTAGTGCGGCGTTTGACACCGTTAATCATCAGGTGCTGATTCAGCGACTGTCAGAGGTGGGTGTGACAGGGGTCGCGTTGAAATGGCTCAGGTCATTTCTTGACGGCCGTTCATATCAGGTGTGGGATGGCAGCAATCGGACTTCATCTATCCCCCTCCAGTGGGGGGTGCCACAGGGCTCCTCTCTCAGCCCCACATTGTTCAATGTATATATGGCCCCCCTGGAGGACGTGGTGGCCCCTTATAATATCAAGATCATCAGCTATGCTGATGATACACAGTTAGTGGTCGCCTTGTCACAACTGGAAGAGAACCCCGATTTGCTGCACTCATGCCTGTCGGACGTCCATGCCTGGATGGATGAGTCAGCTCTCAAGCTGAATGGCTCTAAGACAGAGCTAATGCTGTTAGGGAATAAAGTCCCCTCACTTCCCTTGACCAGCTGGCCTAGTTGCATGGGCGATCTCCCTAGAGCGAAAGAGGAGATTAAAAGCTTGGGTGTCTGGCTGGAATCAGATCTTTCGTTCAGAACCCAAGCCAAAAAAACTGCAGGAGTTTGCTTCGCCCTGCTACGTTCAGCCCGGAAGATCTTTCCCCTTCTTCCTTTGCCATCTAGGAAGTTGTTGATTCAGGGGCTGATAACGTCGCGACTTGACTACAGCAATGCCATCTTTCTGGGTGCCCCTGAATCCACCCTCAACAAACTCCAGCAGGTCCAAAATGCTGCGGCCAGACTGCTCATGGGTATCCCCAGAAATCAGTCAGCTAGACATGCCCTAAAAGCATTGCACTGGCTCCCAGTTTGGGAAAGAGTAAAATTTAAAGCGCTCTGCACTGCCTAAAAAATTCTCCAGGGGACTGGACCCCCCATTTTGAGAAATTTAGTGTTGCCTTACAAAGCGAACAGAACGCTGCGCTCTGACCACAAACATCTTCTCCTAGTCCCGAGAGTAAAGAAAGCACGCACGGGCGGGAGAAGATTCTCGGTGCATACAGCGAGTCTTTGGAATTCCCTACCTTTTAATCTGCGCGCTGAGACCTGTACTTTGCGGTTTCGAAAATGTTTGAAAACTCATCTGTTTCCTGTTTGATTGTAGCTGAGTTACCGTTTTTATTTTTTGTCCGGATAAGCGCTGGGATGCCCTAGGGTGACTGCGCGCTATATAAAATTTCAAATAAAAAATAAAAAAATAAACCTGGTAGATGCCATCATTGTGAGGAGATCTATATCAATCACAAAGACAACCTAATATGCCCAAAGGACATGGGTATATCAAACTGTACGAGAAGTCGCATGGGACTCATTCATATCCAGAAACCTCATCCAAAGGCATGAGGGTTCTGGAATCCACTTAATTACAAAGATTGTTAACTTAATTGTCTAGGTAAACAGTGTTGGGCATTAACTGTTGCATTATCAATCACGATGAATAATAAATAAATATTGTGCTGGATAATGGACGTTTCTGTCATACATGTATTATATTCATACATTCATAAAACAGGTGTGACAAAGTGAATTAGTAATACAGATGACACAGTGCACACAGTGGTTCAACAGACACCAATTATTGCACAAAGACACTGTGCAATCCCAATGATTGTATTCACTTTCTAGTTGTCAAAGATAAGGGGAAGCTTTGTAAAATTAACAAGCCCTTTGTATTTATTCCATGTGTCAACCAACTGGGAGTTTTGCCAACGTTTCAACCTCAAACAACTTAGGGGGGTCTCCTCAAGACATCATCATCCAACTACCACACCATCATGGTGTCGATTCTGTTAACGAGTCCTTTACTCATTAAGTATCAGGCTTCTCACTGACAAGTGAAAGTTGTGGTGCAACTTAAGCCGCAAAGTGGGATGCTTACAAGTTTCAGGCTTACCAAAGTATAGCAGTTTCTCACTGGTGAGTGAACGTAGTGGATTGTTGGGGTCATGAGCACAGAGGTCTCCTGCATTAAATTCCCCAGAAACTGCAACTTTTACGAGCCAGTGAGGAACCGGATATTCTTGGATGATCCTGAAAGTTATAAGCATCCCACTTTGCGGCTTGGTTTGCACAGCAACTTTCACATGTCTGTGAGAAGCCTCATGCTTAATGAGTAAAGGACTCGTTGACAGAATCGACACCATGATGGTGTAATAGTTGGATGAAACGTCCTGAGGAGACCGCTCTAAGTTGTTGTGCAGTTGAAACGTCGACGAAACTCCCAATTAGTTGACAACTGGAAAAAATTCAAAGAGCTTGCTAATTTTATGAAGCATCCCCTTAGCATTGAAAACTGGAAAGTGTCTACAACAATTGGGACTGCACAGTGTCTTTGTGTAATAATTATTGTCCACCATGTGTGCACTGTGTCATTTGCACTACTGATTCACAGAGTCACACCTGTTTTATATATGTATGAATATAATACATGTATAACAGAAACTTGTCCGTTGTCCAGCACAGTATTTATTTATTAGTCATCATGATTGATTATATAACAGTACATTCCCAGCACTATTTACGTATGTAATTAAGTGAACGCTATATGCAATTAACTGGATTACAGAACCCTCAGACCTTTGGATGAGGTTTCTGGATTTAAACGATTCCCATGCGACTTCTTGTACAGTTTGATATATATCGTCGTGTGGAGAGGCTACTGTGTTGGCCCATGCTGAACCAAAGTCACCACTGAGGATCGGAACCAGGGTCCGGCAACAATTTTCCTTCCCTCCCTCGAGAAGACCAAAGGAAACTTACCATTGCAGCTGGGGAGTGCCTAGGATGCCCACTTTCAGCCCCTGCAGAACTGCATGTGTGATACTCATTTGAGGCAGCCTCTGCAGCTGATGTGCCCAAGAGTGAGAGACTCATGGATGCTTTGGTCGGACAATGCTTGATGGTGCTGGTATGACTCAACTACAAGTTGAAGGCCCCGGAAGAACTTGTCTGCCAGATAGCTCTTCGATGCTCGAATGCTATTGACCACTATTGACTTTTCAAACGGAATTGAAGTGGGGCTCCTGAGACTTAGGCTGGTAGTGGGGCCTAATCTGAATGCCACCTATATTGAATGGGGAATTAACACTCCCACTTTTGAGAGAGTAGTGGAGCTAAGGGGACTGTCATTAAACATTAGAGCCCTGACCTCAGGAGGCCTGGACTGAGCTCAGGAAGTAGATGGGGCTGATAAGGGAATCATTACGTGTAGGGCTGAGGCCCTAGTTAACTGGTGTAATATCTGTGTATGCCGAATTTCACTTTACGTTTGTGTATAAATACTACTTTTATCATGAAAGAAGGCATTTGACAGTCATTTATTGCTGCTATTGAGTGAATTTTGAGTTCATCCCCTGTTTCTACCTTCCACCGAGAAGCCTTTGACTGCCCTCCTTGTGGTACTACTGAGAGTCAAGTGCTGAAAGGGTACTTAGCCCAGTTTCGCAGGATCCATAGTAGGTCAGGCCCTGAACATCAAAGAGTAAAAGGCGTTAACCCCTATGGTTGGGCCCAGTAGCTCCTGCTCTGCCTGTGGCCCTCTGAATAGGGTTCTGCCAGTCACTATTTTGTCTTTCAATCTTGGCTCACGAAATGACGCAAAGATATCAGACTCGATTAAAGACCTCCAGACCCAACTACAAACCCAATAATGCATTCATTTGGGAGGTGTCACACTTCAAACACTCCCCTGCCCTGAAGCTACGCCGCTGAGTCACCCATGTTTCTCCCGACGAGTAGTCAAAGTGTAATGCGTACACTACTGAAGACTGAGCATAAGAAATACATATTCAAGGAAGTCGGGTGGCTAAACCACAAGGCTTCTTCATCAAGAGTGCCCATTTCCAGGCTGCGAGAAGAAGAGTTCAGGCGCAGAAATAGGGCAACATTTTTTGTGGTGTGTCTTCTCCAAGAAATTCACCCAGTATTAGAAGCTCGGGCTGGGTAGTATTTTCCTTTGACAATGCCAGAGGTTTCGCGGTGCCCGTCATCAGTACTATGAGGCCCTCTCAGAAGATAGCTGAGCCTGCTATGGCTCGGCTTATTTAGCATTCTCACGAAGTAATTTAAAAAAGAATGTTATGCTGAACCAGAAATCCAATGTATAACAAAGACAGAATATTCTAGCTGAGACAAGGGGAAAGAAAGGTGAACTCTGCCTACGTGCAAAGATGATTTCTTCCTCCCTTCAGCTCCCGTCGTTCAACTGTTTCTCATTTTCGGCTGCGCGCGGCACATGCAGCCCACGAGACTGAAGGCAGTCCCTAATCTCATGAACCCAATGATTCAGGCGGACAATTAACTTAGGAGCCAATAAACCCGCGCAATCTGTGTTATTCATAGTGTCAGCTCGCATGTTCCTTCGCCGATGCCCTCCTTCACACTCCCCCCGGTCCAATCTTTCTGTTGTCAGCTAATACCACCTCTGTGTTTGATGAGGTTATCTGCAGATATCAGCGGCGGAGGGGGAGTGAAGCACGGAGCACCCCCGTCTCCTTCCTCCTTTGAACTTTGGGTGACAGGAAGCGTAAACAAAACATTTCGTGATGCGCGGGCGCACCGCCAGCTCGGAGGAATGGCTATAATTAATCGCCTCCTGTTTTATTTGGCTTCCGTCTCAATTAATTCCGCGAGCGGGAGCAGGTGGCCATGTCTTCCCCAGCACTTCGTTGTCGACTGTCGAAAAAAGAGCTGTACTTTCTGAAACACGATAAAATCAACAGGAAGCCGGCGCTGGGAACGGCTAAGGGCAGGGCGAGCAGGGCCAGAGCGTGCCCGTTTCTGTTCAAAGTCCAACGCCTACGTGTGGACGTCATTTGGAATGCCTGTTGGGAAGTTGCGCGTGCGGCAACCAGCGCGTGGAACGGGGTCTTAAGGCTCCATAATAAAATATAATGTAAAAATAGATCTGGATTAAAAAAGGCAAGTGACGTATCAAGACAAATCTAGAGAAAACAGCAAACTAACAAGCCAGAGACAATGAAAGCTGCTTCCTTGGAAGAGACACTGGCGACTTCCTCTTCACTGTCAAAAGACACCAGCTGAATAGTAGCGGCGCCATTGTGTCATGGGACCGCTGGCTGCTGTTTGAATTATAATTAGGGCTCTCAGCTTTATGGTATTTTTTTTTTTACAATTCCGTCTGTATTTATCCAAATTTATTTTTGGGGCATTTTATCTGTATTTATCCATATTTATTTTATGTTTTGTGTATACATGTAGTTGATAAACTGTTTAATTCCATATGTATTTAAATGATAGACACGGACTCAGACTTTGATTTCTGTAGGTTTTAGCTATTTAAGTTGCCAAATATTACATAGCAGTACATCCACTAGCTAATAATAGCATTACACCACAAATTTAAGTTGATACATGCAGTTATTTTAAAGAATCTCATCCTGTTTTTTTAATTTCCCATGCTGTCCATCTGCTGAGCTGTTGAGCTAAAATTCATGAAAAACAGCAGGAAGAGTCACTTAAAAGAAGCTAATTTTCTGTATTTATCCACTTTTAAAAATAAATACAGATAGAAAACACATTGTTTTCTGTCTGTATTTATCTGTATAAACCCCTAAAAACGGAAAACAGGGGGGCTTAATTATAATATATAGCAATAGTTAGGGTTCAGTGGGCGCCCCGGGCCTCCGAGCGCCGCTGCATGAATGGAAGCTACACCGCTGCAGCTGAAAGAAAAAGCGAAGACCTTTAACCAGTTCATAGGAGTGGTCGGAACCCTCACGTGTCACACCAGGTCTGCATTATTGTCGATGCAGTTCAATTTACACCCAGTTCCGTTTTTTTGCCGTTCAATTCGTTCACCTTTCAATATTAATTACTTTAGCAGTGAACGCCTTGCTCACTCAGTACCAATAATCTCCTGACACGTGTTTCACTGCGTGTGCCATTCATCACAGATGAGCATTTCTTCCATTCTGCTTTTATTTGAACCCAGCACAGCAGTGTACCAAATGAAGCCTGCTGCATCCCATTGAGTCTATTGATTATTTTCTTTCCTGCGTAGAAAGTGACCTTACTAACCCTTTACTGGTGGGATTAACTCTCAAGTTTTGCATAAATCTTCCTACAATGCACTATGATAGAAATTGTTACATTTTTCCACATACCGCACTAGTCCTTCTCCAATGCATTATGATAGAAATGATTGAATTTGCTCACGCAGCCAACAGATACTGCCAATGCCGCCAAGCATGCTGAAGCTAAGGATACCACAGATAGCCTCTAACCAGAAAAATCATACACTCTCCCAGTATAGATAAGCTACTTCTAACCCTAGAATTATAAGCAGCACCAGTAATCACTAGCAGCTACTAACATAGAAAAAAACGACAGATGTGGGCATTGACTAGCAGCTACTAACCAGTGAAACCATCAGTCCTAGAGAATACCAGTATGATCTAATGAGATGAATGAATCAATGAATCAATCAGGAAATTATAAGCCCGCTACTCACCCAAGAGGGTCTCAGGGCGCTGGGGGCTGGGGGGTCTGCCATTCCGTTAGTCGAAGAGCCAGGTCTTGAGAGCCTTCCTGAAGGAGCTCAGGGAGGGGCGCGTCTGATCTCGATCACAAGTTCCTTCCAGGTTTTGGCTGCGATGTAGGAGAAGGCTCTTCCCCCTGTTCTGCCTCTGTGGATGCGTGGGGTTTCAGCGAGGGCGAGGTTGGTGGATCGGAGGTTTCTTTCAGGTACGTGGAAGGTGATTCTCTCCTTGAGGTATCGGTGTCCAGTGTTGTGGAGGAATTTGTAGGCGTGGGTGAGTATCTTGAAAGTGAGAGAAACCATGGACACTCTCAGTACTGACCAGCAGTATCTAACAAGAATAAACTACCAACGCTGCAAGTACTGACCAAGAAGATCTAACAATGAATGACATAAACACTGCCAGTACCAGCCAGAAGTGTCTAACCAGAGAACTCACAGACACAGCCAGTACTGACTATCAGCATCCAACCTATAAATATAGCTGCTGCATTTATCACTAGCAGCAAGTTATGTTACAGTTATTTATATTGTGCACAACTCAACCCCTGATGGTTATCTTGGTGCAGAAGTCCTCCGACAACAGGCAGGAGTCACGAAACATTCCTTAAAACAATTTGTTTTTTAGTAGCTTCCTAAACTTGAGATTATCCAGGCAGAGAAGTATGTGAACCGGAAGTGTATTCCAGTAAGAGGAAGACACATAAGAGAACGCTCTACCCCCATGAGCAAGCCTTTTTAATCCAAGGGATTGTAAGCAACATTTTGTCACGTGATCATAGAGCTTTTACAGGTAAAGAGTGAGCTTTAAAGCTAGATAGAGGCCCTTTCTCTATAAAGGCTTTGTGGGTAATACAGACATTTTTTAAAGATTATCGTCTTGTGAAGCAGAGAAATCATAAAAGCTGTCAGCATTAAGCAGCTACTTACTACGAGAGAAACCATTAGTTACAGAGGATATCAGATGAGGGACAAACACAAGATGGATAAAGAAAGTCATCGTATAAGAAGTAAGCAAATCAGAGTTAAATTAAAGCCAACCAATGGTAAGCAGTGGGTGGGATTTATACTCACTGTAAGATCTTAATTAGATGACAATAGGTCTTTTTCCACCATACAGCTTGTGCTGGCTTGTTGTTGACTCAGCCAACATTTCTAAAATGCAGTCAATCGGCCTTGCAGCACAAGGATACCTCATTCCGTGCAATGAGGAATGCACAGAAGGAGGAGTTCTGGTGTTTTTAGCGATGCTAGAGTCCACGGAATGCAATTACCTTACTAGTAAAAGCATCAAGTTAATTACACAGTCCAACTCCTCACAGTGCATCAAAGCAAGCCCCCCAGCAGGGACGCATATGCGTGGCTTCCTGCAGCCTACAGTGTCAGGAGAGCGCTGCACACAGACTTCCCTGTTTTGGAAGTTGCATTCAAGAGCCTGGCCAGGGGTCCAGGCAAACCATTCATCTTCATGTAAGTTAATTATTTAAGAAAACGAGTAGTGGGGCAACTCCTCTGCAAGTTGGTAAAAAGTGGGTACATTTCAAAATTCACCTGAATTCATATGCTCTCCACGTTTGTTAGAGCTAGAGAAGCTCCTTGCCTGTGAAGACAGCAACAACAATTATTGAGGCTCTGGTGTTTGGGACATTTGTTCCAGAGAAGCTCCGTTCTTGTAAAGTGCGTGTGTGTGTGTGTGCACACAGTGAATCAAGCTCTGGTGGCGGGAACGTTCATTAGTCATTGTGGAGTTGCCTGCCTGTGAAGTGCAGTGCAGGAGCAGTGACTGGGACTTTGGTGCTGGGAATGTTTGTGACAAAAAAGCTCCCTGCTGCTGAAGTGAAACAATCTCGGGTCCTGGAAATGGTTTGTTGCTGACAGAGGAACTTTCAGCCTCTGAGGTGTGCAGTAGAGGCTTGCTTTGAATATAGAAGGTCCCTGCCTCCGAGTTGTGCAGTCAGAGTGAATCGTAGTCTGGGATAGGTAACAGTTTGCTAGTGAAAGACAGGCATTTAGCTCCTGAGATCTGTTAGTGAGATATGAGTCTTTCTTACATTAAAGTGAACACACCCACACCCACACCCACACTCGCGCACACATCCCCGCCCCCCCCTTCACACCCCTGCCCCCAAACACAAACAGAGAATAAGGGTCTCGAGTTACTAAGAATCTATTTAAACAGACGTAGAATAAACTCTACCAATTTCACTATTTCGGCACAGGAACAGCTCCTTGCTGCAAGGCAGTAAGGAAACGTCCACCTGGAAACCTCCAAACACGACCTAAGGCATAACCTCATCAGTACCTGCACAGCCGCCTGCTTGACGGCGAGTAGTAAATTTGGCACACAGGGCTATTTTTTAGCACATGCACAGCTCCCGGCAAGAAACTGAGGCGTAACACTCATTGACCAGACAATTTCAGCACATGGACAGCTCCTGGCAAGTAGCTGAAACGTAACCATCTGGGACTGGGGAATTTCAGCACATGGCCAGTTATCGACAAGGGGCTGACACATAACCACAGTAGACCAGGCTATTTCAGCACATGGACAGCTACCGACGAGGAGCTGAGGCGTTACCTCTTCAGGACATGGACAGCTGCCTGCCAGGCGACGAGATTTTGCACACATGGCTATTTCAGCCTACGGACAGCTCCCAGCAGAGAGCGGGTTGTTGTAACATCACTGACCAGACCATTTCAGCACAAGGACAACTCCCATGAAGGAGCAGAGGCGTAACTTCTACGGATCGGGGCATTTCAGCACGTGGACAGTTCCCGGCAAGAAACTGAGGTGCAACATTCACAGACCAGACTATTTCAGCACACGGACAGCTCCCGACAAATGGACTGAAGCGTTACCTCCACAGATCGGGCTATTTTAGCACATGGACTGACAGCTCCCGGCAGGGCGCTGAGGAGTAACCGCTACTGATCGAACTATTTCAGCATATGTGAGAGTTAACCTACACGGATCCGACTATTTCAGCACATGGTGTAACTTAACATTCACAGACCAGACTATTTTATCCCATGGACCACTCCCATGGAGGTGCTGAGGTGTAACATTCATAGACCAGACTATTTTAGGCAATGGACAACTCCCGGCGAGGAACTGAGGCGTAACCCCCACTGATTTGGCTATTTTCGCATAGGACCAGGGGAGTATCTTCTGCACACTGGGCTATTCGGTACACGGACAGCTCCATGCACAGTGCTGAGGTTTACACTCTACATACCATACTAATCCTTTAGATGTACTCTGTGCACACAGTGCTTTTTAGGATACGGGCAGCTCCCTGCACGAATCTGAGGCTTCACATCCATAGACCAGGCTAATCCATGCACAGAGCTGAGACATAACCTAAGTAGACGAGGCATTTTCAGCACCTAGACAAACCTGAAGTGGGAAACATCATTTACTACGAAGCAAATAACACGCATAACGTTTACCACGCGTCACTCACCACGCAAAGGTCTTTCCCACGCGTAAGCCTTCAACGGCCGTCTTTACCACGCGAGTGGTATTCCTTCCAGTCGTCGTTCTGCAAGTACGATCTGCGTTGGCTTTGGGGGGCTGGGGGGAGGGGGGGATTAAGGGGCTGGGGGGGGGGACTGGGGGGAGGCTAGGGGGGGTTGGGGGGGTCTCCCCCCCAAAAAAAAAACCAAGCGGATATTAATAAATAAATCTACAATGCCTCAAAACGCTGAAGGAAAAGAGCACGTCATAATAGAAGTCCGTTATCAGTTTTGATAGACGTGTGTTGACGCTTGTTTCCGTGGTCGGTGGAAGAAAGGGCTGATGGTGAAAGACGTACAGGGGTAAGATATGAATCAAAACTTTGTAAATTAGGGTATTAATTAAGCGCATTATGAAAAAAATAAAAATATAATGTAAGGGAATCTGTTTATTATTGTTTAAAACATCGATCTTTTCCTTCGTACTGCATGTAGCCTATCAGTATCATTATGTAAATGTGAATGGGACGTCAGATGTTTCGTAACGTTATGATTGCGGAGTAAAAACATGCGTTGTCAAATGCTGCGTGCAAAAGACACATGCGAAGTAAAATTCGCGTGGTAAAGGCATGCGTGGAACTTGAAATCGTTGAATAATCATATATTCACCTGAAGTGTACGGTCTGCAAACCGGGCCATTTAGGAACTGGGCTCCTTCGCACATGGAACTGAGGCATAACTTGCATAGACCGGACTATTCCAGCACTCCACAGAACAAGCTACTTCAGCACCTGGATAGCTCCCTCCAATGAGCTGAGGCTTAATAGCTACAGACCATGCAACAGTCTTCACCGGACAGATCCCGGACTGATGCTGAGGCGTAACTCCCACAGCATCCGGACAGCTTCTTGTAAGTAAGTCATTTAGGAGTAAACACTGCACCCCACGATTTAGCATCTGGACTGCTCCCAGTTAGGACATTGGAAATTATTTGTGACAGGTGCCTCCAGTCGCTGAGTTATTTGCTCACTGTAAGACATGGCATCTTTGGCGTGGTTTCCCCTGTCTTTTTCCTCTACCTCCTGTATTTCGTTTTTGCTGGTTTAGATGCTTTGGCCACTTTGCCACTGCTGATCAGTGTCAAAGTGCAAGTGCTCCCTGTGTAAATTGTGAATATAATTGGTTATCCATGATTGGCATATTTGTATCACCTAGAAGTCCCTAGTAAAGTGCACCAAGTGTGCCAGGACTGGTGATACAAATGCTACTTGAGGGCCTGCAGCACTGATTGTGCCACCCACATGAGTAGCCCTAAAATGGTGTCTCAGGCCTGCCCCCGCAGTGCATGTGTGCAGTCTGTGAACTGCCATGTCCTCCTGGTCAGTGTCACCACTGGCCAGGCCTAACCCTTCCCTTTCTGTGCACATTAGCCACCCCTATGGAAGGCCCAATGTACCCCCTTGGGCAGGGTGCAGTGTATGTGAAAGGTAGAGCATGTACTAGTGCAGGTGACATTCTCTGGTAGTGAAAGACAGCCATTTTTGTTTTTCACTATTGTAAGGCTACCTTGCTTATAGGCTATCATGGGGAATGCTGGCTACATTGGCTACCAGCATATCTTCCCATAGGAGCAAGGTAGGACATAAAAATCTGGTATCCCTGAACTCAGAATTTAATAACACATCTTTTAGGAAAGGTGTTTTTTAAATCCGGTGTTTGAGAACAGCACTTTTAGAAAGTTGCTGTTGTCTTGTCTGCCCTTTCTGTGTGCCTTGGCCTGTTTCTGAATTGACTGTCTGGTTTGTGAGGGGCAGGGGCTGGGTGGCTCCTAGAGTCTGAGGGGGCCATCCCTGGGCCGAATAGCTCCATCTGCTTCTAGAGTGGTGGGAGGGGGTAGTACCTGGGCCTGAATAGGGCTGTGCCTGCCTTCCACAATGCTGGCTCCACCTCCTGCTGGGCGGCTGACGACCCTGCCGCTCTCTCTGAAAGGAAAAGAGAGGCCAGGAAAACAAAGTACTCAAGGAACACCCAGAACTGGTTAAGACCGGGCTTAGAGCTCTCCTGCACAAAGGGAACAAAGACTTTTAGGGGTATAAGTACAGGACCCCTGACTACAGAAAATTAATTAGATCATCCTGGAATCAAGAAGGAACCTCTACCAAGGAGAAAGCTGAAACTGAAGAAGGAAGACTGTCCTGCTGTTGCTCTACTGGACTGACCTGCTGTTGCTTTGCTGCCAAGGAGAGGGGAAGGACTTTGCTTTGTGCTGTGTCCCCTTGCTTGAAGGAATCTCCAAGGGCCTGAGAAGAGCTGGCTCCCTGTTAAGAAGTCCCAGGAACAAAAGGACTTAACCCCCAGCTTCCCTGAACTCTGCTGAGAGAGTTCTGTCCTTCCTAGAGTGCTTGGGCCAGTAGTGGTGCCTCTGGAAGTTGTACCTGTGTTGGGAAGCGGCAAACCAAGATTTTAAAGACTTTCTGCAAGTTTTATCGCATCGCTCGCTTGTGGAGCGCATCCCCATCAGTGCGAGGAAATTCCCGTTGCTTCCTTCGTGGGTGGGACGCACCAGTCCGGTGCGGGAAGTTTACCATCGCTGCGAGTATCGTCGCAGAGCCTATCGTCACTGGGTGAGATCGTCGCACCGCTTGCTTGCGGACCACATCACGTCGCTGCGAGAGTCATCGCAGAGCCATCGCATCGAGGGGCCACAAGAGAAGATAGACGCTGAGCCGCGCATCGTCGCCGCACCGGAGATCGTCGCCGCCCCTAAGATTGTCACATCGTACCTTTTGCAAGCTGCTTCCATCGAAACCAGGGCACCGGAACCCACGCAAGGTATTGCATCCCTCCCCATACAGACCGGAGTCACCGCAACACGCCCGCTACATCGAGCGGGGTTGTTGCATCGCCTCCCCAGGGTCTCAGGAGTGACGCATCGCTTGCTTTTCAACGCTACAGCTTTCATGTGGAACTTTTGTCGCATCTAAAGGTAATGTTGGCTAAAACATGACGCATCTGTGGATTTTTTTAACGCAACCTTAAGAACTCTTTTGAAACAATATTCTTGAACTGTGTATGTTGGATTTTTGTCATTTTGGTCTTGTTTAGTTTAGATTAAATACTTCTATTTTTCTAAACTGTTGTGGAGTCATTTGTGGTGCTTTCACTGTGTTACTGTGAGTGTTGGTACAAATACTGTACACATTGCCTTCGATAAGCCTTGACTGCTCGGGCCAAACTACTCAGAGGGTGAGCAGAGGTTATCTAAGAGTGTTTCCTCCTTACCCTGACTAGAAGCAAGGGTCCCTATTTGGACAGTGGTACCTACCTCTACCAACTAGAGACCCCCAGTTCAAACATTGGTGGCAGCGAAGGGATTTGAACTTGTATTTGTACTAGACCCACAGTGATTGGTGTACATCACTAGTGAGTGCAGACCACTACGCCACCGCATACTAAGGTTGAGCTTTTTGGCTGGTTCTATTTTTTGAGTAACCCCTCAAAGCATCATGTCTGTTAATGGAAAGCCACCCAGTGTGGAAACAGCAGAATTGGAATTTGTCATTGAGGATTTGTATTCCTACAAAGTTGCAGAGCTTCAGCAATTCTGTCACAAGTTTGAGTGCCCCATTAAAAGCAGCTATAGGAAGGATGAGCTGCAGAGAATCTTTGCGTGCCTGGTGGGAGGCCCAAGAAGGAAATAATGCAAATGAAAGGGAGGGGTTCCAGCCCCATGACTTGCCAGTGGGCAGACCTAATTCAAGGGCTGGCAGCAACTACTCCAGCCGGGGTCTGAGCCCAGAGGAGTTAGAAGAAAATCAAAAAGTTAGAGACCATGAAATTGAAATCATGAGGATGAAAATGAAGCAATTGGAGGTAGAAAAAGATAGGGCGGCGGAGGAGAGCAAAAATGCCCGTGCCCTGGAGGAGAAGAAATTGCTTTTGACTCATGATTTGAGCATGAGAGAACTGGATATCAAGGCCAAGTAGGTGGATTCCAGTTCAAATGGTGGCAGCGCACAGCCAATGCAGTGGGGTAAAAAATATATTCCCAAGGATCTGGTACAGAATTACCATAGGAGTGAGGATATTTATACCTGGTTTACTTCTTATGAAATTGCATTGAGAATGAATGGTGTGCCTGAACAACATTGGGGGCAGGCCTGTGGAAACATTTTGAGGCTTCTGGTAGGAGTGCTCTAGAGCCCTTAGAGTTAGCAGGTAACATGACCTACCCCAATATGAAGGATGCCCTATGTCTTAGGTATGGACTTACTCCAGAGCAGTACAGACTGCAGTTTTGAAACTCTAAGAAGAAAGAGTCTGAGACTTGGATGGAGTGTGTGAATTTGTACTCGCGTGAACTGGAACGTAGAATGCAGGGCAGCAAAGTAACTGATTATATGGGTTGTTGCATTTAATTAGTTGGGAGCACTTGAGTAGTCTTTGTGTTCCAGAGCTGCACCAGCATCTTTTAGACAACAAGCTGACAGACCCCCATTGAGCTTGCTAAGGAGGTGGACCGCTGGACCAGTACCAGGGTCCACAGAGGAATTGTGGGTACCACAGCCAAAGGTAGGTAGGGTCCCCAGCAGAAGAGTGGGGGGGACAAGGGTAACCAAAAGGAGTTCTCTCAAGGGCCCCAAAATAGTAAACTCAGATTTTCAGCCTGCCAAGGTCAATGAAATAAATAAGATTAAGTATGAAATCAATAAAAGTCTGTTATTCAATGCCAAGATGTCCAAAGAGTGAAAGCTTGCCTTATCAATACATATGTAAACATAGCCCAATGGTCGGAGTGCCTGCTGCTGAGGTAAACACACGTGCAGCTCACAGATTGGACTCTCACCGTGGGAAGCTCTGCCTTGCATCTTCTGGGTACCAGTACATTTGGTAATATCAAAAAACGTGTACTGAAAGTGCAAAGGGGTCGGTTTAACTAGACTATATGTGCGCCCGGGTAATTTTGTGCCAATTCTTTGCAATCGTATCACGAACTATACAAATTAACACAAAGAGCTCTGGGATCTTGGATTGTGTTGGTGCATTTTTTCTCTGGGGTTTGAACTGAGCAATGAGTATAAAATGTTGGTTTCTGCATATAATATGATGAATGACTTGGCGAAAAAACATCAACACCAGTACTGCAATCCAAGTGATAGCGGAACACCGGAACAAAAGTGCACCCATGCAACCTGTCTGATTTCACCACAGAAACCCAGTCTGCTTGCAATGTGCATGATGCAGTAGTCTTAGATGGAGAAGTCACGTTGTTCTCTTGAGTCCTTCAATGCAAAGAGCTGAGCCTTGATGTTGTAGTGTAGTTTCCATTTCCCTAATATGATCTGCGCATTGGAATAATATACCCTATAGTTTTGGCGTAGGACTGAGGTCAGTATGCCCCTATCGAGTATATTAAACTTAATTACTTTGTGTGCCAGCTAACTCAGAGGCCACTAGAAACTCCTTGTAAACAAGAAGGGAGTAGTTTCTTGCAACCGCATAAACATGACAACTTTGTATCCCTTTAGAATCGGAACACTCTCAGAATCGTGGAAACAACAGATAACAGTTTCAGTCAGCCAATCGTGCATGCTTCGTTTCTTCAGAGTTACACAGAAAGGATAGACGGGCGTTTCAATAAAAGGATTTATTGAACAGTCTTGCTTCTCGTGTAAGAGATATGAGCTGTTACAATCGTAGGACAGTATGCGAGATATATTATGTACAGCGTAAGCAGTAGAAAGAAATAATACTACGCTAGCATTATATTTTAGCTATGACACATATTCATATACATAAATGACACAAGATAAAATGTGAGTACTCATAAAGAACATCTCACAACAATTGCGCATGCTGATGGAAGGGAATAATTGAATTAGTCTTAGTCACTGTTAATTACTCTAGTTGCCATTTTTGGGGAATCTTAATGGATTGTATTAAATGACCCGTTTTTCACAGACCGTTGTAAGAACGTTTACATGTGTGATACTCTGGCCTTGGACAGCTCTTTCAATCAACCCACTGCAAATATATCCTTCATTGGCTTGCTTGGACTTTGAAGGATGTGCGCTCGGAGCTTAGACGGGGCACAACCCTGTATGAATTGAGGCCAGATCTTGTCATCTTCATCAGGCAGGGTGCAGGTCCTAGTTCTGTCGAGGCCAGGGAACACCCTGGTCTGAAAGATTCTCCAGCTATGAGACCTGAAACGGTCTTTTACACTTCAACAATTTAAATGCAATGATCATCAAAACTATATATTCAAAATTACTTCAGCAACAAGAAACACATAACAATGCTCTCCATGCTTTCATCTTTGTATTTAAATCAATTATTATTAGAAAGCAGAATTCTGAAAAAATCATGAATGAATATAACTCATGAATCAATCAATCTATCATTTGGTACATAAAGTAAATGGTGAAAATCAACATAAAAAAACACAACCCATTGCATTTCGGGTCTATATATGACCCTTCTTCAGGGGTAAAACATTTTCAATATATCAACATAAGTGTGTTCAATATCGTATTCACATTGTCCATATGATCTTGGGTTTAGTCACACTGGCTCTGTAAAAATATACATACACCAATTGTTCACGCATCCCATTGTATATATTACAATTAAAACAATAGGGTTTGCACAAGCGGGACTCTCTATATACTGTGCTACATATGTGGACCACCCAAGGAAACACCCAAGTAAAAGAAACCTGCTTGAAGAAAAAGAGCCACCAATATGTTAAATATGTCAAAAGTTCAGAAAACGCACGTGCTGCTTAAATGCTCTTAACTCTGTAAATTGAAATAAAAAACTGAATGAGCCTGACACTTTCAAGCTAAACTTTCCAAAGTGTAACTATATGCTCAATCTTAGGGGCTTACCGATACTTTCAATGCAACAGCCTTCACATGTGTTCAGTGCGGAGTGAAAAAGCCAAGTGAATCACTGGTTCCCCGGTCTCCTCGTGAGGTTCAAAAAGCGTTAAAGCTCTGAGGAGCGAACATACACGAAGTGTATCAGTATTCGAGATCTGTCAATGTGGGTTACTGAATAGGCATTTGCTAATGTAAAGCCATGAAGCAGTGAAAGAGGTTGAATTCTTACCAATGTAAAAACAATTAGAATCCTCGTCGATCTACCCGCCATGAATGGAGCCGCTAGCGATAGTAACCGCCGTTGCCACATCCGTAAAAGAAGTAAACTCCGCCTCTCATAGTCACGTGGTGTTTGTGAACCTGCCCACACTGGTTTAATAAAACGTTATTGTTATAATGACTGTTACGCTGCTTATAAATAAATATAATTGGGCGAAAATACGAAATGCACTTTATTAAACATGCTAACATCCAGGTTTCCAGCCGTTCATAACCGGGTGAGATTAGAAGCGTGATATTTTGTCAGAGCTGCTTCCTGTGTATTATACCGTGAGACGGTATTACCCAAATACGTGTGAGTTCTGCCTAGTTTAATGCAGGGTAATAAACGCAGGGTAATAAACTGCCCTTCTTAGTGCCTCGAGATGAAACTTATTATTGGCATGTGTGAAGAATAATGAACATTGCAAGGAGAAAGGTTTTCTGTAAAATACCAACTGCTAACATGCAGGTTTCCCGCTGGTCTCAACTGGGTGAGATTAGAAGCATGATATATTGTAAGACCTGCCTCCTGTGTATTATACCGTGAAACGGTATTACACATAAGCGTGTAAGTTCTGCCTAGTTTAATGCAGGGTAATAAACTGCCATAGTTGGTGCCTCGAGATGAAACTTATCATTGGCATGTGTGAAGAATGATAAATGATGAACGTGGCAAGGAGAAAGGTTATTCTGTAAAATGCCAAGTGTAGACTTCCCCCTAGATTCAATAGGGAGACCCTCACCTGTGTAAATCAGGAAAAGGAAAAAAGGAAAAAGAAATGTCCTATATGCTGAAAGGGAAAAAGTGGTAACAGTGAGTACCCGTACGTGCAAAGCCTCTACAACAGTAGTAAAGATTTAACTGTTATCACAATGCGAAAATTTCAAAAAACAGGAAGCATAACATTTCATATTGGTCGTTGAGACCCCCTGGGCTCATCGTACCCAAGTTTTTTATCCACGTGGTTTCCCTGCTAGATAACATGACATGATGGTCTCTGCCTGCAACTACAGCTACCTTTTCCAAAATGGTGAACCTCAATTGGGGTATGGTATGAGATGTCCTAATCCAGTGTGCAGCTAAGCTCGATGTGAGTTGTTGGTTGCGGATAGAGCTTTTGTGCTCGATAATGCGTGTTTTCACTTTTCTGGCCGTCCGGCCCACATATACCAAACCGCAAGGACAGCGGGTGGCCTCAATAACCCTAGTTGTATTACAGTCAGATGTATGTTTTAAAGGTTTGTTTTGACCTGTACGAGGATGTGCAAAGTTCTTGCCCGTGATGACATTGCCACATTGACCACAGTTATAGCATTTGCGCGTGCCTTTAAATGCTGTTTTCTCGGTGATGATGTTTTTTTTAGGATTTCCCTCAGGTTTTTTGCACGGTTGTGTGCAAATAGAGGATTCCCCTCAAATAGATTGATAAAATCAGGTTCCTGAGCAATGATTTCCCATCTTTGCCGAATGATTCTCTTGATTTGGCCTGCTTTTGTGGATTCTGTGAGAACATACGCCATACGTTGATTTGCCGGTTTTTGGACTTTTTGAAGTAATTTGTCCAGTGTCTGCACTTCAACAATCGCTTTGGCATTCTCTAGTGTGGATTCGGGGTATCCTCGTGTTCTATATCGAGCTATCTGATGTTCAATTAACTCGGAGCTTTTTATAGGATCAGAAGTAGTTCTCTTGATGCCTGTAAATTGTGATACTGGTAGATGGTCTTTCAGAGACCTGGGGTGTGCACTCGAATAATGTAACGCATTATTCACATCAGTAGGTTTGCGGTAGACTGTAGTAGAAAACCCCCTTGGGGTTTTGGATATCTGAATGTCCAAAAATTGAATCTGCTGAAGGTCGATGACATGTGTAAACTTGATTCGAGGATTCTTTTTGTTTAGTTCATTTATGCATTCCATTAGTGTATCCATTTTGCCGTTCCATAATACTAGTATGTCATCAATGAACCTCAAAAATAGGATTGCATGTTGTTGCCAAACAAGATGATGTAAGATATGCATCTCTTCAAAATACGCCATGAAAGTGTTCGCGTACGAAGGCGCCCCTGGAAACCCCATGGAGGTTCCGGTGCGCTGAAGATAGAATTTAGAGTTCCATTGAAAGTAACTATGGTATAAGGAGAAATGAAGTAATTCCATCAGAAATACCCCTAGATCCTGGTCCATGTCTGATTGTAATAGCGGCCACTCAATTGCTTCAAGGCCTTCATTGTGGGCTATTGACGTGTATAGCGCCACTACATCTATGGTGCAGAAAATCGTCGATTCAGTGATGAGATGGCGTGCGTTTTCTAGTTTCAATAAATAATAGGTAGACCATTGTTGTACCAAAGGTTGTAAATGATAATCAATAAACCGCCCAATAGGTTCATGTATTGATCCACATCCTGCCACGATGGGACGACATGGTGGATCTGTGGGGTGCTTATGAGTTTTGGGAAGCATGTATATGTGGGGAATCTGTGGATGAGCTGTTTGCAAATATTTACTTGTGTTGTTATTGATGAGTCCAGCTTCTTACGCTTTATGGATCAATCCATCAAGATATTTCGCAAATTCCAAAGTAGGATCAAGATCTAATGGAATGTATGTGTCCAGATCCTGGACATGTTCATTGACCATCTGTTCGTAAAATGAGGTGTTCATGATTACAAGGGCTCCCCCTTTATCGGCCGGTTGAAATGTGATGCTAGTGTCTTGTCGTAGGTCATTCAAAATCCTTTTCTCCTTTTTTGATAAGTTAGTGTGTTTTGGTTGGTTGCATTGTATGGATTCAAGAGCCTTTTTTACCAATGATTCAAAATTGTCAATACTTTTGTGTGAAATAGGTGACATGAACTTGCTCCTCGGGCGAAAACGTTCTGGTGTATCTTGATTGTTGATGCTCTGAGTTGTGGAAAAAACCCACTTTAAACATAATTTCCGAGTGAATTTGAATAATGTGATTTCCGTTTCAAGTGGATTCGATGAATATGTAGGAACAAATGATGTACCCTTGTTGAGAACCTATAATTCCCCAGTTGTCAAAATTCTGTCAGAGATATTCACTACTAAGTTACCCGCTTCGGGTTGCGTTGTGGTCCGGTTGTTTTTAAACGTTTTTTTCCCCTCCTGGTTGGTGTTCTTTGAGAGCGATCATTTTGTCCGGTGGTAGATGCAAATCCTGACCTTCTCCTAAAAAAGCTGGTTGTGTTCTGGATGTGGCCACTGCCCCATTGCCACTGACAGCCCCCTCCGAGAATACTCTTGGAGCGGGAGGTCTCTGTAGTGAAAGGTCTTCATCTTGCACCACGCTCTCTTCAGAAGATGTCTGAGTTGTTTTTTTGACAAATCTTCGTTGGGAGTATGCTTCCGCCTACGTATATACCTTGTCCACATTATAGTCTATTGTATCCCTACGGAATTTTCTGATCTTGCGGTTATGGACTTCTCGAGCGTGGACATCCAGATGAGTGTTGATATCCTCCAAGACTTTGGTCCAATCTTGTTGTTCCATGTTTGTATTTATTTCATCCTTGAGTCAAGCTATATCCTGTGGAAGATCCTTGAGCACCGTTGAGAGTTCTTCGACAATCAAAAGAATCAGATCCAGGGAGCATTTGTTTAAAATGGCATTCCATCTCACCATGAAGGATTTATCAAATTTAAATAACATAGGTTTAAGTGCGATACGCAAACCCCGAGGAATTCTCTTGACCTTATGATATTAAATCAATGTGGTTGCGTGTAATCTTTGATTTATCTCCTTTCGCATTGTGTATCCTAGTTGTTTTAATAAATGTGTAGTGGTGCCAGTGGACGTACCAAAAATCTATACCTCTTCAATGAGTGAATAAATAGAATCAGCGTCCTCAGTGGTATAGGCTTTAGTGTCAGCCTGATTTAAAGTGACATCCGCTATGTCCTTAAATGATGCCATTATGTATGTGGGTGCTAGTCTACAAGTTGGGTAGAAACTGAAAATGCACTGTAAGTGTAGAATTGCACTCCCAAATTTTAACCTTCTTTTCTGAATAAACCTTTGTTTGTACTATAGTAACTAACTATAAATAAGCGAGCTGTCTAGCTGGGGGAGTACCCAACCCCCTAATTGAACAAAGTACTGTCGTGGCCAGGGAACACCCTGGTCTGAAAGATGCTCCAGCTATGAGACCTGGAACGGTCTTTTACACTTCAACAATTTAAATGCAATGATCATCAAAACTATATATTCAAAATTACTTCAGCAACAAGAAACACATAACAATGCTCTCCATGCTTTCATCTTTGTATTTAAATCAATTATTATTAGAAAGCAGAATTCTGAAAAAATCATGAATGAATATAACTCATGAATCAATCAATATATCATTTGGTACATAAAGTAAATGGTGAAAATCAATGGTGAAAATCAACATAAAAAAACACAACCCAATGCATTTCGGGTCTATTTACGACCCTTCTTCAGGGGTAAAACATTTTCAATATATTAACATAAGTGTGTTCAATATCGTATTCACATTGTCCATAGGATCTTGGGTTTCATCACGCTGGCTCTGTAAAAATATACATACACCAATTGTTCATGCATCCCGTTGTATATATTCAATTAAAACAATATGGTTTGCACATGCGGGACTCTCTATATACTGTGCTACATATGGGGATCACCCAAGGAAACACCCAAGTAACAGAAACCTGCTTGAAGAAAAAGAGCCACCAATATGTAAAATATGTCAAAAGTTCAGAAAACTCATGTGCTGCTTAATAGCTCTTAGCTCTGTAAATTGAAATAAAAAACCGAATGAGCCTGAAACTTTCAAGCTAAACTTTCCAAAGTGTAACTATATGCTCAATGTTAGGGGCTTACCGATACTTTCAATGCAACAGCCTTCACATGTGTTCAGCAGCCCAAATCAAGAGAATCATTCGGCAAAGATGGGAAATCATTGCTCAGGAACCTGATTGTATCAATCTATTTGAGGGGAATCCTCTATTTGCACACAACCGTGCAAAAATCCTGAGGGAAATCCTAAAAAAACCATCATCACTGGAGAAAACAGCATTTAAAGGCATGCGCAAATGCTATAACTGTGGTCAATGTGGCAATGTCATCACGGGCAATAACTTTGCACATCCTCGTACAGGTCAAAACATACCTTTAAAACATACATCTGACTGTAATACAACTGGGGTTATTTACGCCATCCGCTGTCCTTGCGGTTTGGGATACGATCGGCCGAACTGCCAGGAAAGTGAAAACACGCATTCTCGAGCACAAAAGCTCCAACCGCAACCAACACCTCACATCGAGCTTAGCTTCACACTGGATTAGGACATCTCATACCATACCCCAATTGAGGTTCACTATTTTGGAAAAGGTAGCTGTAGTTGCAGGCAGAGACCATCATGTCATGTTATCTAGGAGGGAAACCACTTGGATAAAAAACTTGGGTACGATGAGCCCAGGGGGTCTCAACGACCAATATGAAATGATATGCTTCCTGTAATTTTGAAATTTTCGCATTGTGATAACAGTTAAATCTTTACTACTGTTATACAGGCTTTGCACGTACAGGTACTCACTGTTACCACTTTTTCCCTTTCAGCATATAGGACATTTCTTTTTCCTTTTTTTCTTTTCCTGATTTACACTGGTGAGGGTCTCCCTATTGATTCTAGAGGGATGTTTACAGTTGGCATTTTACAGAATAACCTTTCTCCTTGCCATGTTCATCAATTATCATTCTTCACACATGCCAATGATAAGTTTCATCTCGAGGCACCAACTAGGGCAGTTTATTACCCTGCATTAAACTAGGTAGAACTTACAAGCTTTTGCGTAATACCGTTTCACGGTATAATACACAGGAGGCAGGTCTTACATTATATCATGCTTCTAATCTCACCCAGTTGAGACCAGCGGCAAACGTGCATGTTAGCAGTTGGTATTTTACAGAAAACCTTTCTCCTTGCTATGTTCATTATTCTTCACATATGCCAATGATAAGTTTCATCTCGAGGCACTAAGAATGGCAGTTTATTACCCTGCATTAAACTAGGCAGAACTCACACGTATTTGTGTAATACCGTCTCACGGTATAATACACAGGAAGCAGGTCTGACAAAATATCACGCTTCTAATCTCACCCGGTTATGAACAGCGGGAAACTTGCATGTTAGCATGTTTAATAAGGTGCATTTCGTATTTTAGCCCAATTATATTTATTTATAAGCAGCGTTATAGTCTTTATAACAATAAAGTTTTATTAAACTAGTGTGGGCAGGTTCACAAACACCACGTGACTATGAGAGGCGGAGTTTACTTCTTTTATGGATGTGGCAATGGCGGTTACATTCACGGCGGGTAGATCGGCGAGGATTCGAATTGTTTTTACATTGGTAAGAATTCAACCTCTTTCACTGCTTCATGGCTTTACACTAGCAAATGCCTATTCAGTAACCCACATTGACAGATCTCGAATACTGATACACTTCGTGTATGTTCGCTCCTCAGAACTTTAACTCTTTTTGAACCTCACGAGGAAACCGGGGAACCAGTGATTCACTTGCCGTTTTCACTCCGTACTGAACACATGTGAAGGCTGTTGCATTGAAAGTATCGGTAAGCCCCTAAGATTGAGCATATAGTTACACTTTGGAAAGATTAGCTTGAAAGTGTCAGGCTCATTCGGTTTTTTATTTCAATTTACAGAGTTAAGAGCATTTAAGCAGCACGCGAGTTTTCTGAACTTTTGACATATTTAACATATTGGTGGCTCTTTTTCTTCAAGCAGGTTTCTTTTACTTGGGTGTTTCCTTGGGTGGTCCCCATATGTAGCACAGTATATAGAGAGTCCCGCATTGTGAAACCCCTATTGTTTTAGTTGTAATATATACAACGGGATGCATGAACAATTGGTGCATGTATATTTTTACAGAGCCAGCGTGATGAAACCCAAGATCCTATGGACAATGTGAATACGATATTGAGCACACTTATGTTAATATATTGAACATGTTTTACCCCTGAAGAAGGGTCGGATATAGACCCGAAATGCATTGGGTTGTTTTTTTTTATGTTGATTTTCACCATTTACATTATGTGCTAAATGATATATTGATTGATTCATGAGTTATATTCATTCATGATTTTTTCAGAATTCTGCTTTCTAATAATAATTGATTTAAATACAAAGATGAAAGCATGGAGAGCATTGTTATGTGTTTCTTGTTGCTGAAGTAATTTTGAATATATAGTTTTGATGATCATTGCATTTAAATTGTTGAAGTGTAAAAGACCGTTTCAGGTCTCATAGCTGGAGCATCTTTCAGACCAGGGTGTTCCCTGGCCTCGACAGTACTTTGTTCAATTAGGGGGTTGGGTATCCCTCAGCTAGACTGCCCGCCTATTTATAGTTAGTTACTATAGTACAAACATGGGTTTATTCAGTAAAGAAGGTTAAAATGTGGGAGTGCAATTCTACACTTATTTATTATTATTTATTTATTTAATGGTTTTGTAAAGCGCGTAGTAACTCAACGAGCATCCCAGCGCTGACCTGTTTCTCCTGGGGCTTCCAGCCATCTGACTGGAGTTATGATTGCGGGAAAAGGAGGGTCTTTAAGGATTTCCTGAACTGGAGATGGTTTGAGTCTGTCCTCAGACTACGTGGTAAGCAGTTCCAGTGTTTGGCCGTGTGGACCGAAAAACGACGGCCACCGGTTTTGGCTTTTTTGACCCTGGGCACTGAGATGAGATTTTCTCCATTGGACCGGAGGTCTCTTTTCGCTTTGTAGGGGATTAAGAGTTCTTTGAGAAGGGGGGGACCATTATTATTGAGGGTCTTATGGGCCAGGCAGAGGGCCTTGAAGATAATTCTTTCTCTGACTGGCAGCCAATGCAGAGACCTGAGGGCTGGCTTGGCAGAGGATCTTACAGGTGTGCCCGCGAGTAGGCGGGCAGCGGAGTTTTGAACTTTCTGCAGCGCATTTAGGGTAGCTTCAGGAGCTCCCAAGTAGATGGCGTTACAGTAGACTAATCTCGCCAGGATTAGGCCCTGTATAAGGAGCTTCCTCGCGGTGGCCGGGAGCAGAGGGAAGATCTTCCTGCAGGCTCGGAGGAGACCGAAGCATGTCCCTGCTGTTTTTTTTGCCTGGGTTTTGAAGCTCGTGTCCTTGTCAATCCATACACCCAGGCTTTTAACCTCGTCCTTAGGTGCGGGGGGGTCGCCCAGGCAGCTGGGCCAGAGGTGAAGTGGAAGGGCAGGGCCCGTATGACCTAACAGTAGTATCTCGGTCTTTGATCCGTTCAATTTTAACGAAGAGAGATTCATCCATCGGTGGACTTCCGAGAGACAGCTGTGGAGGTCAGAAGGGGCATGATGGGGGTGGGTGAGGGTGACAACCAACTGGGTGTCGTCGGCGTAGTTGATTAAGGACACGCCGAACGGGGTGATCCTCTTCTCCAGTGGAGCCATGTATACGTTGAATAACGTAGGGCTCAAGGATGAGCCCTGCGGTACTCCACATCGGAGGGGGATGATGGATGAGTGGCTGTCGTTCTCCCAAACCTGGAAGGATCGTCCTGCTAAGAAGGATTTTAGCCACTTCAGGGCCACACCCTTTAGTCCAATTTCTCCCAGTCGCTGGACTAGGGTGGGGTGGTCTACAGTGTCGAAGGCCGCACTGAGGTCCAGGAGGATCACTGCCACTGATCCTCCTGTGTCCAAAATGCTTCTGGCCTTCTCTACCGCCGCCAGGAGGGCGATGTCAGTGCCCTGACCTGGACGGAACCCTGTCTGGGAGACCCCCAACAGGTTGTTATTTTCTAGGAAGAGTGACAGTTGTTTGTTCACCAACTTCTCTGCAATCTTACTGTTTCCTGGGAGAAGGGAAATGGGCCTGTAGTTGGAGAGGTCCTTCGGGTCTAGGGAGGGTTTTTTTAGGAGGCCTTTGACCGCTGCCGCTTTCCAGCCGGGGGGGACTATACCTTCCGAAAAGGAGGAGTTAATTAGAGCCGTAAGGGGGGGATGATGGTACTGGACACTTTTTTCAAGAAGCGGAGGGGTGCGGGGTCGAGGGGGGAGCCGCTTTTAATTGAGGTCATCGTTGCCTCTACCTCCTCCATTGTCACTGGGCCAAAAACGTTCAGAGAGGGTTGAAGGTTGTCAGCCGGAATGAGGGGATTGGTGGTAGTGCATGTAAGATTCCGATCCGTATGGGCCGGTTCAGGAGGGGGTATGTCCAGAAGGATTTTTTGGATCTTCTCATCAAAGAATGTGGCTAAGTCGCTGCATTTACTTTCTGCTTCCTTGGGATCGAGGACTTTGAGTGGGGGGTCGGGGGCATGGAGGAGTTCTTTGAGAACAGAATAGGTTTCGTGGGCCGAACAGGCAGCATTTTTAATTCTGCTCTCATAGAAGGAAATTTTGGTATTGCGTAGCTCCTTTTTATAGGATTTTATGGAGGTGCGGAATATTTCTTTATTTTCCTCTGTTTTGATTTTCCTCCACAGACGTTCGTTCCTTTTACACATCTTGCGCAGAATGTTGAGTTCTGGGGTGTACCAGGGTGAAGGGTTAACTTCAGTGCAGGGTGCAGGTCCTAGCCAATTCTTCAATGTGGGAGAAGAAAACATGGATGGACTTCTCTGGACGATGGAGGAGGAGCTGCTTGTAGTCATGATTTATGGATGGTTCGAAGTAGGCGGTGATGAATTCTTTGAGGTTTCCATTTGTATGGGGGGGTCCTGCTCTACGATATCCTTTGCGATCTTGTGGATGTCCTCTACAGCCAAATGTAAATGAAGAGATCTTTTCCTCTCATCAGAGATGTCAAGGGCAACAAATTATTTCTCCAGCCAGTCAACCCACTCTCTCCATTGGGACACTTGAGTAGGTGGGGTTCCAGTGACTGCAAAATGCTCCAGTGTCAGGATGGACGCCATTAGGGTTATGTAGCAGATGCGCTCTTGGATAGTGGTGGTGGGTTGATAGTGCAGTTGCGTGGTGCCTAGGCATGGGTACCCATGCAGATAGGTGTCTTGGCTTGGTGGTACTGCCTGTGCTGTAATGCTAGCAAGGTCAGATGTTCATGTGGTGTATGTGGCCCGGGTGTGGCAGCACATGTGCCCCTGCAGGCAGATGAGGATGCGGTTGCTCTGAATGCCTGGACAGGAGCTGGGAAATGCCCCCCTTCAGGCCTAACTGCACATGTTAGGCATTGCCACTGATCTAAATGTGGGGACCGGCAGGAGGTGAGCTTTGACAGGGCGCCACTGTTGGAGGAGAGGCCTGTGAGGTGTTGCAGCCATTGTCTACCCCCTCTTTGCCGTCTGGTATGGCTGGGCCATTGTTTTTTTTTTGCGATGAGGCTGCGTGGGCGGCAAGAAGTCAGGCAACGTGAGAGCGAGTGCAGGCACCAACACTTGCTCAAGATGCAGAAGCACACTAGCCACTGGGCATCAGGCGGTCACCGGCTGACGCCCAGTGGCTAGTGTGCTTGCACCTATATGATATGTGTGTCCTTAACAGTGCTGAGAATGTCTTGACCTCACCCTGTGTGGCTTACAATAAAAACAATCCCTCTAGACTTCATAAAGATTGCAAACCATTTGCAGGAAGACCATCGGTTTATGTGGGTATCCCAGGCAAAAATATATGGTGGTTGCTTTTTCCTCTACTTCCCCCCCCCAAACCCCAAAGCTCCACTCACCCTTAACCAAAGAAAACTATCCCTTGCTAAGAAACAAACTGTGGAGTAAAGCTAAATTGGTATGTGTTGAACAATATTTGTTACACTATCTCATTTATTCTCTAGAGTCGTTGCTGCCACACCTGAATGACTCTTAAATTTCTAAGTAGTGAGTTAATTTGCTGGCACTGACTGATGGTTTGGTATATTCGCCACTCTTGCTCTTTCATACTGTTAATTTGGACACCACTGTCACAATGTAATACTAATGGCAAACATATGTGTTGTTCAGGGCCCTTAAGAAGTTTCTTTTTCTTCTTCCACTGCCTTCTCAGTAAGCAGTGGTTCATGCAGTTTAGGTTGGACCAGGCCAATACTCTTTATCTTGGGCTTCTGGAAGGCTTCCTCAGCAGGTTGCACGTGGTCCAGAACACCGCAGCTCACCTAATTATGAAAACGTCCTTGGTGGGCTTCAGTGTCTGGTTATCCCAGATCTCTCCACTGGCTCCGAATTAAGAAGGGGATTCTTTTTAAGTCTTTGGGTCTGGTTCGTCTGACCCTTTTACTTCTGGCATGCTCTATCTCTCTGCAAGATTTGAGTTGTATCGCCTATTCAGAACACTTCACTCAGTCACAGCTGCCCTGGCAGTGGGGCCATGGGCTAGGTGGTCAAGAAAGGGGTCAAACTCTCAATGGGAGCTCAGAGGGAAAACAAGGAGCGGGTCGCCCTCCACTCAAACATAGAACAACAACAAAAGACCCTGTCCAGTGGACGTCAACTGGTGTCAGTTACTAGGGAAATAGAACAATCTATGTGTACTGATAACTACTCCAGGCCCCTACAATTTATGCGGGGACGGTTCACTGCACTGCGCCCAGGTTCATGTTAAAAAAGGCCCAATTTCCTTGGCAGAAACACCGAACAACAAGTTGTCTGACCCCCCTAGGTCAATGACGAGGATCCACACCCACAGTGTTGGATCAATTACTACTTAAAAAAAATGTGTGAAAAACAAGTGACACCTCACGGAAACACCACCAACGGGGTAACTGGTATGTAATTTCCAGACAAGCCCCTGTTTCATCATCGGTAGTCACTTGATTCTCAAAGAATAGAAAAAGGGAAGTGTCCAAAACAAACAACCAAAAACGTGTAACAAACAGTGGAAAGCAGAAAACATCTGCTAGTGACAAACACACAACATAAATAAGTGCATAAAACACAGCATCCAGTTCCCTTAGCCAACTTTATTCGTAGGGAAATGAGTGTATGCTGTACCAATAAAAAGGCTGGTAGCTATTCATGCATACCATTACCTAATGCCAGTGCCGACATGTTTCACTGCCACATAGGGGGGCGTGGCTTGGGCGCCAATGGTGGAGGTCGCCTAGAAGCTCGGCTCCGCGGTCGAGCCTCCATTAATCCTGCTGCCGGGGGCCTCTTGGGGGCCCCAACCACGCACAGGCATCCCCTGTACCCTGCGAGCCTCTCTGACCGGGCCGCAGGTCTGTAGCGGCCTCTGGGACGAAGAGGAGACGAAGTGAAAGAACCGGGCGGCGCGGGACAAGATGGCGCCAGCTCCGCTCTGACCGCAGCGAAAGCGGCCGGAACACCAGAGACGTCGGAGATCCCGGCGCCCCGGCGAAACATTTGACCCTCCTCCTATGAGGGAACGCTCCATGGCCTGACCCCTGACGTCCCCGGAGGAGACCGCAAGTGCCCGGCGGCAAACGAGGTGAGCCCTGAGGCGCTGCCGCGAGACGCTGCGGCGGAGTGCCGGAGGGGGAGGAGTGGATCGGCCTACCCGCAGCCGAGAGTGGAGCGGCGGCGAGGAGGTGAGAGACGGGATCTGGCACCCGAACCGGCCTGAAAGGCGGACCGCTCTGTGGCACCGGGGAGGGGCTGGGGGTCGCCCTTGCTGTTGCCTGCTGTGCAGCCACTGGGTGGGGCGGCGTGGCGCCGACTGGAGGCGCTTCAGCTGGGGGGCCGGGAGGCCTGAGGACACCTGGCGATAGACTGAGGGGAGAGGGGCCCCGGATCCGTGCTCTGAGGACGCTGAGGAGAGGCTGAGAGCGGAAACGGGGGGGGGGACTCGCTCCGCGGCGGTAGAAGCTGGGTCAGCCCTTAAGGTTTCATTATTGCCCCGAACTACAGGGCTGAGCACCGGAGTGGGGTTGCTGCTGAGCCTCGTGAGGGGGCTCCCCCGCCGCGCCTGACGAGCCCGGCTGGGTGGCGTTGTGCCTCCTGGGCAGGCGCCCGGATCACGGGCTGGAGACCCGACACGACTGGAGGGCGCACGGCTTCTCGAGCTCTACTGGCGCCTCAGCGGGATACCCCCTGCCCCCCCATTGACATTGCAGCCACGAGTGAACATCCGCCCAGCGGGTTGAAGGGATGAGGAGTGCTTGATTATCCCCGTTACGTACTGCCCTTCCGCCCCAGACGGACCGCCACCTGAAGGCCCACTCGCCAGGAGACCGGCTGATGACCACTTGGGGGGGCGCTTTGAGACTAGAGATCACGCCGCGCAGGCTTGGCTACCCCCCGTTTCCGAGGAGCTCCCCCAGTGGGCCCTACGCATCATGGGAAAGCCGAGGGGACCTAAAGGGGGCGCCCAGACCGCCTCTGATATAGAGCCACCTGAAACGGAAGAGCGCGTGCTCCTGGAAGGATTGGGTAATCCTCCGATTCAGGAGCAACTGGACCAAATCCTGCGGGCAATCACTGAGACTAGATCGGCCCTCTGAGAGGATATAGCTCAAGTCGCGACGGGCTTGGGTCTACTTCGAGCTGACCACGGTAAGCTCTCAGACAGAGTGAAGGAAGTAGAGGGTTCGGTGCGCCACCTAGAACCGGCACAGAAAGCATTAGACGCCACGATGAAAGACGCTCTGTCCAGAATAGAAGCCAAAGAGAAACGTGCGGAGGATGCGGAAGGACGCAACAGGAGAAATAACATCCGAATAGTGGGCCTTCCGGAAAAAATTGAGGGGGACGACATGGTGGCGTTCCTAGAGGATTGGCTGCGGACGGCGGTGGCGCCAGAGGGGCTGTCACCCTTCTATACATTGGAACGGGCACACAGAGTGCCGACCAAGCTGCCGTTGCAGGGTTGCCCCCCCCCGGCCGGTGGTGGCAAGGTTGCTCCATTTCCGTGACAGAGACCTACTGCTGCAGGCGGCCAGGAAGGGAGGACCCTATCAGGTGGACAATAGCCGTGTGAACACTTTCCCGGACTACACTTATGAGACGCAGAGACGCCGGTCCTCCTTCCTGGCGGTAAAACGGGAACTGCGTGCTCAGGGCATCCAATACTCCTTGCTTTTTCCGGCACGACTCCGCATCATAATCGACGATTCCACCAAGTTTTTTGACACCCCGGACGAGACGTACAGTTGGCTCGAATTGTACAGAGCTGGCAGGGATGGTTTTGGGGCCTCTTCTCAGGCAACAATGGAAGACATTCTGCAGCGGAAACCGAAGAGGTTCAGGCATCGCAGGGGCAGGTCTACTCGTCCCTCTACGGTGGAGACAGCGGCAGAGAGGCATGGGGCGTTGGAAATGGTCTCTTCCATGTCTGGCCCTCAGGGAGACCAAGAGACAGCACGATCGGAGCCTGATGAAAGCGGGGGCCGCTCGGACACGGAGGGTTCGGAAGTGGATAGCCTGAAGCTCCCAGCTGTCACCCCGGAAACGGCAGAGGGCCTGCTGGATGAACAATGAAACTTTTGGGTGAGCCGGTTCTAGTTCTGGGGACAGAGGGCGGGGGCAACTGCATGGATGAGGGAGATGAGACTCGTCTGGGGTACTGTTCACTTATTGCCTGTGTGGAGGGTTGCGGGGTTTCCCTATATAGGCCATGATGACATTGGGCTCGACCGCAAGGTAGCTTGCAGTGGGGTGATCCCACATTGTTGCTCGGCCCCCCACATTGCCCTTAAGGCGCTCCTGCGGTGGCTACCGTCAGGCTAGATGGGAAAGGGATTTCCTGAGGGTACAGTTTGGATGGGAACTAGATGGAACTATTTGGAACCTGTTCTGGGGGGGAGGTTGAGGGGTTCTTGTTTGAAAGTTAATTCATTATTGTTGAAAGGGGGACTCGTCATTGGTAAGGGGGTGGCTGGGTACTTGCCCGTGCCTGGAGTGTTCTTGAAGAGACTGGAACGCAAAATATGGGATAATGGCTGATCTCACAAATCTGAAATGCATCACATGGAATGTGCGGGGCCTGCACACCATGTCCAGACGGCATAAGGTTCATGCTTATCTAGTGCGTAGAGGAATACAGATTGCGCTCCTGCAAGAGACACATCTCACCAAGTCAGAGGGGCTAGCGCTGCAGCGTAGATGGCGAAGTCAGGTGTATAACACCACGTACTCGGCTTATGCAAGGGGTGCGCTGATATGGATAAAGGTGGGAGTGCCCTTCCAGGTACATAGTCACACTGTAGATCCAGAGGGGAGATTTGTGGCACTCGCAGGGAGACTAGGGGGACGGTAAGTGAGCATTTGCTGCATTTATGCGCCTAACACAGACCAGCTCGCCTTTCTGACTGAACTGTCGGGTTCACTGGCCCGCTATTTATCAGGGCCCATCCTACTGGGGGGCGATTTCAACTCGGTGCTCGACGTTACTCTGGATAGGTCCCATCCTCCCCTCCCGGACTCCCCGACGCATCGGGTGGCCAGAGGCAGGGTGGACTGGCAGACTAAATGGGGTCTGACGGATATTTGGCGAGCGCAACACCCACACGTCCGAGACTACTCCCATTTCTCCGGCATGCACGAGTTACATGTGAGATTAGATGGTCTGCTGGGATTGAGAGAGGTGATCTCTTCGGTTACACGATCTAAGTACTTGACGAGAACCATCACAGACCACAATCCGCTATTGATTGATCTCCGGTGGCTCCGGGGCACCCCTTGTGTACCAACCTGGAAGTTACGACCGGAACTCCTAGAAGACCAGGTGTTCCGGAGCGACCTGGGGGACAAGATTGCGGGATACTTTGAGCTGAACGAGGGCACGACTGCAGAGAGGGCCACGGAATGGGACGCCTTTAAGGTGGTTGTCAGGGGCTATTGCATAACACAGAAAGTTGGAGTACGCCGCATACTCCTGGAGGACCTGGCGAAAGCTGATCGAGTCCTCCGTGACCTAGAAGTTACCCGCCCTGGCCGCCCGGAGCTCCAACATCAGGTCCTAGCGGCTAAAGAAGCTGTAGCCGTAGAGGTTGAGCGACTACGAAGCTATGACTATAAAACTTACCTGACTAGATCACTGGCTGAGTGCGACAAATCGAGTACGCTACTAGCTTGGCTTGCCAATCCGACGAGACGCACCTCGTCGATAGTGGCCATGCGGACTGCGGAAGGCAGTGCGGTTTATACTCAACCCGAAATACTTAACTGCTTTTGGAATTACTATGAACAGCTTTATAGTAGTCGCTTAGCCCCGGATATTACTCCGACGGACGCCTTCCTGAGAGACCTCCCGATCCCCACTCTGGAACCGGAACAGGCGAAAGCCCTGGGACGAGACGTGGAGATCGGTGAGATCAGGAACGCCATAAAGAAAATGGCGCGAAATAAAACACCGGGCCTAGATGGACTCCCAGTCGAGTTTTATGCTGTATACATAGAGCTCCTGGCCCCCAAGCTCCTGCACGTTTATAAGGAAGCGAAGACTCTGGGGAGATTACCGGGCTCGATGCGAGAGGCCCTGGTGATACCTCTACTTAAACCTGACCGTGAGGGCATGGAGCCAGCGTCCTATAGACCGCTCTCAATGCTCACGGTCGACTACAAGATCTTGAGCAGCATATTGGCCGCACGACTGTTGGATCATATGAGCTCCCTAGTACACACAGACCAGGCGGGCTTCATCCCCGGACGTAATACCACGATGAACATCCGGCGCTTGTTCCGACTGTTGGAGGGGGATCACGCCTATGCCTCTGACCCTATGATTCTCTCGATAGATCTAGAGAAAGCCTTCGACAGCTTGGAGTGGGTTTATCTCCACAGGGTCCTGGAGCGGTTTGGCTTGGGCGAGGGGTTCCTGAGATGGGCCAAGGTATTGTATTCCTCGGTGAGGAAAGTCAGAAAAATGGTCAGGCGATTTAGTCGATGTTTCTTAAGTAATTTTGCCCGGCGTTAAACGCCTCTAATACCATACGAAGTTTATCAAATAAAGAGGCAGGCGCTGGAGACAGGAAGACAGGAAACAAGTTTTATTCCGACGGAGCAGAACACATGAGATCGGACAACAAGGTATCGTCTCGAGGTGCTCTCTGACAACCTCTCTGAGGCCTGGCCTTTTATACACTGGTTTACGACATGTGACCGCTATTTATTACAATAAAGACATTGTGAAGTAGTGAAAAATGACATCCCCGGTACCCCCCCAGTTCCGGCTCATTCCAACACGTGGCTACAGTAGAGGTCCTCACCCCCATACAATAGGAGGGGGCTATCACGCAGCTGAGTGTTTCGCCGATTCCTTTGGAATGTGTGCGCCTGATCGAATCTCAAGGGGTGGGGAGGTCATGATTAATAGTAGCTCCTTTGAAGAGGGGCGAGTGCATACAGTAGTGGGCAATAAACTGTATCCTCAGGCCAAGGGATGACCAGCGGTCCGTGCAGACAATCGGGCTAAGAGGAAGGGGTCATCAAAGGAGAGATATTCATTAAAGAAAGGATCGGTGTGGACGATCGAGCATGGAGGAAGGGTTTATCAAAAGAGGGGTATTCATGGAAGGAAAGGAGGTGTTGGTCAGGCGCGGGGTGTGATTCCTAGAGACAGAGTCATGCGGAAGGGGAGGGTTCATGACTTGTGCATGTGAGAGCGGGGGCAGCCAGGGTGCATGGGGGATGCTTGCAGGGTCAGGGAAGTGCGTTGATGATCGATCGTGAACAGGGAGACCATGGTACCTAAAATGGCTGTCGTGTATGTTCATACGTGAGTCTGAGGAATGGGCAAGATGGCGCAGATGATGTTCAGTTCACGAACTAAAATTCCACAGTCCTCCCTTTTAACATGTCTCGCCAGCTTGTCAATTCGGATCTATCCCCATAAGACCACGTATTTCTATCTCATAGAGGGGACTCATGTGCTCAGTTCTAAAGTCCAAAGTCTGAGGGCACATACAGTTAGAAATGAGTGAACACAAAGGTGGCAAACATTGAATACCTAAGCAACACCCACACAGTACCACGACTGGTATCAGTATAAATGTAAACAACCTCCATCCCCAGTCCTTCAAAGTGTCCCAAAACCAACTTCCAAGTGACCATCCTTCTTGCTCCTGGTGAACCTCTGAGGATAGTCTGTGGAGGTGTTCGATTGCTTTGTAGACTGAAGGCGAGTTATCTGGCACGTAGGTGCAACAGCTGGAGCCGATGATGCGGCATGCTCCTCCACGGTCGGCCAGAACCACATCTAGGACAAGGCGGTTTTGAAGAGCCACCAGGCGGACTGCCTGAAGCTCAGCCGTGTTGTTAGCGAGGATGCCAGCCGTGATGTTAATGGTTGTTTCCACTGCCTGAGTCAGGTGTCGGATAGCGCGGCTATTTGCCATTGGGCCCCACAGAGGAACAAGTCCCTTCACCGCATCCAGGAACTGTGCTCCGGTGGAGTCGGCTTGTCCAATGTCTCCGGCGCGCTTTTGCCGGTGATGGTAGGCTGGGGCCACATACGTGGGGGGAAGAATGAAGGCGATGTAGCACGTACCCCTCCAACCTTTCGGGAGCCAAGTGTAAGCTTTGATGCCACAAACAAAGTACATATTCGGAGAAGCAACAAAGGAGGGGGGTCAACTGAGACCAATGTTCTGGTGATGCGGCAGGAACTGTGACCCACCAGCTGTGTTCCCTGGCCTTCGAGGCACACGAGACCTGTGACATTGATGACAGACAGGGCCACAGTCAGAGTGGCAGCCGTTCGCTTCCGCAGGTAGGAGAAGGTGGGTCTAGCTGGATTGTGGAGCACTTGCATTTCAACTCGTTCTTTGGCAGGGATGTTCATATGTAAGGCGGAACCTGAGGTCACAGGACAAAAGGGGGCAGACGTCCTTCCTGTTTTGTTCAGCCAGAACCCATAGTAGAAGTGTGACACTGTTTGACCAGAAGCGGCGTTGACCTTGTGGCTTTCCTGCAAGAGGATCAACCAGGCGAGGCAGGAGCCGTGAACTGAGAAAGGAGAAGGGATGAAGGGGATGGAGTGTCCAGTGGCATGCGGGAGCAACCCGCAGATCCAGCAGTTCGTGGCATTTGCAGCAAGGTTGTGCTGGTGCAATAGTTGCACGAAGGAATTGTTCCAGAACTCCTTACGCCTTTCTCGGAGCTGAGGCGAAAGGGAGATCAGGTGATGCTCTTTCATGGTGGTTGGCTGTGCAGTGGTCAGCAATATCTGATGAGCGGGTGTGCTGTCCTCCAAGATCCAGAAGGAAGTCATGAGGAGGAGGCAAAGGAGGAAGAGAATGAAGAAGGCGATTGTCTTTGATTCGTGCAAATTGTCAGCCTTTGGGTTCCTGTAGTGGGTATTTCCGGTTGCTTTCATCATCTTCTTATCTGGCGCTTCCATCATCTTCTTATCTGGCGCTTCCATCATCTTCAAGGTGCTCGGTAGTGGGCAGAACCACAGACTTTGTTTAGCTTCTCTCCGGGTAACCCTTGGTTGTTTTAGGCCACCATTCTGAGATTTTAACTTAGTCCGTGGTCTACTTAGCCGAAGCTCCCTCCTTTCGACGCAGGAAATACCCTTCCCGGGATGGCACAGTGGGATCAGAGAATTTTGCAAGTTCAAGTGCCTCGGTATCAGGATAGCAGTTCAGTGATGGCTGGTCTTTGTTCAGGAGCTCTTCTTGGGTGTCGACGTTTTCTGTCGTGGCCAGGGTCGAGGAGACCTTCTTGCAGTGGTGGGCGTGCAGCCAGTGCCTTTTCCCCTCTACTCGAAGAGCCGTCCGAGTGGTGATCAGTACTTGCCAGGGGCCCGTCCACCGGGGTTCCAGACTCTTTGCCCGTTGAAAATTCCGGACTAAAACATAATCTCCCGGTTGGATGTCGTGACCGGGACCCCTGGAAGCATCGGGGATGGCCTGCTGCACCTGTTGATGAATGACAGACAACGTTTTAGTTAATTTGCATAAATAATCTGACAGCAGGACGTCGGGGACGTCGTGAATGGAGGTTGGTTTGGGGGCAGTCCAGAGGTTCATTGGTCGCCCAAACACAACCTCGTAGGGGGTCAAGTGGTGCTTAGTGGGAGTGGAGCGCATCGATAGCAATGCCAGTGGGAGGGCATCTGGCCACTTAAGTCCTGTGGTGGCCACTATTTTTGACAGTTTCAGTTTCAGTGTAGCATTGTGTCGCTCAACTAGGCCAGCGGATTGGGGGTGGAAGACCGCATGGAACCTCTGTTTTATCCCCAGCCTCTTCAAGATTAGTTGGATAACTTCAGCTATGAAGTGGGGGCCATTGTCGCTCCATACAATTCGACAAAGGCCGTAGCGAGGGAAAAACTCTTTCAGTAGTACTTTGGCAGTAGTCATGGCAGTGTTATCACGGGTTGGATAGGCTTCCACCCATTTGCTGAAGGCGCATACAATGACTAATACGTACTTCAAGCCTTGGCATCTCTCCAGCTGGATGTAATCCATCTGGAGGACCTCAAAGGGGTGGTCGGGGATCCCAAACCCTCCCCGGGGTACCACAGTTCCTTTCCCGGGGTTGTGTTGTAGGCAGATAAGGCACTGCTGGACCAGGCGTTTAGCTGAGTCGGGGATTTTGTTATTGTGCCAGACTTTGGAAATGAGTTCAATCATGGGGGCAGAACCTATGTGTGCAGGGGAGTGTGCCATAGTCAGTATGGGAATCAAGTATGAGTCAGGCAGCAACCATTTGTTTGTGTCTTTTGTCCGCCAGCAGCCTTCATCGTCCTTTAGACCCACCCGTGCCCACTCAGTCAGTTCGTGAGGTGTGCTGGCCGACTGGATGTCCCTAATCGTTTCCCTAGCGTCAGTCCATTTTTCTGCTTGTGACCTGGTCACATATATGCGTGTCGTCGTCCTATTCTCAGCTGTGGTTCGGGCAGTGATGTCGGCCAGTGCGTTTCCCTGTCCAACTAAGTCCGTCACCTTCTTGTGTGCCTGGCATTTGATCACTGCTAATCGTTTGGGGAGGAGAACTGCTTCAATCAGGGCGGAGACTAGATCTCCGTGAAGGATGGGTGTGCCGTGGGACGTCAGGAATCCCCTTTCCCTCCACAAGAGCCCAAAATGATGAACCACCCCGAAGGCATACTGGCTGTCCGTGTAAATGTTCGCCGTGGTTCCTGCTGCTATGATACATGCTCGTGTGAGGGCAATTAGCTCTGCCGCCTGTGCGGATCGTTGCGTGATGCGGGCTGTTTCAACTACTGTTCGGGCTGTCGTCACCGCATAGGCAGCTGAGGTGGTGCCGTCTGGGAGTTTGATACAAGAGCCGTCTACCCATAGCTCTCCATCAGGGTCTGTAAAAGCAATGTCTCGGAGGTCAATTCTACTCCTGGTCTGTTCGTCCGTGAGGGTCACACAGTCGTGTATAGGGGGCACATCGGGGTCATTTTCAGGCAAGGGCAACAGTGTAGCAGGATTCAAAGTTGTGCATCTCTTCAGAGTGATGTGGGGTGCAAGTAGAGTCAATTCGTACCCCGTCAGTCGTGCACTAGTCAGGTGTTGAGTCTTGGTCTGGTTCAAAAGGGTGTCAACTGCGTGGGGTACTAACACCGTGAGAGAGTTCGAAAGTACAATTCCCTCACTCTGACAGATAGAGACAGCAGCGGCGGCTACTGCTCGAAGGCAGGCTGGAAAAGCTCTGGCGACTGGGTCAAGAGTGGCAGAGAAGTAGGCACAAGGGCGTTGTTTGGAGCCGATGGGCTGAGTTAGAACAGATAATGCGCATCCCTCCCTTTCGTGAGTGAAGAGGGAGAAGGGCTTGGAGTAATCTGGTGTTCCTAGGACGGGTGCCGAGCAAAGGGCATCCCGCAACTCCTTAAAGGACGCTTGGCATTCGGGGGTCCAAGGGAGTGGGAAGGGAACATCTTTGGCCAACAGGGAAAGTAGGGGCTTTATAATGAGACTGAAATTTGGTAACCATTGTCTGCAAAAAGAGGTAAGGCCCACCAATGAACGGACTTGCTTCTGTGTTTTTGGGATGGGGGTGTCTAGGATGGTTTGGATTCGGTCGGGCGTAAGTTTCCTCCCTTCTTTGGACAGGAGATGGCCTAGGTATGTCACTTGAGGCTGGCAGAACTGCAGTTTCTTTTTGGAGACTTTGTGGCCATTCTCCGCAAGAAAGTGCAAGAGTTGGATAGTGGCCGTGATTGCAAGTGGAGTGGTGTCGGCCGCCAAAAGGATATCATCGACATATTGGATCAACACCACTCCATCTGGTAGCTGGACGGCGTCCAGCTGTCTTTTGAGGGCCTGGCTGTAAATGCTGGGACTTTCAGTGTAGCCCTGGGGAGCTCTACAAAATCGGTACGAACGGTTTTTTAAGGTGAAGCCGAAGAGATAACGGCTGTCTGGATGGATGGGGATAGAGAAAAATGCATTCTTGAGATCAATAACGGTGAAGGTGGTGGCAGTGGACGGGATGAGGGTCAGAATGGTGGTGATGTCTGAGACTACGGGGTACTGTGGCACCACCACTTTGTTGACTTCTCGTAGGTCGATGATGAAGCGGTACGCTTTCTCATCTCCCTCACCTTGCTTCTTAACAATGGGTAGGATAGGGCTGTTGCAGACATTACTAACCACTTCCTCTACCACTCCTGCATCTACCAGGGACTGAATAATCGCTACCAATGCCTTCTCGCCTTCGGGCGATATCCGGTACTGTGGGAGTTTCGGGAGTATTGCGTCTGGTCGAACAGTTATGTGCACAGGGTCGATCATCATTCGTCCTACATCCGAGTCGTTTCTGGCCCATAGGTACAGGGGTAGGGTGTCGAGCAAGGATAGGTCAGCATCAGTTATAGAGTACATATGTCGTGCGGGGCGGGATCTGGACATGCTCGGGTTGTCGTACAGGATGACTCGGACTCCATCTGGGGAACACCTAATAGTAGCTCGGAAATGTTTTAGTAAATCAATACCCATAATGGCGTCAGGGGGGTTGGAGGAGAGCAGAAATGTTGTGTCAGTGGGGTTGTTTCCTAGGTCAAAGGGGATAGGTACGGACAGGGGATTAGTGGAGGGCGTTCCATCGAAACCTATCGATGTAATGTGTGAGCCAGACAAGGGTGCCCTTGGAATCAGTCGCTTTGATAATACACTACGTGTCGCTCCAGTGTCTACCAAGAATGGAGACTTTGTACCCAGGACCTTAGCGGTGACGTAAGGACCTTGCTGGTCAACACAGAGCTCGACTGGATCCCTCCCTTGCCCCTGGCAGTCCTATGCGAAGTCGGGGGTGTTCTCACTGTCAGATAGTTGGTACTGGTTCTGTCGGGGACGGTCAAATGTGTTCAGCCTTCCTGGTCTGTCGCTGTTGGTGTCGTTTGTGTACCCCCGCCCCTGCCCTCTAGCCCTGGGGCCATTCGTCATGTCCCTCGTTTCTTTATTTTTAATTAGTTCCAGAAGAACCGGACATTGAGACTTCCAATGCCCGAATCCTCTGCAAAATGCACACTGATTATCTTCTATTTCCCTACGTCCAGAGTAGGGAGTGGGTGTGCGGTCCTTTGGGGGTGGATTTCTAGGGGCGATTGATTGGTAGCTCCCCCTGTGTAGTTCTTTCCCGACTGCCACCCCTTGTATCTGGGCTATCATCACCCTTTCTTTCAAATCTCTCTTTTTTCTCTCGGCTGCCCTATCATTCTCATTCTTTTGGTGTTCGTAGTACTGAGCCATTTGGAGGGTAGCGGCGGGTTTGGAGGCCCCCCAACTACTTTCGCTCGTTTGTAACTTCTCGGAAACCTCTCGTGACAGACCCTTCACGTAGTTTTGCACAAATAGGTGTTGTCCGGTTGCGGTGGTCATGTCTTGGCCACTGTAGTTGGAGAACACCGTTTCAAATCGGGAGAAGTATTCTGATACGTCTTCCTGGGGTTTCTGACGGCAAGCCGTGACTATTGACCAATCTACCTTTTTCTCTGGGATCAAGGTTTTTAGCTTCTGAACTATTTTGTCCGGAAGTTCCAGTATATCTTTTATCGGTTTCCTTCCGGGCTCTCATCATCTATCTAGCTCACTGAGTTGATTCCAGGTATGTCCGAACAGATCTGTGTGATCGGCTTTCCGGATTTGCTTCCACACGTCAGCCGGCAGACATAACCCGAAAAACAAATCAATGTCTGCTAGAGTCATTATCGTTGAGCCCAAGGCTGTGCCTAATTCGGTGTAAAATGCTGTCGGGTTCTTCCTTAAATCAGGCAGGGTTTGCCTAAAGGTTAAAATATCTTGTCGATCCCATGGTTGGTAAACCCAATTGTACACAACCCTCCCTTTTGCATCTGCGTGGTTGATATCGTCGTTTGTTCCCTGACCTCTTGGGGGAACCCAGTAGGGGGCGGCTTCTCTGATAGGCATCATAGTGTTGGCTACTTCTAATGGGGACTCAGCCGTTTCAGGGACTGTGATTTTAACCTCTGGTTTCTGTTCCGTGAGGTGGCGGAAGACTTCAAGCGTTTGCGTGAAGAGGTCCGTCACATCGCGCTCAGTCCCATCTCCAACATCGACCTTTCTATATAGAGCCGTCAGCTTAGCAGGACCCTTATTTTGATACCTATTCTCATATGCGTTCAGGGTGTGGTAGCTGAACCGTAAAATGAAATGCCGCCTGTGGCTCCCGGCATGTGAATTGTGCATATCCATCGTATATTCTTCGCTCTCTTTCCGTTCTACCAATGTCTTTGCTATCTTGTCAATCCCATCCCGCTCGTCTTTGCTCAACCTATTTGGTCTGGCCGTTAGCTGCTTGCTAGTCTCGAGTTCATCTGATGTTGTTACCAATGTGGCCGGTGCGAAGGCCGTAAGAGCCGGGGCACTAGCGCTAGGGTCATCCTCGCCCGCACTCAGAACTGGTAGGTGCTGTGCTAGAGGCTGGCAGGGGGCATAAGGAGGGGGCATGTAGATAATCGGAGGACCTAGCAGTAACTCGTCGTTTGCCCGTTGTTTGGAGGGCATCTCCGGGTAGAGCGTAGAGGGGGTCCTAACAGGGCATTGGCCTGTCGACCCTGATTCTTGCGTTTGTCTAACTTCCTCTCTCCTTCTTATTTCTTCATCTAGTTCCTTCGCGGCCAGGTGGGCTGCCTTTCGTAACTCTTTCCCTATTTTTGCTTCTTCTCTTTTCCTTCGTTGCTCTGCTTCTTTGCGCCACATGCCGATACTATCGAGCATGGTGGGCGTTGCTTTATTTGTTCTAACAGCTGCTTCTAGCGCTTTTATTTTATGCTCATCAAAGGAACCTATCAGTGACCACTGACTTTCGGGGTCCTTTTTTGTATATTTATGCCATAACTTACTATAAGCTATAGAGACTAGTCCTTGTTTAGTGAACATGTCCTTATTAGGGGTGCCTTCCAATGGAGCTGGATGGTTCATCTCTAATAAGCGGTCCGGGTTGTACCAACTACCAATCAGTGGGGAGAAGACAGGCATGACAGATTACAACGGGGGACAAAGGTCCGCACTACCTATCTTTCACTATTTGCATAAACTAGACAGAATATTGCTATTCTACGTTATTTGCAAGCAGAGAACCTCAAAAGAACTATACTCCAAACAATCTATGTTCGGACAATCAATCAGTGGGGAGAAAAATAGGTACGGCAGATTACAATGGGGGACAAAAGTCCGCGTTACCTACCCTTCACTATCCGCAAAGGGAGATAGAATATTCCTATTCCTCCCCGTTTGCAGGCAGCGAATATCTCAAAGAGCGACAATGCAAATACTAGTATTTCAATCAATCAAACAATCAATCAATTCGTAATTCGTCGTGTGTCACGACCTTACCCGGACCGCATGAACAGTTTCTCGTCTTCCGCTTCCAGCGCCCGATCGTCCTCTACTCTCTGCTGCTACCGCGGCACTCCTGATGGTTCCCAGTCAGGACCGTAGATCACTCGGGAGAGGTCTGCTTGGAACCAGTGAAGTTCGGATGATCGGCTGTCAGACGAGGGTCTATCGGACAGGAGCTCTCCCGATCGTTGCAGTCATTCACTCTGTCGTCGGGACCTCTCCCACTGGATCCACGTGTCGCTGATGGGCCCCACACTTGGGACGCCAATTGAGGAAAGTCAGAAAAATGGTCAGGCGATTTAGTCGATGTTTCTTAAGTAATTTTGCCCGGCGTTAAAACGCCTCTAATACCATACGAAGTTTATCAAATAAAGAGGCAGGCGCTGGAGACAGGAAGACAGGAAAGAAGTTTTATTCCGACGGAGCAGAACACATCAGATCGGACAACAAGGTATCGTCTCGAGGTGCTCTCTGACAGCCTCTATGAGGCCTGGCCTTTTATACACTGGTTTACGACATGTGACCGCTCTTTATTACAATAAAGACATTGTGAAGTAGTGAAAAATGACATCCCCGGTACCCCCCCAGTTCCGGCTCATTCCAACACGTGGCTACAGTAGAGGTCCTCACCCCCCATACAATAGGAGGGGGCTATCACGCAGCTGAGTGTTTCGCCGATTCCTTTGGAATGTGTGCGCCTGATCGAATCTCAAGGGGTGGGGAGGTCATGATTAATAGTAGCTCCTTTGAAGAGGGGCGAGTGCATACAGTAGTGGGCAATAAACTGTATCCTCAGGCCAAGGGATGACCAGCGGTCCGTGCAGACAATCGGGCTCAGAGGAAGGGGTCATCAAAGGAGAGATATTCATGAAAGAAAGGATCGGTGTGGACAATCGAGCGTGGAGGAAGGGTTTATCAAAAGAGGGGTATTCATGGAAGGAAAGGAGGTGTTGGTCAGGCGCGGGGTGTGATTCCCAGAGACAGAGTCATGCGGAAGGGGAGGGTTCATGACTTGTGCATGTGAGAGCGGGGGCAGCCAGGGTGCATGGGGGATGCTTGCAGGGTCAGGGAAGTGCGTTGATGATCGATCGTGAACAGGGAGACCATGGTACCTAAAATGGCTGTCGTGTATGTTCATACGTGAGTCTGAGGAATGGGCAAGATGGCGCAGATGATGTTCAGTTCACGAACTAAAATTCCACATCGGCGGTGGCTAGGGTGAAATCGGGCCCGCTGGTTTCTCAACGTTACCCTGTGGAGGGAGGCACGAGGCAAGGCTGCTCGCTATCCCCATTGCTATTTGCCCTGGCAGTGGAACCGCTGGCATTATCGATCCGCACTGGGGCCCACTATAGGGGGTTGCGATCTCCGACAGGCCACCAGTATATTTCCCTATACGCTGATGACCTGTTGCTTTTCCTAGAAGACGCTGGGCCGGCTCTGGCTGGAGTGGACTCAGTGCTCACAGCCTTTGGTGCGGTGTCGGGGCTCCGGGTAAACTGGGCTAAAACCTGCCTGTTCCCGATCCGCAACGATAGCCCCGAACCGGACATTCATAGGGAAATCCGATGGGAGCCGGTGTGCTTTAAGTACCTGGGGGTGCACGTTTACCATCGCCCTGCTGACACACTTGAGGGTAACATCTCCAGAGGTATCCGAGCGCTTAAGGGTAGCATGGCCTTTTGGTCTACCCTGCCCCTATCGGTGGCGGGAAGAATTGCACTATTGAAGATGGTGGCACTACCCCGCCTGTTGTACTACTTCAGAACGCTGCCGATCTGGATCCCTAGATCTAGCTTTCAGGGCCTGGAGTCCATGATAGTGGCGTTCCTGTGGGGCTCGGGCCGCCGCAGAGTGGCGCTCAAAACCTTGCAGAGACCTAAGGCGGAAGGGGGGTTAGCGGCGCCTGACTTTGAGACGTACTATTTAGCTGCACAGCTGCAGACCTATACCCAGGAGGTGGCACGTGTGTTTAGAGGTCCGGAAGAGACACGGGGCACTGGCATACCCAGGCATGTCTTGTCATATGTTGCGCTACAACAGAAACTCAATTTGAGGGACCTCACTCTGGAGGAGCGCACCATACGCTCGTGTTGGAACAGGACGCATCGTAAAATAGGAAGACCGAGACCCTATGCACCGGAGATTCCGCTGGGAGTGCTCACTGCACTACCTCATGGTGGAGACTGGTCACGACTGGGAGAATGGGAAGAGATGGGTATACAGACCGTGGGTGACCTTTACGAGGACGGGACGTTGTTGCCCTTCCAGGCGCTCCTGGACCGATATGATGTCCCTAGAGGCGATTTTTTGCTCCACGCGGCAGTCACAAGGGCGCTCCACGCACATTGGAAGATGGGTCAGGAGGAACCGCCGCTGTCAAAGGCGTGCCAATACGCCATGATGTCTGCGGGAACGGTTAAAGCAGTTTCATGCTTATATTCCAGAATGGTGGAGGATAGACTGACTCCCTTGACGATCCTTAAGACCAGATGGGAAATGGACATAGGGAAAGAAATACCAGAGACCACGTGGGCCCAGCTGGTGCAGCGGGCCTGGAGGGGCACACGTAATGCCCGATTCCAACTGGTCCACTTCTACATACTACATCGAGCCTATTTGACGCCGGAGAAACTACGGAAATACTTCGGCCTGGAGACGGCGGCCTGCCCTAGATGCAGGACGGATGGAGCGGACCTGCTGCACATGCTATGGTCCTGCTCCATGCTGACTTCCTACTGGTTGTTTGTGGGAGAAACATTGGCTGACGTGACTGGTAGATCATTGCAGATAGATGCAGCTGTAGGGATCCTACATTGGTTTCCGCATACCCCCAAACATAAGATTACTAATAAGTTTATAGATTTAGGGCTGCTTCTGGCCAAACGAGAAATCACCAGACATTGGAAGGCGCGAGTTGGTCCTACAGGTGGTAAATGGCGTAATGAACTTCTCAAGTGGGCGGGGAGTGAAAGCACATTGCGATACCAACAGGCGAGGAGGCGACAAGATGAGAAAGCACTAGAGACGGCGCAGGTATGGGAGACATTGGTGCAGGCCCTGCGCGACCATAACACACATACTGACTCCGATAGTACAGAGGGAGAGCGACCTGGATCCCGCTAACGGATTACTAGTGGGTTAGGCCCCCGAAGAAGAACTCAGTCTCTTATCACAAACTGATAGACCAAACGATACTCTGCCGATGACGAGAGGGGAGGAGGGAGGGGGAAAGAGGAAGGAAGCACTATCGACTTCCGTGAATACTAGAATGATATACCACTGAGACTGACAAATTACTCCTCTGGGGGGGAAGGGTTGTTTGGGGAAGGGGGAAGGGGTGTTTTCGTTGGGTTGTTTAGAAAAGCAGAAGTGTTTTATTGTTTCCACCTGCTGAACTCTACCGGAACGAAGAGATGTTACCTGTGACCTGTTGGCACACGCCGCCCGACCCCCGGGTTGTGGGCTGAATGGCCGTGTATAGAGTTGATACTATTGACATCCTCATGGCTCTTCCTATCTATCAGGTGCCAAAAATGTGTTCACATTTATTTCCTGCAATAAAAACATATTTGACAAAAAAATGTTTCACTGCCACATACATGTAGGCAGTTTCATCAGGGCTGCACTATATGCTGCCACTCCACTCTTGGACACTTGTTCTGGGTTAACCAGAGTCAGCCTTGTTGCTCATACCGGCCGCCCCTGGGTTGGGAGAGATGCAAGAGTACTCCAAATGTGAGTTCTTGCCTTCACTTAGCCTTTAGCGTTCGTGGCAGCTCTTCATGAGCGCTTCGGCTCCTTCACAGAAAGGGGACCGCGCTATCTCTTTTTTAGCAGCTGAGGCTTGGAATCAGCTAACTCTGAAACCTCTGTCCCTTGGGTCCAAATTGTTATTCCAGAAATAGCTCAAGACATGGCTTTTCTCACTGTGCTAAAGCTTTGGCAGAGGATGATTGAACTTCATATTCTTTAGCACGGACCACTCTTTGGAGTAACTGCTTGCTCTACAAGACACCTTCATTCATTCGTTTATTCATTAATTCATTAATTCATTCATACCAATAAGTGCCATAAAAAATCACATAAGATAACATAAAAGTTGGGCTCTGAAAGTTGCAATACAAATTCCAGCTCCAAATTGCACCAAGCAAAGGATCCGGATGTCATCTGTGAGGTTTGGCCGTTCCCCCTTGTAGGGTCTGATAACACGGTGTCAAACAGGGCAATTCACACCACTATTTTCAAGTAGATCTCTTAAAAAGACATAGGTTTTGAATGGGCATTTAGTGAAATATTCAACTACTTTCAATGTCTGCCAAATAAGCTGGCAATGCTGATTCCCAATCCCAGGCAATTTGTGAAAAATGGTGGTAAAAAACGAAGGTAAAAACAGTTTGACAATCTGATATTTGTAATTCTAAAAAAAAATGCAATTTTATTACATTTGTAGTAAAAGCTTCGTTAACATGGAGGTACCTGCTGGTCTCAAGCTCCAATCCCAGCAGGGTCAGCTCATTCTTCCATCCTTTCGAGGTTGGTAAACAAAGCACCATTACATTCGGTAACTGGAACACCTGATCATTTGGTGTTAAGAAGTTACAGTTTGTGAAGTGACTTTTTTTTAGAAAGTTTGATCCACCATCTTCTGGAATCTGATCACTGGAGATCTGTGTAGGAAGCTGATATTACTTTTTTTCTTGGATAAAGTATACTTGAAACTAATTGCTATTAGGTACATACTCTTGTGGCAGATAGGTGACCTGAGAAAATACAGGCAATAACTTATCCAAGATCACCATATTTGTCCAGATTTGAACCTAGGTCTTCTTGCTCCGAGGTTACAGTGTAGAAGCTTGATGTGATGTCACCCCACCACTATCTGAAGATACGCCACCCTTGACCCTTACATGCTGAACATTTCGAAAGACACAAAAAGGGCTATAATAAGTGAATTTCATATTTTATGTGCTTTCCTCTTGATAGCAACATTTTGTAATTCACAGCAATTGTAAAATATGATATTTCAGCAATTCCTGTATGTTCTTGAAGCTAGTAGTAGCTATAATGTATGTGGTAAAACACACACATGTGAAAGAGCACCATTTTTTTCAAGTGCATTTAGTGTTTTCATTTTTTCTTGGTGGGCATAATCTCTACAGGTGCAGAACTTTCAAATCAATCCTGGAAGAATGGCAGACCAGCCTTGCAAATCCTTCTGAGGGTTTCTTGGCTTTTATGATCTGTATTCTTGTTCACTATGCAGGTGTGTGTGTGTGTGTGTGTGTGTGTGTGTGTGCATGTGCGTGGGTCGGGGTGGGTGGGTGTGTGTGAGAGAGAGAGTGTGTGTGTGTATCTGTGTCTGTGTGTGTGTGTGTGTGTCTGTGTGTGCGTGTGTGTCTGTGTGTGTCTCTGTGTGTCTGTGTGTCTGGCTGTGTGTTGTGCACATGTTGTGAGTGTGTGACACATGTATGGTAGTAGGACTCTGCTTACAGTGGGCTTCTGAGTACTGGGGCCCTAGGGGTTCATTTTGGATGACCCCTGGCTTACCATGGCACAATATGGATGGTGGTACAGCTTCCCCAGACAATAGACTACAGACTGCATCTTTGACTAGAGTGCGAGACTGAGAACCTGAAGTGAGGAGGATGGAGACAGAGCTCTCCTTGGAGATTGGTGACAGCCGGGCGTAGAGATCTCATGCTTCATTGATCCTTTGTATTGGATAATCCTGCATGGAGTGAGCATCATTGCCACCTGCTGTGAAAACCACATCCTTGCACAAGGGCTGTGTCTGAGGAACACATTTAAAGGAGAACCCAACCAAACCGATTATGAAAACCTCACACAGTGGATCCACAATCTCTGTCGAGAAGATGTGCACAAAAGTGCGATCCAAGCCACCCTATTTTGTTCCTGTTCCAAGTTTTTCATAGGTATGACACATATTCATGTACATAAATAACACAAGCTAAAAATGGTCGTACTCATAAGATGCTTCTCTAACTAGTTCTACCCCAGTTTACCTAACCTAAATGAAGAACAAGGTAAGAAGTAGGTGCTGTATTCTATAGTATGATATGCTATAGTATTGTATGCTATAGTTATGTATGCCAAGAGTCCCTCTAGGTTCTATTCTGCTCCATACCAAAGAATGAGAGAGGTGGGAATCTCTTTCCAGGTCTCGAACTCTAACACCCCGCGAAGGGGGTCAGAACACTGGAAGCTGGATTCTCTGTGAGCATGGATGACAGCGTCTCTTCTCAGTGCGTCAGGCTGGGACACGGGCTCCTCTAAAGTCGAGGTCTCCTCCCTCTTACTTGGGCAAGGGAAGGTATATTTATACCTGGTAGGTGCCTTGGAATGTTAGCATTGATGTAAAGTCGGGCAGAGGAAGACGTCAGGAATGAATGCTTAAGGAATAGCTGTTACTGCATAATAAATGAGTTCTTGGAGAAATCAATAATCCTGTGCTAGGGGAAACTCCCAAGAGCTTACGGGTCTGGTTTTATAAGAACTCGTTGTGACGTTGGGGTGGAAGGATGTAGGTGACCTTGCCTGTATTTGGATAGCATGGCTAATGCCTAAATAAGGACCGGGATCTGATGCCTATATAAGGGTAATGCAAATTGTGCCTATATAAGGACATGTTTCGGGATAACCTATATACGGATATCTAAAGCGGAATACAACAATGCGGCTGGATCCTACCATCCATCACTAACCTAATGGGCCACAAATTAAAGACAAAAAACAAACCTATCGTGTAGAACAGGAAAGAGAAGAGATGCTTCTAGTGGAGGAATCGCACAATGTCATATCAGAAAACGTGGGTCAAACACAGTTTCCCCCGTCACCAAATTGTGTGATCCATCAAGGCCTTGCAAAGGTGCTCACTTGGTGAGGGTGCTGCTATGTCTTTAAGAGATCATAGAATGTCTATTAATTCTTGGAATCTCATGAGTGGTTCCTTGGAGGACAGTTGTGTTGCATTGACCTTACAGAGAGCATCACATAGGTCCTGTTGGCATTAAACTTCATAACCTGCATAGTGTGATTATTGGCTTTAGCACTTTAGCGACAATGGCGATGCCTGCTCATCATCTTCGGGTTGCTAGTGAGTGAAGCCACTACTGTGTTTTGGACCATTTGCTGTTTGATGCCAACCACTGCATCATCCGACAGGTAAAACACAGTTTATTTAAGTACGCTTCATGAGCCATCAACACTGTGGCAGGCCTGTCAATCGGCATTACATAACTATGATTATCCACAAAAAATATTTTAAGTGTGACCTGCCGGTAGACTTACAGTGGGGCACTGGAATTGCACATGCTGAAACCTCAAGCGGTGTAAGCACAGTGCAGGGATGTGCGCCGGGTCGACCCTTCATGTTTACCTGCACCAAAACACGCAGGCTGTGTTTGGTGAGGGGTCTCTGAGGGTCGCACAATACATGTTGCAGCCCTTAGAGACACCCTCTCTTTGGTCAGATGACCCGTGGTACCTCTTGCCCCTTTTACAGGGGTCTTACATGTGAGCCAGAGGTGCCAACTGGGGAAACACATGTACAGTTTTGGTGAAAGAACACTGGTACTGGGAACCTGATTAGCAATGACCCAGTACTATACATTCAAAGTTGCTTCACAAGCCAGGCAGAAAGCGTGGGGGGGGGCTGCAACAGAACCCCCCTTTCCTACACAATACTCCCTACACAAGCCCCCCGTTCATAGGCCAAGAGACTCAGCCAAACCTGGGACAGTCTTACTAATCTGTCAGGAAGAGTAGAGGAAGTGGGTTGAAAGTTGCAGGGCCTACTCTACCTTACAACCTTCAGTCCAGGTCAGTTCCTGTGGGGAGCTGGTCTACCTGAACAGTTTCAGTACTTAATTCCCAATTCTCTTTTCCTAGCTCTTTACCCCATCTTTTTAGTTTGGGTTTGGATGTGCCTACCTCTGCAAATTCTAACTTAGCTAGGACAAAGCGCAGCTTATCCACAGAGGTCACCCACAGCTTGAGCAATCCCACCATGACCAATAGGGTGAGGGAGTCTAACTTGCTATTTGGCATATGGTCAGGTCTCCATTCCACGAATAGTGCAGCCATAGAGGCTAAAACCCAGCAGAGGCTACTGACAGCTGTCACTGCCCAGAACCACAGCTTTAGCTCTTCACTGACAGGTGAAGGAGCAGATATACAGGCTTCTTTGGGTTCCGCTTGACTGTCTGCTGTTTAGAGTGGGGGTTCACCACTTCAATTAGTGAGCACCCTACTTTCACTCTCTTTTCTGTCAGCTGAGTAGCCACCAACTCAGGCTGGACAGGTGCCTGACTAGCCGCGTCTTTTTGTGGGTTAGGTAGGACCTCACCAGTGCCAACATTGGAGGTCTCCCCTACCAGTGTAGATTCTCCTTTCGCTCACTGGAACTGTGGCTAACAGTTGCCTCCCTTTCCTGCATTTTCTCTTCTTTTTATTTCGGGGCCTACCTACACTACTTGCAAATTCAACCCCCCCAGTTCCTTGGGTGAGGACTGATACTGGACCAGTACCTCACTTTTGCTCAGACCAACCTCTGGGATTTCATTCCCAAGGAAACAGTCAAGGGGGAGGTCTCTACTGACTACCACCTTTCCCCAACTAAGGGGCCCAACTATTTCTAGGAGCACTATAGCCACAGGCCTAACGGGGCCACCACCTGGGACAGCACTTACTCTTTTTGTTTTCCCTGGGACATTCTGGTTTGAAAGAACCTACCTGTCATGCACCCCAGTGTGACTGGCACAGGTATCTCTCAGGGCAGTGGATGGGGTTCCATTCACCAGTAGGTGGTGGAAGTGTCTACTCCCCTCTGGAAGCTCCAATTCACCTTTTGGGCCCTCTTCCCAGGTGAAGTCTAGGAGGACTACCCCATCAGAGGAACCACCCTCCAAAGGTACACTGGCAACCCCTGGAGCTACACCAGAGGTTTGGTTTATAGGACAGCTAGGGTCCTTGGCTAGGTGCCTTGTCCTGTTACAGTTAAGGCACCAAGTCGTCCTGGGTCCCAGTTCTTACCCTGGAACCCATTTTCAGTTTGTGGGGTGTCTCTGGACTCCCTCATGGACAGGTTTCTGGGGGACTACAGGGGACTTGTTACTTTTATCTTTTTCAGAGTTCCCTACTGTCTTTTCTGGGGGGTCTTCTTGACCTCAATCTTTTGGTCACCCCCACCATGTCTAGTTTTGGACACTGGTTCTTACCCAATAATGAGCTTATTTCCTCAACTCTTGGGGAGAGACAGGCCCCAAGTCTGCTTAGTATTGATGCATCTTTTCCTGCACACAATTACTTAATAGATGTTTTTTCATTATGAATTATAAAGCTTATCATAGTCATGCACACTACTTCCAGTTGACCAGCCATCTGGTGTTTTTGCTGAGAAGTCTACAAAGTCAACCCAGGACTGAGGTTTTGTGAGCCCCCTGAACCTGATCATATACTCTTCAGTTGTGAGTCCAAACCCCTCAATCAGGGCACCCTTCATGAGGTCATAGGACTCAGCATCTGTCACAGTGAGTGTCAGAAGTCCATCCCTGCACTTTTCAGTAAACAGTTCCCAAAGCAATGCTCCCCATTGTGGCCTCTTCAAATGTCTCCATGCAAGGGCCCTCTCAAAGGATGTGAACCATCACCTTCCTCATATTTGGGGACAATCCCTTTGTGGACTTTAGGGTTCCCTCTGTCCCTAGTAATTATGCTGCAGCCACCATTTATGGGTGCTAGGCCCTAATCTACACTTTCTCTTTCTATAGCTAGGAGTTTAACCTCCAGGGCAATACTATGAGCCGTCCTTGCTAACAGGATGTCCTCCTCATTGAGGCTTGGGGTGCCTGCTCCTCCTGTGTGGGAGCTAGATACTCTTTCACGACTCTTGAAAAGATGGATATAGGGTGCGTATCTTCTCTGTCTAGGTGAGGAGTTTGGGAATGGTCCCCCTCATCATTACTTTCTCCTTTGGGAGGAGGTTTGTCTACAGAGGGTCCTTAGCTCTTTTATGCCAAGATGGAGGTAAGGTGTCAGCTTGGGTTCCACAACTACATACTCTGGGGCAGATTTACAATAACTGGTGCATCCCTGCATATCAGCAGGGATGCACCAGTTATTGTGCGTCAGGGCTCCGCCACCGTGGATGTGCTGCATGTACAATGCGGTGCTCCATGGGGCAAAAATGGCTCAGATGCGTGACGCATCTGTGCCGTAAAGGCGGCGCATTGCTGGAGTTGCGTCGCAAGCATGACGCAGCTCCAGCAATGCTCTGGGGGGCCCTATCTGTACAATGCTGCGTCAATCCTTATATCTGCTTCAAGCAGGCACACGGTTTTGACGCAGCATGGGCTTGCCACTTTTAGGAGGCGTTTGTGACAAAACTGCACTACCAGTGGCACTGGGGCGACTGTGTCCAGAGGTCAAACTTGGGACCTCACAGAGAAAGTGCAATCCAAGTGGTACTACGTGAAGGTGAGTAGTACGGTTTTGGAAGCCAGTCTCTGAGGGTTAAGTTAAGCATAGGGGGACACAAGGCAGCACTAAACTTACACCCTCAGCTGCACAGGGGTGGGCTGGGTGCAGAGGGACAACACAGCGTCAGACGCCCTATGCAATCAAATAGAAAATCTCAAAGTTGGAAAAAGGCTGCAGGCTCTGGCCAGGAGACCCATCAACAGAAACCTACAGCTGCACAGGTAAGTTTGGTTGTGCTGGACAACACAGCGTCGGACGCCCGATGCAATCAAATAGAAAATCTCAAAGTTGGAAAAAGGCTGCAGGCTCAGGCCAGGAGACCCATCAACAGAAACCTACAGCTGCACAGGTAAGTTTGGTTGTGCTGGAGCTTCGGGACGCCATCATATGATCTCCCAAAGGACCAGGGGCTCCAGGTGCATGGGTGTCATTTGGTGTCGGAAATCAGCTTACCAGTGACCATCTCGGTTGGGGGGGGGGGTTGTCGTGCAGAGGCTGCAGGTGTTGTAGTGGAGTTTGAAAGGGGTCAACCTATGATGGACTCTTGCTCTAAATTGCTAGAGAACCATTGCTGGATCGGTGGGCCACTGGAACTTGGGCCGTGAGCGTCGGGTGAAGAGGTACTCGGTTTCATGATACCGCAGGCAGATCACTTAGTATTTAAAGTTGTTTTCCTTCTGGACAGGTCCGCTGTGCGCAAGAGATTAGGAGTCTTTTTAGAAAGCAGCAAGCTCTCCCAGGGTCTGGGGGTTGCCGGGCTGCGGAATGAGTCGCTCTTCTTTAGCATCGTCTCTGAGGACTGCAGACAGGCCAGTAGGCCTGGGGCCAAGTCACTTGTTGCCTTCAGTCTTCGCTGCTTCATGGCCCTCATTTGTCCTCTTCTACATAGGTCCTCAGTAATCTCAGGATTAAGGATTACATACTAATTTTAGGGGTATTGCCGGAATCAGAAGGGAGTAGCTAATGGGCTACTTACCTTTAGGGTGTCTACATCCTTTGCATGTCCACTCCCTCTGGGGAAGGGGCATCTGCCTTAACCCTTTTGGCTACAGTCCTCCAATACAACATGTTTGGATGATGGAAAGGATGGCGTGTATAAAGCTGACACTAATGCTGAATGGCTAGCGCGATGGATAAGGATGAGATTTTGAAAGAAGCCAGAAAGACGATTCACAAGGGTAAATGGAGAGAAGATTCAGTGTCTGTGTCTGTCAAACCATATTGCAAGGTGGTGGAGGAGTTGACAATATGTGGTGAAGAACTGATCATGAGAGGAGAAAGATGGAGGATTCTCAAAGGAGGAGGTCACTTCAGCTCAGGACACTGTAGGGGTGGTCTTGGCTGAGAGGGGACATATCTCTCCTGCTTACTAATTTTCTGGCCAACATTGCCACCAAAAGGGGCCTTGGATAGGGGGGTGGGAATCTCCACTGGCTTGAGAGGCCTTGGTCAGCATAACAAGGGGCAGAAAGCCTTTGAGGCTCACTGCCTTTCTATGCTTATCCTGCTTCGTGGTATGTGTGAAGCACCTCCACCCAGAGCAGGCTTGGTTCTGACTCATATCTAATCTTTATTATGTAAATATTGCTTTTAAATGGCTGCTACAGAGATAAGCAGAGAGAGTATGTTAATCCAATATAATTTGGACTGCACCAAGACTAACCTCTTTCATAAGTCGACACGGTCTAACTTTGTCCGTTCTTCTAACTTTTACTCGTGACGAGAGTGCCCTGATGCCACACGCCTAACCGCAGAGCAACAGCAGCAGTAGAGTGGAGCAAAGCGGCAACGGTAAACAGAGTGTGGGGTCCGTCAACCAGCAGACCGCGGATCTGCGGACCCGCAAAGATCCACAGTGAAAGAGTAGCAGTGGCACGTTGGTGAGTGGTGGGGCAAGGCTGTACAATGTGAGCAGCCTGCCACCAGCACTGCGGGGTGCCGCGGGATACTGCTGGACCGATACCAGTAGCCTGCAACCCACAGAGAAAGGTGGAAAACGGCGTGCTAGGACTTCACGGTGCAAGGCCAGGTAAGGAAAAACAGCCCGCCTCTTTGAAAAGCACCCAGGCAAGGCAACAACAGTACAACGGGCCCTGGGTAGTGAGTGCGGCCACCATTAGGTGCAGTGATGGAGTGAGCCCGGGGAAGCAGCCAAACTAGGTTGAGTGCAGCTTGCGGCTCGCCAGTGTGCCCTGCTCGCTCTTGCACCACCTGCCCTCCTTGCCTTTATCTTGCCCTCCAAACAAACAAACAAACAAACAAACAAACAATCATGACCCTTATTCAAGACTGGATGAACTGCAGCCACCTCAAACTTAACCCGGACAAGACCGAGCTGGTCTTGACCGGAGGTGGCTGCAGTCCATGGTCTTCTTCCTTTTGGCCCCCCTCCCTCGGTGCCCCTCCACTTCCCGTGTCCAAAGTAAAAACCCTGGGAATCTTTCTTAATCCCCAACTTACTGTTCACCCACAAGTCAGTTCCGTGGTTTCCTCATGTTTTTTTCCCTTAGGTTAATCAGGAAGGTTTCTCGTTTCTTTTCTCCCTCAGCCCTAAAAATTGTTATGTTAGCCATGGTACTGTCCCGTATAGACTATGGAAACATAGTCTATAACGGAGCCCCCGCATACCTGATCCACCGTTTACAACTGGTGCAGAATCAGGCGGCCCGCCTGATCCATGGCTTACCCAGATATCATCGGGTCACCCCATTACTCAAAACATTGCACTGGCTCCCTGTCAGAGAACGTGCCCTGTTTAAACTCGGCTGCCTCACGTATCAGGCCAGATCGGGCACTGCCCCCGAGTTTATCTGCTCTCTCATTCAGCCATATTGTCCAGGCAGAGAACTTCGCTCAGCCCATTTGGCCCTTCTTACCATCCCCCGCTTTAAAAAGTAGAGATCAGGCGGAGCAAGATTCGCCGTCCTGGCTCCAACTTTTTGGAATTCCCTCCCTGTCACTCTACGTACCTCACCTTCCTACCCTTTGTTCCGGAAAAACCTGAAAACCTTCCTTTTCACGCAAGCTTATCCGACCTAATTTCCTAGTTGCTGCCGTTCACTGATCAACACTAGCGCCATGAAACCGCTGGGTATGCGAGCGCTGTACAAATGTTTTTTAAATTCAAAATTCAAATTCAAATTCCTTAGCAAGTTTACCCACCTGACTCGGCTAACTCGTTTCGAGCTCCACAGCTTCACAGCCCTTCAGCCCACAGTCCAGGGCCCAGGACAGGAGCAGCAACAGGAGGCAGAAGGGCGGAGGTTCCTCGACATGCATGGTGGGCTGTGGCAGCCTAGGGGGGAGTCTACCCTGTGCCTCTTGTCCCGTGCCCTGAGACTATTGATCTGCAGCCATCACCAGCCTTTCAATTCTCCTTAACCACCAGACCTCCGAGTCTATATTCATTAGCAGATGAGGCTACCCACACCACACTATACAACGCCATCTGCTTGCTAAAATTCATCAATCTGCTCCTAGTCTACACCAAGTCTACACTTACACCTACTACGAACAATTGCTCGAGCAGCCCAAGCAGGTTGAGAAAGCACAAGGAAGCACCAGAAGGACGGAGACAGGACACAGTACATAGCAGCACACGAGAAAAAAGACCACAAGAGTCACAAAAGCGGTACAGCATCCGTCCAGTCCGCTTCTTGCCATTTGCTTGCCATCTGGACTCCAGGACCTGTTAACAGCTGGTATATTTTCCAAACCTTGTAAAAATACGCTGCTGGCTAGCAAAATGCTAAAACTTCCAACAGGATTAGCAAAACGCCCTCTTTTGACGTGAGCTCTTCAAACACTTGAAACTTGTGGACAGAGCTGGTGAACTTTTTCTTAACCTGACCTCATCTCCCTCTACCCCTACCTCTACCTCTATCACCTCCCAAACTGTAAGAATCCTAACTGCATCCGAGGCTTCAGAGGCTTACAGAGACAAAGGGGCACCTACTTCAGAGTGTGCTACAGTTCAGGGCAGGGTGACACACAGAGCGTGAAGGAGTCAGAGGAACCAGCAACGCATAAGGAAGGACTAGGAGTCAAAGAGGCAAGAGGTTACCAACAGGGAAGCTACGCCCGAGGGGAAATGAGATCTGGCAGGGTGAGAGGGTGCCCGCCGAAGACAAAAAAAACAAACCTAAAGGAGGGTCCTTGTCGCCAAAGGGCTGCATGGCTGAGACCCATCCAGAAACCAGAGCTGGTGCCATTATTCCAGGTATGGGCCCTGCCATGGGGGACAAACAACATGAGGCAAGATCCCTCCAGAGCTGCCCTCTACTGACACTGCCCAAGATTTACACAACATTCCAGTTTATAAAAAACACGGGGGGGCACACCGCTCACACCTCCTAAGACGCTAGATTGTGGGCATGGATGTAGTCAGGCCTTTGGCCCATGCACAACATCCATATTAAAGTCAACAAGGGGACACCAAGTAAATCAGCATAGGACCTCGGGGAACATACTATTTCAAAACAACAGTGGTCCCATGCATGGAGTGATATATTTAGAACAATAAATATAGACACAGTCGATTCTATATTCAAACTGACATGTCCAGCCGGACAGAGGTCTCAATCTTTACTTCAATCAAAAAATGCATGGAAAAGAATTCCTTCACAGATCAACGTAGTGGGGCACAAGCCTGTACCCAGACATTTACAGATCAATACAGTGAGGAAAACACAAGACAAAACAGGGCTTTTAAGGCAAAAGCTGCAGTTTTCTGGGGTATTACAAATGCACAGAAATTTTAAACTGACACCTTAACAAATATGTAGCATATAAATCACGTTTATTTTGCATAAGGTGTACAAAAAGGTCGACGGCGTTTCGGTCCCACTAGAGAGTCATGGGGACCATCATCAGTACTCCAATATAGATGATGGGGAGTGGCAAGAGCTACTGACAACCCACACAAAACAATCATCAGTGAAGCTCATGACAGACTCTCAAAATCTCTCTGCACTGAAGCACTCGGAGTCGGACAGGAACCAGGTAACGGAGGACCTTCCATCAGGGACTGATTTGGAAAACCCAGCCAAACATCAGCAAGAATTGAACTCTGAAAGCACCTGGGCCAGTTTACACAAAACAGTGCAACTACTGGTGGAAGCCCTCCAGTATCAATCAGATAAAATGGATACTCAGCTGACCTTAATACGCACGCTGGCAGTGTTTGTGGTAGCAATTGATGGGAAACAAGGAGCCCTAAACACTCTCTTCCAGAACAAACAGGGCATATTACAAGACTGGGAGCCAAGCTGTGGGTGCGGCCTAGTGGTCAAAAAACTAGCCTCCCTCCCCTCAATGCTGATCAATCTGTGTGCACAAATAAACGACCCAGCATGGAGCTCCACCAATCTCCAGTCAAAGGGCTCCTCTATTGAGAACCAAACCGGAGAAAGGGCATATGGCATGGAAAGATTGGCTCTTAGGCCCTTCATCCTCAAACCATCAATAAGAGGCAAAGCCAAAAATGACAGATGTAACAAGACTCAGGTACGAGCACCCAAACCCGCCTGGGAGTCCGTGTCAGAGTGGGTTGACCAAGGGACAAAATTAAATGACAACCTGAATGCAAAACAATGACGTGCCCAAAGAAGGAAGGGCTGGAACCAAAAGTCAATTTCTAAACAGAAAGACTTTGCCTGCCTATTCTGACTGATACCACCTGAAACGCCTGATCTCCCACATCAACCACCTCCAGTGGAAGTGGGCGTACGTCACACAACTTCCATGTCTGTCGAAAAGGGGGCGGTCCCTAAAAACAACAAACAACCCACCACCGTATGGTCTTCATGGCAACTATGTAGGCTGAAGATGAAGAAAAACACGGCCCCAACCATAACAACCTGGGAATGGAGGTAGACGCATACCAACAACTGCCATGCAGCATGAAGTCTGAAGCAATTATATCTCATTGCTGCCCTTCCATTCCAACAACAGCATTGCTAGCCGATAAAGATGATAAGATTCCCCAGGCGTCTTGGTCACTTCTACCAGCCAGCTCATATTCCAGTCGGAAAGGGAGCTTCAATGCCCGTCTAATTCAGTTTGAGCTACCTCAGAGGACGAGCGACCTGTAAACTTTATTGCATCAAAACATGGCGGGGCGGCCTTTGCAGAAGACCTGGAGTGCCTGCACTGCACCGGGTTAGACGCAAATAAAATTCATAGCGACCAGTGCAGGGCGAAGGATCATCAAGATTAGCTATTTTAGGAACCAATAACTACCAGCCCACTAACAGCCAACAATTAGCCAACCAAGCGGAAAACCCTAACAAGATCGGGAACACTCTGAAGTTCACACCAGTATATAGATCAAGAGGGGCAAATAACATACTAAATTAAGGAAACATTCTCCTACTAGTGTCATACCATCACTAACTGGACTCGGTAGAGTTTGTTAATCATAATGACCCCGACCGGGGTGAGGTCACATTGACCACTTGGACACAGGCAACTAGCGCACAAAAAATATTCTAGAAAACTCAATCTTTAAAAGCTGGGGCATAGAGATAAAACCCAGCAGCATACCTGGTTATCCTGCTCCGCTGGCCAAGCTGCATGCAGATAGGACATCAACAGCCCAGAAAAATACCCCAAGGTCTGTACTGAGAGGGGCAATTAGGCATTCTATGCCCACAAAGTGGCAGCCACGGGAAACATGGACAAATTCTCCAGACCCTAGACAGCAACGAACTCGTCTTGATGATCTATGATGGCCCATGAGGACAATTACCAACTAAACAAGAAATAATTGACAAAACAGCAGGCAACAATCACCAGCAGGTGAAATTAACCTGCTATGGATATACTTATGGAACATCAACGGGATGGCCAGCAAGATGACAAACCTGTAGTTTATCAACTATCAAAGGACATTCCACAACATTGCACTACAGGAGACCTGGCTGATCTACCCACCACACTTTCAAGGAAATCTACGGTTCTTCGCCCCAGCAGTCAAAGGGGTAAAATACGGGCATCTGCAGGGAGGCCTTGTAATCTATGTGAACAACACAAGCACAACTTCAGCTCACCCAATTGGCTCGATAACACCGGTATCCATTGCAATAAAAATATCTACTCCAAGGGGGCCACCAGGGAATGGGCGTAGGACATTGTAATATTAAATACCTATATACAACCAAATAGGAAAATCGAGGCTGCAAAACAACTGACTAATTTTGTAGAGCTATGTATAAGTGAGGTCAATACACCAGACATGATAATCACAGGGGACTTTAGCTTACATCTAATTGGCTCATCGACTGCGGAGGAAGTATGTATACAAAACCGCTTATGGAACATCCCACCTCAGGGTAAGAGCCTATCAGAACTGTCTAAAAAAATAGCCATCGTCTCATAGAGGATCTCGAACATTTAAATCTCAAGGAAGTGAACAGCAGAAATCGAGGTGACAATCCTCTGGCATTCACTCACGACTCATCAACTAAAATCTCAAAGTTAGATTATACTTTTGTGTCCCTCAATCAATCAATCAATCAATCAATTAATCAATCAAGCATTTGTAAAGCACACTACTTACCCATGAGGGTCGCAATGGGCTAAGGGGAGGGGGAGTGCTGCTACTGTTCAAAGAGCCAGGTCTTGAGGAGTCTTCTGAAAGTCAGTAGGTCTTGGGTCTGCCGTAGGCGGATGGGGAGGATGTTCCATGTCTAGGCGGCGAGGTGGGAGAATTATCTGCCACCGGCAGTCACTCTTCGAATGCAGGGGACTGCGGCGAGGGCAAGGCCGGCGGAGCGGAGCTGGCGGTTAGGGGTGTAGAAGCTGAGTCATCTGTTGGGGTATGCTGGTCCGGTGTTGTGGAGTGCTTTGTGTGCATGGGTGAGGAGCTTGAAGGTGATCCTCTTATTGACGGGGAGCCAGAGCAGGTCTCTCAGATGGGGTGTGTTGTGGCTGTGGCGAGGGATGTCGAGGATCAGGCGTGCGGAGGCGTTCTGGATGCGTTGGAACCATTTCAGGAGTTTGGCTGAGGCTCCTGCGTAGAGGGCATTTCCATAGTCCAGTCTGCTGCTGACAAGGGCCTGGGTGACCGTCCTTCTTGTTTTGGTGGGGATCCACTTGTAGATCCTCCGGAGCATGCGGAGGGTGTTGAAGCAGGAGGAAGAGACGACGTTGACCTGCTTCTTCATGGAGAGGGTGAAGTCGAGGATGACCCCTAGGTTGCGTGTGTGGTCGGTGGGCGCTGAAGCCGTTCCTAGTGCAGTTGGCCACCAGGAGTCGTCCCAGGCCAAGGGGGTGGATCAGAGGATGAGGACCTCCGTCTTGTCCGAGTTTAGCTTCAGTCGGCTGTTTCTCATCCAGTCGGTGATGGCCTTCACTCCCTCGTGGAGGTTCTTTTTGGTGGTCTTTCGTGAGGGAGAGGATCAGCTGGGTGTCATCGGCATAAGAGATGATGTTGAAGTCGTGCAGTCGTGCGACGTGGGCGAGCGGTGCCATGTAGATATTGGACAGCGTTGGGCTGAGGGATGAGCCCTGGGGTATGCCGCAGATGATCTTGGTGGCTTCGGAGTGGACCCTGTTCAATGAAATTTTCACATTCAGCATGGGCAACATCGGCCCCAGGAACTCACAATTTGCACAAACATGCCAAAGCTTTTGAAATGGAACAGCCAACCAGGAACGACGGCTACAATCAATTACAGGAAAATACAATTTGTGCAAGCAACGCAAGGCAATTTTCTACAAACTGCACCCTCTTATTCGAAACTTTTGAAGGGGGCAATGAAAAACAGAAATGGCAGAACTACATAACCACATTAGCAAAATCCTTCGCTGACCCAATTAGATCAAGAGAGTAGCAAAGTTACAGTGGTACACCCAACTTTACAAAGCCACAAAAAAATAATATGATAAGATCTATAAAAATTACACTCAACTGCACTGTGGCACTTGTGGCGGAATCCAAATAATACCAAATACTTAGCAGCACTACCACAGCAGAAAACAAAGCTGAAACAAGTACTATGTGCGGCCAAGAGAGACTCTGAGGATTCATTATGGGCGAAATTGCTTGCTGAGATTAAGCAGAATGACAGTGCATGATTTTGGGGGACAATAAACCGACCTATTCGGCCCACACACGAGGGACTGTCGTCTAACATATCTGAGGAGGACTGGGTGACCTACCTTGGAAATCATTTCCATCAAGAAGATATTTTATTGCCTACAGTAACTAGGTCAGAAAGAATCTCGAGGACTACCACTATCGTGTACCGACCCAGCAAGGAAATTGTAACAGCACCGAAGGGGACAAAGATGAAATCCTGGAAGTTATACTCCCAAGCGACCACCTCAAAGCTATTAAATGTCATATAAAGAAGGGAAGAAGAGAAGGGGCCCCAGACCCCAATGGAATCCCGCCTGTGCTCTACAAGCAAGACGCAGTTTATTGGGCGAAAGCACTCAGCCCTCTCTTCACCGAAATAAGGCAGACGGGCCTCCTTCCTCCATCCTGGCGGGCTTCGATAGTCCCACCAATCAGTAAAGCAGGAGACAATACTCAAAGAATTGCCGCTTAGTTGGTCTTCTGGACAACAAAGCAAACTTTTTTGCGGGTACACTTCTAGACGAATACAACAATGGGCCGAAGACAACTTGATAATTCTTCAGAATCAGACTGGCTTCTCTAAATCCGTCGGAACAGTAACAAATATAACAACCATGGTTCTGCTCATTGCAAGGCTGAGAATACAAAAATGCCATTATATTTGATCTTCGTTGACTACAGGGCTGCCTTAGATCATATAAACCACAATAAACTATGGACAAAACTGGCCAGCTGGGGCGTACCCCAGGCATTGCTCAATCTGCTGATCAATCTGCACACCGAAACGTGGATTCAAGTGAAACTGAGGGATGGGTCAACCCTTTCGAGACGGATAACAGCAACGAAAGGACTCAAGCAAGGCTGCGTGCTGCCCAGACCCTATTTAACCTGTTCCTTGCAGACCTTATCCCACTAATAAATTATAGCAATTCACACTCCCCAAGGTAAGGGAACCTAGCACTACCATGTCTACTCTATGCAGATGAATTAGGTCTAATTAGCCAAACGAATGTGGATTTACAGCATATCCTTAACACCACTTTTGAATACTCCAAGGCATATAACATGAACATCAACTTGGAGAAAACCAAAACCATGACAATTAAAAAGAACTCCAAGAAAATATCTGCGAGGTTCTGGGGTCATACCCGCATAGACTCAGCAACAGAAAATAAATATTTAGGAGTGATCATTGATAAAGGCGGGCATTTCACAGCTCGACGGGACTCAATCAGGAGGAAGGGAACAGCCCTGGCAGTCTCGATAAGAAATCTCAACTCTAACCTAAGTGGCCCTTCACTCGCCCCACTAGTCGAAGTAATACAGGCAAAACTCCTACCCACAATAGCTTATAGGAGTGAGGCATAGAGGGGCAGGGACTCCAAAATCCTAGATGGCATGGTTGCAAAGGCGTATAGAATAATCTTTGGTTTACCAAAAAGTGTCTCTCCAGCACATATCAGGCACGAGTTTGGTGTCCAAAAACATACCTTTGCAAGACAAGGCCGGTAGCCATTTTTTGGGACAAGGTATGGAAATCAAAACCAGGAACTCTCAATTGGTGCTTATGGTTAGAACTACAATATCACCTGCTGCAAAATATCTACAAGCACATCTGACCACCCTGGGGCTTATTGAGCTCTGGGAAACACCTACCAGTCACTGTCTTTTAAAAACAATAGTAAAGAAAACAGTAAATCGCCTATCCTGGATTGAGGACAAAGAAGCCCTATCCAAGAGGGCGCATGCTGGATGACTTTGAGCACCTCCTCCACCCGCTGCCCAAAAATACCTAGCACTGAGGTTTGCTAGATCCACTAAAATCCAATTTCTAAAGTACCGACTTAGATTGCTTCCATGCATAAAGCACTTTCTGCACTGGTTAAAAAGCCAATCCAGCTCCACCTGCCGTCATTTGCAAAGAACTAACACATGAATGAAAACAGCTTTTAAAATCACTTTTTAATTATAAAGGCATCCGCACACGAAGACAAGCTGTACTGGCTTGTTTTGCACCTGAGAACTCGCAGCTGATCTGTCGCCTGGTAAAGTTTTTGAGGTAGGTGGAGAAAAACATGCCACAATTGCGACAGGAACATCTCAGCACTAACATCGGGCAGAGCGGTATCACTGCCTAAAAACGCAAAGATGTCAAAAGCAGCTAATTCAATGAATCAATTACTACAATTCGCATTTGAATATGACAGATTAAATGATTTTAACTTATATTCAGTAAACCCCTTTTTACTTTTCTCTTAAAATTGCAATTTATAATGGAAATTCTTACGATATATTCTGTAGCAATGGTTTTTAGTAACTACGCTAATAAAATAAACTTTTTAAACAAAATAAAATGTGGACCTGACCTACGAGAGAAATGGCTCCCACCTCAGGGGGTCAGAAGCATGTCTAGAGGAAGCAGGCTGGCAAGCACCAGTCAGGCACACACTAGCAAGTTGGTCAGTTTTCAGGGGGTTCCTCTGTAGTGCCCTCTGGGTGCATGTTTTAAGCTGAGATGTTTGATACCAGTGAAGCAATAATGGGGCTGTGGAACCCATAATGGCAAGCTTCCAGCCCATGTACTCAGTGTGGCTTCACTGTGCACTTTTAATGTCTAAGAATGGACTTAGACACAATATAAGGGCATATCCGCTCATGCAGTTATTCCCTCACAAGAGGTATGGCGCACACTGCTATAGTGCTGAAAGGTGACTTAACTATGCCTCTTGCAGTGCTGTCAGGCATGGCACACAGGGATGTGCACCATGGCGACTCTTCACTTTTATCTGCACCAAAAAATGCAGGGTGCAGTGGCGCCATGTCTGTGTTTGGTGAGGGGTCCCTCACGGTGGCACAGTACATGCTGCAGCCCTTAAAGACCCTCTCTGGTCACAAGGCCCTGGGTACCCCTGGTACCTCTAACAAGGGAATTAAATGTGAGCCAGAGGTGCCAGTTGTGGAAACAACACTATAGTTTTTGTAGAAAGAACACTGGTACTGGGAACCTGATTAGCAGGAACCCAGTGCTCTATTGTCAACGTTGCATCACAAGGCAGGCATAAAATGGGGGACGGGGGGGGGACTGCAATACAAACTCACTTCCCTATATAAGTGACTAACAAAGCACGAGTGTACGCTCGTTCAACTGCTCATTCAGTTGAGGAATGACAGCAAAGCTATTAAGGACACACAAATAAACAGCATGCTAAAATGCATGGTACAAGGATCCTAGTGCTGAAGCTTACGGACATAAAACACATCAAAGTATAAATCGAATCTCAATTCACAGGAACTGTCATTGGTGTGGGAGCTCATATCATGGTTCTGAATCAACAAATGTGAAAAAGAATTCAGGAAGTGTGGGTAACTATGTTACTTCACCCGTGTATGTCATGAAAACAGAGGCAGAGTGGGATCAGTGGATGTGGCTTCTAAAGATAACGCTGCTAAAATCTAGGATGACCAGCATGAAGAAGTGCCCGCTTTGGAAGATGTTCAAATTCAAAACAAAAATTCCAAAGAGACAGTGATAAGAAACTCTTTGCTAGGCTAAAGAGGCCAAACTTGATGCAACAAAGATCAGCTCAGATCTTTTATGGTTTTGATATAATATAATTCAAAGTTTGTGACTACTATTGTGGAAAAAACGAATGGATCTCCCCGTGATAGTAAAAAAAAGTAGAAATTTCTTGGGGCAAAGAATATATGTGGGCAATTCAAGGACTCAAGCATGAGATAGAAGAAGCGGGCATGCACAGACCTTCTGACATCAACAGACAATCCATAGTTATGGTGGATGCCACTACTTCAGGGATTGGGGCACAGTGGCAGAGACCTGACTGTAGCCTTGGCTTCTAGAGCTTTGAATTCTTCAGAAAATAACTCTTCGTTCATTGAGAGAGAGGTATTGGCGGCAGTGTGGGGAATGGTACATTTCAGAATGTAGGTATAGGGAAAGAAATGTAGTCTTGAGGACGAATCACAAAGCTCTGTTTATAATTCTGAGGCATGCAGGCACGGACAAAAGTTCTGGTAGGTTAGCAAGATTTTCAGTCAGACTGCAGAGTTTTAACTGTGTAATTGAATACATTCTGGGGTGAAGGAAATGGAGGGCAGATTGCCTTCCATGACTACATAATAATAGGGAATTGATGGGGGGTTATGAGGTTAAGAAGGTTGTGGCATGTTTGGATGGTGGAAAGAATGGCGTGTACAGAGCTATCACTAATGCTGAATGGTTATCAGCGATGGATAAGAACAAGATTTTAAAAGAAGCCAGGAAGACGGTTCACAAGGGTACATGGAGAGAGGGTTCAGTGTCTATGTATGTGTCTGTCAAACCATACCACAAGGTGGTGGAGGAGTTGACAATATGTAGGGAAGAACTGAAAATGAGAGGAGAAAGATCTGTACCTCCTCAAGAGGTGAGAGGGAAGCCTATTAATTTAGCACATCAAGGTCCTTTGGGACCGCCAATGACAACGAAAAAGCTAAAGGAGATGGTCTTGAGGATTGAGGTAGAAGTATCCAGACATGTGATTGGATATCTGGCATGTGTAGAGAGTGAGAAAAGGTTAAAGGTAGCTGTAGGTGCGGAATAGCAACATCTTAGTGAACCGGCTGCACCCTGCGTGTATGTGTGTCTAGATTTCATTGAACCGTTTACATGTTCCCATGTCTGTCTGATTACCAACTTTATGCTGCTGTCATTGTAGACATTCATTCCAAATTGCTGGAATTTGTTTTTATGAGTACTGTCACTACCACCAGTACTATCAAGGTACTCAAGGATATATTTGTGTACCCTAGTACTTGATTATGGACAATGGAACACAGTTGACCTCTAGCCAAATGAGGTGTTCTTGGGTAAGCATTGCATTAAACGTGTGAGGGCACAGCTTGAGAGGTCTCTGCCCAATGTCCAGGTGGAAAATGCCAGAGAATAATAAAGGACCCAATAGAAATGGCTAGGAGAAGTCAGTTGGAAGTAAAATAAGAGTTGGGAGACAAGAAGACAATGAAAAAACATGCTTTATTCAATTTCATTTAAAATCATAAAAGCAATGCGATACAGCCTGTTGGACTTGGCCCTTTTTGCCGGGTCATCCCTGAGCTTTTTGCCTTCCTCCTATATCGAGATGGGAGGGAGGAGTTGCACCTGGGACCTGAATAGGACTGTGCCCATCCCCCACAGTGCTGGCTCCACCCCCTGTGGTGCGTCTGATATCTCTGCCCTGCACACTGAAAGAAGAGAAGGAAGACTGTCAACAAAGTGCTCCAGGACTGTACTTGCCTTCCACAATGCTGGCTCCACCTCTTGTGGGGCGTCTGATGTGCCTGCCCTGCGCTGTGAAAGGAAAGGAGAAGTCTGGTAAACAGAGTGCTACCGAACTGGTTTTGACTGGGCACTGGCCCCTCTTCCCTCAGAGAACAAAGGATTTTGAGGTGTAAGTGTTGGGACCCTGATCCCATGAAATTAGATCACTTCTGGACTTACAAAACAAAACCACTGCTGAGGAGAAGGAACCTTAAGAAACTGAGGAGAAACTATTCCCAAGCTGAAGTGCTGCTTGGGGGATTTGGCCTGCAGTGGTTGCGTGACTGCCAAAGAGAGGAGAAAGAACTTTGTGACCTTTTCTTTCAACTTGTGCAAAAGATCTCCAAGGGCTTGGAAGAGAGCTTGCCCCCTGACCGAAGTCCCAGGACCAGTGGACTTCACCAGCCTTTGTGAATTGCTGCTGGAAAAGCTGTTTCCATGGCTACAGAGGCAGGGAGCTGTGACCAACTCTCACGACCGGCCCAGTGTCCTGTAGGCACCGCATCCAGCAACGTCCGCCTAAAACAATGCAAGCTCTGCGCTCACCGACTCCATCCTGACGCCGTCACCGAGCCGTAGCCTGCACCGCGACTTGTGGACACCGCGACATGCAAACGTCTCGCTACACCGACTCACACTGGTCTGACCGAAGAGGTCCCTGCTTCTGACTCAGAGTCCTGTAACGACACTGGAGTTGGGCACCGCCTCGCACGCTTCGCGATGCACCGCCCGACTCGCACTGCTGTCCAGACTGATCGACGCGAGCTCCCGAACTCCGGCTCTATTGCCGCACCGCAAGCTGCGTGCACCTCATCGAAGCACCGTCTCGCCCTACAACGCAGGCCTTGGATCCACCGACTCTGTCAACGGGCCGCTGCCTGCACCGCATCGAGGGATAAAGTGTCCTGCAACGCTTCCTTTCTGCACCGCGACGAACACCGGAACTGGCTTGCACATCCGTGCCGGCCGCCTCAAGTAAAAGGTACTGTGACTGAGTTTGTCGACATTTGAGTGGGCCTGAACCGACGCGGTCCGCTGGATTTGTTAGACTCTGTGTTATTTTCAACAACGCTGTAGCCGGACCAGGCTACCAACTCGCAGAGAACCTTGATTTACGCCTTTTTACAAGAACTCTTGAAATCTAATAGTACTGTGGATTCTTTTTGTCGTTTATTGGTCTTGTGGTAACTCTATATTAAACATACTTATTTTTTATATAAAACCTTGTGTGGTGTCCATTTGTAGTATTGTCACTGGGTTACTATATGTGGTCACAAATGCTTAACTTACAACGCCTGTGAAATAAAGCCTGACTACTAGTGCCAAGCTACCATGGGGTGAGCAGGAGTTATTTAAGGAGTGTTATCCCCCTTACTCTGACTAGAGGAGAGGGTCCCTATTTGTCACATGTACCTACCTGTGCCAACTAGAGACCCCCAATTCTAACACAGCCAGAGATGTACTTAAACTAATTAGATATTTGTGCTAGTTTAACATTTTAGGTTACAATCTAGTAACTATAAGGTCTAAAGCTGATAATGCAACAACTCTCCTAAGACTTCTTATAAGCCTTGGGCTACCATCCCTGAAGTCAGTAGATGGAACATCTAAAGCGTATGAGTTTATCCAACCGCACACAGTCCAACATCGTGACTCAAGTGAAAGCTAGCAGGTGATACCGTGGAATAAAGTGCTGATGTAATAATCATATCGACTGACAATGTTTGTCCAAAGTGGGCAATGTGCCTATGTGTTGGTTACTTGTGTCCCTGTGTAAGTTCTGTGGGACCCTACTGACTTGAACTCCAGGGAATGAACATGCGTTATGTTTGGGGCTGATAGTTGCTAAAAGCTGAAGTCCTCCTGAGGCTTGAGCCGGGAGAGACCAACGAGTAGTTTTAAATCTGTTTAAAAAAATTGTTTAAAAACTTGAAAACCTGCTTACTTGCACTGCGATAATTGCACTGTTCAGAACCTTTAGGCTCCCGTGGTCCACATTTGACACGCGTGGCCACCATTTTGAGAGTAGACAGGACTGCGGGCTAATCTTTCCCCCCCTGATTGTATTTAAATCCTGCTGATGCAAGCGCGCAGCGGACGCGTGCAATGGGCACGCCACTGGCACGCCGAAGGCACGCCTAAGGCAAGTCCGTCTGCGCCCGTCGAAACTCGTTCCCTGCTCAGCGCCAGCCCCCCTGCACAAAACATATTAGGTATAACTATGCCTGTACAATAGTCTAGCAGTTTCCTAAAATGTTTAAACAAGACTAACTCAGACAAGAATTACTGCGCTATTCAACTTGAATCCAGGTCCTCACAGGCACAAATGAATTGCCCGGGATGCAGTACTAAACTACCTGAACTATTGTTCCGTTCAGTTGCGGACATAAACAATAAACAGCCAAGGAAGAGTAAAGACAATCCTTCTACAGCATGGAAGTGTGTTCTTCCTAATGCAAGGTCCTTAGTTAAACACAGCACTGAATGTGCCTCGCTCATTGAGGATGAGAAGATGAATATCGCATTTATCACAGAAGCATGGACTGATGAGGTGTCCAGCCCTGACATAGGTAAAGCCACTCCTCTGGAGTATCTCTGCCATACGTTGAATAGGTCACAGAGGAAAGGAGGGGGTTTAGCGGTCATGTGAAGCACTGGATTTCTGCTTTCACCTCTCTCATCACTATACATTTAGAGGCACCCTGGCCCGCGAAGACGATTGCTAGAGCAAGCAGGCTGTATTACGGAAAATGGGATAAGTGCTAACTCCTATACAGGAGTGCTAGGAGATTTTAACTTCCATTTGAAGCTGCTTTCAGATCTAGATACCATTATTCTTCTAGACCTGATGAATAGCGGAGGTTTAGAGAAACTAGTGATGGGTGCCACTCACCAGGCTGTTTTCACGTTAGACAGCATTTTCTCTAATAACCCCCAGCTGAGGTTCACTGGCCTTCTTCCCTTAGTCTGGACAGACCACAGGGCCGTATTGTTCAAGCTAATGATTACGGACCACGCTGCTCCCAAACCACAAACAAAATATGGAGAGAAAAGAGCTTGGAATAAGGTAGAAGCTAAGGCTTTACAGGAAGTACTATCCTCAACCTGCACCACGCTACCGAGAGATCTGGATGAAGCAACCAGGTCTTACTTAAAGTGGTTGGAAGCGGCAGGAAGTAAGCTTGCGCCCAAAAAACTCAAATTCAAACTCAAATTCAGATTTTATTTTTTGATTACTAAAAATCATAACAAAATGTTAAAACCATATGACTCTTGTATACATGTAGAAATTTAAAAAGGAGTGAAAAAAGGACTTTAGTTAGTGCAACGACAGTGCAATAATCTTGCAATAAAAATGGATACAATTTAAAAATTATCCAAATATGCATTTGTCTTTTAGGTCAAGTTCGTTAAGTAACATGACAGTCACAGAGTGGTTTTAAGAAAGTCTAAAAAGAGGGACAAGTTAGTATGACAGCTGGTTTTAAAATGCTGAATACAGTGTCCAAGTAGGCCTTTCTGAAGGCGGCCAGCGGCCGCTAGAGTTTTTGTTGCAAGGAGATTACTGGGCCAGCTGGTGAAAGAATTGCTGCCTTTTCTTTCCCCAGGGTTTTTGCAGCTCTGGCAACGAATTTGGTGAACCGGATGTTCAGCTTTATATTTTCTTGATTCATGGCTGCATTATGGCCTGACGACACGTGCGGGCGCCTAGTTTGATCCGCTCCGCTCTCAATAAGGTCCTTCTATTGTGTAACAGAGCTGGGCATTTGCAGGTGATGTGCTCCAAGATTTAGGAGTGGTAGCCGCATTCCCTGCATTCGATTTTGTGACTAAGGCGCAGCCATTGTGGCAAATACTTTAAAAAGGGCCATTCGCCTAGCCTTAAGGCCATGAATTTGACCTTCCAGAAGAGTGAATAAGTAGTGAATAAGTACTTGATAAGTAGGATGACTCAACCCCCGGTTTGTAATTGGAGACAACAGCCCTAGCGTGCTTCCTTCTGGATAATTTTGCTCTGTCAGAGTGGAAAGACCAGAGCTGAACGCTTCGCTTGATTACGCTCTTCAATGCATGTTGTGGTGGATTTGTTCCCCAATATTCCGAAACTCCGAGTAGCTGTAGTGATTGGTCCAGGTGGTGCCGATATTATTGGCTGGATGCGCTGGTCAATATTTCGTTCCAAAAAACTCCTTCGCTTTAATAGACAGCGACCTTTATCTCCATGGTACTCGCAGGAGCTTAGAAATCAAAAATGATGTTCTAAGCACCTGGAAGGAAACTGGAGGAAGTATTACAAAGATGAGGAAAAAAACTAATACAAGTTGAGTATTGCTCAGTATAAACAGTTGCTTCAAAAAGCCAAATTAGACTACTTCACTAGGAAAATCAACTCTGCAAAAAAAATTGCCAAAAGAACTCTTTAAAACTATTACCACCCTGATCCAACCAATCGTGCCCACCATCCCGGCCAGCCAAGAAATGTAAAATAATGTAGCGAAGTTCTTCTTTGATAAAGTCAACGGTATTTTCTTAACTTTCTCAGACATAAATATTAAGAATACTACCGTTCCGACGATCAGTTCCAATATAGATGAAAACAGGATCTGTGTACTGGATGGCCCTTTTTTGAGTCTCAGACACACTTGATCTCTTCATGAAAGTAAAATCAGGTTCTCCGCATGATCCATGTCCAGTATCTATAGTTAAACTGGCAGCGGAGCCAGTCTCACGCTCCTTGACTACCATCATAAATTTAATGTACTCAGAGGGCTACTTTCCCTACTTTCCCAGAGAGTGGAAACAGGCATCCATTCTGCCCATGCTAAAAAATCCTAACTTGGATGCCAAAGACCCCAACAATGTTAGGCCTATATCTAGATTACCACTCCAGGCGTAAATTATAGAGAGAAACATGAACACGCAACTCAAGGCGTATTTACAAGAATCACAGGCGCTAAACACAACTCAGTTTGGATTTAGAGAGAGGCATAGCACTGAGACAGCGCTACTGAAATCCACCGAGGAGATTAGGAGCATTCTGGATAAGGGTGGAAAGGCTGCATTGATTATGCTGGATCTCTCGGCAGTCTTTGATATGGTCCATCATGCTTTGCTGATGGACCGGTTGCACAAGATCGGAGTCCAGGGCACAGCCTGGAAACTCTTTAATTTCTTTCTATCCAACAGAACCCAAACGGTTGCCCTGGGCGAATATAAGGCGGATGCATTCTCACTACCCTTTGGAGTGCCACAAGGGTCTTCATTAAGCCTGACACTTTTTAATATTTATGTGTCCGCACTGGCACCCCCTAATTGAATCTTTTGGTTTCAATCTGACTTCCTATGTGGATGACACCCAAATAGTGGTGTCTATATGGCCTGAGGAGATGCCGGGAACTGCGTACCAGCTCCAGGTTTGTATGAACGCGGTAGTGTTCTGGATGGCACAAAATTGCCTAAAACTCAACTCTGGTAAAACGGAGGTTGTATTATTTGGCAATAACCCCAACTTTTGGTCCTGTGACTGTTGGATGGACACATCAGGGCCCCTTCCCACTCCCAGCAGAAAATTGAAAAACCTGGGAGTGTGGATTGATAACAACCTTAGCTCCTCGGACCAAGTCAATACAGTGGCATCACGGATTTCCTATATTTTGAGATCCTGCAGGAAAATAATGCCTCTGCTCCCCAAAGACTCCCAAAAAACAGCCATCACAGTGCTACCAATGTCCAGACTGGACTATTGTAACAGTCTATATTTTAAGACCCAGGAAGGACTGTTGAACAAATTACAGATCCTGCAGAATGCAGCAGCCAGACTCCTCACCGGCATACCCAAATATGCTTCCATCTCGGCGGAGAAAAAAATCTTCACTGGCTGTCGGTTAGAAAACGCATCCAATTCGAAGCCTTATGCTGGTCTTCAAAGCCCTTCAAGGAACCGGGCCAGATTATCTTCAACAGAGATTACGCTGCTATGCACCAAAAAGATTGCTGAGGTCATCAGATGCAAAAAAGGTGATGGTGCCACAGGTGAAAAAAGCCGATTTGGGTGCAGAAGTTTTGTAGCCAATGCTGCCAAGGCATGGAGTGAGCTCTCAATACATCTAAGAACTATGACCAATCTAATGGCCCTTAGCAAAGCATTAAAAACATGGCTTTTTATGAATTAATATAGGTGTAGCTTCCTCCACTCCTTTAGCTTCCTGCAGGACTTCGTACAGCGCCAGGACACCTTCGGATAGCAGTAGCTTTCTAAAAATGACAATACCATAACAACAATAAAAGAATATTGCGCGATTGTGGAGAACACAAAATCCGCCTCACGTGGCTGATTGGGGCAAAGATATGGATTGGCTATGGTTACGGAGAAGTCCATCTATGAAGCCAGGCGGTGCCCGAACAAATGGACGCAAATATGGTGGTGATGGAATGTCCACAGGGGTGAGATTTGTGAATCCCCGAGACCCAGGGAGGATCCTATTGGTGGGACCTAATTCTGTACAATTGCAACTGTCAATGTCGTCCGTGCTAAATGTGTTTCAAAGACCGACTTCATGTGTAAATCATGTTGCTATCTCAAATATATTTGTATAGCCTATGTGTCATGCCTGATTTTCAATAAAAAGAATTATCAAAATATTTATATATATTGGACCTTAGACACCAAGGGCCTCATTTATGAGGCTGTGCGTCACTTTTACGCTGCCGGTGGGTCACTTTTTGTGACGCACCAGTGGCGTTAAAAATGTGCCTTGTTTTGCCATATTTACAAAGTCACGCATCTAGGTAGATGCGTCACTTTGTAAACCCCTGCGCCACATTATACCTGCGCCAGGTATAATGTATGCAAGGGGGACGTATTGACACAAGAAAGGGTCATGGAAGTGACGCAGTGAAATCTACGAGATTTCACTGCGCCACGTCTAGGACTCAAATGCATCAGATTCTTACGCCTGCCTCGCAGCAGGCGTAAGACTGATGCAAGCCCTTTCACATAGAGCTTGCCCCATGTGAAAGGAAACATTGCTGGAGTTGCGTCACTTTTGTGACACACTCCAGCAATGCGTCACTTTTGCGCCATACAGATACATCAGAAATACTGACGTATCTGTAACTCCTTGCACCATGATGTGTCATACTGTAAATATGACGCATCATTGGTGTCGCAAGGAGGGCGCAGTGAAAAGTGACGCATCAGTGTTTTCACGCAGCAATGCGTCACTTTTCATAAATGAGGCCCCAACTCTTCAGTACACTTTTGTTACCTCTGGAGCCTCTGCCAGGAAGAAGGAATGCTGGACTGTTGATAGAACGGACACTCTGCCAGACTGATTCCCGGCTGGACTACTGCCTTGCTGGACGGCTCCCATGTTGGACTGCTGCCCTATTGCCCAGCTGCCTTCCTGCGTGAGTCAGACTGATTGGACCGGAATCTCAACCCAGGATCCCAGAGTGACTCCAAGAACTAGTCTGCTGGCATCCTGTTCCGAGCCACATGGACATAACACGCTCCCAATCACCGGAACCAGCACCCATAACGGTGGAAATACGACGATAAATATGAACATTATCGGTGCCATCTTGTGTAACAAAGGCCCCAACGAGCGCGTAAGCGGCAACCATTTTAGTCACTGCGCCATTTCCCACATTGCTGGTCACCTGCACATCACCCCAGCTGCCCTCATCCGCCCCCGCGCTCTGACTGAACCCGAGATCACATACCGGGTCGTAAAACCATGTCAGCATGACAATACCCTAGAGCCACTTCCCAGACCAAACCCACTTGTCCTTTTATCCTCTGCGCGCAATCAGGCCCCCCTGATAACCTCCTCCACTACACCTGGCTACTCAATCCGGCCCAGGCGCTAACCGACCCCTGCAGACTTAGTTTATTGCCCATGTAACGACAGAACTTGCCTTACCAACAAAGGGGCCGGAATTTAATCAGTGACCCGAACCCTTTGATCTGACCGATCCCACATGTTTTAGGTCCTGTCAGAATGTCCAGCTGCGAGATATCGATCATCTGTAAGATCCGGGTGGAGGAACATTTGCTACTGGACTTGCGTGAGAACTAGCTTAAGGCGGGGATTCCAAGGATGTTTCACCATGTAATAAAGCAACGCCAGGAATGTTTGACCATGCAATAAAGTGACGAAAGAAACATATAAAAGGCCAGGCCTCAGAGATGCAGTTAGAGCACCTCCTGATGATAGCCCCGTTGTCGGATGCGATGTACTCTCCTCTAGAGCAATAAACTTGTTCTTCGCCTTCCAACTGCCAGCGCCTGCCTCGTTATTTTGATCGCTATTCTTAAGGTGAATTAGAGGTGGTTTGCACCAAGCAGCATCGAAAGTCTTGGGACACTTGCTGCTTTTCATCTATCCAGCTGGAGCTGCCAGCCCCTGACCCGCCAGTGGTGCCCTACAGTCCCTGGACCCTTGGCGCGGCCTCAGTGGACTTGAATTTATGTTCTGGGGATTTTTCCGACTTCGAGCTGGCCCGTTAGTGCCAAAACCTTGTCACTCGCACAGCTCGCCAACACGACCTTGTTGCACTGAATAAATTGTACATTTTATGAATGCAAAAATTTAGAATACAGTGGACTGCTTCTGCACTGTTATGACATCAACAAAACAATGGACGTTTAGCTCAAAGCCTTGTAAGGTGTCTTTCCTGGGAGTCTAATGTGCCAATGTCCAGGGTACTGATGCCCGTTCCACTTTCTCAGAGTGGGGATGAGTGCAACTGCTCACCACTGGCATATACTGAGTCATTGAAGTTGACTTTTCTTTCTTGGCATAAAATCCAAATATGCTTTCTTTAATTCTTATTTTTGGGCAGTTTTATATAGTGCGAACTTGGCTTGAGGGGATTAGTGTGCTTTACATGAGCACCAGATTAAGAAGTCAAGGTGTTGCGGTACTATCGGGCAGCTGCACGACAATTAACAAAAAATATATCAGGAACTTCATTGAATGAAGCATAAATCTGCATGTGCTTAGTCGTGAATGAAAAGATGCACTTCCAAATGTAAGGATTTTTTCTTCGTGGCTATGTCTCTCTGACAGCCACAGTGTACAGTGTTATTTATGAAAAGGATTATTACATCTTCTGTGGGTGTATTGGTTGGACACTTGGGACCTCATTTACGAGGCCTCAGTGGCACTTATGCACCAATGGATTATCACTTTTTTGACGCTCCGGTGGCACAAAGTGCCACCGCATATTTACAAGGTCACGCAAAGCAACTGTATGGTGCTATTCATTGCCTTGCAAATATGTGCCCCTTTCAAGCAAGACACTGCACTAAAGGTGAGTTCCTTGTGTGTTGCTGTGGGTTTTCCCACACAACACGCATGGAATCTGAAGCATTCCCATATTTACGAGGAATCACAAACCTGTGATTGCGTCATAATCCTACTCATGGTGATAGAGCGCGGGCTCGCCTGCCTGTTTTACCATACTCACCTGGGCCCATAAAAATCACATACACACTTTGAACAGGTGAACCTACGCTTCTAACCAGATACTATAATTTTCCTTTTTAGGACCTATACCACTGACTTACCAATCAAAGCCACCGGTACCTAGAATCCTAAGGGATCAAAGGTGTTAGAATAATAGGCAGTAAATAACATTCGTGTTTCATAAATAACCACAAACTCGGGAAAGGTTTAAGTTCTTTATCTAATGTAAATTCTTAAATGTCTGAAACCATAATAAATCAATAATTGCTTGATCAGTTAGAAGGATGAAGATTGAAACGAAATATGAAATGAATTGAAAAGAAATGTTGTTAAGCATTTAAACATAGGGTGGGTAGAAATGGGAAAACAGTACAATGACAAACCCACACTTTATAGTTACCTAGAATGGTGTGAAGACCAACCCTGGCCACGGGCTGGGATAAGGGACATAACCCCAAGATTGCAGGTGCCAGCAGGAAAGAACAGGTGCAGACCAGAATCAGGACAGGTACGGGCCAAATTGAATCAGGACAAGACCACCACAGGCTAAGACTGGCACCCACAGCTAAAGTGCAACGCCTGCGTCACCCCTTCTCTGCAGCCAACAGTCAGACCCCGATCAGGTTATCGAACTCCTTCCCAGAACCCCGATTGGGTTATCGATTCTTCTGACAGAGTGCTCCGCCAGCACCTCTGCTCTCAATCACCTATTGAGTGCATTGGGTCAGTGACAGGTCTGCTATTCGGACAAGTCGGACAATCTAACTAGCTAAACCTACCCTAGTTATACCATTTTCCAAGGCAGTGTACCACCCCTCAATGTTGCAAATGTGTGAATCCCCAATTTTGATTGAACAAAAAGACGAGGAGAGGTTATCACACCATATTAATATGGGGTAACTTCCATTCTGTATTTAAATTAACGTTCCCTCCCATCATTTTATTTTCCCATGTACTTTTATTCCACCCGGCAGTGAATGTATCAATAACAAATACAATGTATTAACATTTGTACAATTCAGATTCCTCTTGTAGGGTTGAAGGGTCAGGTTCCCAGGCGCATCTTCTAGCAAGCCAAGACTTGGCTTCCATTCAATGTCATGAGTTGAGGTTTCTTGGACTCTTGTGCCCATATGCGGTGTGGGTTTTCAAAATGGAGTTTCAAACACATCTCAGGCCCAGAAATGTGATACATGTAAAAATAGAGAAGAAACAGTTTTAGAACAATGAATAACTGAATGTTCTGTATACCACTTATCTCTACACTATTCCCATTATTTTATTTTAACTATAGCATTAAGTAATAAGCAGAACAAACAGCTTAGCAAAAGCAGCGATGCAAGCTTCTTGCACGTTAAGACACAGAGCAGCCATCTTAGTTCTAGTGCGCAGAAACAAAAGTTTCCCTCCAAGCAGAGAGATACGTCATGTCACGTGAGTGTGACAGACGCATGCGCAATAGAAAATCCTGCATAGCAGCGCCCATTTTAGTGCAAGCGAATTATGATTAGTGAAAGCACATAGGCGAGCTTCCCCTAGATACTAAAAATGCCGTGTAGTGCAATATTAAAAAGACAAGACATGTTTGTTAGTACATTACGAGTTATTTTAGGAGGGTTGAGTACAATTACATTGCTTTAGGTACGCAACCTTGCTCCATCAATCCCCTCTTTGATGATATTTTATATCATCACTGATCTTGTTTCTTTTCAATATTCATGAGAAAGTTTTTCACTTTCTTGTACAAATTTTAATTCAACTCGTCTAACTCATTTTCATCAATATTTCTTTTCTTTCCTTTCTTATTTACTGTATATGTTTTTTATGCTTACGACATTTGCAACAAATTATTACCCTAAAATTAACAGACCTGCTCCCACCATTGGCATCAGTATTCTACATACAAAACGTTTTCCTACGTTAGAACACCAACTACCTATAGAGGAGAGACCATCTGTAAGTCTTTTCCATGCACTAACATCCTTCAGTGGTTTGAGTTATTTTTCCAAATGTATAATATTCTTTCCATACCCTTTAATTTCAACACTTTTGTCAGGTATGTAAGTGCAACAATGTTGCACTTTCAACATTTTGCAGACTTTGCCCTCTTTTGCCAACAATGTATCAAGAGCAAGTCGATTTTGTAAAACCATTGATCTTATCGCAACCAATTTAGTTTTGATCATTAAAAATCCTCCAGCAGTGTCAGTCGATAAGCGATCCACCGCTGTTGATAATTTGTAGATTCTTTGAGTATTCAGAATCACTCCTACTGAAGGTATCAAGGCACTAAATATATCACCTACAATTTCAGAAAAACTAGCTCTTCTATTACGTATTAATTCATAAGCTTCTTCATTGCTTCCAGTGATTTTATTTACATGATATACTTTTGAGAATACTATTCCAAAATACCAACTCCCATACCAATGGTCAGGCAATTTAAAATATGCTTTGTTCCCGCAAATGTAATAAATTCCAGGAAACACAGGTTCAGTTCCATCTTTGAATCCACAACCCCCAATTACTTTATAATTAAGTTCACATTCACTGGAAGCAATGAATATATTGTTACAATAACTCGTTCTCTCCCTGTGGAGACAGTGTTTCCCTTTCTTTTCGAAATCCAGCAACATCGCAGCATGAGTCTTGCCATTTGAGGTAAACCCTATATTCTCAGCCCACTTAGGAATCTTTAATTTCTGTTCAGTGGCTTTTCTCTGGAAATCCTGTCTCCTCTCCTTAACTAAATTCAAAAATATTTTCTCCTTTTCGTGTAATATGCATATTAAATTGTTCTTGTGTGCTTCAGCTATAGCTATTGTACCTATTGTTAGGAAATATTCACGTCACTCTTAGTATGTACAGGATTCAGGTTACTACGTATAGGAAGTTCGGAAAAAATCACATCTGAGTTAGAATAGTAATAGTGTAATGGTCCATTCTTATAAAATAAACGAGCTAAAATACTACATGAAATACCATATGTCAGGGGAAAATGGTGGTATGTCACACCTTCTGCAACAGATGTAGGTAATTTCATACAAACATAACAATCACTTATTTCCATGGCTTCTACATAGTGTACTAATAAGTTAGCAAATACGTTCAAGTGTGTACTAGTTCTAACTCTATTATAGTGTAATCCTTCCTCATCTGATGCTTCTAAATCTATCTTTTGCTGTCTGAGACTATCCATCCTGTCATGTGTATTTATCCTTTCAGGTACATCCACCTTCTCATATATGTTAGTGTTATTCTACATGTCTCTACTCATTAAATAAGGAATAGCTCCTGTCAGTCCTAGCCATACTATGAGTGCTAATACTACACTACATGTGCATATTCTACAGCATGTTTTTAAACAGTTTCTTTTCGGTCTTCCATTAACAGTATGATCAGCCATTACTGACTAAGGAGACTTAACCCCTCTTTGTAACTTTTCCACAGAGTTTAACCTGTGAACTTTTCAAGTTGGTCTCACTTCTTCATCAGCTTGATCGGCAACTAATTCTTCATCACTTTCGTCACTAATTTCTAAGTTTTCAAAATCTTCAAGGATGACATAGGTCCATTCAGGGCCTCTGAACTTGTTATTCAGTCTTTTCATTCGTGGACTTCTCCTTCTTAGTTGTTCTGTGGATGGTCCAGCTTGACTTGATATTTCATTTACTTGCTCTGGTTCTTCCTTTATTGTTTTAAGGTGAAATATCAATCTTTTGACAAAACCAGGCCACTTATCTCCCTTTCTGAGTCTTTTAGCTGGCACTGTGCTTTGATTTTCTTCAATTGCTCTTTTATTTTATTTTAGTTGTGACACAATGTGTACATTTTCATCTTCTTTATCCCGCTCTATCTGACTTTGTCCTGGTCTTGTTTCTGTTTCTTCTGCCTGGATCCTAATCTGGCCTTGTTCGGGAGTGTGCTGATTTTGACTTTGACTTTGTTCGCCTTCTTCTTCCTGAACACATTTTTCTACACCTATCTGGTCCTGCTCAGGTATCTCGATCTCTTGTTCTTCTTCTTCTTGAGCCTTCGCCCTAATACCTATTTGTCCCTCCTCAGACTCTGGAGCTGTGACAGGTATCTTGAATGTCTGAGTATATTGATCTCTCCTTATCTGTTCCTCCTCAGAATTACTATTGGCTCTGAGTTCTGTAATCTGAGTACATTCTTCTATTCCTGACTCATCCTCACTATCACTCTGTCTATCTAGATAGGTTTGACTTCTGGTTCTTACGAAATCTGCAGGAATGTCAATCACTGGAATCCATTCATCCTAACTAGTGCTCGGTTGTTCATCATCAACTACTTCGGAATCAACTTCTTGTGACCCCTCAGCTGCACAACCTTCAGCTTCAGTTTCATCAGGTTCGGTCACTCTTTTGGTGTGACTCGCATGGATCTAATTCGGAATTCCCTTGCACTTCACAGCTGTAGTGGTGACCAATATTACTTGTTGTGGCCTTCCCCACCTTGGAGCTAGGCAAGATTTTCGAGTATGTTCCTTTATCACAACCCAATCTCCTGGAATCAGATCGTGTGCTGGAGTTGATTGTCTGGCGACAGCGTCTTCTCCATCCTGGTGAGAGATAGAACGCACTTGGTAAGCCAGTTCTTTGCAGTACTCCAGTACTAAGTCATCAGATATATTTATCAGCTTGTGTCCTGGCACCCATGAGTGCCTCATTGCTCTTCCCATGAGTATCTCATGAGGACTCAAGCTTGTGTTTCTGTCTGGGATGCTTCTGAGTCCCATCAGAACAAGAGGTAAGGTATCAGGCCATTCCAATCGGGTAGATTCATATATCTTTCCCAATCTTGACTTAATTGTGCCATTCAGTTGTTCTACCACTCCAGAAGCCTCTGGGCGATATGCACAGTGCAGCTTTTGCTCAATTTTGAATGCTGCACAGATAAGACCAATTATTTCATCATTAAAATGAGACCCTCGGTCTGATTCAATTGTTACTGGAAAACCGAAACGTGGTATATGTTCTCTAAGTAGAAGTTTAGCTACAGTGATGCTATCATTTCTGCGAGTAGGGTAAGCTTCCACCCATTTTGAAAATAGGCAGACAATGACAAGAACATACTTCAGTCCTTGACAAGGGGGTAACTGGATGAAATCTATCTGTAGTCGTATGAAGGGACCCTCTGCCTTTCCAATCTTTCCTGGTAACACTACAGTTTTCTTCCCAGGATTCATTTGCTGGCAAACTAGGCACCTCTGGCAAAGACTCTCTGCTACATTCTGAACTTTGCATTGAACCAGGTTTGTCTGAACAACCTGATCATGGCATCCCGCCTTAGGTGGGAATCTCCGTGATACATCCTAGCCATAGGAGCAAGCATACAGTCTGGTAACACAGGCCTACCATCAAGGTAAATAATTACACCATCTTCAGGCCTTCTCTGACAACCTATCTTTGCCCCTTCTTCCATTTCCTTCTGTTCTACATCATTTTGAAAATCTCTCACTTCTTCCCATGTTTTCACTCTTCCAAGCAACATAAGTTGGCAGCTGTTTCCACTCGCATCAATTTTCTTGTTTATTGCCATTTTATTTTTGGCGCAGTATTGGGCTAATTGGTTAGCATATTGGTCACCTGCTGTCACTCTGTTTCCAGGTTGGTGAGCAGCACACTTGACCACAGCCACTGTTTCTGGTAATTGAATTGCTTTTAGCAAGTCTTTCACATAATTTCAATTTTTAATAGGAGTACCTGATAAAGTCAGAAACTCCCTTTGCATCCAGAGTTGGCCAAAGTCATGCACAGCGCCATAGCCGTACTGGCTATCAGTGTAAATGGTTACTTTCAAAATTTTCCCAATTTTGCAAGCCCTTGCCAATGCAATTAATTTAGCTACTTGTGCAGACTTTACCCCAGGTAAATAGGATGCTTAGACTAGACCCCATAAAGTACACGCTGCATAAGCATAAGCAGCACTCAATCCTCCTTCCTCATGTCGCATACATGAACCATCTACAAATTATTATTATTATTATTATTATGCGTTCTTATATAGCGCTCGATTACCCGTAGGCATCTCGGCGCTTGCCTTGGGAACCCATCCTGGCTTTTTCCCTGTGAGATACCCGTACTGGGCATCCCCAGGGTGAAAGCCAGGCATCCCGCCGCGGGGGGGCCGTAGTGGAGATTAAGCAGCTAATGCCCAGAGCTGCAGAGTGTGAACCCGTGATTCGAGTAGGCACCGAAACGAGAATTATCGAGTCCGTGGATATTTTGGGCTCAAGACCCTGCCGCGTCAGGAATTGAACACTGGTCCCGGGTCTGACCTCTGCTTCAGGGTCTGCCTCCTCTAACCAGTGAGCCACACTTCTCCATTGCTCATGCTCTGAATTTATTAATGGCTCTTCTCTTATGTCTGGGCGAGGTTTGGTACAGTATTCTGTAAGGTCACTGCAATTGTGTTCGTTCGAACTCATTTTTGACTTCTGCAAAGTGTGAGTCAGGTAATAGTGTTGCTGGGTTCAGAATATTACACCTAGCAATGGTCACATTTTCTGCACCCAGAAGAATTTGCTCATACTTAGTCAGCCGACTAGGAGTTAAAAACTGAGTTTTAGTTCTTGTTAACAAAATCACAACTACATGTGGAACATACACAGTTACGGAATGTCCCATAATAATGGACTCACTGTGCTCAATTTACTGCTTTCAGACATTTTGGCAATGCAGATGCCACTGGATCCAGTGTGGAAGAAAAATATGCCACAGGACGTCTCATTAGACCATGGGGTCCATTAGGATGCAGGGCAGAAAAAAGTTCGCCCGTCATCCTTCCGGTGCATGGGACCACCTACAGATTAGGATGTGCCTGCCCCGCATTTTTAGCATAGCACACGTTGTGAATTTTAATACACAACATGACAGGCACAATGAGGTGCCTGTCATGTTGTGCATTGAAATGTAGGGGGGTACCATAGGTACCCCCATGTGCACTCCCCCCGGAGTCCCTGGGGGCCCGCAACGGGCCCCCGCAGTGGGACTCCGCATGCCTTTGCCACGGAAAGGCATTGCAAAATGCCCATCATAATAAGGCTGGCGGTGTCTGATAGACACCGCCACCATATTATTCGGTCTTTCCGTCTGCCGAGGTCCCCCCCGCCATACTAATATAGCGGGGGGGGAAACAAGTGTGGATGTCGGGTGGATTGCCCTCGCCAGGCTGGCGGGGGCAATCCGCCTGACATCATAATGGGCCCCCATGTGTCTGAGTCAGAACTGAAAGTGCACTATTGTCTCGTATGTCACAAAACAGTGCAAAATCTTTTGAATAGGCAGACATTCCTAATGCTGGAGCTGAGCACAGACAATCTCGTAGTTTTAAGGAAAGATGACATGCTTTCGTCATCTCATTCAACAGGGTCTTTTAATCTTTTCTTTGTCATTTGTATCAATGGTTTTGGTAGGACTGAAAATCCCACCATTCACTGCCTGCAATAACCTACAACTCTAAGAAACATTCTCATTTCTTTTTGTGTTTGAGGTAGAACAATGTTTCGGATTATTCTGGATCTCTCTGAGGTAATTCTTCATAACAAAAAAACCTAGGGGTCTGATCTAAGAGGAGAAATGGGGAACCTCAGGAAACAAGTAACGATAGCATGTTAGTCTATCAATTACCAGGGTGAATTACTCCTAATATAAATGAGAAAGCAGTACACACCTAACCAAACAGTGATTGTGGGTGAAATCAATATATAACTATAGGATTGCCATCAAAGTCTTGTTGTGATCAATACTATCATCTGGTCATCCTTCGGGGATGGTGTGTCTCTAGATCATTGAGACTTTTATACCAACGTCCGATCGGAGTTGGGATCCGACCCACAGTCACTCCTGGACAGTGTAGATAGTTATTTATTGATGGGAATTTGAGCAGTGCAAAATCCAAAAGGAGAAGTGTATGTTTATGGTGAATATAAAATAGGATAGAGGACAAAGAAAAAAACTTTATTAGGGATTGGCCTCTTCCTAATTAAAACCAAGAACAGTGCATGAAAAGACAGTTTATAACAAATAACTGTATTGGGGCCAACATGTTTCAGCCGTGTGGGGCAATCCCCTCGGCTTTCTTCTGGGCCGTTGTTCTTAAATTTATGCTACTGCATGTGTTAATCACAAAGGGCCCGATGTAGGTGGCCATTACCGGTCAGTAACGGCCGAATTCGGCCGTTACCGACCGGTAAATGGGTCATTGAGATGTAGGGGACCTTTTTACAGAATTGGTAAATTTACCGAATCGTAAATTTACCGATTCTGTAAAATACCGAATCGGTAATTTTACCGATTCGGTAAATCTCCCATGTAGGTGGCACTGCAAACAGTGCCACAGGCCTTTAGGAGTCGGTATTTTACCACCCAATCCAATTGGGTGGTAAAATACCGAATCCAGGTGTGCATGCACATCTGTGCATGCACACCTGTGCCATGTGGCACACAGACATGCCCATATGGCATGTCTGTGTGCCGCATGGCACACATGCCTGTAATTGGGGTGCCAGAGGGTGTCAAAGTGACACCCCCTACACCCTTGCAAAATTCGATGTTTGCCCATTGATTCCTATAGGCTTCAATGGGCATTACCGATTCGGTATTTACCGAATCGGTAAATACCGATTCCTTCCGATTCGGTAATTATGAAAATGAAATTACCTACATCTGCCGTCCTCTTTTTTACCACTTCTTAAGTACCGATTCGGTATGAATCGGTATTTAAGAAGTGGTAAAAAAGATTTACCTACATCGGGCCCAAAATGTGTAAAATATACAAGAAAAAGGATATATGTGACCGGATTTATTCTTTTCTCCGTGTCAATCCGATATGTCTTACACCCGGGTAGACCGGAGACTGGACCTCACCTCTCCTGGACCAGGCTCAGGAATTAGGAGGCCCCGCTCTGTCCGTCGTTGCCTCTGGCGAATCCTGAGTCATGGAGAAAAGAATAAATCCGGTCACATATATCCTATATATATAAGAAAGCACTGATCAAATTCCCATCAATAAATAACTATCTACACTGTCCAGGAGTGACTGTGGGTCGGATCCCAACTCCGATCAGACGTTGGTATAAAAGTCTCAATGATCTAGAGACACACGATCCCGAAGGATGACCAGATGATAGTATTGATCACAACAAGACTTTGATGGCAATCCTATAGTTATATATTGGTTTCACCCACAATCACTGTTTGGTTAGGTGTGTACTGCTTTCTCATTTATATTAGGAGTAATTCACCCTGGTAATTGATAGACTAACATGCTATCGTTACTTGTTTCCTGAGGTTCCCCTTTTCTCCTCTTAGATCAGACCCCTAGGTTTTTTGTTATGAATAGTTATTATTGGGGATTGTAACCTAGGCTGGTCGTTAAATTGTCCTCCTTCACCCAAATGATTCACTAAAGCAATGTTATCAGCAACACAGTCTTTTCAAGTTTTAGACGCCACCAGTAGGTCGTCTATATACTGTCCCAGGACTGATTGTCCGTGTAGTACCAAAGATTCAAGACACTTTTTGAAAAAATGATTAAAAATCGATGGGCTTTCTGTGTACCCCTGAGGGACACGGTTCCAAACATAGACATGGTCGTCGAATTTGAACGAGAAAATATATTTGCTATCTGGATGTAATGGTATGGAGAAAAATGCATGACACAAATCTATTACAGTAAACCAGCCTGCTGCCCACGGTATTTGATACAAAATCACAGCAGGGTTTGGCACAACTGGACAACAGGGGACAACAATTTTATTAACCTTGCGGAGGTCCTGTACGACCCTGTAATTTCCGCTCGGTTTCTTTATGCCGATTATGGGTGAATTACATGGACTGCTCAATATCTGCTGCAAAATGTCTGCTTCAACTAGGTGCTTTATTTCTGCTGCAACTCCTGCTTTTATTTCTGGGCTCATTTTATACTGTCGAATATTTGGATAAACTGCACCTTCTTTCACTGTCACTTTTATTGGGTCGACATTTGCCATTAATCCTAAGTCCTTTCCTGTAAAATCCCACACATTAGGATTTACCGTGTGCTGTAATTCTCAGGGTATATCTTCCAGAGTTAACTTTTTATTTTCAGCTTCCTGTTTTGCTAACATTAATTTATATATTCCATCTTCATCTGGGGTTTGAACTTCAACACCACTTGGTGTGAAAAAGATAGTGCAATTCATTTTACACAACAAGTATCAAGGTTTACTGTACTGGAATCGCATACAACAAACTTGTGCATTTCTTTGAAATTGCCTATTCTGACTTCCATTTTTTCGGTTATTGGGGTACTAATTTGTTTATTGGAAATGCCCACTACTTGGATCGCTTCTCCCGAGAGGGGTAGGTTTGGAACGTCTGCTGTTCTCACAGTAGAATGGGTAGCAACAGTGTCCAATAAAAAGTTAACATCATTTCCTTCAACTTTCCCTTCAATGTATGGACCTGACTGATCTACCGGCAAGGATGGGCAAAGTATGCACTCCTCGTCCTTCCCTCTCAGGCACCGTCAGAAACTGTCTTCATCAAAGTATGTGTCACTCAAAAGAAATTGTGGTGTCACTGTGTCCCTTTTACCACTTCCCTCCCAATTTGTGGTATCCACACTGTATGGGGCTTGACTCCCAGAATTTGGCATAGGTGCTAGTGGTAACTGGTTCTGTATTACCTGTTGCTGTTCCTTCCTTGACACCCTATTCTGCGTCTGTGAATTCAAATTTTCAGTTTGGACAGGGTTATTATTCAATACAGCTTTACACTCGTTCTTCTAATGCCCCAATTTTCACACGTGACTTCTTTTTTGGCATCATCTCTGTTGAATTCTCCTCTTGGTTTACCCCCACTTCCATCTCCTTGATTCTGACTATTTTTCAATTGATTTAACTGGAGTTCTTGTTGCTCTGCTAACTTTACTTGTGCCCACATTACTTTTTCTTCTAAATTCTTTTGTTTATTGTCAATTTCAACTCCACAGTATTTTGCATATTTTGATATTTCATGAATGGGTTTGTTCTGTCAACAAAGCTTATGATCTTTAATCATTTGTGAGATTTCTGGTTTTAATCCTAACACAAAACAATATATGAAATGGGTCTTGCTTGTCAATGGTTTCCAATCCACTATACTGTTTGAATACCTGTAAAAGTAGTTCATAATATGCATGTACAGATTCATCTTTATTCTGAATGGTTCTATCAATTCTAGTCCAATCAGTTTCCTTAGGGGGTACCTTTCCTTTCAAGTACAGTATTACTTTATTATATTTCTTCATCACTTCATCTGATGGGGCTCCTGTTTTTAGATCTCTATGGTACTCATCATTAGGCCAACCAACTGCTATTTTACACTCTGTCCATAGACCTAAAGGAACAACAATGTCAAATAACCCCTCCAAATCTTTTAGCAACACTTTCAAGGCCTTTACAAATCTTTCAACCTGCCTGTACCACTCTACGGGTTTCCCTCCAAGTTTTGGGAAATCATTTGTAAATGATAAAATATCCTGTCGGGACCATGGGACATGCACATTACCTCCTCCTGGCACTTCTCTCATCGGGCACAACTTTTCTACCTTTTCTGGTTCTTTCAATACATATTCTGATACAGTACTTTTCGTTTGGGCTTCTTCCTTTTTCTTTGTCCATCTAGCTTTCCACCTTTCTAAATTACCCCATTTTTGCAATAGTGATAATAGCTCTTTTATTTGCAATTTACGACCTGACACATTCATGTTTTCTAAATCTTTGTCAGAAGATTCAGCTCAATAAGGTTTCTGCAACACTTTAGATTTACCAATATCCATTCCCATTTCATTTGCCAAATTCGTTATCTTTTGATGGAATGCTTTTGTATTTCGAGTGATACTTCGGCATATGAACAACAATTTATCTTCATTCAATGTATTAAATCTATCTAACCGCACGTTTCCAACAAGCAATTCTTCCAATTCAACTCTTAATTTAAAAATATCCAATGCTTTTGGCTGTGATTTTGGTTTTTCTATTTTTCAGGACCATCTCTCAATTTCTTCTGGGGTAACTACAGTAGTACTTCTTGTACCTGAGGATGTTTCCATTCGTACCTCTCTAGGACTTGCGGGAGTAGTTTTCCTGACTGAGCTACTTACCGGTTGTCTTATAGGTAAATCCATCAAAGAAATTTCCGACTCACATTCACTTGCTTGATCATCCACTATTAATGTGTTTTTTTTCTTGGCTGTACTACAGGTGTAGTCAGTACAGGAGGTTTAGGACTAGTCTGTTTATCTCCATACAAGGGAACAACAGGACCTATAGTCACTGGAATTGTTAAGGCTTCGGGACTTGTATTTAACTGTGTAGTTTTCTGAATTAATTAATTTCTCTGTTTATTTATTGCTTCTCGTTCCCTTTCCTGTAACACCTTTTCTAATGAAGTCTCATGTATTACTTGTGGAACCAAAGGTGGCTTTAAGAACGGAGCACTAGGATTAACTGGGTTTGGCTCCTCATAATAAGGTGGCGGATTTTTCATAAAATAAATCCTCCAGGTAATCATCTTCTGGTTCAACACTAGTCATTAGACTTTTCATTTTTTCTGCACATTTACTTCCTGATGGTTCTTCTAATGTAAATACAGGATATAATCATTCTACTAACATAGATTGTCTCAATTTCTTCATTTGTTTATCTCTGGTTTCTCTGGGAAATCTGGCATAAAAATTACTCCAATTTCTGTCACTTCTGGGTCTATCTCGCTCAAAAGCCTCAGTTTCCCATTCTTCTAATGCTTTGTACTGGGTCAATCTAGGTCTGGGATCTAATTCATTCATTCGAGTCCTCAAATTATACAAAATTATACTATTGAAGGTATCATTTTCTGGAAATGGCAAAATTCCTTCTTCTTTAGTATATTCTATCCAGTTCTCGAACCACACACAAATGTGGTAGCCCCTTTCAACCATCATGTATGATGCGGGCGTATTTGGTGGTGGAATAATAATCCCTTCACTGGTTTTAATGACTTTATCTTTCTTTAAAAAGTTCTTAATTCTCTTGACAAATGACATTTTTCTTTTATCTCCGTACATGATATGAGGTCTCCCTCTTATGTATTGTTCTTGCGCAAAACCTAAGTACCTCCTAGCGAGTCTATTTCCTATTATTGCTGGGTCTAAATGCCACATATATTTTTATACCGCTTTACTTCGTGATGACACTCGATTGTTTACAAAAAGCTTCACCAATACCAACAAGTCTCTCAAATTTCAATGACCAATCGGCAATTAGAATTCAAATAAATCCAACCAATAGTTGTGTGGCTTTTCTCGTGAAACGAGTTCTCACACTTCTGTACTCACCCCTCCTTTACAGTATTACCTCAACTACACACCCACTGTTTCAACCGATACCAGCGAGGCTCCAAGTGACGTCAGCGCAGTTCCGCAATTGACTCCATTCTTCACAAGGTAATACGGGAGCTTACTTCTTTTCACTTTTAATGCACATTTCATTATTTAAAAACATAAAACATTCGCCACTATGCCTGAGTGACTAATTCAAAGAAAAGATGATTGCACTCACTACGAGTCAATCCCTTCCGCTTCCGCTTCACATACTACAAGTAGATCCCTTCCCGATAGCGTATAGCTAGGATCGTTTCTTCCATCGTTGCTGGAGTCTTGTCTGTGACTTGGCTTGCCATATCGGAGCAGAAGGATCAAAAATAAAATTCCTGCTACGAGTCCCAAAAGAAGTGGTAGGCCGCCAAAGACAGAATGGACAAAATTAGGAAAAATGCCCAGAACTGTTTCGAAGGGTGTTAACAGTCCCGAAAAAATTGTCTTAAATACATGTGGGATGCCACTGGTATCTTACATATTTAGGATTTGGCTTAGCATTTCTCGAAATGAACGGGACAATTTGTTGATAAAAGGCTATGTATCTCTGCCGTTGTCCTTACAACTTGCAGATCATACGTTTCTTTTGATGACGTTAAGGGCACAGTTGTCTGTAAAAGAACAGACTTCATTCTGCTTAAAGTATCAATTCGAATAGAAGAGATATTCAAAGAAGGCCAAATTGTTGCCTCCGTATCTGGAGTGCTGTTTGGATACAATACTTGCATACAGCAAGTGACCATGGAACTCACGCTGACGAGATAGGCTTTCCCTGGCACCATGCCACAACAGCTGTGGTCCACTATTAGAATATAGCTCCCGTTAGAAAGCCGTCTAAAGAATGGCCCTATTCGTGTTGCAGGTGTGCCGTGCTGGTGACATGAAAGGTTATTTGAAGTCCCCTCACAGGCCCCATGCAGGTTAATACCTTGACACAGAAGTATACCGCTTAGTGATCGTTTACAATTGTTACCACTAAGAAATACATTCTGTTTCTTTTCACTGTAACATGTGTGTGTGTAAGGTAATTTCCATGATGACTTGATGTACCCTTTACCCAACCTTTCATACTGGCCCGCTGGTATATACTCTTGGCAGTATTTAAATTGGAAAGTTGTTATCGGAATTGTAATTATTCCGTGTATTATCCATTCAATGACAGGTCTTTCTGACATTGTCAATGGTAATCTCTCAAGTTTTTCAATGCTCAGAATCGTATAGTCTGCTCCTTTTTGTGCCAAACTGATTTGTGTATCAGTAAGGTTAAAGATAGAGAATAATGACGTTGTGTTGATTAAACACCAGGGCACGTAGCCTGAACGCAGATTTTGCAACGTCCAGCCAAGCTGTACAATAGAACGTAATTGGGACTGACCGTGTTGTAACATTAGTAAGTCCTGCTCTATTATATCAATAGCAGATGATACAATACTGTCCAGTGAATATATTCTGGAGGACAGAGTCATTAACCCATTGTCCACAACAGAAAGTGATTTTTCCAAATTAATACGATCAATTTCTCGTATTTTTTCTGCTGTTTCAATTTGCATTACTTTCCAAGCTTCGTTGTACGCAGCGTATATATCGGCCGCTATGAAATGTTTTTGACGCTGTTTGCGTGGTCCCATTATGAAATCACACAAGTCAGCACCGTCTTTAAGTAAAGTCAAGTGTTGCTTAATTTCAGCCAGTGTGGATTTCTGTAGCCATTTGAGGCAGAGTTTCCCTACACTGTATGTTGTGACTATCCCTGGATGTTGTCTCTGGGAGTATCTAGGGTCTGGCCTGGTCCCTTTTAACCCCTGTAACTTGTTCAGGAATCTATCTTGACAGTTATTTGTGTCTGTGGGCCAGATCAACCATTTTTTCCAATCAGGATGTGTTCTGTTTTGGTTAAAAATATGGGAAACGTCTATCTCAACATCTGTAGTGCTATTACTGTCAGGTGTTGGCTTTGGAATAGACGGTTTGTTTAAATCTTTTATCTTGGCTAGGCGAAGACAAGTAGTCTGTTGAATGGTATCATTCAAGAATATTATTTGTTCTGGGATCATGCAGGCTCTAAATAATGCTTCTAAAGCATGTACCTGCCAATCTTTGGTACCCCAGATGTTTTTTGTTTCAATGTTGTTTTTCCACAATTCAAAACCAAATGTAATCATTTTTTCATAAAATGTTTCCGAATAGATCAATTTAGCATTTGTCAGCATTGTTTTTACCCCTGTCTTATTTAACAGTTTGAAATAAAACGTTTCAGCATCACTTGTGTTAAACCATGAGAAATATGGGAATTTCTCGAAAAATGTTTTCGAACTGCTTTGAGGTGGAGTTGCACAATGTTCCCCTTGATTATAATTAAAAATATTTCTAGGCTGAGCAGATTTATGCAAATAGTGATGTGCAAAGTGATTATAACAATACATTTCTTCATAATTTGACTAACCCTGTAAGTAATCATGTTCTGTAAATTTTGCTGACATTACTAAATCTGACATCATATCATTAATACTTTCAAAGTCCCAATCATAAGAGAATGTACTTGGTTTTACAAAGTCACTTAATGAAACCTTGAACTGATATGGATATTTCAAGAGCTCAACCGGGCCATAGATTTCATAATCCGTTTTTCCCATGCTACCCCACCGGGTATTGGATTGGCTGTGACATTCACCGATGATAGTTCTCTTTTCTCGATGTGAGATGACTTGTGAGGCTTTAGGACCAAGTTGATGTTCTGACTTGCTGTGTCCATTGTACTGTATTTTCCTTCAATGAATTTTCCCAAACAAAGAACCATGATGAACCAAAGCAGGAGGAAAAGTGCACCTAACACAATCCAAAATTCAATCCATGGAGAAATCAGATAGGTTTCTTTGAGTTGATGTAGAAGTTCAGTTATTGTGTCTTTAAAAGTTTTTGTTGCTGGCGTTTCTTCCTGTTCGCTTGGATCTTCAGAAAAGTTATCGAAATTGATGAAGTAGCCAGACGCAGTTCTGTCAATTGTTGGAATCGCTTCCGGATTTTTAGTTGCTTTTTCATTTTTTGTTTCATTAGCATAGTCTGAGGCTACATCGTTGTAGACTGGTGTTTCTTGACGAACTGTTGCAATTTGGGTTTCAAGAGGCACAAGTTCCATGGCATTGTTGCATAGTCCTTTTTTATTCACTGCAGGTTTATCAAATGTGATTAGTCTCTCAGTTTGAACCTCTTGTATTGTAGCAAGTTTTGGTACTCTGCTATTTCTTGGGAGTCCACTGGGCCTACTACTTATTATTGGCCACATGATTGTGGTTTTACCAGGTCGATGGATACAACTCGGTTCTTCGTTTTTATCCAGCAAGGGGCGGTAGTACAACTGATCTCGTTCCGCTGATAGCTAAGACAGGTACTACTTTTCTGTAAGAAGGCCCAAATTCCTTCTTTACCGCGATCTTCTCTCTGACCAGATCCCCAATCTTTGGAATCCAGGCAGGCCTTGCTGGGACAGGTGGTTTATCTTCAGTGGCTGTTGGCTGCTGTTTTAACTTTACGTTGCTCAGGCCTTTTCTTGTTTCATTTAAGTCCTGTAAAATAGCCAAACGATCTTTGATATCAAAGCATTTTTCTTCTACCACTGAAGTCTGACTATCGAGGTACTGAATATGCATTCTAGTCCCGAACAATAGTTCGTACGGACTGAAACCTTTCAGAGAATTTCTTGGCAGATTATTAAGACTACGTTGGACACTTGTTAAATGTTGAACCCACCCATCACCCGAACCTAATACCCTCGACGTTATAGATTGCTTTATGTCCCGGTTTTTTCTTTCCACTATCCCATTTCCCTCAGGATGGAAGGGACAAGAGTACCGCAATGCATGGTCATGGCCCCCTTATAAGCTCGAGAGCTAAAAGCAGGACCCTGGTCAGAATGTAGCATGCCAATTGCGTATGTGCCGATATGGACTCGCAAATCTTTTATATAAGTTCTGGCGTCAGCCGAGCGCTTGGGTCTACATTTTAAGTGAATCTAGTCTTAAACATAAATGGGACGCATTTCTCCTATTGGATTTTTGCGTATAGATAGCCTTATGCTTTCTAAAAGAAGGGTCCTGCCATTACTCCGGCCGGTTCGCCACTGCGATCTCTGTTGCAGTTTTGACAGCCCATCGCAAATTTGTAGTTATGCAGGCTCATCCCCGGCCACCAGTATTGTGATTGTAATTCTTTCAGAGATTTCATGATCTCCTGGTGCCTTAGACCTAATCCCATATGTGCTTCTTGAATCAAGAAGATTCTCCTGTTCGTGTTTGGAATCACTCTATCCCCCACTCCAGGGATTCGAGCAAAAGGAACGGAGTTTGCATCAATTATGTATGTATAATTGAGTGGATAGTTCACAGGTAATGCTGCACAGTTGCCTTTTGAAGACGTTTTTACCGCCAGCATGGTTTCCCCGTCTATGTATTTTTCTGAACGCTTTTTTGTGGCTACGGAAGCCGAATTAGTTGCTACCGCTGTGGCTGTGTCAGCCAATGAATTCCCTGCAACGTGAACGCCATCACGTTGATGACTCAGTGTATGTATCACGTGAGTCTTTCGTAGTTCTTTCTGCAAAAGAACTACCTGTTCCCAAAGCCTTTTATGCTTTATTGTGGCACCTGTTTCATCTTTGTAATCGTTTTGAACCCAGTTCTGCATGTCCTTATTGTAAGACTTGACGCAGTAATGCGAATCGCACACTATTAGTGTGGGGAATTCGCGATCAGCATTTTCAAGCGCCATCTTTAAAGTTCTTATTTCAGCTCGCTGAGTTGAGCAATTTCTGAGTGATTCAGTTTTTGTGACTATTGGTCTGAATTTACCAAAGCGCCAGCGACCTTTAACAATCGCGCACGCTGCGTTGCAGGATTGTTCCTCTACATCGTAATAATAATAATAATAATACTGTATTTTCTATAGCGCGAACAGCTACCTCAACTAGGAGGTGTCCCGGCGCTGGGAGAGCAAAACAAAGCCAGACTGCCTGGTAAGTGAGCAAAGTTAACGATCCAGTGAAAATAACCAAACCTTGAGCTGTTTCCTAAAGCTCTGTTCTGACGGGGCCCTTTGCAAATCAGGTGGTAGGGTGTTCCACAGTCGAGCCGTGTTAGCTGAAAAAGTCCGACCACCCAGTCTTGCCCTTTTGACTCGTGGCACACTCAGTAAAACCTGATCATTCGAACGAAAAGAGCGGGTCTGAGTGTATCTAGGGAGTCGTTATCTCAGATAATTAGGGCATGAACCGTGCAGAGCCCTAAAGGCCAGTGTAAGAGCTTTCATTTTAATCCTGCTGGATATCGGCAGCCAATGCAGAGAACGAAGATGGGGGGAGACGTGCTCTTTAAACGGTATATGCTTCAGCAGCCTAGCCGCCGCATTCTGTACAGTTTGCAGCCGTTGGGTCAGATATTTAGGAAGACCCATATACAGGCCATTGGCATAGTCCAGCCTCGATGTAATTGTGGCATGGATCACCGTTTTCCGACAGCACTCAGGCAGTAGTTGCAAAATTTGTCGGAGGTTCCTCATTTTACTCAAGCAGCATCCGGTGACTTGCTGGATTTGAGTCGCGAAAGAAAGATTATCGTCCCATTTTACTCCAAGGTTCTTTGCCCAGTGGCTGGGGGAGGGGGGGTCCCCATCTCAACCGGCCACCATAATTCTGCCGGGGGGGGGGTGCTTTTGCCAAAGAAGATCACTTCCGTTTTTCCTGGATTCAATTTCAACCTATTTTTATTCATCCAAGTTGCCACATCTTGGAGGCAGCCCTTAAAACGCGCAAAGGCCACCTCTGACACTTCTGAGTAGGGGAAAACCAACTGGGTGTCATCCGGGTATGATATAGCGGTGACTTCCCAGTTGGCAATGAGTGTAAAAAGTGGGGCAAGATAGATATTGAATAGTAGGGGGCTTAAAGCCGACCCCTGTGGGACCCCACAGCTCAACGCCCTGCGTCTCGAGGAGCATTGGCCTAGTGCAACCTTCTGTGTTCTATTCCATAAATAGGACTGCAACCAGCCAAGTGCTTGATCACGCAGCCCAATTGCTGTAAGCCGATGTACCAGCCTATCATGATCCACGGTATCAAATGCGGCCGATAGATCCAGGAGCATCAGCATAGCCGACTCTCCTGAATCCAACGACCATCTTAGTAACTCGGCCACTTCAATCAGCGCCGTCTCAGTACTGAAACCGGGCCTGAACCCTGACTGGGTTTCATGTAGTATATTGTTTGCCTCAATATGGGCATTTAGCTGACGCTGGATTAGCTTCTCCAGCATTTTTCCGGGGGCTGCCAGCAGGGAAATAGGACGAAGATTATTCAAATCCTCCGGGTCTCCATTTGGCTTCTTTTTTAAGGGTAAAAGGGTGGCATGTTTCCAGCCCTCTGGGAACTCCCCAGTACATATGGAGGTATTCCAGATGTGCTGCAGAATTGGCACGATCAAATCTGCCAACAGTCCCCATACTTTGGGAGGGCAGGGATCTTCGGGCGAGCCTGATTTACAGCGGAATATTTCTTGCCTCACCATATCCAATGGGATTAGCTGAAATTTCCCAAGGGGGGCTGTCAGCGAGCCCTCGCTCCCTATTTCCTCTTTGACCGTAGGTATGGGCGGCCCGAAAGAATCGTAGACTTTCTGTATTTTATTAGCAAAGACGAGAGAGATTTTGTCACAGAGTGTTATGGATGGGGGGATCTCTCTCTCAATGCAGCGTGGTTTAAAAAAGGACCGAACAATTTTGAAGACTTCTTTGCTAGAATGCTCTGCCTGTTGGACAGAAGCCGCAAAGTAGCTTTTTTTTGCCTTTTTAATCAATTTATGGAAAGATCTAATAGCATCTTTATATTGTATTTTAGCTAAGGGGCAATAACCCAACCTCCAGAGTCTCTCCAACTTTTTACAGGCTGTTTTTTCCTGCCGTAATTTGGCGGAAAACCACGGGGCTGTGGGCGATTCTCTCTGCGACATCATCCTCTTAGCTGGTGCCACTTGTTCCACCATATCTCCAATCCATTGTTTTAAAGCCAGCGCATCAGCGTTTACATTATTAGTAAATTTGGGCGGAGCTTGCGCCAGAATAGGGCCCATAATATCCGGGGTAAGGTTTTTCCATTGCCTCTTGAGATACGAGCGTTTGCCCTTAATGGGCACTACGCCTTCTACCACAATTGAGAAGGGAATAAGCCAATGATCTGACCAGACCAATGGCTGTGCTTCTTCCATCAATATATCCTTAAATGTGGCAAAGATCAGGTCAAGTGTGTGCCCTGATCTATGTGTGGGTCCTTTATTCTGAAGAATCAGATTCGCCGCACTTAATGAGGCCACGAATTGTTCTGCCTGTGAACTTTCTGGCTATCAATGTGGATATTAAAATCTCCTACAACTAAGAAATGGTCGTGCTTCAGCGAGCTTTGGGCAATAGCATCAATAAGTCGCAAAGTGCTACTGTCTGAGCAGTCCGGGGGACGATAAACCACCAGCCCGGCAATAGCCAATTGAGGATTGAGAAGGAGGCAGAAATATAGACATTCCACCCCGGGGATTAGAACTGGCGAGGCGGATGACAAGGTATAGCAGTCCTTGCAGATTAAGGCCACGCCTCCTCCTCTCCTACCATCCTCTCGATTAGAAAAATACATAAAAAAGCCTTCTGGTACTGCTAGAGCAATGGCTGTCAAATTCTGCTCGTTCAACCAAGTCTCAGTTAGGAACAGGGCATCCCATTCCTGGCTCTCTAAGAGTAGCCAAATATCAGTGCTATGCTTGGGCATCGATCTACAGTTCAGAAGTCCCGTTCTGAGACCTTTGCCCGGCTGATCAATATATGCCTTCGCTATGGCCTCTTGTGGAGGGTCGGCCATATCCCACCCTCTTCCACAGTCTGGGCATATAACCGACTCTGAGAACGATTCAGGATCGAGAGAGTGGGTTTTGCACGGCCCTGTTAGATCGAAGGCCAGCAAGTCTTGCCTAGACCAACTGATCCTGACAGGTTCGGACCCCGATGGGGCAGCATAACTGGCCTTGGCCGCAGTCCGGCCGCGGACGGGCTGGACTTAGGCGCGACTTCGGCGCGCCATCGTCACGCCCGCTGCGCTCGTCCGCTGCGCGGCCGGATGCACATTGACTCTAGTAGAGCCTAGCCCGGAAGTGATGCTGTGGGTGGGAGGAGTCGTGTCCCTCCGCTCAAGCGGCACACAAAAGCCGTGGCAGAACGGGGACGGACCGGGACACTACAAGGGGCCAGAAAGATCGTACAACCAGCCTAACAGTGTATGTATCCCCGCAGATGAAATTACATGCTCCCGCCAGAAAATAAGTTTTTTTAAAATTGCACACGCTACTGGAGTTGTCAAAGTCACAGTACACGTAAAAAAATAAACACAAAGCAGTTTTTTAAAATGAGGCTTTCCACAACACACCGCCCAGCGCCTTGCTCATGCTGCTCTCACCAAGCGCGGCGAAATTGAAGGCACCTTTTAAAGGCTGTATGCTGTGGGTGGGAGGAGTCGCGTCCCTCCGCTCAAGCGGCACACAAAAGCCGTGGCGGAACGGGGACGGACCGGGACACTACAAGGGGCCAGAAAGATCGTACAACCAGCCTAACAGTGTATGTATCCCCGCAGATGAAATGACATGCTCCCGCCAGAAAATAAGTTTTTTTTAAATTGCACACGCTATTGGAGTTGTCAAAGTCACAGTACACGTAAAAAAATAAACACAAAGCAGTTTTTTAAAATGAGGCTTTCCACAACACACCGCCCAGCGCCTTGCTCATGCTGCTCTCAATGTTGTGCAAATCTGTCCATGTAGATTACACATGTGTACTGTTCGAGAGGCAGAATTTTGATTGGCAGAGGATATTCTTCTTCATATTCTAGATTTTCTAGTTTTTTCATTTTCGGGTCAAAATAGTATTTCACGTCTTCTGCACCAAGAGAATTTTCCCATTGTATCCATTTTGGATCTAATGCCACCTTAGTCAAATTGCGTGGGATTGTTAATGCCTCATAGGCTGATTCTGCTGTAAAAACAGTTATCCTTTCAGGTACGTGAATCCGCATCTTCCTGGGAAGACTCGGATTACAAGGTTGCGTATGTTTTCGCGTGTTTGTAATTTAGTTTTAGCTAACAATAATAGCGCTACAAGGCCTTCGGGTAGTAATGCACTTTACAAAACCCACTTTCATTTCATTTCATTTCTAACATGTCTGTTTGCAATGATCTTAAAATTTCTGTGTGTTTCTGAGTCCAATTGATTGGTTTGAAATCAGGTTTTATTAATTCATAGAGAGGTTTAACCCTCTCAGCATAATTTAGAATGTATGTTCTTCCGAAATTCAGGAAACCTAGAATTGATTGTAAGTTCTTCAGCGTTTTTGGTGCTTGGAGTACAGCGCACTTCTCTAAGAAGTTGTCTGCTAGGCTTTTGCCTTCACTTGATAATTCATATCCTAAAAACAGGACAGTTAGATGGGCAATTCGTGACTTTTTAAAGTTGAATTTGTAACCCTCATCTGCGAACCCAAGTATTATGGTGTTCACTCTTTTCAAGTGAGTATCCAGGTCATCATCTGTTAGATAGATGTCATCGACATAGGATAATGCCTCATCATCATATATTTGTAGTAACTCTGTTACTCTTGCTGAGAATAATCCTGGGCTATTCTTGAATCCCTGTGGGAGTCGACAGAAATTTTCCTGTGACCCCATTATTGAGAAAGCGGTCAAATACCTGCTTTCAGGTGCAATGTTTTGACAAAAGAATGCATTAGAGATGTCTAATGTCGTTTTGTATTTTTTACGCACGATGTTATTCATTAGTGCTGCACTGTGTGAGTTTTGTACTGCAAATGTTTTGCAACATGAGTTAAGATGTCTGTAGTCAATACATCAATAGCCCCACTATTGCAAAATTACAAACTTGACCTCTTTGAAGATATCAATTCAGCTGCGTCGGAGTTGTCCAAGGCTATCGGGGCAGCGGTCGATGTGCTGGCTCCTCGCGCCTCTTGTTACTCTGCGAGAGAGAAACCTTCTGCACCCTGGTTTACGGAGCCTCTTAGGCTCTTGAGGCAAGGGTGCAGGAAGCAAGAAAGGCTTTGGCGAACAAGCTGGAACCTGAAGGAGAGGGATAAACATAAATTACTCCTCAAGGAGTACAAGTTGGAGATTATCAGAGTTAAGCAAGATTACTTTGCTAACCTGACCATGACTCTTTCCTCTCCCAGAGATCTTTTTAAAATAGTGGACTCGCTCTGTACGTTACAGACCCAGGACCCTGTTCAGGCTCCCAAGAATTTTGTGACAAGATCGCTGGATTCTTCCATTCGAAGATTGCGGATATCTACCAGAATCTTGAAGCACACAGATCTGTTACCTCTCCCCCTCCTGTCCCCTTCCCGCTGCTCCTGAAGGAAGTCCCTGCCATCACCCCCAAGAATCTGTCAGAGTTTCCGCCTCTATCCTATCAGGAACTTGACCTGCTTTTAAGTAGGACAAGGTCGGGATCCCCACTGGATCCATGTCCCCTTAAAGTCCTGAAGGAATGTAAAGACTCCCTGCTCCCTTTGCTACTAGAACATCATGAATAGGGCCATGAGAGAGGGCACCTTTCCATCTGAATGGAAAAATGCGATAGTCAAACCTCTGTTAAAGAAATCAACTCTTGATCCAGAGGTGCTCAAGAACTATCGCCCCATTTCCTTGCTCCCAGCACCTGCTAAGATGCTGGAGACGCATCTTAATCAACATCTGGCGGCATTTCTTGACTCCTCTGATCTCTTGGACCAATCCCAGCATGGCTTCAGGAAGCACCACAGCACCGAGTCTGCCCTGACGGTCGTATTGCATAACATCCGTATGGAGGTAGACCAGGGACATTCCACCGTCCTGGTCCTTCTAGATCTCACGGCCGCCTTTGACACCCTATCTCCCTCGGTGCTAACATCTCGCCTGAGGGAGATAGGGGTGGAAGGAGCGGCCCTGAGTCTGTTGGCCTCCTTGCTCGACCAGAGGGTACAGAGGGTGATGCTGGGAGACTTTCTATCTCCATCCCGACCTGTGCAAGGTGGGGTCCCTCAGGGGTCGGCAATAAGTCCGACCCTGTTTAACATCTACGTGACCCCACTTGCCAAGTTTGTTAGATATTTTGGGATGGAAGTAAATGTAAATGTAAATGTACAGGAATTTATATAGCGCAAATCACCGAGCGGTTTCTAAGCGCTTGCTTAGGGAACCCGTCCTGGTATTCCCCTGTGAGATAACCCCGGCAGGGTATCCGCAAGGTGAAAGCCAGGCATCCCGCCGCGAGGGGCCGTTGTGGAGATTAAGCAAGCTATTGCCCAGAGTCGCAGAGTGTGAACCCGTGAATTGAGTAGGCACCGGAGCGAGAATTGTCGAGTCCATGGACATTTTAGGACTCAAGACCCCGCCAAGCCGGGAATTGAACCCTGGTCCTGGGCTGACCTCTGCTTCCAGGTCTGCCTCCTCTAACCAGTGAGCCACACTTCTCCCAGTAGTCTCCTATGCAGATGACACGCAGATCTTGGTGTTCTTATCCCACCCTGATGGCTCGTCCCCGTGCAACTTTAGGAACTGCATGCAAGCAGTATCACAATGGATGATTTACAATTCATTAAAGTTGAACGGTGAGAAAACAGAGATCTTGGTGTTCGGCCCCAATAAAAACATCTGGTCACCTGAATGGTGGCCGCCCTCGCTGGGATCCTGCCCTACTCCCACGGAGTCGGCGCGAAATTTGGGAGTAATGATTGATCCGGCCCTCTCCATGACTTTGCAGGTAAACATTACCTGTCCCCGAGGCGCGGAAACAAGTGGGGGTAGCACTCGTCGCTTCGCGACTCGATTATTGCAATGCCCTATACATTGGCATGAATAAGAGCCTAACACAGCGTCTTCAGACCGCCCAAAATGCGGCGGCCAAATTCGTTCTGGACGCACCCAGACTAGCGTCCTCAACAGCTGCTAGGAAAGCCTTACATTGGCTTCCTATAGAAGCGAGGATCACCTTTAAGGTGCTCTGCCTGACTCATAGTGCTCTCTCCGGAAATGGTCCGGGAGGAGTCAAGAAAATGTTGGCCCTCTATGTCTCGGGCAGACTCCTGCGTTCTTCTTCAAAGAATTTGCTTGTGGTTCCTCGTTTCCGTAAGAGCAGATGGGGCGGTAGGGCCTTTTCCACAATCGCCCCAAAGCTGTGGAATACTCTCCCAGGTGAAATTAAAACTCAGCCCTCTGCTCTACGCTTCCGAAAAGCACTAAAAACCTGGCTGTTTGCAAGGGCGTACTTGTAGTTTTGTCCTATTTGCTTTCTGGATTTTTCTGTTAGGCGCCTTGATGCCCTTGGGCTAAGTTGCGCGTTATAAGATTCTTTTCATTTCATTCTTTTCATAGTCCAAAACTAGACAATATGAATCGTCTGGCTTGGAGACAGGAAACAAAGGATTGTTCATTTGTGAGGTGCATGTTTCAATCACCCCTTGGTATTCAAGTTGATCTAAGATCTCCCTGACTTGCTTTTTAGCTTCTTCTTAAATTGGGTACTGCCTTTGTGCAGTTGGTTGACATTTTAACTGGATTTTGTGAGGAGGAGAGTCCTCATCCCATCCTATATGATTTTTATATAATGCAGGAGCTTGGGCTACTGCCCTTTTTCTTGCATATGTATATTTTCTTTGAATTGGAATATGATTTGAGAAGGCAGGCATAATCATTTGTTCGCCATGAGGGCACTCCCTGACAAACTCTGGTGGCCAGTCTTTCTCAGCTAAAAGAATGTCATAGCCTTTCGAAAGGTTATCCCAAAAGAGACCCCTTACTTTCCTAGTCTTATCTCCCTCTATACGTAATTTTATTTCGTATATTTTATGAGGTTTGCTAACTCTGGTATCTGCAGTTTCCACCTGAATGTATTCATTAGTGTCCACTGTCTCCAGAAGATTCATCAAGATCTTGCGAGCTATGGTCACTTCTGCTGCGCTGTCTAGCATTGTCTGTGCCCACTCTCCGTTTTTCAGTTGTGTCCTCAGTATCCTCGGCATGTTTAATTATTTTAATACTGGCTACTTTCTTTCTTGGAAATTGTAATTTTTTACTTTGATGAGCAGGTTCCTTGTCTTTGGACTTGACGTGCTCTTCCCTGTGTTCTGACCGTCCTCTTCTTTCCGATTTCTGTGAGGAAGTCTGAAAAGATCGAGAGGGACGTGTATCAATATCTTGATATCTATCAGGTATTTTCAAATTATCCCTATTTCTAAGGTTGTATCTTTTCTCAGAGGGCTCCCTCTGGGGAGACTTGTTTCCTTGGTCCGGAGATCTTTCTCTCCTTCGAGGTGACCTTCCTCTGGACTGGAATCGGTTTTCTTTGGGAGTGGATTGTTTATTTCCATCTCAACTCTTTTTTGGAGTGTTTAGATTATTATTATTTATTTTTTTTGAAAACTTTTTATTGATTTTATAACACAAACACAAACAACTTGCAAGGAAGAAGAAAAAGAGACATCAATATACACAACATTGCATTACATGGTGTTGGGGCGGGAAGGACAATCCAATGAGCGTTCGTTCTATCGAGGAAGAGTTACACAGTGGGGGGGGGCCAGAAGAAACAAATTGCAATCAGTATACAATAGTGTGTGGAGGAACCCTCGGGTTACGGGGACATAGGTGCAACATCAGGGTCAGGGAGAGGAGAGGCACATATATCACCACGATAAGTGTTCCACTGAGTCCATATCTTTCCCCATTTCCGGGGGGTACCACGAGAAATATACACAGTTTTTTCTCTGAACATGCACCAGTCCATGTTTTGTTTCCATGTCTGAAGTCTGGGCGGGCCCTGAGCGCCCCACAATTGCGCAATGTCTCTTTTGGCAATCATGTTGCCCAAGGTCACCCACCGAAGCTGCGCCACGGAGTAATCATTCGGTTCCCATACGTTCAGCAGGCATCTCCTAGCTTCCGGCACCGATCGCACCCCGGTAACCTCACTCATCACCTCGTGCACACGGGTCCAGAATCGCACTATCTCAGGGCACTCCCAGATGATATGTAAAAAGGTGCCCAGGAGACCACAGCCACGCCGACACAAACCATCCACAGAGAAGCCCATATGCACCAAACGGGGACCAGTGACATACACTCTATGTAGGATTTTAAGTTGCACAAATCTAAGGCGTGCCTGGATGGCCACCTCTTTAGGGGAGGAGATCGCCGCCTGCCAGTCCTCATCGTCCAGCTCCAGCCCATCACCAGTCCAGACCTCTCTAAGTCGAGACAGGAGGTCAGACCTGGAGTTGATTAACTTTTTATAAATAAGCGAAATCGTACTATCAGGAACATGTCCGTCCAGTACCCTGTCCTCAAGCGGGGACGACTCCGGAATCTCCACACCCGAAGGGAAGACCGAGAGCACCGCGTGGCGGATCTGTGCATAGCGAAAGAATTCGCGATCGCTCAAAGCGTACTCGGTTTTCAATTCCTCAAACGTCTTCATTCTCCCCTTAGTCCAAACATCATCAATCCTGCTGATACCAATCAAGTCCCACCTATCAAACCCCCGGGACTGCCAAAGTGAGCCAAGTCTATCAGAGGCGTACAGGGGGGTGGCACGAGTCAATTTATCAGTCCACCCAAGCGCCATGGAAGCATGTCGCCATACCTGGACGGCCGTCCTAGTGGGGCCCGTCACGTTGCGAGGGGTGAGTTTCGAGTAGAGGGCTCTATTGTAGTCGCCCCCCGGTAGCAACCATTTGTCCATCGCGAAGGCCGGATTCGGCAAAGGGCCATACATGCAATGATTTATTGCCCCCAGTTGAGACGCCCAATAATAGCGACGAATATCAGGCAAAGCAATTCCACCGTCGTACCACAGGAGCGACAATTTAGCAATGGCAATCCGGGGCCTACCCCCCCACACCAGTCGTCTCTGTAAACTCTCGACCTCACGGAAATATGTAGCCGGGACAACGTCAAGCGTGTTTTGCAATGCGTAGAGGAATCGGGGCAGTGACATCATCTTAAACAATGCCGCTCTACCCAGGGGAGAGAGAGGAAGTTTCCCCCAGGCGACCACATCCGCCCGAAGGCGCTGAAGAGGGGGCAGTAAATTACGGTCGAACCGCAGTGCAGGGCTCAGCGAGATAAAAATGCCCAGATATTTAAATCCATCTTCCACAATCGCGATAGGACAGCCGCTTGGCAGAAGGGGGGCGGTACCCGACAGGACGTATACACAGGACTTCGACCAGTTGATGACAAGACCTGAGTTTTTGCGGAAGGACGTCAAGACATCAAACAGCACAATGAGGGATTTACGGGGTGATGTAAGATAAAGCAGAATATCATCAGCGTAGAGAGATACACGGTCCTCAAACTCCGAATTCCATCTAATGCCCTTCAGGGACGGTTCCCACCGCAACCAGGCCGCCAGCGGTTCCAAGGCAAGAGCAAACAACAAGGGGGACAGGGGACAGCCCTGTCGCGTCCCTCTGCTCAGTGCAAAGGGCGCAGAGACCCGACCATTGACCACCACCTGGGCCATGGGACCGGCGTAGAGCAATTTGACCCATCGAACGAAGTCCGAACCGAAACCAAACTTAGCAAGAACCGCCCACAAATACGGCCATTCTATTGTATCAAACGCCATCGTAGCGTCCAAGGACGCCAAGATGGCGGGCTCACGCAGCGTCTCAGCCCGTGCCAGAACTCCATGCAACCTTCGGAGGTTAAGCGCCGTGTTACGATGCGGTATAAAGCCGGATTGATCAGGGTGAACCAGGTCCCCAATAACGGACGCCAAACGTGTCGCCAGCAGCTTGGCCAGGATTTTAGGTTCCGCATTAATCAACGAAATGGGTCGAAAAGAGGCGCAGCGATCCCGAGGTTTACCATCCTTGTGGATGACAACAATAGTGGCCAGCCTCTGGTCTGGCGGGAGAAACCCCACCTCCAAAGACTCAAGAAACATAGAGCGCAAATGAGGAGCTAGCGAATCCGGGCGCAATTTATATAGCTCAATGGGGAGCCCATTAGGGCCCGAGGCCTTGCCGGATCGGACCGAACGGACAGCAGCGGCAATCTCGTCCACAGTAGGCGGAGCATCCAGAGCATCCCTATCAATATCAGACAATCGGGGAAGTGCAATATCACGCAATAACAGGTGGGAGTCCTGCTCCGATCGATCAGACACCTGGGAGTACACCTCGCGGAAATAATCGGCAAAACATGCGACAATATCAACAGAGTCCGTACAACACTCTCCATTCTCCGCAACAATCACAGGGACGACACGACTCGCACTTTCCCTCTTATCCAGCCAAGCAAGCAGTTTCCCAGCCTTATCACCCACATCATACAGGCGTCCCTGCTGTTCCCGCCCCATTTCCTTAGCAGCTTCAGTGACCAGAGCTCTGTATTCATGTTGTTTCAACTCCAGTAGATGTAACCCCTCAGCGGTAACCCCAGATTCCAAGCCCTCCTCCAGGGCCGTGACCTCCCCCTCAAGTCGAACCGTCTCAGCACGGTTGGCCAACTTCACGCTACCAATCAATGAGAGGGCCTGGCCACGAATGACAGTCTTGTAAGCTTCCCAAAGTACACCAGGGGAGGAAACAGAGCCCACATTTTCCTCAAAATAACAATCGTGTGCTTTAACCAGCTCATCCCTGACCCTGGGGTCCTTCAAATACCAGGGGTTGATCGGGGCCACTCGGCCCGCCGAACCCTGCCATGCATCAACCACCAGCCAAAGCGGAGAATGGTCCGAGATACCCCGTGCCAGATGTTTAACTTCCCGTATGAGGGATGCATGGGCCGAGGGCAGCAAAACGTGATCTAGCCTCGAGAGACTACCATGAGCACCAGAATGATAGGTATATTGCAACTGTCCCGGGTGAAGCAACCGCCAGCAATCAGTGAGCCCCAACGTCTCCAGGAAGTCGCTCAACCAAGTCTGGGCCCTCGGCAGTTCCCTGGGAGGGTGACGATCAAGCATTCCCGAGACCACCGCATTAAAGTCACCCCCAACCAAAAGCAAACCCTCGGGGAGGCCCAGGATAAGTCCACTCAGATCAGCAAAGGTGGTGGCCTGGAGGCCCGGGGGCACGTAGACAGAAATCAGAATAAGAACCTTCCCCTCCCAGCGCCCCACAATGGCGGCATATCGTCCCTTATCATCCAATATGACATCATCAATGGCCAAGGGGAGGGAGGCCCGGACCAGAATGCCCGCCCCCCTAGAGCCCGAAGTGAAACCTGAGTGCGCCACAAGGCGATAACCACGCCTATTCAAAGCGTAGCACTTGTTGCCGAGCAAATGAGTCTCCTGCAGTAAGACAACATCTGGAGTCAAACTTTTCAGCAATTGTAACACCACCCTCCTCTTAATCCCATCCCCCAACCCGTTCACGTTCCAACACAATAACCGAAGTCCCCTACCCCCCATCCCCGTGCCCAGCCCCTCCCCGGCCCCACACCCAGATCAACTGCAAAAAACAGGAGAGCGCCTTTCCTTCGCCTTGCAAGTAACAAGAAAATTCAAACAAACAACCCAGCCCCCCCAACAATGTCAAAACAACTATACCCCCCACCCCGCACCCCTGCTGAAGACCAAAGAGCCCCATAAACTCGCAGTGTGCCTGTCGCCCAACCACCCAACTAATCTACGAAAAGAAAACCCAGGAGGAGAAAGGACCCGTCCACCCCCCACCCACCCCCAAAAAAGAGACTATTACTTGCAAACATTAAGAACACAGCATAGCACAGTTCAAAGCCAACGGGAAGGGTACGGGGTCAAAGTCAACAGTTACTCTTGCTCCGTCGGGCCACCTTCCGCCCGATCCGACTTGCCAGAGTCCTCAAAAGGTTCATGATCCATAGGCAGCGTGTCAAGCCAGTCACTCACAACCCCAGGATGGTCGAAGAAAAAAGTACAATCCTTATGTACCACCCGCAGACGGGCCGGAAAGAGCATGGCATACTTCATTGACCTTTCCCGGAGTCTCTTCTTGACCCCCTGAAACCCCAGCCTCTGTTTCTGGACCTGTTGTGTAAAGTCCGGATAGAAGCTGACAGTAGAGTTCTCAAAGGCAATGGGACCTGACTGCCGCGAAGCCTGCAGGATAGCGTCTCTGTCCCGGAAATGAAAAATCCTCTCAATGATAGGTCGAGGGTTAGCACCCGATTTAGGTGTGCCGCCGGGGATCCTATGTGCACGTTCGACAGCGAAAAACTTGCTGAGACCCTTGGGCGCCAGGTGGTTCAGCACCAGGTCTTCCACCAATAGGTCCGTCGAGGCAGCAGTCGATGATTCCGGGACCCCAATCAGGCGAATGTTATTGCGCCTGGCACGGCTTTCATAGTCCTCTAGGCACCCAGAGTAATAATCATTGGCTTTCCTCAGATTCCCAACTTCAGCCTGCAAATCAGAGACGTCGGTGACCAGGCTAGAGGTCATAAGATCCAAGGATTTGACCTTTTCGTTTGTCTTCGCCAAGTCCGCCCTGATCAGATTGACGTCAATCGCCACCGTATCCAGTTTGAGAGTCAAGGCCTCATATTGTTGCCCCAATGAGGCCTTCATACCAGTGATGGCGCCCATGAGATCTCGCAGCGAGGGCTCGTCCTCAATCGATGAGTCCTCCGGCATTGTCGTCGAGGTTTTAGCTGCTGCTCCCGGCGATCCCTTAGCTTGGGTGTACCGGTCCATAATGTTCGTTTGCAGAGCACTCCCTCGAACGCCTGGTTTAGGCCCGCGCTTCCCACCCTCAGGCTTGGTGGCCATCTTGGATCCTGGACCCGCACGGGTCGCCCGTTGACGGGTAAAAATGGTGACTGCGGTGGCAAATGTAGGACCAAAAGGGCGAAGGTGGTGCCAGTCTCAGATCTGGAAACCGCTACAGATCGGCAGTAGGAACGGAGAGACCAAGGGTGCAGGAGTGTCCGGCCGCCCACGGAGCCGACAAAGTCAGGTTAAGCTCCGGACAGAAATCGAAACCGAAAGCAATCGCCAGCCCACGCAAGTCTGGCAGTCCGTTGTTGTTCACTTACTGAACGGCAAGCGAGACAAGAGAGCGCGGGGCGTCGCCATGGAGCAGGCCTGAAAACTGTGACAGTCTGTAGCTCTGGACCCCGAAGTCCAAAAAAGTTCGTTGAAACAAATAAATGAGCAGTAGAACTATGCCAATAAACACCCGTCGTCTGAACCAGGATAAAGGACAGGATAGTCGATGGAGGTGGCGAGGGTCCGGGAGCCCTGTGCTCACGCGACCATCTTGGGTGCGCGCGAAGCTCCTCCTCCCCTAGATTATTTTTAATAAATATTTTTTCAGGATTTTCAGTTAGTTGGGGTTTTACTGGTTTCCCACCCAAACTATCTCTACCTAGTTCTTCATAGGATATTTCTATGATTCTGGCTAGTTCAAATGGCTGTTCTGCTATATCTGTTTCTTTCAATTTCTGGCGGATCGCCACAGATGCTGCTTCTCCTTTTATGTTGGCTAATAATATAGCCGAGACCTGCTTGAAGTCTTTCAGTAATTTCATACCCAGAGTTAAAGCAGGTTCTGGACCGTATTCATTTTGAATCTGTCTTAACACATCTGGTATTACCGCCATGGACGGAACACCATGTGTTTTTGTGTAAATGGAAGCAAAGACTGTGCCCCAAGTGTCACAGTCCTCCACATGTGGTGCAATCCCCATTGGAAGACAGATAGTCAGAATTCTGTGTTTCTCAGTAGGTGTAGTATCAGGAAATACTGCCTCTATTTGAGTGATATTTTGTGCTAACCAGAATGGAATTTGTTCCCGTTTTGTGGGTACTTTACCAAGACATGATTGTATGTTCTGTGGTGTAATTTTGTTTGTGTTCCCCTGATGAGGGGTCAGCTGTGGAATGTTAATTGCTGGTTGGACTGCTGTAGTCCGCATTACATATTGGACTAATTGTCTATGTATTTTAATCAGTTGTTTTAGCTGTGCTAAAAGTTCTGGTACTGACATTTTTTTGATGTCTGGATGTGGTGTGTAGCTGGCTACAACCGGCCACGTTGCTCCTGGTCTACCTAGTGGAGCGAGCCTGGTGATGTGATTGTTATGTTTTAGGGCGCCTTTAAACCAGAGCAGGTGCTCTTGGTAATTTAGTGGGATTTCAATCTCCTCGAAAGGAGTGTATTCATCTGGAGGTTCCTCTATTTTGTAATAGTGGAAGTCGTGTGTCACAGCATTTGCTGCTGGAAAGTGTATCCATGAATAGAATACCTCTGTCTGCCGATATTCATGGGCCTCTATCACGAATATGACTATACCACCTCGTGATGTCAGTCCATTTTCTATAAGTTTAATAGTTATAGTTCTTCTTACGTTGACCGGAATGAGTATAACATTCGGGTCATTCTGTTGGATAGTTGTGTCATCCAACAACAGTTGAGACGCTGTAGCATCTCTTTCTTCGTTTCCTTCAGGCATTTTACTGACTGAAAACTTTTTTCTTGCAGATCAAGTTTCAAGGAAACAAAGATTAGGTGCACAATATTTTGGAACACTGTATCCTTCAACGTTGACTAAACCAAAAACTTTACACAGGAATCTCTTCCTACTAAGTTCCGGCGGATTTTAACCTTTTACCCACTCCAGACGTCTTTTGGAGTATTTACGGGAAAAGGGTTCTGTGTGAAAAAGAACGACTGAGTTACTCTAACGTCTTGCGTTAGATTTATCGCCTTACCAAACGTTGGGCGCCATGTAGTGTAGTTCCTATATTCCCAATAGGCTCTGCGCATTGGAATAATATATTCAGCAGTGTAGACGTAGGACTGAGGTCGACTAGGTCTCTACTGACTATATTAGACTTAAGGTTTGCCAGCTAGCTCAGAGGTCACTAGAAACTTTCTCGAATAAACGAGGAGGAGTTTAACCTCCCTGGATAGACAAGAAGGGATTAGCTTCTGACAACCATAAAACATGACAACTTTGCTCCCTCAGAATAAGAGTGTATCTCTAGAGTCGTGTGAAAACAATAGACAGCTATTTCACTCAGTCAAGTGTGCATACTTAGTTTCACCAGAGTGCAGAGAAAAGAGAGACGGGCGTTTTCAATAAAAGGTGTTATTTATTGAGCAGTCTTCTTTCTCATGCAATAGAAATGAGTTGCCACAATTGCAATACTCATAGTAAAGTAAAGTGCGTACAGTAAAAGGAGTATTATGAAATAATACTGTAAAAGCATTGATATGGTTTCTAAGCCATATGATACTTTAAAATAGATAAAATATATACATACATATATACATTGACTAACGTACTCAACTGGTGCTTCTAAATACGCCTACCCCGGTGTACCTGACCTAAGCCTAATACGTGGGAAGGAGTAAGTAAGTAGCAGTTTAAGTTAAGTTGGTTTTGCCAAGGAATCTAAATCAAGAATTCTCTTAAAGGGTTTAGTCAGCTCCGTACCTGGATATTAGAAAGCAGGAGGTCTGGTATCTCTCTCTCAGGACTCGATATCCCAGTAACCCGCGAGGGTATCTGGAAACACCGGAGCTGGATTTCTCGGCAGGACAAAAGACAGCGTCAAAGAGGAGGGGCGGCGTCCGTGGGCTCTCGCATCAGCTGGGCCCTCGGGCAAGTAGATAGCCGCTCTGCTCCAAAACCACCACCCTGTGTTTGCTTAAGGCAACATTGGTATATTTATACCTGAAAGGTGCCGGGTTTTGACGTAAGGTTGGACATAAGACGTCAATGAAGATGTCACTAAGAACTGGCCGTTCTTAGAGTGCTCACAGGAGTTCTAGGACGAAATCAAAACAAAAGCAATGGGGAATTCTTAGGTTGCTGGAGGTTTGGTTTGTTTACAGAACTTGTTGTACTTTCTAGGAGCCTGGGGAAGTAGCCTTGCTTAATTTGGACAGCGTGGGCTATGACTAAATGTGGATATGATTCTTATGACTTTATAAGGATATTATTTATTATAACCTCATAAGGGCATAAATCAGGACTATCGAATTTAGGGTCCTAGATAGAACTACAACAGTGCTTCCGGTTTTACCTAACCATGCACTTACTATCACAGGGTAGTGACCTCACTGCAGTGTGGCTTCCATTTACCACCCGCTATTCTGCCCCCGGTGATTCCAAAACAAACATATAACAGGTACGAACAAGTTTGGTTAATACATAAAAATCAATATAAATTCAAATATACAAATGCAATTCAATTAACCAACTAACTACAACTAACTACCTATCTTAACTAAACCCTAACCATAGCTCTGCTACCAAAGTAATACTGATAGAGCACGGGCTCACCTGCCTGTTTTACCATACTCACCGGGGCCCATAAAAATCACATACACACTTTGAACAGGTGAACCTAAGCTTCTAACCAGATATTATAATTTTCCTTTTTAGGACCTATACCACTGACTTACCAATCCAAGCCACCAGTACCTAGAATCCTAAGCGATCAAAGGTGTTAGAATAATAGGCAGTAAATAACATTCGCATTTCATAAATAACCACAAACTCGGGAAAGGTTTAAGTTCTTTATCTAATGTAAATTCTTAAATGTCTGAAACCATAATAAATCAATAATTGCTCGATATGTTAGAGGGATGAAGATTGAAACAAAATATGCAATGAATTGGAAAGAAATGTCGGTAAGCATTTAAACATAGGGTGGTTAGAAAAGGGAAAACAGTACAATACAAACCCACACTTTATAGTTACCTAGAATGGTGTGAAGACCAACCCTGGCCACAGGCTGGGATAAAGGACAGAACCTCAAGATTGCAGGTGCCAGCAGGAAAGAACAGGTGCAGACCAGAATCAGGACAGGTACGGGCCAAATTGAATCAGGACAAGACCACCACAGGCTAAGACTGGCACCACAGCTAAAGTGCAACGCCTGCGTCACACCTTCTCTGCAGCCAACAGTCAGACCCCAATTACGTTATCGACCTCCTTCCCAGAACCCCGATTGGGTTATCGATTCTTCTGACAGAGTGCTCCGCCAGCACCTCTGCTCTCGATCACCTATTGAGTGCTTTGGGTGAGTGACAGTTCAGCTATTCCGACAAGTCGGACAATCTAACTAGCTAAGCCTACCCTAGTTATACCATTTTCCAAGGCAGTGTACCACCCCCCAATGTTGCAAATGTGTGAATCCCCAATTTTGAATGGACAAAAAGACGAGGAGAGGTCATCACACCATAATAATATGAGGTAACTTCCATTCTGTATTTAAATTAACGTTCCCTCCCATCATTTTATTTTCCCATGTATTTTTATTCCACCCGACAGTGAATGTATCAATAACAAATACAGTGTATTAACTATTTATTTATTTTTTTATTTTGAAAGTTTTCTATAGCGCTGGCCAGACCCGAGGGTATCGGAGTGCTTTACAACAAGATGAGGAGGAGACAAAAATAAATGATAAGGCAAGGAAAGAGGGAATACAGTAAAGGTTCAAATGGAAGCATTACAGAGTTCAGCTGACTGTCAGAGGGAGGCCGGTTGAGGGAGAAAAAGTTCAAAAACAGACTTTACAGTTCTCTTGGGTTTTCGCGGTGAGCCGATTGAGGTAGAGGGGATGAGGTAGCCTCAGGCGAGGCATAGAGGCGGAGGGGTCAGGAGGTGGTATTAAAGTCCAAGGAAGGCACGACTGGAGGTGGAGAAGTTCGTTTCGTGGTGTCAGCCGGGGGGCTGAGAATGGAATAGGTAGGAAGTGGCTGTGCAATGCCTCGTGGCTACCCGTGGGGGGAGCGCTGATGGGAGCCAGCCAGGAGGAGGCAAGAGCATCACGTAATTGCGTTCGGGAAGGCACGGTTGAGGTAGAGAGTTTTAAGGAGACTTTTGAATTTTGGAAAGGAGGGGGTGGTTCTGACGTTGATTGGGATGGCGTTCCAGACTTTTGGGCCGTTTCCAGCAAAAGAGCAGGCAGCAGTCTTTTGTTTACGCGTTTTTAAGGGAATGAGGAGGTGAGAGTTGGAGCTCCTGAAGTTTCTTGCTTGGCCGGCTTTCTTGAGTTTGGAGGCTAAGTATTCTGGTTTCTCTGTGTGCAGGGCTTTGTGAGTGAGGCAGGCCGTTCTGAAACTGGCTCGCATTTCAACTGGCAACCATTTCAGATCTCTGAGCGCAGGAGAGATGTGGTCAAATTTCTTGATTCCGGTGACCATTCTGGCTACAGCATTGAGGGTGGTTTTGAGCGTGACTAGGTGAGAGCGGGCAGTCCCGGAGAGAACTGCGTTCCCGTAGTCCAATCTGGACAACACCAAGGCTTGGGTTGCTTGCTTGAGGTCGGAGGAGGAGATGTGGGGTTTGATTTTGTTAAGGAGTTTCAGATAGAGGAAGGCGACCTTGGCGGAGTTCTTGATGTGATTGGACATGGAGAGTTTGTGGTCAAGGGTGATTCCCAGTGATTTGACCGAGGGAGCCAGGGTGGGATTTCCATTGAGGGCATCAATAGCTTTCAACCATTGAACAATTTGCGGGTTTTCTTCTTTGTTATGGATGAGGAGGAACTCGGTATTGCCCTGATTGAGTTTGAGGTGGTTCTTTGCTAGCCATTCTTGGACTTCATTGAGGGTATTGTTAAGTCTTTGAATGTCATTGAGGGAGGAGGTTTCCAAGTAGATCTGTGTGTCATCTGCATAGAGATGAAAGGGGATATTCGCTTTTTTCAGAATGGAGGTGAGAGGTTCCATATATATGTTGAAGAGTTGGGGGGAGAGAATGGCGCCTTGAGGAACTCCTCTGTTGACGGGAACGAGTTCGGAGGCAAAGGATTTGATTTTTACTCTTTGTGAGCGGTTTTGGAAGAAGGAGGAGAACCACTGAAGGACCACTTTCTCTGCGCCAGCCCGTTCATTGAGAGCTTTGATGAGAAGACTGTGGTCTACAGTGTCAAATGCAGCAGACAAGTCTAGGAGGATGAGGAGACAGCAGTGGCCAGCGTCGAGGGAGTGGAAGATGTCGTCCATGATGTTGAGGATTGCAGTTTCGGGGCTGTAACCTTTTCTGAAACCAGATTGGTGTTGGTCAAGCAAGTTTATGTTGTCGATGTGTTTGTTCAGTTGACGGAGGACACATTTTTCGAGGACTTTGCCAAGGAAAGAGAGATTGGATATGGGACGGAAATTGATCAGGTCGGTTGTGTCTAGGTCTGGTTTTTTCAGAAGAGGAGTTACTTGGCCGACTTTAAGGCAGTCTGGAATGGAGCCAGTTTTCAGAGAACTGTTTATGATTTGGCACCAAAGAGGAGCTAGGGAGAGTTTCTGCTCTTTGACCATTTGAGCGGGAATGGGATCGAGTTTGTGAGAGGATGGCTTGCAGAAGGAGATGAGATTGAGGATCTCCGATTCTGAGATGGGGTCAAAGGAGGACCAGGTTGATGCCGGGCTTTTTATTGAGGAGATTTCCCTGTTGGAGAGCAGTTTTTGTCAGGGGGAAGAAGGTTAAGGTCCAGGGAGAGTTTGATCAAGTTGATTTTTTCATTGAAGACGTTGGCGAAGTTGTCGCATAGGGTTTTTGAGGGCTGGATGAGACTATTCGTTGGCTTAGACATTTGTTTTTTGATGATGTCAAAGAGTTCTCTTGGTCTGTTTTTGGCTTGATCCAGTGCGGTGCAGAAAAAGTTGGATTTTTCGTTGTTGATGTGGAGTTTGTACTTTCTTCTTGCTGCTTTGAGTTTCTCGTAGTGGTTGGAAGAGGGGGCTTTTCTCCAGAGGCGTTCAGAGGCTCTGAGTTGTCTTCTTTCCTCATTAATGTCCTTATTGAATCAGAATCTGGAGGGAATGTTCCTGGATTTTTTCAGTTTCAAGGGGGCTAGTTCGTCAAGGATGGAGGCCATGGTAATGATGAAGCAAGTTTTCGCATATTACGCGACTTGCTTAAATCAAGAACCTCGAATAACTTATAATCCTGTAATACAACCCGTATGTGTTACTAATTTCCTTTATTTTGGATATGCATGTATCTTAGTGATGCTTGCCTATGTGTTTACTAATACGAATAACTTGTGTCCTTAAAATGGCCACCGCTTGAGGGTTTGCTTCTGCTTCTGCGTTGGTCACACTCATGTGACGTGACGTAGTTGCAGTTCTGGTGGGAAAATGTGCGCATGCGTGCTTGCATCTAAAAAATGGCTGTCAGTGTTATAACGTGGTGAAGCTCGTGCAGATGCTCTCGTGTTATCGTCTGTTGCACTAACTATAATGCAATAGTATATTTTTCTGATTTGAGAAGTATAAAGTAGCTCTTCATGGTATATAGTGAATTCATTTATTTCTATGTTTTAATTTGTTTTCACTTACTTTTCATGTACCGCGATATTGTTTTTTTTTTGAGTGAGACGTGAACCATCTTGAAGGTCCCTACTGCGCATGTCGCGCAGCCAGGGAGAAGTCAACCTTGAGCAGTGGAACTCAGCCAGCTGGCAGCCTAGTCAAGAGGCTCCTGTGAACACAACCTCTGACCCAGCAAGATGGAGCTGAATCGTTCCTCACTCGATACAATTGTAATTCCTTATTGTATTCTGTTATTTCTATCGTGAGAACCCCAAACCTGCTAGGCGGTCTCAGAAAATGGTAATTTAGGCTTGTAGAAGTTTGTTCTGATTGGTGTGTTGACCTATCCTACTTGGGAACCAATCGAAATTCGGGATTCTGACACCCGAAAACATTATAACTAGCCTAGGTTTAGCTGGAGAAATTGTCCGACTTGTCTGAATAGCTGACCTGTCACTGACCCAACGCATTCAATAGGTGACTGAATACAGAGCGCTGCGGAGCACTCTGTCCAAATTTGACCATAGACTCTAAAGGTTTTACTAAACCTTAAGTGCTGGCGGAGCACTTTCCTGGGGAGTTCGCTAACCCAATCGGGGTTCTGACTGATAGCTGCAGAGAGGGTGGAGCGCAGGCATTGCTTCCGAACTGCGGGTGTTGGTCATGCCTTGGTGGTCCTGTCCTGATCCTAATCTGGTTTTCCTGTCCTGTCCTGGGGTGTCCAATCTGCACCTGCTGTCCCATAGATGACTGTCCTTCCTTGGGGTATTTCCTGTCCTTGACTGATCCGTGGCCAGGGTTGGTCTGCACACCTTTCTAGGTAAATATAGTGCGAAAACTCTATACTGCACCCTCTATTTTCCTGTCTTTGCTTTAATAAAGACATTTCTTTGCATACGTTAATTTTCCATGCTTTCCGCAACCTACTATAAAAGTCACACAGTATATTTTCCCTTAGCATGTTCCTATGTTTCCCTACCTTTTAGAACAAATTCTCTCCATACTGTTTATGAATCATAACTGTGGTATATAATTTTCTGCTGAAATCTGATTTAACGTAATGATGCTAGAACTATAGCGTGTTCCATTTTTTCCCTCCTATAGATGTATAGGATTTCCAATCTTTACCTTGCAGTAATTTCAAAACAGTAAATGTCTAGTTTGTGATCCATTTACTAAAAAATCTATTTAGTAGATCGAATTGTTATAACTTTCCTATAGACTCATAAATGGTTGCCTTAGTTTTTCTTTTATATGGTTATGTGGTCTTCATTATTCTGATTATAGATTGCCTTCTCGTTGTAAAATGTATACACTCAGAAACTGATTTCTAAGATAAACTTTTAAAACTTCCCAGTAGTCTGTGGTTATTTGATGAAGTAAGAGAAATAAAGACGGTATTTGTATTTTGCCTGCTTTTCTTTTACAGCTAGCTCCCTGATCCATGGTGGATCATAGGTACCCGTAACGGTGGATTGGTAAGTCGGGTACAATAGAAATAAATAGGAAGGAACCAGGGTTACTGGTAGAAGAGTTTTTAGGTCACCCGATTAATGTATATGATAAATTGGAAAAATATGGGCCTGGTATGTGTATGGTGAAAATTATTGGCCGGGTGACCTGCGATCTCTATCAGTAATTTTCTGGTAGCAGAGTTATGGTTAGGGACTAGTTAAAGTTAGGTAGGACTAGTTAAGCCAGATAGGTTGGATGCTGCTAATATTCTTGCTGCTACAATTTCTGTGGCCTGATCAATCACGTGAAATGTTTGCTTTGAAAAATTATGAAATGTTTTAAATTGTTTTTCTTATTAGTGTACTGACATATGTATTAACCCACTCGTTAGTAAAGTGTTTATATGTTTGTTGGGAATCCCCGGGGAATTGAATAGCGAGTGGTGAAGAGAATCCACTTCGCGCTGAGGTCACTGGCCTAAGGAAAGTTAGTGCAGGTTAGGCAGAACTGGAAGCACTAACTAGGGTTTTTCTGAATGTATGTTTGAATAAATGATAGCGACGAGATCACTGGCAAAACTTCTATTGTGAGAAAAAACCTAGTAAGGGTCACACCGGAAGGAGTAGCAGGTTCATCGAAGCTTGGGTGATAGCAGAGGGGTTCGCTGGCGAAACTTTAGACTTAGTATATATCCCAGAAAGAAGTGGATAAGTCAAAAGAAGTAGCAGGTTCCCTAATGCTTGCGCGAAGGGTAGGCGGAAGAGATCTATCCGTAGTGTGTGAAAAGGAAATGGAAGTAGTTTACTTGCAGTGAAACAAAGCTTTGCTGTCTAGACACTTGGGTACAGTGGCGAATGTGTATTCGTTTGTAAAATAACAAAGCACTTGCACTTTTAGAGAAGAAATTAAGTTTCCGTTACCTTGTGAGGGAGGGAGTCAGTTGCGGGGCTGCTCTGACGTCACTCTGTGCCGAGCTGGGATTGGTAGACGCAGCGGGTGTGTAGCGGAGCTGGAATTGTAAAGGAGGGGTGAGTGCCGAAGAGTGAGAACTTGTCTCGTGAAAGGCCGCGCACCCATTGGTCGAGATTATTTGAAACCGTGCACTTCATTGGTTGCACGAAAATAAAAAACGCACTTGGATTGGAAGTAATTTGTAAACAGAGTCACTAGCCGAAATCGTATGTGGCACTCATATAGACCGCATACTAGACCTGATCCACGACATTTAGGGTTTGAGAACGATCAGTGGAAAGGACATAAAACCGACATTATGTACGGAAATAAGAGAAAACTATCCCTTGTAAACAAAGTAAAGAATTATTTTAAAAAGGACAAGCCGATTAAAACCAGAGAAGGTGTTGTCATTCCGCCACCTAATACTCCCGCATCTTTCATGATGTTTGATAAAGGGTACGACTCGTGTGTATGGTTGGAAAACTGGGCGGAATACACCAAGGATGACGGAATTTGGGCTTTTCCGTTAGAAGGTACATTCAATGGCAGAATTCTATTTAATTTGAGAACCCGAATGAATGACTTACATCCCAGACCTAGATTAACGCAGTACGAAGCTTTAGAGGAATGGGAGATCGAAGCTTTTTAGAGAGACAAGCCCCGAATGGATAACGGGTTAACAACATTTTATCCGAAGTTAAAGCAAGAGACCAGAGACAAAAAGATGAAACAGTGGAGACAGAATATGATCGTAGAAGGGCTGTTTCCAATGATGTCAATGGGTGGCCCCCCTGCAGGAGAAAAGAGAACAGAAAAATGCAAACATTGGGTGCCCATTGGGGAGTCGGATGATGAATTATTAGATGACATGTTTATGAGAAGTCCGCCTCCTTATAATGAAGGACACCGACCCTCTAGTGAAGGGGATAATTCTCGGAGACCTCCTCCCCGGGAAGAGGCCAGAGCAGTAAGTGTAGGAGAGGGTTGTCAAATACCTCCGTATAATGAGGGTTTGGGACCTCTAGGTGCTAGAGATATCTGTCAAAGAGCACCATTTAGTGGGGAGTCAAGATATTTGAGAGAAAGAGACTTCTGCTCTAGACCTCCCTACGAGGGTGAGGCAAGGCCTTCAACGTCAGGAATTCCGTTCTCAAGACCCCCGTCTGAGGAGGAACCAAGATCCCTAGGCACAGGAAGTCTGTTCCCAAAACCTAATTACGGTGAAGGACCAAGTGAGACACATCCCACTGCCCCGAGTTATGCCCCAACTTTGACCCCGCAGGTATTACATGACAATTCTTTAGACAGGATACTGGAGGACAGGGAACGAGAGGCTCTAGCTAAGCAGAGAGCCGAGATAATTCAGAAGATCTCCCAGTTAAATACAAGTCCTGAAGCCTTGACAATCCCAGTAACTATTGGACCAGTGGTCACGCTGTATGGGGATAGACAGGGAAGTCCAAAGACTCCAGTTATTACTCCAGTTGTAGCACAGCCAAGACCGGAGCCCTTAATTGTGGATGACCAGACCAGTGAATGTGAGTCCGAGGTCTCACTAATGGATCTGCCCATTAGGGGTGCAGGAAAAAGGTTACAGAAAAGACATAATCCTTTCAACACAAGGGAGATTCAAATGGAATCGACTTCGGGTACCAAGAGTGTCACATTGGTGACTCCTGAAGAAATTGAAAGGTGGAGTCGAGAGTTAGAAAAACAAACTCCTCAGTCGAAACCTTTAGATATTTTCAAGCTTAGAATAGAAATGGAAGAGCTAATGGCAGGAAATGTAGGTTTAGACAGATTAAATACCTATTCTGAAGAAGAGTTGCTGTTCATCGGCAAGAGTTTTACCCGAAACACCAGAGTGCTCCATGAAAAATTAACAGACACTGCAGCTAGTATGGGAATCTATATTTCAAAATCAAAGCCACTGCAGAAACCCTATAGAGCTGATTTTTCAGACAAGTATCTGGAAAATATGAATGTGTCAGGGAAAAAGCGCAGGTTAAAGAATTATTGACGGTGTTGCAAAAATGGGGAGACGTAGAAAAGTGGAAAGCCAAATGGGCAAAGAAGAAAGATGAGGCCATATCTAAGCAGACGACTTCTGAGTTCGTTCTAAAGGAAGCTGACAAACCTGAGCAGTTATACCCTATGCGTGAAGTGCCAGGTGGAAAATATGTGCACGTTCCATGGTCCAGACAGGATATTGTGTCCTTTACCAATGACTTTCCAAAATTACGAGAAAAGCCTGTGGACTGGTACAGGCAGGTGGAAAGGTTTGTAAAGGTACAAAAGTGCTTGTGGAAAGAGCTGGATGGGTTTTTCGAGATTGTGGTTCCTGTGGATTTATGGACCGAATGCAAGGTTGCCATTGATTGGCCCAACAAAGAGTATGATAGGGACCCTGCTACAGGAGCTCCCTCTGAGGAGGTGATGAGGAAATATGATCAGGTCATGTTACACCTGAAAAAGAAGGTGCCTGCCAAAGAAACTGATTGGACCAAAATAGATAGAACCACGCAGGAAAGGGATGAGACTGTGCACTCCTTTTATGAAAGACTGTTACAGGTGTTCAAAACTTACAGTGGTATAGATAACATCGAGATGAAGGATATGACCCACTTCATTTACAGGTTTGTAAACGGTTTAAGACCCGAAATTTGCCAGTGGATCAAAGACAATAAGATTTGTTGGCAGTCTAAAAAAATGGATGAGGTCTTACGGTACACGAAGTACTGTGAGGACGAGATGGCAGATAAGCGAAAGGCCCTAAAGGAGAAGGTTATGTGGGCACAAGTGAAGCTAGCAGAACAACAGGAAAAGCAATTGAATAAGATGAATAAGAATACCCAAAATCAAAGCTCTGGGGGTGGTGGGAAGCCAAAGGTAAAAATGAGCAGAGAAGAAGCTAAAAAGAAATTTCCCTGCCACCAGTGCGGAGAAATCGGGCACTGGAGAGACGAGTGTCCATATTTACAGCATGATAATACCCAAACCCCTGATTTAACTCCACAGACGCAGAATGAAAAACCAAGAAAGACTCAGATCAGGTAAAGGCAAGTCAATTGCCCCAAGCGCCAAAACCAAATTATAAAGGAAAATCGACACAGGGTGATGACATAGAGATCTGGGGAGGCAATGAGAATAGAAATGCAGCAACTTCGCAGTTTTTGTTGAATGATACCTTTTTCTGTGACGACCAATACTGACGGGGCCTGAGAGGGGAGGACAAGGAGTGTGTTCCTGGCGCCTCCTTGCCGGTAGACCAGTCAGGGCCATACATTGAAGGAAAGGTTGATGGAAATGATGTCACCTTTCTATTGGACACTGGTGCTACCCGTTCTACTGTGAGAACAGCGGACGTTCCAAACCTACCCCTCTCGGGAGAAGCAATCCAAGTAGTGGGTGTGTCTAATCAATTGATTAGTACCCCAGTTACTGAGCCCATGGAGATCACAATAGGGAATTTCAAAGAAATGCATAGATTTGTAGTTTGTGATATCAGTCCAGTAAACTTACTGGGACGTGATTTGTTGTGCAAAATGAACTGCACCATCTTTTGCACACCAAAAGGCGTTGAAATTCAAACCCCAGACGAGGATGGCATATACAAATTAATGTTAATTAGACCAGACTCAGAAATTAAACAAATGACTATACAGGACTTACCTGAAGAACTCCAAAAGACAGTGAAACCAGAAGTATGGGACTTTACAGGAAAGGAAGTAGGATTAATGGCAAATGTAGACCCAATACAAATAGCCATGAAAGAAAATGCAGTTTATCCTAATACCAAGCCGTACAGAATGCGTGCAGAAGTGAGAGCAGGAGTTGCCATTGAAATAAAGAGACTGCTAGAAGCAAACATCATACAAGAAGTGATGAGTAGTCCGTGTAACTCACCCATAATTGGAATCAAGAAACCTAGTGGCAAGTACAGGGTAGTGCAGGACCTGAGAAAGGTAAAAAAAATAGTGGTTCCTTGTTGTCCTATTGTTCCAAACCCAGCAGTGATCCTATATCAGATTCCCTGGGATGCTGAGTGGTTTACCGTGATAGACCTATGTCATGCATTCTTTTCGATCCCATTGCATCCAGATAGCAAATTTCTTTTCTCATTTGCTTTCGACAGTCACGTGTACGTTTGGAATCGGGTCCCTCAATGGTACACCGAAAGTCCCTCTATCTTTAATCAGATCCTAAAAAAGTGCCTTGAATCTTTAGTGTTACCAGGAAAATCTGTTTTGGTGCAATATATAGATGACCTTTTGGTGGCGTCTAAAAGTCATAGAGATTGTGTTGTTGACACCGTTGCTTTACTGAATCACCTAGGTAAAAAAGGACATAAAGTGTCCCCTGACAAATTGCAGTTCTGTACAAAGTCAGTGAAATATCTGGGGCACCAGATAGAAAAAGGCATCAGAAAAGTCACTTCTGAGAGAGTCAGAATAATTCGGAACATGCAGTTACCCCGTACTCAGAAAGAAATCAGAATGTTCCTTGGAGTGGTAGGTTACTGCAGGCAATGGATTGTGGGATTTGCAGTCCTGGCAAAACCTTTGATAAAAATGACAAAGAAAGGAGCAAAAGACCCAGTGGAATGGGATGATGAGGGCATGACAGCATTCACTAAATTACGAGAATGCCTGTGTACAGCACCTGCTTTAGGGATGCCTGACTATTCAAAAGAATTTGCACTATTTTGTGACACACGAGATAATTGTGCACTGTCAGTCCTAACTCAGGAGCATGGGTTGACTAGACGTCCAGTGGCATATTTTTCTGCCACTTTGGATCCAGTGGCTGCTGGATTACCCGGATGTCTGAAAGCAGTAGCTGCAACTTGCATGAGTCTAGAACAGAGTGAATCTATTGTAATGGGACATCCTGTAACTGTGTATGTTCCTCATGCAGTTGTGATTTTATTGACCAGAACTAAGACCCAGTATCTCACCCCTAGTCGGCTGACTAAATACGAGAGGATTCTCGTGGGTGCTGCGAATGTGGTCATTACTCGGTGTAATATCCTGAACCCAGCTACCCTGCTCCCTGACTCAATGATTATGGAAGCCGAGGGAGAGGACGAACAAGACTGCATAGATCTGACCGAATTCAGTACTAAACCCCGCCCAGACATTAAAGAAATACCTTTGCCTGTAGAAGATGAGGAGCTGTTCGTGGATGGCTCATGTATGAGACACGAACTTGTAGGCCTAAGTGCTGCTTATGCTGTAGTCTCTATAAACGAAATTAAAGAAGCTTCCTGTTTATATGGTGTAAAGTCTGCACAAGTAGCCGAATTGATTGCATTGATACGAGCCTGTAAAATTGGGAAAAACAAAAGAATAACAGTATATACTGACAATCAGTACTGTTATGGGGTTGTGCATGACTTCCGCCAATTGTGGCTACAGAGGGAGTTTCTGACTTCTTCAGGTACTCCCATCAGAAATGGAAAAGTTGTACAAGATTTACTGGAAGCAATCCAATTACCAAAAGAATTGGCAGTGGTCAAATGTGCTGCTCATAAATCTGGCATTGACCCTATAACTTTGGGAAACCGATTTGCTGATGAAGTGGCTCAACATTGTGCCAGAAATTGCATGTCTGTAAATGTTAAACTGGGGGGACCTGGAAACAGCTGCCAACTTATGGTGTTTGAAGAGGTGCCTACCTGGGAAGAGTTGAGAGATTGGCAGCATGCGGTGCCAGCAAAAGAGAAAGAAAAATGGAAGAAACTTGGTTGTCGACCGAGAAGTGAGGATGGTGTCATTGTGGGCCCAAATGGTATGCCTGTGTTGCCTAGACATCTGCTTGCTTCAATGGCCAGACTGATACATGGAGATTCACACACTGGTAGGGACGCCATGGTTCTGGTTTTCCAACAAACATGGTACAATCCGAAGTTCCGGAAGGTAGCAGAGTCGCTCTGCCAGAGGTGCTTAACATGTCAGCAATTCAATGCTGGGAAAAGGACCGTAGTTGAATTTGAAAAAATTGGGAAATCAGGGGGTCCCTTTATAAGAATACAGGTTGATTTTATCACCATGCCTCGCTGTGAGGGAAAGAGATATGTCCTTGTCATTGTCTGCCTGTTTTCAAAATGGGTGGAAGCCTACCCTGCCAAAAAGAATGACGCCCTAACTGTAGCCAAATTTCTACTGCGAGAATTAATACCTAGGTTCGGGGTTCCAGTTACAATTGAATCAGATAGAGGAAAACATTTTCAGAATGAGGTAATCGATCAGCTCTGTAAAGCATTTAAGATCACACAAAAACTGCACTGTGCATATCGTCCAGAGGCTTCTGGAGTGGTAGAACAAATAAATGGCACTATAAAATCAAGGTTAGGAAAAATGTGTGAATCTACGGGCATGAACTGGATAAATGCTTTACCTCTTGTTCTGATGGGACTCAGAAGTATTCCAGACCGAAAAACAGGCCTGAGCCCTCATGAAATCCTGATGGGAAGAGTGATGAGACAAGCATGGGTACCAGGACATAAACTGATAAACATTTCTGATGATTTGGTACTTGAGTACTGTAAGCAACTGGGTGACCAAGTGCGTTCTATCTCTCGCCAGATTGGGGAAGACGCCGTCGCCAATCCAACAACTCCAGTCCACAAATTGGTTCCTGGCGACTGGGTTGTACTCAAGAAACATACTCGTTCGAGTTGCCTTGCACCGAGGTGGGGAAGACAACGCCAGGTAATACTGGTGACCACGACAGCGGTGAAGTGTGCCGGCGTTCCAAAGTGGATCCAGGCCAGCCATACACAGAAGGTGATTCCAGACGAGAAAACTGACGCTAAAGGTTGTCCAGCTGAGGGGTCTGCAGAAGTTGGTCCTAAAGTAGCTGATGACGAACAACCGAGCACCAGTCAAGATGATTGGATACCCATAATCGACCTGACTAATGACCCAATCCGAACAAGAAGTCAAACCTATGCAGATAGAGAGTGGGATAGAGAGGAAGAGATAGGCACAGGCGAAGATCCTCAGATTATTGAGATTCACGTCAAGTCTGAGGAAGAAGAAGGTCACACAGGGACAGAGCAAGTGATTGACACACCTCCACAAACCCCTGAAATTGAAAAGGGACAGACAAGAAATAATGAAACGGTTCAAGCAGAAGAAAATCAAGGGATCGAAGTGCTTGAACAGGATCAGATAGAACTAGAAGAACGTGTTCAGGACACAGAAACAGAAACGCTCGAAAGTCAAAATCAGAATACACCTGAACAAGGCCAGCTTAGTACCCAGGCAGAAGAAATAGAAATAAGACCTGGAACTAGTCAGACAGGAAGGAAAGAGACAAAAGCAGAAGTGCCACAAACAAACGAAAATAAAAGAGCATTAGAAGACAGCCAAATCACAGTGCCAACTAAAAGACTCAAGAAGAAGAAACATATCGAACCAAGATATATTAAGAGACTTAGACTGAGAATAAAAACAGTAGAGGAGAAACTTGCAGAAAGAAGGAAAAGTCCTCGTATTGCAGAGCAAGTTGGAGAAAGTGCACAAAGGAGGAGTGACCGAATAAAAAGACTGAACGAAAAATACCAAGATCCTGAATGGACATATTTAGTGTTGGAGGAATTTGAAGATCTTGATATAACTGACAAAAGTGACGAAGAACAGACAGCTGATTATTCTGCCGAGGAAGACGAACCAACCTGAAGTTGTGCAGGGTAAGCTACCTGTGCAAAGTTACAAAGAGGGGTTGAGAAATCTTCTTCTGAACAAAAATGTCTGATTCAAATGTGAATGGAAGGCCTAGACGCAGTTGTTGAAAAACATGCTGCAGAGTATGTATATGTAGCATAGCTATAGTGTTAATAATTTGGATAGGACTAACAGTTTTCATTCCTTATATGGTGAGCAAAAAATACTAATGTTGACCCTACACAGACTGTGACCACTGACACTGAAGAACTGACAACACGAAGTGTAGAAAGACGTGAAAAAGCTCTCAGACAAACAAAACGAGACTTAGAAGCATCAGATGAGGAGAGACTACACTATCATGGAGTTAAAAACCAGACACAGTTAAATGTTTTCGCTAATCTTTTAGTGCACTATGTAGAAACTATGGAAATAGAAGACTGTTATGTCTGCATGAAGCTACCTACTTCTGTAGCTGAAGGCGTGACTTATCATCACTTACCTTTGACCTATGGAATTTCCTGTAGCATTCTAGCTAGTTTATTTTACAAAAGAGGACCGTTACAGTACTACTACTCTAACTCTGACGTGATATTTTCTGAGCTTCCAATACGTGGAAATCTGAATCCTGTACATACTAAAAGTGACGTTACACGTTATATGGGAGAATATTTTCTGACTATAGGTACAATAGACTTGAATGAAGCACACAGAGATAACTTGACCTGTTCATTACATGAACAAGAAAAAATGTTTTTAAACATGGCAGAGAAAAGAAGGGAGAGTTTCCAAAGAAAGGCAAATGATAAGAGACAGAAAACTCCTAAATGGGCTGAAAACATGGAAAGCACCTCAAATGGTGGGAGTGGTCCTGCTTTGTTGCTGGATTTCGAAAGAAAAGGGAAACTCTGTCTTCACCGCGAGAAGACTAGTTATTATAATAACATTGTCATTGGTTCCAGTCAATGTGAGCATAATTACAAGGTAATTGGAGGTTGGGGTTTCAAAAATGGGTCAGAACCTGTGTTTCCTGGAATTTATTATATATGTGGAAACAAGGCTTATTTCAAATTGCCGGATCACTGGTATGGAAGCTGCTACTTTGGCATTGTCTTCCCGAAAATATACCATGTGAAGGAAATTGCTGGAAGCAATGAAAACACTAATGGCTTAGTGCGTAGTAAAAGAGAAAGCGTAGGTGAAATAATGGGTAGTATTTTTAGTGCACTGATACCTGGAGTGGGAGTGGTTCTGAACACACACAGAATTTGCAAATTATCCACAATAGTGGATGTGTTGTCTACTGACACAGCTCATGGATTCCTGCTGGTCAATACCGAAATGGTTGCGATCAGATCAATGGTTTTGCAGAACAGACTTGCGCTTGACACCTTATTAGCAAAAGAGGGCGGAGTCTGCCGGATGTTGAAAGCGCAACATTGTTGCACTTACATACCGGACAAAAGTGTACAAATCAAAAAGTACGTAAAGAACATTACTAATTTGGAAAAGGAACTCAAACCACTGGAGGTTGATAGTGCCTGGAAGAGACTTACTGATGGTCTCTCCTCTGTAGGTCATTGGTTTGCTAATTTAGGTAAAGGTTTATTGTTTACGGTACTGATGCCAATTGGAGTGATAGGTTTCATCATATTTCTCATATTTGTCTGTTGCAAATGCCGCAAACACACAAAGAAATACGCTGTGAATAAAAGAGGTGTGAAACGGAGTGTGGATGAACTTGAATAATCAGATTTACAAAAGGGTGAAAAATTCTCACCCTAATAAAGATGTGAAAGAGAAATTAAATCGTCTGATGGAAGAAATCGAAATGCACAAAGTGTGAGAGAAGTTGGCATCTGGTTCCATTAGTTTGTGATGATAGTAAATATCATCAAAGAGGGGATTGATGAAGCAAGTTTTCGCATATTACGCGACTTGCTTAAATCAAGAACCTCGAATAACTTATAATCCTGTAATACAACCCGTATGTGTTACTAATTTCCTTTATTTTGGATATGCATGTATCTTAGTGATGCTTGCCTATGTGTTTACTAATACGAATAACTCGTGTCCTTAAAATGGCCGCCGCTTGAGGGTTTGCTTCTGCGCATGCGTTGGTCACACTCACGTGACGTGACGTAGTTGCAGTTCTGGTGGGAAAATGTGCGCATGCGTGCTTGCATCTAAAAAATGGCTGTCAGTGTTATAACGTGGTGAAGCTCGTGCAGATGCTCTCGTGTTATCGTCTGTTGCACTAACTATAATGCAATAGTATATTTTTCTGATTTGAGAAGTATAAAGTAGCTCTTCATGGTATATAGTGAATTCATTTATTTCTATGTTTTAATTTGTTTTCACTTACATTTCATGTACCGCGATATTGGGTTTTTTTTTAGTGAGACGTGAACCATCTTGAAGGTCCCTACTGCGCATGTCGCGCAGCCAGGGAGAAGTCAACCTTGAGCAGTGGAACTCAGCCAGCTGGAGTCAAGAGGCTCCTGTGAACACAACCTCTGACCCAGCAAGATGGAGCTGAATCGTTCCTCACTCGATACAATTGTAATTCCTTATTGTATTCTGTTATTTCTATCGTGAGAACCCCAAACCTGCTAGGCGGTCTCAGAAAATGGTAATTTAGGCTTGTAGAAGTTTGTTCTGATTGGTGTGTTGACCTATCCTACTTGGGAACCAATCGAAATTGGGGATTCTGACACTTGCAACATTTGGGGGGTGGTACACTGACCCGAAAACAGTATAACTAGCCTAGGTTTAGCTGGAGAAATTGTCCGACTTGTCTGAATAGCTGACCTGTCACTGACCCAACGCACTCAATAGGTGACTGAATACAGAGCGCTGCGGAGCACTCTGTCCAAATTTGACCATAGACTCTAAAGGTTTTACTAAACCTTAAGTGCTGGCGGAGCACTTTCCTGGGGAGTTCGCTAACCCAATCGGTGTTCTGACTGATAGCTGCAGAGAGGGTGGAGCGCAGGCGTTGCTTCCGAACTGCGGGTGTTGGTCGTGCCTTGGTGGTCCTGTCCTGATCCTAATCTGGTTTTCCTGTCCTGTCCTGGGGTGTCCAATCTGCACCTTCTGTCCCATAGATGACTGTCCTTCCTTGGGGTATTTCCTGTCCTTGACTGATCCGTGGCCAGGGTTGGTCTGCACACCTTTCTAGGTAAATATAGTGCGAAATCTCTATACTGCACCTTCTATTTTCCTGTCTTTGCTTTAATAAAGACATTTCTTTGCATACATTAATTTTCCATGCTTTCCGCAACCTACTATAAAAGTCACACAGTATATTTTCCCTTAGCATGTTCCTATGTTTCCCTACCGTTTAGAACACATTCTCTCCATACTGTTTATGAATCATAACTGTGGTATATAATTTTCTCCTGAAATCTGATTTAACGTAATGATGCTAGAACTATAGCGTGTTCCATTTTTTCCCTCCTATAGATGTATAGGATTTCCAATCTTTACCTTGCAGTAATTTCAAAACAGTAAATGTCTAGTTCGTGATCCATTTACTAAAAAATCTATTTAGTAGATCGAATTGTTATAACTTTCCTATAGACTCATAAATGGTTGCCTTAGTTTTTCTTTTATATGGGTATGTGGTCTTCATTATTCTGATTATAGATTGCCTTCTCGTTGTAAAATGTATACACTCAGAAACTGATTTCTAAGATAAACTTTTAAAACTTCCCAGTAGTCTGTGGTTATTTGATGAAGTAAGAGAAATAAAGACGGTATTTGTATTTTGCCTGCTTTTCTTTTACAGCTAGCTCCCTGATCCATGGTGGATCATAGGTACCCGTAACGGTGGATTGGTAAGTCGGGTACAATAGAAATAAATAGGAAGGAACCAGGGTTACTGGTAGAAGAGTTGTTAGGTCACCCGATTAATGTATATGATAAATTGGAAAAATATGGGCCTGGTATGTGTATGGTGAAAATTATTGGCCGGGTGACCTGCGATCTCTATCAGTAACATTGTAGTGGGCTGTGAATTCTTCTGTGGAGAGGCCTACCGGAGGGATGGGCAGGCGGGAGGAAATTTTTTCTTCTAACTTATCTGAGTTAATCAGTGATACATTTCTCGACCATGAGGGAGGATTCTAAATGGAGGGCAGAGGCATGGTCTGAAGAGGAAGGTGGAATAGGATAAGGTGATGGTCTGACCAGTCGACGGGCAGGATGTGGTCTATGGAGATTGCGTCATGATTGGCGATGATGGCATCCAGGATTGCTCCTTTGATGTGGGTTTCTTGAGAACAGTGCTGGGTGAGGTTGTTGGAGAGGAGAAGGTCATTTAGGCTTTGTACAGGAGCACTGTTCTTATCATTCCAGTGAAGGTTAAGGTCGCCTAGAATGATATTGTTGGAGTCTTGGAGCGAGCAGTGGGTGATAAGGTCAGATAGGTGTTCTGTGAAAGTGACAGAGTTTCCTGGGGGGTGGTATAGGAGGTGGAAGTGCACTGGGTTCTTGTTGGCGGTTTTGATGATGGCGGTAAGGCATTCGAAAGAGTTATAAGTGAAGTTCTTGGTTTCGAGCACCGATAAGTTATCGTTGTTGATGATGGCCAAGAAACCGCCTTTTTGGTCCATTCTATATTTCTTGGTGATAGAAAACCCCGGGGGGACGATCATGTCTAGGATCGGGGGGGAGGAATCATTGAGCCAGGTCTCGGCGATGAAGGCAATGTCAATGTCATGGGTGAGAATGGTTTCGGCTAGTTCTGTTGCATGTTTCGAGGCAGACCTGCAGTTTATGAGCATGCAGTTAGTCCGGTGGGGCCCATTCGTTTGTTCCAAGGGGATGGTGATGAGAGAGGAGGGAGGTCTGGGGGGTTTCAGGACAGAAGATTTGATTCTGATCCCGGTGATTACATGGATTGCGGAGTATAGGACGGGGGAAGGAGGGGAGAGGTAGGAGGAGGCCAGCTTCATCTGGGGACAAGGCTTCTTCAGTCCTCCTTGGTCTAGGAGCCTGGGGGAGAGGAGGGTGGGGTGACTGCTTGGGGCCGGGGAGTTCGGAGGCTGAGGGGGGGTGTGGGATGGGGGCACGGGGAAGAATTGGGGGGGATGACAGGAGGTTAGAGAGGATGAGACTCATGTCCTGAAGTAAGGAGGAGAGCAGGCGTTCAATGTTGGCGAGACGGCAATCGGTCTCTTCGTGACGAGGGGAGGGGAGCCATTTGGGAGGATCTCTTCGGTGCGGGGGAGCGCTGGGGGAATTTGGATGACTTATGTTGTTAGTGGAAGGGATGGGTTGGGGTATGGAGAGAGATACGGGATCGGGGAGGGATGGCCTGTTGCTCATGTTAGTGGGGGAAAGACAGGGGGGGCGAGGCTTGAGGAGAGGATTGTGGGGACCCCGCGGGGGATGATGTGGGTTCCGAGCCGGAGGAAGATCAGGGGGGAGAGGTAAAGTGGGGGGGCAGCATCAGAGGTGAGAGGGGGATTTCCGGAGGTCAGAGATTGCGCTACTGAGGATGGGGTAGTAGGAGGAGGAGAGAGGTGAGGGTTCCCTAGGGGGGGATTGGTTTTCTGGGCAGCGGGTGATCGGTGGGCGGTGTGGACGAGTGGTCTTGTAGGGTTGAAGGGTCAGTTTTCCAGACGCATCTTCTAGCAAGCCAAGACTTGGCTTCCATTCAATGTAATGAGTCGATGTTTCTTGGACTCTTGTGCGCATGTGCGGTGTGAGTTTTCAAAATGGAGTTTCACACACATCTCAGGCCCAGAAATGCGATACATGTAAAAATAGAAAAGAAACAGTATTAGAACAATAAATAACTGAGTGTTCTGTGTACCACTTATCTCTACACTATTCCCATTATTTTATTTTAACTATAGCATTAAGTATTAGGCAGAACGAACAGCTTAGCAAAAGCAGCGATGCAAGCTCCTTGCACGTTAAGACACAGAGCAGCCATCTTAGTTCTAGTGCGCAGAAGCAAGAGTTTCCCTACAAGCAGAGAGATACGTCATGTCATGTGAGTGTGAAAGACGCATGCGCAATAGAAAATCCCGAGTAGCAGCGGCCATTTTAGTGCAAATGAATTATGATTAGTGAAAGCACATAGGCGAGCTTCCCCTAGATACTAAAAATGTTGTGTAGTGCAATATTATTAAGACAAGACAGGTTAGTTAGTACATTACGAGTTATTTTAAGAGGGTTGAGTACAAGCAAGTCGCTTTAGGTACGCAACCAAGGAATCGCAAACTTGGGATTGAGTCATAACCCTACGCATGGGAGGCATGGGAGTGGTGCAGCAAGGAGAAATACTTTTACTCCTCCTGGTTTTTTCCACTTTCTATGCTTGATGCATTCTGCAGCACGCATAGAAAGAGGCAAATGACATGAATTATTGTTTTTTTGCAGGAAGGTGTCCCTTCATGTACAAAAACAATCATACCCTCAATGCAGGCACCCTGACAACATGACGCAAGGGTGTCAGTGTTGGCGCACGGCTGCTGCTTGTGCACTGGCGCAGGGGAGAAGGACAGGAATGCGCTGTAGCTTATAGATACAGCACATTCCTGCCATTTTCTTTTGACTCACGGCAGTGCAGCAAAAAGGCCTACAGCCCTGCCGTGAATCAAAAGTTTGTAAATGAGGCCCTTAGAATCTCTTTGTTTTTTTTATCAACTGGTCTTCCTTTTACTAAATTATTTTGAATTTGATATTAACAAGTGCCAGAGGCATTTATTTGAGGTACATTCTAAATTGAATGTAGTAGTGGACAGTGATTTATAAATTGACAACAAATATGATAAGAAAATCTGTATAATAATTCATTAGCAATAGGTGAACTATCTTGTACCAGTGCTCCCTTGTTGCCATGGCATTAGGGACCCTGCATTGCTAGCCTGAAGCTCTGTGAAGTTTGGCGATGTCATAGTGTGAATGATGTGTTCCGCATTATGACCTATTCAGCATAAGCAGTAATAAGACCTGTAGATGTGATTCCAGTCCCCAGTGTCTCACTGCTTTTCATGGAGTAAGGTCGCATGATGCTGCTTTCTGCGAATTCACTTGACAAATTTTATTGGTAAGTTTTACATCAATTTTATTGATCAAGAGTATGTCCCAGCAAAGATGAGATAGAAGATCAGTGGGCTGTTATGTTTACCTAAATGAAAATTGCATGTTTTAGAAGAATTTAATCAGGGCTGATCTAAAATGACTTTCTGATGTGACACTACTTGCCTGAACTTTTTTAAATAGCTAGAAAGTTGATGTTTGTGAAAACGTGCTGCCCGTTTTAATGCTAATCGTTGCTGGAAAGTAATTTCTTACTTGTGAAAGTCCACTGTTTTTGTTGTCTGATTTTAGAGAGATGATGCATGTCTGGCACATTTCTATGTTGGCAGATTCCAGGGTATGGGGGATATGGGATGTAATTTTGTGAGACTGAGGTCTTTTCATATAGTTATTGCAGTTACCTATGTGCATTGCATGTGTGGAATGCTGTCTCTCGGGTTTGACCACCTTTGCTGAGATTGATTGCTTTCACCAGAATGCACTGCAGTGGTGAAGTTATTTGTTTTGGTTGTTTTTTTGCTGGTGGCTGATCTGCGATTGCATTCGTACCAGGAATGGCCCTCAGTCATGCCTAACCTTAACTATTCCTTCACAAACGACGTCCCCTGGAGTGGACACTTAGCTCTGATGTGCTGACAGTGATAGAGGGCAGCGTGTCTTAGCTATACACTTATAGGAGGTCCACACAATAACAGTTACGACAACCTGATGTTCCACCCTGCCTTAGTCATTTGTTGCAAAATTCAACAGCCATATTTACAAAGAATTGATGTGCTGCCCTATGCCAATTTGAAAAGACAGAAAGGCACTGTGTTTACAAGATACAGTGCATTCCAATTCTTTCAGCCAGTGCCAAATCATAAATTGCAGATGTGCGCCAACGCAGGCACCATTGCACCATGGTGCAAGGTGTCTGTGTTGTTGGCATGATTATATTTGTGCAGCAAGGGACACCTTCCTGCATAAACACAATCACAAGAGGTGTTATCCTCTTTCTATGTGTGCTGCCGAATGCAGCACACATGGAAAGAGGAAAAAACTAGGAGAAATGTAAACATTTCTTTACTATGTCTGCTCTGGGGGGAGGCATATGTTTTTTGGCACTGCCGCAGATTCATGCTATGTTGTAAATCTGGGGCTGTGTCAAAATCCAAGGGTGTTACATGGGAACGACTCCCTTCCAGAATATATGGCAACGCAGCGACTGTGTGATCTTTCACCTTATCTACAAAGCTAAGAAAAGCCACACAGAGCAGCTTTACAGGTACTTGTAGATATTGGCCTGCACTGTGCACCACCAGAGCATTAAAAAAGTGATACTCCAGTAGCGCAAGGGGCTTGTAAATATGCCCCGAGTATTTAATCTCAAATCACAGTTGTGCTGCACTGAGCTGTGTGTTGGTAGCTGGCTCTAATGTTCTAGTTTTCTGTGCTAAGCACAAATTTGCTGTTCTGAACTGAGTTGCTAAGTTTTTCAGTTGTCACTGATGGTTGGCCTATCAGTACAGGAGGTGGGAGGAAAGGAGTTTGGTTTCATTCACAATTTTGGTTTGGCGGCATTCACTGAGGAGCAAGCTGTCTGGAACTACTTGACCTTCATTACACCATCGTTGATGGATATTTGCATCAGGTTGATTAATGTGTGCTATGTTTTTTCCTTTTCAAGGGTGGCAAATATAATTTGGTGTATGAGATGTAATGTACAAGACATTGGAATCCCAATAAATGCAGATTGATACTCGCATATTTAGAAAGACACGGGGCAGAAGTGACTTTTCTTCAAGCAAATGCCCCTGATACCTTGGGACAGGGCTAACTTTGTGCATCAGTGGGGAACCAAACATTACTTTGCTTCCTATAGCTCATACATGGCTAGAGTTGTAGTTTTAACCCATCAAACTTTGCCTTTCTCATTTAAATATATTCATTGAGACTCCTTGGGCAAAGTCATTTATCTAGCTGGCTTACTTTGTGACTTTGCCATCACAGTCATAAACTCCTACACACCTAACTTTGACTTTTAAAGTTCTTTATCGTAGACATGGTGACATGTATTATTTGGGGGTTAAAACTTTAACCTAGTTCTTAATTCAGAACTCAATAGCAGACACAGAGACATGACTAGTGCCCCCAGTGCCAGTGCAGCGTATGCCTTGCAATAAATCCTTGAGCATGATGTTTTAGTGGATGTATAGTGTAAGCTGCGGGGGGGAAGCAAAGGCATACTCATAGTGCTCCACTGCGCACTACACATATTTGAGGACTGATTTCTTGCTGCAATCCCCCAAGTAGGTCCCCTGGGTCCACTCCCTTGAGTACGAACCCTGCAAATTCTCCGACCACTCATCCGTTGTACTTGCCATTATGTTATCCGACTTACTATAAAGACATGAACCTTGGGTGTTTCCATCATCAGCGTTAAGGGACGCAGCATTCAGAGCAAAGGGGACGGGCCATTGTTGAATATTTTGAACAGAATGTAGGGTCAGTTGCTTCTTATCAAACAATCTTGGAAGCATTTAAAGTTTACATATGATGGACAGCAATCTCAGAGCATACGAAGTCCTTAAATCCATGTGGACCTGGCTTCGGAGTCTTAAGAGGGAGTTAAAACGGTTAACTGACAGAATATCGACCCCAAAAACATCCTCATAAACAAATATCGAGTTTTTAATATTGATGTCGAAAATATCGACATCCTATATTTATAATTGTAAGTACAACTTAAAAAAAATATATAGATGAGAAAAATATAGTTGTACAAAAGATCGATTTTAATATATATAAAAATAATATTAAATATATACAAAATAAAATTAACTTGAAAAATTGATTGGATTTAATATACATTTGAATAAATATAACAATTAAATTTAATTTAAACATACGTATATAACATGTAATATATATATATATTTATTTTAAAACAATGTGTAAACTATTCATTTTATTATTATGAAAATGTATAAATAAATATATATATACAAACAACACCAATACCATAAAATCTAATAAAAACATTATAATATAAATTAAAACATTAAACTATTTTATAGTCTTTAAAATAAAATGTTCAACTTCATTGAATGCAACAGTAGAAAAAGTGCTGGATAGCGTAGGGGTAGAAATTACTATTCCAACTTCAGTGTGTGCAACAGTAGGGAATGTGATGGATAGCGGAGGGGTAAAAATTACCATTCCCACTCCAGTGAGTGCAGCAGTAGGGAAAGTACTGTATAGTGTAGGGGTAAAAATTACTATTCCCACTCTAGTGAGTGCAACAGTAGGGAAAGTGTTTGATAGTGGATGGGTCAAATTTACTATTCCCACTCCAGAGAGTGCAACAGTAGGGAAAGTGTTTGATAGCGTAGGGGTCAAATTTACTATTCCCACTCCAGAGAGTGCAACAGCAGGGAAAGTGTTGGATAGCAGAGGGGTAAACATTATTATTCCCACTCCAGTGAGTGCAGCAGTAGGGAAAGTACTGTATAGTGTAGGGGTAAAAATTACTATACCCACTCTAGTGAGTGCAACAGTAGGGGTAAGTGTTTGATAGTGGAGGGGTAAAAATTACTATTACCACTCCAATGAGTGAAACAGTAGGGAACGTACTGCATACCGTAGTAAAAGAAATTACTATTCACACTGAAACATGTAAAAAAAAAAAATATATATATATATATTAAAAAATCAAAAATATAATACAAATTAATAATCAATATTCTAAATTAATGTTTAAAACATATAAAAAGAACACATATAACAATAGTAATTACATATTACAAAAGCTTACAAATACAATATACAAAAAAATAACAAATACATTTACCAACACATATTTATTTTAAGATACTTACAATAAAATCAAGTAATGACACTTCACATTTCTAATTACATTTATTTACATATTTTACATAATTAATAAACAATTAAACACATCTTACTAATACATTCTTTTAAACATTAATCTACTACACACACTTTAACACTATAATTAGCACAACACAAACTAAACTAAACTATCAAATAATAAAAAACAGTCAGAAATTATCTTAATATTATGATCAATTACTATTAATAATTACATTATTAAACTGTATTTAATACCCACCCTTTACCCCTTTTAAAAATAAATATAACAAACAATATTTAAAAATTACCCAAAATATGAATCTATTAACATTAATTAACAACTATATATTAATTAAACAAAAATTACTTCCCACCATTTACTCCTACAAACACCACAACACACACTTAAAATTAATTAGACAATTACCATAATTAATTCACAAATTAATTAAATTTAATTAACAATCAAATATTAATTCATGAATTTAAATTAAATTACTTTCCACCATTTATATCTACAAACACCACAACACACACCTAAAATAAAAGACATAATTACCATAATTATTTAATAATTAATTAATTGAAATGTAATATTTATTTTATTTATTTAAAATGTTTTATATAGTGCTGGCTCCACCCGGGGGTATCAGAGCGCTTTACATTGGAATGACAATAGTGCATGGAATACAAAACAATGGTGTCCAAAAGAAGCATTCAAACATGACGGACTTTTGGGGACTACATTGAGTAAGATAGTTTGACTTAAAAAAAATGCAAAGAAGTAGCAATTTACAAAACAACACGTGAATAGAGTAATTACAAATGATTACACAGCATAAAGGAGGTGGACTCATTTTTTGTGAATAAGGGTGGTGCGAGTGAGAGAAAGGGGGTGAGGGGAAGTTTTCAGAAAGGGGTGGTAGGGTGGAAGAAAAGGTGAAGATGGGTAGGGAAGGGGTGAATAGGTGGGGTCGACACAGGAGAAGTGAAGAGGGGGAAGACGAGGTTTCAAGAAGGGGGAGTATAACAGGTATGGTAATGAAAGGATTAAGGACCCCAATATTTGTTGAGCAGGTGCATTTTAAGGTCTTTTTTTAAACTGGCGTATGAAAGGTTGAGTCATAGATCTTTAGGGAGGGCAGTCCAGATGCTGGGAGCCTTACCAGAGAAGGAGCGAGATTGCACAGCTTTCTTTTTTAACAGAGGGGGGACGAGGAGGAGACAGTTGGTGCTTCTCATCGGTCGGGCACTGCCCGCTTCATTGAGTGTGTTTGAGAGGTGATGCAGGGTCCTTTGATGAAGGGCTTTGTACGTAATGCAGGCTATTTCATTGAAGGATCTGCCTTCGATAGAAAGCCATTTAAGGGTCTTAAGAGCAGGCGAGATATGGTCAGAGTGTTTGCAGTCAATTGTAAGCCTGACCGCTGGATTGAGAACAGATTTGAGGGGGGCAAGGTGGACTTTGGGAGATCCAGAGAGTAGGGTGTTGCCATAGTCAATTTTCGAGAGGACTAGAGATTTGATCACAGATTTGAAATCTTCTGGTGGAATGAAAGGTTTGATTTTTTTGAGATGTGGAGCATGAAAAGTGCTCAGTTTCCTGAATTTGTTATATGGGAATTGAGGGTTAACTTACTGTCACTGGTGATGCTAAGGGATTTTACTGATTCGGATAAGGAGAGCGAACAGTTTAGGGCAATAAGGTCAAAGATCCATGTTTGGATGGGGAGTGGGTTGTTTTTAGGAGAGAAAATAATGATTTCAGTTTGTTTGGTTTGAGATGATTTGAGTAGAACCAGGTTTGTATATTAGCCAGGGCAGTGTTAAGGTGTAGGACATCTAAGTGGAATTTTATTTTATAGTACAGTTGGGTATCATCGGCATACAGTTGATAGTTAATACCGTTTTTTTTAAGTAGGAGGGTAAGGTGTTCAATAAATAAGTTTAATAGAGCAGGATAGAGCATAGATCCTTGGGGGACACCAAGGGAGACAGGAGTGGGGCTGGAGAGACAGTTTTAGATTTTGATTTGCTGTGTTCTGTGTTGGAAATATGAGGTGAGCCAGTTCAGGACAGTGCCATTAAGAACGAAACGAAGTTTAAGTGTATTGATTAAGGTTAAATGGTTAACTAAATCGAATGCCGCAGAGAGGTCTAGGAGAATGAGTAGGCAGGTCTCACCATTATCCAGGGCATGGTGGATGTCGTCAACTATATTTAGAAATGCAGTTTCAGTGCTGTCCCCTTTACGGACGCCGGATTGTAGATGGTCGAGTAGGTTGTAAGTGTCAATGCATTTATCCAATTGAAGAAGGGCACATTTTTCAAGGGTTTTTGAAAGAATGGGGAGGTTTGAGATGGGGTGGAGGTTATTAGGGTCGTTATGGTCAGCCTTAGGGTTTTTAGGAATGGGGTTGAACTGTCCGAGTTGGAGGTAGACAGGGACGCCCACCGAGGAAAGGTAGGAGTTGATGATTTTGGTCCAATAAGGTACAATGATGTGCTTACGGTCTTGGACGAGGCTAGATGGGGTCTTTTGTGTGAGAGGATGGTTTTAATTTGGACAGGATGTTAAAGACTTCTAGTTCGGAAACGGAGTGGAAATTCTGCTGGAGGCATTATTTTTTAGCTGTATTTGGTCAGGGTAGGTTTTAGGAGTGGTTATTGAAAGTTGGTGTTGGGGGAGGCAGGGGGCAGGATCGGGGGGAGGGTGTTGGAGTAGTAACATGGGTATTTTGGGGGTTGGGAGGGATCTGAGTTAAAATGAAAGGTTGGTCAATTTCTGTGATTTTTTCGGCGAAAAAGTTAGCAATTTCTTCACATTTGTTGGAGGAGGCCGTCAAGTGGAGGGGCGGGGTAGGTTTGGTTTCTAACAATGTTGAACAGTTCTCTGGGTCTATTTTTGGCATGGGCGAGTTGTGAATGAAAGAAGGATGCCTTTTCAAAGAAAATGTTTTTCTTGAAAGTAGATCTAGCGGTTCGAAGGAGGACAAGATTGGAGGGAGAAGGGTGTCGTCTCCAAGTTATTTCAGCCAGTCTGAGAGCACGTCTTTCATTGTTGAGGGCTGAGTTAAACCATGATTTGGAAGGGATATTTTTTTGAAATTTTAGTTTGGATGGTGCCAGTTGATATAAAACCTCTGAGACAGTTTTATTATAGTGCTCAGTGAGCTCATTTGCATTAAGAGAGGAAGGGGTGCAACTAAGTTGAGTTTGGCCTCCAGCACACCTGGGGCGATAAGATTAGGGTTTCGAGTAGAAATGTTGGTTTTGTTGATTTTAGGTTGGGGGCAGGGCTAAGGGGGAGATCATGAACAGTATGAGGTGGTGGTTAGACCAATTGACAGGGATAATGTTGGATAGGGATGCCAAATCATTTGCAATGTTGGCATCAAGAGTAGCCCCTTTAGAGTGGGTTGGGGAATTGCAGAGTTGTTTGACGTCATTAATCTCAAGAAGGTTATTGAGAAGTTTGATAATAGGGTCCTCGTGTACGTTCCAGTGAAGGACTAAGTCTCCTAGGAAGAGATTTTTAGAGCTAGAAAGTGATGATTGAGTAAGAAAGGTCAGATAATTCCTCAGCGAAGGGAAGAGGTTTACCCAGAGGGTGATAGATGTTATGTAGACGTATTGGGGGAAAGTCTGTGTTTTTTACTTTTAAAGATTAGTGCTAATCCACCTCCTATTCTCTTTGGTCTGTCTTTTCTGATGATAGAGTAACCGGGGGAGGGGGGGAGAGTAAGTCAAGGATGGGTGTTGAATGATCATTGAGCCAGGTTTCCGTGAGGAAGGCGACGTCTATATCTTCACTAAGGATAGTTTCGGAAATTTTGGTCGCATGTTGAACCGCCGAACGGCAGTTCACGAGCATGCAGGCCAAGGGCTTAGGGTTATTTTTGGGAGAGGGGCACGAGTGGATGGCAGAAAGTTGAGAAGGGGTCTGGGGGAGGCGGGAGAGGAGGATATTCTGCTGGTCCCCATAATAACAGGGATGTTGGAGTGAGGAACGGCCATATACTTAAGTGAGGTTATTGGCGGGTAGGAGTTGCAGATGTCGGATAGGTTAGTGGTGGAGTGGTCACTTAAGGTGCGAAGAGGTCTATGTGTACGGTTGTGTAGTGGTGCGGTTTTCCAAGGTTTGGGATTAGTGGGTTTTTGAGGACCAGCTGTATGTTGAAGTGGACCAGAAGAGGCGGGTTTTGGGGTTAAAGGAATTCAAGTCTTTGAAATCCTCTCTAAGCTGGGCGACTTCAGATACCAAATAACCAATATTGCAGTCAATGTTGCAAAGTGTCTGAGTTAAAAGAGTGAAGTGGGATATAGTTGAGGCAGGAGGTGTTTTCTGAGTTGGTCGGGAGAGGTGTTCTGGCATTCGGAGAGGGTCGGAGGTCTAGGGGGGCGAGAACGGTGCTAACGTTGTGGGAGTGAGGAGCTCTGTGGGGGGGGAGTTCTGGCAGTCAGGGGGGAGGTATGTGGGGAAGGACAGAATACTTAAAGAATTAGTTGGGGCAGGAGGAGTGGAGGAGGTGTGTTCATAGTTGGTCGGTGGATGTCTGGTGTTGGGAGAGGGTGAGAGGCCTGGGGGGGGTGGTAAGTGGGGTACTGAAGCTGTGGGAATGTGGGAGGTCTGGGGGAGAGAAGTGTGATCTGGCAGTGTGCGGGAGGGACAGGCATCCAGAGGGATGTGATAGTTGTAGGTGTTCGGGGCTGGAATAGTGGGAGAAGAGAGGGTGTAAGGGGTGAGTGGAGAGGCAACATCAGAGTGGGGGGTGGGGGGAAATTCGGAGAGGGGGGTGTAGGAGAAGGAGGGGGTATGGTGGTGCGGGCTAAGAGGGGAGCTTGGGGGCAAGGAGAGGGGTTAGAAGTGGTGCTTAGGGTCAGAAGGTAATGGTCGTTGGAGAGCATGGAAGTTTGGGGGATGGCGAGTGAGTTTGAGATGTTTTGGGGGGTTCAGGGTTGGGTGGTGGATAGGAAGTCATAGAATCAATCAATCAATCAATCAATCAGAGTACTTGTAAAGCGCGCTACTTACCCGTGAGGGTCTCAAGGCACTGAGGGGAGGGGGGTGCCGCTACTGCTTGAAGAGCCAGGTCTTGAGGAGTCTTCTGAAGGCAGTTAGGTCTTGGGTCTGCCGTAGGTGGGTAGGGAGGCTGTTCCAGGTCTTGGCGGCGAGGTAGGAGAAGGATCTGCCGCCGGAGGTGGTTCGTTGGATGTGGGAGACAGTGACGAGGGCAAGGTTGGCGGAGCGGAGTTGGCGGGTGGGGTGTAGAAGCTGAGTCTGCTGATCAGGTAGGCTGGTCTGGCGTTGTGGAGTGCTTTGTGTGCATGGGTGAGGAGCTTGAAGGTGATCCTCTTGTCGACGGGGAGCCAGTGTAGGTCTCTCGGGTGGGGGGTGATGTGGCTGTGGCGGGGAACATTGCCGATCAGTCGGGCAGAGGCATTTTGGATGCGTTGTTGTCATCGTAGGTGTTTGGCTGGGATTCCTGTGTAGAGTGCGTTGCCGTAGTCCAGTCTGCTGCTGACGAGGGCCTGTGTCACCGTTCTTCTTGTTTCGGTCGGGATGCACTTGTAGATCCTGCGGAGCATGCACAGGGTGTTGTAGCAGGAGGAGGAGACGGTGTTGACCTGATTAGACATGGAGAGGGAGGAGTCAAGGATGAATCCCAGGTTGCGTGATTGGTCGTGGGTGTCGGTGCTGTTGCCAGTGTGGTCGGACACCAGGAGTTGTCCTAGGCTGAGGGGGTGGGTCCGTGGATGAGGACCTCGGTCTTGTCTGTGCTCAGCTTCAGACGGATGGTCCTCATCCAGTCGGCGACCGCCTTCATTCCCTCATGGAGGTGTTGTCAGCGTAGGAGATGATGTTAAGGTTGTGGTTGTGGGCCACTTGTGCGAGGGGGGCCATGTAGATGTTGAACAGCGTTGGGCTTAGGGATGAGACCTGGGGGACACCGCAGATGATGTCAGTGGCTTCGGATTGGAAGGGTGGGAGGCGGACGCTCTGGGTTCTGCTGGAGAGGAAGGACGTGGTCCAGTCGAGGGCCTTCTCTTGGATTTCGGCTTTTTGGAGGTATGTCTTTAGAGTGCGAAGGCAGACCGTGTCGAAGGCGGCTCACAGGTCCAGGAGGATGTTTCGCCATTGTCTAGTTGGCGCCTGATGTCGTCTGTGGCGGTGATGAGGGCTGTCTCGGTGCTGTGGTTTCGTCTGAATCCGGACTGGGACAGGTCCAAGATGTTGTTGTCTTCGAGGTGGCAGGCCAGTTGCATGTTGACGATTTTCTCGATGACCTTCGCTGGGAACGGGAGCAGAGGAGTCTTTCCGCCAGGTCTCGGTCAGGAAGGCTACGTCTGGGGCAGAGGTGTCGAGCAGATCCCAGAGCTCGATGGCGTGTTTGCGTGCTGAGCAGGTGTTGAGGAGTATGCAGCGAGGGTGGTTGGGTCCCGTCCTTGGATGTTTGCTGGCTCTGTCGCAGGTGAAGCTGCAGGTGAGGCAAGAGAAGGGTCCGTGGGTTCGTTTCGGGGCAGCCTGGAAGCAGGTGTGGCATTAAGTGCGTGGAGGATGCTGGTGTCGTAGCCGATTCTGATGTTGAGGCGTTCGCGGGGGCCAGGGGTTCTGGTGCTGGGCGCAGTCCAGGGGCGGACGGGTGCAGACGGGCTGGCCTCTGGCGCGCCTCCGGCATGCCAGAAGTGCACATCCGCTGCACGGTCACGCAGCAGCTGCCATTTGAGGTGGGGAGGGAGGGAGGAGCAGCTGGGAGCGGGGTGGCGAATGGGCTTCGAGGGGGCGGGGCCACAGGGGAGCAGCGGCGCGGAACGTGCTGAGGGAACCAGAAGAGAAGAGGGGGAGGTGGAACGGGCCGAAGCGAGGGCAACGGTACAGTACAGAGGCACAAAAAATAAATGCAGGGAGATAAGAACAGAATACTAGACCAGCGGGGCATGGCAGACAGCGGGGACAAACTCACTGTGGAGTGGCAGTGGCAGCGAGGGAGGCGCTAACACACCGGTGGAGCTGTGCGGCAGCAGGGAAGCGATCCGGCCTACAAGCAGGGACAGGGGTCACTCCTTCTGTCACGCAGCGGCTGCCATTTGAGGCGGGGAGGGAGGGAGGAGCAGCTGGGAGGCAGGAGCGGGGCGAGGAAAGGGCTTCGAGGGGGCAGGGCCACAGGGGAGCAGCAGCGGGGAACGGGATGAGGGGAACCCTAAGAGAAGAGGGGGAGGAGGGGAACGGGCCGAAGCGAGGGTAACGGTACAGTACAGAGGCACAAAAAATAAATACAGGCACAAATACAGGCACAAAGGATAGATACAAATGCAGGGAGACAAGAACAGAATACTAGACCAGCGAGGCACGGCAGACAGCGGGGACGAACTCACGGTGGAGTGGCAGCGGCAGTGAGGGAGGCGCTGACACACCGATGGAGCTGTGCGTCTGCAGGGGAGCTACCCGGCCTGCAAGCAGGCAGGGGTCACTATAGAATAGGATATATCCTTTAGGTTAGAGATGTCTAGGGGAAGAAGGGTATTTGTCATGGAGGCAGGGGAGCACAGGGACGTGTCTGGGGAATGGGGAGTAGAGATGAGAGGAGTAGGTAAGGGCAACTGGTGCATCAGAGTGCTGAAATGATGCTCGAAGATGTTGAGGTGGTGTTCAGAGGCTTGTATGAGGATATTTCCAGTTTGAAGATGGAGATGTCCATTTCACCGGGGAAAATAGGAGAGGGAGTAGTAGATAGTTTGAAATCGTAAGGAATATTGTTAGATTTAGTAACTGAGAGGTAGCGTAGTAAAGTGCTCTTCCATTTGGAGGGGCCCTTAGAATAGAAAATGTAGTTGGTTAATATAGGGGACATGAGGATGGGGTAGTTATCCACAATTAGGGTTTCGGGATGCCGGATTAGTTATTTATGTTTGAAATTTTTCTTAGCATTTTTAGGAAGATTGGAAGGTAGAGAATGGACCAAGGGTTGGGGCCATGTTTGGTGAGGAAGGGGTGTAGGGAGGAGAGAGCAGGGTTGGAGTCAGACGTGGGATTGGGACTAAGGTGAAGCATGGCGGTCTAAAGGTTGGAGGAGATGGGGGTGATAGAGATCGCAGGTCACCCGGCCAATAATTTTCACCATACCCATACCAGGCCCATATTTTTCCAATTTATCATATACATTAATCGGGTGACCTAATAATTCTTCTACCAGTAACCCTGGTTCCTTCCTATTTATTTCTATTGTACCCGACTTACCAATCCACCGTTACGGGTACCTAAGATCCACAATGGATCAGGGAGCTAGCTGTAAAAGAAAAGCAGGCAAAATACAAATACCGACTTTATTTCTCTTAATCCATCAAATAACCACAGACTACCGGGAAGTTTTAAAAGTTTATCTTAGAAATCATTTTCTGAGTGTATACATTTTACAACGAAAAGGCAATCTATAATCAGAATAATGTAGAGCACGTAACCATATGAAAGCAAAACTAAGGCAACCATTTATGAGTCTATAGGAAAGTTATAACTATGCGAGCTAAAATAGATTTTAGAAAATGGATCACAAACTAGACATTTACTGATTAGAAAAATACTGCAAGGTAAGGATTAGAAATCCTATACATCTATAGGAGGGGAAAAATGGAACACGCTATAGTTCTAGCGTCCTTACGTAAATCAGATTTCAGGAGAAAAATTATATACCACAGTTATGATTCAAAACCAGCATGGAGAGAATGTGTTCTAAAAGGTAGGGAAACACAGGAACATGCTAAGAAAAATATACTGTGTGATTTCTTTATAGTAGGTTGCGGAAAGCATGGAAGATTAACATATGCAAAGAAATGTCTTTATTTAAGCAAAGACAGGAAAAATAGAAGGTGCAGTATAGAGTTTTTGCACTATATTTACCTAGAAAGGTGTGCAGACCAACCCTGGCCACGGATCAGTCAAGGACAGGAAATACCCCAAGGAAGGACAGTCATCTATGGGACAGCAGGTGCAGATTGGACACCCCAGGACAGGACAGGAAAACCAGATTAGGATCAGGACAGGACCACCAAGGCACGACCAGCACCCGCAGTTCGGAAGCAACGCCTGCGCTCCACCCTCTCTGCAGCTATCAGTCAGAACCCCGATTGGTTTAGCGAACTCCCCAGCAAAGTGCTCCGCCAGCACTTAAGGTTTAGTAAAACCTTAGAGTCTATAGTCAAATTCGGACAGAGTGCTCCGCAGCGCTCTGTATTCAGTCACCTATTGAGTGCGTTGGGTCAGTGACAAGTCAGCTATTCAGACAAGTCGGACAATTTCTTCAGCTAAAACCTAGGCTAGTTATACTGTTTTCGGGTCAGTGTACCACCCCCCAAATGCTGCAAGTGTCAGAATCCCCAATTTCGATTAGTCCCCAGGTAGGATAGGTTAACACACCAATCAGAACAAACTTCTACAAGTTCGTATTTGCATTTTATGGAACCGCCTAGTGAATTTGGGGTTCCCATGACCTATTCTACAGAATACAATAGCAGAATATACAATTGTTGCGAATGCAGTATAAATTCTGTTTCTCCGGCTGGGTGAAGGTGCATCTTCCCAGGCACATCTTGGCAGGGACCTTTAGTTGGCACCCTGTCAATGCCACAGCTAGAGTTCGGTCATGCGCAGACTATCCTCTTAATATGGAGTCTTGAGCCTTGCATCAGACCCTCAATACCGCGGTACATGAAAAGTAAGCGAAAACAAATTAAAACATAGAAAAAAATGATTTCACCATATACCATGAAAGGCTACTTTATACTTCTCACATCAGAAAAATATACCATTGCATTATAGTTAGTGCAAAAGACGATGACACGAGAGCATCTGCACAAGCTTCACCACGTTATAACACTGACAGCCATTTTAGAAGCTAGCACGCATGCGCACATTTTCCCACCAGAACTGCAACTACGTCACGTCACGTGAGTGTGACTAACGCATGCGCAGAAGCAAACTCCCAAGCGGTGGCCATATTAAGGACACGAGTTATTCGTATTAGTGAACACATAGGCAAGCATCACTAAGATACATGCATATCCAAAATAAAGGAAATTAGTAAAACATACGGGTTGTATTACAGGATTATAAGTTATTCGAGGTTCTTGATTTGAGCAAGTCACGTAATATGCGAAAACTTGCTTCATCAATCCCCTCTTTGATGATATTTACTATCATCACAAACTAATGGAACCAGATGCCAACTTCTCACACTTTGTGCATTTCGATCTCTTCCAACATCCGATTCAGTTTCTCTTTCACATCTTTGTTAGGGTGAGAATTTTTCACCCTTTTGTAAATCTGATTATTCAAGTCTTCCAATTCAAGTTCATCCACACTCCGTTTCACACCTCTCTTATTCACAGCGTATTTCTTTGTGTGTTTGCGGCATTTGCAACAGACAAATATGAGAAAGATGATGAAACCTATCACTCCAATTGGCATCAGTACCTTAAACAATAAACTTTTACCTAAATTAGCAAACCAATGACCTACAGCGGAGAGACTATCAGTAAGTCTCTTCCAGGCACTATCAACCTCTAGTGGTTTGAGTTCCTTTTCCAAATTAGTAATGTTCTTTACGTACTTTTTGATTTGTACACTTTTGTCCGGTATGTAAGTGCAACAATATTGCGCTTTCAACATCCGGCAGACTCCTCCCTCTTTTGCTAATAAGGTGTCAAGCGCAAGTCTGTTCTGCAAAACCATTGATCTGATCGCAACCATTTCGGTATTGACCAGCAGGAATCCATGAGCTGTGTCAGTAGACAACACATCCACTATAGTGGATAATTTGCAAATTCTCTGTGTGTTCAGAACCACTCCCACTCCAGGTATCAGTGCACTAAAAATACTACCCATTATTTCACCTACGCTTTCTCTTTTACTACGCACTAAGCCATTAGTGTTTTCATTGCTTCCAGCAATTTCCTTCACATGGTATATTTTCGGGAAGACAATGCCAAAGTAGCAGCTTCCATACCAGTGATCCGGCAATTTGAAATAAGCCTTGTTTCCACATATATAATAAATTCCGGGAAACACAGGTTCTGACCCATTTTTGAAACCCCAACCTCCAATTACCTTGTAATTGTGCTCACATTGACTGGAACCAATGAAAATGTTATTATAATAACTAGTCTTCTCGCGGTGAAGACAGAGTTTCCCTTTTCTTTCGAAATCCAGCAACAAAGCAGGACCACTCCCACCATTTGAGGTGCTTTCCATGTTTTCAGCCCATTTAGGAGTTCTTTGTCTCTTATCATTTGCCTTTCTTTGGAAACTCTCCCTTCTTTTCTCTGCCATGTTTAAAAACATTTTTTCTTGTTCATGTAATGAACAGGCCAAGTTATCTCTGTGTGCTTCATTTAAGTCTATGGTACCTATAGTCAGAAAATATTCTCCCATATAACGTGTAACGTCACTTTTAGTATGTACAGGATTCAGATTTCCATGTATAGGAAGTTCAGAAAATATCACGTCTGAGTTAGAATAGTAGTACTGTAACGGTCCTCTTTTGTAAAATAAACTAGCTAGAATGCTACAGGAAATTCCATAGGTCAAAGGTAGGTGATGATAAGTCACGCCTTCAGCTACAGAAGTAGGTAGCTTCATGCAGACATAACAGTCTTCTATTTCCATAGTTTCTACATAGTGCACTAAAAGATTAGCGAAAACATTTAACTGTGTCTGGTTTTTAACTCCATGATAGTGTAGTCCTTCCTCATCTGATGCTTCTAAGTCTCGTTTTGTTTGTCTGAGTGCTTTTTCACGTCTTTCTACACTTCGTGTTGTCAGTTCTTCAGTGTCAGTGGTCACAGTCTGAGTAGGGTCAATATTAGTATTTTTGCTCACCATATAAGGAATGAAAACTGTTAGTCCTATCCAAATTATTAACACTATAGCGATGCTACATATACATACTCTGCAGCATGTTTTACAACAACTGCGTCTAGGCCTTCCATTCACATTTGAATCAGACATTTTCGTTCAGAAGAAGATTTCTCAACCCCTCTTTGTAGCTTTGCACAGGTAGCTTACCCTGCACAATTTCAGGTTGGTTCGTCTTCCTCGGCAGAATAATCAGCTGTCTGTTCTTCGTCACTTTCGTCAGTTATATCAAGATCTTCAAATTCCTCCAACACTAAATATGTCCATTCAGGATCTTGGTATTTTTCGTTCAGTCTTTTTATTCGGTCACTCCTCCTTTGTGAACTTTCTCCAACTTGCTCTGCAATACGAGGACTTTTCCTTCTTTCTGCAAGTTTCTCCTCTACTGTTTTTATTCTTAGTCTCAGTCTCTTAATATATCTTGGTTCGATATGTTTCTTTTTCTTGAGTCTTTTAGTTGGCACTGTGATTTGGCTGTCTTCTAATGCTCTTTTATTTTCGTTTGTTTGTGGCACTTCTGATTCTTCCCTTCCTGTCTGACTAGTTCCAGGTCTTTCTTCTATTTCTTCTGCCTAGTTACTAAGCTGGCCTTGTTCAGGGGTATTCTGATTTTGACTTTCGTGCGTCTCTGTTTCTGAGCCCTGAACACGTTCTTCTAGTTCTATCTGATCCTGTTCAAGCACTTCGATCCCTTGATTTTCTTCTGCTTGAACCTTTTCACTTATTCTTGTCTGTCCCTTTTCAATTTCAGGGGTTTGTGGAGGTGTGTCGATCACCTGCTCTGTCCCTGTCTGACCTTCTTTTTCCTCAGACTTGACGTGAATCTCAATAATCCGAGGATCTTCGCCTGTGCCTATCTCTTCCTCTCTATCCCACTCTCTATCTGCATAGGTTTGACTTCTTGTTCGGATTGGGTCATTAGTCAGGTCGATTATGGGTATCCAATCATCTTGACTGGTGCTCGGTTGTTCGTCATCAGCTACTTCAGGACCAACTTCTGCAGACCCCTCAGCTGGACAACCTTCAGCGTCAGTTTTCTCGTCTGGAATCACCTTCTGTGTATGGCTGGCATGGATACACTTTGGAACGCCGGCACACTTCACCGCTGTCGTGGTCACCAGTATTATTTGGCGTTGTTTTCCCCACCTCGGTGCAAGGCAACTCGACCAAGTATGTTTCTTGAGTCTAACCCAGTCGCCAGGAACCAATTTGTGGACTGGAGTTGTTGGATTGGCGACGGCGTCTTCCCCAATCTGGCGAGAGATAGAACGCACTTGGTCACCCAGTTGCTTGCAGTACTCAAGTACCAAATCATCAGTAATGTTTAGCAGTTTATGTCCTGGTACCCATGCTTGTCTCATCACTCTTCCCATCAGGATCTCATGAGGGCTCAGGCCTGTCTTTCGATCTGGAATACTTCGGAGTCCCATCAGAACAAGAGGTAAAGCATTTATCCAGTTCATGCTCGTAGAGTCACACATTTTTCATAACCTTGATTTTATAGTGCCATTTATTTGTTCTACCACTCCAGAAGCCTCTGGACAATATGCACAGTGCAATTTTTGTGTAATCTTAAATGCCTTACAGAGCTGATCGATTACCTCATTCTGAAAATGTTTTCCTCTATCTGATTCAATTGTGACTGGAACCCCGAACCTAGGTATTAATTCACGTAGTAACAATTTAGCTACAGTTATGGCGTCACTCTTTTTAGCGGGGTAGGCTTCCACCCACTTTGAGAACAGACAGACAATGACAAGGACATATCTCATTCCCTCACAGCGAGGCATGGTGATGAAATCAATCTGTATTCTTACAAAGGAACCTCCTGATTTTCCAATTTTTCCCAATACGACTGCAGTCCTTTTCCCAGCGTTAAACTCCTGACATGTTAAGCACCTCTGGCAGAGTGACTCTGCTACCTTCCTGAACTTCGGATTGTACCATGTTTGTTGGAAAACCAGAACCATGGCGTCCCTACCAGTGTGTGAATCTCCATGTATCAGTCTGGCCATAGAAGCAAGCAGATGTCTAGGCAACACAGGCATACCATTTGGGCCCACAATGACACCATCCTCACTTCTCGGTCGACAACCAAGTTTCTTCAATTTTTCTTTCTCTTTTTCTGGCACCGCATGCTGCCAGTCTCTCAACTCTTCCCAGGTAGGCACCTCTTCAAACACCATAAGTTGGCAGCTGTTTCCAGGTCCCCCCAGTTTAATATTTACAGACATGCGATTTCTGGCACAATGTTGAGCCACTTCATCAGCAAATCGGTTTCCCAATGTTATATGGTCAATGCCAGATTTATGAGCAGCACATTTGACCACTGCCAATTCTTTTGGTAATTGGATTGCTTCCAGTAAATCTTGTACAACTTTTCCATTTCTGATGGGAGTACCTGAAGAAGTCAGAAACTCCCTCTGTAGCCACAATTGGCCAAAGTCATGCACAACTCCATAACAGTCCTGACTGTCAGTGTATACTGTTATTCTTTTGTTTTTCCCAATTTTACAGGCTCTTATCAATGCAATCAATTCGGCTACTTGTGCAGACTTTACTCCATATAAACAGGAAGCTTCTTTAACCCCTTCAGTGCTAATGACAAGGGTAACTCGTCATGTAGTTCCCATTGATTTCAATGGAAAGTCAATGGACCTACATGCATACCCCTTAGCAGCCAAGTGGTTAATGGCGTCTATAGAGACTACAGCATAAGCAGCACTTAGGCCTACAAGTTCGTGTCTCATACATGAGCCATCCATGAACAGCTCCTCATCTTCTACAGGCAAAGGTATTTCTTTAATGTCTGGGCGTGGTTTAGTACTGAATTCTGTCAGATCTATGCAGTCATGTTCGTCCTCTCCCTCGGCTTCCATAATCATTGAGTCAGGGAGCAGGGTAGCTGGGTTCAGGATATTACACCGAGTAATGACCACATTCGCAGCACCCACGAGAAACCTCTCGTATTTAGTCAGCCGACTAGGGGTGAGATACTGGGTCTTAGTTCTGGTCAATAAAATCACAACTGCATGGGGAACATACACAGTTACAGGATGTCCCATTACAATGGATTCACTCTGCTCTAGACTCGTGCAAGCTGCAGCTACTGCTTTCAGACATCCGGGTAATCCAGCAGCCACTGGATCCAAAGTGGCAGAAAAATATGCCACTGGACGTCTAGTCAACCCATGCTCCTGAGTTAGGACTGACAGTGCACAATTATCTCGTGTGTCACAAAATAGTGCAAATTCTTTAGAATAATCAGGCAACCCTAGAGCAGGTGCTGTACACAGACATTCTCGTTATTTAGTGAATGCTGTCATACCCTCATCATCCCATTCCACTGGGTCCTTTGCTCCTTTCTTTGTCATTTTTATCAAAGGTTTTGCCAGGACTGCAAATCCCACAATCCATTGCCTGCAGTAACCTACCACTCCAAGGAACATTCTGATTTCTTTCTGAGTACGGGGTAACTGCATGTTCCGAATTATTCTGACTCTCTCAGAAGTGACTTTTCTGATGCCTTTTTCTATCTGGTGCCCCAGATATTTCACTGATTTTGTACAGAACTGCAATTTGTCAGGGGACACTTTATGCCCTTTTTCACCTAGGTGATTCAGTAAAGCAATGGTGTCAACAACACAATCTCTATGACTTTTAGATGCCACCAAAAGGTCATCTATATATTGCACCAAGACAGATTTTCCTGGTAACACTAAAGATTCAAGGCACTTTTTTAGAATTTGATTAAAGATAGAGGGACTTTCGATGTACCCTTGGGGGACCCGATTCCAAACGTACATGTGACTGTCGAAAGCAAATGAGAAAAGAAATTTGCTATCTGGATGCAATGGGATCGAAAAGAATGCATGACATAGGTCTATCACGGTAAACCACTCAGCATCCCAGGGAATCTGATATAGGATCACTGCTGGGTTTGGAACAATAGGACAACAAGGAACCACTATTTTGTTTACCTTTCTCAGGTCCTGCACTACCCTGTACTTGCCACTAGGTTTCTTGATTCCAATTATGGGTGAGTTACACGGACTACTCATCACTTCTTGTATGATGTTTGCTTCTAGCAGTATTTTTATTTCAATGGCAACTCCTGCTCTCACTTCTGCACTCATTTTGTATGGCTTGGTATTAGGATAAACTGCATTTTCTTTCATGGCTATTTGTATTGGTTCTACATTTGCCATTAATCCTACATCCTTTCCTGTAAAGTCCCATACTTCTGGTTTCACTGTCTTTTGGAGTTCTTCAGGTTAGTCCTGTATAGTCATTTGTTTAATTTCTGAGTCTGGTCTAATTAACATTAATTTGTATATGCCATCCTCGTCTGGGGTTTGAATTTCGACGCCTTTTGGTGTGCAAAAGATGGTGCAGTTCATTTTGCACAACAAATCACGTCCCAGTAAGTTTACTGGACTGGTATCACAAACTACAAATCTATGCATTTCTTTGAAATTCCCTATTGTGATCTCCATGGGCTCAGTAACTGGGGTACTAATCAATTGATTAGATACACCCTCTACTTGGATTGCTTCTCCCGAGAGGGGTAGGTTTGGAACGTCCGCTGTTCTCATAGTAGAACGGGTAGCACCAGTGTCCAATAGGAAGGTGACATCATTTCCGTCAACCTTTCCTTCAATGTATGGCCCTGACTGGTCTACCGGCAAGGAGGCGCCAAGTACACACTCCTTGTCCTCCCCTCTCAGGCCCCGTCAGTATTGGTCGTCACAGAAAAAGGAATCATTCCACAAAAACTGCGAAGTTGCTGCATTTCTATTTTCATTGCCTTCCCAGATCTCTATGCCATCACCCTGTGGTGATTTTCCTTTATAATTTGGTTTTGGCGCTCGGGGCAATTGACTTGCCTTTACCTGATGCTGAGTCTTTCTTGGTTTTTCATTCTGCGTCTGTGGAGTTAAATCAGGGGTTTGGGTATTATCATGCTGTAAATATGGACACTCGTCTCTCCAGTGCCCGATTTCTCCGCACTGGTGGCAGGGAAATTTCTTTTTAGCTTCTGTTCTGCTCATTTTTACCTTGGGCTTCCCTCCACCCCCAGAGCCTTGATTTTGGGTATTCTTATTCATCTTATTCAATTGCTTTTCCTGTTGTTCTGCTAGCTTCACTTGTGCCCACATAACCTTCTCCTTGAGTGCCTTTTTCTTATCTGCCATCTCGTCCTCACAGTACTTTGCATACCGTAAAACCTCATCCATTTTCTTAGACTGCCAACAAATCTTATTGTCTTTGATCCACTGGCAAATTTCGGGTCTTAAACCATTTACAAACCTGTAAATGAAGTGGGTCATGTCCTTCATCTCGATGTTATCTATTCCACTGTAAGTTTTGAACACCTGTAACAGTCTTTCATAAAAGGAGTGCACAGTCTCATCCCTTTCCTGCGTGGTTCTATCTATTTTGGTCCAATCAGTTTCCTTTGCAGGCACCTTCTTTTTCAGATGTAACATGACCTGGTCATATTTTCTCATTACCTCATCAGAGGGAGCACCTGTTACAGGGTCCCTGTCATACTCTTTGTTGGGCCAATCAATGGCAACCTTGCATTCGGTCCATAAATCCACAGGAACCACAATGTCGAAAAACCCATCCAGGTCTTTCCACAAGCACTTTTGCACCTTTACAAACCTTTCCACCTGCCTGTACCAGTCCACAGGCTTTTCTCGTAATTTTGGAAAGTCATTGGTAAAGGACACAATATCCTGTCTGGACCATGGAACGTGCACGTATTTTCCACCTGGCACTTCACGCATAGGGTATAACTGCTCAGGTTTGTCAGCTTCCTTTAGAACGAACTCGGAAGTCGTCTGTTTAGATCTGGCCTCAACTTTCTTCTTTGCCCACCTGGCTTTCCACTTTTCTACGTCTCCCCATTTTTGCAATACTGTCAATAATTCTTTAACCTGCGCCTTTTTCCCTGACACATTCATATTTTCCAGATCTTTGTCTGAAAAATTAGCTCTATAGGGTTTCTACAGTGGCTTTGATTTTGAAATATCGATTCCCATACTAGCTGCAGTGTCTGTCAATTTTTCATGGAGTACTCTGGTGTTTCGGGTAAAACTCTTGCTGATAAACAGCAACTCTTCTTCAGAATAGGTATTTAATCTGTCTAAACCTACATTTCCTGCCATTAGCTCTTCCATTTCTATTCTAAGCTTGAAAATATCTAAAGGTTTCGACTGAGGAGTTTGTTTTTCTAACTCTCGACTCCACCTTTCAATTTCTTCAGGAGTCACCAATGTGACACTCTTGGTACCCGAAGTCGATTCCATTTGAATCTCCCTCGTGTTGAAAGGATTGTGTCTTTTCTGTAACCTTTTCCTTGCACCCCTAATGGGCAGGTCCATTAGCGAAACCTCGGACTCACATTCACTGGTCTGGTCATCCACAATTAAGGGCTCCGGTCTTGGCTGTGCTACAACTGGAGTAATAACTGGAGTCTTCGGACTTCCCTGTCTATCCCCATACAGCGGAACCACTGGTCCAATAGTTACCGGGATTGTCAAGGCTTCAGGACTTGTATTTAACTGGGAGATCTTCTGAATTATCTCTGCTCTCTGTTTAGCTAAAGCCTCTCGTTCCCTGTCCTCCAGTATCCTGTCTAAAGAATTGTCATGTAATACCTGCGGGGTCAAAGTTGGGGCATAACTCGGGCAGTGGGATGTGTCTCACTTGGTCCTTCACCGTAATTAGGTTTTGGGAACAGACTTCCTGTGCCTAGGGATCTCGGTTCCTCCTCAGACGGGAGTCTTGAGAACGGAATTCCTGACGTTGAAGGCCTTGCCTCACCCTCGTAGGGAGGTCTAGAGCAGAAGTCTCTTTCTCTCAAATATCTTGACTCCCCACTAAATGGTGCTCTTTGACAGATATCTCTAGTACCTAGAGATCCTAGCCCCTCATTATACGGAGGTATTTGACAACTCTCTCCTACACTCACTGATCTGGCCTCTTCCCGGGGAGGAGGTCTCCGTGAATTATCCCCTTCACTAGAGGGTCGGTGTCCTTCATTATAAGGAGGCGGACTTCTCATAAACATATCATCTAATAATTCATCATCCGACTCCCCAATGGGCACCCAATGTTTGCATTTTTCTGTTCTCTTCTCTCCTGCAGGAGGACCACCCATTGACATAATTGGAAACAGCCCTTCTACGATCATATTCTGTCTCCACTGTTTCATCTTTTTATCACGGGTCTCTTGTTTTAGTTTTGGATAAAATTTTTGTTAACCCTTTATCCATTCGGGGCTTGTCTCTCTCAAAAGCTTTGATCTCCCATTCCTCTAAAGCTTCGTACTGCGTTAATCTAGGTCTGGGATGTAAGTCATTCATTCGGGTTCTTAAATTAAATAGAATTCTACCATTGAATGTACCCTCTAACGGAAAAGCCAAAATTCCGTCATCCTTGGTGTACTCCGCCCAGTTTTCCAACCATACACACGAGTAGTACCCTTTATCAAACATCATGAAAGATGCGGGAGTAATTGGTGGCGGAATGACAACACCTTCTCTGGTTTTAATCGGCTTGTCCTTTTTAAAATAATTCTTTACTTTGTTTACAAGGGATAGTTTTCTATTATTTCCGTACATAATGTCGGTTTTATGTCCTTTCCACTGATCGTTCTCAAACCCTAACTGTCGTGGATCAGGTCTAGTATGCGGTCTATACGAGTGCCACATACGATTTCTGCTAGTGACTCTGTTTACAAATCACTTCCAATCCAAGTGCGTTTTTTATTTTCGTGCAACCAATGAAGTGCACGGTTTCAAATAATCTCGACCAATGGGTGCGCGGCCTTTCGCAAGACAGGTTCTCACGCTTCGGCACTCACCCCTCCTTTACAATTCCAGCTCCGCTACACACCCGCTGCGTCTACCAATCCCAGCGCGGCACAGAGTGACGTCAGAGCAGCTCCGCAACTGACTCCCTCCCTCGCAAGGTAACGGAAACTTAATTTCTCTCTAAAAGTGCAAGTGCTTTGTTATTTTACAAACGAATACACATTCGCCACTGTACCCAAGTGTCTAGACAGCAAAGCTTTGTTTCACTGCAAGTAAACTACTTCCATTTACTTTTCACTCACTACGGATAGATCTCTTCTGCCTACCCTTCACGCAAGCATTAGGGAACCTGCTACTTCTTTTGACTTATCCACTTCTTTCCGGGATATATACTAAGTCTAAAGTTTCACCAGCGAACCCCTTTGCTATCACCCAAGCTCCGATAAACCTGCTACTCCTTCCGATGTGACCCTTACTAGGTTTTTCTCACAATAGAAGTTTTGCCAGTGATCTCGTCGCTATCATTTATTCAAACATACATTCAGAAAAACCCTAGTTAGTGCTTCCAGTTCTGCCTAACCTGCACTAACCTTCCTTAGACCAGTGACCTCAATGCGAAGTGGATTCTCTTCACCACTCGCTATCAATATGCCGGGGATTCCCAACAAACATAAAAACACTTTACTAACGAGTGGGTTAATACATATATCAGTACAAACAATTTAAAACATTTCATAATTTTTCAAAGCAAAAATTTCACGTGATTGATTAGGCCACAGAAATTGTGTATCCTTGTAGCAGCAATAAAATATTATCATAAAATTTTAGCAGCATCCAACTTATCTAGCTTAACTAGTCCTACCTAACTTTAACTAGTCCCTAACCATAACTCTGCTACCAGAAAATTACTGATAGAGATCGCAGGTCACCCGGCCAATAATTTTCACAATACACATACCGAGCCCATATTTTTCCAATTTATCATATACATTAATCGGGTGACCTAACAATTCTTCTACCAGTAACCCTGGTTCCTTCCTATTTATTTCTATTGTACCCGACTTACCAATCCACCGTTACGGGTACCTAAGATCCACAATGGATCAGGGAGCTAGCTGTAAAAGAAAAGCAGGCAAAATACAAATACCGACTTTATTTCTCTTAATCCATCAAATAACCACAGACTACTGGGAAGCCAGGTTCTGAACTGGGATGGTGCAGTGAGCTAAAAAACGGTGATGGATCAAGCCCTGATCTGTTGACTGGGTAGGAGTGTTCTGATTAACTCAGATACTCTGTCCATCACCACCTCCTTTTTGTAATTATTTTGGCCACCATGAGTGTGGAAGGGTATGCTCAGACATGAGTCCCTTGCTCATTGCACCATCAGGATTCAAGCAAGCCGGGCCGAAGACGGCTGTAATGCCAGAAACCGGTCCCCGGAAGCTTGTTTCCTTTCCAGTGAAGAATTGGCTTGGTAGTTTGGTCTGCCCTGTTCCCATGATGCACTGGGCCAGGGACAGACTAATTTGCATATAGCCAGGTTCTGAACTGGTATGGTGCAGTGAGCTAAAAAACGGTGATGGATCAAGCCCTGATCTGTTGACTGGGTAGGAGTGTTCTGATTAACTCAGATACTCTGTCCATCACCACCCCCTTTTTGTAATTATTTTGGCCACCATGAGTGTGGAAGGGTATGCTCAGACATGAGTCCCTTGCTCATTGCACCATCAGGATTCAAGCAAGCCGGGGCGAAGACGGCTGTAATGCCAGAAACCGGTCCCCGGAAGCTTGTTTCCTTTTCATTGAAGAATTGGCTTGGTAGTTTGGTATGCCCTGTTCCCATGATGCACTGGGCCAGGGACAGACTAATTTGCACATAGCCAGGTTCTGAACTGGGATGGTGCAGTGAGCTAAAAAACGGTGATGGATCAAGCCCTGATCTGTTGACTGGGTAGGAGTGTTCTGATTAACTCAGATACTCTGTCCATCACCACCCCCTTTTTGTAATTATTTTGGCCACCATGAGTGTGGAAGGGTATGCTCAGACATGAGTTCCTTGCTCATTGCACCATCAGGATTCAAGCAAGCCGGGCCGAAGACAGCTGTAATGCCAGAAACCGGTCCCCGGAAGCTTGTTTCCTTTCCAGTGAAGAATTGGCTTGGTAGTTTGGTCTGCCCTGTTCCCATGATGCACTGGGCCAGGGACAGACTAATTTGCATATAGCCAGGTTCTGAACTGGGATGGTGCAGTGAGCTAAAAAACGGTGATGGATCAAGCCCTGAGCTGTTGACTGGGTAGGAGTGTTCTGATTAACTCAGATACTCTGTCCATCACCACCCCCTTTTTGTAATTATTTTGGCCACCATGAGTGTGGAAGGGTATGCTCAGACATGAGTCCCTTGCTCATTGCACCATCAGGATTCAAGCAAGCCGGGCCGAAGACGGCTGTAATGCCAGAAACCAGTCCCCGGAAGCTTGTTTCCTTTCCAGTGAAGAATTGGCTTGGTAGTTTGGTCTGCCCTGTTCCCATGATGCACTGGGCCAGGGACAGACTAATTTGCATATAGCCAGGTTCTGAACTGGGATGGTGCAGTGAGCTAAAAAACGGTGATGGATCAAGCCCTGATCTGTTGACTGGGTAGGAGTGTTCTGATTAACTCAGATACTCTGTCCATCACCACCCCCTTTTTGTAAGTAAAAGAAAAGCAGGCAAAATACAAATACCGACTTTATTTCTCTTAATCCATCAAATAACCACTGACTACTGGGAAATTTTAAAAGTTTATCTTAGAAATCATTTTCTGAGTGTATACATTTTACAACGAAAAGGCAATCTATAATCAGAATAATGTAGAGCACGGAACCATATGAAAGCAAAACTAAGGCAACCATTTATGAGTCTATAGGAAAGTTATAACTATGCGAGCTAAAATAGATTTTAGAAAATGGATCACGAACTAGACATTTACTGAATAGAAAAATACTGCAAGGTAAGGATTAGAAATCCTATACATCTATAGGAGGGGAAAAATGGAACACGCTATAGTTCTAGCATCCTTACGTAAATCAGATTTCAGGAGAAAAATTATATACCACAGTTATGATTCAAAACCAGCATGGAGAGAATGTGTTCTAAAAGGTAGGGAAACACAGGAACATGCTAAGAAAAATATACTGTGTGATTTCTTTATAGTAGGTTGGGGAAAGCATGGAAGATTAACATATGCAAAGAAATGTCTTTATTTAAGCAAAGACAGGAAAAATAGAAGGTGCTGTATAGAGTTTTCGCACTATATTTACCTAGAAAGGTGTGCAGACCAACCCTGGCCACGGATCAGTCAAGGACAGGAAATACCCCAAGGAAGGACAGTCATCTATGGGACAGCAGGTGCAGATTGGACACCCCAGGACAGGACAGGAAAACCAGATTAGGATCAGGACAGGACCACCAAGGCACAACCAGCACCCGCAGTTCGGAAGCAACGCCTGCGCTCCACCCTCTCTGCAGCTATCAGTCAGAACCCCGATTGGGTTAGCGAACTCCCCAGCAAAGTGCTCCGCCAGCACTTAAGGTTTAGTGAAACCTTAGAGTCTATGGTCAAATTCGGACATAGTGCTCCGCAGCGCTCTGTATTCAGTCACCTATTGAGTGCGTTGGGTCAGTGACAAGTCAGCTATTCAGACAAGTTGGACAATTTCTTCAGCTAAAACCTAGGCTAGTTATACTGTTTTCGGGTCAGTGTACCACCCCCCAAATGTTGCAAGTGTCAGAATCCCCAATTTCGATTGGTCCCCAGGTAGGATAGGTCAACACACCAATCAGAACAAACTTCTACAAGCTTGTATTTGCATTTTATGGAACCGCCTAGTTAATTTGGGGTTCCCACGACCTATTCTACAGAATACAATAGCAGAATATACAATTGTTGCGAATGCAGTACAAATTCTGTTTCTCCGGCTGGGTGAAGGTGCATCTTCCCAGGCACATCTTGGCAGGGACCTTCAGTTGGCACCCTGTCAATGCCACAGCTAGAGTTCGTTCATGCGCAGACTAACCTCTTAATATGAAGTCTTGAGTCTTGCATCAGACCCTCAATACCGCGGTACATGAAAAGTAAGCGAAAACAAATTAAAACATAGAAATAAATGATTTCACCATATACCATGAAAGGCTACTTTATACTTCTCACATCAGAAAAATATACTATTGCATTATAGTTAGTGCAACAGATGATGACACGAGAGCATCTGCACAAGCTTCACCACATTATAACACTGACAGCCATTTTAGAAGCTAGCACGCATGCGCACATTTTCCCACCAGAACTGCAACTACGTCACGTGAGTGTGACTAACGCATGCGCAGAAGCAAACTCCCAAGCGGCGGCCATATTAAGGACACAAGTTATTCGTATTAGTGAACACATAGGCAAGCATCACTAAGATACATGCATATCCAAAATAAAGGAAATTAGTAAAACATACGGGTTGTATTACAGGATTATAAGTTATTCGAGGTTCTTGATTTGAGCAAGTCGCGTAATATGCGAAAACTTGCTTCATCAGGGGAAAGGAGGGAGCGTGGAGTGATATAAAACTAATAAGGGGATAACAAGGAGTTAGGGGTGGGAGGTTAACGTAAGATGAGGGAACAGGCTAAAACATTGTATACATTTTTTTTTATGGACAATAAATTATTAAATAATTAATAATAAATGGATAGACACATTTAACACTAAAAACTATCAATAAAACAAATATTAAAAAATACAAATTAATCAATACATTTTAAATAATTAAATTACTTCCCACCCTATTCCCCCATAAACCCACAACCCAGCTACAGAACTAAAAGCACAAAATTCATATTAAACAAATTAATACATTTAATATAATTAAATTTCTTCCCACTCCATACCGCAATAAACCCACAACCCGCTATGGAATTATAAGTACAAAATTCATATTAAAAAAATAATAATAATACATTTATTATAATTAAACTACCTCCCACCCTACGCCCCTATAAACCCACAACTCGCCACAGAACTAAAAGTAAAAAATGTAGATCATTTTTTTTATAACTACTAAAAATATAAAAAATACAAACAATTGTTATTCAAAACATACATCACATGCATATAAAATATACACTAAAATACATAACCATAATAAAAAATGATATTTTTAACAACTGTATTTTTGCAAACGATATTGAAGACTTTGGTATTTGTAAAATCGATATTATTTACCTGAATACGATATTCTTAACCTCTATATCTTTGCTGTCGATATTTCTGACCCATGATATTTCGAACTTGGTATTTGTGCACCTCAACATTTTGTCCTCGATATTCTGTTTGTGCACCGTTAAATGTAGCTTAACAATGATACAATATCTCTCCCAGTACCTCCGCACTTGCCCAATTGATTTCCTGTTTGCAGAATTTAGAGAAATGGTCTACCTTGGGAAACATACCTGGGCCGGGACTTTTGTGGAGAGGGAAGTGTCCTCTTGCTGATACTGAAAGGAGTGCAACCAAGAATGGTGGTTCGATGCCTGTGTACATCCAACGGAGAACCCATTATGGGGAATGCTTTGATAGTACAGGCATTCAAGCGTTTTAACCAAACATTATATACCAACGTGATAACACTACCCCTGGACCACCAAGATTATTTTAGGGATGACATAACACCATAATGGGCGGAGGGAGGCAAACAGACATTGTTATTCACCCCATCATGCTGCAGAAGGTACTGACGGCTGTATAAAGTCTGGTGGGTGGCAGGTTCCTCAACTCTAACGGGTTAAGACACATGTATTAAAGGTTTGTCCTAAATTAATTTGAGTAGCGCACAGTGATTCATAAATTGATACTAGATATGAAGAGAAAATCTGTCTAATTATTGATTAGACATAGGTGAACTTTCTTGCACCAGTATTCCCTCGTTGTCATGAGATTAGCGCACAGGCACCGCCAGTCTGAAAGTTGAGAGATGTTTGGTGATGTAATAGTGTGAATGATGCATTTCTCACAGTGACAGTGACCTATTCAGCATTAGCAGTAACAACATTTGTGGACGTGATTTAAGATAACAGTATCTTGCTCCTTTCCATAGCGCAAGATTGCAGGTTGCTAGTTTCTTCTGATTCAATTTACTAATTTGATCTGTAGATGTTTTGTTGATTTTATAGATCAGTATTTTGTCCCAGCATATGATAAGATAGACGTTTAATGGGCAGTTATGTTTATATAAGTAACAATATGATGTTATAGGAGATTTTAATTCGCCCTACTATAAGATGATTCTTTAATGTTACACTACTTGTTAGAACTTTATCAAATAGTTATAAAGTTAACTTATGAGTAAATGTGCAGCGAGTTGTAATGCTATTCGATGTTGGAAAGTAAACTCTTACTTGTGAGAGTCCACTGTATTTGTTGAATGATGTGAGAGACACGATGCAATTTGTCTGTTGGCAGATTGCACTGTATGTGAGATATGGAATTTTATTTTAGCGGAAACTTTTCATGTATTCGTTGCAGTTACATGTGTCCATTACGGATGTATGACGTTTCAACGCATGCTTTTACAACGCATGCCATTACGACGCAGGTTACAACGACTTGCGTTGGGGGGAGCTGGATAGTGAATAGTTTAATTTACTATTCCAACTCCAGTCTCCGTGGATAGTAGGGAAGGTGTTGGATAGTAATTAAACTATTCCCTATCCTAGAGCGCCCCCAGGGCAATGCGTTGTAATAACATACAGTGTAAAAGTTGCGTCGTAATGGTAGTGCGTTGTAAAAGTTGCGTTGTAAAGGATGTTCCCCGTCCATTACAGGTATGAAAATGGGATTTGTTTCAAAAAGAAAAAAAAAGCGTTCTTTTCATTTTTTAAGAGTAGGCAGTGGTGCATGGGACCGTTGCCTGCTCTTAAAAAATGTTTTTGCAAATATTCTCACAGGGGAATGGGTCCCGAGGGGCCCCTTTCCATTTGTAAATGGGTTACCACCTACTTGAAGTACGGGGAAAAATGTGAATGTTTTGCAACCTTACGTCGGTTGCAAAACATTCACCATACCACTGCGATTTGGTATTAGGAATGGACGCCCTAAACACGCCCCTTACTCATACCGATTCGCCAACCCAATTTGCAATTCAGTAATCGATTACTGAATTTCAAATTGGGCCTTTGTACATTCAAAATTATTATTTTGAGGTCGCAATCGTATTCTGTGATTGGGGAAGTTTGCGACCTCACAAAAGCTTTCTACACCTGACCGCAGTGGTTAAACAAGCAGCTCTTCTGTTTAAAGGTTCATTGTCATACACTAGGTTAACTTGAAAAGAATGTAAGATCGTATGAGACAGACTGATACGAAACCGACATGGCCATTCCCGTCCTACACAAAGAATGAGACTGCATTTGTCTTCCTGGGGTAAGTGGCCACCTCCGGCCTATGATTTCTTGGATGAAAGTAGCTGTATTGGCCAGTCAAAGGCCAGCACATTGCAGGGTCCATAACTGGACCAGTGTTCTTCTTTGGCTTAGAGCCTGAATTATTGTGTATGTTTGAGCGAACAAACTGAACCTGTCAGTCCACACCATGAGAAACTTATTCAGTTAAATCAGGGCAGCTGTTGTATTTACTCTTGTTAAATGTTGAATTTCTTTTGTTAATGTGACTAACTAAAGTTAACTTACAGCATTTACCTTTCTCCTGTCATTATAGTTCTCTAGAGTTCTTCCAGAGGACATCTAATTGTTTGAAAGGCAACTAGCCACTGAATTAAGGGCAGAACATTCTGCAAAATCTAGACTCCTTAATAATCTGGCCGCAAGATAACACCAACCAGAGCCATGGGCATGTCCCTGCCCCCAATGCTTAACACATTGGGAATGTTCCATCAATATTCCAATCAGTGTTGGGCACATTTAAACTGAATCTCACACACAGCCAGCCAAATTCCACTCCAACAATTGACTTTAAATTGGTAAAACTGCAGCATTGCGTCGATTCAAAATTGACAAAATCAGAGCGAATTAAGGAATTTGAAGACTCTCTGAGACCACTACCATCTTGTGCAAAGGTAACATTTGAGAGACATTGGTGTGACACAATTTGCAACTGCAACAAACCTAATAGAGATACCAAGCTACGGTTCACCTAACATAACCCTCTGCAGACAAGACAAGTTCACAAGTATTGCGATGACTCGCTGTCCAATATTGCCTACAGCATGAGACAAAAAAAAACTATCAAACCCCGTGAAAAAGCCTGAGCTTGTAGTGGTAGATTCACCGCCCACCTCAACAAAGAATCTATTGCCTTAGGCGAACAAAGATGCAAATACAATGGCAACACGCAACAGACAGAAAGTCAAGGACACTAGCCCCACAATGATAAATTGAAAAAAACATTTAAGTCATATATTTAAAGAAACAATCACATTCATACACTGATCATGTTGAAAGCTGTGATCCAACTTACGAGGAGCGTGAGATTGGATCACCCCAATCACCAACCACCATCAAGATCTACTGGTTGAGATGGAGAAAGCATTAACTTTTATCATGAACACAACCAACAAGACCCAAAATCAACAGAAAAAGGAGTGACAGGGACCTTCCATAACTAAATCCATTTCAATCTGTCAGTTACTGTAAGGCATCCTTGTTATAAGACACAAGAAAACTACAAAAATAGTGCAACAAATCACCATCAAAACACCACAGCTCTATTCCCTCTCCATCAGTCCATCAAATTCCGCTAACCAAATTTGTGGAAGAGCCCTCTCCTCATCCCCTGCACATGGATAGGTCTCGCTTGTGCATGTCCTCAAGCTTCTTGAGGGCAGGAGAACCTCAAGCACACAGCAATATTAGCACACCAAACCTTTTTGCTCTGGCAGCACCAAATTGTCGTTTCCATTCTCCACTATCCTGTCAGTGGTTTCCTTTTTTGCCTCACACAAGGGCCAGACCACTATTGTCCCTTGTGCATTCTTCATTGCTGCCATATGCTTTCCCACTTATAGGTGCGTCTTCTCTACTCATAGACCTGCTGTTCCACCAACATGCACCCATCCATGTCTCTTTACCCAGAGGTCAAATTTTGAGGCATATCAGATCCTTATTTATTGCCCACATTCCTTTTTGCTGTTATCAGCCCAACGGTGGTGAGAGTTCTGTGTGTGTGGGGTGTGTTCAATCTCTCCAAATGTTCAGTACCTTTAGCCAGGGAGACAGTTTTGCCTGGGATCCAGTGACATCGCTTTGGCACGCCCATGCAGCCTTCAGCAGCCAGTTAGCATTGGGCAGCCCCATTGTGCATGAAGAAAGGCTCCCAATCAGCTCCATCCTCTGGCACAGAGATCTGCACTATTATCACCCATCTTACACAACCAAGATTTTGTTTAGTAGGATGTATGTAGAAAGAGCGACTGGACCAGGCAAAAGCTAACCCATATCACTATTTCTCGAGGGTGCTAAATGCACACTCCCACTGCCTTTTTTAGCTTCTCTACGGCATTTCAGTAATTGTTGAGCAGCTATAAGCAAGTTAGATGGTTTCTTTGTAAGGGGTTCTGACAGCAGGGTGGTCTTTCAGCGGGGGTGCCTTTGCAACCCATGCTCCCACCACTATGTGAGTCGATATAGTATGGTGTGTCTGGAGCTAGAAAAATACCTCTGTCTCAGCCATCTTGCGGTCCTCCCAAAGGACAACCCCAGTGTATCAGCCTCCCATCTTGGCACAAGCACCCAAATTTCGGATTCATATCCAGTCTTATCCCTCAGATCTCTGCGTTTTCTGTACATCATTCTGTGCCACACTGTCCCATATCAGGGTTTGATTCACTAATGCCTTCTCCCATACAATTATCTAGTGGTCTCCTTCCGTGATCGAATCATGGACTTGGTATGACACTTTAGTTCTGCCATTGTCTCGGGTCCATACAAAGCTGTTGGGTAGCCCCTGTTTCCCAGAATCACTGTATCTACTTTTAGGAATGGCTCATTGCAATACAGAATAGTATTTCAAGCTATCCAGTAGTACAATTTCACTGTCAGAGACTCCCCTTGTGAGTTCGGCAAGGCTGTCGTCTGCACATCCCCTCCATCACATAGTAGCATTGGGATTTCTGCCTCCAGCTTTCATTTTTCTCTTTGTTTTGGACCATCAGTCAAAGTGAATACAAAACACTTCCAACATCAATTTCTGTCCGCACTCCCCTGACCCTCCCCCACTCTTCGACCCTCCTGTTCCCACTCAGGAGAACTGCATGGATATGACTCACTCTGCTATGAAACTCAGGAGTCACTGAGGATAGCATGTGTCATTGTTCATGGCCACATGTGAAACATCCTAGAAGAGGTCAAGAGTATATTTTCGAAAAATGAGCAGATCTAATTTTTTGACTTCTCACATTAACAATGTCCTTATTGTGGGAGGACCCCGCTTAACTATAATGTTGCTGGAGCAGACACCAGGTGCTTCCCGTAGTGCTCTTACTCGATGTGCCTGGATTATGGGAATCTCATGCTTTGGGCCCACTTTGAGTACATTTTTGGAAAAGAGTCTTATAGTACAGGATGATGTCATCACATTCCTCTGTTCCGAAACATTCCGAATCAGCACATTATCTCAACGTGATCCGGCTTCCAAATCTTTCAATTTTCCCAGAGCGCCTTGATTTCTTCAACCTTATTAGATAGGGAACCCAGTATGTTCTTGACCTCTTTGCTCATGGCAAGTATGTCATCTTTGTTGTTTGCCACTAGGTCACCCATGACCTTATACCCACTCTTTCCAACATGTCAAGTAGGTATGTTCTCGCTGGAGTGTTGAAGGCCTTGAACTTTGACCCCCTCTTTCCCAAGCATCAGGTAGGTATGTCCTCTATGGAATGTTGAAGACCTTGACCTTTGACCCCCCCTCTTTCCCAGCCGTCAGATAGGTATGCCCTCTCCAGAATGTTGAAGACCTTGATCTTTGACCCACCTCTTTCCAACACTTCCCGGTACGTATGTCCTCACCGGAGTGTTGAAGACCTTGACCTTTGACCCCCTCTTTTCCCACGTGTGAGGTAGGTATATCCTCGCCGGAGTGTTGAAGACCTTGACCTTTGACCCACTCTTTCCAACACTTTCCGGTAGGTATGATCTCGCCGGAGTGTTGAAGACCATGACCTTTGACCCCCTCTTTCCGACGCATCAGGTAGCTATGTCCTCAACGGATTGTTAAAGACCTTGACATTGGACCCCCTCTTTCCCAAGCGTCAGGTAGCTATATCCTCGCCTGAGTGTTGAAGACCTAGACCTTTGAACCCCCTCTTTCCTACACGTCAGGTAGGTATGTCCTCACCAGTGTGATGAAGACCTTGACCTTTGACCCCCTCTGTCCCACACATCAGGTAGGTATGTCCTCGCCAGAGTGTTGAAGACCTTGACCTTTGCCCCCTCTTTCCCCCGCGTCAGGTAGCTTTGTCCTCGCCGGAGTGTTGAAGACCTTGACGTTTGACCCCCTCTTTCCCACGCATCAGGTAGCTACATCCTCGCCAGAGTGTTGAAGACCTTGACCATTGAAACCCCTCTTTTCAACGAGTCAGGTAGGTATGTCCTCACCGGAGTGTCGAAGACCGTGGCCTTTGACCCCCTCTTTCCCACACGTCAGGTAGGTATGTCCTTGCCAGGGTGTCGAAGACCGTGGCCTTTGACCCCCTCTTTCCCACACGTCAGGTAGGTATGTCCTTGCCGGAGTGTTGACGACCTTGACCTTTGACCCACTCTTTCCAACACTTCCGGTAGGTATGTCTTTGCCGGAGTATTGAAGACCTTGACCTTTGACCCACTCTTTCCAACACTTTCCGGTAGGTATGACCTCGCCAGAGTGTTGAAGACCATGACCTTTGACCCCCTCTTTCCGACGCATCAGGTAGTTATGTCCTCTCCGGAGTGTTGAAGACGTTGACATTTTACCCCCTCTTTTCCACGCGTCATGTAGTTATGTCCTCTCCGGAGTGTCGAAGACCTTGACTTATGACCCCCTCTTTTCCCACGAGTGAGGTAGGTATGTCCTCACGGGAGGGGCGAAGACCTTGACCGTTGACCCACTCTTTCCCATGCATCAGGTAGGTATGTCCTAGCCGGAGTGTCGAACACCTTGACCTTTGTTCCACTCTTTCCCACTCGTCAGGTAGGTATCTCCTCGCCAGAGTGACAAAGACATTGACCTTTGAATCAATCTTTCCAACACTTTCCGGTAGGTATGTCCTCGCTGAAGTGTCGAAGAACTACTGATGCGTCAGGTAGGTATGTCCTCGCCAGAGTGTTGAAGACCTTGACCTTTGACCCCCTCTTTCCCACGCGTCAGGTAGGTATGTCCTTGTCGGAGTGTTGAAGACTTTGACCTTTGACCCCCTTTTTCCCACACATCAGGTAGGTATGTCCTCGCCGGAGTGGGGAAGACCTTGACCTTTGACCCCCTCTGTTCCACGCGTCATGTAGGTATGTCCTCGCCAGAGTATTAAAGACCTTGATCTTTGACACCCTCTTTCCCAAACGTCAGGTAGGTATGTCCTCGCCGGAGTGTTGAAGACTTTGACCTTTGACCCCCTCTTTCCCAAGCGTCAGGTAGCTATGTCCTCGCCGGTGTGTTGAAGACCTTGACCTTTGACCCCCTTTTTCAGACGCGTCAGGTAGTTATGTCCTCGCAAGAGTGTCTAAGACCGTGACCCTTGAACCCTCTCTCTCCCACATATCAGGAAGGTATGTCCTCACCGGAGTGTTGAAGACCTTGACCTTTGACACCCTTGTTCTCATGCATCAGGTATGTATGTCCTCGCCGGAGTGTGAAAGACCTTGACCTTTGACCCCCTCTTTCCAACGCGTCAGGTAGGCATGTCCTCGCCGGAGTGTGGATGACCTTGACCTTTGACCCCCTCTTTCCCACGCGTCAGGTAGGTATGTCCTCGCCAGAGTCTTAAAGACCTTGACCTTTGACCCAGTCTTTCCCACGGATCAGGTAGGTATGTCCTCGCCGGAGTGTTGAAGATCTTGACCTTTGACCCCTTTTTTCCCAAGCGTCAGGTAGGTATGTTCTCACCAGAGTATTGAAGACCTTGACCTTTGACCCGCTCTTTACCATGTGTCAGGCATGTTTGTAATCGCCAGAGTGTTGAACACCTTGACCTTTGACTCCCTCTTTCACATGCGTCCGGTAGGTATGAACTCGCCGGAGTATTGCAGACCTTGACTTTTGACCCACTCTTTCCCACACGTCAGGTAGGTATGTCCGCGCCGGAGTGTTGAAATCCTTGACATTTATCCCTCTTTCCCACGCATCAGGGAGATATGTCCTCTCCAGAGTGTTGAAGACCTTGACCTTTGTCCCTCTCTTTCCCACACGCAAGGAAGGTATGTCCTCAGCGGAGTGTTGAAGACCTTGACCTTTGACACCCTTTTTACCACGCGTCAGGTAGGTATGTACTCGCCGGAGTGTTGAAGACCTTGACCTCTGACCCCCTCTTTCCCACCAACAGGCAGGTATGTAATCGCCGGAGTGTTGAACAACTTGACATTTGACTCCCTCTTTCACATGCGTCCGGTAGGTATGTCCTCGCCGGAGTGTTGAAGACTTTGACCATTGACCCACTCTTTCTCACAAGTTAGGTAGGTATGTCCGTGCTAGGAGTGTTGAAGCCCTTGACATTTTACCCCCGTTTTCCCACGCATCAGGTAGATATGTCCTCTCCAGAGTGTTGAAGACCTTGACCTTTGACCCCCTCTTTCCCACGCGTCAGGCAGTTATGTCCTCGCCGGATTGTCGAAGACCTTGACCCTTGACACCTCTCATTCCCACATGTCAGGAAGGTATGTCCTCACCGGAGTGATGAAGACCTTGACCTTTGACACCCTCTTTCCCACGCGTCAGATAGGTATGTCCTCGCCGGAGTGTGGAAGACCTTGACCTTTGCCCCCTCTATCCAATGCGTCAGGTAGGCATGTCCTCGCCGGAGTGTGGAAGACCTTGACCTTTGACCCCCCTCTTTCCCACGCGTCAAGTAGGTTTGTCCTCGCCAGAGTGTTGAAGACTTTGACCTTTGACCCCCTCTTTCCCATGGGTCGGGTAGATATTTCTTCGCCGAAGTGTTGAAGACCTTGACCTTTGACCCCCTTTTTCCGAAGCGTCAGGTAGGTATGTCCTCATCCAGAGTTTTGAAGACCTTGATCTTTGACCCACTCTTTCCCACAAGTCAGGTAGGTATGTCCTCGCCGAAGTCTTGAAGACCTTGACCTTTGACCCCCTCTTTCCCACATGTCAGGTAGATATGTCCTCGCCGGGGTGTTGAAGACCTTGACCTTTGACCCCCTCTTTCCCACCAACAGGCAGGTATGTAATCACCGGAGTGTTGAACACCTTGACCTTTGACTCCCTCTTTCACATGCGTCCGGTAGGTATGAACTCGCCGGAGTATTGCAGACCTTGACCTTTGACCCACTCTTTCCTACACGTCAGGTAGGTATGTCTGCGCCGGAGTGTTGTAGACCTTGACCTTTGACCCCCTCTTTCCCACGCATCAGGTAGATATGTCCTCGCCGGAGTGTCAAAGAACTTGACCCTTGACCCCTCTCTTTCCCACATGTCAGGAAAGTATGTCCTCACCGGAGTGTTGAAGACCTTGACCTTTGACACCCTCTTTTCCACTCGTCAGGTAGGCATGTCCTCGCCGGAGTGTGGAAGACCATGACCTTTGACCCCCTCTTTCCAACGCGTCAGGTAGGCATGTCCCCGCCGCAGTGTGGAAGACCTTGACCTTTGACCCCCTCTTTCCCACGCGTCAGGTAGGTATGTACTCGCCAGAGTGTTGAAGACCTTGACCTTTAACCCCCCCCTTTACCATGCGTCACGTAGGTATGTCCTCGCCAGAGTGTTGAAGACCTTGACCTTTGACCCCCTCTTTCCCACACGTCAAGTTGGTACGTTCTCGCCGGAGTGTTAAAGACCTTGATCTTTGACCCACTCTTTCCCACAAGTCAGGTAGGTATGTCCTCACCGGATTGTTGAAGACCTTGACCTTTGACCCACTATTTCCCTCAAGTCAGGTAGGTATGTCCTCGCCGGAGTTTGAAGACCTTGACCTTTGACCCACTCTTTCCTACACGTCAGGTAGGTATGTCCGCGCCGGAGTGTTGTAGACCTTGACCTTTGACCCCCCTCTTTCCCACGCGTCAAGTAGGTTTGTCCTCGCCAGAGTGTTGAAGACTTTGACCTTTGACCCCCTCTTTCCCATGGGTCGGGTAGATATTTCTTCGCCGAAGTGTTGAAGACCTTGACCTTTGACCCCCTTTTTCCGAAGCGTCGGGTAGGTATGTCCTCACCAGAGTTTTGAAGACCTTGATCTTTGACCCACTCTTTCCCACAAGTCAGGTAGGTATGTCCTCGCCGAAGTCTTGAAGACCTTGACCTTTGACCCCCTCTTTCCCACATGTCAGGTAGATATGTCCTCGCCGGGGTGTTGAAGACCTTGACCTTTGACCCCCTCTTTCCCACCAACAGGCAGGTATGTAATCACCGGAGTGTTGAACACCTTGACCTTTGACTCCCTCTTTCACATGCGTCCGGTAGGTATGAACTCGCCGGAGTATTGCAGACCTTGACCTTTGACCCACTCTTTCCTACACGTCAGGTAGGTATGTCCGCGCCGGAGTGTTGTAGACCTTGACCTTTGACCCCCTCTTTCCCACGCATCAGGTAGATATGTCCTCGCCGGAGTGTCAAAGAACTTGACCCTTGACCCCTCTCTTTCCCACATGTCAGGAAGGTATGTCCTCACCGGAGTGTTGAAGACCTTGACCTTTGACACCCTCTTTTCCACTCGTCAGGTAGGCATGTCCTCGCCGGAGTGTGGAAGACCATGACCTTTGACCCCCTCTTTCCAACGCGTCAGGTAGGCATGTCCCCGCCGCAGTGTGGAAGACCTTGACCTTTGACCCCCTCTTTCCCACGCGTCAGGTAGGTATGTACTCGCCAGAGTGTTGAAGACCTTGACCTTTAACCCCCCCTTTACCATGCGTCACGTAGGTATGTCCTCGCCGGAGTGTTGAAGACCTTGACCTTTGACCCCCTCTTTCCCACACGTCAAGTTGGTACGTTCTCGCCGGAGTGTTAAAGACCTTGATCTTTGACCCACTCTTTCCCACAAGTCAGGTAGGTATGTCCTCACCGGATTGTTGAAGACCTTGACCTTTGACCCACTATTTCCCTCAAGTCAGGTAGGTATGTCCTCGCCGGAGTTTGAAGACCTTGACCTTTGACCATCTCTTTTCCACGTGTCTGTTAGGTATGTCCTCGCCGGAGTGTTAAAGACCTTGATCTTTGACACACTCTTTCACACGCGTCAGGTAGGTATGTCCTTGCCAGAGTGTTGAAGACTTTGACCTTTGACCAACTCTTTACCAAGCGTCAGGTAGCTATGTCCTCGCCGGAGTGTTGAAGACCTTGAATTTTGACTCCCTCTTTCCCACCAACAGGCAGGTATGTACTCGCCGGAGTGTTGAACACCTTGACCTTTGACTCCCTCTTTCCCATGCGTCCGGTAGGTATGAACTCGCCGGAGCATTGCAGACCTTGACCTTTGACTCCCTCTTTTCCAAACGTCAGGTAGGTATGTCCTCGCCGGAGTGTTGAAGACCTTGACATTTTACCCCCTCTTTCACATGCATCAGGTAAATATGTCATCTCCAGAGTGTTGAAGACCTTGACCTTCAACAACAGGCAGGTATGTACTCGCCGGAGAGTTGAACACCTTGACCTTTGACTCCCTCTTTCCCATGCGTCTGGTAGGTATGAATTCCCTGGAGTATTGCAGACCTTGACCTTTGACCCATCTTTCCCACGCGTCAGATAGGCATGTCCTCGCCGGAGTGTTGAAGACCTTGACCTTTGACCCCCTCTTTCCCACACGTCAGGTAGCTATGTCCTCGCCGGAGTGTCGAAGACCTTAACCTTTGACCTCTCTCTTTCCCACGCATGAGGTAGGTATGTCTTCGCAGGAGTGTTGAAGACCTTGACCTTTGACTCCCTTTTTCCCCACACTTCAGGTAGGTATGTCCTTGCCGAATTGTTGAAGACCTTGACCTTTGACCCCCTCTTTCCCACGACTTAGGTAGGTATGTCCTCACCGGAGTGTGGAAGACCTTGACCTTTGACCCCCCTCTTTCCAACACGTCAGGTAGGTATGTCCTCGGCGGAGTGTGGAAGACCTTGACCTTTGACCCCTTCTTTCCCACGTGTCAGGTAGGTATGTCCTTGCCGTAGTGTTGAAGACCTTGACCTTTAACCCCCTCTTTCCAATGCGTCAGGTAAGTATGTCCTCACCAGAGTGTTGAAGACCTTAACCTTTGACCCCCTCTTTCCCATTGGTCAGGTAGGTATGTCCTCGCCAGTGTGTTTAAGACCTTGATGTTTGACCCCCTCTTTACCACTCATCAGGTAGGTATGTCCCCGCCGGAGTGTTGAAGACCTTGACCTTTGACTCCCTTTTTCCCAAGCGTCAGGCAGGTATGTCCTCACGAGAGTGTTGAAGACCTTGATCTTTGACCCCCCTTTACCATGCGTCAGGTAGGTATGTCCTCGCCGGAGTGTTGAAGACCTTGGCCTTTGACCCCCTCTTTCCCACGCGTCAGGTAGGTATGTCCTCGCCGCAGTGTTAAAGACCTTGATCTTTGACCCACTCTTTCCCACAAGTCAGGTAGGTATGTCCTCACCGGATTGTTGATGACCTTGACCTTTGACCCACTATTTCCCTCAAGTCAGCTTGGTATGTCCTCGCCAGAGTTTGAAGACCTTGACCTTTGACCATCTCTTTTCCACGCGTCAGGTAGGTATGTGCTCGCCGGAGTGTTAAAGACCTTGATCTTTGACACACTCTTTCCCACGCGTCAGGTAGGTATGTCCTTGCCAGAGTGTTGAAGACTCTGACCTTTGACCAACTCTTTCCCAAGCGTCAGGTAGCTATGTCCTCGCCGGAGTGTTGAAGACCTTGACCTTTGACTCCCTCTTTCCCATGCGTCCGGTAGGTATGAAATCGCCAGAGCATTGCAGACCTTGACCTTTGACTCCCTCTTTTCCACACGTCAGGTAGGTATGTCCTCGCCGGAGTGTTGAAGACCTTGACATTTTACCTCCTCTTTCCCAGGTATCAGGTAAATATGTCCTCTCCAGAGCGTTGAAGACCTTGACCTTCAACAACAGGCAGGTATGTACCAGCCGGAGTGTTGAACACCTTGACCTTTGACTCCTTCTTTCCCATGCGTCTGGTAAGTATGAATTCGCTGGAGTATTGCAGACCTTGACCTTTGACCCCCTCTTTCCCACGCGTCAGATAGGCATGTCCTCGTCGGAGTGTTGAAGACCTTGACCTTTGACCCCCTCTTTAACCACACGTCAGGTAGGTATGTCCTCTCCAGAGTGTTGAAGTCCTTGACCTTTGACCCCTCTTTCCAACGCGTCAGGTAGGTATGTCCTCGCCGGAATGTCGAAGACCTTAACCTTTGACCTCTCTCCCACGCATCAGGTAGGTATGTCTTCGCAGGAGTGTTGAAGACCTTGACCTTTGACCCCATTTTTCCCCACACGTCAGGTAGGTATGTCCGCGCCGGATTGTTGAAGACCTTGACCTTTGACTCCCTCTTTCCCACGACTCAGGTAGGTATGTCCTCGCCGGAGTGTGGAAGACCTTGACCGTTGACCCCCTCTTTCCAACGCGTCAGGTAGGTATGTCCTTGCCGGAGTGTGGAAGACCTTGACCTTTGACCCCTTCTTTCCCACGTGTCAGGTAGGTATGTCCTTGCCGTAGTGTTGAAGACTTGACCTTTGACCCCCTCTTTTCCACGCGTCAGGTAAGTATTTCCTCGCCAGAGTTTTGAAGACCTTGACCTTTGACCCCCTCGTTCCCATTGGTCAGGTAGGTATGTCCTTGCCGGAGTGTAGAAGAACTTGACCTTTGACCCCCTTTTTCCCACACTTCAGGTAGGTATGTCCTTGCAGAGTGTTGAAGACCTTGACCTTTGACCCACTCTTTACCACTCGTCAGGTAGGTATGTCCCCTCCGGAGTGTTGAAAACCTTGATCTTTGACCCACTCTTTCCCACACGTCAGGTAGGTATGTCCTCGCCGGAGCTTTGAAGACCTTGACCTTTAACCCACTCTTTCCCACACGTCAAGTAGATATGTCCTCGCCGGGGTGTTGAAGACCTTGACCTTTGACCCACTCTTTCCCACCCGTCAGGTAGGTATGTCCTTGCCGGAGTGTTGAATACCTTTACCTTTGACCCCCTCTTTCCCACACGTCAGGTAGGTATGTCCTCGCCGGAGTGTTGAATACCTTGACCTTTGAACCCCTCTTTCCCATGCGTCTGGTAGGTATGAACTCACCGGAGTATTACAGACTTTGACCTTTGATCCCCTCTTTCCCACTCGTCAGGTAGGTATGTCCTCGCCGGAGTGTTGAAGACCTTGACATTTTACCCCCTCTTTCCCACGCATCAGGTAGATATGTCCTCTCCAGAGTGTTTGACTGTCTCTTTCCAACGCGTCAGGTAGGTATGTCCTCGCCGGAGTGTCGAACACCTTGACCTTTGACCTCCTACTTCCCACGCGTCAGGTAGGTATGTCCTCGTCGAAATGTCGAAGCCTTTGACCCACTCTTTCCCATGTCTCAGGTAGGTATGTTCTCACAGGAGTGTCGAAGACCTAGACCTTTGACTCTCTCTTTCCCACGTGTCAGGTAGGTATCTCCTCGCTGGAGTGTTGAAGACCTTGACCTTTGACCCCCTCTTTCCCATGACTCAGGTAGGTATGTCCTCGCCGGAGTGTTGAAGACCTTGACATTTTACCCCCTCTCTCCCACGCATCAGGTAGATATGTCCTCTCCAGAGTGTTTGACCGTCTCTTTCCAACGCGTCAGGTAGGTATGTCCTCACCGGAGTGTCGAACATCTTTACCTTTGACCTCCTCCTTCCCACGCGTCAGGTAGGTATGTCCTCGCCGAAGTGTCGAAGCCTTTGACCCACTCTTTCCCATGTCTCAGGTAGGTATGTTCTCGCAGGAGTGTCGAAGACCTTGACCTTTCACTCTCTCTTTCCCACGCGTCAGGTAGGTATGTCCTCGCCGGAGTGTTGAAGACCGTGCCATTTTACCCCCTCTTTCCCACGCATCAGGTAAATATGTCCTCTCCAGAGTGTTGAAGACCTTCACCTTCAACAACAGGCAGGTATGTAATCGCCGGAGTGTTGAACACCTTGACCTTTGACTCCTTCTTTCCCATGCGTCTGGAAGGTATGAATTCGATGGAGTATTGCAGACCTTGACCTTTGACCCCCTCTTTCCCACGCGTCAGATAGGCATGTCCTCGCCGGAGTGTTGAAGACCTTGACCTTTGACCCCCTCTTTCCCACACGTCAGGTAGGTATGTCCTCTCCAGAGTGTTGAAGTCCTTGACCTTTGACCCCCTCTTTCCAATGCGTGAGGTTGGTATGTCCTCGCCGGAGTGTCGAAGACCTTAACCTTTGACTCCCTCTTTCCCACGACTCAGGTAGGTATGTCTTCGCAGGAGTGTTGAAGACATTGACCTTTGACCCCCTATTTCCCCACACGTCAGGTAGGTATGTCCGCACCGGATTGTTGAAGACCTTGACCTTTGACTCCCTCTTTCCCACGACTCAGGTAGGTATGTCCTCGCCGTAGTGTGGAAGACCTTGACCTTTGACCCCCTCTTTCCAAAGCGTCAGGTAGGTATATCCTCGCCTGAGTGTGGAAGACCTTGACCTTTGACCCCCTCTTTCCCATTGGTCAGGTAAGTATGTCCTCACCAGAGTTTTGAAGACATTGACCTTTGACCCCCTCTTTCTCATTGGTCAGGTAGGTATGTCCTGGCCGAAGTGTAGAAGACCTTGACCTTTGACCCCCTTTTTCCCACACTTCAGGTAGGTATGTCATCGCCAGAGTGTTGAAGACCTTTACCTTTGACCCCCTCTTTCCCACGCGTCAGGTAGGTATGTCCTCGCCGGAGTGTTAAAGACCTTGATCTTTCACCCACTCTTTCCCACACGTCAGGTAGGTATGTCCTCGCCGGAGCTTTGAAGACCTTGACCTTTAACCCACTCTTTTCCACACGTCAAGTAGATATGTCCTCGCCGGGGTGTTGAAGACCTTGACCTTTGACCCACTCTTTCCCACACGTCAGGTAGGTATGTCCTTGCCGGAGTGTTGAAGACCTTGACCTTTGACCCCCTCTTTCCCACACGTCAGGTAGGTATGTCCTCGCCGGAGTGTTGAATACCTTGACCTTTGAACCCCTCTTTCCCATGCGTCTGGTAGGTATGAACTCGCCAGAGTATTGCAGACTTTGACCATTGACCCCCTCTTTCCCACACGTCAGGTAGGTGTTTCCTCGCCGGAGTGTTGAATACCTTGACCTTTGAACCCCTCTTTCCCATGCGTCTGGTAGGTATGAACTCGCCAGAGTATTGCAGACTTTGACCTTTGACCCCCTCTTTCCCACTCGCCAGGTAGGTATGTCCTTGCCGGAGTGTTGAAGACCGTGACATTTTACCCCCTCTTTACCACGCATCATGTAGATATGTTCTCTCCAGAGTGTTTACACCTCTTTTTCCAACGCATCAGGTAGGTATGTCCTCGCTGGAGTGTCGAACACCTTAACCTTTGACCTGCTCCTTCCCACGCGTCAGGTAGGTATGTCCTCGCCGAAGTGTCGAAGCCTTTCCTCGCCGAAGTGTCGAAGCCTTTGACCCACTCTTTCCCATAACTCAGGTAGGTATGTTCTCGCAGGAGTGTCGAAGACCTTGACCTTTGACTCTCTCTTTCCCACGTGTCAGGTAGGTATGTCCTCGCTGGAGTGTTGAAGACCTTGACCTTTGACCCCTCTTTCCCACGACTCAGGTAGGTATGTCCTCGCCGGAGTGTGGAAGACCTTGACCTTTGACCCCCGCTTTCCAACGCGTCAGGTAGGTATGTCCTCGCCGGAGTGTGGAAGACCTTGACCTTTGACCCCTTCTATCCCACGTGTCAGGTAGGTATGTCCTCGTAGTGTTGAAGACCTTGACCTTTGACCCCCTCTTTCCCACGTGTCAGGTAAGTATGTCCTCGCCAGAGTGTTGAAGACCTTGACCTTTGACCCCCTCTTTTCCACTCGTCAGGTAGGTATGTCCCCACCGCAGTGTTGAAAACCTTGACCTTTGACACACTCTTTCCCACGCGTCAGGTCGGTATATTCTCGCCGGAGTGTTAAAGACCTTGATCTTGACCCACTCTTTCCCACACGTCAGGTAGTTATGTCCTTGCAGGAGTGTTGAAGACCTTGACCTTTGACCCCCTCTTTCCCACACATCAGGTAAGTATGTCCTCGCCGGAGTGTTGAAGACCTTGACCTTTGAACCCCTCTTTCCCATGCTTCTGATAGGTTTGAACTCGCCGGAGTATTGCAGACTTTGACCTTTGACCCCCTCTTTCCCACTCGTCAGGTAGGTATGTCCTCGCCGGAGTGTTGAAGACCTTGACATTTTTCCCCCTCTTTCTCACGCATCAGGTAGATATGTCCTCTCCAGAGTGTTTGACCCTCTCTTTCCAACGCATCAGGTAGGTATGTCCTCGCCGAAGTGACGAAGCCTTTGACCCACTCTTTCCCATGCCTCAGGTAGGTATGTTCTCGCAGGAGTGTCGAAGACCTTGACCTTTGACTCTCTCTTTCCCACAAGTCAGTTAGGTATGTCCTCGCTGGAGTGTTGAAGACCTTTGACCCCCACTTTTCTACCAGTGAGGTAGGTGTGTCCTCGCCGGAGTATTGAAGACCTTTACCTTTGACACCCTCTTTCCCACGTGTCAGGTAGGTATGTCTTCGCCGGAGTGTTGAAGACCTTGCCATTTGACCCCCTCTTTCCCACGCGTCAGGTAGGTATGTCCTCGCCGGAGTGTTGAAGACCTTGCCATTTGACCCCCTCTTTCCCACGCATCAAGTCGGTATGTCCTCGCCGGAATTTTGAAGAACTTGATCTTTGACCCATTCTTTCCCACGCATCTGATAGGTATGTACTCACGGCGTGTTGAAGACCTTGACCTTTGACCCCCTCTTTCCCAAACGTCAGGTAGCTGTGCCCTCGCCGGAGTGTTGAAGACCTTGACCTTTGACCCCCTTTCTCCTAAGCATCAAGTAGGTATGTCCTCACCGGGGTGTTGAAGACCTTGAACTTTGACCCCCTCTTTACCATGCATCAGGTAGGTATGAGCTCGCCAGAGTGTTGAAGACCTGGACCTTTGACCCCCTCTTTCCCACCCGTCAGGTAGGTATGTCCTCACCGGAGTGTTAAGTGCCTTGATCTTTGACTCACTCTTTCCCACACCTCAGGTAGGTATGTCCTCGCCGGAGTGTTGAAGACCTTGACCGTTGACCACTATTTCCCACACATCAGGTAGGTATGTCCTCTCCGGAGGATTTAAGACCTTGACCTTTTATCCCCTCTTTCCTACGTGTCAGGTAGAAATGTCCTCTCTGGAGCGTTCAAGAGCTCGCCGGAGTGTTGAAGCTTTAAGCGCCTCTTTTCCACGCATCAGGTATGTATGTCCTCGCCAGAGTGTTGAAGACCTTGACCTTTGACCCCCTCTTTCCCATTGGTCAGGTAGGTATGTCCTCGCCAGAGTGTAGAAGACCTTGACCTTTGACCCCCTTTTTCCACACGTCAGGTAGGCATTTCCTTGCCAGAGTGTTGAAGACCTTGACCTTTGACCCCCTCTTTTCCACTCATCAGGTAGGTATGTCCCCGCCGCAGTGTTGAAAACCTTGACCTTTGACACCCTCTTTCCCACGCGTCAGGTCGGTATATTCTCGCCAGAGTGTTAAAGACCTTGATCTTGACCCACTCTTTCCCACATGTCAGGTAGTTATGTCCTTGCAGGAGTGTTGAAGACCTTGACCTTTGACCCCCTCTTTCCCACACATCAGGTAAGTATGTCCTCGCCGGAGTGTTGAAGACCTTGACCTTTGAACCCCTCTTTCCCATGCTTCTGGTAGGTATGAACTCGCCGGAATATTGCAGACTTTGACCTTTGACCCCCTCTTTCCCACTCGTCAGGTAGGTATGTCCTCGCCGGAGTGTTGAAGACCTTGACATTTTTCCCCCTCTTTCTCACGCATCAGGTAGATATGTCCTCTCCAGAGTGTTTGACCCTCTCTTTCCAACGCATCAGGTAGGTATGTCCCGCCGGATTTTCGAACACCTTGACCTCCTCCTTCCCACGCGTCAGGTAGGTATGTCCTCGCCGAAGTGTCGAAGCCTTTGACCCACTCTTTCCCATGCCTCAGGTAGGTATGTTCTCGCAGGAGTGTCGAAGACCTTGACCTTTGACTCTCTCTTTCCCACAAGTCAGTTAGGTATGTCCTCGCTGGAGTGTTGAAGACCTTGACCTTTGACCCCCACTTTTCTACCAGTGAGGTAGGTGTGTCCTCGCCGGAGTATTGAAGACCTTTACCTTTGACACCCTCTTTCCCACGTGTCAGGTAGGTATGTCCTCGCCGGAGTGTTGAAGACCTTGCCATTTGACCCCCTCTTTCCCACGCGTCAGGTAGGTATGTCCTCACCGGGGTGTTGAAGACCTTGAACTTTGACCCCCTCTTTACCATGCATCAGGTAGGTAAGTCCTCGCCAGAGTGTTGAAGACCTTGACCTTTGACCCCTCTTTCCCACCCGTCAGGTAGGTATGTCCTCACCGGAGTGTTAAGTGCCTTGATCTTTGACTCACTCGTTCCCACACCTCAGGTAGGTATGTCCTCGCCGGAGTGTTGAAGACCTTGACCTTTGACCACTATTTGCCACACATCAGGTAGGTATGTCCTCTCCGGAGGTTTTAAGACCTTGACCTTTTATCCCCTCTTTCCTACGTGTCAGGTAGAAATGTCCTCTCTGGAGCGTTCAAGACCTCGCCGGAGTGTTGAAGACCTTGACCTTTAAGCCCCTCTTTTCCACGCGTCAGGTAGGTATGTCCTCGACGGAGTGTTGAAGACTTTGACCTTTGACCACCTCTTTCTCTAGCGTCAGGTAGCTATGTCCTCGCCAGAGTGTTGAAGACCTTGACCTTTGACCCCCTCTTTCCCACACGTCAGGTAGTTATGTCCTCGCCGGGGTGTTGAAGACTTTGACCCCCTCTTTCCCGCCAACAGGCAGGTATGTACTCGCGGGAGTGTTGAACAACTTGACCTTCGACTCCCTCTTTCCCATGCGTCCGGTAGGTATGAACTCGCGGGAGTATTGCAGACCTTGACCTTTGACCCCCTCTTTCCCACGCGTCAGATAGGCAAGTCCTCGCCGGAGTGTTGAAGACCTTGACCGTTGACCCCCTCTTTCCCACACGTCAGGTAGGTATGTCCTCGCCAGAGTGTTGAAGACCTTGACATTTGACCCCCTCTTTTCCACACATCAGGTAGATATGTCCTCTCCAGAGTGTTTAAGACCTTGACCTTTGACCCCCTCTTTCCCACGCGTCAGGTAGGTATGTCCTCGCCGGAGTGTCGAAGACCTTGACCTTTGACCCCTCTCTTTCCAATGCATCAGGTAGGTATGTCTACGCCAGAGTGTTGAAGACCTTGACCTTTAAGCCCCTCTTTTCCATGCGTCAGGTAGGTATGTCCTCGACAGAGTGTTGAAGACTTTGACCTTTGACCCACTCTTTCTCAAGCGTCAGGTAGCTATGTCCTCGCCAGAGTGTTGAAGACCTTGCCATTTGACCCCCTCTTTGCCACGCGTCAGGTCGGTATGTCCTCGCCGGAGTGTTGAAGGCCTTGACCTCGCTGGAGTTGCAAAGACCTTGACCTTTGACCCACTCTTTCCCACACTTTCCGGTTGGAATGTCCTTGCCGGAGTGTCGAAGATCTTGACCTTTGACCCACTCTTTCCCACCCGTCAAGTAGGTATGTCCTCGCCGGAGTTTTGAAGAACTTGATCTTTGACCCATTCTTTCCCACGCATCTGATAGGTATGTACTCACCGGCGTGTTGAAGACCTTGACCTTTGACCCCCTCTTTCCCAAACGTCAGGTAGCTGTGCCCTCGCCGGAGTGTTGAAGACCTTGACCTTTGACCCCCTTTCTCCTAAGCGTCAAGTAGGTATGTCCTCACCGGGGTGTTGAAGACCTTAAACTTTGACCCCCTCTTTACCATGCATCAGGTAGGTATGTCCTCGCCAGAGTGTTGAAGACCTTGACCTTTGACCCCCTCTTTCCCACCCGTCAGGTAGGTATGTCCTCACCGGAGTGTTAAGTGCCTTGATCTTTGACTCACTCTTTCCCACACCTCAGGTAGGTATGTCCTCGCCGGAGTGTTGAAGACCTTGACTTTTGACAACTATTTCCCACACATCAGGTAGGTATGTCCTCTCCGGAGGTTTTAAGACCTTGACCTTTTATCCCCTCTTTCCTACGTGTCAGGTAGAAATGTCCTCACTGGAGCGTTCAAGACCTCGCCGGAGTGTTGAAGACCTTGACCTTTAAGCCCCTCTTTTCCACGCGACAGGTAGGTATGTCCTCGACGGAGTGTTGAAGACTTTGACCTTTGACCCCCTCTTTCTCTAGCGTCAGGTAGCTATGTCCTCGCCAGAGTGTTGAAGACCTTGACCTTTGACCCCCTCTTTCCCACACGTCAGGTAGTTATGTCCTCGCCGGAGTGTTGAAGACTTTGACCCCCTCTTTCCCGCCAACAGGCAGGTATGTACTCGCGGGAGTGTTGAACAACTTGACCTTCGACTCCCTCTTTCCCATGCGTCCGGTAGGTATGAACTTGCGGGAGTATTGCAGACCTTGCCCTTTGACCCCCTCTTTCCCACGCGTCAAATAGGCAAGTCCTCGCCGGAGTGTTGAAGACCTTGTCCGTTGACCCCCTCTTTCCCACACGTCGGGTAGGTATGTCCTCGCCAGAGTGTTGAAGACCTTGACATTTGACCCCCTCTTTTCAACACATCAGGTAGATATGTCCTTTCCAGAGTGTTTAAGACCTTGACCTTTGACCCCCTCTTTCCCACGCGTCAGGTAGGTATGTCCTCGCCGGAGTGTCGAAGACCTTGACCTTTGACCCTCTCTTTCCAATGCATCAGGTAGGTATGTCTACGCCAGAGTGTTGAAGACCTTGACCTTTGACCCCTCTTTCCCACGCGTCACGTAGGTATGTCCTCGCCGGAGTGTTGAAGACCTTGACCTTTGACCCCTATTTCCCATGCATCAGGAATGTATGTCCTTGCCGGAGTGTTAAAGACCTTGACCTTTGACCCCCCTCTTTCGCACCAACAGGCAGGTATGTAATCGCCGGAGTGTGGAACACCTTGACCTTTGACCCCCTCTTTCCCACACGTCAGGTAGGTATGTCCTCGCCAGAGTGTTGAAGACCTTGACATTTGACCCCCTCTTTTCCACACATCAGGTAGATATGTCCTCTCCAGAGTGTTTAAGACCTTGACCTTTGACCCCCTCTTTCCCACGCGTCAGGTAGGTATGTCCTCGCCGGAGTGTCGGAGACCTTGACCTTTGACCCCTCTCTTTCCAATGCATCAGGTAGGTATGTCTACGCCAGAGTGTTGAAGACTTTGACCTTTGACCCCCTCTTTCTCAAGCGTCAGGTAGCTATGTCCTCGCCAGAGTGTTGAAGACCTTGCCATTTGACCCCCTCTTTGCCACGCGTCAGGTCGGTATGTCCTCGCCGGAGTGTTGAAGGCCTTGACCTCGCTGGAGTTGCAAAGACCTTGACCTTTGACCCACTCTTTCCCACACTTTCCGGTAGGAATGTCCTTGCCGGAGTGTCGAAGATCTTGACCTTTGACCCACTCTTTCCCACCCGTCAGGTAGGTATGTCCTCGCCGGAGTTTTGAAGAACTTGATCTTTGACCCATTCTTTCCCACGCATCTGATAGGTATGTACTCACCGGCGTGTTGAAGACCTTGACCTTTGACCCCCTCTTTCCCAAACGTCAGGTAGCTGTGCCCTCGCCGGAGTGTTGAAGACCTTGACCTTTGACCCCCTTTCTCCTAAGCGTCAAGTAGGTATGTCCTCACCGGGGTGTTGAAGACCTTAAACTTTGACCCCCTCTTTACCATGCATCAGGTAGGTATGTCCTCGCCAGAGTGTTGAAGACCTTGACCTTTGACCCCCTCTTTCCCACCCGTCAGGTAGGTATGTCCTCACCGGAGTGTTAAGTGCCTTGATCTTTGACTCACTCTTTCCCACACCTCAGGTAGGTATGTCCTCGCCGGAGTGTTGAAGACCTTGACTTTTGACAACTATTTCCCACACATCAGGTAGGTATGTCCTCTCCGGAGGTTTTAAGACCTTGACCTTTTATCCCCTCTTTCCTACGTGTCAGGTAGAAATGTCCTCTCTGGAGCGTTCAAGACCTCGCCGGAGTGTTGAAGACCTTGACCTTTAAGCCCCTCTTTTCCACGCGTCAGGTAGGTATGTCCTCGACGGAGTGTTGAAGACTTTGACCTTTGACCCCCTCTTTCTCTAGCGTCAGGTAGCTATGTCCTCGCCAGAGTGTTGAAGACCTTGACCTTTGACCCCCTCTTTCCCACACGTCAGGTAGTTATGTCCTCGCCGGAGTGTTGAAGACTTTGACCCCCTCTTTCCCGCCAACAGGCAGGTATGTACTCGCGGGAGTGTTGAACAACTTGACCTTCGACTCCCTCTTTCCCATGCGTCCGGTAGGTATGAACTTGCGGGAGTATTGCAGACCTTGCCCTTTGACCCCCTCTTTCCCACGCGTCAAATAGGCAAGTCCTCGCCGGAGTGTTGAAGACCTTGTCCGTTGACCCCCTCTTTCCCACACGTCAGGTAGGTATGTCCTCGCCAGAGTGTTGAAGACCTTGACATTTGACCCCCTCTTTTCCACACATCAGGTAGATATGTCCTTTCCAGAGTGTTTAAGACCTTGACCTTTGACCCCCTCTTTCCCACGCGTCAGGTAGGTATGTCCTCGCCGGAGTGTCGAAGACCTTGACCTTTGACCCTCTCTTTCCAATGCATCAGGTAGGTATGTCTACGCCAGAGTGTTGAAGACCTTGACCTTTGACCCCTCTTTCCCACGCGTCACGTAGGTATGTCCTCGCCGGAGTGTTGAAGACCTTGACCGTTGACCCCTATTTCCCATGCATCAGGAATGTATGTCCTTGCCGGAGTGTTAAAGACCTTGACCTTTGACCCCCTCTTTCCCATCAACAGGCAGGTATGTAATCGCTGGAGTGTGGAACACCTTGACCTTTGACTCCCTCTTTCACATGCGTCCGGTAGGTATGAACTCGCCGGAGTATTGCAGACCTTGACCTTTGACCCGCTCTTTCCCACACGTCAGGTAGGTATGTCCGCGCCAGAGTGTTGAAGTCCTTGACATTTTACCCCCTCTCTCTCATGCATCAGGTAGATATGTCCTCTCCAAAGTGTTCAAAACATTGACCTTTGACCCCCTCTTTCCCACACGAGAGGTAGTTATGTCCTCGCCGGAGTATCGAAGACTTTGACCCATGACCCCTCCCTTTCCCACATGTCAGGAAGGTATGTCCTCACCCGAGTGTTGAAGACCTTGACCTTTGACACCCTCTTTCCCACGCGTCGGGTAGGTATGTCCTCGCCGGAGTGTTAAAGCCTTTGCCCTGTGACGCACTCTTTTACTCACTTTCCGGTAGTGATGTCCTCGCTGGAGTTGCAAAGACCTTGACCTTTGACCCACTCTTTCCCACACTTTCCGGCAGGAATGTCCTCGCCGGAGTGTCGAAGATCTTGACCTTTGACCCACTCTTTCCCACCCATCAGTTAGGTATGTCCTCGCCGGAGTTTCGAAGAACTTGATCTTTGACCCATTCTTTCCCACGCATCTGATAGGTACGTACTCACCGGCGTGTTGAAGACGTTGACCTTTGACCACCTCTTACCCATGCGTCCGGTAGGTATGAACTCGCCGGAGTAGTGCAGACCTTGACCTTTGACCCGCTCTCTCCCACAAGTGAGGTAGGTATGTCCTCACCGGAGTGTTAAGTGCCTTGATCTTTGACTCACTCTTTCCCACACCTCAGGTAGGTATGTCCTCGCCGGAGTGTTGAAGACCGTGACTTTTGACCACTATTTCCCACACATCAGGTAGGTATGTCCTCTCCGGAGGTTTTAAGACCTTGACCTTTTATCCCCTCTTTCCTACGTATCAGGTAGAAATTTCCTCTCTGGAGCGTTCAAGACCTCGCCGGAGTGTTGAAGACCTTGACCTTTAAGCCCCTCTTTTCCACGCGACAGGTAGGTATGTCCTCGACGGAGTGTTGAAGAATTTGACCTTTGACCCCCTCTTTCTCTAGCGTCAGGTAGCTTTGTCCTCGCCAGAGTGTTGAAGATCTTGACCTTTGAACCCCTCTTTCCCACACGTCAGGTAGTTATGTCCTCGCCGGAGAGTTGAAGACTTTGACCCCCTCTTTCCCGCCAACAGGCAGGTATGTACTCGCGGGAGTGTTGAACAACTTGACCTTCGACTCCCTCTTTCCCATGCGTCCGGTAGGTATGAACTCGCGGGAGTATTGCAGACCTTGACCTTTGACCCCCTCTTTCCCACGCGTCAGATAGGCAAGTCCTCGCCGGAGTGTTGAAGACCTTGTCCGTTGACCCCCTCTTTCCCACACGTCAGGTAGGTATGTCCTCGCCAGAGTGTTGAAGACCTTGACATTTGACCCCCTCTTTTCCACACATCAGGTAGATATGTCCTCTCCAGAGTGTTTAAGACCTTGACTTTTGACCCCATCTTTCCCACGCGTCAGGTAGGTATGTCCTCGCCGGAGTGTCGAAGACCTTGACCTTTGACCCCTCTCTTTCCAATGCATCAGGTAGGTATGTCTACGCCAGAGTGTTGAAGACCTTGACCTTTGACCCCTCTTTCCCACGCGTCACGTAGGTATGTCCTCGCCGGAGTGTTGAAGACCTTGACCTTTGACCCCTATTTTCCATGCATCAGGAATGTATGTCCTTGCCGGAGTGTTAAAGACCTTGACCTTTGACCCCCTCTTTCCCACCAACAGGCAGGTATGTAATCGCCGGAGTGTGGAACACCTTGACCTTTGACTCCCTCTTTCACATGCGTCCGGTAGGTATGAACTCGCCGGAGTATTGCAGACCTTGACCTTTGACCCGCTCTTTCCCACACGTCAGGTAGGTATGTCCGCGCCAGAGTGTTGAAGTCCTTGACATTTTACCCCCTCTTTCTCATGCATCAGGTAGATATGTCCTCTCCAAAGTGTTCAAAACATTGACCTTTGACCCCCTCTTTCCCACACGAGAGGTAGTTATGTCCTCGCCGGAGTATCGAAGACCTTGACCCCTCTCTTTCCCACATGTCAGGAAGGTATGTCCTCACCCGAGTGTTGAAGACCTTGACCTTTGACACCCTCTTTCCCACGCGTCAGGTAGGTATGTCCTCGCCAGAGTGTTAAAGCCCTTGCCCTGTGACGCACTCTTTCACTCACTTTCCGGTAGTGATGTCCTCGCCGGAGTTGCAAAGACCTTGACCTTTGACCCACTCTTTCCCACACTTTCCGGCAGGAATGTCCTCGCCGGAGTGTCGAAGATCTTGACCTTTGACCCACTCTTTCCCACCCGTCAGTTAGGTATGTCCTCGCCGGAGTTTCGAAGAACTTGATCTTTGACCCATTCTTTCCCATGCATCTGATAGGTACGTACTCACCGGCGTGTTGAAGACGTTGACCTTTGACCACCTCTTACCCATGCGTCCGGTAGGTTTGAACTCGCCGGAGTAGTGCAGACCTTGACCTTTGACCCGCTCTCTCCCACAAGTGAGGTAGGTATGTCCACGCCGGAGTGTTGAAGAACTTGAGCTTTGACCCCCTCTTTCCCATGCGTCCGGTAGGTATTAACTCGCCGGAGTATTGCAGACTTTGACTTTTGACCCCCTCTTTCCCACAACTCAGGTAGGTATGTCCTCGCCGGAGTGTTGCAGACCTTGACATGTTTCCCCCTCTTTCCCTCGCATCAAGTAGATATGTCCTCTCCAGAGTGTTGAAGACCTTGACCTTTGACCCCCTCTTTCCCACGCGTCAGGTAGGTATGTCCTCGCCTTAGTGTCAAAGATCTTTACTTTTGACCCCCTCCTTCCCACACGTCAGGTAGGTATGTCCTCGCCGGAGTGTTGAAGACCTTGACCTTTGACCCCCACTTTCCTACGAGTCAGGTATGTGTGCCCTCCCCGGAGTATTGAAGACCTTGACCTTTGACACCCTCTTTCCCACACGTCAAGTAGGTATGTCCTCGCCGGAGTGTTGAAGACCTTGACCTTTGACACCCTCTTTCCCACACGTCAAGTAAGTATGTCCTCGCCGGAGTGTTGAAGACCTTGCCATTTGACCCCCTCTTTCCCACACGTCAGGTCGGTATTTCCTCGCCGGAGAGTTGAAGACCTTGACCTTTGACGCACTCCTTCCCACACGTCAGGTAGTTACGTCCTCGCCGGAGTGTTGAAGACCTTGACCTTTGACCCCCTCTTTCCCACTCGTCAGGTAGGTATGAACTCACCAGAGTGTTGAAGACCTTGACCTCTGACCCCCTCTTTTCCACACGTCAGGTAGGTCCTCGGTCCTCGCCGAAGTGTCAAAGAGCTTGACCTTTGACCCCTACTTCCCACGCGTCAGGTAGGTATGTCCTCGCCGGAGTGTCGAAGACCTTCACCTTTGACCCACTCTTTCCCACAGGTCCGATAGGTATGTCCTCGCCCGTTTGTCGAAGACCTTGACCTTTGACCCACTCTTTCCCACGCATCAGGTAGGTATGTCCTTGCCGGAGTGTCGAAGATCGTGACCTCTGACCCACTCTTTCCAACACTTCCGGTAGCTATATCCTCACCGGGGTGTCGAAGACCTTGACCTCTGACCCACTCTTTTACAACGCTTCCGGTAGGTATGACCTCGCCGCCGTGCTGAAGACCTTGACCTCTGACCCACTCTTTCCCACACTTCGGTATATCCTCGCCGGAGAGTCAAAGACCTTGACCCACTCTTTCCCACGCGTCAGGTAGCTATACCCTCGCCGGAGTGCTGAAGACCTTGTCCTTTCACCCACTCTTTCTCACGTGTCAGGTAGGTATGTACTCGCCGGAGTGTTGAAGATCTTGAAATTTTACCCCCTCTTTCCCACACATCAGATAGGTATGTCCTCGCCGGGTGTTGCAGACCTTGACCTTTGACCCCCTCTATCCCACACGTCAGGTAGGTATGTCCTCGCCGGAGTGTTGAAGACCTTGACCCCTTCTTTCCCATGCATCTGGTAGGTATGAACTCGCCGGAGTATTGCAGACTTTGACCTTTGACTCCCTCTTTCCCACACGTCAGGTAGGTATGTCCTCGCCGGAGTGTTGAAGACCTTGACATTTTATCCCCTCTTTCCCACGCATCAGGTTTATATGTCCTCTCCAGAGTGTTGAAAACCTTGACCTTTGACCCTCTCTTTCCCACGCGTCAGGTAGGTATGTCCTCTCCAGAGTGTTGAAAACCTTGACCTTTGACCCCCTCCTTCCCATGCGTCAGGTAGGTATGTCCTCGCCGAAGTGTCGAAGCCTTTGATCCACTCTTTCCCATGCCTCAGGTAGGTATGTTCTCGCAGGATTGTCGAAGACTTTGACCTTTGACCCTCTCTTTCCCACGTGTCAGGTAGGTATGTCCTCGGTGGAGTGTTGAAGACCTTGGACCTTTGACCCCCATTTTTCTATCAGTCAGGTAGGTGTGTCCTCGCCGCAGTATTGAAGACCTTGACCTTTGACACCCTCTTTCCCACTCGTCAGGTAGATATGTCCTCGCCGGAGTGTTGAAGACCTTGCCATTTGACCCCCTCTTTCCCACACGTCAGGTCGGTATGTCCGCGCCGGAGTGTTGAAGACCTTGACCTTTGACCCACTCTTTCCCAAATGTCATGTAGCTATGTCCTCGTCGGAGTGTTGAAGACCTTGTCCTTTCAGCGCCTCTTTCCCACGCTTCAGGTAGGTATGTCCTCGCCGGAGTGTTGAAGCCCTTGACCTTTGATGAACTCTTTCACACACTTTCCGGTAGTGATATCCTCGCCGAAGTGTCGAAGATCTTGACCTTTGACCTACTCTTTCCCACACATCAGGTAGGTATGTCTCAGCCGGAGTGTCGAAGAACTTGACCTTTGACTCACTCTTTCCCACGCGTCTGATAGGTATGTCCTCGTCGGAGGGTTGAAGACCTTGACCTTTGACCCCCTTTTTCCCACACGTCAGGTAGCTATACCCTCGCCGGAGTGCTGAAGACCTTGTCCTTTCACCCACTCTTTCTCACATGTCAGGTAGGTATGTACTTGCCGGAGTGTTGAAGATCTTGACATTTTACCCCCTCTTTCCCACACGTCAGGTAGGTATGTCTTCGCCAGAGTGTTGAAGACCTTGCCCCCCTCTTTCCCATGCATCTGGTAGGTATGGACTCACCAGAGTATTGCAGACTTTCACCTTTGCCCCCTCTTTCCCACACGTCAGGTAGGTATGTCCTCGCCAGGGTGTTGAAGACCTTGACATTTTACCCCCCTCTTTCCCACGCATCAGGTTTATATGTCCTCTCCAGAGTGTTGAAAACCTTGACCGTTGACCCTCTCTTTCCCACGCGTCAGGTAGGTATGTCCTCGCCGAAGAGTCGAAGCCTTTGACCCACTCTTTCCCATGCCTCAGGTATGTACTCGCCGGAGTGTTGAAGATCTTGAAATTTTACCCCCTCTTTCCCACACATCAGATAGGTATGTCCTCGCCGGGTGTTGCAGACCTTGACCTTTGACCCCCTCTTTCCCACACATCAGGTAGGTATGTCCTCGCCGGAGTGTTGAAGACCTTGACCCCTTCTTTCCCATGCATCTGGTAGGTATGAACTCGCCGGAGTATTGCAGACTTTGACCTTTGACTCCCTCTTTCCCACACGTCAGGTAGGTATGTCCTTGCCGGAGTGTTGAAGACCTTGACATTTTATCCCCTCTTTCCCACGCATCAGGTTTATATGTCCTCTCCAGAGTGTTGAAAACCTTGACCTTTGACCCTCTCTTTCCCACGCGTCAGGTAGGTATGTCCTCTCCAGAGTGTTGAAAACCTTGACCTTTGACCCCCTCCTTCCCATGCGTCAGGTAGGTATGTCCTCGCCGAAGTGTCGAAGCCTTTGATCCACTCTTTCCCATGCCTCAGGTAGGTATGTTCTTCCAGGATTGTCGAAGACTTTGACCTTTGACCTTCTCTTTCCCACGTGTCAGGTAGGTATGTCCTCGGTGGAGTGTTGAAGACCTTGACCTTTGACCCCCATTTTTCTATCAGTCAGGTAGGTGTGTCTCGCCGGAGTATTGAAGACCTTGACCTTTGACACCCTCTTTCCCACTCGTCAGGTAGGTATGTCCTCGCCGGAGTGTTGAAGACCTTGCCATTTGACCCCCTCTTTCCAACACGTCAGGTCGGTATGTCCGCGCCGGAGTGTTGAAGACCTTGACCTTTGACCCACTCTTTCCCAAATGTCATGTAGCTATGCCCTCGTCGGAGTGTTGAAGACCTTGTCCTTTCAGCGCCTCTTTCCCACGCTTCAGGTAGGTATGTCCTCGCCGGAGTGTTGAAGCCCTTGACCTTTGATGAACTCTTTCACACACTTTCCGGTAGTGATGTCCTCGCCGAAGTGTCGAAGATCTTGACCTTTGACCTACTCTTTCCCACACATCAGGTAGGTATGTCTTAGCCGGAGTGTCGAAGAACTTGACCTTTGACCCACTCTTTCCCACGCGTCTGATAGCTATGTCCTCGTCGGAGGGCTGAAGACCTTGACCTTTGACCCCCTTTTTCCCACACGTCAGGTAGCTATACCCTCGCCGGAGTGCTGAAGACCTTGTCCTTTCACCCACTCTTTCTCACGTGTCAGGTAGGTATGTACTCGCCGGAGTGTTGAAGATCTTGACATTTTACCCCCTCTTTCCCACACATCAGGTAGGTATGTCCTCGCCGGAGTGTTGAAGACCTTGCCCCCCTCTTTCCCATGCATCTGGTAGGTATGAACTCGCTGGAGTATTGCAGACTTTCACCTTTGCCCCCTCTTTCCCACACGTCAGGTAGGTATGTCCTCGCCAGGGTGTTGAAGACCTTGACATTTTACCCCCCTCTTTCCCACGCATCAGGTTTATATGTCCTCTCCAGAGTGTTGAAAACCTTGACCGTTGACCCTCTCTTTCCCACGCGTCAGGTAGGTATGTCCTCGCCGAAGAGTCGAAGCCTTTGACCCACTCTTTCCCATGCCTCAGGTAGGTATAATCTCGCAGGAGTGTCGAAGACTTTGACCTTTGACCCTCTCTTTCCCACGTGTCAGGTAGGTATGTCCTCGCTGGAGTGTTGAAGACCTTGACCTTTGACCCCCACTTTTCTACCAGCCAGGTAGGTGTGTCCTCGCCGGAGTATTGAAGACCTTGACCTTTAACCCCCTTTTTCCTAAGCGTCAGGTACGTATGTCATCGTCGGAGTGTTGAAGACCTTGACCTTTGACCCACTCTTTACCACGCATCAGGTAGGTATGTCCTCGCCAGAGTGTTGAAGTGCTTGACCTTTGACCTCCTCTTTCCCACCCGTCAGGTAGATATGTGCTCGCCGGAGTGTTAAATGCCTTGATCTTTGACCCACTCTTTCCCACGCGTCAGGTAGGTATGTCCTCGCCTTAGTGTCAAAGATCTTTACTTTTGACCCCCTCCTTCCCACACGTCAGGTAGGTATGTCCTCGCCGGAGTGTTGAAGACCTTGACCTTTGACCCCCACTTTCCTACGAGTCAGGTATGTGTGCCCTCCCCGGAGTATTGAAGACCTTGACCTTTGACACCCTCTTTCCCACACGTCAAGTAGGTATGTCCTCGCCGGAGTGTTGAAGACCTTGACCTTTGACACCCTCTTTCCCACACGTCAAGTAAGTATGTCCTCGCCGGAGTGTTGAAGACCTTGCCATTTGACCCCCTCTTTCCCACACGTCAGGTCGGTATTTCCTCGCCGGAGAGTTGAAGACCTTGACCTTTGACGCACTCCTTCCCACACGTCAGGTAGTTATGTCCTCGCCGGAGTGTTGAAGACCTTGACCTTTGACCCCCTCTTTCCCACTCGTCAGGTAGGTATGAACTCACCAGAGTGTTGAAGACCTTGACCTCTGACCCCCTCTTTTCCACACGTCAGGTAGGTCCTCGGTCCTCGCCGAAGTGTCAAAGAGCTTGACCTTTGACCCCTACTTCCCACGCGTCAGGTAGGTATGTCCTCGCCGGAGTGTCGAAGACCTTCACCTTTGACCCACTCTTTCCCACAGGTCCGATAGGTATGTCCTCGCCCGTTTGTCGAAGACCTTGACCTTTGACCCACTCTTTCCCACGCATCAGGTAGGTATGTCCTTGCCGGAGTGTCGAAGATCGTGACCTCTGACCCACTCTTTCCAACACTTCCGGTAGCTATATCCTCACCGGAGTGTCGAAGACCTTGACCTCCGACCCACTCTTTTACAACGCTTCCGGTAGGTATGACCTCGCCGCCGTGCTGAAGACCTTGACCTCTGACCCACTCTTTCCCACACTTCGGTATATCCTCGCCGGAGAGTCAAAGACCTTGACCCACTCTTTCCCACGCGTCAGGTAGCTATACCCTCGCCGGAGTGCTGAAGACCTTGTCCTTTCACCCACTCTTTCTCACGTGTCAGGTAGGTATGTACTCGCCGGAGTGTTGAAGATCTTGAAATTTTACCCCCTCTTTCCCACACATCAGATAGGTATGTCCTCGCCGGGTGTTGCAGACCTTGACCTTTGACCCCCTCTATCCCACACGTCAGGTAGGTATGTCCTCGCCGGAGTGTTGAAGACCTTGACCCCTTCTTTCCCATGCATCTGGTAGGTATGAACTCGCCGGAGTATTGCAGACTTTGACCTTTGACTCCCTCTTTCCCACACGTCAGGTAGGTATGTCCTCGCCGGAGTGTTGAAGACCTTGACATTTTATCCCCTCTTTCCCACGCATCAGGTTTATATGTCCTCTCCAGAGTGTTGAAAACCTTGACCTTTGACCCTCTCTTTCCCACGCGTCAGGTAGGTATGTCCTCTCCAGAGTGTTGAAAACCTTGACCTTTGACCCCCTCCTTCCCATGCGTCAGGTAGGTATGTCCTCGCCGAAGTGTCGAAGCCTTTGATCCACTCTTTCCCATGCCTCAGGTAGGTATGTTCTCGCAGGATTGTCGAAGACTTTGACCTTTGACCCTCTCTTTCCCACGTGTCAGGTAGGTATGTCCTCGGTGGAGTGTTGAAGACCTTGGACCTTTGACCCCCATTTTTCTATCAGTCAGGTAGGTGTGTCCTCGCCGGAGTATTGAAGACCTTGACCTTTGACACCCTCTTTCCCACTCGTCAGGTAGATATGTCCTCGCCGGAGTGTTGAAGACCTTGCCATTTGACCCCCTCTTTCCCACACGTCAGGTCGGTATGTCCGCGCCGGAGTGTTGAAGACCTTGACCTTTGACCCACTCTTTCCCAAATGTCATGTAGCTATGTCCTCGTCGGAGTGTTGAAGACCTTGTCCTTTCAGCGCCTCTTTCCCACGCTTCAGGTAGGTATGTCCTCGCCGGAGTGTTGAAGCCCTTGACCTTTGATGAACTCTTTCACACACTTTCCGGTAGTGATATCCTCGCCGAAGTGTCGAAGATCTTGACCTTTGACCTACTCTTTCCCACACATCAGGTAGGTATGTCTTAGCCGGAGTGTCGAAGAACTTGACCTTTGACTCACTCTTTCCCACGCGTCTGATAGGTATGTCCTCGTCGGAGGGTTGAAGACCTTGACCTTTGACCCCCTTTTTCCCACACGTCAGGTAGCTATACCCTCGCCGGAGTGCTGAAGACCTTGTCCTTTCACCCACTCTTTCTCACATGTCAGGTAGGTATGTACTTGCCGGAGTGTTGAAGATCTTGACATTTTACCCCCTCTTTCCCACACGTCAGGTAGGTATGTCCTCGCCAGAGTGTTGAAGACCTTGCCCCCCTCTTTCCCATGCATCTGGTAGGTATGGACTCACCAGAGTATTGCAGACTTTCACCTTTGCCCCCTCTTTCCCACACGTCAGGTAGGTATGTCCTCGCCAGGGTGTTGAAGACCTTGACATTTTACCCCCCTCTTTCCCACGCATCAGGTTTATATGTCCTCTCCAGAGTGTTGAAAACCTTGACCGTTGACCCTCTCTTTCCCACGCGTCAGGTAGGTATGTCCTCGCCGAAGAGTCGAAGCCTTTGACCCACTCTTTCCCATGCCTCAGGTAGGTATAATCTCGCAGGAGTGTCGAAGACTTTGACCTTTGACCCTCTCTTTCCCACGTGTCAGGTAGGTATGTCCTCGCTGGAGTGTTGAAGACCTTGACCTTTGACCCCCACTTTTCTACCAGCCAGGTAGGTGTGTCCTCGCCGGAGTATTGAAGACCTTGACCTTTAACCCCCTTTTTCCTAAGCGTCAGGTACGTATGTCATCGTCGGAGTGTTGAAGACCTTGACCTTTGACCCACTCTTTACCACGCATCAGGTAGGTATGTCCTCGCCGGAGTGTTGAAGATCTTGAAATTTTACCCCCTCTTTCCCACACATCAGATAGGTATGTCCTCGCCGGGTGTTGCAGACCTTGACCTTTGACCCCCTCTTTCCCACACATCAGGTAGGTATGTCCTCGCCGGAGTGTTGAAGACCTTGACCCCTTCTTTCCCATGCATCTGGTAGGTATGAACTCGCCGGAGTATTGCAGACTTTGACCTTTGACTCCCTCTTTCCCACACGTCAGGTAGGTATGTCCTTGCCGGAGTGTTGAAGACCTTGACATTTTATCCCCTCTTTCCCACGCATCAGGTTTATATGTCCTCTCCAGAGTGTTGAAAACCTTGACCTTTGACCCTCTCTTTCCCACGCGTCAGGTAGGTATGTCCTCTCCAGAGTGTTGAAAACCTTGACCTTTGACCCCCTCCTTCCCATGCGTCAGGTAGGTATGTCCTCGCCGAAGTGTCGAAGCCTTTGATCCACTCTTTCCCATGCCTCAGGTAGGTATGTTCTTCCAGGATTGTCGAAGACTTTGACCTTTGACCTTCTCTTTCCCACGTGTCAGGTAGGTATGTCCTCGGTGGAGTGTTGAAGACCTTGACCTTTGACCCCCATTTTTCTATCAGTCAGGTAGGTGTGTCTCGCCGGAGTATTGAAGACCTTGACCTTTGACACCCTCTTTCCCACTCGTCAGGTAGGTATGTCCTCGCCGGAGTGTTGAAGACCTTGCCATTTGACCCCCTCTTTCCAACACGTCAGGTCGGTATGTCCGCGCCGGAGTGTTGAAGACCTTGACCTTTGACCCACTCTTTCCCAAATGTCATGTAGCTATGCCCTCGTCGGAGTGTTGAAGACCTTGTCCTTTCAGCGCCTCTTTCCCACGCTTCAGGTAGGTATGTCCTCGCCGGAGTGTTGAAGCCCTTGACCTTTGATGAACTCTTTCACACACTTTCCGGTAGTGATGTCCTCGCCGAAGTGTCGAAGATCTTGACCTTTGACCTACTCTTTCCCACACATCAGGTAGGTATGTCTTAGCCGGAGTGTCGAAGAACTTGACCTTTGACCCACTCTTTCCCACGCGTCTGATAGCTATGTCCTCGTCGGAGGGCTGAAGACCTTGACCTTTGACCCCCTTTTTCCCACACGTCAGGTAGCTATACCCTCGCCGGAGTGCTGAAGACCTTGTCCTTTCACCCACTCTTTCTCACGTGTCAGGTAGGTATGTACTCGCCGGAGTGTTGAAGATCTTGACATTTTACCCCCTCTTTCCCACACATCAGGTAGGTATGTCCTCGCCGGAGTGTTGAAGACCTTGCCCCCCTCTTTCCCATGCATCTGGTAGGTATGAACTCGCTGGAGTATTGCAGACTTTCACCTTTGCCCCCTCTTTCCCACACGTCAGGTAGGTATGTCCTCGCCAGGGTGTTGAAGACCTTGACATTTTACCCCCCTCTTTCCCACGCATCAGGTTTATATGTCCTCTCCAGAGTGTTGAAAACCTTGACCGTTGACCCTCTCTTTCCCACGCGTCAGGTAGGTATGTCCTCGCCGAAGAGTCGAAGCCTTTGACCCACTCTTTCCCATGCCTCAGGTAGGTATAATCTCGCAGGAGTGTCGAAGACTTTGACCTTTGACCCTCTCTTTCCCACGTGTCAGGTAGGTATGTCCTCGCTGGAGTGTTGAAGACCTTGACCTTTGACCCCCACTTTTCTACCAGCCAGGTAGGTGTGTCCTCGCCGGAGTATTGAAGACCTTGACCTTTAACCCCCTTTTTCCTAAGCGTCAGGTACGTATGTCATCGTCGGAGTGTTGAAGACCTTGACCTTTGACCCACTCTTTACCACGCATCAGGTAGGTATGTCCTCGCCAGAGTGTTGAAGTGCTTGACCTTTGACCTCCTCTTTCCCACCCGTCAGGTAGATATGTGCTCGCCGGAGTGTTAAATGCCTTGATCTTTGACCCACTCTTTCCCACACGTCAGGTAGGTATGTCCTCACCGGAGTGTTGAAAACCTTGACCTTTGACCCACTCTTTACCACACGTCAGGTTGGTATGTCCTCGCCGGAGTGTTGAAGACCTAGACCTTTGACCCCCCTCTTTCCCACACGTCAGGTAGTTATGTCCTCACCAGAGTGTTGAAGACTTTGACCCCCTCTTTCCCACCAACAGGCAGGTATGTACTCGCCGGAGTGTTTAAGACCTTGACCTTCAACAACAGGCCGCCGGAGTGTTGATAGACTTGACCTTTGACTCCCTCTTTCACATGCGTCCGGTAGGTATGAACTCGCCGGAGTATTGCAGACCTTGACCTTTGAGCCCCTCTTTCCCACGTGTCAGATAGGCATGTCCTCGCCGGAGTGTTGAAGACCTTGAACTTTTACCCCCTCTTTCCCACACATCAGGTAGATATGTCCTCTCCAGAGTGTTGAAGATCTTGACCTTTGACCCCCTCTTTCCCATGCGTCAGGTAGGTATGTCCTTGCCGGAGTTTCGAAGACCTTGACCTTTGACCCCTCTCTTTCCAACGCATCAGGTAGGTATGTCCTTGCCGGAGTGTCGAAGACCTTGACCTTTGACCCCCTCTTTCCCACCAACAGGCAGGTATGTAATCGCCGGAGTGTGGAACACCTTGACTTTTGACTCCCTCTTTCACATGCGTCCGGTAGGTATGAACTCGCCGGAGTATTGCAGACCTTGACCTTTGACCCACTCTTTCCCACACGTCAGGTAGGTATGTCCGCGCTGGAGTGTTGAAGTCCTTGACATTTTATGCCCTCTTTCCCACGCATCAGGTAGATATGTCCTCTCCAGAGTGTTGAAGACATTGACCTTTGACCCCCTCTTTCCCACGCGAGAGGTAGTTATGTCCTCGCCGGAGTGTCGAAGACCTTGACCATTGACCCCTTTCTTTCCCACATGTCAGGAAGGTATGTCCTCACAGGAGTGTTGAAGACCTTGACCTTTGATACCCTCTTTCCCACGTGTCAGGTAGGTATGTCCTCACCGGAGTGTTAAAGCCCTTGACCTTTGACGCACTCTTTCCCTCACTTTCCGGTAGTGATGTCCTCGCCGGAGTTGCAAAGACCTTGACCTTTGACCCCTTCTTTCCCACAGATAGGTATGTCCTCGCCGGAGTGTCGTAGACCTTGACCTTTGACCCCCTCCTTCCCACGCGTCAGGTAGGTATGTCCTCGCCAGAGTGTCGAAGACCTTGACCTTTGACCCACTCTTTCCCACACGTCCGATAGGTATGTGCTCGCCAGAGTGTCGATGACCTTGACCTTTGACCCATTCTTTCCCACGCATCAGGTAGGTATGTCCTTGCCGGAGTGTCGAAGACCTTGACCTCTGACCCACTCTTTCCAACTCTTCCGGTAGGTATATACTCGCCGGAGTATCGAAGACCTTGTCCTCTGACCCACTCTTTTCCGTGCTTTCAGTAGGTATGTCCTAGACCTTGACCTTTGACCCACTCTTTCGCACACGTCAGGTAGGTGTGTCCTCTCCTGAGTTTTGAAGACCTTGACTTTTGACCCCCTCTTTCCAGCACTTTCTGTTAGGTATATCCTCGCCGGAATGTTGAAGACATTGACCTTTGAACCCCTCTTTCCTACGAGTTAGGTAGGGATGTCCTCGCCGGAGTATTGAAGACCTTGTCCTTTCACCCCCTCTTTCCCACACGTCAGGTAGGTGTGTCCTCGCAGGAGTGTTGAAGACCTTGACCTTTGACCCCCTCTTTCCCATTCATCAGGTAGGTATGTCCTCGCCGGAGTGTTGAAACCCTTGACCTTTGACCCACTCTTTCCCACACTTTCCGGTAGGAATGTCCTTGCCAGAGTGTCAAAGACCTTGACCTTTGACCCACTCTTTCGCATACTTTCCAGTAGGAATGTTCTCGCTAAAGTGTCGAAGACCTTGACCGTTGACCCACAGGTAGCAATGCCCTCCCCATAGCGTTGAAGATGTTGTCCTTTCACCCCCTCTGTCTCACGCGTCAGGTAGGTATGTCCTTGCGAAAGTGTTGAAGACCTTAACCTTTGACGTCCTCTTTCCCATGCATCAGGTAGGTATGTCCTCGCCGGAGTTTTGAAGCCCTTTACCTTTGACCCACTGTTTCCCACACTTTCCGGTAGGAATGTCCTCGCCGGAGTGTCACAGACCTTGACCTTTGACACACTCTTTCCCACTCTTTCCAGTAGGAATGTCCTCACCGTAGTGTCGAAGACTTTGACCTTTGACCCATTCTTTCCCCAGCGTCAGGTAGCTATGCCCTCGCCGGAGTGTTAAAGAGCTTTTCCTTTCACCCCCTCTTTCTCACGTGTCAGGTAGGTATGTCCTCGCAGGAGTGTTGAAGACCTTGACCTTCTACGCCCTCTTTCCCATGCATCAGGTAGGTATGTCCTCGCCGGAGTATTGAAGCCCTTGACCTGCGACCCACTCTTTCCCACACTTTCCGGTAGGAATATCCTCACCGGAGTGCAAAAGACCTTAACCTTTGACCCACTCTTTCCCACACTTTCCAGTAGGAACGTCCTCGCCGGAGTATCGAAGACCTTGACCTTTGACCCACCTTACCCACGCGTATGATAGGTATGTATTCGCCAGAGTGTCGAAGACCTTGACCTTTGACCCACTCTTTCCCATGATTCAAGTATGTTCTCGCCAGAGTGTTGAAGACCTTCACCTTTGACCCACTCTTTCCCATGCTTCAGGTAGGTATGTGTTCGCCGGAGTGTCGAAGACCTTGACCTTTGACCCCCTCTTTCCCACGCGTCAGGTAGATGTGTACTCGACGGAGTGTCAAAGACCGCGACCTTTGACCCACTCTTTTCCATGCGTCAGGTAGGTGTGTCCTCACTGGAGTGTCGAAGACCTTGACCCTTGATCCACTCATTCCCATGCATCAGATAGATATGTCCTTGCCGCAGTGTCGAAGACCTTGACCTGTGACCCACTTTTTCCAAAGCTTACGGTAGGTATATCCTCGCCAGAGTGTCAAAGACCTTGACCTCTGACCCACTCTCTTCCAACGGTTCCGATAGGTATGACCTCGCCGAAGTGTCAAAGACCTTGACCTCTGACCCACTCTTTCCCGCGCTTCCGATAGGTATGTCCTCGCCGGAGTGTCGAAGACCTTGACCTTTGACCCACTCTTTCCCACACGTCAGGTAGTTATGTCCTCGCCGGAGTGTTGAAGACCTTGACCTTTGACCCCCTCTTTCCCACGCTTCAGGTAGGTATGTACTCACCAGAGTGTTGAACACCTTGACCTTTGACCCCCTCTTTCCCATGCGTCCAGTAGGTATGAACTCGCCGGAGTATTGCAGACCTTGACCTTTGACTCCCTCTTTCCCACACGTCAGGTAGGTATGTCCTCGCCGGAGTGTCGTAGACCTTGACCTTTGACCCCCTCCTTCCCACGCGTCAGGTAGGTATGTCCTCGCTGGAGTGTCAAAGACCATGACCTCTGACCCACTCTTTTCAACACTTCCGGTAGCTATATCCTCGCCGGAGTGTCGAAGACCTTGACCTCTGACCCACTCTTTTCCAACGCTTCCGGTAGGTATGACCTCGTCGCAGTGCCGAAGACCTTGACCTCTGACCCACTCTTTCCCACATGTCAGGTAGCTATACCCTTGCCGGAGTGCTGAAGACCTTGTCCTTTCACCCACTCTTTCTCACGTGTCAGGTAGGTATGTACTCTCCGGAGTGTTGAAGATCTTGACATTTTACCCCCTCTTTCCCACGCATCAGGTAGATATGTCCTCGCCAGAGTGTTGAAGCTCATGACCTTTGACCCACTCTTTCCCACACTTTCCGGTAGTGATGTCCTTGCCAGAGTGTCAAAGACCTTGACCTTTGACCCACTCTTTCCCACACTTTCCGGTAGGAATGTCCTCGCCGGAGTGTCGAAGACCTTGACCTTTGACGCATTCTTTCCCACACCTCAGGTAGGTGTGTCCTTGCCGAGTGTCGAAGGCCTTGACCCACTCTTTCCCACGCGTCAGGTAGGTATGTCCTTGCCGAAGTGTCAAAGACCTTGACCTTTGACCCACTCTTTCCCACACGTCGGTAGGTATGTCCTCGCCGGAGTGTCGAAGACCTTGACCTTTAACCCACTCTTTCCTACGCATCAGGTAGGTATGTCTTTACCGGAGTGTCAAAGACCTTGACCTCTGACCCACTCTTTCCAACTCTTCCGGTAGGTATATCCTCGCCGGAGTATCGAAGACCTTGACCTCTGACCCACTCTTTTACAATGCTTCCGAAAGGCATGACCTCGCCGCAGTGTCGAAGACCTTGAACTCTGACCCACTCTTTCCCGCGCTTTCGGTAGGTAAGTCCTCGAAAGAGTTTTGAAGACCTTGACCTTTGACCCACTCTTTCCCACGCGTCAGGTAGTTATGTCCTCGCCAGAGTGTTGAAGACCTTGACCTTTAACGCCCTCTTTCACACACGTCAGGTAGGTATGTCCTCTCCCGAGTGTTGAAGACCTTGACTTTTGACCCCTCTTTCCAGCAATTTCTGTTAGGTATGTCCTCGCCGGAATGTTGAAGACATTGACATTTGAACCCCTCTTTCCTACGAGTTAGGTAGGGATATCCTCGCCGGAGTGTTGAAGACCTTGACCTTTGACACCCTCTTTTCCATGCGTCAGTTAGGTATGTCCTCGCCGGAGTATTGAAGACCTTGACATTTGACCCACTCTTTCCCATACTTCAGGTAGCTATGCCCTCGCCGGAGTGTTGAAGACTTTGTCCTTTCACCCCCTCTATCCCACACGTCAGGTAGGTATGTCCTCGCCGGAGTGTTGAAACCCTTGACCTTTGACCCACTCTTCCCACACTTTCCGGTAGGAATGTCCTGGCCGGAGTATCAAAGACCTTGACCTTTGACCCACTCTTTCCCATACTTTCCGGTAGGAATGTCCTCGCCAAAGTGTTGAATACCTTGACCTTTGACCCACTCTTTCCCCAGTGTCAGTTAGCAATGCCCTCCCCAGAGTGTTGAAGATGTTGTCCTTTCACCGCCTCTGTCTCACGCGCCAGGTAGGTATGTCCTCGTGGGAGTGTTGAAGACCTTGACCTTTGATGCCCTCTTTCCCATGCATCAGGTAGGTATGTCCTCGCCGGAGTTTTGAAGCCCTTGACCTTTGACCCACTGTTTCCCACACTTTTCGGTAGGAATGTCCTCGCCGGAGTGGCAAAGACCTTGACCTTGACACACTCTTTCCCGCACTTTCCGGTAGGAATGTCCTCGCAGTAGTGTCGAAGACTTTGACCTTTGACCCATTCTTTCCCCAGCGTCAGGTAGCTATGCCTTCGCTGGAGTGTTAAAGACCTTTTCCTTTCACCCCCTCTTTCTCACGTGTCAGGTAGGTATGTCCTCGCAGGAGTGTTGAAGACCTTGACCTTTGACGCCCTCTTTCCCATCCATCAAGCAGGTATGTCCTCGCCGGAGTATTGAAGCCCTTGACCTTCGACCCACTCTTTCCCACACTTTTCGGTAGGAATGTCCTCACCGAAGTGTCAAAGACCTTAACCTTTGACCCACTCTTTCCCACACTTTCCGGTAGGAACGTCCTCACCGGAGTGTCGAAGACCTTGACCTTTGATCCACTCTTTCCCACGCGTCTGATAGGTATGTACTCGCCAGAGTGTCGAAGACCTTGACCTTTGACCCACTCTTTCCCACGCTTCAGGTATGTTCTCACCAGAGTGTCGAAGACCTTGACCTTTGACCCACTCTTTCCCACGCTTCAGGTAGGTATGTGTTCGCCGGAGTGTCGAAGACCTTGACCTTTGACCCCCTCTTTCCCACGCGTCAGGTAGATGTGTCCTCGCTGGAGGGTCGAAGACCTTGACCTTTGACCCTCTCTTTCCCATGCGTCAGGTAGGTATGTCCTCACTGGAGTGTCAAAGACCTTGACCCTTGATCCACTCATTCCCATGCATCAGGTAGATATGTCCTTGCCGCAGTTTCGAAGACCTTAACCTCTGACCCACTTTTTCCAAAGGTTACGATAGGTATATCCTCGCCGGAGTGTTGAAGACCTTGACCTCTGACCCACTCTTTCCCGCGCTTCCGGTAGGTATGTCCTCGCCGGAGTGTCGAAGAGCTTGACATTTGACCCACTCTTTCTCACACGTCAGGTAGGTATGTCCTCGCCGGAGTGTCGAAGACTTTGATCTTTGACCCACTCTTTCCCACCCGTCAGGTAGGTATGTTCTCGCCGGAGTGTTGAAGACCTTGACTCACTCTTTCCCATGTGTCAGGTAGGTATATCCTCGCCGGAGTGTCGAAGACCTTGACCTTTGACCCACTCTTTACCACGTGTCAAGTAGATATGTCCTCCGTGGAGTGTCAACGACCTTGACCTTTGACCCACTCTTTCCCACTCTTCTGGTAGGTGTGTCCTCACTGGAGTGTCGAAGACCTTGACCGTTGACCCACTCTTTGCCATGCGTCAGGTAGGTATGTCCTCACCGGAGTGTCAAAGACCTTGATCTTTGACCCACTCTTTCCCACGCATCAGGTAGATATGTCCACGGTGGAGTGTCAAAGACCTTGACCTTTGACCCCCTCTTTCCCACGCGTCAGGTAGATGTGTCCTCGCTGGAGGGTCGAAGACCTTGACCTTTGACCCTCTCTTTCCCACGTGTCAGGTAGATGTGTACTCGACGGAGTGTCGAAGACCGTGACCTTTGACCCACTCTTTTCCATGCGTCAGGTAGGTGTGTCCTCACTGGAGTGTCTGGTAGGTGTGTCCTTGCCGGACTGTTGAAGACCTTTTCCTTTGACCCACTCTTTCCCATGCGTCAGGTAGGTATGTCCTCGCCGGAGTGTAGAAGACCTTGACCTTCGACCCACTCTTTCCCACGCGTTCTGTAAGTATGTTCTCGCCGGAGTGTCAAAGACCTTGACCTTTGACCCACTCTTTCCAACACTTTCCGGTAGGTATGTCCTTGCTGGAGTGTGGAAGACCTTGACCTGTGACCCACTCTTTCCAACGCTTCCTGTAGGTATGTCTTTGCCAGATTGTCGAAGACCTAGACCTCTGACCCGCTCTTCCCAACACTTCCAGCAGGTATGTCCTCGCCAGAGTGTCGAAGATCTTGACCTCTGACCCGCTCTTTCCAAACCTTCCGGTAGGTATGTCCTCGCCGGAGTGTCGAAGACCTTGACCTCCGGCCTACTCTTTCCAATGCTTTCAGTAGGTATGTCCTAGTCTGAGTGTTGAAGACCTTGACCTCTGACCCACTCTTTCCTACACTTTCCGGTAGGTATGTCCTTGCCGGAGTGTTGAAGACCTTGACCTCTGACCCACCCTTTCCAACACTTCAGGTAGGTATGTCCTTTACAGAGTGTTGAAGACTTTCACAGTGTAAAGGTATAGCATGGCTAAATCTTCTTGGGCATCTCTGATTCTAGTAACGTTGCCATATAGGTGTTTGAGGTACAGCTTAGTGCCCCTTGAGGCATGAAGCCCAACTGGTCCAGGTGCACCAATTTCAAGATGACCTGCCTTAGTCGGGTGCCCAGTACTTTCGCTAGTATTAAGCATTGATATAGTCCTATAGAAAGGCACAACTATCTGATGGTTTCCTGTCTTCCAGGACTGCCACTACCATAGATAACTGCTGGTCATAGGGTACCCGGCTTATTTAATTGGCTTCAGGGAACATCTGACTCTTGTGCGGCGCTAAGCCATACTTTATATAGTTCTATTGGAAGTTTGTTCAGCTCTGGAGCTTTCCCAGATGAATGTCTTTGATGGTCCTAACTGTCTCACTTTATACTATGTCTTCGTCTAGTTAATTTGTTTCCTCTGGCATCGGGACCAGGAGGCGCATATGTTTGAGGAAGCCTCCTATGTCACTTTGTAACTTGCTAATGATTGACTGATATAGGTCTTGATCATAACTTGCGATTTCTTCTACTATTTCTGTTTGCCTCTTGACGGGCGGCTCCTTTTTCCGGTGTATTTCCTATACCAAATTTCTATCCCTTTCTTGCCCAGCCATACAGGAACCTCCGAGGTCTATTACCTACCTCATTTAGTCGGTACTGCTAGACCAAGGCAGTGGTTCTCTCTTTATTATCAGCCAGGTCCCCTTCCTCTTGCTGTCGTACCCTCAGTAATGACTTGCTTTCTTATTTACATACTTTAGAAGCTCCTCAGGACCACCATGTAGGCTTCCAAAGCTATGAGCTCTGAGGTAACTGTACCCGTTTTCTTCAAAAAAGTGGACAGTACCTTTTCTCAACTCCTGAGTGATGCTTCTATCTTTGAGGTACCATAGGTCTTGAGTCCAGGCCCTGTCTCTTTCCACATATGTGTCCTGCAGCTTGGCCCAGATCTGTGAGTGATTTGAGATCGCGTTCGCAATCAGTCTAGTGGAGTGACTCTCCCAATATAATGATCGTTATTTGATAAACTGTTGCCAGCTCTGGAGTGGAAAGTCTTTTCTCATGCCCTGGGGTGCTGCTTGTCTCGATGTTAGATAGACCTTTGACCCAACGGAATCCCACCAAAGGAATCTCCCTTGCCTGTCCCTGTCATTGTGGGTATCTATCCTCCCCATCACTCACCACTAGATTGAAGTTCCCTAAAATTAGGTCCCAGTCAGGTAAGAGCAATAGGAGGGTGCCCAGCGTCTTCAAGGTCTATGCAAGGAGTTTAGGTGGGACCTATAGGGAGAAAAGGGTGATGTGCATGCCGTCCTAGCAGCCCGACTCTTCAACTTATCACCCTTGGACGTCGACACAAGTATGATGAGCGTTGATTTCTTGATTAGCAGTCTTACTCCCTTTGAGTCAGATGTGTGTCCCAAATGCGCCAGCACTTTATATCCCCCTTTTCAGTGCTTCACAGTTGTTTCCCTTCTGGTGTGTTTCTTGTAACATTGCCCCTTCATGTCACTAGTGTTTTAGATACTGAACCTCTATGCATCTCTTTGTTTTGTTCCCAACTCCATTTATATTCCAGGACAAGCTGTTAATTGGCCCCCTCCACTGCATGCTTTGTGTAGATACATAGTGAGACACTTTGCTTTCCTCTTGATCTGCCCAGTTGCTTGGCTTCCCATGTCTCCTGGAGTCTCTGAGACTCTGGAGTGGACGCTGTCAGTTGAGTCCAATGGCAGCAGCTATGTGAATAACTCCCCTCCGAACCACCCCATCTCCGTGTCCCTCCCTGCTACCTTGCTGTTTGGGCTTAAAACTGCTTGGCCTCCCCAACTCACCTGTTGTGTCCTCTCTGACCATGGAAGCTCTACTGGAAACTTCTCAGCTTTGTTCTCGCTCCCCCATTCCCTGCAGCCACCATTTGCCCCTCCATCACTTTTCCCAGCTGAGCAGATGCAGATATCTAACTGATAGGCCTCATTGTGTTCAGTTGCATTTAACATAATGATCAAATAATATGCCAGCACTGTTCTCAGTCCTCACCAGTCTAAAATATAACACTAGCTAAATCTAGGGAAGAGCCCTCTCTTCATCTCCTGCACATGGATGAGCCTGACTTGTACATGTCTCCTAGCTCTTTGAGATAGGGAGTATCCCAAACCACCAGCAAGATTATCACACTGACAGCACATGACAGGGAAGGTATCTGTGTGAGCACTCAGGCCAAGGAAGACCCAATAGGTGAAATAGGAGACAAGTCAACACCCTTTCAGCAAGTCTACCAGCTGCAACCCAGAGCTTGAGTCTTTTTTTATTCTATTAGAACCGCAATACAACCTTAGAGGGAACATGATTACTTGAACAAGGCAACATTTTCAAACTCCTGACGTATCTCCAGAATGTACCAATTTTTTTTTCTGAAGAATCAATAAAAAAATTTAAAAAAATTCTTCTGCATTGAAAGGAGAAAATATAAAAACCATAACAGTGGTAATAAAATACTAGAATGTGTTTGACTGCATTACGATACAAAAATCAACATTTGCCAAGTGGGGCATTCTAATTTCACACCTGGAGCCTGATCACTCTCTAACAATTTGCCTACAGTGCATCGGAAAAAAAAAATGATCAAAACTCTATGAAAATCTATTGCTTTTAGGGGAAGATCCATCCCCACCTCAACAATGGACTTATTGCCTTTGGCAAATGAATCTGCAAACACAACGACAAAAAAGCAAATATACACAGACAAAAGAATGAGGATTTTGCTGCAGCGCAAAATCAAGGAAACCTGCTGCACAATGATATATTAAAAGAAGAACTTAAGCCTTGTATTTAAAAAAAGAACAGCATAAGAGACAAATGACTCAAAAGCAAAGAAATACAAGTTTGATATGAAATCAAACTGCACCCAACTTTAACCCAAAAACAAAATATTATTCCCTCCCTTTCAAAGGAAATAAAATATTAGAAACTGAGCCACAACCCCCTTCATATACTAATCACATTGAAAGATGTGATTTAACAACCTCAGAAGAGAATGATATTGAACAGACACATTCCTCATCCAAACTCCAACAGCAACTACAGGATGATTTCGAAAAAGCAAAAAAGTATTGACATTAAAACAAAATTTCCACCTGAAAACAAGCAACAAGACCCCAAATAGGAAGGAAGAGAAAGCTCAACTTAAAAAAAAGAGCCAAGTGGGCCTCCTGTAACTATGTCCGTCGCAAACTATGAGGATCTGCAGGGAATTTCTATTATAAAGCAAAGAAAACTAAAGATATTAGTGTGAGAAACCTTCATCAAACTATGCCAGCACTGTCCTCAGTCCTCACCAGTCCATCAAATAACGCTAGCTACATCTGGAGAAGAGCCCTCTCTTCATCCCCCACACATCGATAGCTCTCACTTGTACAAGTCTCCAAGCTCTTTGAGGGAAGGAGTATCGCAAACCACCAGCAAGATTAGCACACTGACTGCACAAGTCAGGGAAACAATCTGTGTGAACAATCATGCCCAGCAGCACCCAATAGTTAAAATGGAAGAAATATCAACAACCTTTCAGCAAGTCCACCAGTTGTAACCCAGAGCTTGGGAGTTTTGTTATTCCATTAGAACGACAATACAATAGCGGTTATGCCTTACGTCCATGGATAATGACTGCTGTCTGAACTCTTCTACACGATTGAGCGTCGGCACAATGTTGCACATAGAAGTACAAGAGGACCTTTGGACTTTTAAAAAGTAATGTCTGATGTCTCCATTGGTGTGGTGATGTCTTACAATATTCTCCAGAAATCATTCGTAAAATGGTGTCAACATGTGCAATTCTTCACAATATAGTGACTCAGAAAGAATTGGAATTCTGGATGTCTGAGTCAGAGTCTGATGAAAAGGGCAAAGAGCCATCAACACCTCAACAAGATGATGACTCAAGAACAGCCCAAGGCCGCGGACGCCTCACTAAGGGTATGTTATGCATGTACCAAATCATTTTAGCATAATAATACAAATGCTTTGTAATTGGTAAACCATAGTCTCGCTTTACATTCAGATATGGTAACTTATGTAAGCAAATTAATGTAACATTACTCTATGACACAACATGTAAATGATAAGGTACAAAAGGTGTATGTGTGCCTTATAATAATATAAAAGAAAAGTTATACCATGTGTGTTGTTACCCCTAACATACCAAAAATAACAAATGACAAATAAAATGTCTAGCTTTTCCTTCATGGAAATCTGGGTTCAAGCAGTAGTATATTGAACTTTTTGAAACCCAAATGTAATGATTTTCTTCATGTTTGTCTTTTCATTCCAGGTACTGAACCTTAAGCATTGAGGCCTTCAAAACTCCAAAGAGTTGCACATTTTCATCACTATGAGCAGTTACCAGAATTTGTTAGGATTGTGTGTTGGCAACGTGGCGAGTGCAAGATCCACATCGACCGGAGTTGTCTTAGCCTCCCTACAGTTTCCTGGGTGACACATTGTGTGTCTCTTCCACACACTTCTTGCACTAAATGTGTATGCTCTGTGACTCTGTCATTTATATATACCGCTTAGAGTGCGCTGCACTGGCTATGAAGATTAATTGGTCCGTGAGATTTCACAAGTCCCTCGGCTTCTGGCACATAACTTCCATGAGCCTGGATATCGGTTAGAAAATGGAATCATGATTAATAAATTTGTTGTACTCAAGCTAATGTGTTAATGTGTTTTCACTACATCTACAATGATACACTGTGAACAATCACTGCTTTTGTAATGTACACTGTTATGTGGATTACATTCCCTATTTATATACACATAAGAATTAAAAAGGTTGTATAATGTATAAGTGTTCTGACATTGCCTAACCACATTTTTTTTTATGCAACAATGCTATCTTATACTTCCCTAGAGAGGCTTCTGGAATGTCAGGTGCATCAATTGTACTGAATCTATTGACTGATTCTGATCTCAGAGTAGTTTTTACCAATTTCGCAGTTGGTTTGGGCAATGGCGGACCTCCTCCAGTAGCTCTAGCCTCGATTAGACAGTTTGCAACCTTCTCGTTTGTCCATGACCCGAGATCTTGCCATCGTTTTCTGAATTCCCTCAATGAATCTCTGCATCACACCAAAAGAGTTGACTTTTTCTGTATTAAATTCCATATTTAATTCTTTTGTGATAAAAGCACTGTGAGGGATGATTTCCCAAAAGGTTTGTGATGGTGCCCAGCACACTGCTCTGTCAATATTTCCAGTTCTTTTCTTGAATATTATATTTTGCTTTTCCATGCCCCAGCCTCCTTCTCTGTGTCCTTTCTTGACATTCGATATCTTTATAGCTGGATGCCACACACCCACAGGTCGATATTGTTGAATACTGTCCACAATCTCCAGCATACACACTCTGCTGTTTCCAATTGACCATCACTTTTCAGTTGTGAGGTCATCAGGCTATGACAAAATACGACGGATACTAATTCTGACAGAATTCACAATTTATGAAGTTGCAGAATGCGATTACCTAAGTAGCGCACCAAAAAAATCTTGATTCTCAAATTCTTGATGCAACTACTATCGTGCATTCTGATTAGCGATTTCCTAATTACAAGGTGCTATTTGTCGCAATTAGGAAATCACTAATCAGATTTTTCATACATCTGTCCCAATATTTATCAAATACAAATCATTAAATAAATAAATATTTATAGAACCCTCTCACGCAAAGCTAAGCCCCCAGAGACCGAAAAAACTAATAAAACCTCTATTAATACCCCTGCAGGAGCAAATCCCCCAAAATCTAATACATTTCAGGCCCCCATGATACACAGTGACATGGAGCCACTCAAAGGGCCATGATAAATTGAAAGCCAGGAGGACTAACAGCTAAATAGATCTCTATACTCACGCTTTAGTATTATTAGCTAATACAGATGCTAAAAGGCAACGGCTTCCGTTACATGGTCCATCATAAGCCAGGAATGCCCAGCCCTCAGTCAGGATATCAGAGCTGGCGACCAACAAAACCACCCAAACTGTAAATGAAAATGAACAACGGTCCAAGTAGACTTAAACACTATGGTGCTAACGAAACACACCCTGTCACTCAACCAGACCACAGAGCCAATCGCTTATCAAATAACAGATGAAGATCCCCTTGAATCAAGTGCATTCGACTTTTTACAAACCTCAGAGGAAATCATCTCCCCAGAAGAAGACCAAATTCAGAATAGCAAACAAATGGGTAGGAATTATCAGCTGCATTGAATGTGATGATCCCAGCTGTTTTGCGACAAACACACAACCTTAAAAAGCAAATAACTGCTGTATAAATGGGAGCACCAATATTTTCTGCGGCAAGCGGAGCAAGAGAGAGCGCAGTCACCCACCTTCAAGCGGAGAACTGCAGCGGGACAGGCTCGCAGCGGGAGCGGACCAACGCGCACACCAGGCACGCCACCGCCGCTCCGGGACTACAGATCCCGGCAGCCTTTGCGGCGGAGGCGCGTTCCCTGTCGCGTCATCAAGGCGCCAGGAGGGGCTTGTAAAAGCAGGAAGCCCTCAGCTACGCGGGACGCGAGCAGGACGCCCGGGGCTAAGCCCGGGCAAAGGGCGGGCCCTCTGAGGCCCTCCGAGGCACGGAGAGGCAAGGCAGGCCACCTCCCTGAAAACCACTGCGCGGATCTGAGGTACTGTTTCCTGTTGTTTTATTTGCTGTAGCTCACCCCAGGAATCACTAGCCATTAATATAGCTACCAGTTACTATCTACATAGTTTATAGTATTACTTGTTGAAACTAACTGGTCACCTGGCTTAAGCCCAGTGGGGAGTGTGTATTTGTGACCTCGCCCAACACGATTTTAAAGCATGGGGAAAAAACAGGTCCTTCCCCCTACTGAGGCCGCGAACACTCTTGACTCTTATCTAGTGCAAGTCGTATCCAGCATTAACAGCAAACGTAGGCAATCCCTGGGACTAAGTCAATCACCTGTGCTGCTTACAGATAGCCCCTCTATAAGCATTGCAAGCACTGCCATGTCCGATTCCCTGACAGGGAGCACACAACCTACTCTAGCAAACCCTGACCCTATCTCTTTAGCCAATTGTACTGAAGACACTGAAGACTCTGATCCTGTTAGGGAGAGAGAAGATCTCATCGATCTAGCCGATGAGGATGCCTTTACAGAGACAAGTATCCATACTGAAGCCATAGATGATGGCCCGCAGTATCAGTCTCCTCCAAATCGTGCTGTTAGAGCATGCAGGAAAACAGCAGCAAAACGTGGGGGGAAACAAATGGGGAGAAAGAAGCCTGCCACCCCTCCCCCAAGGCGGCAAAGCAGACTTACAGTCCATGAGGTCGACCTCGAGTCAAAGCGCATCATTGAAGATGATCTCTTCAACAGGATCCAAGACATGATGGATATTAAAATTAAGACCATCATTAAGCCCCTTATCGGGAAAGTGGACAAACTAACTGCTGAAGTTAGGAAGTTGGGCGGAGTTCACAGTAACCTGACCAAGGAGTTAGAGAATTTATCTTCCCTCGTCGCTGATTTAATATCCACGGACGAGGAGGCACCCCCCACTGACAGTAACATGCAGTCCATTGAATCAGGGCTGTCTCACCCACCTTCGTCTTTACTATTACCCGCCCCGGACCAGAACGCTGCTACTGGGGCCCTCCATACTAACACTATTTCAATTGACGCAACTGTGGCAAATCATCAAGAGGAGAGCCCAGTTCAATTCATAGCGGAGGCCTTACCGGTAGTCTTGGTATTAGCCAATGTTCCAGTCCTGTCACAAGACAAGTCAGAATCCAATCAGGATCTTAAAGATAAAGTTCTACACTGGCTTTCCAATAATATGTACATGGCGCAGGATGGGTTCGACAAACTGGCAGGAGACATAATCTCGACTAGGAGAGTTCCCTGGATTGGCAGCAAGCGGAAAAAGTTCCAAGGCGATTGCGTTATCACTAATTTCGCTAATGCCGAGGTCCTTCCCGAGATTTTGAACAATGTTTTCCCACCCCAGAAGCGTAATGGCACTATAGTTCCACTGACTCTTAGATTTTTTAACAATGAGTCTCAATCATTTACCTTGTCTAATACCAACAGGTTTAACACGTACAGGAATAAAAGTAGCTGGGGAGGAGTCACAGGCCCACGTTATGTAAACGATCGGTGCATGTTGGTAGCTCAGCAAGCGCCAGGAAGAACAACTCACCCGTTCGACCGAGTTATTCAGCCGGCCTACCCACAGGGGTTGGGAACAAACTGGTGGGGGAATGGAGCTCCAGGTTACGATCATAGGGCACGTGGCCTCAGGCCCACACGGTGGCAGAGTATGGACCCGGCCTTGGCCCACCCAATCACTCCACACCCCCTGTGGAATATAGCTCATGCCGGTCAGGCTCATCTAGCCACCCCGCCCGCATGGGGCCTTGCTACAGGTAATAGGTTTGGTCCCTTAGCTGACCTTAACTCTTGCGATTGACTCGAACCAAGATCTGATTACTATAACGCTGGTTTGACGAATTCATTCGTGAGTAGGAGGGACCTTAGTATTGACGACTCCCATAATTTTCAAATGATCAATGTCGTCACTGAGCCCCAGCTGCCCACTAATTTAAGTCAGCAAACTCCCAATCCTGGGTTCGAGGCTGGCTCTAACTTGGGTACGTCCAAAGAGGCGGTACAGCGTTGTTGCCACGCGAACACAAGTGGAGCCCTTGTAGCTCATGCAACAATGGAAGGACATTCTGCGAGTAGCACCAACCATATGTCCAGTAGTGAGGCATGTAGGATTTTAAGTTGGAACGTGGCAGGTCTTAACACTAAGCGTCAGGATCCAGAATGGTGCAGTTTTATTTCAAAGTTCCATATCATTGCGTTTCAAGAAACTTGGGACACTTCGAACAATTTCTGGTGGGACGGGTACACTAGCTTTATAATACCCGCAGTGCCTAGTAGAATGGGTAGGGCTAAAGGCGGCCTGGTGCTCTTATTCGCCTTGGACCTAAAAGGAAGTCTCAGGCAGATTAGGTCCGAATCTGACAACATATTGATTGTCGAAAGAACCTTAAATAATACCAGTAGGACCTTATTCGTTAATTTCTACAACTCTGGCAATTCCGTCTATGATGGTCGTAATATTGCCAATTTAGATTGTATTTTAAATTCAGTCTTACAGAATATCTCATTCGCATCCGAGTCAATTTTACTAGGTGATTTTAATTTACATCCATGTAATTTACCCTGTAAGGGAAGAGGAGCATGCGATGACGACGATGTCGCCCCAGTTGCGCCTCATTTTGAACATTCAGCAGAGGGCCAGGAGCTCGAAGATCTACTTGCAAACTATAATCTCTACGAACCCAACTTCGGGCCGAGAACGCCGACTTTCACAGGCGGTCAGCAAGGGTCAGTGATAGATTATATTTTTGTTTCTCTTGGCATTTTAACCTCTACCACTGCTTACAGTACGGTCGTAACCCACTTCAGCGATCACAACCCTGTACAACTTGAAGTGGAGTGGGGCAGCTCGATGGGTTTGGCGCCATCTTCTGTAAAACGAGCACACCCCCTGAGGACCAAAGATCAAGACAGAAGATTAAAATGGGCAAAGGTGATCCCAGAAATTTTTTATAAAAAATGCCTCCCTAAAATAGAAATTCAAGTCGAGCTGTGCCAAAACCCGGATACCCAAGGGAGCCTCATGGTGTCATCTTATGAGGATTTATGCGCACAAGTCTCCAAAGAGCTTTTAGCTAAACCTCTGCAGGGGTCCCAAGGCCATAAGCGTTGGTTCAACTCTGCATGCTCAAAGGCACACAGAGACTTGCTGGTGGCTTTAAAAATGGTTCCTAGAGCTAAAGAGGAAATTGCGAGACTAAGGAAAATTTACAAGTCCGCAGTAAAAAGCCGCAAAGACTGCATTAAACGCGAAACTTGGGACGACCTTCTATCAGCGGCGGTATTGAAGGATAGCAGAAGATTTTGGTCAATCATTAAGCAGCCCCTTTTTTCGGAGGACAATAACTCGTCAATGGACTGTGTGATCACCGAGGACAAATGGCTGTCTTATTTTAAAAACGTATATGGTGGGGATGTAGCCGATGAGGTCATTAGCAGGCGTCCACCGCTTAGCGGGCCAGTAAGCCCTATTGTCTTCAACCCCCAGGAGGTAGAAAGGGCGCTCATGGAAACTACTAAACACAAGGCACCTGGCCCTGACGGAGTTCCGGCCGACTTTTTTATGTTTTCTCCTAAAATGTGGTCGAGGGTGTTGTCTAACGTGTTCAATGCAGTTAACCATAATTCAGCACCAGCCTCATGGGCCAAGTCCACCATCGTTCCCATATACAAAAACAAAGGTCAGCGGGACGACCCAGCATTCTACAGGCCTATATCCCTCTTGGACTCCACTGTAAAAATTCTGGGGAGAGTCCTTTTATTTAGGTTGAGGGAGAATGTTGAGGGTTGTGGTGGGCTGTGCGAACTTCAATATGGCTTTAGAGAGAGTAAAGGCACGATTGAGCAATGTATCAACCTGTACCTACTCATCTCTAAATACACAGTGGCTAAGGAGGGCTCGGTGTTTTTGGCTTTTATGGACCTTTCGTCCGCATTCGACCTCGTTAATAGGTCCAAATTATGGTTAACTCTGTTGGATTTGGGAATTGACAAAGCCCTGGTCGCGTTCATGGCATCACTGCACCAGGAGCTTTTCGCAGCTGTACGTGTGTCCAATAATGGTAGGTGTACCCCTTTATTTAGATCCCTGAAAGGGGTCAGGCAAGGCTGCATATTGGCCCCCACGCTATTTACCATTTACATTAACGGCCTGGGAGCGCACCTGCGGGGCATGGGCGCGGATGTTCCGCGTGCAGGGGATACACATATTCCGGCACTCCTGTATGCGGACGATGCCGTGTTGATGGCCCGTACGGGAGTTGGCCTGCAGGTCCTGCTTAATTCTTTTGGTTCCTTTATGGAAAATTTGGACCTAAAGGTCAACGCGTCTAAATCTCACACAATGATAATGGGTAAAGAGTGTGGGAAGAGAAGACATAAATCTTTTTTTTGTAGCGGGATCCCTGTAACTGAGGTAACCACTTTTCCCTACTTGGGAGTGTTGTTTGATCAGAAAGGTACCTGGGGTCCACAGTTAAGCGCGAAGAGGTTGGCCGTCACCAGATCCGCCTCTGCACTTTTGGGCTTTGCAGGTAAGCTAGGCGCCAGGCCCATGGAAGCGATGTTGAAGATTTATAAGAGCAAACCTGTTGCCATCGCCTCCTATGGATCGCCTCTGTGGGGTTATGTTAACCTTGACCCCATCCAGAGAGCAGAAAATAGATTTATAAGATCTCTCCTCTCTGTCCCTCAATCAACCCCAACCTACTCCATCCACAAGGAGGTGGGATTGCCTTATTTGTCAGATCTTCTAAGTGCCGCACCACTGATTCTGTGGCTGAAAATGTGGTTAAATGCTGATCTACCATTAAATCACAAAATCTTGAGGGATGTTTTATCCTTGGACCACTACAGTAAAATTCCCTGGTTGGCCTATTTAAGGAAATCCTTTATGGAACTGGGTCGACCAGAACTCTTCTGTTCCCCAGAGAAAATTATGGCCCAGGACATTGCTTACACAAAAAAAGCCTTTAAAGAAAGGAAGGAAGCATGCCGCGAGATAGTTGAGTTACATAAACCCGCAGTAAGGGCTCATTACCTACTTGTCAGCGATCCTTATTTGGCGCCCTACCTTCGTTTTGTAACTATCCCTTACCATAGGGTTTTATTAACCAAACTTAGGTTTAACTTAATTCACTTTCACCTAGGTTCCTTTAAGGGTTGGCAGAAGCCAGAGCTAGCCGCTCCCTGCAGCTGTGATCATTTCTCAGTGCAGGACACAATGCACTTCGTCATGTTCTGTAGCTTATATCATGAGCAGAGGAAAAAACATTTGTTCCCAGTACTTAAAGACGCAGGGTTCACACAGGTGCGCCCCGCGCTGCTCTTTCTACAGCTCATGACTAATCCAAGTACAGCATTTAGTCTTGCCAATTTTTTAGTCGCTGCAGTAAGGACGAAAGCTGTTGGTCAATGTCCGCCTTAAGAGATTATTAACCAAATGAATTTTATATGTATACCCAAATGTACCTTTTTAACTTGTGTAAATAGTATTTATAATATGTATTGGGCTTGTAGCCTTTTAGAAGTTAGGAATTCTAAGTATATTTTGTATGTCATGTTTTATTGTTTTTGTTTCTTTGTATGACTTTGATTAAGTCGAATAAAGATATTCTGACTGACTGACTGCTGTATAAATGGCTGAACACTCTTTGGCAATGATCAATACTAAACTGCACAATCTGAACTTCTTAATAATCGGGCCTACCAGTGCCCACAGGCAAGTCCCTCCTGCTTTCCAATAATTAATAAATGTTAGCAGCTATTTACCAGGCCTTCAGGTAAATAGGGATTTCTTTTCTTCTATTTACTCAATCACTGGCTAAATAGTAGAAATGATTTACAATTTGGCTGGCAACCTTGTGAATAGAAAAGAAAATTCACTATTTACCCAGCCACTGGCTAACTAATAGTCTGACTGTTTTGCAGACGACCGTGCAAATAGCAGAGAAATGTCACAATTTACCTGCCCACGTGCTAAACAGTTGAGATTCGAAACTGTTCGGCTCACAGCTGTGTAAATAGCAAAAGAAATTCACAATTTAACCTGCAACTAGTTAAATAGTAGAGCCTCCACACTATCTTTCTGGTAGAGGTACAAATAGCAGGAAACCTAAATATTTACATGACTGCTGACTATTTACATGACTGCTGACTAAATTGTAGAGATTTTGCTCTGTCCCGCTGGCACCATGCAATTAGCTGAAAACTACACAATTTACTCACCCGATGGATAAACAGTAGAGATTCTGCACTGTGTGGCTGGCGGGCTTACACATATCAGAAAAACTTCACTTCTTACCCTGCAGCTGATTAAATAGTAGATATTCTGCATTGGGCATCTGGCAGCTGTGCGAATAGCAGGAAAACTTAAATATTTATGTGGCTGGTGGCTGAAAAGTAGAGATTCTGCCTGTTTGTACATAAGCTGTGAAAACAGGAGAACAAAATCTATATTTGTCTGGTCGCTGTCTAAATAGTAGAGATACTGCTCAATTGGCCAGCAGTTTTTGGAAAAGCTCTCCCTCCATGAGGCATTCGCCCTAAAAGGACACCTTCCCCTTTGCAAATTAGTTACCACCCCAACTAGGAGCCATTAGCTCATCAATGGTTTGCAACAAGATTTGCAGTCACAAATTATCAATCAATTCCTTTCTGAATTGGAAAAGGGAGAGAGGAAACCCCTTTCATGAACCCGCCTATCTGCAATTCATAAACTATTGCAAACGTCATTTTACTAGTCTAAAGAAATCTCTAACTCATAAAAAAGTGTTTTGAGCATAATGATAAGTATTTGTGTGGTCAGAAACCGTGTGATTTTCCAACATGAGGCCCTTAGTGCTGAAACTGGGTGAGAGGCAGGCACTAACGTCTAAGTTTAAAAATCCCAAACATTCGAAGGATTCCAAGTTCTTTTGAAAGACTTGGCAAAGAATGGCACTCCATTACACCGTGGGCCAAGACATGGCAACTTGGGAGGCCCTTCATAGTGCTGTCTAGTGTTCCAAAAATGTTCTTACTTCTTCACATTTACCTGCAGATTCAACTAAAAATGAAGATGATCAGAACCTTTGCAAGACTAGGTAAAGCTGTTTACTCTTATAAAGCTATATACTCACTTTTACTCACAAAGTTTTGGGAATGTACAGGAGCCAGATATAGGTGTAACAAAATAAACCATGTTATGAGAACATCTCTTTTTCTGCAGCAAATCTTTGCATTTTGGAATTATTCATTCTGGTTCAGTCCAAGAAAGCAAATCAGACCAAAACACTTGAAAACAATGATTTGTAAAAGTAAAAAACAGAAATGGAAAAGTGGTATTACAGTTACATAGGGGCATCTAATATTTAGGATGAATTCATCAAAATGGCTGCTTTTACAATGGCAGCAGGTAACACAGCAATGCACACTCCAGTGTGGGAAATCTACTGGGCCTCTAAACTGCCTGCTACATTATATACTAGTGACTAGGGACTTATAGGTAATTTGAATCCCCCTTACCCTATTATATCCTAGGGACTTACAGGGATCTCTCATTGCCAATTCTAATTATACCGAATTACAATATACTTTTAATCAGAGCAGAGGACCTGGGTCTGGTTAGCAGAGCCCATGGAACAGTCAGAGTCAGAAAACCAGCACCTAGGGGCCCATTATGATCGCGGACGGACTTGAGTCCATAGAGGAGGAGGGAACCTCCGCATGGCCTGCGGAGTTCCCTCCTGTCCAATTAGGATGTGACCGCCACCCTGGTGGTCACATCCTCTATTTTTACCATTGCGGCGGGTGCGGCTTCAAGCTGCACCTGCCGCAATGGTAAAAATGCATACATTGCTTTTGTATGCAGAAAGCGGCAGGCACCGTGCGGTGCCTGCCGATTTCTGCATACAAATGCAGGGGGGTACCGTAGGTACCCCCATTGTGCACCCCCCACCACCCCCTTCTTCACCCAGGGGGCCCGCAACAGGCCCCCGCAGTGAAGTTCCACATGCTTTTCCACGGCAGAAAACCCGCCGCGGAAAAGCATGTTTTAAAGCCCATCCTAATATGGCTGGCGGTGTCTGAGAGACACCGCCACCATATTAGAGCTTTTCCGCCACGGTTGTAAGCCAACCGTGGTGGAAAAGCTGCGGACGGAAACCAGGACCCACCAGCCATCCTAATGTGGCGGTGGGTCTTTGGTGGGTCCGCTGCGGTTTTTCTGCATCCTCCGGGCCGGCGGTGGCTTCCGCCGGCCCCGAGGATGCGGAAAAACCGCAATTGTAATAGGCCCCCTAGTCGGCAAAATGGGGTCTAAAAGTGGGAGGACACTGCAAACAGGTCCTGATTTCTCACAGTGCACAATGACTATGTATTTGCCTTTTTTACTGCATCTGTAATACAGAGTGGAGGCAATGGCAAAAGGTTGCCTCGTTTCCCTGGTCCTTTACTTGAACCGGACGCCACACTGGCAAACAGCTGGAGCACTTGCACTCTAAACTTTTATATACAACAACCAACTTCAATACTCATCAACTAAGAAGTATAAATGATGACAGCATGTGTACTGAGCCCTGATAAAGTTCTTTGTGGATTAAACGAGTTGGCTACTGTTTGATTGAGGTGATTTTAAGAGAAAATATTTTAAGAAGAAATATGGCAGCCGCTAGTCACTTACCTTTGTAGAATAAAGAATTATTGAAAGAAGAAATTAATTTCACATCCGTTTATTTAGACTAGATGATGACATTGCTTGAAGTTACATATTGTGTACAATAGACTCAAGTGTCACAATATACATTTAACAACTTTGGAATTGAGTGCTGAATCACTATCTTGTGTGCCGGTGCAGAGATGTTGTGACTACTGCTGAAGACCTTAATGTCCTCAAATACAGGATACTTGGTGGTAGACTGAGTAAATATTAAAATTAGAAGCTGGTGCCCTAGCTGCTCTTCCAGAGAGGGGGTAAAACCTTGTAAATTCGGCGTGCGCAACCTCCCCGCTTCACCCGTGGTGCAGGAGCATGGGTTTGCCAGTAGCAGGCTGGGAGCTGCAGACAGTGTTCATCATTATCCTCTTGGGGGAATAAATAATCTCTTGTAACCACCCTGCTTCCCACATGACTGCAGGGGTTTGCCATGGAAAATAAGACTAGAATTAGAGGCAGCTGCCACTTCCATGCCGCAGGGACTGCTCCTGTTCGCCTCATTGCCATTATCAAATGCATATTCCTGCACATGCAAAATTATGTTAGTTAAGATGTGTTATGTCATGTTGTTATGCTGTGCTTTGTTATGTTATATTGTGCTGTGCTTTGTTATGTGCAGCTGCGCCATGCATAAAAGAATGTTATGTTATGTTGTATTGTGCTATACTCTGCTGTGCTATGTTATGTTGTGTTGTGCCGTGCATAACAGAATGTTATGTCGTGTTGTATTGTGTTATGTTGTGTTGTGTTATGCCATGTTATGTTAGTTACGTTATTTGTATTTGTACAGCACGCAAGTAACCATGGAGGGTATCCTGCCACTGAAGCTGGAGTTACACGGGCCGATCCAGGCTCGGGGGTAGGTGAAGAGGCGGGCTTCAGCTTCTTTGGCTATTCAAGATCTGAGGAGGAGGCTCTGACGTACAAGGGCGGATCGTCCCAGGCTTTATCCGCGAGATGGGATGAGGCGCAAACTCTGGATCTGGTTCTGTGTATGAAGGAGGAGGGGTGCAAACAGGAGTCTGGCTTAACAGAGATGTCTGGTAGGTTTGTGGTTTATGCTGTTGTTGAGTTACATAAGGCTGATGCTTATTTGCAGATCGGGAGTCAGTGGAGCTCTTTGAGGTGTAACGTGTATGCATGCAGGCTGGTGGGTTGAGGATGAGGATGGTGGCTGAGTTTTGTAAGGTCTGTGAGGTGTAACGTGCTATGCATGCAGGCTGGTAGGTTGAGGGTGAGGCTGGGGTCTGAGTTTTGTAAGGTATGTGAGGTGTAATGTGCTATGCATGCAGGCCGGTAGACTGAGGATGAGGCTGGTTTTTGAGTTTTGTGAAGTCTGTGCGGTGTAATGTGCTATGCATGCAGGCTGGTAAGTTGAGGGTGAGGCCCGTGGCTCAGTTTTTTTTTAAGGTCTGTAAGGTGTAATGTGCTATGCATGAAGGCTGGTGGGTTGATGATGAGGCTGGTGGCTGATTTGTAAGGTCTGTGAGGTGTACTGTGCTATGCATGCAGGCCGGTAGGTTGAGGACGAGGATGGTTGTTGAGGTTTGTAAGGTCTGTGAGGTGTAATTTGTGCTGCATGCAGGCTGATGGGTTTAGGATGAGGCTGGTGGCTGAGTTTTGTAAGGTCTGTGAGGTGTAACGTGCTATGCATGCAGGCTGGTAGGTTGAGGACGAGGCTGGTGGCTGAGTTTTGTAAGGTCTGTGAGGTGTATTGTGCTATGCATGAAGCCTGGTAGGTTGAGGATGAGGCTGGTGGTTAAGTTTTGTAAGGTCTGTGAGGTGCCATGCTAGCAGGCTGGTAGGTTGAGGGTGAGGCTGATGGCTCAGTTTTGTAAGGTAAGTGAGGTGTAAAGTGCTACGTATGCAGGCTGGTAGGTTGAGGGTGAGGCTGGTGGCTGAGTTTTTTAAGGTCTGTGAGGTGTAACGTGCTATGCATGCAGGTTGGTAGGTTGAGGAAGAGGCTAGTGGCTGTGTTTTTTTAAGGTCTGTGAGGTGTAATGTGCTATGCATGCAGGCTGGTAGGTTGAGGACAAGGCTGGTGGCTGAGTTTTGTAAGGTCTGTGAGGTGTAACGTGCTATGCATGCCGGCTGGTAGGTTGAGGATGAGGCTGGTGGCAGAGTTTTGTAAGGTCAGTGAGGTGTACCGTGCTATGCATGGAGGCTTGTAGGTTGAGGGTGAGGATGGTGGCTGAGGTTTGTAAGGCCTGTGAGGTGTAACGTGCTATGCTTGCAGGCTGGTAGGTTGAGGACGAGGCTGGTGGCTGAGTTTTGTAAGGTCTGTGAGGCGTTACGTAGTATGCAAGCAGGCTGATGTGTTGAAGACGAGGACGGTGGCTGAGTTTTGTAAGGTCTGTGAGGCGTATTGTGCTATGCATGCAGGCTGATAGGTTGAGGACGAGGCTGGTGGCTAAGTTTTGTACGATCTATGAGGTGTGACGTGCTATGCAAGCAGGCTGGTGGGTTGAGGATGAGGCTGGTGTCTGAGTTTTGTTAGGTCTGTGAGGTGTAACATGCTATGCATGCAGGCTGGTGGGTTTAGAATGAGGCTGGTGGCTGAGTTTTGTAAGGTCTGTGATGTGTAACTTGCTATGCATACAAGCTGGTAGGTTGAGGATGAGGCTGGTGGCTGAATTGTGTAAGGTCTGTGATGTGTAACGTGCTATGCATGCAGGCTAGTAGGTTGAGGATGAGACTGGTGGCTGAGTATTGGAAGGTCTGTGAGGTGTAGTGTGCTATGCATGCAGGTTGGTAGGATGAGGGCAAGGCTGGTGGCTGAGTTTTGGAAGGTCTGTTAGGTGTAACGTGCTATGCATGCAGGCTGGTAGGTTGAGGACGATGCTGGTGGCTGAGTTTTGTAAGGTCTGTGAGGTGTAACGTGCTATGCATGAAGCCTGGTAGGTTGAGGACGAGGCTGGTGGTTTAGTTTGGTAAGGTCTGTGAGGTGCTATGCAAGCAGACTGGTAGGTTGAGGGTGAGGTTGATGGCTGAGTTTTGTAAGGTCTGTGAGGTGTAACGTGCTATGCATGAAGGCTGGTAGGTTGAGGACGAGGCTTGTGGCTCTGTTTTGTAAGGTCTGTGAGGTGTAACGTACTTTGCAAGCAGGCTGGTGGGTTGAGAATGCGGCTGGTGGCTTAGTTTTGTAAGGTCTGTGAGGTGTAACATGCTATTCTTGCAGGCTGGCGGGTTGAGGATAAGTTAGGTGGCTGTGTTTTGTAAGGTCTGTGAGGTGTATAGTGCTATGCATGCAGGTTGGCGGGTTGAGGATAAGGCTGGTGGCTGTGCTTTGTAAGGTCTGTGAGGTGTAGCGTGCTATGCATGCAGGCTGGCAGGTTGAGGATGAGGCTGGTGGCTGAGTTTTGTAAGGTCTGTGAGGTGTAACGTGCTATGCATGAAGGCTGAAGGGTTTAGGATGAGGCTGGTGGCTGAGTTTTGTAAGGTCTGTGAGGTGTAACGTGCTATGCATGAAGCCTGGTAGGTTGAGGACGAGGCTGGTGGCTGAAATTTGTACGGTCTGTGAGGTGTAACGTGCTATGCATGAAGCCTGGTAGGTTGAGGACGAGGCTGGTGGTTGAGTTTTGTAAGGTCTGAGAGGTGCTATGCAAGCAGGCTGATAGGTTGAGGGTGAGGCTTATGGCTCAGTTTTGTAAGGTCAGTGAGGTGTAACGTGCTACGCATGCAGGCTGGTAGGTTGAGGGTGAGGTTGGTGGTTACGTTTTGTAAGGTCAATGAGGTGTAACGAGCTGTGTATACAGGCTGGTAGGTTGAGGGTAAGGCTGGTGCCTGAGTTTTGTAAGGTCTGTGAGGTGTAACGTGCTATGCATGTTGGCTGGTAGGTTGAGGAAGAGGCTGGTGGCTGTGTTTTTTTAATGACTGTGAGATGTAATGTGCTATGCATGAAGGCTGGTAGGTTGAGGATAAGCGTGGTGGCTGAGTTTTGTAAGGTCTGTGAGGTGTAACGTGCTATGCATGCAGGCTGGTAGGTTGAGGACGAGGCTGGTGGCTGAGTTTTGTAAGGTCTGTGAGTTGTATTTTGCTATGCATGAAGCCTGGTAGGTTTAGGACGAGGCTGGTGGGTGAGTATTGTAAGGTATGTGAGGTTCCATGCAAGCAGGCTGGTAGGTTGAGGACGAGGCTGATGGCTCAGTTTTGTAAGGTCAGTGAGGTGTAACGTGCTACGAATGCAGGCTTGTGGGTTGAGGGTGAGGCTGGTGGCTGAGTATTGTAAGGTCTGTGAGGTGAAACGTGCTATGCATGCAGGCTGGTAGAATGATGATGAGGCTGGTGGCTGGGTATTGTAATGTCAGTGAGGTGTAATGTGCTATGCATGCAGGCTTGTAGGTTGAGGGTGAGGATGCTCTCTGAGGTTTGTAAGGTCTGTGAGGTGTAACGTGCTATACTTGCAGGCTGGTAGGTTGAGGACGAGGCTGGTGGCTGAGTTTTGTAAGGTCTGTGAGGCGTAACGCGCTATGCATGCAGGCTGGTGTGTTGAAGACGAGGCTGGTGGCTAAGTTTTGTAAGGTCGGTGAGGCGTATTGTGCTATGCATGCAGGCTGGTAGGTTGAGGACTAGGCTGGTGGCTGAGTTTTGTAAGGTCTGTGAGATGTAACTTGCTATGCATGAAGGCTGGTAGGTTGAGGACGAGGCTGATGGCTGAGTTTTTTACGGTCTATGATGTGTAACGTGCTATGCAAGCAGACTGTTGGGATGAGGATGAGGCTGGTGTCTGAGTTTTGCTAGGTCTGTGAGGTGTAACGTGCTATGCATGCAGGCTGGTGGGTTTGGAATGAGGCTGGTGGCTGAGTTTTGTAAGGTCTGTGATGTGTAACTTGCTATGCATGCAGGCTGGTAGGGAGAGGATGAGGCTAGTGGCTGAATTGTGTAAGGTCTGTGATGTGTAACGTGCTATGCATGCAGGCTGGTAGGTTGAGGATGAGCCTGGGGGCTGAGTTTTGGAAGGTCTGTGAGCAGCTATGCAAACAGGCTGGGAGGTTGAGGTTGAGGCTGATGGCTCAGTTTTGTAAGGTCAGTGAGGTGTAACGTCCTATGTATGAAGGCTGGTAGGTTGAGGACGAGGCTGGTGGCTACGTTTTATAAGGTATGTGAGGTGTAACGTGCTATATATGAAGGCTGGTAGGTTGAGGACGAGGCTGGTGGCTTTGTTTTGTAACCTCTGTGAGGTATAACATGCTATGAAAGCAGGCTGGTGGTTTGAGGATAACGCTGGTGGCTGAGTTTTGTAAGGTCTGTGAGTTGTAACGTGCTATTCATACAGGCTGGCGGGTTGAGGATAAAGCTGGTGGCTGTGTTTTGTAAGGTGTGTGAGGTGTAACGTGCTATGCATGCAGGCTGGTAGGTTGAGGACGAGGCTGGTGGCTGAGTTTTGTAAGGTCTGTAAGGTGTATCGTGCTATGCATGAAGCCTGGTAGGTTGAGGATGAGGCTGGTGGTTGAGTTTTGTAAGGTCTGTGAGGTGCCATGCAAGCAGGCTGGTAGGTTGAGGGTGAGGCTGATGGCTCAGTTTTGTAAGGTAAGTGAGGTGTAAAGTGCTACGTATGCAGGCTGGTAGGTTGAGGGTGAGGCTGGTGGCTGAGTTTTTTAAGGTCTGTGAGGTGTAACGTGCTATGCATGCAGGCTGGTAGGTTGAGGAAGAGGCTGGTGGCTGTGTTTATTTAAGGTCTGTGAGGTGTAATTTGCTATGCATGCAGGCTGGTAGGTTGAGGACAAGGCTGGTGGCTGAGTTTTGTAAGGTCTGTGAGGTGTAACGTGCTACGCATGAAGGCTGTTAGGTTGAGGACGAGGCTGGTGGCTGAGTTTTGAAAGGTCTATGAGGTGTAATGTGCTATGCATGCAGGCTGGTAGGTTGAGGATGAGGCTGGTGGCAGAGTTTTGTAAGGTCAGTGAGGTGTACCGTGCTATGCATGGAGGCTTGTAGGTTGAGGGTGAGGATGGTGGCTGAGGTTTGTAAGGCCTGTGAGGTGTAACGTGCTATGCTTGCAGGCTGGTAGGTTGAGGAAGAGGCTGGTGGCTGAGTTTTGTAAGGTCTGTGAGGCGTTACGTGCTATGCAAGCAGGCTAATGTGTTGAAGACGAGGACGGTGGCTGAGTTTTGTAAGGTCTGTGAGGCGTATTGTGCTATGCATGCAGGCTGAAAGGTTGAGGACGAGGCTGGTGGCTAAGTTTTGTACGATCTATGAGGTGTAACGTGCTATGCAAGCAGGCTGGTGGGTTGAGGATGAGGCTGGTGTCTGAGTTTTGTTATGTCTGTGAGGTGTAACGTGCTATTCATACAGGCTGGCGGGTTGAGGATAAAGCTGGTGGCTGTGTTTTGTAAGGTGTGTGAGGTGTAACGTGCTATGCATGCAGGCTGGTAGGTTGAGGACGAGGCTGGTGGCTGAGTTTTGTAAGGTCTGTAAGGTGTATCGTGCTATGCATGAAGCCTGGTAGGTTGAGGATGAGGCTGGTGGTTGAGTTTTGTAAGGTCTGTGAGGTGCCATGCAAGCAGGCTGGTAGGTTGAGGGTGAGGCTGATGGCTCAGTTTTGTAAGGTAAGTGAGGTGTAAAGTGCTACGTATGCAGGCTGGTAGGTTGAGGGTGAGGCTGGTGGCTGAGTTTTTTAAGGTCTGTGAGGTGTAACGTGCTATGCATGCAGGCTGGTAGGTTGAGGAAGAGGCTGGTGGCTGTGTTTATTTAAGGTCTGTGAGGTGTAATTTGCTATGCATGCAGGCTGGTAGGTTGAGGACAAGGCTGGTGGCTGAGTTTTGTAAGGTCTGTGAGGTGTAACGTGCTACGCATGAAGGCTGTTAGGTTGAGGACGAGGCTGGTGGCTGAGTTTTGAAAGGTCTATGAGGTGTAATGTGCTATGCATGCAGGCTGGTAGGTTGAGGATGAGGCTGGTGGCAGAGTTTTGTAAGGTCAGTGAGGTGTACCGTGCTATGCATGGAGGCTTGTAGGTTGAGGGTGAGGATGGTGGCTGAGGTTTGTAAGGCCTGTGAGGTGTAACGTGCTATGCTTGCAGGCTGGTAGGTTGAGGACGAGGCTGGTGGCTGAGTTTTGTAAGGTCTGTGAGGCGTTACGTGCTATGCAAGCAGGCTAATGTGTTGAAGACGAGGACGGTGGCTGAGTTTTGTAAGGTCTGTGAGGCGTATTGTGCTATGCATGCAGGCTGAAAGGTTGAGGACGAGGCTGGTGGCTAAGTTTTGTACGATCTATGAGGTGTAACGTGCTATGCAAGCAGGCTGGTGGGTTGAGGATGAGGCTGGTGTCTGAGTTTTGTTATGTCTGTGAGGTGTAACATGCTATGCATGCCGGCTGGTGGGTTTAGAATGAGGCTGGTGGCTGAGTTTTGTAAGGTATGTGATGTGTAACTTGCTATGCATGCAAGCTTGTAGGTTGAGGATGAGGCTGGTGGCTGAATTGTGTAAGGTCTGTGATGTGTAACGTGCTATGCATGCAGGCTAGTAGGTTGAGGATGAGACTGGTGGCTGAGTATTGGAAGGTCTGTGAGGTGTAGTGTGCTATGCATGCAGGCTGGTAGGTTGAGGGCAAGGCTGGTGGCTGAGTTTTGGAAGGTCTGTTAGGTGTAACGTGCTATGCATGCAGGCTGGTAGGTTGAGGACAATGCTGGTGGCTGAGTTTTGTAAGGTCTGTGAGGTGTAACGTGTATGCATGAAGCCTGGTAGGTTGAGGACGAGGCTGGTGGTTTAGTTTGGTAAGGTCTGTGAGGTGCTATGCAAGCAGACTGGTAGGTTGAGGGTGAGGTTGATGGCTGAGTTTTGTAAGGTCTGTGAGGTGTAACGTGCTATGCATGAAGGCTGGTAGGTTGAGGACGAGGCTTGTGGCTCTGTTTTGTAAGGTCTGTGAGGTGTAACGTGCTTTGCAAGCAGGCTGGTGGGTTGAGAATGCTGGTGGCTTAGTTTTGTAAGGTCTGTGAGGTGTAACATGCTATTCTTGCAGGCTGGCGGGTTGAGGATAAGGTAGGTGGCTGTGTTTTGTAAGGTCTGTGAGGTATATAGTGCTATGCATGCAGGTTGGCTGGTTGAGGATAAGGCTGGCGGCTGTGCTTTCTAAGGTCTGTGAGGTGTAACGTGCTATGCATGCAGGCTGGCAGGTTGAGGATGAGGCTGGTGGCTGAGTTTTGTAAGGTCTTTGAGGTGTAACGTGCTATGCATGCAGGCTGATGGGTTTAGGATGAGGCTGGTGGCTGAGTTTTGTAAGGTCTGTGAGGTGTAACGTGCTATGCATCCAAGCTGGTAGGTTGAGGACGAGGCTGGTGGCTGAAATTTGTACGGTCTCTGAGGTGTAACGTGCTATGCATGAAGCCTGGTAGGTTGAGGACGAGGCTGGTGGTTGAGTTTGTAAGGTCTGAGAGGTGCTATGCAAGCAGGCTGATAGGTTGAGGGTGAGGCTGATGGCTCAGTTTTGTAAGGTCAGTGAGGTGTAACGTACTACGCATGCAGGCTGGTAGGTTGAGGGTGAGGCTGGTGGTTAAGTTTTGTAAGGTCAATGAGGTGTAACGAGCTGTGCATACAGGCTGGTAGGTTGAGGGTAAGGCTGGTGCCTGAGTTTTTTAAGGTCTGTGAGGTGTAACGTGCTATGCATGTTGGCTGGTAGGTTGAGGAAGAGGCTGGTGGCTGTGTTTTTTTAAGGTCTGTGAGGTGTAATGTGCTATGCATGAAGGCTGGTAGGTTAAGGATAAGCGTGGTGGCTGAGTTTTGTAAGGTCTGTGAGGTGTAACGTGCTATGCATGCAGGCTGGTAGGTTGAGGACGAGGCTGGTGGCTGAGTTTTGTAAGGTCTGTGAGTTGTATTGTGCTATGCATGAAGCCTGGTAGGTTTAGGACGAGGCTGGTGGGTGAGTATGGTAAGGTCTGTGAGGTTCCATGCAAGCAGGCTGGTAGGTTGAGGGTGAGGCTGATGGCTCAGTTTTGTAAGGTCAGTGAGGTGTAACGTGCTACGCATGCAGGCTGGTAGGTTGAGGGTGAGGCTGGTGGCTGAGTATTGTAAGGTCTGTGAGGTGTAAAGTGCTATGCATGCAGGCTGGTAGAATGATGATGAGGCTGGTGGCTGAGTATTGTAAGGTAAGTGAGGTGTAATGTGCTATGCATGCAGGCTTGTAGGTTGAGGGTGAGGATGCTGGCTGAGGTTTGTAAGGTCTGTGAGGTGTAACGTGCTATGCAAGCAGGCTGGTGGGTTGAGGACAAGGCTGGTGGCTGAGTTTTGGAAGGTCTGTGAGGTGTAACGTGCTATGCATGCAGGCTGGTAGGTTGAGGACGAGGCTGGTGGCTAGGTTTTGTACGATCTATGAGGTGTAACTTGCTATGCAAGCATGCTGGTGGGTTGAGGATGAGGCTGGTGTCTGAGTTTTGTTAGTTCTGTGAGGTGTAACATGCTATGCATCCAGGCTGGTGGGTTTCGAATGAGGCTGGTGGCGGAGTTTTGTAAGGTCTGTGATGTGTAACTTGCTATGCATGCAAGCTGGTAGGTTGAGGATGAGGCTGGTGGCTGAATTGTGTAAGGTCTGTGATGTGTAACGTGCTATGCATGCAGGCTGGTAGGTTGAGGGCAAGGCTGGTGGCTGAGTTTTGTAAGGTCTGTGATGTGTAACTTGCTATGCATGCAAGCTGGTAGGTTGAGGATGAGGCTGGTGGCTGAATTGTGTAAGGTCTGTGATGTGTAACGTGCTATGCATGCAGGCTGGTAGGTTGAGGGCAAGGCTGGTGGCTGAGTTTTGGAAGGTCTGTTAGGTGTAACGTGCTATGCATGCAGGCTGGTAGGTTGAGGACGATGCTGGTGGCTGAGTTTTGTAAGGTCTGTGAGGTGTAACGTGCTATGCATGAAGCCTGGTAGGTTGAGGACGAGGCTGGTGGTTTAGTTTGGTAAGGTCTGTGAGGTGCTATGCAAGCAGACTGGTAGGTTGAGGGTGAGGTTGATGGCTGAGTTTTTTAAGGTCTGTGAGGTGTAACGTGCTATGCATGAAGGCTGGTAGGTTGAGGACGAGGCTTGTGGCTCTTTTTTGTAAGGTCTGTGAGGTGTAACGTGCTTTGCAAGCAGGCTGGTGGGTTGAGAATGCGGCTGGTGGCTTAGTTTTGTAAGGTCTGTGAGATGTAACATGCTATTCTTGCAGGCTGGCGGGTTGAGGATAAGGTGGGTGGCTGTGTTTTGTAAGGTCTGTGAGGTGTATAGTGCTATGCATGCAGGTTGGCGGGTTGAGGATAAGGCTAGTGGCTGTGCTTTGTAAGGACTGTGAGGTGTAGCGTGCTATGCATGCAGGCTGGCAGGTTGAGGATGAGGCTGGTGGCTGAGTTTTGTACGGTCTGTGAGGTGTAACGTGCTATGCATGCAGGCTGATGGGTTTAGGATGAGGCTGGTGGCTGAGTTTTGTAAGGTCTGTGAGGTGTAACGTGCTATGCATCCAGGCTGGTGGGTTGAGGACGAGGCTGGTGGCTGAAATTTGTACGGTCTGTGAGGTGTAACGTGCTATGCATGAAGCCTGGTAGGTTGAGGACGAGGATGGTGGTTGAGTTTTGTAAGGTCTGAGAGGTGCTATGCAAGCAGGCTGATAGGTTGAGGGTGAGGCTGATGGCTCAGTTTTGTAAGGTCAGTGAGGTGTAACGTGCTACGCATGCAGGCTGGTAGGTTGAGGGTGAGGCTGGTGGTTAAGTTTTGTGAGGTCAATGAGGTGTAACGAGCTGTGCATACAGGCTGGTAGGTTGAGGGTAAGGCTGGTGCCTGAGTTTTGTAAGGTCTGTGAGGTGTAACGTGCTATGCATGTTGGCTGGTAGGTTGAGGAAGAGGCTGGTGGCTGTGTTTTTTTAAGGTCTGTGAGGTGTAATGTGCTATGCATGAAGGCTGGTAGGTTGAGGATAAGCGTGGTGGCTGAGTTTTGTAAGGTCGGTGAGGTGTAACGTGCTATGCATGCAGGCTGGTAGGTTGAGGACGAGGCTGGTGGCTGAGTTTTGTAAGGTCTGTGAGGTGTATTGTGCTATGCATGAAGCCTGGTAGGTTTAGGACGAGGCTGGTGGGTGAGTATTGTAAGGTCTGTGAGGTTCCATGCAAGCAGGCTGGTAGGTTGAGGGTGAGGCTGATGGCTCAGTTTTGTAAGGTCAGTGAGGTGTAACGTGCTACGCATGCAGGCTGGTAGGTTGAGGGTGAGGCTGGTGGCTGAGTATTGTAAGGTCTGTGAGGTGTAACATGCTATGCATGCAGGCTGGTAGAATGATGATGAGTCTGGTGGCTGAGTATTGTAAGGTCAGTGAGGTGTAATGTGCTATGCATGCAGGCTTGTAGGTTGAGGGTGAGGATGCTGGCTGAGGTTTGTAAGGTCTGTGAGGTGTAACGTGCTATGCTTGCAGGCTGGTAGGTTGAGGACGAGGCTGGTGGCTGAAATTTGTACGGTCTGTGAGGTGTAACGTGCTATGCATGAAGCCTGGTAGATTGAGGACGAGGCTGGTGGTTGAGTTTTGTAAGGTCTGAGCGGTGCTATGCAAGCAGGCTGATAGGTTGAGGGTGAGGCTGATGGCTCAGTTTTGTAAGGTCAGTGAGGTGTAACGTGCTACGCATGCAGGCTGGTAGGTTGAGGGTGAGGCTGGTGGTTAAGTTTTGTGAGGTCAATGAGGTGTAACGAGCTGTGCATACAGGCTGGTAGGTTGAGGGTAAGGCTGGTGCCTGAGTTTTGTAAGGTCTGTGAGGTGTAACGTGCTATGCATGTTGGCTGGTAGGTTGAGGAAGAGGCTGGTGGCTGTGTTTTTTTAAGGTCTGTGAGGTGTAATGTGCTATGCATGAAGGCTGGTAGGTTGAGGATAAGCGTGGTGGCTGAGTTTTGTAAGGTCTGTGAGGTGTAACGTGCTATGCATGCAGGCTGGTAGGTTGAGGACGAGGCTGGTGGCTGAGTTTTGTAAGGTCTGTGAGGTGTATTGTGCTATGCATGCAGGCTGGTAGGTTGAGGACAAGGCTGGTGGCTGAGTTTTGTTAGGTCTGTGAGATGTAACTTGCTATGCATGAAGGCTGGTAGGTTGAGGACGAGGCTGATGGCTGAGTTTTTTACGATCTATGAGGTGTAACTTGCTATGCAAGCAGGCTGGTAGGTTGAGGACGAGGCTTGTGGCTCTGTTTTGTAAGGTCTGTGAGGTGTAACGTGCTTTGCAAGCAGGCTGGTGGGTTGAGAATGCTGGTGGCTTAGTTTTGTAAGGTCTGTGAGGTGTAACATGCTATTCTTGCAGGCTGGCGGGTTGAGGATAAGGTAGGTGGCTGTGTTTTGTAAGGTCTGTGAGGTATATAGTGCTATGCATGCAGGTTGGCTGGTTGAGGATAAGGCTGGCGGCTGTGCTTTCTAAGGTCTGTGAGGTGTAACGTGCTATGCATGCAGGCTGGCAGGTTGAGGATGAGGCTGGTGGCTGAGTTTTGTAAGGTCTTTGAGGTGTAACGTGCTATGCATGCAGGCTGATGGGTTTAGGATGAGGCTGGTGGCTGAGTTTTGTAAGGTCTGTGAGGTGTAACGTGCTATGCATCCAAGCTGGTAGGTTGAGGACGAGGCTGGTGGCTGAAATTTGTACGGTCTGTGAGGTGTAACGTGCTATGCATGAAGCCTGGTAGGTTGAGGACGAGGCTGGTGGTTGAGTTTGTAAGGTCTGAGAGGTGCTATGCAAGCAGGCTGATAGGTTGAGGGTGAGGCTGATGGCTCAGTTTTGTAAGGTCAGTGAGGTGTAACGTACTACGCATGCAGGCTGGTAGGTTGAGGGTGAGGCTGGTGGTTAAGTTTTGTAAGGTCAATGAGGTGTAACGAGCTGTGCATACAGGCTGGTAGGTTGAGGGTAAGGCTGGTGCCTGAGTTTTTTAAGGTCTGTGAGGTGTAACGTGCTATGCATGTTGGCTGGTAGGTTGAGGAAGAGGCTGGTGGCTGTATTTTTTTAAGGTCTGTGAGGTGTAATGTGCTATGCATGAAGGCTGGTAGGTTAAGGATAAGCGTGGTGGCTGAGTTTTGTAAGGTCTGTGAGGTGTAACGTGCTATGCATGCAGGCTGGTAGGTTGAGGACGAGGCTGGTGGCTGAGTTTTGTAAGGTCTGTGAGTTGTATTGTGCTATGCATGAAGCCTGATAGGTTTAGGACGAGGCTGGTGGGTGAGTATGGTAAGGTCTGTGAGGTTCCATGCAAGCAGGCTGGTAGGTTGAGGGTGAGGCTGATGGCTCAGTTTTGTAAGGTCAGTGAGGTGTAACGTGCTACGCATGCAGGCTGGTAGGTTGAGGGTGAGGCTGGTGGCTGAGTATTGTAAGGTCTGTGAGGTGTAACATGCTATGCATGCAGGCTGGTAGAATGATGATGAGGCTGGTGGCTGAGTATTGTAAGGTCAGTGAGGTGTAATGTGCTATGCATGCAGGCTTGTAGGTTGAGGGTGAGGATGCTGGCTGAGGTAAGGTCTGTGAGGTGTAACGTGCTATGCTTGCAGGCTGGTAGGTTGAGGAAGAGGCTGGTGGCTGAGTTTTGTAAGGTCTGTGAGGCGTAACGCGCTATGCATGCAGGCTGGTGTGTTGAAGAAGAGGCTGGTGGCTAAGTTTTGTAAGGTCTGTGAGGCGTATTGTGCTATGCATGCAGGCTGGTAGGTTGAGGACAAGGCTGGTGGCTGAGTTTTGTAAGGTCTGTGAGATGTAACTTTCTATGCATGAAGGCTGGTAGGTTGAGGACGAGGCTGATGGCTGAGTTTTTTACGATCTATGAGGTGTAACTTGCTATGCAAGCAGGCTGGTGGGTTGAGGATGAGGCTGGTGTCTGAGTTTTGCTAGGTCTGTGAGGTGTAACGTGCTATGCATGCAGGCTGGTGGGTTTGGAATGAGGCTGGTGGCTGAGATTTGTAAGGTCTGTGATGTGTAACTTGCTATGCATGCAGGCTGGTAGGTTGAGGATGAGGCTGGTGGCTGAATTGTGTAAGGTCTGTGATGTGTAACGTGCTATGCATGCAGGCTGGTAGGTTGAGGATGAGCCTGGTGGCTGAGTTTTGGAAGGTCTGTGAGCAGCTATGCAAACAGGCTGGGAGGTTGAGGTTGAGGCTGATGGCTCAGTTTTGTAACGTCAGTGAGGTGTAACGTCCTACGTATGAAGGCTGGTAGGTTGAGGACGAGGCTGATGGCTAAGTTTTATACGGTCTGTGAGGTGTAACGTGCTATGTATGAAGGCTGGTAGGTTAAGGACGAGGCTGGTGGCTTTGTTTTGTAACGTCTGTGAGGTATAACATGCTATGAAAGCAGGCTGGTGGTTTGAGGATGACGCTGGTGGCTGAGTTTTGTAAGGTCTGTGAGTTGTAACGTGCTATTCATACAGGCTGGCGGGTTGAGGATAAAGCTGGTGGCTGTGTTTTCTAAGGTGTGTGAGGTGTAACGTGCTATCCCTACAGGCTGGCAGGTTGAGGATGAGACTGGTCGCTGTGTTTTTTAAGGTCTGTGCGGTGTAACGTGCTATGCATGCAGGCTGGTAGGTTGATGACGAGGCTGGTGGCTGAATTTTGTAAGGTCTGTGAGGCGTATTGTGCTATGCATGCAGCATGCAGGCTGGTAGGTTGAGGACAAGGCTGGTGGCTGAGTTTTGTAAGGTCTGTGAGGTGTAACATGCTATGAATGAAGGCTGGTAGGTTGAGGACGAGGCTGGTGGCTGAGTTTTGTATGGTCTATGAAGTGTAACGTGCTATGCAAGCAGGCTGGTGGGTTGAGGATGAGGCTGGTGTCTGAGTTTTGTTAGGTCTGTGAGGTGTAACGTGCTATGCATGTAGGCTGGTAGGTTGATGATGAGGCTGGTGGCTGAGTTTTGTAAGGTCAGTGAGGTGTAACGTGCTATGCATGCAGGCTTGTAGGTTGAGGGTGAGGATGCTGGCTGAGGTTTGTAAGGTCTGTGAGGTGTAACGTGCTATGCTTGCAGGCTGGTAGGTTGAGGACGAGGCTGGTGGCTGAGTTTTGTAAGGTCTGTGAGGCATAACGTGCTATGCATGCAGGCTGGTGTGTTGAAGACGAGGCTGCTGGCTGAATTTTGTAAGGTCTGTGAGGCGTATTGTGCTATGCATGCAGGCTGGTAGGTTGAGGACAAGGCTGGTGGCTGAGTTTTGTAAGGTCTGTGAGGTGTAACGTGCTATGCATGAAGGCTGGTAGGTTGAGGACGAGGCTGGTGGCTGAGTTTTGTACGGTCTATGAGTTTAACGTGCTATGCAAGCTGGCTGGTGGGTTGAGGATGAGGCTGATGTCTGAGTTTTGTTAGGTCTGTGAGATGTAACGTGCTATGCATGCAGTCTGGTGGGTTTAGAATTAGGCTGATGGCTGAGGATTGTAAGGTCTGTGATGTGTAACTTGCTATGCATGCAGGCTGGTGGGTTGAGGATGAGGCTGGTGGCTGAGTTTTGTAAGGTCTGTGAGGCGTAACGTGCTATGCATGCAGGCTGGTAGGTTGAGGACGAGGCTGGTATCTGAGGACCAGATGTAGGACGGCAAATACCGGTCGGTAACGGCCGATTTCAGCCGTTACCGACCGGTATTTGGTGTTTGACATGTAGGGGGCCTTATATTTACAGAATCGGTATATTTACCGATTCCGTAAATTTACAGAATCAGTAAAATACCGAATCGGTAAATTTACCGAATCGGTAAATACAGATGTAGGTGGCACTTTAAACAGTGCCACAGGCCCTTACCGATTCGTTATTTACCACCAAATACTATTTGGTGGTAAATAACGAATACCTGTGTACATGCACATCTGTGCATGTACACCTGTGCCCTTAGGGCATGTGTGTGTGCCACATGGCACACAAGCCAGACACAGGGGTGCAACAGGGTGTCAAAGTGACACTCTGTCCCCCTTGGCAATTCGGTAATTTTACCGATTCAGTAATTACCAAATCGGTATTTGCCATTGATTCCTATGGGCTTCAAGGCCCATAGGAATCAATGACAAATACCGATTCGGTAATTACCGAATCGGTAAATACCGAATCCTACCGATTTGGTATTTTTTACCGAATAATTACCTACATTAGATTTACCGATTCATCAATACCGAATCGGTAAAATTCGGTATTTATGAATCGGTAAATCTAATTTACCTACATCTAGCCCTAGTTTTGTATGGTCTGAAGTCTTCTGGTCAGTTGCGCGTTGATTCCACAATAGAGTGCATTGCTGTAGGACAGCTTGCTGGTGATGAGGGCTTGAGTGACAGTTCTATGATTGTTGGTGGGGAGCCATTTGAAGATTTTTTTCCCCATTTTTGAATGTGTGGAATCAGGATATGGAATGGCATTCACTTGGCTGGTCATGGTGAGTTAGCTGTCGATGATTATTCTGAGGTGCTTTGCGTGGATTGCCAGGAGGGGTATGGGTCTGAGTTCGGCAGGGCAGCAGGTGGAGTCCCTGAGTGAGTTGTCTTTGCAGAAGATTACTATTTGCTGCCAAGTTGCCATTGTTATTGCTGCACATGCAGAGTCCCGATGTCACAAATTCAATAATACTGCAATGGTAGAACCCAGCTGAATCCGATCACTCATTATTCCTGCAGAGGTGAATCATGCTATCACTGCTCTTACATATCTGTGCATATTCCCACATGTGAGAGTCCTGCTCCTACCTCTCCATGCATATTCCTGCACGCGAGAGTCCTGCTACTATCTATCCATTTACACAACCACACATAGAAGCTTCCTGCTACCTATTCAGTGATATTTTTGCATGTAAGATGCACTGCTGCCACATTCAAAATTGATTTTGCTGTTGTTTTAATCTGAAAACGACTTAGCTTAATTCATCCACTTACCTTTGTACAAACAATGATATTTTTGTATATGCACTTACATTCCAATGTGTCACACATGTTGCATCCCCATTACAAGACGGCCACCTCCCTACCATTGATTGTTATCCCTTTTTTCTTCACGGCCGGCTAAACAAAGACTTCCTTCACACTATTTATACGGCAACCGGTTAAAGTGTACATCATCTCTAATATTCATCCTATGGCCAGCGAAAAGGCAGAGATTATGCACTATTTTGACAGCAGCCCAGTAAATAGCAGAAAGTATGTACTATTAGGCCAGGTAAATAGCCACTTTCCTTAAAAATATATGTAATTTGGAGATAAACATCTTCATTTCATCTCAACGCTCTTGAGGGTCCCTCACTGCTCTGCTATTCCCCAGTATCAAGTTTTCTTTGCACTTGGGACACACAGTCCTGGAATTATAATTAAAAAAATAGGCCTACAAGTAACAGGATTCCAATCTAAAGACTGGAGTGGATGAGTTACTTATGCATGAAACTAAGAAACGTTAGCGTTCTGGGTTCAATCACTGCCTGATAGGTAGCTGAACTGTCCATTATAAACAATTTATTGTATAGGACCTTAAATGTTCCTAGCAATAATCAAACATGGACTGACGGGGAATCCTTGCAGTGTGTTTGAAAAGTTTTCCTGGAGACCACACGCATTTACAAATGGAGTTCATGTGTGAATGCTATGACTAGAACAGGTGAGTTTGAGAGGCAACCAATTGCCTAGAATTACACAGTGATCTTGCTGTATTGTGGGCTAGTACCTGGTCTCACAGGGCCCGACACTTAAGACACCGGCACATATTTCCAGAACATATTCCCTGTTGGAGTTACAAATCATAAAATCAATGTGCTGCTGGATTAAAAAGGCAGATTAACCGAGACATAATTCATGAAAGGCTGCTTAGCTGAATGTGCTGAACTATTGCCGCACTTCTCCCCGGTGATGGACCAGTGTTTAACATGTCCAGGTTGTGAAAACTGCATCCATGTTCAATTATAAGGAATTGTGACCCCCCTATGTGTCCTGCAGTAGGGCTTAAATATTGTGGAAATATTGGAGCACGAAAATTTATGTTTGAAACATGGATTACTTGTAGAATAAACTTGACTACGAATGGAAGACATTGTTCGAACATTATTGGATTGTTAATATTATTTATTAGTTGTTCCTGGGTTGGGGGACCTGAGCTGATGAGGGATGGAGCGCGTTGCAGGGTGGCACCCTATATACTGCCTTGAGCCTTGCAAAACCTTTTGAAGAACTTTACATTTTGGTGTGCATTCTACTTCTTGAGACAAGCAACCACAAATTGGGCACCAGAACTCATTTGTGGGGGCCCAGACATCTTTTCCATCAATAGTCTTGGGACCAAAGCAAGAGAGAGAAGCGAAGAACGAAGGAGGAACTTTTAAGACAGGAAAATAGTGACAAAGGGAAAAAAGCAAGGACAAAACAAAACCTACAAGGGTTATGATAAAAAGTAGTGTAGGGTGGGGTAAGAGAGGGGTCTGAGGTGGACTCAAGACTAGGCTGCAGTGAGCTACCACAAAAAACTTTGCATGCTTGGACTTTTTCTTTTGCTAGTTAAAATTTTATTGCAAGGGAGCACATGATCAACAACTGTTTCCTGACCTGCGCTAACACCTAATTGACAGCAAGATCTCTGACCCCAGGGAGCTTGCTAAGCACCAGGAGCCATAAGAAGATACCTAGGAGTGGCCCCAAGAAGAGAGATTCATGTTCCCCCTGCAGTGTGAAAGACATCTCACAGAATACACAGAAAAGTCCCAGAGCAAGGTGAGGGAAGAGATTTCCACGCTCCTTCTGAGAAATAGGGGGGAGGTTCTGGTGGGCATTAGCCCAGGACATCCCATTTGCAACTCAGTTGCTTTGAGTGTTGCCAGTTAGGATACAAGCAAGGCGCTCAGTCTTCCCTAAGAAACCACCCACTTGTTGGACCTCTGCAGGGGTGGATAATGTGGTCTCATGGGTAAGTAGAACATGCCCTAATCTACCTTAGTTGAGAGATAAACTCAGAGGGTGAGCTGATGATCCTTGAGGGTGGGAGTCACTGCTTCCACTTGGTGAACGTGAATGAGATTCCTCTCACTGCACTGAGGGACACCAGGTCAGCCAGACCATGGTAGTGGAAAGACTGGTTTCCTCGGAGCAGCACACTGGACAGGTGTGTAGGATAACACAGAGACAGGACATTTTTATCCCCATGACTCTGGTATACCTTGAGTATGGTGGGGAGGTGGCCTAGAGAAGGGTCATAGCTCGTCCCCAGATTCCCAGCGACTGCATGTTGGGAAACGAGTTACCACCGGTGTCAGGGGTGCTGGGAGGGGTGGCCACCCAGGGCCCCCTGGAAGCTCAGTTTTCTGGAGCTACCACTCCCAAGCAGAGGGTCCATAGGCCCAGATGGAAGGGCAGGGGTAGGAAAGGCTCATCCCTGACTCTTGTTCAGCGTCAGGGTACAGACCCTGGTCTGAGTGGCAAGTCTCAGGCTACCACCTCTGGGCTGGTGGGAAGGAGAGTGGAAGAAAGGTGACCAACATTTGGGGATGTTGCCTCCCACTCTCAGAAACCTCAGAAGTCAGAGAACCCTGGCTAGCCTGGGCCCTGGATTTTGACATATTTGGTTGTTAGTGACCTCTGTTGGTTGATGTCCTTATGGGCAGAATTTTCCAAGGGTTGGGGACAGAAGTCTGACTCCAGGAGTGGAATGGACCACATCGCTTTTTTTGGCCACAGTGGTGCTGTCTGCCTAGTGGGATGGATCTGTGAGCAGGATAAGGTTCTGTGCTTCACAGATGGTGTCCACAGATGAGAAGCGTGTGCCCCATGGCTCAGTCCACTGGCTCAGGAGAGTGTAGACAGAAGGGTCCAACTGAGTTCAAAAGGGCATAAAACTGGCCAGGGCTTCTGCAGTTGAGGGTCATTGTCCATGTTCTAGCGCCTAAGCACGGAATCCCAGCAAGGTCTCCCCTGGCTTTTGAGTGAAACATGGTCATGTTAGACTCCGCTAAGGTCGGTCCTTAGAGATCCTCTAGGTCCTCTCTGCAGTGTCACCCACAAACGTTTTGCTTCACCCTCTTATTTTCTAAATTTGTTTTTGTTGACCTTAGGACTCTGTGCACTTTATCTCTGTCAACCAGTGTTAACATGCGTGTGCTCACTCCCTAAACATTTTTCAAATTGGCTTACACCTGATTGGGATATTTAATTTACTTCGAAGTCCTTAGTAAAGTGGGACAATATACAGTGGGCCTGTAAAAGAAATGCTACTAGTGGGGCTGCAGCACTGATTGTGCCACCCACACAAGGAGCCCCGTAAAATATGTCTCAGGCGTGCCATTGCAGCCTGCTAGCAGTCTGGATCTGGCAATTCGACTTGGCAAAATGCCTCCTCTGCCAAGCTTCAAACTCCCGCTTTAATACAGAAGGAACTCCTAGTAACTGCCCTCAACAGCCCATAAGGCAGTCGGCATGACATTTATTAAATGTTAACTTTTGATTGGGAGCAGGTAGGAAAGTCTTGTTTGGCGTCTGAGGCAGTGTAATTTAAAATCCTCATTAAAGAGAAAGTAGGATTGTAGGTAACAATTCTAAAAATGCCACTTTTTGAAAGCTGCAAAAAGAACATTTGTTGGACGCAATGCTGAACAACGTCAAACATTCACTTTCAGTACAGACATATGGGTCTAAATCCATTGTTTTTATGCTCATCTTGCCATTCCAGTTTGGACCCAGCTATATGCAAATCAGTCTTGACACTGCTTCCCAACGGAACAGTCCAGCCTGAACTGCCAGTCCAGGTCCCGCCTGGACCTGAAACAAGCATCCTGGGAACGGTTTGTAGTATCACTCCTCACCAGCCAGGCTAGCTTGACTCCATTGGCATGGTGAGCACAGGATCCACGTCTGGGCATACCCGTCCCACTCGGGGTGAAGAATGCAAAGAGAACAATTGATGGACAGAATGCAGAACAATGTCATACATCACCCCAGTACAGAGATCTAGGCCTAAATATATTGTTTTCTTGCTCACCATGCCATTCCAGTTTGGACCCAGCTATTTGCAAATCAGTCTTGACCCTGCACTCCATGGGAACAGTCCAGCCCGCACTGCCAGGCCAGATCCTCCCCCGACTGGAAACATGCATCTTGGGACCGGTTTTGGGGTATCACCCTCATCTTTTTGCTCACTTTTATAAAGATGGCATTTATGTGCCATAACGACTTGGTGCCTGCAGCCTGTTTCTGTGTCATATGACAAACAGTAGTAGGCAGTGGGCCTTTGTGTATTTCTCCCAGACAGTTTGGCACTAGCGGGTCTGGGCGGTGGCAGGATGGGCAATCCTTGACTTGATGTGACCTGAGCTGTCCCCTACCATACTTGCACTTCAAAGGCAGAGGCACAGCTCACACACAAAGGGTTGGTACATGGACAGACCATAGGGCAATATTCTTTAGTTTATCTGCTTTTCAGATTCCATCCCCGGTAATGCACCTACCATCAACTACACTTGCTCCTGGCGGAGTATCAATCCTGACGCCCCAAATAATCTTCTGGGTAACAACGTACCACTGCTCACAGGTGATTCTAATCGGGATGCAGCCAGCTATGACTATTGGATTAGATCCGCTATTGATCAAGCGGCTCCCATAAAATTGATCAACCAATGTAGTTGTAAACGTACCTCCCCCCGGTTACTTTGCAGAGTTGAAAATTCTCAAATCCAAATGTAGACGCGTAGAACACATATGGAGGTCAGACTATAGTGTAGAAGGTAAAAACAACTACAATCAGGCTATTGCAGAATATAAAGTTGCAATTAGTAGGGAAAAGAAGCAATTTTATACTACCAACATTGAAATGTCAAAGAACTTCACTAAAGTGCTCTTTAAGATGGTTTCTCTACTATACAAACTCCAACAGGGAAATCAGTTTAACCCTGATCAGAACTTTTGTGATAAACTGGCGTATTTTTTTCAAACTAAAATTCAATCTATTTCAAGGGAATTAGAGGGGACAGTTCCTGCCCCCCAAACGTCACCTCTGCTTGGACTGGAGGAAGGCTCGGCAATTACTAACCATTTGGCCAGTTTCTCACCATTTACAGTGGACTCAGTAAATTACCTTGTACTGACCATTAAGTCAGACTCCCCAGACAATCCATGTCCCCCAGTCACTTTTCACTGTGTGTCGAAACTAGTCAGCCAGACTATTGCCCCTCTAATAAATACTGTTATAAAGTCTGGGTACTTTCCATTGTCTTGGAAGAAGGCCTGTATTAGACCATTCCTAAAGAATCCCACCCTGCTCCCCTGTGATGCTACTAGCTACCGTCCCTTTTCCTGCCTGCCTTTGGTGACCAAGGTTTTGGAGAAAGACCTGAATAAAAATTAAACAACTACTTGGACTCCAATAACCTACTTGACAGTACCCAACATGGCTTTTGATCCAACCATTCTACTGAGTCCGCATTAGTCATGGCCACGGAGGAACTCAGATGGCAAATTGATAGAGGTGGCAGGGCGGTCCTCATCCTGTTGGACCTGTGCACTGCGTTTGATACGGTGAGTGACTCCGTTCCCACGCAGCGGTTGAGTGCAATAGGGATCCAGGACTCTGCGCTGGCCCTCCTCACCTCCTCCCTGACAGGGAGAGAACATAGGGTCTGCTGGGAGAACCTTAAGTCAAACAAATTCGATCTTCCTTGCCGAGTCCCTCAGGGCTCAGCACTTTCACCCACATTGTTCAATACTTATGTGACTCCATTGGCTCTTCTGGTTATGCACCATAGCTTTTCGCTTGTGTTATATGCTGATGACACACACGTTATAATCTACATATCCTCCCCAGAAATGTTGCCCTCGGCCAGGTTTCCCAATTGTATGGTTCATATTATTCAATGGATGCACCTCAACTATCTAAAATTGAACACTCAGAAGACGGAGGTCATGGAATTTGTCTCTGGTCCTCCCATTTGGAATTCCGACTGGTGGCCGGGAGAAGCAGGAGCCTGTCCATGCCAGTGACCAAAATGAGAACCCAGGGCGTGGTGTTTGACACCCAGCTTAGCTTTATGGCGCAGATAACCCAGGTTACTTCTAATTGCTATTTCACTCTAAGGATTTTGCAGAAAATGTTACAGTTTCTCCCGATGGAGCTGCGAAAAACAGTTGTGATAGCACTCGTTCCGCTTCTGATTGAAAATTGCAGTGCCCTTTATCTCGGGGGGTGGGGGGAATAAGAGACAATTGAACAAATTGTAATCCCTTCTGAACGCGGCTGCTCAGACCCTATTGAATCTCCCTAAATATAGTCATATATCGGGGACCATCAGAAAACTTCATTGGCTCCAAGTCAAGGAGCAAATTGAATTTAAGGCGTTATGCTTGAGTCATAAAACCTTACATGGAGGAGGACCCACAGAATATTGTAAATTATTCCATTGGTATACTCCGGGACGCTCCCTGCGATCAGCAAAGCAAGCACCGGAGAGGATCGCACCGGAGAGGATCCCAAGAATCAAGAAAGCAAAATGAGGTGGCAGACGCCGCTCTCATCTAGCTCCTAAACTATGGAATACGTTGCCACTTAATATTAGATCTTTACCGGCCTATGCACATTGCTGGGCCTTGTTGAAAACTTGGCTTTTCCCCACCCAGTAACATTCTTTTTTCCTGGCCTTTTCATATCTCTGCTATTCTAGCGCCAAGATGCCTTGGCAATCAAGCCCTTTATACATTTTTACTTACTTTTACTTAGTTACTTCTGCGGAGCACAGGCAGGGACAAAGAGGTCAGTGATGTGTTGCAGCTGGTGCAGTGACACTGGGGCCAAGGTGAGGCTGGTGCATTTCACCCAGTTGTGGTTCTTCCCGACAAATGCGCATGCGCCTGCGCATGCGCATTTCTTGTGGGAAATGCGCATGCGCATTTGTTAGGAAGAAGTCGGCGAGAAACTAGGAAGAGGGTGCCCCGGGACGCCGCATCTCAGGTACGTCGTTTTAATTAGTTTTACATTGTTTTAAATGTTGTTGGGCATTTTATGAGAGGGCGGGAGGGAAGCGGGCGGCGCGTAGTGGGGCTACGCGAAGTGTGTGTGTGGGCATAGATTTCCCCCCACTTCGTGGTGCTTCACGTAGCCCCACTACGCCCACTACGCCTAGGGTTACTCTAGTGCCAAGAAGACACTACTGAAGGAGGGTCACACTTACAAGTTACAATGATAAGGTCACAAGAGAGCTCACAACTCCTCTAGTGCAAGGAAGACATTACTGAAGGAGTGTCAGCACTTACAAGGTGCGATGATAAGGTCACGGGGAGCTCACAAGCCCTCTAGTGCCAAGAAGACACTGCTGAAGGAGGGTCTCACTTACAAGATGCGATGATATGGTCACAAGAGAGCTCACAAGTCCTCTAGTGACTAGAAGATACTGCTGAAGGAGGGTCTCACTTACAAGATGCGATGATAAGGTCACAAGAGAGCTCACAAGTCCTCCAGTGCCAATAAGACATTACTGAAGGGAAGGTCACACTTACAAGGTGCGATGATGAGGTCACAAGAGAGCTCACAAGTCCTCTAGTGCCAAGAAGACATTACTGAAGGAGTGTCAACACTTACAAGGTGCGATGATAAGGTCACAAGAGAGCTCACAAGCCCTCTAGTGCCACGAAGACACTGCTGAAGAAGGGTCACACTTACAAGATGTGATGATAAGTGTTGGAACCGGCCTCGTGGCGTGGTCCTTCCCCTCCCGCATGGCGGGCCCAGTACAGCATCGGCCTCCGTCGACCCGCCGTCAACCCCCCTGAACACGAACCCTCGACGAGAGCAGCCCCACTGGCAACCCCCGGCTCTCCCCTCTGGGACCCCGGCAGACCCTGCTCGCCAACACTGCCGGTCTGGCGACCATGCCAGGCCACCCTTTCTGGGCCGACTCCATCTTGGGCCCATCACGTCCCAAGCACGTGGCCGCAGCCATCCCTGGCCCCGGCCCCAGCGAAGCCCCGACATCGAGGCACCAAGATCCTCCCAGGTGGTAGAGTGGCCACTTGACGGATCCCCGAGGAGGGGAGTTTTCGATGGACCTCCAGCCGTCCCCGGACGCCTGGTATCGATCGCCCTCCAGCCTCCCTGGGCGCTGGCTCCACCCCCCTGCTGGGTGTCTGGACACCTTCATCCCGGCCCCTCTGACCCCCAGGCCCGAGGATCCGGACATCAAAGGACTCCAGTCCTATATCTGGGCCAGCCCTGGAGTAGGACTCCAGTTGTATCTTGGAGTCGAAGCCCTGCTGACCTTGTCGCGGCTGATCCTGATCCGAACTCATGCCCTGGAACCTTCGAGGCCCTGCTGACGCTGTCGCGGCCTGACCAAGCTGAACCACCTTCGAGGCCCGGCTGACGCTGTCGCGGCCTGACCAAGCTGAACCACCTTCGAGGCCCTGCTGACGCTGTCGCGGCCTGACCAAGCTGAACCACCTTCGAGGCCCTGCTGACGCTGTCGCGGCCTGACCAAGCTGAACCACCTTCGAGGCCCTGCTGACGCTGTCCCGACCTGACCAAGCTGAACCACCTTCGAGGCCCTGCTGACGCTGTCGCGGCCTGACCAAGCTGAACCACCTTCGAGGCCCTGCTGACGCTGTCGCGGCCTGACCACGCTGAACCACCTTCGAGGCCCTGCTGACGCTGTCGCGGCCTGACCGAGCTGAACCATCTTCGAGGCCCTGCTGACGCTGTCGCGGCCTGACCGAACTAAACCACCTCCAAGGCCCTGCTGACGCTGTCGCGGCCTGACCCCGTGAACTATCCACGCACCCGTGGGTGCCAAGACTGTCCCGCTACCCCCTTACTCCCGAAACCGAGACTTTACGGATCCCTCGATCCCTTCCTGCTAACCGGCCAAGAACGTGCCTTCCTTTTATTATATAAAGCTACTTGTGAATATCCTTTCGTGTGGTGTCCATCTGTAGTAGTGTGATTGCTCAGCTGTTACGATTGTAGGAGAGGAGCCTCGCCAAGGAGGCCTCCCTACGGCGCTCGGCCTATTCCATAGAGGGGTGGGTCTCGGGGCGGACAGTCAGACATCTTCTGTCCCCCCCCCCTGGGACCGCCTTTCTAACAATAAGGTCACAGGAGAGCTCACAAGTCTTCTAGTGACAAAAAGACACTGCTGAAGGAGGATCACACTTACAAGATGCGATGGTAAGGTTACAAGAGATCTCACAAGTCCTCTAGTGCCAAGAAGACATTACTGAAGGAGGGTCACACTTACAAGATGCGATGGTGAGGTCACAAAAGAGCTCACAAGTCCTCTAGTGCCAATAAGACACTGCTGTAGGAGGGTCACACTTACACGGTGCGATGATAAGGTCACAAGAGAGCTCACAAGGCCTCCAGTGCCAATAAGACACTGCCGAAGGAGGGTCACACTTACAAGATGCGATGGTGAGGTTACAAGAGAGCTCACAAGCCCTCTAGTGCCAAGAAGACAGTGCTGAAGGAAGGTCACACTTACAAGATGCATGATACACAAGAGAGCTCACAAGTCCTCCAGTGTCAATAAGACACTGCTGAAGGAGAGTCCCACTTACAAGATGTGATGATGAGGTCACAAGAGAGCTCACAAGTCCTAGTGCCAAGAAGACACTGCTGAAGGAGGGTCACACTTACAAGATGTGACGATGAGGTCACAAGAGAGCTCACAAGTCCTCTAGTGCCAAGAAGACACTGCTAAAGGAGGTTCACACTTACAAGATGCGACAATGAGGTCACAAGAGAGCTCACAAGTCCTCTAGTGCCAAGAAGACACTGCTGCAGGAGGGACACACTTAAAAGATGCAACGGTGAGGTCACAAGAGAGCTCACAAGTCCTCTAGTGCCAAGAAGACACTGCTGAAGGAGGGTCACACTTACAAGATGCGACGGTGAGGTCAAAAGAGAGCTCACAAGTCCTCTAGTGCCAATAAGACATTCCTTATGAAGGGTCACACTTACAAGATGCGACGGTGAGGTCACAAGAGAGCTCACAAGACCTCCAGTGCCAATAAGACATTACTGAAGGAGGGTCACTCTTACAAGATGCAACGGTGAGGTCACAAGAGAGCTCACAAGGCCTCCAGTGCCAGTAAGACATTGCTGAAGGAGGGTCACACTTACAAGGTGCGACGATAAGGTCACAAGAGAGCTCACTAGGCCTCCAGTGCCAATAAGACACTGCTGAAGGAGGGTCACACTTACAAGATGCGACGGTGAGGTCACAAGAGAGCTCACAAGTTCTCCAGTGCCAATAAGACACTGCTGAAGGAGGGTCACACTTACAAGGTGCGATGATAAGGTCACAAGAGAGCTTACAAGCCCTCCAGTGCCAAAAAGACATTACTGAAGGAGGGTCACACTTACAAGATGCGACGGTGAGGTCACAAGAGAGCTCACAAGCCCTCTGGTGCCAATAAGACATTACTGAAGGAGGGTCACACTTACAAGGTGCGATGATAAGGTCACAAGAGAGCTCACAAGTCCTCTAGTGCCAATAAGACAGTGCTGAAGGAGCGATGATAAGGTCACAAGAGAGTTCACAAGTCCTCTAGTGCCAATAAGACATTACTGAAGGAGGGTCACACTTACAATATGCGATAAGTTCACAAGAGAGCTCACAAGCCCTCTGGTGCCAATAAGACACTTCTGAAGGAGGGTCACATTTACAAGTTGCGATGATAAGGTCACAAGAGAGCTCACAAGTCACCTACTGTTAATAAGACATTACTGAAGGAGGGTCACACTTACAAGATGCGACGGTGAGGTCGCAAGAGAGCTCACAAGTCCTCTACTGCCAGTAAGACATTATGAAGGAGGGTCACGCTTGCAAGGTGCGTTGATAAGGTCACAAGAGAGCTCACCAGCCCTCTAGTGCCAATAAGACATTCCTGATGAAGGGTCACACTTACAAGATGCGACGGTGAGGTCACAAGAGAGCTCACAAGGCCTCCAGTGCCAGTAAGACATTGCTGCAGGAGGGTCACACTTACAAGGTGCGACGATAAGGTCACAAGAGAGCTCACAAGGCCTCCAGTGCCAATAAGACACTGCTGAAGGAGGGTCACACTTACAAGATGCGACGATATGGTCACAAGAGAGCTCACAAGGCCTCCAGTGCCAATAAGACACTGCTGAAGGAGGGTCACACTTACAAGATGCGACAGTGAGGTCACAAGAGAGCTCACAAGTCCTCCAGTGCCAATAAGACACTGCTGAAGGAGGGTCACACTTACAAGGTGCGATGATAAGGTCACAAGAGAGCTCACAAGCCCTCCAGTGCCAATAAGACATTACTGAAGGAGGGTCACACTTACAAGATGCGGCGGTGAGGTCACAAGAGAGCTCACAAGCCCTCTGGTGCCAATAAGACATTACTGAAGGAGGGTCACACTTACAAGGTGCGATGATAAGGTCACAAGAGATCTCACAAGTCCTCTAGTGCCAATAAGACAGTGCTGAAGGAGCGATGATAAGGTCACAAGAGAGTTCACAAGTCCTCTAGTGCCAATAAGACATTACTGAAGGAGGGTCACACTTACAAGATGTGATAAGTTCACAAGAGAGCTCACAAGCCCTCTGGTGCCAATAAGACACTGCTGAAGGAGGGTCACATTTACAAGGTGGGATGATAAGGTCACACGAGAGCTCACAAGCCCCCTACTGTTAATAAGACATTACTGAAGGAGGGTCACACTTACAAGATGCAACAGTGAGGTCGCAAGAGAGCTCACAAGTCCTCTAGTGCCAATAAGACATTATGAAGGAGGGTCACGCTTGCAAGGTGCGTTGATAAGGTCACAAGGGAGCTCACCAGCCCTCTAGTGCCAATAAGACACAGCTGAAGCAGGGTCACGCTTACAAGATGCTGTTGATATGGTCACAAGAGAGCTCACAAGCCCTCTAGTGCCAATACGATACTGCTGAAGGAGGGTCACACTTACAAGGTGCGATGATAAGGTCACAAGAGAGCTCACAATTCCTCTAGTGCCAAGAAGACACTGCGGAAGGAGTGTCACACGTACAAAATGCGATGATAAGGTCACAAGAGAGCTCACAAGGCCTCCAGTTCCAATAAGACACTGCGGAAGGAGGGTAACACATACAAGATGCGACAATAAGGTCACAAGAGAGCTCACAAGTCCTCTAGTGCCAAGAAGACACTGCGGAAGGAAAGTGGCCCCACCTTGGGTCACAAAATCACAGAAAAGGCATTTACAAATGAAGATTTTGTGAATGGGATTCCTTAAAAATGAGAAAGCATTTCCGGAAAAGGTTGACTTTCCAAGAGTCCTGAAGTACTGAGAAGGCTCTCCTGGGACACTGATGAAGGCCCTTCATAATGTGACGATACAGCAGGAGGAAGCTCTCACTAGTGTAATCCTTGTCAACAGAGTCAGTTTTGTTTCTACCCACCAAGCTGCTGTGAAGAGCTGTAAGCCATGTTACATAGTCTGTGTGGCTGCTGTCTCTGTCACATTGGTTTAGACACTCTAATCTGTGGAGGACTTAAGCTCTGTGCCTAAACATGGCCTTGTTTTGTGGTGCACTTCTGTGATGGTCCACCAGGGTGGCTTTTAGACCAGGGCAGTCTGGTGCAAGGGCAGCGACACATCCTGGCATCCCAAACAGCTCTCTGTAGCTGGGCTTGTCTGGCTGATGCTTTCATTCCATCTTAATTGGGTGGACCTCAGTGTAGGCAGCTATTCATGGTCCCAGGAATGATGACTGAACCCACCTTGCGGCAGGTGCGCAAACAAAATACTATCACTTCAGAATGCTGCTTTAATTTGCCCCGCCTTGGGCCCGGGCATTTTTATTAACCTCTTCCGTCAGCACGTCAGACCAAACCCTAGCCCTGACGTCTTAGGGTGGGTTCATCTTGTTCCCCCGGCTGATGGCACACACATTGGAGAGACATCTCATGTCTTCCAAATCTATATTCCTCCTTTACCTTAACCAAAATTAAACCACCTTCAAAGCAAATACCTTGTCCCAACAGGGATATCATAGAAAAAAACACAGGAAAACAAAAGTATGTCACCAATCACATCAAACTTCAGACGTGCAGGGGTAGCGATATAGAAAACGTAGAAAAACACATTAAATATACTTCACATATCAGATCGTGCTTTAGACAGGCGGGTGCCACACAGTTCACCATCTGGCTGTTCCCGACTGTCCTTTCCTAAGAACCAAACCACCTTCTGCTCACTCATTCCAGCACATAGTCTTTGAACGCTTTTGGCGGCGCTGGATTGATTCTCAAATGGTATCCCTGGTACCCTCCACTTTGCACTAGAGGTGTGACAGTCTCTGCCTCGATCTCCTTCATGTCACAGTGACTGGGGTCCTCTCGGGTGGTTGGCTTGAGAAACTATCTTCATCATCTTCTTTTTCTGAATACACTGCCACACTCCTCTCATTTGGGCTTATGGTGTCCCCTTCCTCGGGATGTTCTTCTGTTAGAAACCATTTAAAGTGTGATATATTCATTAAGACACTGCCTCTTCCTTGTTGAGCTGCCACCCTGGCTCCCTTCACCTCAATTACTGTCCATGAATGGGGCTCAAAAGGCAGCTAGAATTTTCTTCCAGGGTGTCGGTATTTGATTAGGACTTTGTCTCCTAGCTCAAATGTTCTGTCTTCTACTGGCTTAGTCATTATGGCATTGCCTCTGGCTGAATAACTGTTGCTGTGGCTCATGACTATCAACCTACTGATGATGATGGGAAATAGCGTGCGTATCTATTCCCCCCATGCCAGTGGTGGAGTGTGGTGTAGCTCTGCACTCTCGCAGAAACATATATATCGCATTCTCGATGCCTTCCTTTCTGCCTCTGCAATGCGGATCACTTTTTTTAGGCTCCTCACAAACTGTTCTGCCTCCTCATTGGCTTCGGGCCACCGTAGCTTGGTACATTGGTGTTAGGTGTCCCTGGACTGGAGGTACTCCTCCCATCCAGCGCTGTTGAATGGTGGTACATAATCAGTACGGATTTCGCCCATTAGTACATGCACCGCCATGATCTTCTGCATCTTTGGAATAACATCCCCTGTGGATGTGGAAGGTATCAGATTGACTTTCGGATATTTCCCATTAGTCAGCAGTGACTTTTTGCCACAGGACAATTGGACCTTCTTCAATGAACACTGGGGCTAGTGGGCCTGGGAGGCTGGTTGCTTGGTACTCAGTACTGTTGTCTTGAAAGAATGTCTGTACTCGACACTGAAGTTATATTCTTGGAACTGTAGGATATATTTCTCGAATCGCAGTAGAGGTTGAGAAGCAGATCCTTCAAAGAGAGAAATCAGTGGCCCATACAGGTACAAATGGAAATGGCAGCATCCCCAGTGCACTACAAAGACCTTTGTCCAGTCTGAGTCAGTATCTCATCTTGAGTATGTGACTGGGGCCTATTCTCCAACTCCTTGGCATTATGACAGCACGCCTCCTAACCCTGTGGCGACTGCATCTACCTCCAGTTATGATGTTCTGTGGGGGCAAGCGTGCTTTACGCAGACGGCGCTGATTTGGTTTTCTGTAACGCTATCTCTTGAGATTCACCCCAAACCCAGGGATTTGAGCCCTAAGTGAGCTTTCAGAGCAGTGTTGTAGGATGAGCGAGGTTCTGTAAGTGACCATCCCCAGAAAGCTTTGGAGTCTCCACACTGATGTGAGGGCTGACGCCTCTCGTATATCGCATACTTTTTCTGGGTCAGTTGCAACTCCATTTTTCATGAAGTGGTAGCCAAAGAAAAATATGTCTTCCCGAAGGAATTCACACTTTCCTTGTGGAGAGTAAGACCATGATCCTGTAACCATAGAAAGGCTAACCTCAGCCGCGTCAGATGGTTTTTGATGGTAGGGGTATGCACCAGGATAATGTCTCTGACAATCACCACATCAGTGAGCCTCAAGAGTATTTCTTTTATGATATTCTGGAAAATTTCAGTGTGCTGGAGATACCAAAACTCAGTCTCTTGTACTGCCATAATTCCACGTGTGTTGACAATGTAGTTATGTGTCATGAATTGGGGTGCAGGGGTATCTTGTTGTATCCCACCCATACGTCCATCTTAGAGAACCAATTTGAAACAGCTAGTTCCTCTATGATATAATCGATAGTGGGGGGTCAAATGTTTCTCTTTTTTGGTTTCCAGGTTGGATATCCTCATTTTGACACATATTCTTACAGGCTCAGGTTGCATTTTTATTTAGCAACCACGATGGGGAAGTCCCTGGAGTGGATCTGTGACTTTCTCAATAATTTCTGCCTCTTCAATTTGTTTTAACTTCTGTTCGACTTTGGGCGCAGTTGGGATGCCACCCTTCAGTGACAGAGGGCAATGGACTGGATTGATTTGTCTATGTGAAGGCACACCAATTTGTTCTTCAGGCACCTAATTCCTTGGAACGGGAGGGAGTACTCTTGCAACAACACATCTCTCTCAACTGCATGGACGGAGAAGGAAAACTGGAAAAGACCCAGATCCTGCACAGTTTGGCATCCGAGTAGGAACCTCGTCCCTTCTGGTGAGACGTACACCTTAGCTCTTGTATTGGAGTCACAATGGCTGAGGTTAGCAGATATTTGCAGAGATATTTCATTTCCAAAAGCATGAGCCTTATTCTTGTGGGCTGCAGACCTGGTGGTATTGGTAGTGATCCATATTTTTCTGTGGCCATTAGGTTGATAGATGTCCCCGTATCTTTGAGGGCCATTACTGGGGCACACTGGAAGTGGAGCTGGCAGCTCGATGTTGCACTGATGGTGCTTGAAGCCTGGTTTGACTGCATGAATAGCATGCACTACCTTGGTCATCATCATTCATATCACTGTCTTCTGAGACGTCTGGTGTAGCGTTGACTGCTCGCACCTGCTTCTGGCAAGGTTTCGTTGACTTAAGTGTCACACACTTCCAAAATGATTTAGCTTGCCACATGCCATGCATCTCTTTCCAGCCGCTGGGCATTTCCCCAGATTTAGTTATGGACCCCCTCACCACTGACATGAGTGTACAGTCAAGGGTGTCTTGCTAGGCGGTGCTTGGGTTTTTGGGGCATCTTAATGGATTGTATTAACTTACCCGTTTTTTACAGACCGTTGTAAGACCGTTTACATATGTGATACCCTGGCCTTTGACAGCTCTTTCGATCAACCCACTGCAAATATATCCTTCATTGGCATGTTGGGAGTTTGAAGGATCTGTGCTCGAAGCTTGGATGGGGCACAACTCTGTATGAATTGAGCCCAGATCTCGTTGTCTTCATCAGGCAGGGTGCAGGTCCTGGCCAATTCTTCGATGTTGGCGAAGAAAACATGGATGGATTTCTCTGGACATTAGCATGCCTGGTGGAGGAGAAGCCGCTTGTGGTCATGATTTGTGGATGGTTCGAAGTAGGCTGTGATGGATTCTTTCAGGTTGCCATTCGTATGGGGGGTCCTCCCTCTGCGATCCCTTTTGCGATCCTGTGGATGTCCTCTACAGCCAAAAGTAAATGAAGAGATCTTTTCCTCTATTCAGAGACATCATGGGGCAACAAATTGTTTCTCCAGCCAGTCAACCCACTCTCTCCATTGGGCCACCTGAGGGGGCGGGGTTCCAGTGACTGCAAAAAAACTCCAGTGTCAGGTTGGACGCCATTTGGGCTGTGTAGATGATGCGCTCTTGGATAGTGGTGGTGGGGCTGATAGTGCAGTTGCGTGGTGCCTAGGCATGGGTACCCATGCAGACAGGCGTCTTGGCTTGGTGGTACTGCCTGTGCTGCAGTACTAGCAAGGTCGGATGTTCATGTGGTGGATGTGGCCTGGGTGGGGTAGCACATGTGCCCCTGCAGGTGGATGAGGATGCGGTTGCTTCTAATGCCTGGAGAGGTGCTAGCAAATGCCCCCTTCAGGCCTAACTGCACATGTTAGGCATTGCCACTGATCTAAATGTGGGGACTGGCAGGAGGGGCGCTTTGACAGGGCATCATGGTTGTTGGAGAGGCCTGCGAGGTGTTGCAGCCATTGTCTACCCCATCTTTGCCGTATGGTATGGCTGGGACATTGTTTTGTCGTGGAGCGATGAGGCTGCGTGGGCGGCCTGAAGTCAGGCACGTGAGCGGGTGCCGGCACCAGCACTTGCTCGAGATGCAGAAGCACACTAGCCACCAGGTGTCAGGCTGTCAGCCGGCAGGACCAGATTTGAAGCCCCGTAGGCACCACAGCGGGCATCAGTGGACCATGGCAGGGGCAGATAGTGTCGAGCACAGGAGGCGTGTAGCCAGGCCTCCTTGCCACCAGTGTAGAATGAGGCCTGGACAGCAGTTGAGCAAACAAACCCGACTCACTCCAGTGTGCTGTTTTAACTTGCCTCATCTTGTGCATGGGGAATTTATTTTAACAACTTCAGTCAGTGAGTCTGGCCAAACTATTGCCATGACTTTTTAGTGTGGGGTTACCCAACAACCTGCTGATGGCACACAAGTGGGAGAGACATCTCACGTCTCCCAACTCTAAATGCCTATCTACAAAGGTGTGTGACAGACTGCAAGATGAGAGTCTTTGCGGTTCTGTGGCCTGGCCATGCATTCGGTCCGCTGTCTAACTATACCTCCCTCCAGGGACTGGCTATAGTGGGGACCCCATTTTAGACTCCATACTGTACTGGTTGCACTTTGGAGTCATGCTGCCCAGCATGCATATATATGATATGTGTGTCCTAAACAATGCTGAGAAGGTTTTGACCTCAACCTGCATCGCTTACAATAAAAACAATCCCTCTAGATTTCATGAAGATTGCAAACCAATCGCAGGAAGGACATCAATCTATGTGGGTATCCCAGACAAAATGAATCAGGTGCTTGCTTTCGTTCTCTACCTGTCCCCCAACCCTCAAGGCTCCACTCACCTTTAACCAAAGAACCCTATCCCTTGCTAAGAAACAAACTGTGTAGTAAAGCTAAGCTGGTATGTGTTGCACTTATTTATGACGAATATACCTCTTTTTCCCCGCAGTCTTTCTTCCCGCATGGAATCACAACGAGGTCGTTATCACAACCGCATTGTGATTCCGCATACTATTACTCCGCAAGTCGGAACAACGATTTGCGGAGGGGGGGTGCTGGATGTTGGAATAGTATAATTTACTCTTCCAACTCCAGTCTGTGCCGACACTAGGGAAGGTGTTTGATTTTAAATCCAACAATGGTTCATGCAGTCTAGGTTGGACCAGTCAAATGCTCTTTATTTTGTGCTACCGGACGACTTCCTCAGCAGGTTGCATGTGCTCCACAACACCGCAGCTCACCTAATTATGACAATTTCCTTGGTGGGCTTCAGTGTCTGATTATTCCAGATCTCTCCACTGGCTCCCAATTAAGAAGGGGATTCTTTTTAAGTCTTTGGTTGTGGTTCATCTAGCCCTTTTCCTTCTGGCATGTTCCATCTCTCTGCAAGATTTGAGTTGTATCACCATCTCAGAACACTTCAGTCAGCCACGGCTGCCATGGCAGTAGGGCCATGGGCTAGGGGGTCAGGAAAGGGGACTGCTCTACCTCCTTTTTTGGCAGATAAGGCTTGGAATCAGCTCTCTCTGGAACCTCTGTCCCTTGGGTCAAAATTGTTATTCCAGAAATAGCTCAAGACATGGCTTTTCTCACTGTGCTAAATCTGTGGCAGAGGATGATTGAACTTCATATTCTTTAGCATGGGCCACTCTTTGGAGTAACTGCTTGCTCTACCAAACCTTCATTCATTCATTTATTCATTCATCATTCATACCAATAAGTGCCATAAAAAATCACATAAGATAACATAAAAGTTGGTCTCTGAAATTTGCACTACAAATTCCAGCTCTGAATTGCACCAAGCAAAGGATCCGGATGTCATCTGTGAGGTTTGGGCATTCCCCCTTGTAGGTTTTGATAACACGTTGCCAAAGAGGGCCATTTACACCACTGTTTTCACGTAGATCTCTTAAAAAGCCATAGGTTTTGAATGGGCATTTAGTGAAATATTCCATTACTTTCATTGTCTGCCAAACAAGCCTGGCCATGCAGATTCCCAATACCAGGCAATTTGTGAAAAAATGGTGGTAAAAAAACAGAAGGTAAAAACAGTTTGACAATCTTATATTTGTAATTCTTAAAACAAAATGCAATTTTATTACATTTGTAGGAAAAGCTTCGTAAACATGGAGGTACCCTCTGGTCTCAAGCTCCAATCCCAGCAGGGTCAGCTCATTCTTCCATTCTTTCGAGGTTGGTAAACAAAGCACCATTACATTCGGTAACAGGAACACCTGATCATTTGGTGCTTAGAAGTTACAGTTTGTGAAGTGACTTTTTTTAGAAAGTTTGATCCACCATCTTCTGGAATCTGACCACTGGAGATCGGTGTAGGAAGCTGATATTGCTTCAATATGAAATAATACTTTTTTCTTGGAAAACATATACTCGAAACTAATTGCTTTTAGGTGCACACTCTTGTGGCAGATAGGTGACCTGAGAAAATCCAGACAATAATTTGTCCAAGATCACAATATTTGTCCAGATTTGAACCTAGGTCTTCTTGCTCCGAGGTTACAGTGTAGAAGCTTGATATGATGTCACCCCACCACCATCCGAAGATACGCCACCCTTGACCCTTACATGCTGAACATTTTGAAAGAGACAAAAAGGTCTACAATAAGTGAATTTCAAATTTGTATGTGCTTTCCTCTTGATATCAAAGTTTTGTAATTCACATCAATTGTAAAATATGATACTTCAGCAATGCCTGTATGTTCTTGAAGCTAATAGTAGATACAATGTATTTGGTAAAACATACACATGTGAAAGTGCACCATATTTTTCAAGTGCATTGTGTCTGTGTGTGTCTGGCTGTGTGTTGTGCACATGTTGTGAGCGTGTGACACAAGTAAGGTAGTAGGACTCTGCTTACAGGTTTCTTAGTCCTGGAACCCTTGGGGTTCATTTTGGATGACACAATATGGATGGTGTTATACCTTCCCCAGACAGTAGACTACAGACTGCATCTTTGACTGGAGTGCGAGACTGAAAACCTGAAGTGAAGGGGGATGGAGACAGAGCTCCCCTTAGAGATTGGTGACAGCCGGGCGTAAAGACCTCATGCTTCTTTGTTCCTTTGTATTGGATAATCCTGCATGGAGTGAACATCATTGCCACCTGCTGTGAAAACCTCATCCTTGCACAAGGGCTATGTCTGAGGCACACATTTAAAGGAGAACCCAACCAAACCGATTATGAAAACCTCACAGAGTGGGTCCACAATCCCTGTCGACAAGATGTGCACAAAAGTGCAATTCATACACTCTATTTTGTTCCTGTTCCAAGGTTTTCCTGGCCAATTAAACATTTGGAAAGGAGTGCTCTGCAGAGTACTCAAAGAACTTTCTGTATGAGGCAAGTCTCCGGGAGATGAGGGGACATCACAAGAAAGGTGCACTTACTCCTAGAGGATTCGAGGATCTGCCTAGAATGTAGAGCTCTGCCTGTTTGGTAATTAGTGGATGGAGTGTGCCTGGCACTGTAGGAGAAGAAACTTTCCAGGAGGAGAAACCCAGCATGTTCAGAGCATAGGAAAGGCCAGAGAGAGCGAGCGACTACCAGGGAGCAAATACAGGAGTGACCCTTGAGTGGAGGGATCTCCCTTACTCCCAAAATAGATTTGGTCAAGAACCGCATCAAGCCTTCTACAAAAATCAAATATCAAGTGTGTGCCACAGTCTGCCGCGACTAAAATACTAGTGCTCCCACTGCTGACGTTGAAGTCAGTGTGCTCTGTCTTTGCTGAGAAGCGCACACTGATTGGCCAACTACCAAAAGTCATCCACAAGTTGTGATCAGCCAGGGGCCACAATTCCATCTGCATATGGCTAAGTGAGGCCACAGCGGACATAGTCAAGCTCATCCCATTCCAACCTGGCCTAGAGAGACTGCAACTGCTGAAGACCAGAGCTCAATCAATCAATCATCAATCATTCAATCATCAATCAATCAATCATCAATCAATCAATCAAGGTTTTGTAGAGCACACTACTCACCTGTAAGGGTCTCAAGGCTCTGAGGGGGGTGTGAGCAGCTTCGTTAGGGTCATTCGAAGAGCCAGGTCTTGAGTTCCTTTCTGAATTGGTGCAGTATAGAGATCCGTCCCTTGTGGAAGGGGAGTTCGTTCCAGTCCTTGGCCATGATGTAGGAGAAGGATGTGCCACCTGCTCTGGCCCTGCAGATGCGAGGGACTGTAGCTAGAGCGAGGTCGGTGGAGCGGCGGTTTCTCTTGGGTGCGTGGAAGGAGATTTGGTCGTTGGCGTATTGGGGCCCGATGTTGTGGAGGGATTTGTAGGCATGTGTAAAGAGCTTGAAGGTTATTCTTCTTTTAACAGGGAGCCAGTGGAGGTCGCGGAGGTGCTGGGTGATATAATCATGTCATGGGACGAGTCTGGCTGCGGCATTCTGGACGGTCTGGAGTCTGTGAAGGAGTGTTTTGTTCGCTCCAGAGTAGAGCGCGTTTCTGTAGTCCAGTCTGCTGATGATGAGTGCATGGGGGACAGTCTTCCTAGAGTCGCGGGGATCCATTGGAAGGTCTTGTGGAGGATGCTTAGGATGTTAAAGCATGTGGAAGGCATGTCGTTAATCTGGTGGTTCATGGTCAGAGATATTTGATTATGATGCTGAGGTTGCGTGCATGGTCTGTTGGGGTGGATGGGTTTCCAAGGGCAGGGGGCCACCAGGTGTTGTCTCATGTGGAGGGGGTGGAGCCGAGGATGAGGACTTCAGTTTTCTCCGTGTTGAGCTTCAGGCATCTGTTGCTCAACCAGGTTGCGACAGCTTTCATCCTTTCTTGAAAGTTTTGCCTGGTGATGTCGGGTTCCATGGTGAGGGAGAGGATGAGCTGGGTGTCATTGGAATTGGAGACGATGTTGAGTCTGTGGTTTCTGACAATGGTTGCGAGGGGAGCCATGTGGACATTGAAGAGTGTGGGGCTGAGGGAGGATCCTTGGGGTACTCTGCATCTGATCTCTGCTGGTTCTGAGAGGAAGGGAGGGAGTCTTATTCTCTGTGCTCTGCCTGAGTGGAAAGATCATATCCAGTCTATGGTTATTCCTCGGATGGCAGCATTGTTGAGCCTGGTGGCGAGAGTGCAATAGGAGACAGTGTTGTAAGCTGCTGATAGGTCCACGAGGATGAGGGGACACTGTGTGGCCTCGGTCGAGAAGGGCGTGGATGTCGTCGGTGGCGGTTATGAGGGCGGACTGTGGGCTGTGGTTGCTTTTGAGTCCGGATCGAGAGGTGTCTGGGATGATGGTAGTTTCTATGAAGTGTGCCAGCTGGGTATTGATGGGTGCAATGGCTGCCCTGTGGAAGATGTGCGGCGGGCAGGGGTCAATAGGTGCTCCGGAGTGAATGCTCAGGGAGCGTCTTCACGAGATGACGTGTAGAAATCCCTGAAGTATGCAAGTTCCAAGCTAGGTCACCACCTCAGCCCTAAAGGCTCAGAAGCTGCAAGAGCAGGACGATGGCACACGGGCATTACACACCTGCTCAAACTGCAACACGAAAATGTTATGTTAAAAAGATTTCTAAAGTGCATGGCTGCCCCCAGAAGGGGGCTTCCTGGTGCCAGTCACAAGTAAGATGACAGCAGAAGAGGAAGGCAGGCTAGGCCAAGGAGGAGAACAACCAGGTCTTTAGTTGCATCTAAAAACTAAAGTGGTTTTGAGTCTTTCTAAGCGAAGCCGGCAAAGAGTTATATAGGTCTGGAACATGGACAGGAAAAGAACTTCAGCCACTCCGGCTCTTCTCTGATGGGGCATCGAGGCCAGATTCAAGTCTGCTGAGCATAAGACTCTCATAGAGGAATACAATTACATCAGAGCAGCAAGATTTGGCAAATGCAGGTAACCATGGAGCTTGAAAACTATGTGAGAACAAAGACTGAACAGTAGATCGAAGTTTAAGAATAAATCCACGAAGAGAAAAGGGAACTGAACTGTTGGGTGCATATGATTTGGGGGTGACTGAGTGAACAGAGCCTGTGCCTAATCAGTGCACTCACCAAGATTTTATGCCAGGGATTACTGACTCTGCCAACTCCATTAGTGGGGTTGGAACAGAACGGTGTAGTGTCCAAGACTGTAAACAGGATTTCCACCATATCTTGCATTCCTATAACTGTGCTGTGCATTATAAGTAACGCTTTGTGACTCCAGTCTGTAATGGAACAGACAAGCTGAAAAACAATGGATTGGAATGGCAACTATATAATTAACAGTGACTAAGACTAATTCAAGTATTCCCTTCCATCAGCATGCGCAGTTGTTGTGAGAACATCCTAATACATAACAAGATAAATGCTATCGAGTTTAGCAAATAAAATATGACTACAGAACAAAACTTTTGCATAAAATACCCTTGTTTCACGTGGAGTGCTGCAGCACGACTCTGCAGACTGCCAAGGCTTCTATTCTCATTGGAAGGGTGGGCCCTTTGAAACAGCTCTCAGTGCCCAAGCTGTTTCACTCCTTCTGCCCTTTAAACATGCAGCACGGGTGCAGAACCTTCATCTCTAAGGTTGTCCCGAGATTGTCTTCAGCAGAGCCAGGAAGCAGAGTCAGCATCCTGTCGCCATGGTTCATGCCAGTACCCGAGGCCAGGGCTCGAACATCCGCAGATACTGTCTGTGGATCTTGTGCAACCGGCCCTTAGGGACAAGGAGACAAAATGCCAACGAGGGAGGGTCCCCTCTGCTGGGCACTCAAGCCTTCTGCTGGACCCTGGCTTCTTTGTCACTGGGATGAGACAAGGAGGGTAGAGGGTCACCGAGTGAAGGCAGAAAGGAAAGTTCAGGAGCCAGAGAAAGGCATGGGCAGTCCTCTGCTGTTGTGCCACCTTTGTTGTAAGTTCAGATGCCCAAGGCACACACCCTTTGAGTGTCTTTGTCTGGATTATGATCGGGGCAGACAGGGCACGCCCTCGCTAGTGAGACCCTCATGGGCAAATGTGAAAACTAGACTTGGTCGTGTATAAAAGCCCCCGCGCTGAGAGGCATGGCATTCAAAAACCTGGTACATTCGGGCCCGGTTACTCAATTAATGAATACGTCCAACCAGATATCTTTGGCCTTGTGGTCCTGGAAGGGTCAACAGAGGTCACCCTACCTGCTATCACTGCAATGAGGTGGGACATGTTATCAATAGGTGCCTAAAGAAATCCCCAGGACCCACTGATGCTCCAGGCCCAGGATTAGCAAGTGTAGCTTTGGGAGGGGGTTTGATTTCTAGTGGGGAGGAGGGACTAGCAGTTATGACCCTTGTCTCTTTAGGAGACCAAGAGATGGTCCAGGAAACCTTCCTGCCCCCTAACACTAAGAAATACGGGCAGAAGGTGATCATCAATGGGAGGGAGGTAGAGGCTCTGAGAGACACAGGGGCCAGCGTGACATCTATGAGGTGTCAGTGGGTGTCTGAAGAGCAGGCCATTCCCAATGTACTCCGCACGGTAGTTGCAGCTGATAGCTCAGTGCGCCTCTGCAAAGTGGCGCGTGTTCCCTTTGAGTGGAGGGGGGTCTCTGGTCTCTTGGAAGTTGTTGTCAGTGAAGCCTTACCTGTAGACTGTCTGCTAGGTAATGACCTGGAGAGTTCTCCATGGAAGGATGTGGAGCACCAAGCTCATCTGGAGATGTTGGGTTTGCCTGCATGGATCTGCGTGACCACGCAGGCTATGGCAGCCAGTAAGGGTGATTTAGCAGTCCTGGAGCCTGAAACAGTTGCCCAGAGACCTGACAGGAGAGGAAGAGGAAGGGGGCGTGGGAAACCCACCCCGGCTGTTCCCACAGCCCAGGGAGGAGCAGAACCTGAGGGGGGTGCCCTGGAGCCTACTGGGGAACAGGGGGCTGAACTGGGTAAGCTACCTGAGCTAACCCATTGGCAGCAAGAAGGTGGGCCCTCCAAGGAGGAATTCTGCCAGGCGCAGAAAGAGTGCCCTTCCCTCATGGGTGTGCGGCAGCAGGCTGCAGACCAGGCAGTAGGTGGAGCATCCAAGGATCATCTCATTTACTGGGAAGATGAGTTGTTTTATAGTGAGCCTAAGTTTGCTGAGCCCAGTGCAGCCCGTGTGCTGGTGGTACCCGAGCGCTTCAGGAACTTCCTAATGGGTCTGGCTCATGATGTGCCTCTCGCAGGACATCTGGGGCAAGGCAAGACCTTCCAAAGGCTTGTCACCCACTTCTACAGGCCCCAGATGAAGAAGCACGTCGGTACCCTTTGTAGATCTTGCCAAACGTGTCAGGCCAGTGGCAAGAGCGGAGGGAAGTGCAAGGCACCCCTCCAATTCTTTCCTGTGGTGAGCACCCCTTTCGAGCGGGTGGGCATCGACATCGTGGTGCCCCTGGACCCCAAGACAGCCTAGGCAACAGGTTCATCCTGGTCTTGGTCGACCATGCCACCCGGTACCCGGAAGCAGTTCCTCTCAGGACAAAAACAGCACCCGTGGTAGGCTGTGCATTGATGGGGATCTTTACCCGTGTAGGGTTCCCCAGTGAGGAGGTCTCCGACCAGGGTACCAACTTCATCTCTAGGTACATGAAGTCTCTGTGGGAGGAGTGTGGGGTAACTTATAAGTTCACCACTTCTTACCACCCTCAAGGAAATGAGTTGGTTGACAGGTTCAACCGCACCCTGAAAGGTATGAATATGGGCCTAGCAGAGCCCATGAGACGGAAGTGGGACGTCTTTCTACCATGCCTGTTGTTTGCCTAGAGGGAGGTGCCTCAGAAGTCCTTAGGGTTCAGTCCCTTTGAACTCCTGTATGGCCACCCTATTACAGGACCTCTCACGCTGGTGAAGGAGCGGTGGGAGAAATCCAGTGGGAAAACCCCCCAGGATGTGTTCAGCTATGTGGTAGCCTTCCACAACCAGACACAACGCTTCAGGAAGCTGGCACAAGAGAACCTAGAAGCTAGCCAGGAAGAAATGAAAAGATGGTACGACCAGAATACAACTCTGGTTGGATTTCAACCTGGGCAGAAAGTGTGGGGATTGGCGCCAGTGGAGCCTTGTGCGCTACAAGACAAGTGGACTGGGCCATATGAGGTGGTGGAGCTCAAGAGCGAAGTTACCTACCTGGTTAAATTGAATACTCCCAGCCAGCCCCTGAGAGTCTTGCATGGGAACCGCCTCAAACCCCACTTTGAGAGGTCGGAAGTGACAATGCTCCTGGCTACAGATGCTGGAATGGAGGAGGAAAGTGACCCTCGTCGTGAACTCCTGGCAGCCAAGGAGCACGACGGGTCAGTGGATGGTGTGGTCCTCTCGCCCACCCTGACCCCAGAACAGCAGAGGGACTGTCGCCAGGAGTTGGGTCAGTTTGCCTCCCTGTTCTCCCTGACCCCAGGTGTAACCAATTGGTGCGTCCATGATGTGGACACTGGAGATAGTCTGCCTGTGAAACAGACATTTTACAGGGTAGCTGACAAGGTCAGAGCCAGCATCAAGGAAGAGGTTTCCAAGATGTCGGCGCTAGGGGTAATTGAGCCCTACAGTAGCCCCTGGGCTAGCACAGTGGTGTTAGTGCCAAACGCTGCTGCGCCCGGTGCCACTCCAGAACTCCGGTTTTGTATGGACTACCGGGAGCTCAATGCGGTCACCAAGACTGAAGCACACCCCATCCCCAGAGCTGATTAGCTCGTGGATCGGTTGGGAGCTGCCCAGTACCTCAGTACGTTTGACTTAACTTCTGGATACTGGCAGATTGCCTTAAATGAGGGGGCCAATGTGAGGTCTGCATTCTCAACACCAGAGGGGCACTTCCAGTTCCGAGTCATGTCCTGTTCGTGAATTGACTGTCTGGTTTGTGAGGGTTAGGGGCCGGGTGGCTCCCAGAGTCTGAGTGGGCCATCCCTGGGCTGAATAGCTCCATCTGCATCTAGAGTGGTGGGAGGGGGTAGCACCTGGGCCTGAATAGGGCTGTGCCTGCCTTTCACAATGCTGGCTCCACCTCCTGCTGGGCGGCTGACGACCCTGCCCCTCTCTCTGAAAGGAAAGGAGAGGCCAGGAAAACAAAGTGCTCAAGGAACACCCAGAACTGGTTTAGACCGGGCTCAGAGCCCTCCTCCACAAAGGGAACAAAGACTTTTAGGGATATAAGTACAGGACCCCTGACTACAGAAAATTAGATCATCCTGGAATCAAGTAGGAACCTCTGCCAAGGAGAAAGCTGAAGCTGAAGAACGAAGACTGTCATGCTGTTGCTCTGATGGATTTACCTGCTGTTTCTTTGCTGCAAGGAGAGGTGAAGGACTTTGCTTTGTGCTGTATGCCCTTGCTTGAATGAATCTCCAAGGGCCTGAGAAGAGCTGGCTCCCTGTTAAGAAGTCCCAGGAACAAAAGGACTTCACCCCCAGCTTCCCTGAACTCTGCTGAGAGAGTTCTGTCCTTCCTAGAGTGCTTGGGCCAGTTGTGGTGCCTCTGGAAGTTGTACCTGTGTTGGGAAGTGGGAAACCAAGATTTTAAAGACTTTCTGAAGTTTTATCGCATCACTCGCTTGCGGAGCGCATCCCCATCAGTGCGGGGAAATTCCCGCCGCTACGACAGCTGAGATCGTCGCAGCGCCTGTTGCCGCTGCCAGAGTCGTCGCACCCTTCATGGGCGGGACGCACCAGTCCGGTGCGGGAAGATTACCATCGCTGCGAGTATCGTCGCAGAGCCTGTCGTCACTGGGTGAGATTGTCGTACCACTTGCTTGCTGACCGCATCACGTCACTGCGAAAGTCGTCGCAGAGCAATCGCATCAAGGGGCCATGAGAGGAGAAGATCGACGCTGAGCCGCACATCGTCGCCGCACCGGAGATCTTCGGTGCCCCGAAAATCGTCGCATCGTACCTTTTGCGAGCCGCTTCCACCGGAACCTGTGCACCGGAATCCACGCAAGGTATCATATCCCTCCCCATACAGACCAGAGTCACCGCAACATGCACGCTACATCGAGCGGGGTTGTCGCATCGCCTCACCAGTGTCTCAGGAGTGACGCATCGCTTGCTTCAACGCTACAGCTTTCATGTGGAACTTTTGTCGCATCTAAAGGTACTGTTGGCTAAAACGTGACGCATCTGTGGATTATTTTAACGCAACATTAAGAACTCTTTTGAAACCATATTCTTGAACTGTGTATGTTGGATTTTTGTCGTTTTGGTCTTGTTTAGTTTAGATTAAATACTTCTATTTTTCTAAACTGTTGTGGAGCCCATTTGTGGTGTTTTCACTGTGTTACTGTGAGTGTTGGTACAAATATTTTACACATTGCCTTCGATAAGCCTTGACTGCTCGTGCCAAGCTACCCAGAAGGTGAGCAGAGGTTATCTAAGAGTGTTTCCTCCTTACCCTGACTAGAAGCAAGGGTCCCTATTTGGACAGTGGTACCTACCTCTGCCAACTAGAGACCCCCAGTTCTTACACTCACTCACTACATTAGGCTTTCTGAAGTTGTGAATGCTTTGCTAATGAGAGAAACTGCTAATCTATGGGGCCAGCAGGCACTTGGCGCCAGACTGGTTAGTGATAACAAAGCTATTGGTGGAGCATGGGACATTAATAAATAAGATCACAGGCACAAATATGGTGACAATCACATAGAGATGCTGCAACATGCACCTCCAGACAACAAATGGCATCAGATTTCACGCGAAACATACAGACCAGGTCAGCCTTGGAGTGGAACAGCCACAACCATCACACGCCTTTTGGCTTCAGCGAAAGGTTCAGATTTCGGTGAGGTTTATTATTAAAATTGCAAATCTTCATGTTCAGACGACGCAGACTCCAGTGGGAACTTGATGCTCTTGGAATGACTGCAAATGAACAGTGCGATTAACCAGCTCCTCCTTACACATTTGGTTTACGATTCGGAATTTGTACCTCAGTATATCTGAATTCAAGTCCCTGGGCCTCTGGGCTTTGGATCTTGGACATAGGTAAATAAATAATCCAAAGCTGCAAATTATTCATCACAGTTAAATATGTACTATTTGGGAGTCAATGATGAGTATTTATATGAGTTTAAAGGGTTTTATTAATTTCTTTTTGTAAGTTTCTCTTTTTTATTCATAATAAGTAATCAATTAATTAGTAATAAAATACAGAACAATAGCATAAAGTGTGTTCCATAAAGGCAAATACCTGTCCTAAGTCTATAAATGGAAGAAGAGTATCTATTAGAACCCATAAAGAGTTCCAATTCGAGAGGTGAAATCATAAAGCTTTAAGCAACTCAAATAGCACTTCTCATGAAGCGAAGTTCAGAAAATTCAGTAGAGTCTTAGCATAGATTCTGGTAAGGGGAAATTAATGGATCTCAGCCTATAGCTTAGCAAAAAGCTTAGAAAAGTCTGCTCAGAGCACAGAGCTTCCCAGTGTGTTGGTGGGTGTGTGAAGGAACACCCCTCCTCTAGTCTAGTAATACAAACTAATATAACAATTCGATCTGTACAACTAAAGCAGATGTTGCAGATGTCTAACTCTTCAGCCAATAGGACCACAATGTCTTCATGGGAATGGAAATCTTCCATCGACTATGATGTCTTGAAACAAAGACCCACAGATTTTAAGTGTTATGTGTAACATTATTGACAACATTGCACAAGTTGTGACTTGGTTCCCACTGGTTCCTAATGTGTAAAACACAAACGTTCATGGTTAGGTCTGTCATTCCATAAATTAAATCATCTCCTTCTCCCATATTATAACCTACAAATCTTATTCATGAAGAAACACATTTAAGTAAAATGTTAATACATTATTTAATACCCAACTGTATTCTACGAAAAATACGTTCTATAGGACCTTCCGTTTTAGGTCTACAAATTATTTCTACACGTTATTTGCATTAATTTGCATGTATAAAAATGCTCTTTCTCTATCTATCTCGAGGAGTGCAGCGTGTACAAGCCACTAGGATCAAATAGATCTTTTGTTAGATGTACTCTTACAAGTAGCATTTGTAAAACATATTATCTGCCAATGATTTGGCTTCTTCATACTGAAAAAGCCCACATCTCAAGAGTGCATAAACAATGCATTGATAAACCTCATTATTGGAGCGTGTTCTCAGATCTTCAAGTGATGGTGCTCATAGACCTTGGGCACTTGGTGATTTGGAAGTGAAGCTGAAGAATGGTTGTGTCCGTGCCAGTGTCAAAACACAAGGTTCATGAACCAGTCAGCACTTAGAAGCATTTTTATGAGAGGTTTGAATCATGCTTGCACCATGCAATGTGGCACATGCTTGACACAAACCTCTAATTCGGTTTTATGAACCCACACAAAGGCACTTTGCATTGCTTTAAATGGCTTCATAAATCTGGAGCAATGCAATGCAGTACACATTGCAGTGTTGCATTACTCTGCACAAGGAGCGGGTGTTCCCATGCAACTCCCATGGGTTCTGATGCATTTCCAGATTTACAAAGCCTTGTAAACCTTGGAATGCGCAAAAAAAGATACGCCTCCCCTGGAGAGGCTTAACAACAGTGAAAAACGAATTTGGCAGTTTTTCACTGTCAGGCCATGGTACACACCTCAGTGCGTGTCCTACCTTTCACATACACTGCACCCTACCCAGGGGGGTACCTTAGGCCTACTATAGGGGTGTCTGATGTGCATAAAAAGGATGGGTAAGGCCTGACAAGTGGGTGAACTTGTCAGGACAACAAGGCAGTTAAACATACTGCGTGCACGCTGCAGTGGCAGGCCTGAGACCCCCTTTTAGGGCTACTTGTGTGGGTGGCACAACTAGTGCTGCAGGCCCACTAGTAGCATTTATATTACCAGCCCTGGCACACATAGTGCACTTTACTAGGGACTTTACTAGTAAGACAAACATACCAATTATGGACAACCTATTACCATTACACTTTATACAGGGAGCACTTGAACTTTCACACTGATCAGCAGTGGCAAAGTGTCCTAAAATCATCTAATTCGGCAACACCAGGTCAGAAAAAAGGTCTAGGAGGAAGGCAAAAAGTATAGGGAACTTTGGCCAAAAAGGGCCAAGTCCAACACTTCCTCTAGAAAAGCAGCACACATAGAAAGAGGAAAAAGTCTCCCATGATTCTTTTAGTGCAGGAAGGTGCCTGAAGAAAAACAATCTTTCTTAAAACACAAGCTCCCTTGCACTGTAGTACAAGGGTGCCTGCCAAAATGGAGACATTGCAAGGGATATAGACAGGAATGCACCGTACTGGTTAAATACAGTGAATTCCTGCCCTTTCCTTGTGATGCAGGGTGGCACAGCAAGGTGACCTACTGTGCTGCCCTGCAACACAAAATCCATAAACTTCAACCTTAATTTGTATTCTTGTTTATCTGGGTCAGCATCAGCCCTCATTTCTAGGGACTGGCAGTCTTTTGCTGCTGGGTTCTATTTTCTGACGGCCACCAGAGGCAATATCATCAAAGTTTTTCATTCACATATAAAGGCTATTGTAGTGTGGAGCCAAGAGGAGGCATGGCCAATATAACGCTATGACTTGGTGTGTCATCAGGTCAGACGCATCAACATGATGATTGGCACACACAACACCATCATTGACACACCTGCATCTCCAGACCCGTAGTGCTGGCCCACTCTCATCCACCTGCCATTGGCAGGTAGACATACAGATGGGGGCACAGCTGGGCGAGGCTATGTACACATGTGCTAGTGATTCTTTTCTACTGTGGCTTACCCCCAAGTCTTTCTCGCCATGCTGTTTCTGCTTTCCCACGCCCCTTGTCTTCTTCACCTTCTGTCTCCTGTCACAGCATTGGCAGGCTGCCTACACTAGGCCCCTCATGGTATCAGCATAACCAGAGCTCCCTCCCTTCGAAGCAGAGCACCTGGCTGTGAGGTGTTCATAGAAGCAGAAACTCTGGTGCCTAAAGTTGTGTTTAGGCATACATATGTGCACCCTTGGCTCAGGGCATGCTGCCTTGCAGTCCCTGCTGGACCCTGCTTCCTATAACACTTGTTTACTCTGTTTCACTCAAGGCAGCCTACACATTGTAAGTCACTTAAGTGGACTATCATAGCAGAGTGTCCCAGAATGGAAAGAGTGAGAGGAGTGGCTAAGGTTAAGCCTGAAATGAGTCAATAAGAACCTGTGGTGGTTTGACATATCTCAGGAAAGAAATCGCTCAATAAAAACAGAGGTTTGCAATGGGTTATATAATTTTACAGAACTTTTATGCATTGCCACACCCTCTCTCTTTTATTTTTAGAGGCTTAAAGGCTTTTTTAGTAAATATAATTTCCAATTTGGCGATTAAGTCAGGATTGCAATCAACGAATCAATCGATCCAATTCCTTTATTTTGCAATCTTTCAAATGCATTAAGGGCCAGATGTAGGTAGGCAAATACCGGTCGGTAACAGCCGATTCCGGCCGTTACCGACCGCTATTTGGCTTTTGAGATGTAGGTGGGTCGTTGTTTACAGAATCGGTATATTTACCGATTCGGTAAATTTACCACTTCGGTATTTTACCGAATCGGTAAATATACCGCTTCTGTAAATCCATATGTAGCTAACACTCCTAAGAGTGCCACAGGCCCTTAAGAGTCGGTATTTTACCACCCAATTCTATTGGGTGGTAAAATACCGAATTCAGGTGTGCATGCACATCTGTGCATGCACACCTGTGCAATGTGACACACAGACATGCCCTTAGGGCATGTATGTGTGCCACATGTCCCACAAGCCTGTACTTGGGGTGTTAGAGGGTGTCAAAGTGACACCCCCTGCACCCTTGCAAGATTCGGTATTTACCGATTCTGTAAATACCAATTTTGTATTTCCCATTGATTCCTATGGGCTTCAAGGCCCATAGGAATCAATGTGAAATACTGATTCGGTATTTACAGAATCGGTAAATACCGACTCTTGCAGAATCTGTAATTTTAGGATTAAAATTACCTACATCTGCCTCTTTCCGATTTACCTACTCTTAAATACCGATTCGGTATGAGTCGGTATTTAAGAGTAGGTAAATCGGAATTACCTACATCTGGCCCATAAAGTACAGAAATATAAACAATTTCAAGACACACAAATCTATCGTAAAGATGCTTTCCATTTAAAAATGATAAAAACTGATATTATTAAAAACAGAGAGCCATATTATCAAGAAAGGGCGATACATTATCGCCACTTTTATCGGCAGGAAACTGCCGCTAAAGCGGCGATAATGGGGTTCTGGTCTTAACCTAGGCTTCAATTGGAATTCACAAGGGCCTATTATCAAGGCCATTATCGCCGCTTTAGCGGCAGTTTCCTGCCGATAAAAGTGGTGATAATGTATCGCCCTTTCTTGATAATATGGCCCAGAATCCATCAAAAGTTTAAAATATATGTCTTCAACTTTCGCTGTTCTCTAAGAGGAAAAGTGTGGGCTGGGTTCTCCTCAGCCTTAAGGCTGACCACAATAACTATGCGATACAATAGCACACAAACTGACCCCTAAGCATCTGGATAAAATAAAGTGCTACCCAACACTGTCTAAACTTATGTCTCCCTACGAGAGGAAAATGAATTTTCTCCTTAGCTCGTTATAGGATTTACAGAAAAAAAACAGGTGTGAATCTGATTGTGAGGATGAACCATCACATTAGCACAGAGGTAAGTCATGTAAAGCGTACCTACTACCCGGGAACCCCAGCATCAAAGGAATATAATTTAGTCAGAACCTTACTAATATGTTGTAAATTGGGAACTTGTGCCAAATAGGAATGTGTATCCAAGGGAATGGAGGGGGACAATTGGTAAAGCGATGGGCCTCCCTTCTTTCTTACATAGCTTTCAGGCAGAAGGCTTCCTTCAGCTAGACTTTACTTATCAACCTACAACTGATTGGATTTTCGTAAAGTTCCTAACAGCCCAGTGCCACTAAGGTGGTTTTTACATAATGCAGCCATTTAATTTGATCAACGTGATCCAGCTTTAGATAATCACTCAGGATGTTTTGGTTTAACTTTACAGTCACTCTCCTCCAAATGGAGTGCCATAATATAATTGGAGCTAAATGAACCAAGTCACAGATAAATGGGGCCTCCAATTCAGTGTGGCAGTTGTGGTTGGAACATGTCAGCGGGAGGAAGATAAATCTTTTATAAAAATCGATCCTCAATACACTGCAGAGTATAAACATTGTCCATTCCCCCAATTCCTGCCCCATAAGTGGCCACTGAAACTGCTTTGGCATGTACACATTCAGATTTTCTGGTATTGGTTTAGACCCTAGTTTTTTTTTTTTTTTTAATAGAGCTGAACATGGCCCTTTTGCTTTTTTTCCAAGGAGAGGCCTTTGTTTGCTACCATGCTATTCCATGTTAAGTTTTCGTCAAAACAGATCCCCAAATACGGAAGGTATGGACCACCTCCAGTCTGTGTGCTTCTACGTGAATTGATGGACGATTCTTTTGTTGTTGGCATGCCACTATTATTTGTGTTTTCGCCTTATTAACACTGTAGTCCATTTGCTTAATGAAGCTAGTATAAGCATCAATTAGGGTCTGCAGTGCTCTACCCACTGTTGCAATTAAAACCGCATTGTCCACATATAGGACGATGGGAAGTGGAGGGGCGTTGATGTGTGGAATGTCCATTGTAGCCCCCCACAGTGCGGCCTCCACCCCATTAGTATAAAGCAAGAAGAGGAAAGGGGTGTGGATGCAACCCTGTCTAACCCCCTTTTCAATTTTGAATGCTCTCGTACAGTCCCCTTCCCTACCGTACTGATCACTAGCCGATGCCTTGGAATACATCTGGTGGATGAAAACTAATATGGGTTCGTCTTTGCCCATTGCTTCCATAACACTCCATAATTTGGAATGCTAGATGCAGTTAAAAGCTTCTGAAAGTTCGATAAAGGCCAGGTATATGTGCACCATCTTAACTGCCGCCGAAGTTACGGAACGCAGAACTTTGGGCAATTTCGCGTTCTCCGCAGAACACAAAATTACCAAATCGCGCAAATTCCGCGAGTGGAACGGAATATACCGCCCAGGCCTAGTATTTAGCAATCACTAAGCCTAAGTTAAAAGACTGGTCAGTGGCCTAGTTTAAAACTGTATTGCACTGGGATTATTAATTTGTGGTCCTTTGCCTATTTAGCAATACACAGTCCATTAATTTGGCTGTTCCATCTAAAAGTGAGATAGGCCATTGATAACAAGGTAGGATTTTGTCCCCCTTTTTGTATATGGGAATTAATATGCTCTTCTTCCAGGATTTTGGAGGACCCACTTTAGCTAGGATGTCAGAGGTGTTTGTCAAGCGAGGGGCCCATATCTCTTGATGTGCCAAAAAGACGTCTATCGGCACTCTATATGGCCCTGGGGCTTTGCTATCAATTTTGGGCCACCCAAGTTTAATAACGCTAGATGTAATATAACTCAGCCATAGTACAGAGGCCACTCGATCCAAACTCAAGCAATCTTTTAGGACCAAACAGTTGAAAATGTTCCCAGGATGAAGCCAAGCAGATAACCAAAAGCGGACGTAATTGTAAAGTATCCTCCAAATACCCAAAACCAAGTTCCTCATCAGTAATAAAAACAGAAGTAGTCTGGGGAAGGTGTAAATGTCTTCTTAACATTTATTCTCTATTACTGTTAAAACAGAAGTGTCAGCATAGCACTATATTTCATTCCCATAGGCAGCTCCTGGAACACACTTGGCACTATAAATATCAAGCAAGATTTAACAGATTTGTGTCCAAGTCTATTTGCAAAATCAAAGAAAGAAGTAATGCTCCTCGTAAAGGTAATGCTTCTATCAGATAACAAAGAGGACCATGACAAAGAAGAATCAAATTGGATGCCGAGATAAGAAAGAGATGGAATATAGCTAATAATATTTTCTTGGAACCTAGAAAAGTCTTGACTTAGTAGTACAGGAGCCTAACACCATCACATGTGATTTGGGAAAATTAAGTGAGTCTATTAAAGAAATGAAACAATAAAGCAAGCAATCCAGCCCTACAGCAGTTCTAGCAGTACGGATGCCATTGGCCATATAGGGCAAAACAAGGATGGACCGATTGGCAATCCACAGGATGGCAGTACCGCTCTCATTTAATGCATCCTCTAGATTATTAGTATAGAGGGTAAAAAGAAATGGAGCCAATATGCAACCTTTTCAAACACCCCGTTTCAAGTCCAAGTGATCAGTGCTTTCCCCCTACAACCAAAAGCAAACAACAGTAGACATATTAAAATGAAGATCATTATCATATTATTTCTTCATGCTTTTTCTCCTGAAAGCTTTAAGGAAAGTTTTGCCATATATCCCAGCAAGTCTATAGAAGACGGTAGTCGCAACTCCAAAATAGACTATGGCAACGCTCTCTTCATCAACATCCGAAAGCGCTTTCTTCAATAGCTGCAAAATCTGCAGAATTCTGCAGCACAGTTACTAATGGGCATCCCAAAACATAAATCAGTTTCCCAATCACTGATTCAACTACACTGACTCCCTATAAACAAACATATTCAATTTAAGGCACTCTCTATTGCCTTCAGAGCTCAACAAGCAATCGGCCCAAACTATTTGATACAGCGTTTTCAATGCTACATTCCTTCCCGTCCTCTAAGCTCATCCACAAGCGGTAATCTTATAATCCCCAAATTCAAAAGAGCCAATAGGGGTGGGAAAGGCTTCATCGTTTGCACTTTTAGGTTGTGAAACTATCTCCCAACAGAACTTAAAATGAAGACAAATCTGTTGGACTTTAGAAAACATCTAAAAACCTGGCTCCTCCGCAAATAACTCACTTTTTCTGGATCCTCTTAGCCTGATTGTCCGCCTAGCGCTTAGATACCCCCGGGTGAAATGTCATGCTTTGTAAAGCTTCATTTTATTTCCTTTAATTAATTTCTTCAAAAGAGAAACTAAATTCAATTCAGCCACAAGGCGCACCACAATGTCCCGCAATTTGTTTCTATTAACGTTATTGAAGGCAGCACATCTGGCCTTCATAGACCTCCATGAAGGCCTGATGTAATGCCTCTTTTTTGTCTACAGTATATTTACGAATAATCAAATAAAAATTGAGATGTTGGTCGACAGTCCCAAGGCCTGCTTAAAACCCATACTGAACTTCAAATAGAAGGGAACCATCAGTAGACGAATGCACTAATCTGTTCAAAACTACTCAACCAAAGATCTTAACAACAGAACAAATCAAAGAAATTGGGAGATAACATTTAGGCCCTGATTTCGAGTCTAGCGGTCCACACACTGCCAGACTCAAGGGGTCGCAGAGGTAGCGGTCTCCCAACTGACCCATTAGGAGTAGGGTGGTCGGACTGCCACAGCCACCAGGGAACCGCCATTCCCTGGTGGTGTTGCAGCGGTGTAGAGGCATACATATGTTTGGTGGGACCACCGCTTTCCCATCAAGCATATTAGGAGTTTCCTCTCCGCTAGGGTTTTCATGGCAGTTCCTATTCCATTAAACCCTGGCGGAGAGAAAAGAAAGATGGCTCTACAGGGACCCCTAGTGCCTCTGCTCCCATTTGGATGCACACAGGGAGACACAGCACGTCCCCCCCTGTGTGCATGCACAGCATGGGCGTTTCAGTCCATGCCTTGCAGGAATTGTTTTTGGTTTTCCGTTTGCGGTGCCCATTTTTAGAGGCACCGCTGTAGGAATGCCAAAAATAGCCCGCCAAAGAGGAGGAAACTCCTAATATGGCGGGCGACCCAACCACAGCTTTGGCAGTGCAGCAGTTGGGCGAACACGGCCCGGCACCGCCAAAGTCGAAACCAGGCCTTTCGTGTCTGTTCAGCTACCCTTGGTAAAAACGGGGACTTTCACAGAATGGGGCCAAGAATTAGGCATAGAGTATTTGGCCACATTAAAATTATAATTGAAACTGACATTTTAGAGTGAGCAGCGATTTGTTTGTATCATTTGTGTTTATTATCACTTAGTACGTACGTTGTGCATAAAAGTCTTGTGAGAGACTAGCAGGAGACTGGATTGAGCAGCAGGCATTTTCTCTCCAAACGAGCATCTCGTTTATGAAAATTAAGTGAAATTGCATACTGAGAAACTTTGAGACTTTAAAGTAAAGTGAAATTCTGAATTATGTGAATTTCGGTGGGAGAAATAGACATAACATAGGATAGTGGATGAGAGAAACTGCATTTAGGAGACATTGAAGGACTGCATGAAGAAGTGGGAGCCTGCAACAGAGAGAGATGGAATGCTAGAAATAGCGAGGAGAATGCATTACATCAGAAAAAATAGCAAAGGTTGCATGAGAAACAGTACTTTGTGAACGAATCAGAATTGGGAGGGGAGGAAGCAGAGAGGAGAGCAGAATAGGAGAAAATGGGGGATTGGACTCTTGACTGATCAGAACAAACAGCTTTTGAAGTTAAAGGAAGAGGCATTGGTAAATAAGAAATTGAGTAAAAGACCAAGTTGGGGGGGGGGAGCGATGGTAAGGGGGGTGCTCATAGGCAGAAAGGAGATAAGCAGAAGTAAATGATCACTGCCGCAGAGACAAGATACAGTCAGAATAAGGCAGATGATCTGTGAGAGATAAGCCAGGATGAAATGCTGTAAAATGTGAAAGCTAATGGGTACAAAGGAAGGGAGGAAATTCATTAATTTCAAATGTATATACAATATATTTGTTTATGCATATGTATTACTTTACATTTAGATAAATATATTTTATATGATTTTTTTTTAAATATGTGTATTGTGCATAGAAGCTGGACCCCTCGCATCTGCTTTGTATTAAAAATTCTAATAAAAAAATAAATAAAATAAGATCAATCAATCAATCAATCAATCAATGGCATTTATAGAGCGCACTACATACCCGTAGGGTCTCAAGGCGCTGGGGGAGGGGGGGTGCCGCTACTGCTCGAACAGCCAGGTCTTCAGCTTCTTCCTGAAGGAGAGGTGGTCTTGGGTCAGGCGCAGGTCGGTCGGGAGGGAGTTCCAGGTTTTGGCGGCCAGGTAGGAGAAGGACCTTCCTCCTGTAGTCGCTCTTCGGATGCGGGGGATGGCGGCGAGGGCGTGGTTGGCTGATCGGAGGTGGCGTTTGGGAGCGTAGAAGTTGATTCGGCTGTTGAGGTAGCTCGGGCCTTGGTCGTGTAGGGCTTTGTGTGCGTGGGTGAGGAGGCGGAAGGTGATTCTTTTGTTGACGGGGAGCCAGTGAAGGTCTCTCAGGTGTCCGGAGATGTGGCTGGTTCGTGGGATGTCGAGGATGAGTCTGGCAGAGGCGTTCTGGATCCGCTGGAGTCTCTTCTGGAGCTTGGCGGTGGTACCGGCGTAGAGGGCGTTGCCGTAGTCCAGTCGGCTAGTGACGAGGGCCTGGGTGACGGTCTTCCTGGTCTCGGTGGGGATCCACCAGAAGATCTTCCGTAGCATGCGTAGGATGTTGAAGCACGCCGAGGAGACGTTGTTGACTTGCCTGGTCATGGAGAGGGAGGAGTCCAGGATGAAGCCCAGGTTGCGTGCATGGTCTGTTGGTTTGGGTGCGGTGCCCAGGGCGGGAGGCCACCAGGAGTCGTCCCAGGCGGAGGGTGAAGAGCCCAGGATGAGGACCTCCGTCTTGTCGGAGTTCAGTTTCAGGCGGCTGGTCGTCATCCACTCGGCTACCTCTTTCATCCCTTCGTGCAGGTCGGCTCTGGCGGCGGCTGGGTCGTTGGTCAGGGAGAGGATCAGCTGGGTGTCGTCGGCGTAGGAGATTATGCTGAGGTTGTGTTGGCGTGCGATGGCCGCGAGGGGGCTCATGTAGACGTTGAAGAGGGTGGGGCTCAGAGAGGATCCTTGAGGGACGCCGCAGATGACTTCGGATGCCTCTTACTTGTACGGTGGGAGGCGGACTCTCTGTGTTCTTCCGTCGAGGAAGGAGATGATCCATTCCAGCGCCTTGTCCTGGATTCCGACGTTGCTGAGGCGCTGTACTAGGGTGCGGTGGCAGACAGTGTCGAATGCCGCGGAGAGGTCTAGGAGGATGAGGGCCACTGTTTCTCCGTTGTCCATCAGGGCTCGGATGTCATCGGTGGCGGCGATGAGGGCGGTCTCGGTGCTGTGATTGGCTCGGAAGCCAGACTGTGAGGGGTCGAGGGATCCATTCGTCTCGAGGAAGGCGGCCATCTGCTTGTTGACGGTCTTCTCGATGACTTTGGCTGGAAACGGGAGGAGCGAGATGGGGCGGTAATTCTTGAGTTCGGTGGGGTCCGCTGTGGGTTTCTTGAGTAGAGCGCTGAGTTCGGCGTGCTTCCAGCTCTCAGGGAAGGTGGCGGTGTCGAAGGATGTGTTGATGATGTCTCGCAGGTGGGGTGCGATGACAGCGTCGGCCTTGTTGAAGACGTGGTGAGGGCAGGGGTCAGTCGGTGATCCGGAGTGGATGGAGTTCATCGTTTGGATGGTGTCTTCGGTGCTGATCGGGGTCCAGGCGTGGAGGGTGGCGGTGGGGGGTGGTTGTTCGGTCCTGGTGTGCGTTGGTTGGTTGCTGAAGCTGTTGTGTATGTCCGCGATCTTGTTGTGGAAGTATGAAGCGAGGGAGTTGCAGAGGTCTTGCGATGGGGTGATGTCGTTGTTTCCTGCGCTGGGGTTGGATAGCTCTTTCACGATGTTGAAGAGTTCCTTGCAGTTGTGTGCGTTGTTGTCCAGTCGGTCCTTGAATGCAGTTTTCTTGGCGGCGCGGATCAGCTGGTGGTGCTTCCGGGTGGCCAGCTTGAAGGTGGTCCTGTTGTTCGGTGTAGGTTCCCTTCTCCAGACTTTCTCGAGGGCTCGGCAGTTCTTCTTGGAGCTCTTGAGTTCGTCGGTGAACCATGGGGCTTTCTTGCTGCCGGGTCTGCTGGGCGGGGTCCTTAGCGGGGCGAGCTCATCCGCGCAGATGCTGATCCACTTCGTGAGGTTGTCGGCAGCCTGGCTGGGGTTCGTTGAGCTGGCAGGAGGGTGCTGGCTCAGGGAGGTGGCGAGCTGGTCTGCTGTGATCTTGTTCCAGCTTCTGCGGGCGGTCTGTTGCTGGTGGTGGTGGGTCGTCGTTCTCTTGAAGGTGAAGTGGACGCAGCTGTGGTCCGTCCATTGAAGCTCTGTGGCGTGGCTGAAGTCGATGTCTGGGCTGGAGGAGAAGACTGCGTCGAGTGTGTGTCCGGCGAGGTGGGTGGGGGTGGACACCAGCTGCTTGAGTCCAAGATTGGCGAGGTTGTCGAGCAGGGAGCTGGTGTTGCGGTCGTTGTTGTTCTCCAGGTGGAAGTTGAGGTCCCCCAGGAGGATGTAGTCAGTGGAGGGGAGGGCGTGTGGGCTGACGAAGTCGGCGATGTCCTCGCTGAATTGTGTGCGTGGTCCCGGGGGTTGGTAGATCAGGGTGCCTCTGAGGGTGGTGTTCAGGTCGGTGTGGATCTGGAAATGCAGGTGTTCGGCGGTGGTCAGGGTGTTGTCGGTGCTGGTCGTGATGTGGATGGTGTTCCTGTGGATGATGGCGATGCCTCCTCCCATCTGGTTGGCGTTGCGGTCCCTCCGGACGATCTTGTAGCCTTCTGGGATAGTGATGGCGATGTCGGGCGCTAAGGAGGCGTTCATCCAGGTCTCCGTGAGGAAGGCGACGTCAGGGGCAGTGGTGTCGAGGAGGTTCCAGAGTTCGATGGCGTGTCTGTGGACGGAGCGGGTGTTGAGCAGGATGCACTTGAGGTGGGTGCTGCTGGTGTTCGACTTGGCGGGTGCAGGTGTGCGGCAGGTCCGGGTGCAGGAGAATTTGCAGGCGTGGCAGCTGAAAGGTCCGTGGGAGCGTCGTGGTGAGGCTTGGTGGCAATCTGGGAGTCGGCCGGTGTTGAGTGCGATGAGGGTGGCGGCGGTGTACGTCAGGCGGGTCGGTCGGGGTCCTCGTGGGCCAGGGGTCCTGGCGCTGGTCGCGATCCGGTCGCGGACGGGCGCAGACGGGCTTACTTTTGGCGCGCCTTCGGCGCACAATCGGCTGATGATGGAGTCATAGCCAGACAGTATAGGAAGACTGGGCCAGTGATGGTAGCAGAGGAGGCAGTAAACGCAACTAAAATCTATCAGACTCTCACAAACTGATGAATGCAACTTTGGCCATACCTTTAAATTACTCATGTCAATGCCTCATTGTTGAATTAAATTGGGATAAAAAGTGGAGACAGAAGGAGAGATACAAAAAGCAACATAGCAAGAGAGACAGCCCGTAGTAGTGAATGAAAAAAAAAGAATGTAATAGAGAGAACAATGAAGGTTTAATTGAGTTATGTGTTTTCTAGTACGTCGCTTACAAAAACAACCCGGATGTCAGAATGCTAATCCACCAAATCCCGGCAAACAAGAAAAGGAAATCAGAATAAAATCCAATCAATCAATAAAAAAAAACTCAGAAATCCATCACTGATACCCATAAAAATTACAAAAGTCAAAAATACAACACCAAACACATAAACTTTACAATAAAATGGGTTAAAAAGTGTACATGTTGACTCCATATCCCATTCTCCCCATCCCTGGTAATTAATCACATGTTGCTCCAAGCCTTACTGCCGCCTTTAAAAAGCTAAGAACATGCCATACAGTGCTCCCTGAAAGCATTGATGAAAAGGTAAAAGTGAGTCGCACTTGTTTAACATTGGCTTGTTTTAAAATAGGGATTAAAAAGGAACTTCAAGGCATCTCGTAATTGCTAAAAAAACATTTAAAAATGGAGCATGTCCCGTGGAGACGTACCCTTGCAGCCATAGGGCAGCAAGATCTCGCTTTTCCTGCTCCCTCTAGGGTGGGCAAGGAGAAGATGGAATAAATCAAGACGAAATCGGGTCAATAAAAAGCGGTCATTCGCACTAGAGAGTCCTAAAAGGTAAGGTTCCGTGATAACGACTGTTTTCAGAAGATTGTATCTTTGCACACTAGGCTTCCTTAACTCACATTCTACTCTTTCCATCACCCTCAATCTAAATAAATATTCCTTTGCCCAGGGCAAGTCTTTCCTACTCAATATATTCGGGCTGTAGAAGAGGTCGGGCTTACCTAATTTCCTAAATCCATCCCGTATATAATTGAACCAGGGTATGTGGTGAGCACCCTCTAGAACCAGAAAATTACTTAATATCGCCTTGTTAAGGGTACTCCCTTCACTTAACCAGACTTTTAGCCAGTTAAACAAAGGGCAAAAAGAAAGCAAGTCTGTCACATAGGGCACACCCAATTCATTATGTACAATATAAGTAGCAGTGCCCTATGGGACATATAGCAGTCATCTCAGAAACGTATTTTCCACTGTCTGAAGCTCCTCGTGCGGAGTGTATCCCCACATTTCAATAGCATACATAACCTGAGATACACACCTGGATCTATAAATGTGTAGTAGTGCACCTATACGTTTTTTTACCCAGACTGGAAGCAAAATTAAAAATAGCTGCATTGGCATGAAGGAGAGCCCCCTGTTTACTCTTTCTTAGACAGCCCTAGTTGAGCTTAGCATCAAGTATAACTCCTAAATAGGAGAAAACATTTGTCCTGGGGACAGGGACAGTCAATATCTTAAAATTGAAGGATTTGGTTTGCCCGTGACCTACCTGCATCACATTTGACTTGGAATTATTAACTAGCAGGTCCCGGTCATCCATAAAGTACACAAAGGAGTTAAGTAATGTTTGCAATCCGTCGCAGTCTGAGCCTTAAGAACGCAACGTCTGCATATAATAATAGAGGCAGGCCACGATGGCCCACCCGGGGAACATCTGCGTGTGTGGCTATATAAACCTTCTCTAAATTGTTAAAATATAAGTTGAATAAAAAGGCCGCCAATATACATCCCCGTCATAGACCTGTCTGTATCGGGAATTGACTAGATACTTTGCCATCATTATTATAGGGAACCACCGCTTTAGTATCCCCGTGGAGCTCCTGTAAAAAGAGGATGATGTTAATATCTACTCCTACTATTTTTCCCAAAGCTTACTTTTATTCACACGGTCGAATGCTGATGGCAAATCCATGAAGGCCAGGTAAATCATGCCCGGATGAGCGACAGTGTATTTTTTTATAATCATATACAGGTTAAGGTATTGGTCCACTGTTGAACTCCCAGGGTGAAAGCCATATTGGACATCTGTCAGTATATTGCTATTGTCCGCCCAAGTAGTTAACCTCTCCAATAAAATTTGTCACACCACCTTTTTATGTTGAGTCCAGCAGAGATATGGACCTATAACAAGAGGTGCTGACCCTATTACCTATCTTAAAGATTGGGATGATGGTAGAAATCGCCCAAGACGTAGGAGGAGTATCTCTGATGTAAGCGTTAATCATTGAGGTAAGAATAGGCACCCACAGTTGAGGATTAGATCAAAAAAAGGTTAGGGGGTGTGCATCAGGACCAAAGGCCAGATGTACAACCATTTGCCTTTGCAACATGCAAATTGTGAAAAATTGCGAGTCCAAAAGCAAATGTACAACAGTGTCAGAGACCCTGTTAGCGATTTCCAATGGGGTCTCAAAATGCGAGGCTCATGAATATTAATGAGCCACTCGCAATTTGCGATCCCATTGGGAATGGCGGACCCTCCTAGGGTGCTATTTGAAAAAAGGGTACCCCTTCGAAACAAATGTACTTGCTATTTCATAGGGATATAGAATTTTATGTAAAAAGACCGCTAGCAAGCTTCTATTTGACAAAACCTCCAGGTGCAAATACGTAGTAGCCACAATTTATCATAGGCTGAAACATATGAATCGCCACATTACTATTTAGAAAAATATATTTTTAATTTATTTTTTATCTTTTATCTGTATAACGCTTTGTTTGATTAATCATATAAGAAACTTCATTACAAACACAATCAGCAATGATTAAATATTTAAATATATATGTAACAGCAACAATGCATAGACAACAAGCATTCAAAATGCAATAGGTCTCGCAATAGGAAAGTTAGAGCTATTGGTGTTATAAATATATATATTTTTTTATTTATGTGTTGTTTTTTTAAATAGCTAAATTAATATATTTTTTTTTTTACTAAGCCAATAGTTTTTACTTTTGTAAATGTGACACCTTTAGCATTTGTAATGCAACATGTTTTGTATTTACGTGACTTATATGTATTGATATAAATAAAAGACAGTGGTTTTTAATTTTTTTTAATAATCAATACGTAAATAAAATGCATTTTATTTTATATTGCTAATAGCTTAAACTTTATTGACTATATTTAGTGAAGATTATGTTTTGTGTATTTTATTGTGACGAAAATTGAAGAACAGAAGTGAAATTTTAAGATTTAGTTTGACATTTGGAATAAATTTTGAAACATTGTGAAAACATATTTGAACTAATGATGCTATGTTGGCGCTGAGTGATGCTGTGGTGCTGAAATTGTTTAATGACTCGCTGTGTATTTATATATTTTTATATTTTCTTTGCATTTATAATTTTTTAGATAAAAATTCTTTCTTCATATTTATGTAATAATTGAATACATTTGAAACTATACTGTTTACAACTCTGCGTTATTATTATTAAACTAGAGGAGCTATGTAAAGTTCGTCATGGAAATTACAAGCATTGGCAAAGCCAATAGAGCTGTCCTTAGGCTCTGCCAATGGGTGTTAGCAATACTGTACAGCAGCCACGAAACTGTGCAGCATGGCTAAAGCAAAACTAATAACAAGGCTGGGAGGGGGGCTGGGCACGAACTGAAGTGCTCTGGGTGATGTTTGTGCAAGCCGGGCAGAAAGGACGGCCGTGGGAGGTGGGAGGAGAAGTAATAGAGTGGTGCAGGCGGGGGGGGGGGAAGAGTGGAAGGGGAGGAGGGAGCGAGGAAGATCGAATGGAAAGGGAGAGACTATGAACGGAGTCAGGGAAGAGACAGAGGGAAGGGGAGGAGGGAGAGGGCATAGATTATAGGGGGAGGGTGGGATATAGAACCAGGGAAGGGATGGAAAGAGGTGAGAGAAAAGGAGGGAAGGCAGGGGAAAGGAGGGTGACTGGGAACGAGTGAGAAAACAAGACGGAGGGCATTGCTGTGGGGAGGGGGGAGGAGAAATGCGACACGGCGGGCAGGGGAGGGGGCGGAGTGGGGAGAGCGGCGATGAGGGTGTGAAGCAGCAGGGGCCTTTGAAGTGAAGCTAAGCTTCACTTCAAAGGTGTGGGAGGAGTGCGGCTGAGGGAACAGATGGCGATTTGATGATGTGCACGCGCATTTTAGGTCAATGCGCTTGCGCATTGACCTAAAAGCGCACGGGCACAGCACCAAATCGCCCAGTTGGGTAAAGTCTGTTTAAGTCGCTATAGTCTCGCTCTGCTCAATGCGCATGCGCATTGAGAGGCGAGACCTAAAAATATAGGGACAGTCTTCTTAATATTGTCAAAAAAAAAATTTCCAGTGCACATATACAATACTTCTCAATAGATTGAATTAAGCACGCAGAAGATGTTCACTTGATTAGGGTAAGCAGTAGATGAGAACTACGCGCGTTTCAGCACTACTGCCTTCATCAGGGGACCGCCTATTGCAAAAAATTCATTTCTGACTAATCTGGGAATCCTACTGGTAACAGTTTTTGTCACTATTAAGGAGGAGCTGAACTTCATTAAATATAAGATCTGTTTCCAAATCGTGGAGATCCTTACTAAAGACAACATAGGTACCCTGGAAATTTCTATGACTTGCTTGGGTTCTGAGATGGAAATTTGTTCCTCTCACCCTTTAAGGAGCTCTGTCAACCCAGTGCTTTACCAACCCCCTTGCCTTGAGTCATTAACATTATCACACCTTCTCCTGTTTCTTACATCTGAGCTCAGCTACAGTCTGGTACATCAATGCCTGATACGATTGTGTACATGACGTGCTAGGACTACTTTGGGCGATCAGTACACCATGTTAGTTAGTATTCATCATTGGAAGGCCAGATCATTAATGTGTAATACCTTGCTTGTTTGCAAAATTCGTTTTGTTAGGAACTACTGAAGAAAGTAAAAAAACAAATTGTGCTGGTCATTTTCTGTACCTAACGATCGAAATATATACTCAGAGGCTTCATGATTTTGGAATTAAGATCTAATATGCTCTACTATTTATCATACATTTATTCCCGACCATCGAATAAACACTCGTGTCCAGACTGTTATAAGGTGACACTCATTTTAAATTTAAAAAAAAAAACTTTTCAGCTCTGTGAAGTGTTGGCAAAACTCTTATAAGTGAATGGGGGCAACTTCTGCACCCCTCCACAGGATCTAAAATCAGTTTTTGCTGGTAATCAGAACCTCTAAAGCAAGGGGTGGACTCCTGATGCTTATTTATTTATGCATTTTTATATAGCGCGGACTTTACCCAAAGGTGTCAGAGCGCTTCACAAAAGGAACAGAAATGAGACATAATGAGAAACATTACAAAAGAACAGATTACAAAAGCATACATTACGTTACATAAGGTAATAGTGACATTTGTGAGCAAACAAAATACATGAGGTAGTCAAAATTGTGAGCAACCAAACATACATGAGGTAGTAAAGGTAATAGTGACAATTGTGAGCAAACAAAATACATGAGGTAGTAAAAATTGTGAGCAGCCAAAAATACATGAGGTAGTAAAAAGTGCACAGGAGGAAAAAGTGACAAGTGTGCAGTTATAAGAGAAAACAAAGTATCATTTGAGGTATAATACTGCAAAAGGTGCTAGACACTCAGGCACAAGAACAAGCGTTATGTAGGCAAAGGAGGCACTTGTGCCAGTATCAAAGATAAAAACATGTGAGAGGTAGCAAACCGTGTGTTACAAGGGCAAAGTGGTGTGTGCATGTTATACAAGGGCACCGAACACAAGTACATGGAAAATACTGCAAAGAGGCAGACACTCCAACCCCAGGAATACCCTGGGAAGGCACTTCCCTGGTCGTGGAAATTGTCAGTATTGGGAAGTCTTCCTCCAAATAACAAGAGGACGTGAATTACTTTTGGAGGTGTCTCTGGAGGAGGAGAACTTTGAGGTCCCTTTTGAAGGCCTGAGAGGAGGCGGTGGTCCGGAGAAGAGGCGGAAGGGAGTTCCAGATTCTCACTGCGTTGCCTGAAAAGGATTGGGCCATTGTTCTCTCCTTCTTGAAAGTGGGAGGTTCATGTAGAAGATTCTCCGCATTGCGTGAGGGTCTAGAGCCTCCCGAGAGTTTCAGTTTGTTCGCCAGGTAGCGAGGAGAGAAGGAGTGCAAGGCTTTGTGGGTGATACAAGCGGTCTTATAGATAGCTCTAGCCTCGAAGGTAAGCCAGCGGAGGCTGGATAACATCGGTGTGATGTGATCGCTTCTTTTGGCCCCATAAATGAAGCGAGCTGCTGAATGGAAAACAGACTTAAGTGGGGACAGGTGAGATTTGGGGAGGCCAGTAAGAAGAGAATTGCAGTAGTCTAGTCTGGAGAGGACCAGCTATTGCACCAGGGTTATAAGGTCCTGCTCCGGGAAGAAGCGTCGGATTCCCCAAAGAAGGCGCAGTTGGTAACGAGCAGATTTTGCAATAGAATTAATGTGGGGAGTTAGATTGAGTTTTTTGTCTAGAATGACTCCAAGGGATTTTGCGCTGTCGACAATGATGGGTTTATTGTTTAGTAGATTCATCTGATCCATCCATGATTGAACCGGGGGGGGGGAGAGTGAGGAGGAGAAGAGGAGGAATTCAGTTTTGGAGGGATTCAGAATCAGTTGATGAGTTGACATCCAGTTTTGGATGGAGTCCAGAGTAGAGCTTAGGAAGGAGAGATCATGAGTGGAGGCAACCTTGAGGTAGAGTTGAGTGTCGTCTGCATAGAGATGATAGTGAATCCCGGATTTGCTTAGGAGGTTTCCCAGTGGTTCTAAGTAGAGATTGAACAATGTGGGTGCAAGTATAGAGCCTTGAGGAACACCCTGACCTACCGCCACAGGAGAAGAAAGACTGTTCGCTATCTTGATCATTTGGGATCTGTCAGAGAGGAAGGATGCAAACCATTTAAGCACAGTGCCCTCCATGCCCATTCTCTGTTGAAGGATATTGAGGAGGGTGTTGTGATTGACAGTGTCAAAGGCTGCAGAAAGGTCAAGGAGAATTAGAAGACAGGACCCCCCCGAATCGAGTATCCTCAGCGCGTCATCAACCACTTGCAGTAGGGCTGTTTCAGTGCTGCAGTTTTGCATGAAGCCAGACTGACAATTGTCAAGAAGATCATTGTCCTTGATATGACGAGAGAGTTGTTTTGCTACACATCTTTCTGTGATCTTCGCAAGGAAGGGAAGGTTAGTGATGGGGCGGAAGTTGTTGAGGTCCTTCGCATCAGCAGTGGGTTTTTTAAGCAGAGGGGTGACCTGCCCAGTTTTGAAGGAGACAGGAAGGGAGCCTTGCCAGAGGTAGAGGTTGATCAGAGTGGTCCAATAGGAAAGGGAATGGGTATAGAAGTCAAAGGCAATGGCACTGGGGATAGGGTCAAGAGACCACTTAGCAGTGGTCCTGTTCCCTACTCCCAACCACACACCAGATAAAGTACATGGAGACCAACCCAAGTAACCCCCCTCCCACACTCTCAAACTATTACCTCCTGAATCAGCTGTGTTGTTCACTATCCTCGATCACCCCACTACCAATACCAGAGTGAGCATGGGGAGGCTACACGGGAAAACACGACACACGATGAGGCAGGCAGGTTACGTTTCACCAGGGCATGGTAGGGCAAAGTAAGGAAGCTTCACTTCGCCCCACTGTGTAAGCAATATGTTAAACTTCATCTGCCCCGTCCAGTGCAGAAAAGTACAAGACCTGAGAAAAAAACTAACTGTCCCCTGAGAAAAAACTAACTGTCCCCTGTGCAGAAAAAAATGTGGTTTAGAGAAAACAAAAGTGTGAGAATTTACTGTGACCGTAGATGGAAATATGAACAGCCAGTAAATAAATCCAGCTCTTATAATGATTCTCTTGAATGGCACCATACAATACAGAATTGTGTTGTAAGATTTAACCTGGTTACACCTTAGGCTAGACTTTTTGTGCTTTGGACTAAACTCCACTTTTCCAGATGATAAGCCTTTTTGTGATGATTAATAATCTCAAAGACTGTGAACGTCATCTAATCCAGCCACTCCTAATATCTAAAAGATGAAAATAAATATTCTACGTCCTCAAAGAGGCTAAAAGGGACGTAAAGTACATCTGTGAATGGAAAGATGGGACCGCCCACACCCTGCAGAATTCCAATAGAAGCCCATGTTCATACCAGAACATGGTGCCATATTATCAAGAAAGGGCGATACATTATCGCCGCTTTTATCGGCAGGAAACTGCCGCTAAAGCGGCGATAATAGGCTTGATAATATGCCCTTGTGAATTCCCATAGAAGCCCAGGTTAACACCAGAACCTGGGCTTCTATTGGAGTTCACAAGGGCATATTATCAAGCCCATTATCGCCACTTTAGTGGCAGTTTCCTGCCGATAAAAGCACCGATAATGTATCGCCCTTTCTTGATAATATGGCCCGTGGTCTTCTATTGGAATTCTCAAGGACATATTATCAAGCCCATTATCGCCGCTTTAGCTGCAGTTTTCTGCCGCTAAGGCGGCGATAATTTTTAATGCCGTTCTTGATAATATATTTACAACAAGGGGTGGTGATGGACAGAGTCTCTGAAGTAAGCAGAATACTCTCACCCAGTCAAGAGATCAGGGCTAGATCCAACACCGTTTTTTAGCTCATTGCACCATCCCAGTTTCAGAACCCGGTTGTATGCAAATTAGTCTGTCCCTGGCCCAGTGCATCATGGGAACAGGGCAGACCAGACTACAAAAGCCAATTCTTACACTGGGAAGGAAACAAGCTTCCGGGGACCGGTTTCTGGCATTTCAGCCGTCTTCGGCCCGGCTTGCTTGAATCCTGATGGTGCAATGAGCAAGGGACTCACATCTGAGTATACCCTTCCACGCGTAGGGTGGACAAAAATATTTACAACAAGGGGTGGTGATGGACAGAGTCTCTGAATTAAGCAGAATACTCTCACCCAGTCAAGAGATCAGGGCTAGATCCAACACCGTTTTTTAGCTCATTGCACCATCCCAGTTTCAGAAAACGGCTGTATGCAAATTAGTCTGTCCCTGGCCCAGTGCATCATGGGAACAGGGCAGACCAGACTACAAAAGCCAATTCTTACACTGGGAGGGAAACAAGCTTCCGGGGACCGGTTTCTGGCATTTCAGCCGTCTTCGGCCCGGCTTGCTTGAATCCTGATGGTGCAATGAGCAAGGGACTCACATCTGAGTATACCCTTCCACGCGTAGGGTGGACAAAAATATTTACAACAAGGGGTGGTGATGGACAGAGTCTCTGAATTAAGCAGAACACTCTCACCCAGTCAAGAGATCAGGGCTAGATCCAACACCGTTTTTTAGCTCATTGCACCATCCCAGTTTCAGAACCCGGCTGTATGCAAATTAGTCTGTCCCTGGCCCAGTGCATCATGGGAACAGGGCAGACCAGACTACAAAAGCCAATTCTTACACTGGGAAGGAAACAAGCTTCCGGGGACCGGTTTCTAGCATTTCAGCCGTCTTCGGCCCGGCTTGCTTGAATCCTGATGGTGCAATGAGCAAGGGACTCACATCTGAGTATACCCTTCCACGCGTAGGGTGGACAAAAATATTTACAACAAGGGGTGGTGATGGACAGAGTCTCTGAATTAAGCAGAATACTCTCACCCAGTCAAGAGATCAGGGCTAGATCCAACACCGTTTTTTAGCTCATTGCACCATCCCAGTTTCAGAACCCGGCTGTATGCAAATTAGTCTGTCCCTGGCCCAGTGCATCATGGGAACAGGGCAGACCAGACTACAAAAGCCAATTCTTACACTGGGAAGGAAACAAGCTTCCGGGGACCGGTTTCTGGCATTTCAGCCGTCTTCGGCCCGGCTTGCTTGTTGTAAATAATTTTGTCCACCCTAAGCGTGGAAGGGTATACTCAGACATGAGTCCCTTGCTCATTGCACCATCAGGATTCAAGCAAGCCGGGCCGAAGACGGCTGTAATGCCAGAAACCGGTCCCCGGAAGCTTGTTTCCTTCCCAGTGTAAGAATTGGCTTTTGTAGTTTGGTTTGCCCTGTTCCCATCATGCACTGGGACAGGAACAGACTAATTTGCATACAGCCAGGTTCTGAAACTGGGATGGTGCAATGAGCTAAAAAACGGTGTTGGATCTAGCCCTGATCTCATGACTGGGTGAGAGTATTCTGCTTAATTCAGAGACTCTGTTCCTCACCACCCCTTGTTGTAAATAATTTTGTCCACCCTAAGCGTGGAAGGGTATACTCAGACATGAGTCCCTTGCTCATTGCACCATCAGGATTCAAGCAAGCCGGGCCGAAGACGGCTGTAATGCCAGAAACCGGTCCCCGGAAACTTGTTTCCTTCCCAGTGTAAGAATTGGCTTTTGTAGTTTGGTTTGCCCTGTTCCCATCATGCACTGGGACAGGAACAGACTAATTTGCATACAGCCAGGTTCTGAAACTGGGATGGTGCTATGAGCTAAAAAACGGTGTTGGATCTAGCCCTGATCTCTTGACTGGGTGAGAGTATTCTGCTTAATTCAGAGACTCTGTCCCTCACCACCCCTTGTTGTAAATAATTTTGTCCACCCTAAGCGTGGAAGGGTATACTCAGACATGAGTCCCTTGCTCATTGCACCATCAGGATTCAAGCAAGCCGGGCCGAAGACGGCTGTAATGCCAGAAACCGGTCCCCGGAAGCTTGTTTCCTTCCCAGTGTAAGAATTGGCTTTTGTAGTTTGGTTTGCCCTGTTCCCATCATGCACTGGGACAGGAACAGACTAATTTGCATACAGCCAGGTTCTGAAACTGGGATGGTGCAATGAGCTAAAAAAAACGGTGTTGGGTCTAGCCCTGATCTCTTGACTGGGTAAGAGTATTCTGCTTAATTCAGAGACTCTGTCCCTCACCACCCCTTGTTGTAAATAATTTTGTCCACCCTAAGCGTGGAAGGGTATACTCAGACATGAGTCCCTTGCTCATTGCACCATCAGGATTCAAGCAAGCCGGGCCGAAGACGGCTGTAATGCCAGAAACCGGTCCCCGGAAGCTTGTTTCCTTCCCAGTGTAAGAATTGGCTTTTGTAGTTTGGTTTGCCCTGTTCCCATCATGCACTGGGACAGGAACAGACTAATTTGCATACAGCCAGGTTCTGAAACTGGGATGGTGCAATGAGCTAAAAAACGGTGTTGGATCTAGCCCTGATCTCTTGACTGGGTGAGAGTATTCTGCTTAATTCAGAGACTCTGTCCCTCACCACCCCTTGTTGTAAATGTTCTTGATAATATGCCACTGAATTTCAACAAAACTCACGCAGCTTAGCTACACGCTAAACAGCATAAAAAACAAGTAAAGTGATTACGAATTCCACTGGAATTATACCAGTTTCAGAATAAATATGTCTAGATGATTAAACGATTTCAAAATAGCACTGTAGCAGACGAAGTGGAAGTACCAGTCCCAGACATTGTGGTAGTATCAAATGCGTACCCTTCTACTAAGTTAGAGTTAAACTGCCCTGGGATAAAGTGCCAAGATGGAATGCCTCACAAAGCCAATACCATTAAAGCATGGGTCCAGAAACATGCCCAGAATAATCCTTTCCCTGGATTCAGTTCATAAGTAAGTGTTACTCAGGTGTAGCGCCAGCATAAACTGTCCTGGACACAGAAGAAGTGGGAAAATGGGAATCGCACTTCATGGCAGAACATTCGCATAAGGCCTGTGTGCATGAATCACCAGGGACTCCCCCTGATATTTTCCCTGACTCAGAACAGTTGAATGAGTAGCAGTGTTTCTGTGGCCTACAAGCATCTTAAACGTCCTCCCTGTGGAAAGGAAAAAAGGGCTCCCAGCAAATATCCAGATCACAGAAACCTCTGTCACCCTTCTAGGCAGCGGAGGCACCCAGGAAAGGGGCAATTCTTCTTCGAAGCACTTCAATGCATCCTGCTCGAACACGTCACAAGAATGATGAAATGTGGAGCAGGGATCTGTAGGAAAAAAGTTCACGCTGTGGACGGAGTGCTATAAAATCAAAAAGAGAGAGCGAGGTGGATGCTGTTGGGAAACCAATGTATACACATGACATATACCTACCAATGCCTATTCTCCTGGGCTCACATATCAGAATGAGACATGGCTGAGCCTCCTCCGACTCTGTCATTGACCTCTTTGAGCTCACGAGATCAATAACACTGCAGAGGGAGCATGTGACCGGCGGCCATGTTGCGCATGTTATCTCTGGCGCTGGGAAACCCCGAGGGTAGAGACGTGCTGTATAAGAACTCAATAAGAATAATAATTCTAGGGCAGATTTACAATAACTGGCGCATCCCTGCATATCAGCAGGGATGCTCCAGTTATTGTGCGTCACGGCTCCGCCACCATGGATGTGCCGCATTTATAATGCGGCGCACCATGGGGCAAAAATGGACAGATTCATGACGCATCTGCTGCTGTAAGGCGGCGCATTGCTGGAGTTGCGTCGCACGTGCGACGCAGCTCCTGCAAGGCTCTGGGGTGCCCTATCCTTAAACTGCTGCGTCAATCCTTACGCCTGCTTCAAGCAGGCGCAGGGTTTTGATGCAGCATGGCCTTAAAAGTGGCTGAGTGAAATCTTGTAGATTTCACGCCGCCACTTTTAGGAGGCGTTCCTGCGCTGGAACGCACCACCCCCCCGTGCCGGAACGTCTACATGTGGCGCAGGGCTTTACAACATGACGCATCTCCCAGATGTGTCACGTTGTAAGTACCCCGCACCATGGTGCTGGCTTTGTGCCGCCGCTGCGTTACAAAAGTGATGTAATGGCGGCGTAAAAGAGGCGCACAGGGCTTGTAAATCTTCCCCGCTACCTCTATAAAAGACCACGCCCAAGGTGACACAGTGCTCGTAATCCAGATTCCTGAACTGGAGCAGGAGCTCTGTGTCAGATCCACAGATCTTTGCACAGGTTGCACGTCCCATGCTCAGCCACTGACTACAGGTGTTCAACAGTGACATACCTGTTTCACGTGCAGACGCAGTCATCCCAGATGGGATTCAACCCGATAAGGACCTGTGAAAGGACAAATGTAAGACAGTTAGAAATTACCTTCTTAAGAAAAGGAGAGGAGCAAGTACCTATTTGCATGTAAAGTAAGCCCTATATTTTTTAGGAAAGTGACACAACTCAGCACAGCAAGTCACCTTGCATCTCTGTGATTGGTTACAAGGAACGAGGAGGAAAGCACAGCATTTAAACAAATACTGTGCATTCCTGCCTTTGTCCATGCATTGGTGCCGTTTTAGGTGCTTTGCTCCATCGTAGCACCCTTGCACCATGGTGTAAGGTTGCCTGTTTTGCATGCAGGATTGTTTTTGTGCAGGAAGGGATATCATCCTGCACAAAAACAATCCTAAGAACCACATTCCCCTTTCTATGTGTGCTCCAGATTGCAGTACACATAGAAAGTAATAAGGGAAAAAAAGATATTTCTCCTCATTACGCCTCTCCTGGGAAGGTGCATATTTTTTGTGCAGGTCTATCAACAAGGCAACAAGCAGAAAGAAACAGAATCCACCATTACCAGACTCACTGAAAAGAGGCGACAACAGGAGACCGCCAAAGATCCCGCCGAGAGCCACCGAGAACACCACAGGGAGTGTGGAGGAAACCGAAAGTCAAAGGTGAGAGACCGGATGGCAGAAAGTTGCGGGCACTAAACCACTAGAATGCCAATAAGCTTCCTGCCTGTATCTGCCGGCTTCATGCCGTATGTGCTCCTCCCTTGCCACACTCCATAGTCTGAATGCGGCAGGCATGCCAGTACACCTCCCCAAGAGTGCTTCCAACCAGTTTGGTTTGTCAGGAAACTGTCTGGTGAACAACCGAGGGGTATGGATATGACCAGCTGGTTCCCATCTTCAGGACAGTACCCTTTCCAATTAACCAGGTAATGTAGCTTACACTGAATCGTTTTGGGATCTAGAATTGCCTCATCATCCACAACCACTGGTAGAGGTTTCCCTGGAATCCGCATATCAGGCACAACAAGTTTCAACAAAGAGACATGAAATTCATTATGGATTCGTAACGTAGAGGGGTGCTCTAATTTCAAAGCTACAGGGTTGACTTTCTTGATGATTTTATGAGGACCAATGTACTGAGGCTTAAACTTGCATGATCCTTTTAAGGCAATGTTCTGAGTGGATAACCATACTATACTATACTACCATACTTCAACAGCAGTGACGCATAGGCTTCAGGTCACATAGAACTGTGCTGCTCGCCTACTGTACAACATTCCTTGTTGGCAATCAGCAAAGAAGGCTCTCAAAGAGCTTCACTGGCTTCCAGTTGCTGCAAGAATACAGTTCAAGGCCATGTGCATTATGCACAAAGCCTTTCACCGTACTGGCCCAGCTATTCTGCACTCTATAGCCACTCCTTATTTACCGTCCAGAGCTTTACGCTCCAGCTCTTTGCAACTTGTAACCACCACAAAAATAAACAAAGCTCGCTGGGGTGGCCGATCGTTTTCTTATACTGCGGCCAGGTTGTGGAACTCCCTCCCCTTGTCCCTTCGAGAAACTAACAACCTTCTGACCTTCAGAAAGGCCTTAAAAACTTACTTGTTTGCAAAGTGATGCTAAGTTTCCATGAGTTAGCCAATTGTTTTCAGTCAAAGCGCTGCGAGGCCTCCGGGTAGTTATGCGCTATATAAGTGTAATTACCAATACCAATACCAATACCAATATCAAATGTAATCAGGACTAGGTTGTCGATGTAAGTCATCATGTCTTTGTACAACTCATTAGCTTTGTCTAAATTCTCCTGTACTGTTTGTTGGATGTCGTGTATTTGATCTACCAATTTCTGTGCTGCAGGAATAATAGATGTAAGAGAGGTAGGAAGAAGTAAAATGCAAGGCAGAAAAACATATTTATAATTGAATGGAGACAGTTTACTGGAATTGTGCATGCCATTATTAAAAGCAAACTCTGCTGCCCATAAATACTCATCCCAATTGATAGCAGTGTGCAATAACAGGTAACGTAGGTATTGTTCAAGACACTGATTCACCCTCTTAGTATGACCATCTGTTTGGAGATGATGATTAGCAGACAATCCAATGGCGACCTGTAATATGTCACCTAACCCTTTCCAAAAATTTGAGATAAATTGAGAACTCCTATCTGAAATGATGACAAAAGGAAGGCCATGAAGACGTACAATGTTCTGTAGGAAAGTAGTGGGCAGCAATTCCTTGGAAGTAGGTAATCCTTTTATAGGATCAAAATGGGACATTTTGGTCATTAGATGTACCACAACTAAAATAATGGTATAAATGTAATGTATGTATACTTGTAAAGCGCACTGTTACCTCGTTACGTGGTGTCCTGGTGCTGTATACCGCTGGGGAACCCGTCCTGGCTTTCCCTGTGAGAGGGCACCCCAAGGTGAAGCCTCGTTGTGGAGATTAAGCAAGCTATTGCCCAGAGTTGCAGAGTGGGACCCATGGTTAGCGTAGGCACCTAAGCGAGAATTATCGAGTCCGCGGACATTGACCCAAGACCCTGCCGCGTCGGGAATTGAACCCTGGTCCCGGGCCGACTTCTGCTTCAGGGTCTGCCGCTTCTAACCGGTGAGCCACACTTCTCCACATAACCTTGCTCGGTTCTTGGTAAGTTCACTATAACATCCCTTGAAACAGTATGCCAAGGGAAGGAGGTGTGGTTAGGGGTGTCAGCAACCCTACAGGGCCTAGTGTAAGATTTTACTTTGTGCACATGTACTGCATTTCTGTATGTATTGCTTAGCATCAATTGAAAATGAAGGCCACCAGAAATATCTTCTAAGCAGGTCTATGGCCTTCTTTTCCTGTGCATGCCCAGTGAGAATATGTGTGTGACACCAATCCAAGGCTTGTTGTTGCAAAGGGACCGTGGGAATAAATAGACCCCCTTGGACATAGATTAATTCATGTACTTTTTGTCTGTTATGTGTCTGTTATGTGTAGGACAAATACTGTCAGCCTTCTTAGACCTTTGTGCCTGTAATACTTTGTGAATTAACTGATCTTCAGAGTATACAGCCCCTAGAATCTTATCACACAAAATTATGTGGATGTACCTCCAGAGGTTCAAGTATTTCATACCCAAACTGTGAGAGAGCATCAGCTTTCCCATGTTGACAATCTGACTGGAACTGAATAACATAATCTAAATTGTTAAAAAATGTAGTCCAGTGCAACTGTCTCATAGAAAAAGCATGTCCAGATTTTAAAAAATTCACCTTTCTCTGATCTGTCAAAATGGTAACAGTACGAAGGTCACTCATTAAATAATGTTGACACTAATCAAAAGCTTTTTTGATAGCCAATAATTCTCAATCCCCAACTGAATAATCTGTCTCTGTGGGACTCAATTTGTGGAAAAAAAATGCAACAGGATGTTAGTTACCAGACTGTTTATCTCTTTGTGATAGTACACCTCCCACCGCTATTTGAGAGGCATCCGTCTCTGTAATAAAATCTGTTTTTCACAAAAAGGACAGCTTTTCAACCCAATTCTCAACTGGGCCAAGGTATAACCAACACTCCCCCAGGGCGAGAGAAAATTATCAATCCAAACTTATGGAGTATATCTTTTACACAGCACTTCCTAAGGCGGGCAAACTCTCATCCCCAAAGGCAAGGCAAGAAAACAAATTCAGATGTATGGAATATAACAAATCGGCCTTTTATTCATACACTACTTTAACAAAAGGGCAGGCTGAATACATTAATCTTAGAAGACTCTCAACCAACAAATGACAATTGAAATAAACAATCAGAATAAAATACAAAATGTACAAGGAGAATAAATTAAAGGAATCAAGAATAAAAGAACAGAATAAAATACAGTATGCACAAGGAGAATAAATAAAAAGGAATCAAGAATAACAAGGAAAGAAAAGAATCAGCAAAGAATAAGATCAAAAAGGTTAGTAGGAACATCTCACCAATCGGTACACATCATCTCAAGTCCGCAGAGACACATCTGACTTACGGTGAACTTCCGCCTAGATAGTGGAGGCCCCTTGCTTTAATACTGATTCAACTGTAACGCTTCTAGCAAGCCTCGCCTCTTATTCTCATGAAAGCTTGTACCAGTCTGCACCAAGGTCACAGTATCAGTTGATCAGGCCTTTACTATGGCTCTGAGACGGACCATGTACATTCTTCTGATAAGAACTGGTTCTCTCTAGTCGGTAAAGTGTGACAAACAGGAGAAGAGCAAAACATGCCCTCCCCACCTTGTGAAGCTCAGAAAATGGCGACGGCCAAGAAAATGGAGTCGCTTCTGCAAGCACGCAAAGAAGCTAAAGCAGAGTTAAAATTAGTATGCATGATAACATGAGATCATGTCAGTTCAAGCACTGACATAAAGCAAGACAGAATGGAAAAGCAAAAGTGACATAGAAATATGTCAAAGTGAATAATAAGAACTCATAATATAAATGTCATGTCATAGCCAATAGTGAGAACTCATAATTCTCATAATATAAATGTAATGTTCTATTCCGTGACAGCTCCCACTAAAAGACAGCAAGATTACAGGACAGAAGAGAAGCAGGCAAATGCAGGACCATCCTACATTAAGGCTAGGGTGAAATAAATCACTAAAGTCAATTAAAATGGTGGTAGTTGGAGGTTATCATAGGGTGCCAGACTACAAAAGTGGCTTTTTCACTACAGTCTCCAAAATGAATGGCTGAGTTGGGTCTGGATGCTGCTGCCTAGAAGGACTAGTAAAAGCCACTTTAAGTTGCTGGAAAGCTTTTACAGCTTCCTCAATCCATTGAAACTCCATACCCTTCACAACAATCGAGTAATGGGAGAAGCAAGAGTAGAAAACTGATTAATGAAGCATCAATAGAAATTAGAAAATCCTAAAAAGCTCTGTACTTCTTTGACTGACGGAGGGGATTTCTATTGAATGACAGCCATAACCTTTTGAGGGTCCAAACTAACTCCCTGTTCAGATAACAAAAAGGAAAGAGTAGGAACATGGAATTTGCACTTTTTAAGTTTAACAAATAATTTGTTTTCTTTGAGTCGTCGTAAGATTGCTCTGACATGTGTTTCGTGGTCTGAAATAGATGAAGAGTAAATCAAGATGTCATCAATATAGGCAATGGCACAAGCATATTAATATTCCCTCAAACCCTCATTAAAAAACTGAAAGGCAGCGGGAGCATTGCCAAATACTAATATAATGAGAATTTGGTACGAAAGGTGGTATTCCACTCACATCCCTCCTTAACTCTTACCAAATGATAGGCTGCTCTTAAATAATAATAATAATAATAATAAAAACACTTATAAAGCGCCTGGTTACACTTATGACAGTGTGTCCCCGCGCTGAGAAATGCTGCAGTATATCACGAGGTCAAGGTATGGAGCCCACGCGGGTGCAGGGGTACAGAACCAATATTACTTAGGGAAAAGGTATGTTTTGAGTTTGAGCCTGAATCTTGTTTCAGAGGGCTCCATGCGCAGATCTAGCGGGAGATTGTTCCAGTGCTTACTTGCAAGAAAGCGAAAGGAGCTACCTCCCATCCTGGTCTTACGTACGCGAGGGAGTTGAAAGAGCATCGCTCCCGCAGATCTAAGGTTTCTGATAGGGCGGTGGATAGTCAGCATGTTGCGTAGGTAACTGGGCCCTTTTCCCTGGGCAATTCGATGGGCAAAGCATAGAGCTTTAAACTTCACACGTTCCTCAACAGGGAGCCAGTGAAGTTTTCGCAGTGCTGTTTTACCGGAGGCTCTGCGGGGGAGATTCAATACCATGCGGGCCGCGGCATTTTGGACACACTGTAATTGATGTAGACATTTACGGCTTAGTCCTAAAAAAAGGGCATTCCCGTAGTCCAGGTGTGGAGTAACCAGGGCATGAATGAGTGTCTTCCTGGCGCTGATGGGGAGGAGATCTAGGACTTTCCGAAGAGTTTTTAAAATACCGAAACATTTACCCGCAACATTACTAATTTGTTGCTTGAAGGAAAGTTCCGCATCTAGCCATATACCTAAGTTTTTCACCAGGTTAGCGGGGTGGGGAAGTGCGCCCAGTTCTGATGGCCACCAAGCCTGCGACCAGGCAGAAGGGGATTTGCCCACTATCAACACTTCTGTTTTATCGCCATTAAGGCGTAGGCAGTTGTTATGCATCCACCCTGCCAGAGCACGCATGCAGTTGGAAAAATTGGTGGCATCCTCAGGTTGATTGTGGGTGAGTTTGATTATCAGTTGGGTATCGTCAGCGTATGTGACGATATCCACACCAAAAGTTTCCACTATGTGGGCTAACGGCTCCATATAAAGATTAAAAAGCGTGGGGCTCAGGCTTGAGCCCTGAGGTACCCCATGTTTTAATTTGTGGATAGCTGATTTATATGGAGGGCAGTATACTTGGAAACTACGGTCTTCCAGAAAGGATACCATCCATTTCAGAGCTGGCCCGTCTACTCCCAGATCTGAGAGGCGAGACAGCAGTGTTGAGTGCAGCACGGTGTCAAAAGCTGCACTCAGGTCTAATAGTACCAGTGCTGCTGTCTGCCCCTCATCTGCAAGTTGTCTTAAACATTCTGTGGAGAATAGAGCCGCCGACTCAGTAGAGTGGCCTGCTCTGAACCCTGATTGCGTGGAGTGGAGAAGCGAGTTCTCTTCGACAAACTTCATAAGTTGGCTGTTTACTATCTTCTCCACAACTTTCCCACAGAAGGGGAGGAGAGAGATAGGACGAAGACTTTAGTGAATAGTGAATAGTTGGGCCTCTTTAATAGTGAATAGTTTGGCCTCTTTAAACTTGGTCCAACAAGAAATGAATCAAAGGCAAAAGGTACTAATACTTTATATTAACATTGTTGAGGGCTCTAAAGTCGATACAAGTATGAAGGCTTTCTTCTTTCTTGGCTGTAAAAAATAAAGGAGAGGAAGCCGAAGAAGTTTTAATACAACCTTTGCTCAGCATATCATCCAGATATTTTCAAAGGTGCACATTTTCTTTCTCAGTCAGGGCATAAATCCTGGTACCAGGAAGTTGAGCCTCAGGCACCAAGTATATTCAGCAATCATAGGGCGGATGGGGGGAAAGAGCGGGAGCTTTTACCTTATCAAAAACTTCAGCAAGGTCACATTAACATGAATGTAGCATTGGAGTAGTATTAGCCACTGTATCTACTTGCTATCAACTCTCTTTGAATTTCGCTACCTTGTTTACAATGATTGATCCATATATCAGAATGAAAGTTAATGGTCCTCTTAACCCAATCGTTGTCAGGGTTATGCTCTGTGAGCCATGGAATGCCTAGAATTGCCTGGAACTGAGGAGCCTGAATTAAATCAAACTGCACTTGATCCTTTTGAGTCTCCTGCCGGAGTAAACAGAGATTTACAGTGGAATGAGTAATAGGCCCAGACTTAATAGCACTCCCATCAATGGTTTTTACTTAATCAAAAATGTCTTTAGGTACAGTGGGAATATATAACTGAGTAGCCAACAAAATATCTATAAAATTCCCAGTAGCACCCGAATCAATCATGATACTGATATCTGTATTATGTTCTTACCACAAAAGAACAGCATTAACAAAATAATGATGATGAGATTGTACAGAAGAGATGTGTGCCAATGTTTTAAGAGACCAGAACTACCCAAACCCCTCATCTAAGCAGTCTTTGGGATTGTCAGTTTCCAACTCCCCTTTCCTTTTTGGCTTTAAAATACAGTTACGTAAAAAATTGCCTGTTTGTATTGCAATATTAAAATAATTTCATGCCTCGCCATCTCTGTCGCTCATACTCACTTAAGGGTCCTCACACACTACCTATCTGCATAGGTTCTGGTTTCTCTCTGGACCTTTTAGGTTCAGGTTGTCTTTCTTCAAACATTAATATCCTAGTATTAGAACGCCCTCTATGTCTATGTCTTTCAGTAAGTTTACGATATAGTTTCACTACTAGGTTTATTAATTCACTGGAAGATTCAGGAGGATCCGCTACTTGTGCCAAAAGGTCTTTCATTTCATCATGTAAGTCTCTGTAAAAAGATAAAACAATGTTAGCTACAGGCCACCTTGCTTCTGCTACTAATAGGTTGAAATTAGAAATGTAAGCCAGCTAATCTACATTGAGTAGGTTAGAATCAACTGATTACTTAAATGAATGATGGTCAAATTATTTCTTTAACTCTGTTTTGAAACCGTTATCATCATACAACAAGGGACTGTTACTGTCTACTAAGGGAATGGATCAAGTAGAGGCAGTGCCCTTTATATATGATAATACAAAAACTACTTTTGACTGTTCCATAGGGAAACATGCTGGCTTGCACATAAAATATAATTGTTTTTGATTTATGAAGGTAGCAAATTTCACAGGATCCCTGTGAACCTTTCAGGTGGGGCCTGCGGTACAGAAGGAGGAGTGGTAACATGCATGACTGACACCCCTGCTCCTGACCTAACCCCTGGGGTAGAAGAAATGGGAAAAGTGCCTCCAGAAGCCCCCACACTGGTCCCAGGGTAAAGATTAGCCATCCCTATATTTTGTAATGTATCTATCTCTTTGTTAGTGCTTGTGTCTCTTTTTGTAGGTTACTTATCATTTGAGCAAGGTCTTCTAAAGGGATGTCTCGTGCTTCCAAATCGCTCGGGCAGAAACTCGACGTGGGCTTGGCTTTTTGTCAGAATCGTACATATTTTCTGCAGTAGCGATAGGAAATGACAATGCAAGCTCCCAAATTCACACTCAACCAAGACAACCCAACAACTGTCAGAGTATGCCAAGATCGACGGGAAAGAGGGGAAGGGAAGAGAAAAACAAACCACATCCCTAGAAGACCGGGCTGTGGCACGACTGGCTACCCACGCTAGGTAAAATTTCTTCCTACAAAAAAATAGAAGTGAAGGAAAAATTAAGACTACTAACTTCTGTATGTGTGGCTAAATGTAACCCCAAATTATATAGAACCATATACCTTAACAAATCTCTTCTGTTTTACTGGCAATAAGACATGTAGTTATCATTGCATGTATTATTCTAAAAGCAGCAAGGAATATATTGATGTATCTTATATCACTCAAAGACATAGAACATCTTCTTTGTATTCTCACACATAACATCTAATCTATGGTTCTTTACCCATTGAAGGCTCCAGGACTTAACTAAAAATGCAAACAAATGAAAGATACGAAAACACATACATTCCAGCATGCATATCTTTCTAGTCCTCAACCTAAGTCAAAAATTAAAAAAGAAAAATATTGAGCCTTAAAAGATAGAGGAAAGGAAAATCATCAGACTGAAGTGTAATGTGTTATCACCCAGTATAGCAGTTGTATCCACAGCTATTGTCAGCACGATTAAGTGAAATACTTATATTTATGTATATGTATTGTCCTGAAAGCAAGTTGCACCACCAGATAAGTGTCACTACTGTACAAGTAACAAAGATGAGCATGCAGTGCCCGTTACATGAACTTTAAGGACTTTGATTTATTCTGATTAATCCTTTTTAGGTCTCGGACTCGAAGGCTGCGCTTGCGCAGTCGCACTCCGAGACTTTATGTCTACAGTATGGGGCCTTGAACCCGCCCCTCTTCTCCATTGGCTGGCTTGCTAAACGGAAGCCAGCCATTGGAGGAGAGGGGTGTCACTCCGTTGAAGACCGGATTCGGGGGGGTGTTTTTTAGCTTCTTTCTGTTTTCTTTCTCTCCTCTTCCCATTGGCTGGAATTTTACATTCCAGCCAATGGGAAGAGGAGAGAACGAAAACCGCGCCCTCGAATCCGAAAATGTCGGCGCTTTGCTGAAGCCATTTCTGCCCGACCGCCGCCGGAAGAAGTAGAGAAGCTGCCTAGTCCTCCGGTAAGTGCTCGCTCTTTTGCCTCTGTTCCCTGATTGTGCCCGTTTTCTTGTCTCTGTTCCCTCGTTGTGATTGTTTTTGTGGCGTCTGTTCCCTCATTGTGCGTCATGCTTGCTTTCCTGCTCCCTCGTTGTGCTCGCATTCCTGCCCCCCGATTGTGCTCGCTTTCCTGCCACCCCCTCGTTGTGCTCGCTTTGCTGCCCCCCTCGTTGTGCTCGCTTTCCTGCCCCCCCCCCTCGTTGTGCTCGCTTTCCTGCCCCCCTCGTTGTGCTCACTTTCCGGCACCCTCGTTGTGCCTGCTTTCCAGCACCCTTGTTGTGCCTGCTTTCCGGCCCCCTCGTCGTCCATCAGCCTGTTCTTAACCAGCCGCCTGGCTGGCTGTGCGCCCCTGCAGCATCTCTCCAGTTCCTCCTGTCAGACGGGCTGTTCCGTCTTCATTTCCCATCACTTTGTTTTTGGCTGAGTGCTTTGGGGCACAGCACTGCAGCTGAAGCTTGATCGCATACTTTTCTGGAGTAGTGTGAGTTGCGTATTTCTGGGACAGGTGGGTGGGGAGCGGATTCTATACCTTACATGTCATAGTGGTTAACAGATCAGTTTAAATGTGTGTCAGTTATTTTTATCTGCCATTGTGTGTGTTATGTCATGCCTGTTTATAATCCGTGGCTAATGTTCAGAGTATTGTTAATTATAACAAGTTCTTATCTACCGCTCTTGTTACATATTGTGCTATATGCAAGGTATCAAGTACATATGTTTTATACACAAACCTTAATGTGCAGTACGTGATTGTATGTGTGTATTTTTTGAATGCTAACTGCCCGCTCACCCCAGGCAGGCCCCTCAGACAACTTCTTGTGTGCCGAGGAGGGCCCTTCGTAGACAGTCAGGACATTATTGGGCCACGGGACTACTGAGGTGAGGGGAGAAAAGGAGTCAATTGTGCTGTCTCCCGAGGAATTGGAGCGTGTTTCAGGAGGGGCGTGGTCATCATTCAGAGAACTGGGGGCAGATACTTACAAATAAGGTGTCTCACAAAAGGGTGGGGTACCTGCGTTTTAGGTTCTGTTAGGGAAGGTTACTGGCAGGTTGCAGTTGCTGCCAATAGGCAGAGACACTGGGATTATGCAATTCTTGGCCCCTGTGTTTTCTGCATAATCATGGATGTGCATTACTTGCCACTCAATCCAGAATCTGCTGCATTGATTGCAGATTTCGCAAGAAAAATATTTGTAGTGCAAACAGAGCCAACGTTACTAAACAAAACGTGCTACACACATTTCCGGGTTGTGGCTGCTCCCTAACAAAGCTTAACCAGCCACCTTTTAGTTGCTATTTTCTCTATTCAGGTGTTAAATTGGCACTAATGAGGTGCAACTTTGAAGTGGCAAGATTGCCAGTCATGAGAATGACAAAATAACAAATGAATACTGCTACAGATTTTGCCACGTAATTCGTCTGTAATTCGCCCGGCTGGCTGTGCGTCCCTGCAGCATCTCTCCAGTCCCCCCTGTCAGACGGGCTGTTCCGCCTTCATTCCCCATCACTTTGTTTTGGGTGGAGTGCGCCCCCCCCCCCAGGCCTCCGAGCGCGACCTCCGGTGCCTGCCAAGTGTAAGCTTATTCCCTTCAGGACTTCAGTGACTACGAGAAGGGAACGGATAAGGCCAGCCTGGGAGAGGTTCCCTCCCTGCTGTTACTGCATGTTGTAAGGGAGGCCCCCTCTGTCCTCCGAGCCCACCCTCATCTGAGGGGTAGTGGGGGTGTGTGTGTGTGCAGAAGAGTGGCTTGTCTAATGCCCTGGGCCGGTTGGAAGCCCTGCCGAGCTGTGGATGCCAGGTTTGTTTGGTGGCCGACTCTAGAAAGCATTTCCTGCCCCCTCGTGTTGCTTGGTCTCCTGCCCCTTCATTGCTTGTGCTTGCTCTCCTGCCCCCTCGTTGCTTGTGCTTGCTGTCCTGCCCCCTCGTTGCTTGTGCTTGCTGTCCTGCCCCCTCATTGCTTGTGCTTGCTCTCCTGCCCCCGTTGCTTGTGCTTGCTCTCCTGCCCCCTCGTTGCTTGTGCTTGCTCTCCTGCCCACTCGTTGCTTGTGCTTGCTCTCCTGCCCCCTCGTTCATTGTGCTTGCTCTCCTGCCCCCTCGTTGCTTATGCTTGCTCTCCTGCCTCCTCGTTGCTTGTGCTTGCTCTCCTGCCACCTCGTTGCTTGTGCTTGTCCTCCTGCCACCTCGTTGCTTGTGCTTGCTCTCCTGCCACCTCGTTGCTTGTGCTTGCTCTCCTGCCCCCTCGTTGCTTGTGCTTGCTCTCCTGCCACCTCGTTGCTTGGGCTTGCTCTCCTGCCACCTCGTTGCTTGTGCTTGCTCTCCTGCCCCCTCGTTGCTTGTGCTTGCTCTCCTGCCCCCTTGTTGCTTGTGCTTGCTGTCCTGCCCCCTCGTTGCTTGTGCTTGCTCTCCTGCCCCCTCTTTGGTTGTGCTTGCTCTCCTGCCCCCTCTTTGGTTGTGCTTGCTGTCCTGCCCCCTCGTTCGTTGTGCTTGCTCTCCTGCCCTGCTATTGGCATTGTAAATGACAATGCCATTTTTTTATGTTTTAAAAACAAAAACATAAATAAAAATAATGTCATGAGCAATGCCAATAGCTCTAACTTTAGGAATGCCAAGACCATTGCATTGCAAATGCTTGTTCTCTCTTTTGCTGCAGGGATACCTGGAAGTTGGAGGCAGCATGTGCAAAGAAACAGAAGCTACCATGACAGGAATCAATGAAGTAGGCGGACAACAGGAGACCACCAAAGATCCCGACGAGAGCCACTGAGAACGCCGCAGGGAGCATGGAGGAAACTGGATGCAAAAGGTGAGAGACCTGATGGCAGGAAGGAAGCTGCAAGCACTAAACCACTAGAACACCAAGCAGCATCCTGTCCGCCACTGCTGGGTTTATGCTGTAGATTCTCCGCTCTTGCCGCACTCTGGGGCAGATTTACAATAACTGGCGCATCCCTACATATCAGCAGGGATGCGCCAGTTATTGTGCTTCACGGCTCCGCCACCATGGATGCGCCGCATTTACAATGCGGCGCTCCATGGGGCAAAAATGGCACAGATGCATGATGCATCTGTGCCGTAAAGGCGGCGCAGTGCTGTAGTTGCGTCGCAAGCACGACGCAGCTCCAGCAATGCTCTGGGGGGCCCTATTTTTACAATGCTGCGTCAATCCTTACGCCTGCTTCAAGCAGGCGCAGGGTTTTGACGCAGCAAGGGCTCAAAAGTGACTGAGTGAAATCTTGTAGATTTCACTCAGCCACTTTTGGGAGGCGTTCCTGCGCCGGAACGCCCCCCCTGCACAGGAACACCAACTTCTGGCGCAGGGCTTTAAAACGTGACGTATCTGGGACATGCGTCACGTTGTAAATACCCCGCCGCATGGCGCATTTTTGGCGCCGCCGCTGCATCACAAAAGGGACACAACGGCAGCGTAAAAGAGGCGCAAGGGGCTTGTAAATCTGCCTCTCTGTATTCTGAATGAGGCAGGCGTGATAGCAGGAGAGATTTGAACAATTTGTAATAAAGAAAGACAGTTACAGTTTTGAAAACAAATGTTTTTGGGGAGAGGACTTGGCATAACGGCTAGGGCGGTTGATCTCGAATCTGGGGAACCGGGTTCGAGTCTGGGCAATGACGCGGAACATCCTGTGATTCTGGGCAAATAACTTAATCTAACCCGTGCCTAACAAAAAGGAATGTGTGTCCTCATGTAACGCAACTGGTGCTATGTATAGTGCTCTGATACCCAATACCGGGTCACGTACGTGCTATATAAAACTCCTTAAAAAAAATAAACACATGTGCCACAAGAAGGCACATTGTGTTAAAAAGAGATATTAATGTTTTGAAGGGTGTGACTACAACATCCAACAGAGATTGTAGTTGTTCTCTTACCAAGAAGGGGACCAGAAATACCCAGAGAAAATCAATAGAGTAACTCAGTACTTTGGGAGGGAATTCAATAAGAAGCAACAGCAATAACACTTGCCTTGTTTTTCTCTTCCTTTTAGATGACTTGAGTGCTCTGCCCATTAATATATTTAAAACACGGGGAAAGGAGTAACTTCAAGGGCGGGTGTACATGGAGTACTGTACACAAGTCAGATGATTTTATGGTTGCCTGGAAACTAGTTAGTTGAAGTACTCATTGATGATTTGTATTGCATATGAGTCTAGCACCCTTCACGGGTCAAATCCCTCCACAGGATCTTAACACTAAACAGACCAGACCATGCAGGAATATATCCATTATGAGGTTTTGTATTAGGTTCTTTTCTCTCTTCATCCTTCTCCTTGTTTTTTCCTCCACCATTCCAGTCGTCCTGGTGCTAGTTTTCAAGTTTCTTCAGGGTAGATTCAGGGATGCAGAGGCAGGATTGGGCCATCAGCTCAACAGATTGCATGTAACTTCTCCAGGATTTCATGCACAAGGTTTGTGGGTACTTTGGCCAGGGGCTTGCAAGTAGGAAAGAGCTAACTCCATTTGAGTCAACACACCCAACAAACCTCTCTGTATGATGGGTCAATGCAGAGTCATCTCCAAACTTTTTGCCTGCACCCATTCTATTTCTGAACCTGTTTTTGATGACTTTTAGGACTATGTGCACTTTACCACTCTTAACCAGTGCTAAAGTGCTTGTGCTCTCTCCACCCAATTGGCATATTTAATTTAATTATACGTCCCTAGTAAAGTGGCTCTACATGCAACTAGAGCCTGCAAAGTAAATGCTACTAGTGGACCTGAAGCACTGATTGTACAACCCATTTAAGAAGCCTTTTAAAACATGTCCCAAACATGACATTGTATGCTGTGTGTACAGTGTTAAACTGCCATTTCAACCTGTTGACATGAACCTTCCTAATTAATATATATAATTCACCCCTAGAGTAGGCCCTAAGCAGCCCATAGGGCAGAATGTGTACTTTTAAGTTTCACATATAGTAGTCAAAAACTCTCAAATGCATTTTTCACTACTGCAAGGCCTACCTCTCTCATAGGATGACATTGTGTTGCCTCAGTACATTTATTAAGTGATAACTATTGACTAGGATCAGGTACGAAAGTCATGTTTGGTGTCTTAGGATGTGTAATGTGAACCCTCTTTAATAGTAAAGTCAGATTTTAAATCACAATTCTGCAAATGCCACTTTTAGAAAGTTAAGGTGAATCAAGGGAGGGACTAGGAGCTGATTATAAGGCCAAGCACCACTGCTCTTTAAATCCTTTATTGGATCCTTCGCAACATTCAATGTACACTTTACCTTCTTAGGGATGTTCATTTAATGACCAAGAGTGACACTGACTCGAGTATCATTATTCTTTATTTTCATTTGTTTTACCTTTAGTACAAATGTAATAGAATACTTTCTTATATATCATTGACACTTTTTTAGTGTCCTTAAGGGGAGTCTTACCCACCACTCAAGATGACCCTCCATTCCATTTCCACTAGGCTGCCTTCACATCTCAGCCCCAGACGTGGCCGGTGCGCATACGCTATCCCTGGACTCTGCCCAGGGCACACACCAGGCAATGCTCACAACAAGTTGTAGGCCCTGCATATTAGGGAGCTCCATACTGTGAGCATGCTCCGCATTCATGAGCCAATCCATTGCTAGGATGTAACCAATCTCTATGATGATGGGACACTCTCCATCATGGCGGCCACATTATTGCATTTGTTACGAGGGCTGGGATAACCATTTCTGGCCCTCCGCATCTGTGACCAATCTTGAGTCCACACCGGGAACCACTTCCAGATGCCCTTAATTTTCCACCTCCCTCCTCATTCTCTACTTCCTGTCCAGCAGAAGAGAGTAGGTCTCTGGTAGTTCACTGTGTTTGTTCACATGAGTACTCTGTATCCGATTCCACAGATGCTACCCTTAATTGTGTCCTCCAATTAACTCCTAACTAGTATCTGCATTTTTTATCAGTCTGTCTCCACAGAAAAGCATGGTCCTCGGCCCTACCTTAAGGGCATTGTTACTACTCTAATAGGGTAGTATCCCTATTCCTTATTATTAAGATATACTACCATGCCTTACCAATGTGTTTGATGTTGTGTTGTGCTCTTCAGGTGTGGTCACTTGCTTGTTTTGTGTGTGTTTAGTGTGCCCATTTCAATGTGGGGTGACAATGCCCCCTCAGAGTGTTCTTAATATGAAGGTATACTATATGAACCTAGGGAGTGTCCACCCATCAAGCCAGTGGTGACACCCCTGAATAGCTGTCTCTCGTTTCTTCTCATTTACAGGGCAGAACTACATTATCCGGTACCATAGCAGGTAAGTGGACACATTTTAATTGGGCACATTAACTCCACACACCTTCGCTCTCAATCAGGTGTAGGGTAGGAGTCAATAACCTGGTCCTGAAGAAATTCCTAAGATGCTGTTGGGGCATACGGCATGAAACATGTTGACCCTATGCAACTTATCTTAAAGCTGTCTAGGAACATTGGCTCCTATAACAGCCCCTTTGTTCTTACTCCTTTCCAGGGTACCACCTTATTAAAGCAATTCAAAGTACCCCTTATACTATTTTAAATCACTTACTAAACCACCCTACACTTACATCCTCACTTGCACTCATCATAACAGCAACATTCAGAAGTTTTCGGATAAAGATCCCCCTCGAGGGGCCCGTTGGGCATTGCAGGCCGGCCCAATAAGGAGCAGCCCGATGATGAAGCATGACCCCCACTTGGGTGTGTGAGGGCAATCGCTTCTGATCACTCAGATTCCTGGATCCAATCTACCAGTTCCCCAATCCATACCGACAGCTTCCAATCCTCTGACCCTTCTTCTATCTTTCCTGGAAGAACAGCACCCCCCTTTTGCATAACATTTAGAAAGTTGACATATTCTTTCCTAATCATTTTGTGCCTGCAGCCTATTCCTGGGTCACATGACTAGGTGTAGTTTACAGTTGACTTGTGTTTATTCTTCCCAGACAGCATCAAAATAGAAGGTCTGGATGAATGGACAGAGCTGTTATCTACCACACTTACACGTCAAAGGCACTGGCCCAGATCACACAAAAATGACTTCACACTAGCCGATTGTGCCCCTAGACAGACTGGGACCAGGGTAGGGAGGTAGGAAAATCCAGACATTTCTGTAGGAGGGACCTCCAGAAGCTTCTCCCACTTTATCTTGGCACCCGGTATAAAAAGGGGACCCTCAGACCAACTCTTTTACACCTATGGAAGACTCAGAAGAAGGACTGTTCTGCTCCCCCCCGCTGCTCCACTACAAGAAGGACAACCAAGAAGCTCTGCTGCCTGGTTGCTCTGCTTCAAGAAGGGCTGGTCTGCTGCCCTGCTGTCCCAGAAGAAGGACTGTACATGCACCATTAACCCTTGGCTCTACCTACTTCGAGTCCTATCCCCCAAGTGGTGCTTCCCCAGTTCTGTACCATTGGAAATGGGGATAAAGGTGCTCTACCAGTCCAGCTGTGGTCATCATCAGAGCTGATGCAGCGTGACGCAACTCAATGCAGGATCTTGCATTGTAGCCATCGCAGCTCTACATTGGAACCTACTCAGCGCAATGCAACTTGGCATGAACTCCGCCTCACAGCCCACGCAGCTCTTCATTGGAAGTAACACATCACTACACTATTTGACGGAGAACCCCGCATTGCTCCTCTGAACTGCAGCTGTGCAATACAATGCCCTTCATCCTGTTGCAGGGATTCTGTTCTGAAGCAGAACTATGCTTGGGACCATAGAACATCAGTGCGTAGGGACTGAGTCACCATACCTCCTCAGTATCTATAAGCCTGAGTCCCACTACCTATAGTGCCTCACTTGCCCTCCTAACCTTACCAGATAAACAAGTGAATTGGCACCTCCAGAACACAACACTCTTGATCCTCTTAGGGATTGCGGTAATAGGATACACCCTTTCGCTCTCTCACTCATTCTTCTCCACAATAAGATAACCAGGAGACACGAAGAAAGTTTAGAATATTTATTCAAACTATCATGCTCTAAAATGTAGTATACATGCCCCAATTAGAAAACAAATGCATACTAAAATTACCTTAGCATGGTTAATAATCCATATATAATGAAAAGATCTGTCATTTTATACGACAGAGTAACCTAAATCCCCCTCCACAGCTACTAAAACTAAATAATAATATATGAAAGATCTCTGGGATTACTGGCAGACCCCGTACCTTAACATACACAGATGGACACTCTACATCCCAGCAGATGCAGTGCTCTTATCTCAGGACCCTCGTTCCATGTGTGTCTTTTTGGCTCATGTGCTCATCTATATGATAGGTTGGATATGTGTGCACATAAACAACAGCTGCATTCTTGTGTTATGTCTAGGTGCTAGTGCCTGGCAAAAAAGAATAACAAGGGATGATGTTGTTTGAAAACAACTGAAAAGAAAAACATATGCAGGTTCCGTTTGAAAGTACAAGAAGCACAAAAACAAGCTTGTTGTTAGAGTGACGTGTGAAAAGGGAAACAAGGCCTACAATGCACACAATTAAGCTAACATAAGATAACTACAATAGGCCAGGTAAGAAACACACGACAGGACATAAGCTACAATTCTCAGTAGACTTAACCTGGCCCCTGTATCTGACACGCGCTCCTTTACAGTCAGCCTGAACGTATAACTTTGTCCCGGTTTGGCGCAACCAGATGACCACAATTGGCTCTTTATGTTTCTAGGCACTATTTTTACCCAAATCTTTAAAATTGCCAATATCCCTTTCTACTCATTGGATTTTTGTCATTTTTTGAGTCAAATAATTGATTACATTTTACTATAGGTTTCACTATTTTTCAGCCCCCTCAACCAACCCAATTTCTGATAACCTACTTAAGACAGCTGTTGGAATTGATTTAGGTTTGACTCGACCTCTCCTTCTTTCCAAGTCGATAAAAGGTAACTCTTGGGGTTGGTGATGTTATCACTTATCTTTAAGAGCAGGAAGATTCCCATAGGTTTGTAATGTCAGCTATACCAATAGAGAAAATGCCTCATTCCTTCATCTTTTACTGTCATTTGATAGGTTAGGAGGGTAAGAGTAAGGGTCTCCAACATTTTCTGCAATAAGAGCTACTTATCTATATATATAAAAACGAATGTATGTCTGTCTGTTTGTCCTTTATGCATTACTACACCATTCATCCGATCGCCATGAAACTTTGGGAAGTTGTTGAGTACACTCGCGCAAAGGTTTCTGGCATATGCTTTACTACCCCATTCATCCGATCGCGATGAAACTTTGGGAAGTTGTTGAGTACACTCCTGCGAAGGTTTCTGGCATATGCATTACTACACCATTCATTCGATAGCCATGAAACTGTGGGAAGTTGTTGAATACACTCCAGCGAAGGTTTCTGGCATCCTTTTTTAAAAAATATCGGCCCCCCAGGGCCCTCATAATCTTTCGAATACGGATGTACGCACCAGACGGAAAAACAACAAATTGTGTATCCACAAGCACTCGAATAAATAAATAGAATTAAAACACCATTCATCCGATCGCTATGAAACTTTGGGAAGTTGTTGAGTACACTCCCGCAAAGGTTTCTGCCATAAACATTTTTTAAATATCGGCCCCCCCAGGGCCCTCATAATCTTTCGAATACTGATGTACGCACAAGACAGAAAAACAAAAATTGTGTATCCACAAGCACTCGAATAAATAAATAGAATTAAAACACCATTCATCCGATCGCAATGACACTTTGGGAAGTTGTTGAGTACACACCCGCGAAGGTTTCTAGCATAAAAATGTTTTAAATATCGCCCCCCCAGGGCCCTCATAATCTTTCGAATACGGATGTACGCACCAGACGGAAAAACAACAAATTGTGTATCCACAAGCACTCGAATAAATAAATAGAATTAAAACACCATTCATCCGATCGCTATGAAACTTTGGGAAGTTGTTGAGTACACTCCCGCAAAGGTTTCTGCCATAAACATTTTTTAAATATCGGCCCCCCCAGGGCCCTCATAATCTTTCGAATACTGATGTACGCACAAGACAGAAAAACAAAAAATTGTGTATCCACAAGCACTCGAATAAATAAATAGAATTAAAACACCATTCATCCGATCGCAATGACACTTTGGGAAGTTGTTGAGTACACACCCGCGAAGGTTTCTAGCATAAAAATGTTTTAAATATCGCCCCCCCAGGGCCCTCATAATCTTTCGAATACTGATGTACGCCCCAGACGGAAAAACAAAAAATTGTGTATCCACAAGCACTCGAATAAATAAATAAAATTAAAACGACACTTTGAAATGTTTTCCATATTAAAATGAATACGTTTCAATAAAAATGACGCAATGTAAATTGAATGTTATCATAATGAGTTTCCTTGAATTTCCTTTCTTCAGAGATCGCAGCAACGCGCGACGGGTAAGCTAGTGTTCAATAAAAATCCTCCTGAGCTGCTAATATTATTATAAATGTAGTAGTAAACACATCAGACAAGATTGCATTAGTGGTCATAATATGCAAGGTTACCATCAGCAAACACCTCTGAACATCAGATACAGTTGCCAACAGAAATGTTAAAAAAATACTTTGTCAATATAGAATGCCTCTACATCAATAATACATAACAGCCATAGCTGCAATGCCCCGTTAGTAATAGTTTCCCCAACACTGTTTTATTTTCCATATAAAAAATATCTGCTATAAAAATTGTTTTAAAATTCAGTTGTTTTTCTCCAAACATCAGCTCATGAATTTAGAAAGAACACACTTTTCAGTTTTGGTATAGGTATATTAATTCAACCAAGCAAACGTTTCTAATTTAGTTCACTCGGCTGCACACAGAGGAGGTACTTACTGGTAGCTGCAGAGCTACTTGTTGGAGAAGCCCAGCTTAGAGGTTTAATGGCAACGCTTTAAAAACCTGTGCATTACCTGTATATTAACTACCTGAATCCTAACAATGCTTTAAAGGAGTGAAGCCCAGATCAGGGTTGTGAGAGAGGCAGGGTAAGAGGAGTGCAGGCCAGAGCAGGGCTGTGAGAGAGGCAAGGTAAGAGGAGTGCAGGCCAGAGCAGGGCTGTGAGAGAGGTATGGTAAGAGGAGTGAAGGTCAGAGCAGGGCTGTGAGAGCGGCAAGGTAAGAGGAGTGAAGGTCAGAGCAGGGCTGTGAGAGACGTATGGTAAGAGGAGTGTAAGCCAGAGCAGGGCTGTGAGAGAGGTATGGTAAGAGGAGTGAAGGTCAGAGCAGGGCTGTGAGAGAGGCAAGGTAAGAGGAGTGAAGGCCAGAGCAGGGCTGTGGGAGAGGTATGGTAAGAGGAGTGAAGGCCAGAGCAGGGCTGTGAGAGAGGTATGATAAGAGGAGTGAAGGCCAGAGCAGGGCTGAGAGAGAGGTATGGTAAGAGGAGTGAAGGCCAAAGCAGGGCTGTGAGAGAGGCAAGTTAAGAGGAGTGAAGGTCAGAGCAGGGCTGTGAGAGAGGTATGGTAAGAGAAGTGAAGGCCAGAATGGGACTTCGAAAGAGGCAAGGTAAGAGGAGTGAAGGCCAGAGCAGGGCTGTGGGAGAGGTATGATAAGAGGAGTAAAGGCCAGAGCAGGGCTGTGAGAGAGGTATGGTAAGAGGAGTGAAGGCCAAAGCAGGGCTGTGAGAGAGGCAAGTTAAGAGGAGTGAAGGTCAGAGCAGGGCTGTGAGAGAGGTATGGTAAGAGGAGTGAAGGCCAAAGCAGGGCTGTGAGAGAGGCAAGGTAAGAGGAGTGAAGGCCAGAGCAGGGCTGTCAGTGAGGTATGATAAGAGGAGTGAAGGCCAGAGCAGGGCTGTGAGAGAGGTATGATAAGAGGAGTGAAGGCCAGAGCAGGGCTGTGAGAGAGGTATGGTAAGAGGAGTGAAGGCTAGAATGGGACTTGAAAGATGCAAGGCTAGAAGAGTGCAGGACATAGCAGGACTGTGAGAGAGGGGCAAGTTAAGAGGAGTGAAGGTCAGAGCAGGACTGTGAGAGAGGCAAGTTAAGAGGAGTGAAGGTCAGAGCAGGACTGTGAGAGAGGCAAGTTAAGAGGAGTGATGGCTGTACTCCTCTGTGAGGCGAGGGAAGAAACCGAAGAATGTAAAGAGCAGAGCAAAGATTTGAATGGAGAAGGTAAAAGGAGACTGCACAGGACTGCAAGGAAGTGAATGTCATATGAATGATGCATTGTTTTAGGAGGGTAAATGTCATGGAGAAGAGAAGGTGTATGAGCTACGAAAGGTTCCAGGAGGTGGACCAGGGCTGTGAGGGAGTGAATATCAATGGAGGCTGAGCAAGGCTGTGAGGGTGGCTTGATGTGGCAGGGCAGGCTGCCAACTTATAAATCGACTCCCTGAAATGATAACAAAAGGAATTCCTGTAAGGGGTCTCTATACTAAGCTCTAAAATAAGATATAGCTCTCCAAAGTGAAACAAATGCTTCTACCGTCTTTAATATCTCTTAAAATGTACTAAATTCGCAAAGAAAACCTATAATTCCTACCAACATATCAAAAGCAATCGCTGAATTAAATTTTACGTTAAAAATTATTTTTTTATTATAGGATAGAAAGTCGGTGGCTCACGTTTATCATGATCATGACCCCTTTTCCAGTTGCATACGGCTGGTGCACTTTTCGCATTTAACATGGGTGTTTTGTGTAAACATTAATTAACGTACTACATTCTAGGAGTCTGTGCAATTTACGTAATTAGCTTTTTCGTTAATACACAACATGTCAGGACAATTAGGTGAACCTATGCAAAATCCAAAAACCAGCCTTTGGAGTATATATTTCAGTGCAGCATGTTTCCTCTCATCCATTTTTAATGCCAGGATGCATTTTGTGAATGTCGCAAACGGGAGCTTCGCGAGCTCTGGACTGCTTTGGGTAGTATTTTCGTTTGCTCATGCTAAACCGTTGCCACAAACTGCGCATAGTTACGTAAAGCTTGTGTAATAATCTCACGTGAGGAAATTCATGGAACAAGCGTAACATGAAATTATGCAAAATTACGCCCACGTAAAGAACATTTTGGCAGCCTGCTAATTTCTCAATTTACTTGAGATGATAAATGCAATAATGAACGATTATCCATAAAGAATTCATCATTTCAATGGGTAATTAGAATGTCCCAGAATATTGTATCCGTTGTTTATGTCGAATCATATATTGATGAACTTATTCGTGCCATCACTTCAGTTTTAAGTGGCTTGACACAACAATTAGACACGCGGAGAAATGTTTTGTTCTCGCAATAGATTTTGAAAATTGACATTGCTTATACAGTTTACCAATAAATCTATATATATGGCGAGGCTCTGGTAAAAAATAAATGAAGAATCATTTGGACACCAACCATTCCTGCTTTGTAGTGTCTATTGCTGCGATTGGGATTGGTGGGCACTTTGTGTGAGTGGACATGCTCTGAGTAATATGGAAGGCCCATGTAATTAAAACCATGAAATCTAAACTCAGATAATAGCATCTAGGAAGATACTCTGAATATGATGGTCCATGGTGAGTGAGAGTGCTACAGGACTCTGCTCATAGCAGTGCTACTCCCAGGATCTGGCAGATAGTACATAAAGCGCACTAGCAATAGTAAAGCCACAGCTCTCTTTCATCAAACACTTGAAACATTGGAAAAGTAGAGAGGCTCTAAACTCAGGCGTGAGTGCATGAGTCAAAAACGTTGACAGAGACACCATAGGGAATGTGCATTCTATATGTACAGTTCTTCATTTGCTGATAATATGGTCCAAATCAAACAACAGCGAAGAAATGTGCATAGCGGTACAAGTATGTTAAAGAGATCTCGAATGCTAACTGACATAAAGATAGAGAAGAGAACCTAAAACCAATCAATCAATCAATCAGGTCATTTATAGAGCGCACTACTCACCCGTAGGGTCTCAAGGCGCTGGGGGGGGGGGGGTGCCGCTACTGCTCGAACAGCCAGGTCTTGAGCTTCTTCCTGAAGGAGAGGTGGTCTTGGGTCAGGCGCAGGTCGGTTGGGAGTGAGTTCCAGGTCTTGGCGGCCAGGTAGGAGAAGGACCTTCCTCCTGTTGTCGCTCTTCGGATGCGGGGGACGGCGGTGAGGGCGTGGCTGGTTGATCTGAGGAAGCGCTTGGGAGTGTAGAAGTTGATCCGGTTGTTGAGGTAGCTCGGGCCTTGGTCGTGTAGGGCTTTGTGCGCGTAGGTGAGGAGACGGAAGGTGATTCTCTTGTTGACCGGGAGCCAATGCAAGTCTCTTAGGTGTCCGGAGATGTGGCTGCGTCGGGGGATGTCGAGGATGAGTCTGGCCGAGGCGTTCTGGATCCGCTGGAGTCTCTTCTGGAGCTTGGCGGTGGTTCCGGCGTAGAGGGCGTTGCCGTAGTCCAGTCGGCTGGTGACGAGGGCCTGGGTGACCGTCTTCCTCGTCTCGGTGGGGATCCACCGGAAGATCTTACGTAGCATGCGCAGGATGTTGAAGCAAGACGAGGAGACGGCGTTTACTTGTCTGGTCATGGAGAGGGAGGAGTCCAGGATGAAGCCCAGGTTGCGTGCGTGGTCCGTTGGTTTAGGTGCGGTGCCCAGGGCGGGGGGCCACCAGGAGTCGTCCCAGGCGGAGGGCGAGGAGCCCAGGATGAGGACCTCCGTCTTGTCCGAGTTCAGTTTCAGGCGGCTGGTCGTCATCCATTCGGCTACCTCTCTCATCCCTTTGTGCAGGTTGGCTCTGGCGGTGGCGGGGTCGTTGGTCAGGGAGAGGATCAGCTGGGTGTCGTCGGCGTAGGAGATTATGTTGAGGTTGTGTTGGCGTGCGATGGCTGCGATGGGGCTCATGTAGACGTTGAAGAGGGTGGGGCTCAGTGAGGATCCTTGAGGGACCCCGCAGATGACTTTGGTGGCTTCTGACTTGTACGGTGGTAGGCGGACTCTCTGTGTTCTTCCGTCGAGGAAGGAGGTGATCCATTCCAGTGCCTTGTCCTGGATTCCGATGTTGCCGAGGCGCTGTACTAGGGTGCGGTGGCAGACAGTGTCGAAAGCCGCGGAGAGGTCCAGGAGGATGAGGGCCGCTGTTTCTCCGTTGTCCATCAGAGTTCGTAAGTCATCGGTGGCAGCGATGAGGGCGGTCTCGGTGCTGTGGTTCGCTCGGAAGCCCGACTGTGAGGGGTCGAGGGATCCATTCGTCTCGAGGAAGGCGGCCAGCTGTTTGTTGACGGTCTTCTCGATGACTTTGGCCGGGAACAGGAGGAGCGAGATGGGACGGTAGTTCTTGAGGTCGGTGGGGTCTGCTGTGGGTTTCTTGAGAAGAGCGCTGAGTTCGGCGTGCTTCCAGCTTTCAGGGAAGGTGGCGGTGTCGAAGGAGGTGTTGATGATGTCCCGCAGGTGGGGTGCGATGACAGCGTCGGCCTTGTTGAAGACGTGGTGAGGGCAGGGGTCAGTCGGAGATCCGGAATGGATGGAGTTCATTGTGCGGATGGTGTCTTCGGTGCTGATCGGGGTCCAGGTGCGGAGGGTGGTGGTGGGAGGCGTTGTTGCGGTTGTGGCTTGCGTTGGTTGGTTGCTGAAGCTGTTGTGTATGTCCGCGATCTTGTTGTGGAAGTAGGAAGCGAGGGAGTTGCAGAGGTCTTGCGACGGGGTGATGTCACTGTTTCCGGCGTTGGGGTTGGAGAGCTCTTTCACGATGTTGAAGAGTTCCTTGCAGTTGTGTGCGTTGTTGTCCAGCCGGTCTTTGTATGTATTTTTCTTGGTGGCGCGGATCAGTTGGTGGTGTTTCCGGGTGGCGAGCTTGAGGGTGGTCATGTTGTCCGTGGTTGGTTCCCTTCTCCAGACTTTCTCGAGGGCTCGACAGTTCTTCTTGGAGCTCTTTAGTTCGTCGGTGAACCATGGTGTTTTTCTGCTGCAGGGTCTGCTGGGCGGGGTTCTCAGAGGGGCGAGTTCGTCCGCGCCGTTGTTGATCCACTTCGTGAGGTTGACGGCGGCCTGGCTGGGGTTCGCTGAGCTGGCGGGGAGGTGCTGGCTCAGGGAAGCGGTGAGCTGGTCGGCTGTGATCTTGTTCCAGCTTCTTCGGGCAACCTGTTGCTGGTGGTGGTGGATCGTTGTTCTTTTGAAGCTGAAGTGGACGCAGCTGTGGTCCGTCCAGTGGAGTCCTGTTGCGTGGCTGAAGGTGACGTCTTTGCTGGATGAGAAGACGGCGTCGAGTGTGTGTCCGGCGAGGTGGGTGGGGGTGGACACCAGTTGCTTGAGTCCGAGGTTGGCGAGGTTGTCGAGCAGGCTGATGGAGTTGCGGTCGCTGATGTTCTCCAGGTGGAAGTTGAGGTCCCCCAGGAGGATGTAGTCGGCGGAGGGGAGGGCATGAGTACTCTCTTCATTCCTAAACACGCAGAAATCCACAGGTTTCCTAATATATGCTGGAATGTTATGCTTTAATACTGCCAAATAGTAAAACCATTGCAACAAATCCATTAACCTTATAGAGAAGTAATGATAATTTGTCAAAGGAAGGCCATGCTTAGCTAGATTTTTAGATTCTGAACTGATATGTGCTGGGCATTGCTGTTGGTAGTTCCTGTGATTACAGAAAAAATTGCAGAAGTATTCACTACTCTCTACACCTCAACTTCCAAGTACAGACCGACGCCAAGACTTCAATAAAAAGGCACCCTCATATACAGACCCTCAGGGATTTCTCGACAGGCTTTCTGCAACGCCATCTCCAACCTCATTGCACACCTAGCCTTCGACTCCTACCACTACGTTCTACTTGGCAACCTCAATTTCCACGTTGATGAACCCAACAATGCCATTTCCACCTCCCTCCTCATGAACCTGAACAACATTAGCCACACCCAACTGGTTATGGAATCCACGCACAAAACCGGACACAAACCTGACTCCATTTTCACCACCAGCAACAGAATCAAATTCAGCCATGTCCCACAACTAACCTGTACTGACCACGCTTCATTCAGTTTATCATCTCCAATGCTCAGCACATCATCCCTAAGCATCACAGCTCCTCCTCACGCAGCTAGGGCAAGGTAACGGAGTCGCAGTTGACACAGGCCCTCGGCACCACCCAACCCGAAGCTTCACCAGACCTTGACCAGGTTATTCAGAACTTCTCCACATGGATCACCTCATGCGCCGACAGAGTAACCCTGATAAAACCAGCAAAACCAACAAAACTTCCAAACAAGCCAGCTGGCACACCCAAAGCTCAGAACCACTAAGCACAACTGTTACAGACTTGAGAAACAGTGGCGAGGCACCCCGACAGAGCCTCTAACAAAGAAGTCTTCATCAACTACCATTTTTGCACCAAGCAAGCAAAAAGATTAGCCATCACAGCTTGTATCGATACTGTAGCCAACCACATGAAAGAATTCTTCAAAATAGTCAAAGAATTTTCCAACGCAGCAGCCACAGAAAACACAATCCACCCCTCTCAAGAACTCTGTGACACCATCGGACTACTTCCAGACCAAGCATGCCACCATCTACAATAACTTCGACTCCAACCTCAAGGCTCTCAACCTCAACAGCCTCAACCAACCAGCACACATCAGCCGAATGATCACCACTTGGTCTCTGTTCAGCACTCAGACCACAACAGTCATCATGTCATAAGTTCATTCTGGGGTATCCACCAACCCTTACCCCCACCGTCTTTTCAATCTCTAAGCTGACTCAATCAGCACAGAACTCACCAGCATCATCAACACCTCCATCACCACAGCAGCCTTCCCAGACAGATGGAAACACGCAGAGGTCAGACTCCTCCTAAAGAAACCCTCTGCCGACCCCAGCGTCCAAACAAATTATCAACCGATCTCCCGTCTCCCTTGCCGGTCAAAGTACTCGAGAAGGCCATCAACAAACAGCTTACTGAATACCTGGAACAAAACCACCCACTTGACATCTCCCAATCTGGATTCCTTGCCAACCACAGCACTGAGACCGCCCTGATCGCTGCCACAGACGACATCAGAAAATCCTCGAACACGGACAGTGGCCCTGTCCTCCTCAACCTCCCTGCTGCTTTTGACACCTTTTCCCACCACATCCTCATCCACAGACTCTACAACATAGGCATTCAGCAAAACGCCTTCAAGTGGATTGCCTCCTTCCTCACAGGATGCACACAGGGCATCTGGCTGCCTCCCTTCACTTCCAAACCCGAGGACATCTTCTGCGGCATACCTCAAGCATCATCCCTCAGCACCACCTTGTTCAACACCTACATGTCAGACCCATGGCCTAAACATAATTTCCTACTAGATGGCACTCAACTCATCCTCTTGCTCTTTGAAGACCCCTCCACCACCAGAATCAACTTTCGATGCCATGACCAACGTAGCCAAGTGGATTAGAGACAACTGTCTCAAACTCAACTCTGACAAGACAGAGGTACTGAACTACGGGAAGAACACTTTCATATGGGACCACAGCCAGTGGCCAGCAGAACTTAGACAAACACCCATACCTACAGACCATGCACACAACCTCAGCATCATACTCAACAGCAAACTGGCCATGAAGAGATGTCAACGCAATTGCCTCCTTCTGCTTCCACACCCTTTGTACACTCCACTAAATCTTCAAATGGATCAGTCAACACCAGAAAGAACATCACTCTGTCCCTCATAACCAGCTGCCTCATCTACAGTAACGCTCTCTACGGTGGCATCTCCACCCAGCCCCTCAAAAGACTCCAGACCATAAAGAATGCTGCAGCCAGACTCATCCTGGACCTCTCCAAATGGACCCACACCACCCCCCATTTCAGATATCGCCAAAGGCTTCTCATCTTGAAAAGATGCCAGTTCAAGATCCTCATGAAAGCCTACAAAGCTCTCCTCAATCAAGGACCGGCCTAGATCAACCATTGTCTAAACTTCCACCTACCCACAAGACACCTGCAGCCGTGGTAGGGAGCAGGTAAAATACTTTAATCCTCATTGGCAAATTTAATTCCTTATCCTTGATTGTAAATGGTAATGCATTATGAGTATTAGGGAAAAAACTATTTGGGAAGAGAGGCTGATTGAACTGGAGGAAGCTGGGACATATATCACCTCTGTGTGTGATGAGTTTAGTATGATCGATGGAATTGCCATCCAGAGTCAGATGACTTTGAAGTAACGGTTATTTTGATTTGAATGCATGTGAAAGATGGAAAGGAAAATAATATTTGTCTGAATGTGTCTTAGGGCTAATATGAAATGGCAAAGAAGCCTCTGAGGGATGCTATGAGAAGGGAGAATATAAGGGGACCCAGGATTAATCCCAGGGTAACATCAACTGGAACTGCGGTAGCAGTGGACAATAAGGAACGCTTGGGGGTAGCTACCGATTTGACAAGAGCCAAAAAAATATTGGTCTCCCTTGGCTGCATGGTAGCGTAACACAATGTAGCGAGAACCTGGAAGGGCGTAGGTAAACCAAAGATTTGTGACTGGAAGTCCGATATGGATTGGTGCGTGCAAGCACAGAGGGTGGTGTACGAGAGCAGAGGTTGTCCACAAAAATGGATGAGGATTTGGGAGGCATGGAATGTGGATAGGGGATGATAGGCACACCCTTTGATGACTCCTCCACACAGTTGGCAGACCACGGGAAGGAATAATGTCAGTATCATTAAGTACTGTATTAGACACTTGTTTGTAGGATTGAACAAATCAATGTAACATCATGTCGAATATTGTATCAATGCACAGGAACTGCTTGAACTTCTTGAAAATGTACTGCACTTTGTCCTCTTTTGTTTTGATCTTCTCTGCTTTTTTGGTTTCAATAAAAAAGATTTGCAAAAAAAGGAGCGCTTGGAGACAAGTGCTAGGCGACACAGACATTCAGTGAGACCGCTACAGTGAGACCGCTACTCTGTCCAGTCATAGTGTGGTCGCCCTCTATGAATTATTCTGACTTGCCATTCACTAAAGATTGAAGTCGTTTGAGATCTATATCCATCAGGCACTGGGAGGTGAGAATCATGAGCATCGCCTGGTGGTTCACAGTAACAAAGACCACAGAGGGGTTTATGATGATGGGTTTATTTGGGGGATGTCTATGGTAGGTGGAGGTGAGAAACTTGTTAGTCATGTGCGATCTCAGAAGAATGAAGTTATCAAAATCCAAATCATAACTGGGTTATGACTGGACACAAGGTGGTTAATTTGTTGAAAATGAGTCTATCCGGAGTACTTGAGAAGTGAGAGCTAAGGCAGACGGTAGAAGCTGGCTGTAGAGAAAAGTTTGTCATGGATTTTATTTAAATAGAGACCGATCCCCCTTTGTTATTTTATATGAATGCATTGGCATGAGTAATCAGCAGGGAGTCACAATGTACTATGTACCCCTTCCCCTTGCCATGTGTCAGAGAACAGTGTGATAGCGACTTGCAATTGTTAACTAATAGCTGTAAATGTTGGGGAAAAAGTCCTGGCAGGTCTTTGCCCTTCAAGAGTAAAATTAATTGCAGTAATTATATGGGTACTCAGATGAGTAGTAAATATTTTAGAAGTTAGGAAAACACATCATTTTCAGTAACTCTGTGTAATGGAAATGCAGGTTTTAATAGGATGACAACAGATCAGAACACTTTATTCAGTGATTTGTAAAAGCTAAATATTTTGCTGAAACCCAGTTTACACAAGTTATTGTTTGTATGTACACAGCTTCATCAGTAAAACTAGATGTCACTGGGAAAATGTGTGGCCATTTCAATGGAAAATGTGCTGGCTGTAAATGGCAGTATACCACCACATCATGCTTTAGTAATAATGAGAGGGGCTTATTTACAAGCCCATTGCGCCGCTGGTGCATCGTTTCTTTTGACACGGCCACGTAAAGCCAACCTGCGTGGCTTTTCATGGCATTGTAAATATAGGCCCCTTTCAAGCATTAATTTGCATGAAAGGAGCGTTCCAGGGGTGTTGCGGTTGATGTTCCCAGCGAACATCCAAGGCACTGGATGCATTCCCAGATTTACAAGGCTTTGTAAATCTGGGAATTCATCGGATTCTTACGCCTCCCCAGGGGAGGCTAACAGAGGCACAATGAGGAGAAATACCTTTAGTTCTCCTCTCTTTCCGTTGTTCTATAGAAATAAGAAAAAACCTCTTATGATTGTTTTTGTGCAGGAAGGTCCCCCTTCTTGCACAAAAACAATCACAACTACAATGCAGGCACCCAGGCACCATTGAACAAGAGTGTCTGCGTTGATGCATGGCAGCCCATTGTGCACCATTGCCAAAAAAAGGACAGAAGTGTGCCATATCTTGTAGATACGGTGCATTCTTTCTTGCCCTGTTCTTTTGACGTAGGGCATTGCAGACTGAAGGCTTGGTGCACGTGAAAATATCATAAATGAGGCTTAGAGTTTTTAGACATAAACTCAGAAACATTCCTGTCCCTCGCTGATGACAATGCGATTAATGACCTAAGATTCAATTCAAGGGTCACATGTACCCTATATGTGGGTTATAATCTTAGGGCCTTATTTATGGGCTTTTGCCATAGGACAGTACTGCAGGCCTCCCTGCTGTGCTGCCCTACGGCAAAAGGAGAGGGCAGGAATGTACTGTATCTATATGATATGCAGATTCCTGTACTTTTCCCCGGCGCTAGCGCACAATGAGCTGCTGTGCACCAACGTAGACACCTTTGCACCATGGTGCAAGGATGTCTGCATTAAGGGGATGATTGATTTTGTGCAGGAAGAGACCCTTGCTGCACAAAATCAATACATTCAGGCGCTTTCCTTTGTCTATGTGTTCTGCAGAATGCAGCACCTAGAAAAATTAAAGCACAAGGAAAAATGTCTTAATTTCTCTTCGTTGCGCCTTCAGGGGAGGTGGTAGGTTCTGAGCATTTCCAAGTTTACGATGACTCGTAAAACTTGGAATGCTTCAGATTTCATGGGTGTTGTGCATGAACACCCACGGCAACACCCATGGAACGCCCCTTTCACGCAGTTTTCTGCGTGAAAGGGGCACATATTTATGAGGCATGAAAAGCCACATAAAGTGGCTTTATGTGGCCTTATATATATGTGGTAGCACATTGTGCCACCAGAACGTAAAAAAGTGACGTTCCACGGGCACAAAAGTACCAATAGGGCCTCAGAAATGAGGCCCTTATTATATATGGAGCAAAAGTATCAACATGCTGAAATCACATATTTAAAGTGCTCTCATATGTGGTAATGAATAAAAAGGAGACTGTAAAATACATTATTTACCTAGGATCACACAATTTGAGACCAGATTATTGGTCAGGTGCATTGGTCAAGCAGATTATTCAATTCACTAGACCTGCAGGTCCCATAACATTTTTATGATTTTTCGTAGAATGGTGACGGAGTGACATAAAACTGCACTGATGACTACGTCATATAAGGCAATAGAAACAGTACCGGTGACCTCTGACAGCTCCCCCAAATCCTTCCATTTACAGAGAAATAAACAATATCTTAGGGAAGGGTTCTAGAAGTGAGCAGGCCTGGGAATCACAACAAAGAATAGAGTTCAAATGGCAATTTACATTCTGTAGAATTCATTGTTCAGAGCAGCATGTGCATATATTATGAATAAGGAATAAAAGCTAAATTATTAAGTACTCGCACCATCAGTAAGAAGAAGAAATATCACATTCGAAAACAAAGATCTGCAATCAGTTCTGAGAGGGAAAATCCCCTGAGACCTATTGGAGCAAAGTGACTGAAACGAATAAAAGGACATATCTGAGCAGCTCATCCGCAAGGTATGACAAGGCTCAAGATATAAGGGCTGACACATAAACTTCGATCAAGGTTCTAGTATCAAGAGCGTCCAATCTAATTTTTAGTTCCACTAGTAGGGAAACCAGACTGAGCCTGTGCCTCGCGGGTGAACAAACCAAGCCTGTTGAGAGACAAAGGTATTATTATTTGAGTCAAAAAAGTTTGGAGTTGGCCTAAAGCTCTTGGTTCTCTGATCTTTGCTATCACTGGGGCTGGAGAATGTCTGGGCTTTGAACTGCAAAGATCCAACATTTCAAAGGTGGAACATCTGAGTGATGAGCATCAATAGCTCCTTTGAATATCACAGGTTCCAGACCGGTGTTTAGAAGGGAGGCCCTAGCATTGTTGACTCATGGTGGCATCACTGATGCCATTCCTGCATATGCGGATTACCCATTGAACCCTACCATTATTCAGAAATCAGCAGCAAGTTAAGACCCCCGGCAGAGTAAGAAACTTAAGGGCCTGATTATGATGCCGGTCGGACTTACGTCCGACTAGCACCTTGGCAGAAGCAGGACCGCCTGCCTAGTAGTCGGTAGTCCCGCTGCCCACATTAAGATGTGACCACCTTCAAGCTGGTTGCAATGTGTATACTTTGTATTGTAGTGTGTGCAGTGGTCTGCAGCGCACGCCACAGTACAAAATATACACATCTTACTTATCCCTGCACTTTGTGTCAGGCACCGTGCCGTTCACCATAGGTGGTCCCCAGGGCCCATAAAAAAGGCCCAGATGGGAAGGAGGCCCTTCTACGGGTCCCCAAGTCACTTTTTGCCTGCCTTTCATGTCGGGGTTACCACCATGAAGGAGCTCGGAGACAAGGACATCCTAATTCCTACGTCGGTACCTGAGAAGACACAGCCGTATTGTAGGGAATAGGAGTCCAGCCGCTGCCCTGACGGGATCCTTGATCCTGCCAGACGCGGCGATCCTTCTACCCGCCAGTCATGATCTGTCCGCCTGCATCATAATGCGGCAGTCGGATCAGATGGGCTGGATGACGACGAGATCAACGGCCTGATGGTGGTGGTCCCATCCCCATCATAAACAGGCCTTAAGTGATAGGATATATTTATTTTATATAACATGGCAGTCCTGTGTCATTAGGATTTTAACCTTGGAAAATAAAGCCAATTATTTGCACCATTCCGATGCTGTAACATTTTTAGTAATGCCCATCATGAAAATTCCCTTATCAATCACATGATGCTGTAGGTAGTTGGATAAGACAATCAACTAAACATAATGGGCCTCATTTATGAGACCGTGCGTCACTTTTACGCTGCCGGTGCTTCACTGTTTGTGACACATCAGCAGCGTAAAAAATTTGCATTGTTGCACCATATTTACAAAGTGACGCATCTAGGTAGATGCTTCACTTTGTAAACCCCTGCGCCACATTATACATGCGCCAGGTATAATGTGTGCAGGGGGGGGGCGTTCTGACGCAAGAAAGGGTCATAGAAGTGACGCAGTGAAACCTATAAGATTTCACTGCGCCACTTCTAAGACACAAATGCGTCAATTTCTTACGCCTGCCTCACAGCAGGCGTAAGACTGACGCAGGTCCTTTCACATGGGGCTTGCCCCATGTGAAAGGACACATTGCTGGAGTTGCGTCACTTTTGTGACACACTCCAGCAATGCGTCACTTTTGCGCCATACAGATACGTCAGAAATACTGACGTATCTGTAACTCCTTGCGCCCTGATGCGTCATACTGTAAATATGACGCATCATTGGTGTCGCAAGGAGTGCGCAGTGAAAAGTGACGCATCACTGTTTTCACGCAGCGATGCGTGACTTTTCATAAATGAGGCCCAATAAGCCTTTGAAGTAGATTGAAGTTTGCTTCAATAAACTCTCACCTTTTGCTAGATTACCATCATCTGCTTGCCGACATCTCAATCTTCTTCCCCCAGTTCACGTATTGGATTTCTGAGCCATAAATCTCAAGACTGCATCAACATATGCACCGTGTTTTACGGAGGATCGAAACATCTTACAGTGGTAACTGGGTCAACAACTGAGGTTATCCAATGGAAGATCTCTGGGACGCAGTAATGATCTGGTGCAAAGAAATACTCAAGCAGTGAAAGAACATTTGGTCCAGGCAAACATAAATGTAAAAATAGCAAAAGTATACACTTCAGAGCATATTTTATGTGAAAGTCTCGCAGCACAGTGCAACAAGTCACCTTGCTGCGCTGTGTAACAGGGAAAGCACAAGAATGAACCATATTTAAAAGAATACAGCGTATTCCTGCCTTTGTGCCTGCACTGCCACCGTTATGTCAAATGTCAATGTCAAAAGTTCTTATTAAGCGCACATATCACCGGGAAAGATCTCATGGTGCTAGTAGAGCTTCAAATAAACAAAGCAAGAGTGTTCCAAGGTAGTAACGAACCACCGGTTTGGAGCAAATCAACGACTTCACTTAAGGCGTTAAAGAAAGCCCTCACTCACCACCTGGTGATGACATGCTTCATCATCGGGCCCCACAAAAGAGACCTAGCGTCTCTTTCGTGTGCTGCAACGCCAGATCTACTGCGGAGCGGGTTAGTGGTTTAAGGCAGTGTTGTGCAAAAGAAAATTAAGTGGGTGGTGAGAGGTTAAAAAAGAAGTCAGTAGTGTATCAAAATTAACTTTATTATTATGATCACTAAGGACTTAAAGGTTAAAAATTATGTGTAGGAAATGCGTCCACATTTAATTAAGTGGTAGTTTCCTAGGTCAGTCGACATGTTTCAGCCATGAAACGGTATGAATTTACCTGGCATTCATCAGGACTCAGTGTGAAATAAACCCTGGCGGTATGGGCTCGCTAAGGCCCACCCTTACCTAGGGACGTGAAAGTGAAAAAATATATATAGTGAAAAAAGTGCAAAAAAATTAGGAACAGCTGAGGGTCGCTACAGGTACACTACGGGTGCCGAGCGTCGAGGGCGGTGTGCCAATTACGCTTCCACCCCCCCCCCTGTGACCCATGGTGTGAACATTTTACACCTTAAAAGTGCAGAAACCGCAAAAGTCGGAAGCCTCCTAAACCAGGAGTAATTAGGAAGACAATCTTTTGTTCCTAATTTTTAGGATGTGTTAGATAGAGCTATTTTGCAGTTTAATATTCTTTATGTAAGTATGGTGAGACTGTTGGGTGCAGATTTACAAGCGCCTTGTGCCTCTTTTGCGCCGCCGTTACTTTTGTGACGCAGCGGCGGTGCAAAAGATGCACTATGGTGCGGGGTATTAACAACGTGACGCATCTGGGAGATGCGTCACGTTGTAAAGCCCTGCACCATAAGGAGGTGTTCCTGCGCAGGGGGGGGTTCCTGCGCAGGAACGCCTCCTAAAAGTGGCTGAGTGAAATCTACAAGATTTCACTCAGTCACTTTTAGGCCTATGCTGCGTCAAAACCCTGCGCCTGCTTGAAGCAGGCGTAAGGATTGACGCAGCATTTGATGGATAGGGCACCCTAAAGCCTTGCTGGAGCTGCGTCGCACTTGCGATGCAACTCCAGCAATGCGCCACTTTTACGGCACAGATGCGTGACGCATCTGTGCCGTTTTTGCCTCATGGTGCGCCGCATTGTAAATGTGGCGCATCCATTGTGGCGGAGGCATGGGGCACAATAAGTGGCGCATCCCTGCTGATATGCAGGGATGCGCCACTTATTGTAAATATGCCCATGATATTTTATTCGACCTGCGTCGGTTTTAGTTTTCCTCCATTGACGTTTGGCTGTTCTACAGGATTGTTTGTCAGTTTTTAATGTTGCCATAAACCATGGTGAAGCTATTGCTTTAATTTTAACCCTAACCAGAGGGACAACTGCGTCCAGTGTGCATTAAATGGCATCTTCAAAGGCAGTTGCCACCTGTTCCACAGTGTCGGTATGGCATGCCTGCTGCGGATTGAAATGGGCTGAAAAAGCAACAGAGGTTAATTTGCGCCAAGGCCGTATTAAGGTGGATTTATTTTCCCCACGATTTCTAGAAAGTTTCATGGGCATATAAAACGCTATTAGGTGATGGTCAGTCCAAAGTAGTGGTAAAGGCGGCTCGACGATCAGCTTGGTTGAGTAAGTGAACAGTAGGTCAAAAGTGTGGCAGGCTTCATGGGTGGGGCCTACTACCTTCTGGGCCATTCCAAATGTCTCCATCGTTCTGACCAATAGGTTGGTGTCTGGGTCAGACAATAGCTCAGCATGGTTGTTGTTGGACAGGCCTCGTAGCCGGGCCATCCCCCCCTACACACAACAGGGCCCGGACCCCGGCTCTCCCTGAATCCCCAGCAAGAGCCACCCCGGCAACCCCCCGAGGTAATCCACAACCCGTCCACACCGGGACTCCAGCTCCTGAACCCTCCCGTACCGGCTGGCCGGGTCCCCGTCAGCCCCATGGCCCCGGCCCGGCAGCCATCTTTGGACACTACAACACGAGGCCACGTGGCCTCGACTCGACCCCAACCCTGGGCCCGGCCCGGCCCCAACATCGAGGCACCAACCTCCACACAGGAGGTAAAGAGACCACTTGGCAGGTCAATGAAAGAAGAAGGCGTCAACGGCTCTCCTCCGCCGGGTGTCGATCACCCCCGGCCTCCCTGGGCGCTGGCTCCAACCCCCTGCTGGGTGTCGGGACTCCCTCATTCCGGACCTCCCGACCTCAAGGCGCGAGGGTCCGGACATCAAAGGGAGCCAGACCTATAACTGGGGCAGCCCCAGACCAGGAGGGCAGTTGTATCCTGGAGTCGAGAGACCCCGAGAAGAACTCATCCTTGGCGGACTGCTGGCGCTGCCGCAGCCCTGCTCTGTGAACCCTTCGTCTTGGCCTGCTGGCGCTGCCGCGGCCCTCTGCAACGTGAACCATCATCTTGGCCTGCTGGCGCTGCCGCGGCCCTCTGCAACGTGAACCATCATCTTGGCCTGCTGGCGCTGCCGCGGCCCCCTCTGTTACATGAACCATCATCTTGGCCTGCTGGCGCTGCCGCGGCCCCCTCTGTTACGTGAACCATCATCTTGGTCTGCTGGCGCTGCCGCGGCCCTCTGCAACTTGAGCCATCGCCTCGGCCTGCTGGCGCTGCCGCGGCCCGACCCCGCAGACTCCTAAGCTCGAGGATTGTGAGCTTCCCTCCTGCCACCTCCTGTACCGATCCGGTACCAAGACTGTCCCGCTACCCCCTTTCCCTACAGAGACTAGAATTGAGAGGACCCTCGAGTCCTGAATCTCCTGTACCGCTGATAACCTTGCCGCAAGGACCCTATATAAAGAGTGTTGATCTCATCCTTGTGTGGTGTCTATCTGTGGGGAGGGAAGTGACTTGTCTGTACGATCGCCGGAGACGGCCCTCATCGGAGGCCTCTCCCCCAGTATTCGGCCGACCCTCTGGGTCCCCGTCTAACATTGGTGGCCAGCGGCGCAATCCGAACCTACGCATAATCGTACAGAGGGTCACTCGCCCCACGACACACAACCACCATGACAACAAAAGAGAGCGGAGCAACAGAAAAATTCCAGATGGAAAAGCTGGAAGAATACAACCACAGAGAACTGAAACAATTTTGCATAGAATTAGGCATTTCAACCACAGGACTGAGCACGAAAGAGGACTTCAAACGAGCCCTGGAATCTTGGGCGGAGACGGGTACGACCGTACCCCAAACACGAAGCCTCGAGACACCCGAAACAAGCCCCACGCCGACGGAAGAAAGAAGATCGGGTCTCTCCCCAGAAGAGGTCCGGGAACGGGAAAAAAGCAGGCTCCATGAATTAGAACTGGCACGACTTCGCTTAGATGGAGAGCTCAAATTGGCGGAACAAAAAATAACGTTGGAACACTTACGGCTCCGAGAGGAGCGAGAAGAGAAACAAAGGCAGAGAGAGCTAGAAGAGAAGAAGCTAACCTACGAACATGAGCGCAACCTCAAAGAACTAGAGATTCGGAAGCAGAACAAGGAACTCGGGGTCCCCGAGCGCACGAACACTCCTGCCCCTACAGACCCCAAGGTCCACATACCCAAAGATGTCATCAGAGAGTACTACAAGAACGATGATATCCAGCAATGGTTCAAAGCGTACGAGGTAGCCATGACCTCCCACCGGATTCCCCGGAGCGACTGGGGAGCCGGGTTATGGGGGAGGTTTGTCAACGAAGGGCGAGACGCCCTGCTGCAACTCCCGGACCATCTGATGACATCCTACGACCACATGAAAGCCGCCCTCCTCACTCGATACGGACTCACACCCGAGATGTACCGCCAGCGGTTCCGCGACTGCAAACGGATCCCGGGTACAACTTGGGTGGAGTACGTGAACTTCTTTAGCCGGGCCTTCGAGGGGTAGATCAAGGGCAGCAACGTGACCACCTACGAGCAGCTCTTTGACCTTGTTGTGTGGGAGCACCTTTCTAACAACTGCTTCATCGAACTCAGGCAGCACCTCCTGGACAGTAAACTAACGGAACCTCGGCAACTCGCCACCGAAGCTGACCGATGGGAAAGCACCCGAGTTGGCCGAAACGGACCCAGCGAAGCGCACAGAACTGCCCACGGGCCCCATCGCCCCCGTGGAGGAGGAGGCCAGGGTCGGGGTAGGGACACCGGCCCGGTGACTCCCGCCAGCAACCCCCCGCCCCCGGCCGGCAGGGGAAACCCCCCGATGCGACCCGGCTTCCGAGCCAACATTACTTGCCACCGGTGCCAGCGACCCGGCCACTACGCAAATGATCCCAATTGCCCAAAGAACCCGAACCCTTTACCCCGCCAGGTCGCTGCTGCAGCCCTGGGGGAAGAGCAAACCCCAGAAAACCAAGAAGAGTACGAAACCGACCAGCCTGAGTGGGAACCGGCCGCCATGTCCCTGGTTTGCTCAGGGGAATGAGACCTGATCCCTCGGGCCCCCCTTCCCGCCAACACGCAGAAGTACAGCTAGTGGGTCAACATTAATGGCCGCCGGGCTGAAGCCCTCCGCGACACCGGGGCCAGTGTGACCGCGGTCCGCTGTCATCTGGTGGCCCCGGACCAGATCTTGCCGAACATTCTTTGCCCTGTCCGGTCGGCCGACAACTCAGAAAGTCTATGTCAAATGGCCTACGTCCCCTTCGAATGGGGAGGAGTATCAGGGATGCTGAAAGTGACTGTCCGCGATGATGCCCCCGTGGATTGCCTCCTGGGGAACGATCTCGAAAGTTCTCCCTGGGCAGCAGTCGAACGGAGAGAGCACCTGGGGATGCTGGGCCTCCCCGAATGGGTCTGTGCCACGACCCGGTCCATGACCGCCCGTGCCGTCCCCAGTCCAGAAGAACCCGAGTGGCCGGAGCCTCCTCCCGCGATTGTCCCAGAGGAGGCCACCCCAGAAGCAAGTCCCCCGGCCCAAACCGAAGAAGGACCCGGTCGGCTCCCGGACCTCCCCGACCTGGCCCAGTGGCGTCAAGAGGGGGGTCCCACCCAGGAACAATTCCAACAAGAACAAAGAACCTGTCCCTCCCTCGAGGGACTCCGGCAGCAAGCCCTTGCCCAGAGCGCAGGGGACACCTCGGGGGCCCACTGGATCTACTGGGACAATGACCTGCTCTACAGTGAGCAAAGGATTGCAGAACTGGGGGCCAGTCGGGTGCTGGTGGTGCCCCTCCGCTTCAGAGATTTCCTCTTGAACTTAGCCCACGATATACCCCTTGCCGGACACCTGGGACAGGACAAAACGTACGACCGTCTGGTGACCCACTTTTACTGGCCCCGAATGCGAAAAGATGTCACCAACCACTGCAAGGCCTGCCCCACCTGCCAGGCCAGCGGAAAAAGTGGCCGAAAAACCAAAGCACCCTTGCAGCCTTTTCCCGTCGTCACCACCCCGTTCGAACGGGTGGGAATAGACATTGTGGGGCCCCTGGACCCCCGAACCGCCCAAGGACACCGGTTCATCCTGGTCCTGGTGGACCACGCCACCCACTATCCCGAGGCTATCCCTCTTCGAACCGTGACGGCGCCTGTGGTAGGCCGAGCCCTGATGGGGATCTTCTCCCGGGTGGGCTTTCCCCGGGAGGTCGTCAGCGACAGGGGCACGAACTTCATCTCGAAATACATGAAGTCTCTCTGGCAACAGTGCGGGGTCACCTACAAATTCACGACCCCCTATCACCCACAAGGAAATGGATCGGTCGAGCGGTTTAACCGCACTCTCAAAGGAATGATCATGGGCCTAGAAGAGCCCCTCCGTCGCCAGTGGGACGTGCTACTCCCGTGCCTCCTGTTCGCCTACCGAGAGGTCCCTCAAAAATCCCTAGGCTTCAGCCCATTTGAACTCCTGTACGGGCACCCCGTCCGGGGTCCCCTCAGCCTAGTCAAAGAAGGTTGGGAGAGGCCCCCCCAGAAAACTCCCCCGGATGTATACAAATACCTCTTGGCCATTCGCAACCAGACCCGGCGATTCAGGGAGATCGCCAAAGTCAACCTTGAAGCCAGTCAGGAAGACATGAAGAAAGGGTATGATCAGCACGCCTCCTCCCTCGAGTTCGAGCCGGGACAGCAGGTCTGGGTGATGTCCCCGGTTGAACCCTGTGCCCCACAGGACATATGGTCCGGACCCTTCAAGGTGATCGAACGCAAGGGGCCTGTCACCTACTTAATCGACATGGAAACTTCCCGGAACCCCCTACGGGTCCTCCACGCCAACAGACACAAGCCCCATTTTGTACGCTCCGAACTCAGTCTCCTGATGGCTACCGATAATGGGACGGAAGAAGACTCCGAGCCCCTTCCGGACCTGCTGAGGACCCTCGAGCAGGATGGCTCCGTGGAAGGGGTCAGGCTCTCCGAGGCCTTGTCCCCGGAGCAACGCCAAGACTGTCAAGCTCTCCTGACACGATTCGCATCCTTGTTCTCTCTCACCCCTGGGGTCACCCCCTGGTGCCTTCACGATGTGGACACCGGGGACAGCCCCCCTATTCGCCACAGGGCGTACCGCGTACCAGATCGGGTGCGCGCCTGCATCCAGACCGAGGTGTCCAAGATGCTGACACTGGGAGTGATCGAACCCTCGGACAGCCCCTGGGCCAGCCCCGTCGTCCTGGTCCCCAAGGCCGCCGCCCCGGGCGTTGCCCCTGAGCTCCGGTTCTGTGTGGACTAGCGGGGACTGAATGCCGTTACCAGGACCGACGCTCACCCTATCCCCCGGGCAGATGAGCTAATTGACCGTATGGGGGCCGCCCGCTACCTGAGCATCTTCGATTTAACAGCGGGCTACTGGCAAATCGGCCTCACCCCCAGGGCCCAAGAACGATCCGCCTTCTCTACCCCGGACGGTCACTACCACTTCAGGGTGATGCCATTCGGCATGAAAAACGCTCCGGCAACCTTTCAACGACTCGTGAACCAGGTACTGGCGGGCCTCGAAGGATTCAGCGCCGCCTACCTGGACGACATCGCTGTGTACAGTCACCACTGGACCGACCACCTCCTCCACCTGCGGAAGTTCTACACGCCCTCCAGCAGGCCGGGCTCACCCTCAAGGCCAGCAAATGTCAGGTGGGCCAAGGGTCCGTGACCTACCTAGGGCACCAAGTGGGAAGCGGTCTGGTGGCCCCCCTCCAGCTCAAGATCGCTGCCATCCAGGCCTGGCAACCCCCTACGACCCAAACCGAGGTCCGGGCCTTCCTGGGGCTCACCGGGTACTACCGGCGGTTTGTGAAGAACTATGGCAGCATCGTGGGGCCCCTCACGGAGCTCACATCCAAGAAGAACCCCAAAACGATCAACTGGACTCCGGACTGCCAATCGGCCTTCGAGAAGCTGAAGGCCGCCATGTGCACTGCCCCCGTGCTCCAGGCTCCCGACTACGGCCGGGAATTCATCGTACAGACGGACGCCTCCGATCATGGCGTGGGGGCCGTCCTCTCCCAACTCAACACCGAGGGAGTCGATCAGCCAGTGGCATTCATCAGCTGACGCCTGCTGGCCCGGGAACAGCGCTGGAGCACCATCGAGAGGGAGGCCTTCGCCGTAGTATGGGCCCTCAAGAAGCTCCGGCCCTACCTCTTCGGCACCCCCTTTCGGGTGCAGACAGACCACCGACCCCTGCAATGGCTGATGCAGATGCGGGGGGAGAACCCGAAACTGTTGCGCTGGTCCATCTCCTTACAGGGGATGGACTTCACTGTGGAGCATCGTCCAGGCCAGGACCACGCCAACGCAGACGGCCGGTCACGCTTTTTCCGCCTCGGCGAGGAGAGTCCCCAAGAGGATGGCTGACTCTCCCTGCCTTCAGCTGGGGGGGACGCATGTTGGACAGGCCTCGTAGCCGGGCCATCCCCCCCTACGCACAACAGGGCCCGGACCCCGGCTCTCCCTGAATCCCCAGCAAGAGCCACCCCGGCAACCCCCCGAGGTAATCCACAACCCGTCCACACCGGGACTCCAGCTCCTGAACCCTCCCGTACCGGCTGGCCGGGTCCCCGTCAGCCCCATGGCCCCGGCCCGGCAGCCATCTTTGGACACTACAACACGAGGCCACGTGGCCTCGACTCGACCCCAACCCTGGGCCCGGCCCGGCCCCGACATCGAGGCACCAACCTCCACACAGGAGGTAAAGAGACCACTTGGCAGGTCAATGAAAGAAGAAGGCGTCAACGGCTCTCCTCCGCCGGGTGTCGATCACCCCCGGCCTCCCTGGGCGCTGGCTCCAACCCCCTGCTGGGTGTCGGGACTCCCTCATTCCGGACCTCCCGACCTCAAGGCGCGAGGGTCCGGACATCAAAGGGAGCCAGACCTATAACTGGGGCAGCCCCAGACCAGGAGGGCAGTTGTATCCTGGAGTCGAGAGACCCCGAGAAGAACTCATCCTTGGCGGACTGCTGGCGGTGCCGCAGCCCTGCTCTGTGAACCCTTCGTCTTGGCCTGCTGGCGCTGCCGCGGCCCTCTGCAACGTGAACCATCATCTTGGCCTGCTGGCGCTGCCGCGGCCCTCTGCAACGTGAACCATCATCTTGGCCTGCTGGCGCTGCCGCGGCCCCCTCTGTTACGTGAACCATCATTTTGGCCTGCTGGCGCTGCCGCGGCCCCCTCTGTTACGTGAACCATCATCTTGGTCTGCTGGCGCTGCCGCGGCCCTCTGCAACTTGAGCCATCGCCTCGGCCTGCTGGCGCTGCCGCGGCCCGACCCCGCAGACTCCTAAGCTCGAGGATTGTGAGCTTCCCTCCTGCCACCTCCTGTACCGATCCGGTACCAAGACTGTCCCGCTACCCCCTTTCCCTACAGAGACTAGAATTGAGAGGACCCTCGAGTCCTGAATCTCCTGTACCGCTGATAACCTTGCCGCAAGGACCCTATATAAAGAGTGTTGATCTCATCCTTGTGTGGTGTCTATCTGTGGGGAGGGAAGTGACTTGTCTGTACGATCGCCGGAGACGGCCCTCATCGGAGGCCTCTCCCCCAGTATTCGGCCGACCCTCTGGGTCCCCGTCTAACAGTTGTTAAAATCTCCAATTAAGATGAAGTTATCTGCGGCTAATATATGTGGTGCAATTAGTTCCAATAATTGATTTACAAAGTTCACTTTTGGACCTGGTGGTCTATAGACTAAGGCTCCCCTCGATGTTGCCATATCGGGAGTGCTGATCTAAAAAATTAAAGTTTCAATCATCTTGGTGATGTGGGATTCTAAGGTAATAACCTCGAGGGAGGCCTTGATAGCAACTGCGATGCCTCCACCTCTACCCACTTCTCTGTCTAGTTTGACTGCATAGCGCCAGTGCAGGGCCCCGTGTCTATGTTGCATACAGGATTGTTTTGTGCAGGAAGAGGCACCTTCTTGCAAAAAAAACAATCATGAGAGGCATACTCCTCTTTCTATGAGGGATGTATGACATTACAACGCATGCTTTTACAACGCATGCCATTACGACGCAGGTTTTACAATGCAAGTCGTTACAACGACTTGCGTTAGGGGGCACTGGATAGTGAATAGTTTAATTTACTATTCCAACTCCAGTCCCCGTGGATAGTAGGGAAGGTGTTGGATAGTAATTAAACTATTCCCTATCCTAGAGCGCCCACCAGCGCAATTCGTTGTAATCACTTGCGTTGTAAAAGTTGCGTCGTAATGGTAGTGCGTTGTAAAAGTTGCGTTGTAAAGGATGTTTCCCTTCTATGAGTGCTGCAAAAACAGCACACATAGAAAGAGGAAGAAACAAGGAGAAATAAAGATAGAAAGAGAGAAGGCATATCTTTTTGGTGCATTCCCAGGGCTACCACTTTTGAAAAATCTGGGAATTCGTATAAAACCATAGGAGTTGCGTGGGAACATCCATGCAACGCCCATGGAAGGCCTTCCTATGAGTGGCTTCTTAAACTGCATTTTGAGCTTGTGTTGCACTTGCACCACGTTGCATTGTGCAAGAGCTGCTACCAGATGCAGTTTTATTGCATTCATATGGAAATCAATGCCTGCATTGCTCATGTTACCAATTGGCTAAGGTTTCACAAAGGTAAAAAACAGAAAGTTCAACAAAAGAAAAAAAGCCTGTATTCGGATATTGGAAGTTAATGCGGCAGAAATTGCAACTGTGGTATTACCTTTACCAGCAGCTACTTTCATTGCAATTATGAGCTGGCTGCCAGTACAATTGGAGGGTTAACCGGTTAAAACATTATTACTGCTGTTCTTTTCTGCATTTGAACCCCAGCAACAAATACTACTAGGAAAAGTTGCCAGGAGCACGGGATGTTCCTGTTACACTTCCTGGTAAGACCTGCTACAAATGTCCAGTACCTCTGCTCTAGATTCTTTCACCACTTTTCAGCACTCCTGGTAGGTTCCCATCTCCTCGCTAGTCTTTAAACAGTGTAAGCACCCGAGGGCCCCATTGAGTGAAGCTCTGTTGACAATGTCAGCCATCAGAAGAGGTCTGGCCTGTCCAGGATAACTACGTAGAAGAGAACTCAGGATCGGTGTGATGATATTCACTGCACTTCTGGGTGCTCAGCAATTTCATTTTCACAATAGGGCAGATGGGGCAGTGTTGGGATTGGCCAGAAAGAGAGACTGAGGGGCATATTCTCAAGCAGTTATTGCTGCGTTTGCGGCACTTTTCTGCCGTTAATGCAGTGATATTTTTATTTTATTTTATTGTGTGTGTGAGTAAGTATTGCAAACATTTTAATGAGGGAAGTCTTAGCTTGAAGCCGAGTCCTTTGTCTTCGTTGCTCCTGCTCTCCTGTGTCTGCTACCAGGAAAAGGAAGTTGGCAGCCAGGCTCCCTCCCCTGAGTCAATCAAAATGCTGCGATGAAGCGGTGGGATTGGTAATTGGCAACGGGACAAGTCATGTAGCTAAGGGCCGGAGGGGTGGGCATGTTCTCCATGCAGGCTGTAATGCAGCATTCATTGCAAACAGGGAAGTGCGCATGACTGCTTTGGGCGGCCTGAGTGGGCCGACCAAACAGTCATAGCGCAATTGAGTGGGATTGCCAATCTGCCCATGCCCTGCTCTGTGTTTGGAGTAGTCCTACCCTCCCTCCCACCCCCTGAGGATACATGGCATGATTATATAAGTTAGCTATCATCATGTGATTATTGTCCCTCTTCTGCACTGATTGAGTCAGTGGGGCAATGCTTTTCCACCATGGTGGAAGAGCTGACACTGGGGGTGTATCATCTATGTGTGTTAGGCCTGAGCGACTCTCCCCCCGGCCCTCCTGCGCTACGCGTCCCACATTCTCCTTACCTGGACATTGACAATGTGGCGCAATCCACTGCACTCTCACCAAATTTGTGACTCAGCCAGCAGGAGCATCAGTCAGGTGTATTTCAGTAGGCTGGATACAGCAGTCGTGCCTGGTCCACTCGTAGACATCCAGATGCAGTTGAAGCAGCAGGCCCCCCTTAGGCGTGGCGTTGCAGACCCCACGCCACACACGTTTGCCGTACCACAGGGGCCTCACCCTCCACAGTGTATGGCCAGCCCAACCTCATCAGGTCTGTGATGCAGGGAGATGGCACACACCACTGGTAATCCCCTCTATGCACCCGAGTGTCGTGGTGGATTGTAGTATGCGATGCGTACCTCACTACGTTGCTGCGCAGGAATGCCTCTACCATTAACAGTTCCAAGGGTCACAAGGCGGTATTCTCACACAGGTCAGCAACGTGTCTCCATGCGACCTGCCAGAGTTGACCATCAGGTACGGGCGATCTTTGCGCCTCAATGTCTACCGCCACGGCTCATCAACTCCACAGCTCCTCCGCATTCCGCTCCAGTCCCAGGTCCAGCGAGGCATCCAGGCTCCAGTCACAGGTTCAGCGAGGCATCCAGACTCCAAACGCAGGTCCGGCGAGGCATCCAGGCACTAGACGCCAGTCCAGCGAGGCATCCAGGCTCCAGACGCAGGTCTAGCGAGGCATTCAGGCTCAAGGCGCTAGTCCAGCGAGGCAACCAGGCTCCAGGCACAGGTCCAGGGAGGCATCCAGGCTCTCATTATCGCTAATGGGCCTATCGTTAGTTTTCACCTGCTAACGCTGGAATTCCTATCGCCATAACGTTAATGTTAGCAGCAGTTTTCACCGCTGATCCCAGTAGCTATCCCCATGTAGTGAATACGTCGCTAACAAGGTGATAGTTTCCTGCGGTGCGCGGTGTTAAGAAAATTATCGCTAAATGAGGTTAGCGATAATTTTCGCCATTTCTTGAGAATATCCCCCTGAAAGTCTGAATAGAGCTGCCTGGCGCTGGAAGATCTTCTGTGATAAAAAACGAAAGTCATTGTTCTGATCCGTGTTGCTCATCTTCCCCAAGATAATGGCATAAAGTCACCACCTGTGCCAATCTTCAAGATACTTATACTTGGATAAGATCTTTACTGCCCCATAGAAAGAAAATGCAATGCCAAACACATTTGCTCTTAACTGACATTCCATTGCAAGAACAGCAGTGTGTGCCAATTACTGGGTCAATTTCTCTAGCATTACTTTGAGCAAGCACAATAGAGCCTCACAGAGCCTTGATGGAGATCTGCCAGTGAGACATAAAAGCTTGAACTGGCATCCTTTTCACTGCTTCACAGGTGTCCAAGCACAAAAAGACAAGACTTGGCAGCAATCTTCAGTCTTCATGGGATGCCTGCCTGCCTGCTACCTCTACAGTTGGTAAAAGGGCATAATACCATGATATGTTTCAGAGTGACGCCCCATTGCTTGATAGTTTACCTAAAAAGCATATTGGTAGCAATCTGAAGCCCCTTTGCGGGCTAATGACATATTTCTGTGATTGTGGTAGCAACCCCATTGTCAAAGGCGTGAATTCCTCAGGTGTGCTTTCTAGAGTATCACATGTCTTGGCCAGGAGATAATCCCATCTTGGGCAAACCCCTAAACTAAGGGGCATGTTGTCCTTCTGCTACCCTCTCCAACCCACAAATATTCACAGATTATAGAAGGGTAGGTACTTTTAATTGAAATTCTGATTGAATATTGGGATAAAGTAAATTACCAGCCCCAGAATGCACAGTGAAATCCAGGGCTGGATAAGTTGCTTGTGCGCAACACCGATAAACATCAGAGCTTAGAAGTAACTCTTTGGGGCAGATCTATAAGCTGCTGCACTTTCAGAGCACAGGAATGTGACATATCTACAATGATATGTCGCATTCCTGTGCTCTCCCCTGCACTGGCGCACAAACAGCTGCCAAGCGCTGGCGCAGGCTTCCTTGCACCATGGTGCAAGGATGCCTGCGCCATGGGGAAATTGTTTTTGTGCAGGAAGGGGCACCTTCCTGTATAGAAACAGTCACTACAGGCATTTTCCTCTTCCAATGTGTGGTGTAGAATGCAGCACACGTTGAAAGAAGAAAATACGAGGAGAAATGAAAGCATTTCTGTAGTAATGTAAGCACTTGGTAGTGGTCGTTGGCTTGGCAGTGCTGTGAGACTGGAATGGAGTTCCCTGTTCAGTACTCTCCAGTTGCCGAACCCCTACTGATGACGTAGGGGAATGCAGGAATCGTGACGTGTCTGCCACATATAAATTCTGATATCACATGGGCACTGAACATGCAGGAAGGAGAAAAGACGTGATTCGTATCAACGCAGCGTTTGTGACGTCCGATGTCAGACGTCTGTGGTCACGGGCACACTGAATTTTACATGTGTTGAGGAAAAAAGCCTGTTTTCTCAGTCTATCGTGGCATTGTGGATGTTGCATAAGCCTTGTTGTGCTGGTGTGATAAAAGACATTCTCCAAGCATTACTGGTGAGACTGTTGTTTTCTTCGTGGGGATTGCAAAATTTTTGTGGTTCGTCTTTGGGACAGTGTTCTCTCAAATTTTAAACTTTGGGTTCTTACATTATTTTTTTTAATGAATTCGAACTTTAAAAGTTCAGACTAACTTTTTGTCCGGCCATTTAAATCAACAGGATATATATATATATATATATATTTTTTTTAAATAATAACTGTTTCAAAAGGTGTGTGTTTTACAAAAAGTGGGAGGGTGTTAGTTCACTCATAGTTAATTATTGTACAAATTACATCGGTGGTGTTCCTTGGAGACATTTGTTTTTTAATGTACTCACTTTTGTATTCCTGTTATATTAACTTGCAAAGTGTACAAGATCCTCCTCCTTTTTTACAGCTTCCAGGGGACCCGCCAGTTAGGTGGAAAGTATGGTATAGGGCATTCACTAAATATTTAGGAGCTTTTGGAAGGATTAGATTTAGCGCAGAACTGAAAAACTATATTTTAGAGCACAATCTTGGGCTTGAAGGTCAAGCTGTTCTGGAACATTTACCCCCTCTATAAGTGCTGGAGGGTGAGGAGCATCTTAATGAATTTGACCAAGCTATCGCTCTGTTAGAAAAACAATTTGATGTTGAGGGTAGTTTAGTTGTGACTTTCTCTCTAGGCCACCATTACCCTATTGTGAATCTGATTTTCCTGGATGTGATGAAGATGAAGAGTGTTTAATTGCAGCTATGGATGTTTGCAATTTTGGTTGCTTTAATGAAAAGGAATGGTTTGATGCTTTGGATGCTGATTCTATCCTTAGAAAGGTTAAGGATTTTATTGTTCGAGGATGGCCCAAAGAAAAACATCTTGATTGTGAGCTCCAGACGTTTTCCAAGTTTGCTGATGAACTCTTTCTTGAGGGCTGTGAAATGATTTTGTGTGGTGACAAGTTTGTACCTCCTGTTTGTTTGAGAAATCGTATTGTTAATGCAGGCCACGAGGGTCATCTAGGGCAGACCAGCACCAAACGTAGAATTTTGCTGTAAATTGGTGGCCTTCCATGGACCGTCATATTGAAGATGCAGTCAAAAGTTGTGTTATTTGCTGCTCAAGTGACAAAGTGGTTAAAACAGTTACTCCTCCTAAACTAGTTGTTGAGCTTCCCTTTGGACCCTGGATGAAGTTGGTTGTTGATTTTGTTGGACCTTTCAATGCTCTACCCAACAGGTATAAGTTTGCCTTGGTGATAGCAGATTATTATGGTAAATGGTGGGAGGTGCATTTTATGGTTGATCCCAACACTTATGAGGTCATCAGATTTTTTTAGAGTCTTTTTGCCGGAGAGGGTTTTCCTAATGAAATTGTATCAGATAATGGGGTTCAATTTGTTTCTAAGGAATGTCTAATTTTCTTGGTCAATCTGGCATTGTTCATTGCTGTGTCGCTCTTTATCACCCACAGGCCAATGGTTTTATTGAGCGCATAAACCATATTTTGGTTGAGTGTGTTCAGTGGGCTGACTCCAACAAAGTGGAGGTAAGAGAAGCTGTATAGAGCATGTTGTGGGCCCATCGCACTTCTCCTGGTGTGGCTGTGGGGAAGAGTCCTTTCAAATTGCTATGAGGGAGAGTGCCCACTTTTGGTATGTGTTCTGCTTGGATGAGGCAATGGGGTTTGTGTTCTAAGATTTCCACATCTGTGTCTGGTGCGGGGGGTGGAGCTGAACTTGGAAGTGGTGGTGAACGCAGCAAGCCTCCTGTTGATGTTCCCTCCAAGTGTGACATGGATAAGAAGGAATGGCATTCTAAAATCCAGGAGGGAGATTGGGTGAAAATTAAGATTCCTCATAATGTGCCTAAGGGCTTGTTCAAATACGGGTCTCCTGTTCATGTGGATGCTATTTCTCGTTATGCAGTCAGAGTCAATGGAATGAATTGGTGGAATATCTTGAGGATTTACAGAATTCCTGATCCTGTTGTTCATCAAATGGGACTAAAAGTTGGTTCTAAACAATCTATTCAAGAAGCTTCTAATTCCAATGTCTGCAGGAGGTCTATTGAGTCTCCTTCTGTGCGGAGAAGCGGTAGGAGAAGAGTACCACCAAAACGCATGGGTTTATAATCTTTCGTCTGTAAATGTTTTTCATGCATCCTTTAAGCATGTTTTGGTTATATTGCATTTAATCACTTAGTGTTTTCATGCTTCTTTTTATCAGTTGTTCTTGTTTCTGTTTTCTCTTGTTTCCCCCTTTCCCTTTTCTTTGTTTTCTTTAGTTCTTTTTCTTTCTCAGTTTAGTTTTTACTCTTCTTTTCTTTTGTGTAGTAAAGAAGGCAGATATTGTAGTAATGTATTCTCAGGCTCATGAGAACGTTCCTTACCTCCATGGTGATAGAATGTTTTTATTTGAACTCCCAGGGACAATTTGTCATTTCCCTAGAAGCTGTGGAGACGAACGGTAATTAAACACAAGGTTTACCCACTTACCATGTCTTTGTAGTCACTTCAATTTCTTCTTGTTGCACCTGGCTACGCCACCCATTGGGTGGCGTAGCAAACTGACACATTTCCAGGTTTACAATTTCTCGTAAATCTGGAAATGTGTCTGGTTCCATGGGTGTTGCGAGGAAACACCCACACCAACACCCATGGAACGCCCCTTTCACGCAAAGTGCTGCATGTAATGGGGCCATATTTACAAGGACAGGAAAAAACACTCAGGGTGGCTTTTCCTGTCCTTGTAAATATGGGGTAAAGAAATGTGCTGCCAGTGCATCTCAAAACTGACGTACTGGCAGCGCAGGGGGCTTGTAAATCTGCCCCTTCGTTTTAAAAAATTTGAGTTTTACATATTATGCAATTCCACTTGGTAGGGAAAATGTGACACTCATGGTTGTAGGTACACAAATAAATACTTTATTCATAGATTCTAAATTACTAACTCAAAGACTGCTGGTGTGATTTCGGGCACCAGAATTGAAGCCACTAAATACTATTTTATACATGTTTGCATTGAGCTGCAGCTACAAGAGGTGCCTGCACTTATTTATTTATTTATTTATTTTCGTAATTTTTATAGCGCAACAAATACCCTGGGGTGTCTCGGCGCTGTGGAGCTACTGGGGTCAGTGATCCTATTACTGGTTAAATAACCACGTTTTTAGGAGCCTGCGGAAGCTCATCAGGTTAGGGGCAGATTTGATGGACTGTGGCAAAAGATTCCAGAGCTTTGGGGTGGCCACCAAGAAACGTCTGCACAGAACTGCCTGGAACCCTAATCCTTGGAGCCCTCTCCATGTAGGACCAATTATATTTCAATCAGCTTGTCCTGATATTGTGAAATGTAGTTCGACTCTTCCTCACTAGAGGAATCTTCCTTTGGGAGCCATTCAGCTACTGTTACACTGCCTTTTTTCTTCAGCTTCAAAGAGGCAACTGAACATTTTCTATCCAACTCTTGTATTTCATAGATCCACTGCTTCAATGTTGTTTACTTCAATCAATTAATCAATCAATCAGTTCTTAGTAAAGTGCACTACTCACCCATGAGGGTCTCAATGCGCTGTGGGTGGGTGTGAGCAGCTCTGTTGGAGACATTGGAAGTGCCAGGTCTTGAGGTCCTTCCTGAATTGGTGCAGCGTCGGGCTCCTTCAGAGGTGAAGGGGGAGTTTGTTCCAGGTCTTGGCTGCAAGGTAGGAGAAGGATCTTACACCTGCTCTGGTCCTGTAAAAACATGGGATGGCAGCTAGGCAGAGGTCGGCTGAACAGAGATTTCTCTTGGGGGCGTGGAAGGAGATTCAGTCGTTCAGGTATTGGGCTCCGGTGTTGTGGAGGGCCTTGTAGTCGTGTTTAAGCAGCTTGAACGTTATCCTTGTTTCAAAGGGGAGCCAGTGGAGGTCACAGAGGTATTGGGTGATGTGGTTGTGCCATGGGATATCGAGGATAAGTCTGGCTGAGGCATTCTGAACAGTCTGGAGTTTGCGGAGGAGTGTTTTGTTGATTCCAGTATAGAGGGCATTGCCGTAGTCCAGTCTGCTGGTGAGTGTGTGAGTGACGGTTTTGCTGGAGTTGGGGTGATCCACATGAATGTCTTGCAGAGGGTGTTAAAGCATGAAAACTATATGGCGTTGATCTAGCAATTAATGATGAATGATGAGTCGAGGTTACATGCATGGTCCATTGGGGTGGGTGGGTTTTCGGGGGTGGGGGCCACCAGGTACCATCCCATGCAGAGGGGGTGGAGCCGTGGATGAGGACTTCTCTTTTCTACCGAGTTGAGCATCAGACAGCTGTTCCTCATCCAGGTCGCGACGGCTTTCATCCCTTCTTGGAAGTTGTGGCTGGTGATGTCGAGTTCCTTGGTTAGGGAGAGGATGAGCTAGGTGTCATCGGCATGGTTTCTGAAGATGGTTGCGAGGGGGTCCATGTAGACGTTGAAGAGTGTGGGGCTGCAGGAGCATATACTAAGTTGTGGCATTTTCCTGCTCGCTCCTTGTACTGGTGCCCACAGCGCAGCCTACCACCAATGCAGGCACCCTGGCACCATAGTACAAGGGTGCCATAGTGCAAGGGTGCTTGCATTGCAGGCAGGATTGTTTTGTGCAGTATAGGACACCTTCCTCCACAGTTGCAATCCTTAGCAGCTTTTTGCTCATTTAAGGGCTCGCCCCTCGCGATGCACTGCGCAGTAGTGCTCGCGTAGGGCGAAAGCCCTTTTGTCTGGGGTCTGAAAACGGACCCTTGAATTGCACACGCTGGTGCATGTGTGATTCTTTTTGGGTTCTGCTATTGGGCTTTGTGTGAGTGTATTTTTAAAACAGAGCACGCAACAGGCCAAAGGTGGGTGCATTGCTCCGCCCATGGCCTATTGGTGTCTGTTACGTGCACACAAAGCCCATATGTTTTCAATTATCGTGCCCAGACAAGGGCTCGATAATTGAAAACATATGCTTCGCAGTGGCGCACGCGCACCAATCATGGGCATGTTTTTTTTTTTACAATAGCGATCGCTTGGTTTGTTTTTTTCAGCGCGTGCACAAAATGCCCATATCTCGTCTTTTCTTTCCCTCAATTTGCGGCTTTTACGAGGCAGTTATTTTGACCGAGTGTCTCGTATGCTTTGTCCGTCTCCCATCAGTTTCCTCACTTGGTAAATGGGTGTGTCCTGTCACCATGCTTTGTGCTGATGGGAAACGTTTTTGAAAATTGTTCTGGCATTGACAGCAGCGCCATTGTCTGTCGTCACCAGCTGACAATACACGGATCGACATTTACGTTCCACTCGCGTGGCTTCTCACAGTGCCAGAGATCCCTTTTTTCTGGATCATGAGCGATATTGTTGTTGTGGGGATGGGGGGGTGGAGTGGTAGTGAGAAAATATTTGCAAGCAGTAGCAATTGATAAGATCTGCAGATCTCGGGAGCAGCATGTTTATGCGCTGCACACAGTGCAGCAGTTTTTAGAAACAGTCTGCTACAATCGAATAAGTCGAAACTAACTATGCGGCATCTTTACATTTGCACTTATCGCTGTAAGCAAACTAGTATCTTAACAAATGGGACGAAGAATATCTAAACAAAGGCACATCACAAATCAGAGTGGGTAAGATCTGAAATTGAAAACACTTGTGGCACTAGAAAAGGATGTTCCTGCCTCATCAGTTTCAATGGCCCACACATCCTAGGAAGGCAAGCACTTATGACACTCACCTACAACGCCTCTTTAATCCACCACCACACACTCCCACCCATTCATCTCACTCCTGCAGATTCTTTCTTAACCCCTTTGTGACGCTTTTTCTGTCTTTCTCATCCTCGACTTTTCACTTTTGTGTTTTACCTCTCTTCCTCTAGGTAAAAATCACCCGGGCCTGCAGCACAGCGGGTTCACAACCCCCCCCCCCCCCCCCACCCTCCCCCCCCATCCCCACACACGCACAGAAGGCGGCCCACCCTTCGCTCAACAGATTAAACCTAGGACCCAGCCACCTCAGCGCTTGCTGTATAGGCAGCACCAGTTCAAGGATCAGCCGTGAGCCTGTGCACAAGCCCTCTGCTCCGCAAAATGTGTCCCCTGTGTACCTCGTTATGGCCGTAGGCAGCAGCAAAAGCAAAAGTCTCTTTCTCTCCGGTCCTCCCTAGCTCGCGACAGCCGCTCTCACTGCACTCTGCCAAGCCCTCACTCAGCTCTCCGTAGTCCTCTGCAGGCAGCCATGCACCGCCCGGCACTAGGTCAAGGCTGCACTACTCCCCCCAGTCAGCTGCGTTGGTACCGGGGCTCCGTCCGCTCAAAAGTTATCCTCTACCCAATTTCTCTCCAAAAAAGAAATCTCTCCTCCACCAGGCTATTCCCCGATAGTCCTGATAAAAGGCAGCTATTTTGCGGCCGGGCTCTCTGGTGCTTACTATATTCCGATTTCTACTACACTAATACCAGGATAAACAAACATCGGCATAGCACTAGGTCTGGCTTTCATGTTGTAAAGCAAGCAAATGCAGGAATGCACATGTGCTGTACTGGTGAAAATGGTTGTGGTGGTAAACATGTTTGCAGTTAAGGAGGTGATGGTGGCAACTGTAGGGATGTTAATTGTGATCGTGGTGTAGGAGGCAGAAGGTGGCAAGAAAGAGGCATTTGAGAGATGGGGGGTAAGGGGAAGAAGAGAGCCAGGTTTATTAAGGAGCTGAACAAGGGAGCAGAGCTAGAGAACAAACTGGAGTATCTAGCAGTGGGAGAGCTGCCGGACTGGGAGTTGATTCACAAGCACCCAGTGAGAGGACAATGCAGCAGCGTCATGGGGGCCGCTGGGCATTAGAAGGGCTGCTGGCCACTGAAATTTGTAAACAAGTGCCCAATGTAAGATCACAATGCACCAGTGGCAGCAGCATCATGAGATCTTGTGGGTGCTCCGAAAGTGTATGTGGTAGCCTGGCAGCAAATGAACTTCAGTCATGTCAATAGCAAGGAAGATTGGGTTGAACAGGGGTCTGGATCTTGCAAGACTAGTTTCTAATTTTGGGGGTGAGGCTGCCTCATGTTTGAAGATGAAAAAGCAAGTAAGTGGGCATCTTAAGCTAAGGTTTGCATTAGAGTCCTGACAAAACATGTAATTTCTGTACAATGCACATATGAAATAAAGAACTGAATGTGTGATGGTGGAACATTTTTCAGATGTATAATAATAACTCATGCATTGCAATGGAAGCATTACATAGGACACTAAACTATAAAGCAAAGTCAATAGCATGAGTATGGACGTCTATTCATCAAAATGCCAGAGATATCAGGAGTGACATCACAAACCCTTTGACCTTACTGACATCACAGAAGTGCCATCATGCCATTTGACCCTGAAACTTCCTACGGAGTGATGTCACTTGATCTTGATTAGATGATGATAATTGGCATAGCTAATGTTACATAATAACTTTAGGATTAATTTAAAAACAGAAATGTCTATTTCAGATACAACCTGTACTAAGATGCTGATAATATATGCCATTGAAACTTACTCCGTTCTCTTAGTATTAAATGAAACATTATGTGCTCATTATGTATTAATCTCAACAGTATGCAGTACCACAGAACAAACTGTACTGGGAGCCTAAATTATTTTAAGGTTGTATTCAAAAACGTAGTTTTTCATTTATTCGCAAAGATGAAACATAGCAACAACATGCTTATAAATGTAGCAAAAAATTATATACAATATGCCAGTCCAGTACCAGAATTTTGCCAATAGTGCTCTACATATACTGCCAGGGACACATGCTAAAAATTACCTCTAGTACGTCAGGGCCAGTATTTTGGTTGCCTTTCCCCTAATATACCAAGATTGTCCTGCTGTAAGCCAAGAAGTACTGCTGATACACTAGTCCCAGTATTTTGCCAAATAGTTTGCTCCAGTATGCCAGTGCCAGAATGTTTCCATCGGTGTCCCCATAAGCCAAGTGTTATCTATAGTATGGCACTGCCATTAATTTATTACTGGTGCCTGTCATTCTAAGACAATCTAACTAAACAACAAGGGTTCCAGGTGAGAAGTTAAGAATACAAGGACAATGAATACAGAGCAGTTATGAAAACGCAAAATAAGGTGCCCACCTACTAGTTTAAACAAGCATTTGCAATGCAATAGGTGTCGCATTATTAAAGTTTGAGCTATTGGTGTTGCATTAATTAGCAATGCCAATAGCTCAAACTTTAATAATGCGAGACCTATTGCATTGTAAATGCTTCTTATGTGTGCTACAGAAACAGCATATATAGAATGTAGAAAAACAAGGAGAAAGAAAGCTTACTCCCCTTGGATGGCATACTTTCTTGACACAATCCCAGGTTTACTACTAGTAGTAAATCAGGCAATGCACCAAAATCCTTGGATGGATGCATGGGAACACCCACACTCCACATATGGAATGCCTTCTTAGGCCTAGAAGCACAAAGCAGCGACCAGCACTGTGTTGCCTTACTACAGATTTACTATGCCATGCATAGCAACACTTGAGGCTTGCGTTGCCCTTGTGCCACCTTGTGTGATGCAAGGGCAACACAATCCTATCATAAATCTAGCCCTTGATGACTTTCATTCTTTTCTCCTGCAGTGAGGTTTAATCATTCAAACTTTTTGTAATAATTGTATTGGGTATCATTATTGCTGTATTAACATCCTGATCTTCTGTAAAGAGAGAGACGTTGTCTGATGGGCATGCTGTAAGATTCTTAAGGTTGATGTTCTTCATTTTATGAACCCTGATTTTTTGGCTGCTGAGGTTGTCCAGAACTCTTATTTTTAGACAATGACATAAACAACAGAATTTGTTGGTGATCCAACCAGTCGACTGGAATCAGGTTGACAACTAGAAGGCTGTCCTTGCTGGCTATAATAATATCAGAGTGGCCCCTTTAGTGTGTGTCAGTTTCAGACAACCTCAGATCATTCTGACATACAAAAGTAGAGTATGATGGATCAGCGAGTTTCCACCAGTGTGAATTGAAGTCACCATAGGAAATATAGTCATTGCTAAACAAGTTCAATAGAGAGGTAGTATCATCCCTGCATTGAGCAATAAAGGTGGTTGTAGAAAAGTGCCCTTTTCGACATGGACATCCCAACTTTTGCCTGATATTTGATGTGATTTTGACTGGAAGTGCACTGGGTTCCTGCTAAACAGGTTCCCAGTACCAGATCTCTTTCCCAAAACTGTGCTATTATTTCTCCCATTGGCAATACCTTCAGTAAACTCTGCAAGTGCCTAGTAAATGGCACCTCTCGTACCTAGGGCTTGATGTACTAAAGAGGGTCTCTAAGGGTTGCAGCAAGAATTGTGCCACCCTAAGGGACCCCTCAACAAACCCTTTGAAGACTGTCATTGCAGGCTGTGTGTTTTGGTGCGGACCCAAAAGTGAAAACACAACATGATACACATCCCTGTGTTTTTGTTTTTTTTAACGGTTTATTCTCTTTATTTTCATATAAGTCTGCAGACTACATTGACGTTCGGAAAGAGGATGAGGGGGAAAGCCAGAGAAATCTAACAGATGCAGTTCATTGGAGATCACATGTAAGACTGAAAACTAAACCAAGTGGCATGGGTGGTCTTTTCACCAACTACACAAGGAATGATCGGAGGTAAGCCAGGAAATAAACAACAGCATCCCCCAATCAGCAATCACTATCTTTTTCGATGTCTTCCCGGCGCTTGAGCCAAACTTCTCCATTGTGCTTAAAACATCCATGCCTTTTATGACGGAGCCAAATACGACATGCTTGCCGTCCAACCACGTAGTCTTCGCAGTGCAGATGAAGAATTGAGAACCGTTCGTGTTGGGCCCAGCATTAGCCATGGACAGAATTCAGGGGACAGTATGTTTTAGTGTGAAGTTCTCGTTGGCAAACTTGGCACCATAGATTGTTTTTCCACCGGTACCATTGTGGTTCATGAAGTCACCACCCTGACACAAGAAATCAGGAATGATCCTGTGGAAGCACGATCCCTTGACACCAAACCCTTTTTCCATTGTGTACATGGCTCTGAAATTATCAGCTGTCTTTGGCACAACATCATCCTGGAGCTTAATTTCGATGTGTCCTAAGTTGGCGCCATCAGCCGTGACATCAAAGAAAACCCTCCAAACCATGGTGGCGATTATATGGGTTGAACAGTGTCGGCGGTGACTACTCGTCTGCTTCGAAGCTCCTGCCTGGTTGAGAGCGCGAAGAGAAAGATACGCATCCCTGTGCGCCATGTCCCCTAACCCTGCATGTAATATTTGTAAGTCACCCATACAGCAGGCCGTACAGCCCAAGGCAGCAGGAACTTCGATCCTGCTTACCAAAAGAAGAAGGACAGGAGAGTCATGAAAAGCAAGAACTGTAAAAGAAGCAACTAATTTGGTGCCAAGTCTGCCGGCCTATCTGCTGTTCTAGATAATTATGCCAAAGTTCGCTCATCCTACAAGCTGCTGTGCCTCCAAAAGCCTAGGAGGACTTCCAGCACTTTTGCCAAGACTCAGAGACTCCGTTTGGAGCATCAGAGCTGCTTCCCGCAATCCTGCAGGCACTCAAGGAGACCTGAGAGGATTACAGACAGCCAAAAGCTGACACTGGAAAGCACCACTACACCCGTGCCACCCAGCCAAAGCTGAAGTGGATCAAGGATACCAGCAGGGTGTCCAGTCCTCCAGGGACAAAGTCCACCCGGGAGTTGCCCACTGTGGTCTTCCCTCTGCTGCCTGTGGCAGTTGGTTGTAGGCACCCTCTACCGAGTGTGCTCCCAGTGACAAAAACTGATGCCTGAAGACACCTCTGCACCTGTTGCCCCTGGCCCTTGGAGAAGAGGACCAAAGGTGTTCCCATATCCCAAGCATCATGAGACCTAAATCTCCCTTGTGGTTCAGATCGATCCCGTAGGATAACATTAGGCACCTGATGCTAAAAAGCACCTCTACACCCAGCCGCCCCAGTGCCTCCAGAGGTGACCTTTTGGTGCTACTTTAGACCTTGTTCCATACTCACCTTAAGTCCAAGAGATTGGTCCAATAAGTTGCTGTGAAGTGCCCGAATGCAGTACATGTTTTTCCCTCATAGGATAACATTGGGTCCCCAATGCTGAAAAGCACTTCTTCACCGGGCCGCAACAGTGCCACCCAAGCTAACCTGTGGGTAATGCCTTGGACCTTACCCCACACTCACCTTAAGTCCAGAAGATTGGTCTTGTTACTTGCTGCACTGTATCTGAATGCCGTATTTGTTTTTTCACCCATTGAATGACAGTGCGGCTTCTGAAACATGCATTGTCGACTTTTTAAATCCCAAAATATTCCTCTTAAAAAATGTACTTACCTGTTCTTATTAATTCTGGTACCCTAAACAGATATAAAGATACATGTTATTTTTATAAATTTGTGTGGATCTCCTTATTGAGTTGTATGCATAAATTATTGACTACAGTGTGTATTTTCAGACGTCTAACATTCCTCTCTGATAAGCCTAAAGCTGATTGACCACAGTACCCCCTAGAAGAACACCATGGGATTGCTAGAACAAGCCCCTATCCACTGTTCAGGGAATACCTGAACTTTTTGCAGTGAATACCTCTTTTTGGTATACCATGTAAAGAGCCGGCTTCCAACAGTGGTAAAATCAACCGATGGATGATAGTTGAAAGCAGTTCTGGTGATTTTGTTGGTGTTGGTTATCAGTTCAAAACATAGGCATTGACAATCGGAGGTAGACTATAAAGTCACTTCCCTATAGTGCACGGTATTGTTGAAGATCACTGGTACACTGCCACCTACTTTCCTGGTCTGAAGTAGGCAGATAATGGAGTAATCCGGTCGAACAAAGAGGCCCTTATATGGAGGAAGCATATTGTTGAACCACATTTCGGTCAATATCATGAGGTCCAACTCCACTATCTCAATGCAATGTTTCACCACCACCTTAGAGTTGTGTAGCAGTTAGCATAGGGCGGTTGTGCTAGAGGTCTCGCAGAGGGTGAATTTTACTGGAATCTCAATGACAGTGGATATTTTAGTTGAAGGCACACATAGAAAAGACAGGTTGCAGGTGGGACCCAACACTTTCTGGTTGGCTGAATAGATACCCCCAGCCAGGCAGAATCTACTGCTCCCAACAAGGGTGGGTGATTACACTTGCTGCATAACCTTGACACAGAATATTTGTAAATAACGTTTATATTCAAGCGTGTGTGATGAGCTTGAACATGACTCTTTTGTTGACTGGGAGCCAGTGGAGTTCTCACAGGTGTTCAGAGATGTGGCTGCAGTCTGGCTGTGCCGTTTTAAAAATTCTGTAATTTCCTGAGGAGTTTCTGGGCAACTCGACGTGGTTGAGTCTGCTACTGATGAGTGCATGGGTGACCGTCTTTCTGGCTCTAGTGGGGATCCATCTGAAGTGTGGCACTGGCAGCATGATTAGGAGAGGGCATTGATCTGGTGGGTCATCAAGAGTGAGGAATACAGTATGATGCAGAGGTATTGTGCGTGGTCTGTTGGTATGTCCAAGGCGGACTACCAGGAGATTTCCCAAGCAGAGGTGTTGGGCCGCAGGATGAGGTCTTTGGTCTTCCGAGTTGAGTTTGAGACAGCTGTCTCTCATCAAGGTAGCGACAACCTTCATCCCATCATGGAAGTTATTTCTGGCGATTGTGCACTTGTTGGTGAGGGAGAGGATCAGCTGGGTGTCGTCGGCGTAGGATATGATGTTGAGTCACTGGTTCCTGGCTATGCCTGCGAGCGGGGCCATGTAGACGTTAAAGAGTGTGGGGCTCAGGGTGGAGCCCTGGTGTACTCCGCAGCAAATCTCTGTGGGTCTGAGAAGAATGGTGGTAGTCTGACTTACTGCGTTCTACCGAGGAGGAAGGAACGGATCCTGTCCAGGGCTTTTCCGTGGATGTCAGTGTCACAGAGTCTCTTGCTCAGGGCGCGATGGGAGACTGTGTCGTAGGTGGCCAAGAGGTCCAGGAGGATGAGGGTTGCTGTTTATCCCCGGTCAAAGAGAGAGAGGATGTCTTAAGTGGCAGAGTGGAGGCCGGACTCCTCGCTGTGGTTACTTCGAAAGCCGGTTTGAGAGGAGTCCAGAACATGGTTGACTTCAAGGACCTCGAAGAGTTGGGCATTGATGGCGTTCTCGATGACCTTGGCTGGGAAGGGGAGCTGAGAGATGGGTCTGTCGGGTTAGTGGAGAGTTTCTTCAGCAGGGGGTTGTTCGCAGAATGTTTCCAGTAATCGGGGAAGGTGGCTGTCTCGATGGAATAATGAACGCGGGCGATCGCAGTAGGTCACTACCACTTGGGTTGAGAAAGCTGTAGCTCATGTTGAGGAAGCTGCTGCTCGAGTATAAAAACTGCTCGAGTGGCAGAAAGAAGCAGCACCCTCTTGCACTCAACGTGATGCCTTTGATGCTGATTTTACAGCATGGGAGAAACACTTGGTGCTATGTAGAGGACTCCCCTGCTCGTACAACTTTGCGTAGCAAGGAGGAGTTTTATTTGCACTTCACGTAGTTCCACGTAGCACGACTCCTTGAACTCCACCCAGGCCTAATACATACCCAAATTCCCACAAGAGGTTTAGAAAGCGCTACAGGGTTGGAGAACTTCTGGTGGTGTAATTTATGGAAAAGTGTTCAGTGGGTTACGTGGCATTGTTCAGATCTGTGTCCCCTGAAGGCCAAAGTGACCAACTGAGCAGTACTGACACCACCTTGCTTTTTAGGGCTTCAACACATTGAATAGAAATACGTTGAGAAATAGTGATCCCTGTTATTTGTAAAGCTATAGTGCTGTAAATCAAGATTTGAAGAGAAGAGCGCCACTATTCTTTGACAGGGGTGCTGATATTGCAGCTAGCATCTCATAGTGGCATGATTTCCATGGGCGCTCATTTCAGGGACTATAAGTGAACTAGGTAATAACTATTCCTTTTAATTACAAATATATGAAACTATACACTAGGTAGGAGAGCTCCGGTATTTATTGATAGTAGAGATAACACTGTGGGGGAGATTTACAAACATTTTGCGCTGGTTTAGAATCACAAATGTGACACTAACCAGCGCAAAACATTTTTTTTGCTATTCACTTTCGCGCTGGAAAGCACCCTCAAAGTAGCGCAAAGCAGCACGAAGCACGGCTTGTGTTAGTTAGCACCGAGGGGACGTTACATGGGTGGAACATGGGCGTTCCCATGCAACCACCCATCCCTTTTGAAGTAGAGCCATATTTACAAAGATTTGTAGATATGGTTTTGCGCCATAAGTTAACGCTCCTTCAAAGGAGGCGCTAACAGGAGAAATGCTTTTATTTGTCCTTGCTTTTCTGACTTTGCATGTGTTCTGCACTGTGCAGAATGCATACAAAGTGGGAAAAGCTTTCCATCGAGTCTAGACATAGTATTTTGTACAAGAAGGGTACCCTTCCTGTACAAAAGCTATGCGAGACACATGGACACACTCTAGCGCTATGGGGCAAAGGTGTGTGCGTGGCACACTGCCGATGACATCAGTGACAGCACCAGGGAAAGGGGAGGAGAGAGCCATATCCTTGAAGATAAGGTGCTCTCTTGCTCCCTCTCTGTCGTGCAACATAGTGCAGCCTCGCGGGGTCTGTGCTGCGTTGCGTGACTTTTTTGTAAATCTCCCCCTGTATCTCTGCTGATTATGGGATTATGCCGTTGGTCCTGAAGTGCTATCATCTGTGTTGATGTCTCCAACACCTAGATTTGACATGGTCCAATTCAGACTTTTAGCATGGTTGCAATTGTTGGCAATCTTGTAACAGTAACCGAGCAGTCACCATGTCCTACTCTCTGGGCCCATATGCAATAACAGTGCCTTCGCTCCAAAGGTATGAACACCTATTTCAGAAGCTTTATCCTTGTGCAACCAAACATATGCACTTTGTTTGCTATTTGTGTAATATGAAATTGCTCAGAAACTCATTACACATTATTACAAATGTGTTTAAATAATAAAACTTGGAGAAAATACTTTTTTCAGCTTCTAAATGTCAAAGTTGAGACTACATGTGACATATACTCAGTTGGTTCACTTTTTAATCAATCCTAATTAGGCTGTCTGGTTTGAGGTTTAAACTTATAATAAGTGATAAAACTCCACGGAAAGAGAAATAGCCAGCAAAAACATAACACCACTGAAAAAACACCTGCACCACCACAAACTAAATACCATTCAAAGAAAGAAAAAGGAGAGTGAAAGTAATTTCTTTCTTCCTGAAGTGGCCAATACAGTGAAACTTTGTTATACAAGCTAGCAGCAAGAAAGACTGGGCTAACAATATTATGCTTGAGTTTTGTTGTTTAGGGATACCACAAAAAAATTGTTTCATCTTCCTTATGCTTTTTCAGTTTTGTGGTCTTTGGTTTAAAGATACAGGGTTTAGAAGCATGTTTTAGATCTTGTTTAATTATTTTATTAACTGTAGAGAATCAGGAAATATCAAAACCATATTTGATATTTTGGCTGCATTTGATTCTTTCACTGATAAGTAAAATGACTTGGAATCTTTTCCAGTATGTGTCAACACATTTACCCACAGAGAACGGATAAAAACTCTTGATGCATAAGCCCCCAGTTTCTAGTGAGTCAGTATTGATAGTAGGTGAATTGCCAACACCTCAGGCTTTAAACATTGAATGTAAGGTATAGTGACAAGTACATGTGAAAGGAGTGCTGTCACCAAGCACCTGGGAAAGTTGTGAAAACATGACACCAGACTTTTGGGAAAACATGGAACGCAGTGTCACTTGGAATGCCCTGCAAAAAGGTTCTTTCCAAGTTATGTTATGTTATGTTATATTGAGTTTATATAGCGCACGGCTACTCTGAAAGAGTGTCCCGGCACTTTCCACAGGCAGCTCGGTGTAGAATAACACAACAAGAAACAACAGATACAAAGAAAGAAAAGAAAAACCCACCAGAAAAAGCCTAAAGATTAAAAAGCCTAAAGATTAAAAAGCCAGGTCTTCAGGCTCTTCCTGAACTGAAGCAGATTGGAGGTGCTGCGTAGCGCCAGCGGAAGCGAGTTCCACAACTGGGGAGCCTTGAAGCTGAAGGAGCGCCCCCCAGTGCGGGCCTTCCTCACACGCGGGACCACGGCATTAAAGAGAGATTCGGACCGCAGTGAGCGGGCTGGGCGATATAAGGCCAATCTTCGCTGCAGGTATCCCGCACCTAAACCAAACAATGCTTTGTGCATCAGCGTCAGGGATTTAAACATGATCCGCTTCCGGATAGCAAGGATAAGTTCAACAAAGATTGGAGTGATATTGTTTGTATTTGCAGTAATTCAGCTATGTATATAAAAATGTTATTTGATGAACTGTCAAAATTGATACCTGAGCTGAAGTTCTTCCCTGTAAGAGATCCATGCCACCAGTTAGATGGTATGCTGCAAGCATCTTTACAATCTTTAGAGTGAATGAAGAATGCTATTGACTTTTTAGTCCATTCTGTTTCACTGTTTTGTTATTCACAGGACCTATAAGGCAAATATTTCTCATTTCGTGCTTTGTGTGGCATCAAAGAAAGAGGGAAAGTGAAACCATGAAAATGGGAAATAATTGCCCTGGTCGTGAAAAATACCCCTGCCGCTAAGTCCAGGGAGCATTATCCCTGTTTTACAAAAATTGGTAGGCGCTGGAAGTTCCAAGCCTTTACATCAACTGGTTAAAACCGTGAGTTGAACATATTTGCACACACATTCCCAAGGTTCGGATACGCCTTAGGGTGTGTATACCGCCTGGGAATTTTTTCAACACGTCTTGGTCCTGATGAAAGCTTGGCTGAATAAGCAATTCCAAAGCAGAAACATGTTGACCTATTCACTTTTTAGGACATGATTAACTCGAAATTAAGGTCATACATGTCCGCTTTTTTTTAATAATGATGTTCTGACTCTGTATTAAAATTTCGTATTTATAGGACAGCACGTCATTTTTTAAATCACACATTAATATTCACTTTACTTTCACTTTGTTTGAAATCTGCTCCGCTGCAATTCAGACGTAGTAGCATACTGAGGAGATATCTGGTCTCCTTGGTAAAAAAAATCCCATGATGAAGCATGTCATCAACCATGTTGATGAGTGAGGGTTTTACATTGATTGTTTTCATGGTTTCACTTTCCATGTGGCGCAGGGCATTACAACGTGACGCATCTCCCAGATGCTAAAGGTAGAATGGGAGGTCGCACAACGGAAATGTTACTCGAAAAGTTCGAATGGAGAAAGGTTTCTTTTTTTGTAAGGTATGCAGCCTGGGTGGCGTCCCTTGTCAAAGACGTCGGGAAGTACAGTACAAAGAAGTGCCAGCAATAGTCATTACAGGCATCCCCTGGCGCTCCACTTAATGATCAAATTGCACAATTTTCAAAGAATGATTCATACGAAGTTTTATTCAAAATAAAAACTTTTCTTGTGTTTTCATCAGTTCCATCTCAAAACATCTCGTGTTTAGTAATAAAGTTCATCAATTGATCAATGGAAATAACACAATACATGTCCAATGCATTTCGGGCTATCCGCCCTTCATCCGGGACCAAAGCTAGAAGCAAGACCAAACAAAAATACATTCAGTGTCGAATAATGGTGTGCCACATAAACAAAAAAGCATTATCAGACATTTATATATTCGTGACTTTCCCATCAATCACGTGTGATGTGCCCTAGTGTGAGTGCATGCGAAAACTCAAAAGAGAAAAATACATGGAAACGTTCTCACGTGTTATTCTTCTGTAGTCGATACCCGTTTGAAACTGAAACATAAACGAACATATAAATAAAAGCGTGCGTTCTAACCAGCGGATGTGATATCGAGACACGTGTTAAAAGGAAGACAAGAACTTACTTAGTTAGCGCAAACAGCGAGGTTTCTAAAAGTCCATGTCGTGTTGTTACTCGCGTGTGACGCGGATCGTCGTCTATACGGTCTGACCATTCACGTGATGAGTTAAAGGGCTCGTGAATGTGGGGTTGAGTGTAAGGCGAAGCCTGATAGGTGTAACTCGCGGTCACGTGGTTTATTGTGAACCAATTCTACTGGAGAATAAATATGTGTGTGGTTGTTAAGAGGAACTCACTCACAATTACTAGGTATGTTGTGAACCAATGGGTGGCAAGTATATTAGTGTCATGACGATCGAATGTAAGTGTAATAAACAAATGTGGACAAGTATCGAAAATGAAGGATGAAAAAATATGATTAAAAAATGATAAAAAAATCATAATAAAAAAATCGGTGCAGGTCGGCCATACATAAGACTTCCAATAAATGGACAATATCTTAAGTTCATGCAAATACATGCTGTTATATGTAACAAAGAAATTCAATACGGTCATTAAGACCATTCGGTTTGCTGGAGTTTAATAAATAAATCCAGTAATTTTCTTTTTGCAAAAGAAATCGATTATTGTCTCTTCCTTCGATTTTCTCAACAATCTCCAAAACCACAAACTGCAATTGAGAAATGTTGTGGTTGGCTTCCATGAAATGCGTAGCTACTGAAGATTTTACATTTTTAGTGCGTATATTGGACTTATGTTAATTTAGTCTGATTTTAATTTTTCGTTCCGTCTTGCCGACGTACACTTTTCCTCAAGGGCATTTTAGCATGTAGATTAAATTTGAACTCTCACAGGTTGCGTTTACGTTCAAATTAATTTTGTGGCCTTGCATTGGGTGCGTTATTTGATTTCCTCTTATAATGTTATTACAATTGCCACATTGTAAGCATGGGCGAGTTCCACGGTATTGTCTAGCATCACTTGGGGTGTGTTTCAACATTTCTCAAAAGTTTTTATTTCTGGTAAATGCAAAAATCTGAGGCTTTTCAAAAGACTATTTAAAATCCGGTTCTGACTTGAGGATGTTCCAATGACTTCTGATGATTCTCTTGAAGTTGTGGCTCACTGTGGAGTATTTTGACACCACTGTCGTTCTTTCATCTTTTGATTTCTGTTTGATAGTTAATAGCTCACTTCTCTGTAGATTATCAACTTTGTGTTCAGCTTCTTTGATTAAGTATTCTGGATACCCTCTAGTGCGAAATCTGTCTCCCATTGCTTTGATGGTATCTTTGGCTTTCTCCGGATTCGATGTGATGCGCTTCGCCCGCATCATCTGTGATAAGGGTAAATGCCGTTTTAAGGACTCTTGGTGAAAACTATCATAATGGAGAGTATTGTTTCTATCAGTCTTTTTTCGGAACATTTCAGTTTCTATTTTTCCTCCGTTTAGAGTCACTTTGACGTCTAAGAACGTGATGGATTTCATGGATATCTCCCATGTGAACTGTATTCTTTCTTCTTTACTATTGAGTTCCATAAGAGCTTGTTCTAGTGATTCAGCTGAGTCTTTCCATATAATGAACAAGTCGTCGATGTATCGCACGAACATCTTCAGATTCTTTATCCAGCATGGGTTGCTTAAGATATGTTGATTTTCATACGATTTCATAAAAAGATTGGCGTATACCGGTGCTGCGCTGTTGCCCATGCTCGTACCGATCAGTTGCTGATACCACGTATTTTCATATTTAAAATAACTATGGTACAAGGTGAAGATTAAAAGTTCCATCAGAAAGGTTTTCAATTTGAGATCATAGTCTGTGGATAGTATGGCTTCTTCCATGGCTTCAATCCCTGGGCCATGCGGGATCAATGTGTACAATGATTTGATGTCAGCTGTACAAAGTATCAATTGTTCTTGCTGGTTGAATTCCAAAGCATTAAGTTTGGTAAGGAAGTCTGTTGTGTCACGGATGTACGTGACCATGTCTTGTACTGTGGGTTGCATCAATCGGTCTATAAATTGCCCAGTTGGTTCATGTAGACTATTTCTTGTTGAGACTATTGGGCGTAGCGGAGGATCCAATAAGTTCTTGTGAACTTTCGGCATCATGTAAAATGACGGGCTTTTGGGGTGTGATGTTTTTAGGAATTTACTTGTTCTTTCAGTAATGTTTCCCTCGCTTTGAGCTTTGTTGATTAGATCGTTGAGTTTCGTCTGGAATTCATTGGTCGGATTTGTTTATTACACTTACATTCGATCGTCATGACACTAATATACTTGGCACCCATTGGTTCACAACATACCTAGTAATTGTGAGTGAGTTCCTCTTAACAACCACACACATATTTATTCTCCAGTAGAATTGGTTCACAATAAACCACGTGACCGCGAGTTACACCTATCAGGCTTCGCCTTACACTTAACCCCACATTCACGAGCCCTTTAACTCATCACGTGAATGGTCAGACCGTATAGACGACGATCCGCGTCACACGCGAGTAACAACACGACATGGACTTTTAGAAACCGCGCTGTTTGCGCTAACTAAGTAAGTTCTTGTCTTCCTTTTAACACGTGTCTCGATATCACATCCGCTGGTTAGAACGCACGCTTTTATTTATATGTTCGTTTATGTTTCAGTTTCAAACGGGTATCGACTACAGAAGAATAACACGTGAGAACGTTTCCATGTATTTTTCTCTTTTGAGTTTTCGCATGCACTCACACTAGGGCACATCACACGTGATTGATGGGAAAGTCACGAATATATAAATGTCTGATAATGCTTTTTTGTTTATGTGGCACACCATTATTCGACACTGAATGTATTTTTGTTTGGTCTTGCTTCTAGCTTTGGTCCCGGATGAAGGGCGGATAGCCCGAAATGCATTGGACATGTATTGTGTTATTTCCATTGATCAATTGATGAACTTTATTACTAAACACGAGATGTTTTGAGATGGAACTGATGAAAACACAAGAAAAGTTTTCATTTTGAATAAAACTTCGTATGAATCATTCTTTGAAAATTGTGCAATTTGATCATTAAGTGGAGCGCCAGGGGATGCCTGTAATGACTATTGCAGGCACTTCTTTGTACTGCATCTCCCAGATGCGTCACATTGTAAGTACCCCCGCACCATGGAGCAGGATTTGCGCTGCCGCTGCATCACAAAAGTGACGGCACGGTGGCGTAAATGAGGCGCAAGGGGCTTGTAAATCTGCCCAAGTATTACAATGCAGCCTTTTATTGTCTTTGGTTCTCACCACCTATTCAATCACATCTGCTTTGTTAAAATTTTTAAAACGTAAATTCTGAAAATGTAGCCCAATTAGCGCTCGTAGGACACCTTTTGTTGAACAAGGGGAGAATAGAGGCACTGATTTACTATGATTTAGCATCGGGGTTGCACCACTTTTGTGGTGCAGTCCTCAGGTAAAACAATTTTCAGCACTTACTAAACCATGCAAAGTCATTACTTTGCATCGGGTAAGCGTTACATGGGCGGCACATAGGCATTCATATGCATCCACCTATGTATTTTGATGCAAACCAAATTTACAAACACTTGTACACCTCGGTTTGTGCCAAAATGGTGGACCTAACTGACAGAGGTGTAACACGAAGACGTTTCTCTATTTCTCCGTGTTACTTGCTCTTTCTATGAGTGCCTCATTCTGCAGCACACATAGAAAGAGGAGAATGCCTCTAAGGATTGTTTTTGTGCAGGAAGGTGCCCCTTTCTCCAGCCGCGGTCGGCAGTGGGAGTACTGCAGGGCGGTGACGTGGGGAGGGGCAGGCTGGGGGGTAGTAATGTATGGATTACGGAGCTTCCCAAGTAAGTAAACATTTAAATAAATAAAACGAATTTCGTTGAGTGCACTGCATCCCCAAATGCGATTCAGTGCGCGCAACGAAATTCGTTTTATTTATTTAAATGTTTACTTATCTGTAAAACTCCGTAATCCATACATTACTACCCCCCCACCCTGACCCTCCCCACGTCACCGCCCTGCAGTTACTCCCACTGCCAGCCGTGGCTGCCTTCCTCCACAAAAACAATCCTGCTCGTGACGTGGACCCACTGGTACCCTTGCCAGGGTTAGCACTAGTAGAAGGAGCAAAAAATGCTCCATGCTTTTGCAAATATGGAGCGTTGCCCCTCTTTCCATTCAAGCCATGCAGCCCAACAAGCTCCTTTGCTGCTCAACGTCGCGTAAAATGATAGTTACTATGTGCCAGAATGTTTAAATGGTTTTGCGATACTGCGGTCATAGCTCTTTGCAACAAAGTCAAGTGGTCGTTGCCTTTATGCGGTACTTTAAAAATCCTGCAACCTGAAATAGAAAAAGAATCCAGGGTATATTTGTGTCCAATGTCCCATGCTAAGACTTCTTGGACCCACTCGTGCTACTCAGTCAAAATGGAAGTGGAGGGAGCTTTGGAGGAATGGATCTTCAACAGTCTTGGTGCTCTTTCCACCCAAATTTGCGGGAAGGGAATAATGAGTTGACTACCAAAATACTTTTCAGCAGCAAAGAACAGCCATTTAGTGACTCTCCTGTATGGGAAATATAAGGGTAATCTGCAACCATATCCTGAGTCTCAGAGAACCGAAGAAAGGAAGGGCACAGTTTTGCAAATGTCAATCAGCTAGCGAATGTAAACCCAGAAACTGAGAGAGAAGCCTGCAGCACTGGAACACTTTGTGGGATCTAGAGAACCTATCATGTTTAAATCTCACCTAAATCCTCTAGCTCGTCACAGGCTGCTACTAACAAAGATGTAAGGACTGCAGTGATTTGTACGGTTGAGCTGAGAATCCTGTAGTGGCGATGCAGTTGGAGTCTGGAGTTTATACCCATCACACTAGCCTTACTAAACTAGTGGAGATGCTGGAGATGGCTCTGGGAAGCAATGCAATACATTCTGATAAAATTGAAACTTGAAAGGCCTGCTTACTAAGCTTAAGATGATTTGCAAGTCTTTTTTTGGCAGAAGTGGCCAGTTCAGAAAAGAGCAGTGGGGCGGTAGGGCCAGGCCGGGGGGTGGGGGTGAGGGGGAGAGGGGGCTGGGGGCGGCGCAGGGATTTCGACAGATGACGACAAGGGAAAATTAAATATTTATTTCATTTTCCCACATGGTCGTCTGTCGAATCCCCCACCCCCAACCTGGCCCACCACTCTTACCTGCACAGTTCTATTTCTTTGAAGATGGGTGCTTAGCCAACCTGTCACTGTCTCCATGTCACATCCAAAGAGATACCAAAGGGAAGATATAATAACATTCGATTCAACACAGCAAGGCAACTTGCTGCAATGGACTGCGTCAAATGGAGCTGGCAGCAAAGTGGCATATCTACTAAGACATGGTGCATTCATGCTCCATCTCTCTGTGCTCTGGTGCACTAGTAACTGCCAAGCACCAACATAGCCACCCTTTCACCAGGGTTAAACCGTACATGTGTTGCAGACAAAAAAAAAATTTGCAGGAAGAGACACCTTCCCGCACAAAAACAATCCTCTGAGGCTTTTTCCTCTTTCTATGTGTAACAGGAAAAAACAAGGAGAAATAAACATATTTCTCTTGTTATGCCTCCCCTGGGAAGACATACTATTTTGATGCATTTCCAGGTTTATTAGTAAAACTGGGAATGCGCCAAAGACCATGGATGGATGTTTGGAAACACCCATGCTCGACCCATGGAACACTTTCCCAGGGCAGAGTAACGCAAGGCAGAGACTTGTGCCACCTTGTGTTTCTCCAGATTTACTATGCCGTACAGAGCCATGCAAGGTGTCTCTGGGTGACATAGTAAACCTCACTTAAGGACTTATGTTGCCCTTGTGTCACTTTACATGACGCAAGGGCAATGCAAGCCCTTAAAAAATCATCTGGCCCAAATGATTACTACTGGAGACTTTTCCAGTCCAGGAATCTCATCTGCAAGGATACCTTCAAAACCTGTCATATATCTAAATGGTTATTTGAAAAATACATATAATCTTTATATGTTTTAGGTTGTATGGAATTCCCTAGTTGTGAGACTATTGATAGGTGAGAATTATAGTTTCATTGAATTGAATGATATTAATTTTTTTGCGATTATATTACAGTTTTGTACTGTAGCCAGTACTGCGTTATTTAAACCAATATTCAAAATTGAGAAACAAATGAAAACTGTAGTAAGCCTATGTCTAGACCCCTGCCTTGATGGTCTATAGACAAACTCCCTCTCTGTCCCCAGTTTACAGTTCAAAAAGATTATCACTCATCGTCGTTATTGCATTCACACTCCTGCAGAGCCCAGCTCCAAAGAAAAGCCTGATGAAGAATGGAAGATGGCTGTGGAAGATGCAACTTGCAAGGGGTTGCCTCATGCTTGGAGTCTGCATTGACTCAGTGGCAGGAGGATGCAAGGAGCAATTAGAAAAAAAAACAGAAGGCTAGAGTGAAAAACAAAGATTTCTAGAGTGAGTTTTCTACAGATGGCCAGCTGCTACTGTCATGGCATAAACAGGTCTTCACCCAATGACACTGATTAGAAGCTCACACAAGAGGTGTGGTTTATATCCAATTTACTGTCACTAAGAAAAACATTTTTGAAACTTTGGGAATTTAAGAGCAATTGATCTTCCAAAGAGCTGGGTGTTGATACATCACCCCTCAATCATTAAAAAAAAAAAACATGCGCACAATTTGGCAGCGACACGCTCCGACATTTTGAAAATGCAGGGATGGACCATATTCACAAGAATACAGCACACACCGCTGTGTTTCCCTTAGCGCTGGTGCAAAAAAGCTGTCTAGTATCAGCCCAGTCACCCTGCTGCCATGTTGCAACGGTGCCTTTGATGCAGGGATAATTGCTTATTTGAGGGAAGTGACACCTTCCGGCACATAAACAAACAATAATGTGAAGTTAATAATCTCTCCTCATATCACCATTCTAATGCCTGGTATTCTACAAAAAAGAGCAGTTGACAGACAGAATGCAGAACAATGTCATACATTCACCCTAGTACAGAGATCTGGGCCTAAATCCATCGTTTTTTTGCTCACCATGCCATTCCAGTTTGGACCCAGCCATATGCAAATCAGTCTTGACCCTGCGCCCAATGGGAACAGTCCAGCCCCAACTGCCAGGCCAGGTCCTCCCAGGACTGAAAACAAGCATCCTCGGACTAGTTTCGGGCCCTTCAGCCCTAATCAGCCAGGATCAATCAATCAATCAGGTCATTTGTAGAGCGCACTACTCACCCGTAGGGTCTCAAGGCGCTGGGAGGGGGGGGGGTGCCGCTACTGCTCGAACAGCCAGGTCTTGAGCTTCTTCCTGAAGGAGAGGTGGTCTTGGGTCAGGCGCAGATTGGTCGGAAGTGAGTTCCAGGTCTTGGCGGCCAGGTGGGAGAAGGATCTTCCTCCTGTTGTCGCTCTTCGGATGCGGGGGACGGCGGCGAGGGCGTGGTTGGTTGATCTGAGGAGGCGCTTGGGAGTGTAGAAGTTGATCCGGTTGTTGAGGTAGCTCGGGCCTTGGTCGTGTAGGGCTTTGTGTGCGTGGGTGAGGAGTCGGAAGGTGATTCTCTTGTTGACCGGGAGCCAGTGCAGATCTCTCAGGTGTCCGGAGATGTGGCTGCGTCGGGGGATGTCGAGGATGAGTCTCGCCGAGGCGTTCTGGATCCGCTGGAGTCTCTTCTGGAGTTTTGCAGTGGTTCCGGCGTAGAGGGCGTTGCCGTAGTCCAGTCGGCTGGTGACGAGGGCTTGGGTGACCGTCTTCCTCGTCTCGGTGGGGATCCACCGGAAGATCTTACGTAGCATGCGCAGGATGTTGAAGCATGACGAGGAGACGGCGTTGACTTGTCTGGTCATGGAGAGGGAGGAGTCCAGGATGAAGCCCAGGTTGCGTGCGTGGTCCGTCGGTTTGGGTGCGGTGCCCAGGGCGGGGGGCCACCAGGAGTCGTCCCAGGCGGAGGGCGTGGAGCCCAGGATGAGGACCTCCGTCTTGTCTGAGTTCAGTTTCAGGCGGCTGGTCGTCATCCATTCGGCCACGTCTCTCATCCCTTCGTGCAGGTTGGCTCTGGCGGTGGCGGGGTCGTTGGTCAGGGAGAGGATCAGCTGGGTGTCGTCGGCGTAGGAGATTATGTTGAGGTTGTGTTGGCGTGCGATGGCCGCGAGGGGGCTCATGTAGACGTTGAAGAGGGTGGGGCTCAGTGAGGATCCTTGAGGGACGCCGCAGATGACTTCGGTGGCCTCTGACTTGTACGGTGGTAGGCGGACTCTTTGTGTTCTTCCGTCGAGGAAGGAGGTGATCCATTCCAGTGCCTTCTCCTGGATTCCGATGTTGCTGAGGCGCTGTATTAGGGTGCGGTGGCAGACAGTGTCGAAAGCCGCGGAGAGGTCCAGGAGGATGAGGGCCGCTGTTTCTCCGTTGTCCATCAGAGTTCGAAGGTCGTCGGTGGCGGCGATGAGGGCGGTCTCGGTGCTGTGGTTCGCTCGGAAGCCGGACTGTGAGGGGTCGAGGGATCCATTCGTCTCGAGGAAGGCGGCCAGCTGTTTGTTGACGGTCTTCTCGATGACTTTGGCCGGGAACGGGAGGAGCGAGATGGGACGGTAGTTCTTGAGGTCGGTGGGGTCTGCTGTGGGTTTCTTGAGGAGAGCGCTGAGTTCGGCGTGCTTCCAGCTCTCAGGGAAGGTGGCGGAGTCGAAGGAGGTGTTGATGATGTCCCGCAGGTGGGGTGCGAGGACAGCGTCGGCTTTGTTGAAGACGTGGTGAGGGCAGGGGTCAGTCGGAGATCCGGAATGGATGGAGTTCATGGTGCGGATGGTGTCTTCGGTGCTGATCGGGGTCCAGGTGCGGAGGGTGGTGGTGGGTGGCGTCGTTGCGGTTGTGGCTTGCGTTGGTTGGTTGTTGAAGCTGTTGTGTATGTCCGTGATCTTGTTGTGGAAGTAGGACGCGAGGGATAGCTTGACTCCAGTAGTATGGAGAGCACGGGACCCATGTCTGGGCATACCCGTCCCACTCGGGGGGACAAATGAAAAAAGAACATTTGATAGACAGAATGCAGAGCAATGCCACACATTCACCCCAGTACCAAGATCTGGGCCTAAATTCATCAGGTTTTTTTCCACGGCATTAGTTTTTGGTGCTGCCTCAGCCTTCTTAATCTGTTGCAGCGACAAAAAGCAATGGCTGTTAAGATGGTGGTAAGGGGGCAAGCCCTCTAGTTAAGAATGGGACACAGGCGGGACAAGAAGGTGGCTGGGGAGGCACTGGAGCACATCATTTTAGATCTAGAGGCACCATTAATGAGAGATGATAATGAAGACACATGACACACACTAAGCCTCAAATAATAGGAATAAAGGGACCAGGTGAGGGAGTCGGCCAAGGCTGCGAATAGGGTGACGCAGCAACAGGTGTATGAGATAGGGGCAAGGCAAGCAAACTGCTCGCATGGCTTTATAAATGTGAGAGGGCAATTCGGTGGTTCGCAACTATATGCTCGGATGATGGGGAGCATCTCCGAGACCCCCAAGCGATCGCTGACACCTTGCTTCCTATTATTCACATATTTATTACACAGAGTCTGTGTCCACTGAGCTAGACTCCCTTGAGCTCCTGGCAGATTGACCACTCCTGCCCCTTACACCCGAAGACATACGGCTTCTAGATAGTGAACTGACAGAAGATGAAGTGGGACAAGTAATTAGAGGCATAAATTCTAACAAGGCATTGGGACCCAATAGTTTGCCAATAGAACTATACAAACTCACAGCATCCTCTACTGCGCCACATCTGTTGAAGATGTTCGAAGAGAGCAGGTAGCAGGGTAGGCGTTTCACAGATCAGAGGCTTGCCTCCATGCTTGTAATCCACAAAGAGGGAAGAGCAGTGGAGCAATGTTCCTCCTATCAACCTATCTCATTGCTAAATACAGAATCAAAGATCCTCGCCAAACATTTAGCCCTCCGGCTCATCCAGCTCATCTTCAGATTGGTTCACCCAGACAAGTCTGGATTTATGCCGGGTTGCAGCACTGCTCTTCACTTGCAACGTCTCCACTGACTTTTAGGACGCATACGTAGAATCCAGGACGATGCAGTGGTCTTTTCCCTGGATACACTCATGGCCTTTGGCACGGTTGAGTGGCCATATGACTTTGCTGTGCCTAAACATATGAGCTTTGGGCCGCAATTCTTCTCCGGGCTTAGACTCCTATACATTGACTCTCTAGCACAGGTGGTGGTTAATGGTAAGGTGTCCCGAGTCTTACACCTAAAACAAGGGACAAAATAGGGCTGCCTCCTAATGTCGTCATATTCGCTTTAATACTCAAGTCATTGGCAACCTGGATCTGAGGAGATCTGCTGATTCGAGGCACCCGTTGTAAGAAGGACTGGGAAGACAGAATAATGCTGTATGCCGATGATATTCTTCCCTATGTGGTGGCTACTCAGTCCACTATTCCCAGAATACTGAAAATCTTTACTAACTTAGGTAGATACTCCGGATATACATTTAATTGGTCCAAATAGGGGGTGTCTGTCCTTCATGGACCAGCGCCACAACCACCGGAAAATTGCGGGGCACGCATAGTGGCGGATGGGTTCCGTTATCTCAGAATCTTTTTTACCACCATTCCGGATCTCTTCCATGTTTATAATCTACAGAACCCCCAGACCCGACTTAAGAGTGATGTCCAGCACTAGCGGTCACTCCCCCTTCCTTGCTAGGGAGAGCTGCATTATTTAAAATGATGGCACTACCCTGCTTTCTCTGTATATTACAGAATACACCATTTCCTATACCTGATACATACTTCAAAACTATAGAGGGTGAGATGAGGACTCTCCTATGGGATGGAGGCTCCCCACAGATTATTTATTGTAAATTGACACGCTGTTGGTATGAGGGAGGAATTATTTTGCCTGACATCCAAACATATTATAGTGCGGTGCTTTTGACAACTTTAACCAAATGGTTTCATCAACTGAAAGCTGAACCTGCTTACTGAATGGACCAGCTGGTTCTCCAACCAAGGGGGTATCGCCAAGCACTCTATGCCAGTCCACCCACCTCACCCTTGAGGTACCGAAGAGAACTGACGGTCCAACTTTCGCACTCAATGCTCACCAATCTGGGGTGGAGAAATGGACTTACTCAGGCGACGCCCTTGTGGGACGTTGAGCTTCTGGGTGCAATGGGCATGAGAAAGGGCTTTGACAGATGGGACGTGATTGGGCTCTCTCAGGTGGGTGATCTCTATTCCTGGATGGAAGTGGTACCATTTGTAGAGTTACAAACAGTCTACAACCCAGCTCCCACAGAAACTGAGAGAGCGCAAATTAAGAAAACTGTAGAAGCGCACCATATTTACAAGCACGTCATATTAGTCTAGTAAACATGTTATAAGAGTGTCGATTTAAGAGAGTGAAAATACATAAGAGTGTTTAACTAAATGTAGAATGTATATATCTGTGTGAGAACTAATGTAGAATTGTGTAGAAATACTAAAATGATATTGGAATCCTACGTTATGTGGCTGTGGAAGGGGAAAATGTAATTCTGCTAAACGTAGAAATGTGTAGGCCACATGGCAGTTCACAAAGAGTACAAGAAACTGATGTATTTCCACATGATCTGGATTTTAATGTTATTATGATTCAAGTATTTCTGAACCTAGGACTAATATATATTTTAGACGTTTATATAATCATTGTGTGTAATAAGTTAGAATATTTAATGTTTTACAGAGTGCATAGGCCCGTCTCATGGAGTCCTGTCAGGCCTGAATAGATAAAGTCATTTCTTTTGATCTGTATGTGCTCGTTAGAGAAAAGTCGTGCTAGACACTAACTGTGAATCCTGTTACATGGTTTACGACTTAGAGATATGGTGGAGTGTCTTTTGCAGGTGCGAGGGGGTTTAATCAGGAAAGTGATGAATAGACTTTTGTTCAAGAGAGCCTGGCACAGGCCTGGAGGAGTCTTTAGGAATTTCCTGGGGGTACCGTCTTGCCGGAGAGGAGCCTGGGAAGCAAGGTCAACGCTAACGATGGGCCTAGAAGGAGTACCAGCATGGAAGTTGCCGCCAGAACCAACACCACGTGAGGGGCGTCTTTGGGGGCGTTTCTAATGTAAATGTGATTTTGTATTAGGGACAGCACCCCTGGGTGGAGGCAAGGCAGATGATCTGAGGAACCTAAGAGAGCGGATGGGTAGGCAGATAGGGAACTGCAAGACTTCGACTTTGAGACAAAGACTAAGGGAAGTGTGTGATCTTCTTTGGAAGTCACCACTGCTGACACCTTTTTAGGTTAAGATCTTGCTAAGTAGGGATGTCACTTAGTCTAGTGTAGGGACAGTCTAATCTGATTTCTTTCCTTTCTGTAAATGACTCATAAGCTACAGCTTGTGTTTATCCTCGTAACTTTGATAATTCTAGAATTTGTTTTGGTGGTATTCTTCTGCCGACTAAGAGCATTTAGAAAATTCATGTTTGTATTGATACCCGTATATCTTTTGAATTTTATTTTGAGATGTTTGTATCTCCAGTTAAGTTTGGCTTTGTAATAAACTTTTAAAACTTCTAAGTTTCAGTGGTTCTTTAGAGTGGAGTAAGTCTTTAACTGATTAACCTAGTAGTGGATTGCCTTTTACTCAATGACAGGTACCAACGGTTCAGTCGACCTGAGTCGGGATCTAGAGCTATAACTTTAAACCAGAAATCCCGCGTTAACAAAACCTTCAGTTATTTACAGATTCTTCATGCCCTACAGGAGGTGCTGCCCCAGGGTACGTCCTCCCAGAGGTGTCACCACTAGTAAGTAGACTCGTAGAAAAACATATAACCCACAAGGCGATTTCACTTACATATCAAAAATGCATTAATAATCCCCCGAAACTCTTTCACGTCTACGGGAACGCTGGGAAAGAGACACAAACACAACTGGCCAAAACCCTGCCATTTCCCAAGGAGACGGCCATCAGGACAAGTTTCCTGCTGGTCCAGCTCAAAATACTACATAGGGCCTACATCTTCTGCAATATGATGGAAAAATGGGCAAGAGGACGGATCCACTTTACAGCAGACATTGAGGGCAGGAGGGGAAATTTTACCACATTCTGTAGACCTGCCCAAAAATTCTATCCTATTGGGACTCAGTGGTATCCTGTATAACGGGGATCTGTGGGGGGAGCCTTTTACTTTTGGCAAAATGGTGTCTACTCAATGTTTTGAAAGCCACGGGATTGGCACGAGCTGATCAGACCAGGGTAACCTTAGTCTTGATGATTGTGTAGCGTAACAAAGCTCGCCATTGGGGGGGCGGAAGCTACATCAACCCTTCTGGACTGGAAGAGGAATATGGATTGGTGTATAGTGGCAGAGAAAACAGTCTATGTGAGTAAAGGACGCCCCCAAAAGAAGGAAAGGGTGTAGAACAAATGGGGGAGTCCATGCACTGCCCCCTCTATTAGACGTTGCAGTCCCTGGTCTATGAGAAGAAAGAACAGATGGGACCCCTGAGGGGATAAATGTGGGATGATCTTTCCTTGAAGTTGAATATGTCTGAGAATAGTACTGTGCTGTGATGTACTGCCTCATTGCTATAATGTGCAAGATAGTGGTGAGGCAATATTTTATTCACTGCCTCAAATAAATTAAAAGAAATGTATTTTTTTTTAAAGCAATGGAAGTTGCAGTGGAAAGTCCACTGCAACACTCATTGCATGCCTTTGGCACAGAGGATTGCATCAGAAAAGGGCATATTTAAATGTTGGCGTTAAGCCATGCCTCGTGGCTTAGCTCCACCTTGTAAATATGGAAAATGGCGCTACGCCACATAAGCGTCCAAATAAGTGACGTTCCGGTGGCAAAAGGGACTTGTAAATAGGCTCCTTTGTGTTTCCATTTCTGTCAGTTTTTCTTAAATTTTGTTTCTGTCTGATTTTATACTCAAGTTCCTTAAGACGATTGTTTTGGCATTATGTCAGATATGAGCACTTCTTGAAGTACATTTCTGAAGCTCATACACATTTACTTTACATATTCTTAGAAGGTATGACTAAGCTCTATTAAAGAATGATCCAGAGTATTATTTCAGAATTCTGATTTTAAGACCAAAGCAAATTACATAAAAAGTAGAGACTGATAAGTGGCAGAGTTCGTGATTTGTTCTACTTTGATATTTGCTATAGACATTGCTCTGACCACATTATAGGTTATTCAATGCAATCAAGGTCCTGGCTCAGTATATTTGGATGCCTGAATTCTCAGCCCAGACCTGCTACGGCCATCCACAGGGAACCAGGTTTGCCCTGGAAAAGATGGATGTCCCATTATCACCGTGGGATAAAAATGCCATGCTCCCTGCCTAGTGACAAATGACTTTTCTATAACCAGTACCAAGTAAGGCACATTAATGAAATACTGGCTGGATATCAGTAACAAGAAACTACCAGGGCTCAATGGGGGGCACCGAGCATATCCCAGGTATGGCTAATGATGCAATTAACATTATGAACCCTAGGCTGGATGCAATCTACTCTGTGTAACAGCTCTACCAGCTCAAAGCCATATGCACAGAGGCTTCTGAACTTCTATAAGAAGTTATGTATTATATTTAATAAATACAGGGCTTAGCACTTAATGCAATACAGTGGTAAAAAAATAAACCACAAGAGAAAATGCTGATTAAGATTTCAGAAAGGCAACTTGGATACTTGGAGGGACGAGAAATGAAAGTTATAGATCACATCTTATGAAAAAAGATAAAAACTACATTAGCTTCCAGTGTGCTTGTAACAATACACAGTACAACACATTGCTAAGAAATATGCTCAGACATGTGGCCAACTCTTAATTCAAAAAATCACTTGGTATTGCTGTCTTTAAACAGGACTCTGGAAAGTAGGAATAGCCATAGCAGCTTTAACTTTTCATTTCTCCGGTGGCTTACAATGTTGGATTAAACTTCTGAAAATCCACACGGTGTCTTCTATGTCAATATTTACTTAGCTGGTGTTCCTTTAAAACTTAACAGCATAAAAAAATCTTTTCTTCTAAAATTCATAGTCCTTTTTGGATAACTTTAGCTATCAACGCCCAGATTTACTAGTTGTTCATGAACACAACACCGCATCCAAATTTGTTACACTGCATTGTGCAAGGAGAAAAAATAAATGCGGCGCTGCAGGTACCAAGGCTGGCCTGGTGTTAGTATCATCCACTCTGCTGAACTAATACCAGGCTGCCTGGCCTCATGCCCGGCCTCTCACCATGGTGTAGTGGTGTGTATGTGCTGGCTAGCATGGGATTTGTACTGGAAGCATGCCCCTCTGCTGCACATTTCTATCCATAGTCAAACGCTAACATTTCCCATGCATTGGCTATATGCCAGACACTGCATCACACATGCAATGCATTGGTTTTTTTCTTTGTTTTTTTAATTAACATGTCACCATTTTGTCGCCTGCTTCAAGTAGGTGGTAGTTTTTAACACAAACCTGATTTGGCTGTCTTAGCACAGAGGACTTTTAATATAATCCTATAGGTGTTTGTGCTACCGCGACCCCCAAAACGCCTACTTGGTGCAAAAGCACCATTTGTGCTCATAAAAGGTCATCCTTCCTTCAAAAAACAACTTTTGCTCTAGATGGTAAATATCATGCACCACTTCATGCTGGCACAAAAACCTTAGCAAGCCTGGGACCTCTTAACTCCCATGTGTGTGACCTGCATAAATGAAATACAGCGTGTTGTCAGAAATCAGATGATTATCCATGAAAAATGCATCATATATTTCTATGTACTCCAACAGCATTGTTTTTATTGTACATATATACCCACATACCACTTACCTACCGATATATTTTATAATCAAATATGTATGTTGTTTGTTATTGATCGGAAGTGTCCTTTAGCTTTAATTAAGCTTTCCAAGTTTCAAGGTTCGAGTAGGGCCAGAAGATTTTTTATTCAGGATAGTACACTTATAAACTTTTGAAAATTGTAACCTCCTTTTGAGTGTTGGCAACAAGAAGCAGTGTTTTAGGGGAATAATGAACTCAGGATTGTATTCACAAATGATATCTTCTGCTCAGGACGTGTCATGCTTCCTCTAAGAAAATATCCTGCCACTTGCTCATTAGATCTTTTTCTGAAATTAACAATATTTTGTCACATGCTTAGGTTTCAAAGACTTATATTGAGCGAAGACATATATACACTGTACAACATTTCATTTATTTCAGCATTAGGCATCAATTTACTCTTTCCCAGCGAGAATCAGGCAGTCATAATGACAACCGTCTTTTGATTATTTGCTCTGCTGCTTGCTATTTTTGCAATTAAATGCATGCTAGACTTGAGGCCTTCCCGACATGTTGTGTTTTATTTTTAACAGATGGGGCATGTGGCATAAAGAATTGCCTCAATAGACAGCAGACAAGGTAGCACTAGACATGGCTCCACATTATAACTCCAGTTGCCACATTTAAGGAAGAAATCTCTCCATGGATACTGAGGTGGAGTATGCCACAGCACTGAACCTAGTGAATTTGCAAAGGGTGTAAAAGCAAAGTGAATCAAAGCTTTAGGTAAATTCCAACTGTACTTACCATGTGTTTTTCCAGCTTTGGATTTCATATATTGTCCTGTGGTTAATGTATTGTAAAAAGAAAAGCAACGTTGTTGTCTGGGTAGGAGACGATGGTGAAAAAAATTAATTGGTTAGGTAGATAGGACTGGGAGAGTCAAGAGAATAGAAAAAGTGTAAAAGTATAAACCCATGGTACCGAGAAAGCGGGATATATAAATAGTGTGGTAAAGGGGAAAATAGGCAGGAGTGTCAGGACTCGGAGAACAACCCGTTGAAGGATGAACATGTAAGAGAAAAAGACCCAATGATCTAGGCATGTCACCCCTCTCAGGATCTCCTCTGGGCATTGATTGAATATTTGTGGAATGCAGGGGGGGACCTTTGGGTGTGAGTGCATGATACATTCCCCCCCTCCCTCCATGAGATCAGTTTGAAGAAATATACTAAAGAGAACCTTATTTGAGTTTCTTGTTCCTGTCCTGCCTCCCTCCATGGGGTGAGCTGAAGGAACAAGGTTTGCAAACAATCTAAAGGTAGCAGGCCCCCACCAAAATGAAGTCCGGTCCATACCATGTACCAGCAACATGGCAAACTCATGTGAGGATGTGAAAATGTCCTTTCCTTTTTGCTTTATTTAAATTTTCAAAAGAAAAAACAGGGCATCAGGAGACAATAAAACAGAGTACATAGTTTAGGAACACATGTTGATACAGAAGAAGAAAACATGGTACCTTTAATATAGGAAGATTGCATAACTTACAGAAATAACTGAAGGATCCTAAAATAAGATAGATGCTGAACAATGTATTCTCTTCATAGAGTGGCATAAGGAGGCACGCAAATAAAATACAAGCATGAATCCCAAGTCTGAGATGTGAGAGATATCCAGGAAAAAAATGAAAATCAAATTAGTCACCTTAAAGACAGAGTTAGAGCTTGTTCTCCAACTTCTCCATCTCTCATATCTATTGCCCCAGATCACTGAACCATAGAAGAAGGAGTGATCGAGTAAGGAGTCACACAAAGAAGGAAGATCTGATGAATATTTTTCATATGTCAGATGAACGGGCTGAGCATGCAGACAGTAATGAACTTGGAAACCGAGCAGAGCCTGAGGGCCACAGGTGACAGGAGCACAAGGAGGTAATGCTCAAGTGATTGCTGCAGTATGACCGACTTATAGTAAATAGTCCATTAGAGGGGTGCGAGCAAGCAGGAAGAGGAAGGAATCCGGTCTGCAATAACAAATTTGATTAACCAAGGAGTCATATGTCCTAATAATTGGGTGTATGTTCTCAGAATGGGTCGAAGTGTATCCCTGTGCTCATGCAGATGCCATTACAGTTGCAATGTTGTCGCTCAAGGACGTTGTTACTCAGTTCGGCATATTGAATCAGTATAGTCTAAGGAATACACTTTGTGTCAGCAATAGTACAATCAGTTTGCAGAGCTTTAGCAGTTGGCCAGCAATATCATTATACATATCACCCAGCCAACAGGCAAGTCCACAGGCAAGCAAAGCTGTGCCCTTAAGAACAAAATAACCAAGATATGTTCAGATGCAGTGTTAGAAGGGGCAATCTCCGAGGGACAGGCTGTGCTCACCCAGACACCCCAAGATCCACCTCTCCCACAGAACTTGCCGAGTCTTGATTGTGAGGTCCTCACCGGGGAGGACTTTGGGTCTGGGATCGTACACACTGAGCTCACACCACACTACGACCAGACACTACACCGTTGGATTTTAGGAACAAGTTCTTTATATAAGCCAATAACGAAGGAAGCACTCTTATATACACAGTGGCCACAGGACCACAAAGTCTCTGAGGATTCGGGAAGGGGGAAGCGGGACAGTCTTTTAGTCTCTGGGTCAGTACGAGGCGTAACCCACGCACAGCTCTCAATCCTCGAGCCGGGGGGTACGGGATAGTGGTCGTACTGGCTGCCTCACCTTCGTCGAGTCGGCTCGGTCGTGATGGTGGTCTCGATGGTCCAGCCGGACCAGACTACTCCTCGAGCCGCGACGAGGTCAGCAGGGCTCGATCGGGAGAGGTTCGTGAGAGCCGCGACAGCGTCAGCAGGGCTCGGATGGTCTTAGAGGTCGAGCCGCGACAGCGTCAGCAGGGCTCGGATGGTTGCGAGTTCAGCTCGAGCCGCGACAGCGTCAGCAGGGCTCCGATGGTTCAGTTCTTTAAGGCGAAGAAGGAGCCGCGACAGCGTCAGCAGGGCTCAGAGGTTCCGGATGAGTCTTCTTAGGGTCAGCCGCGATCAGATCAGCAGGCTTCAAGTCCAAGATACAACTGCCCGCTAGTTGTCAGGCGGGCCCAGTTATAGTCCTTTTTCTCTTTGATCTCCAGACCCTCGCAGGCAGAGGTCTCCGGCCCTGGGGGCTGGTCGTTGGCGAGGTCCGGCGGTTGGCTCTTTGATCCCTTTAAAAGATGGGTCCGGGAATTCCCAGATGCCCAGCGGGTCTGGAGCCATCCCTCGGGGAGGCAAGAGGGGTGATCGAACCTGGCCCACAGGGGAGGGCCAAAGGTGTGACAGACACCAGCCCCTCAGGGGAGGCCGGAGGTGCCATCGAAACTCCCTGGCTTATCTCACTCGGGAGCCTTTTACCCCCCAGCCGGGACTGGCGCGCCTTTGGAGTCTGGGTTTCGCTGGGGCCGGGGTCACGCTAGGCCCAGGGAGACAGGGATGTCGGGAAGGGAAGATGGCGTCCGGGCCTTGTGGGGCATGCAAGGTTAGGCGCTAGGAGCCAGGCGTGGAGCGGGAAAGGCAGGCCTGGTCGAGGTTCTAGGGGGCTCTAGGCGTCACTGGGTAGGACGACCAGGCTCGGGTTGCAGACTACACTAACGGGGAGGCTGCGCAGGGGACTCGGGGTACAGGCCTACGCTCACAGGGAGTGGAGGGACAGAGATGAACCACGCCACGAGGCCGGGTCCAACACGCGTCCCCCCCAGCTGAAGGCGGGGAGAACTACCCATCCTCTTGGGGGTTCTCTTCGCTGAGGCGGAAGATTCGGGACAGGCCGTCGGCGTTGGCGTGGTCAGAGCCCGGCCGGTGTTCGACAGTGAAGTCCATCCCCTGGAGGGAGATGGACCAGCGCAGCAATTTGGGATTCTCCCCTCTCATCTGCATTAGCCACCGGAGAGGTCGGTGGTCGGTCTGGACCCGGAAGTGAGTACCGAACAGGTAGGGCCTCAGCTTCTTCAGGGCCCAAACCACCACGAAGGCCTCCCGCTCGATGGTGCTCCACCTTTGTTCTCGAGGGAGTAGCCTTCGGCTAATGAATGCCACTGGTTGGTCTAGGCCGTTCTCGTTCACCTGGGACAGGACAGCTCCGATGCCATGCTTGGACGCGTCCGTCTGGACTACAAACTCTCGGGAGTAGTCGGGGGCCTGGAGGACTGGGGCAGTGCACATGGCGTCTTTTAAAGTTTCGAACGCCTCTTGGCAGGCGGAGGTCCAGCTGACTTTCTTCGGCTGGTTTTTGGAGGTTAACTCCGTGAGGGGGGCTACGATGCTGCCGTAACTCTTGATGAACCGGCGGTAGTACCCCGTGAGCCCTAGAAACGCCCGCACTTCCGTCTGGGTCGTGGGGGCCTCCCAGGCCACGATGGCATCAATCTTGGGCTGGAGGGGGGCTACGAGGCCGCTTCCGACCTGGTGCCCGAGGTAGATTACGGACCCTTGTCCGATCTGGCACTTGCTTGCCTTAATGGTGAGACCGGCCCTTCTCAGGGCCGTCAGCACCGCCCAGAGGTGCTGGAGGTGCTCAGGCCAGTGGGAACTGTAGACTGCGATATCGTCCAGATACGCAGCGCTGAACTCCTCCAACCCCACCAGTACCTGGTTCACCAGCCGCTGGAAGGTGGCGGGGCGTTCTTCATCCCGAAGGGCATCACCCGGAAATGGTAGTGACCATCCGGGGTGGAAAACGCGGATCTTTCCTTGGCTCCCTCGGTGAGGGCGATCTGCCAGTATCCACTGGTCAGGTCGAACGTGCTAAGGAAGCGAGCAGCCCCGAGGCGATCGATAAGCTCGTCGGCTCGGGGGATGGGATGAGCATCGGTTCTGGTGACTGCGTTGAGCCCGCGGTAGTCAACGCAGAACCTCAGCTCGGGAACAGCACCGGGGGCGGCTGCCTTTGGAACCAGGACCACGGGACTAGCCCATGGGCTGTCAGAGGCTTCGACCACCCCGAGAGCTAGCATCTTTGATACCTCGGCCTTGATACAGGCCCGGACTCGGTCAGGGACGCGGTAGGCTCTGTGCCGTACCGGTGGGCTGTTCCCGGTGTCCACGTCGTGGACGCACCAGTTGGTGACGCCGGGGGTGAGGGAGAAGAGGTCCGAGAACTGTCCCAACAACTGGCGACAGTCCTCGCGCTGCTCGGGAGAGAGGGAGGAGGAGAGACTCACCCCCTCTACGGAGCCATCTTTTTCTTTCACGCACAGGAGATCAGGGAGAGGCTCCGTTTCTTCTTCTTCCCCATCGTCCGTGGCGAGGAGCAAGCTCAACTCGGACCGGGCGAAGTGGGGCTTGAGGCGGTTCACGTGAAGGACCCGCAAGGGGTTCCTGGGGGACTCTACATCGATGAGGTAGGTCACCTGACTCTTGCGCTCTACCACTTTGAAGGGCCCTGTCCACTTGTCTTGCAGGGCACAGGGCTCTACGGGGGCCATAACCCAGACCTGCTGTCCGGGCTGAAACTCGACCAGAGTGGCATTTTGGTCATACCACCGTTTCATTTCTTCTTGGCTGGCTTCGAGGTTTGCCTCGGCCAGCTCTCGGAACTTCCTCGTCTGGTTCCGGAGGGCCAAAATGTATCGAAACACATCGGGAGGGGGCTCTGGGGCCGCCGTCTCCCACCCTTCCTTGACCAGGGTGAGGTGTCCCCGGACGGGGTGCCCGTAGAGCAGCTCGAAGGGGCTGAACCCCAGGGATTTCTGGGGGACTTCGCGGTACGTGAAGAGGAGACAGGGAAGGAGGACGTCCCACTTACGCCTCAGGGGCTCTTCGAGTCCCATGATCATTCCTTTGAGGGTCCGGTTGAAGCGTTCCACCAGACCGTTACCCTGGGGGTGGTATGGGGTGGTGAACTTGTACGTCACCCCACATTGTTGCCAAAGGGACTTCATGTATTTCGAGATGAAGTTGGTCCCTCGGTCACTGACGACTTCTCGAGGGATTCCCACCCGGGAGAAGATGGCCATGAGGGCCCGCCCCACTACGGGGGCGGTCACCGTTCGGAGGGGAACGGCTTCGGGGTATCGGGTGACATGGTCTACCAGCACCAGGATAAAGCGGTGCCCCAAGGAGGTCCGGGGGTCGAGTGGGCCCACAATGTCGATTCCCACCCTCTCAAAGGGGGTACTGACCACGGGGAAGGGTTGGAGAGGAGCCTTGCGCTTTCCTCCGCTCTTTCCGCTGGACTGACAAGTGGGGCAGGACTTACAGTGGGCCTCCACATCGGAGCGTATGCCCGGCCAGTAGAAGTGGGTGACCAGGCGCTGGTACGTTTTGTCTTGTCCCAAGTGTCCCGCCAGGGGCACGTCATGGGCCAGGTTCAGGAGAAAGCCGCGGAAGCGTAGGGGGACCACCAGCACTCGGCCGGACCCTAGCTCGGCAGACTTTTGCTCGCTGTATAATAGGCCGTTTTCCCAATAGATAAAGTGGGAGCCGCACTGGTCACCGGCGGCCTGGGCGGCGGCCTGCTGCCGCGGCCCCACCAGGGATGGACAGGATGTCTGCTCTAGGCAGAACTCTTCTCGGGACGGTCCCCCTTCCTGGCGCCATTGGGCCAGCTCAGGAAGGTCGTCCAAGCTCGGGGTCGGTTCGACGTCGGGGCCGAGGGGCCCTGCGTCGGGGGGGAAGCTCTCCCCGGGAACTAGCTCAGGGGTCTCAAAGGGTTCAGGGACCTCGGGGTCCTCGGGGGTCGCTGGGGTCGCCTCTAAGGTCACCCCTTCGGGGGTGGTCCTTCGGGCGGTCATCGACCGGGTACTCACACAGGCCCACTCGGGTAGGCCCACCATCTCTAAGTGGGTCCTTTTCTCAACCCGCTGCCATGGGGAGCTCTCTAGATCGTTGCCGAGCAGGCAGTCCACCGGCATGTCGGAGCGGACCGCCACTCGTAACTCTCCAGAGACCCCCCCCCACTCGAACGGGACTTGAGCTATCCGGCAGGTGCGGACGGAGTTATCGGCTGCGATCACCCTGCAGGAGATGTGGGGAACAATCTGGGCTTCGGTGACGAGGTGCCGTTTGACAGTGGTGATACTGGCCCCAGTGTCTCGGAGCGCCCCTATGTGATGGCCATTGACAGTCACCTGCTGCCGGTACTTCTCTGTGTTGTCGGGTAGGGGAGCTCCAGGGACCATCTCCCTATCACCCAGGGAGACTAACATCATAGCTGCGGGTTCAGCTCCCTCGAACTCTTCCTCCCCCTCCTCTTCTAGGGCTACTGAGGTGATGTGGCGCACTGGGGGCCCTGCAGCGGCAGGCTTCTGGAACAAGGGGCAGCGGGGGTCATTGGCATAGTGCCCGGGTTTCTGGCAATGGTAGCAGGCTTGGCTGACCCGGGGCCCTAGCCTAGCTGGGGGAAACCCTGCGCGCGCTGTGGGAGGCGAGGTACCTGGCTGGTTTCTGGGGGGACTGCGCGGGGACCCTACCTGGGAACCCCTCTGTCTATTCTGACCCCCTCCTCCCCTCGGGCGGGATGGTCCTTGTTCGTTTCGGCCAGTGTCCCCCCGGGCCCCCGGGGTATTCTGGTGCTCACCCAGCGATCGGCCTCGACGGCCAGCTTCCGGGGGTCGGCCAACTTGCTGTCCAGGAGGTGCTGTCGGAGTTCCACAAAGCAATTCAGGGACAAATGTTCATATGCAATGAGGTCGATGAGCCCCTCGAAGGTGGATACTTTGCTGCCCTTGATCCACCCTTCCAGGGCCCAGCTGTAGAAATTGACATATTCTACCCACGTGGCGCCGGGGATCTTCTTGCATTCTCGGAAGCGTTGGCGGTACATTTCTGGAGTGAGCCCGTACCTTGTGAGGAGGGCCTCTTTCATGTGGCTGTAGGAGGTCTGTTCGGCAGACGGTAGGTCGAGTAGGGTGTCTCTCCCCTCACTCAGGAATCGACCCCACAGCCCGGCTCCCCAATCTTTCTGCGGAACTCGGTGTGAGGTCATAGCTACCTCGTAGGCCTTGAACCATTGCTGGATGTCATCGTTTTTATAATATTCTTTGACCACATCCTTGGGGATGTGGACCTTGGGTTCCACTGGGGGAACAGACTCTCGGGTCGCTGCTGTTTTGTTGCCTTCGTTCCGGGCCTTTAGTTCGATTTCCAATATGCTGCGCTCGTGCTCCAGCTGGAGCTTCTTTCCGTCATGTTCTCGCTGGAGCTTCTTCTCCTCCAGTTCTCCTTGCAGCCGCAGCTGCTCGATGGCTAGCTTCTTCTCGGCCAGCTTGAGCTCTCCTTCCATTTTCAAACGGGCTAGTTCTAGCTCGTGGTTTCGGTTGCGTTCTCGGTCGGTCATCTCTTCTCGAGACAGACCTCTCTCGGGGCTGTAAGTCCGCGTCGGGGACTCTGCTCTTTCTTGTTCTGGAGCACGGGTTTCGATCAGGGGTGCTCCCCCTCCATCGGCTTCCGTCGGAGCTGGAGGTTGGGCTCCGGTCTCCACCCAGGCTGTTAGAGCTTGTTGGAAGTCCTCTTTGGTGTTTAATCCCGTTGACGGGATATGGAGATTTTTGCAGAATTGCTTGAGCTCACGGTGTGAATAGTCTCCCAGAAGCTCCATCTGGAAGGTGGTCTTGTCGGTCGTGACGCTCATGGCTGCTCTTTGTTCGGGTAGTGTGTCAGTACTGTACGATCCCTAGACGTAGGTTCTTATCGCGACGCTGCCACCAATGTTAGAAGGGGCAATCTCCGAGGGCCAGGCTGTGCTCACCCAGACACCCCAAGATCCACCTCTCCCACAGAACTTGCCGAGTCTTGATTGTGAGGTCCTCACCGGGGAGGACTTTGGGTCTGGGATCGTACACACTGAGCTCACACCACACTACGACCAGACACTACACCGTTGGATTTTAGGAACAAGTTCTTTATATAAGCCAATAACGAAGGAAGCACTCTTATATACACAGTGGCCACAGGACCACAAAGTCTCTGAGGATTCGGGAAGGGGGAAGCGGGACAGTCTTTTAGTCTCTGGGTCAGTACGAGGCGTAACCCACGCACAGCTCTCAATCCTCGAGCCGGGGGGTACGGGATAGTGGTCGTACTGGCTGCCTCACCTTCGTCGAGTCGGCTCGGTCGTGATGGTGGTCTCGATGGTCCAGCCGGACCAGACTACTCCTCGAGCCGCGACGAGGTCAGCAGGGCTCGATCGGGAGAGGTTCGTGAGAGCCGCCACAGCGTCAGCAGGGCTCGGATGGTCTTGGAGGTCGAGCCGCGACAGCGTCAGCAGGGCTCGGATGGTTGCGAGTTCAGCTCGAGCCGCGACAGCGTCAGCAGGGCTCCGATGGTTCAGTTCTTTAAGGCGAAGAAGGAGCCGCGACAGCGTCAGCAGGGCTCAGAGGTTCCGGATGAGTCTTCTTAGGGTCAGCCGCGATCAGATCAGCAGGCTTCAAGTCCAAGATACAACTGCCCGCTAGTTGTCAGGCGGGCCCAGTTATAGTCCTTTTTCTCTTTGATCTCCAGACCCTCGCAGGCAGAGGTCTCCGGCCCTGGGGGCTGGTCGTTGGCGAGTGCCGGCGGTTGGCTCTTTGATCCCTTTGAAAGATGGGTCCGGGAATTCCCAGACGCCCAGCGGGTCTGGAGCCAGCCCTCGGGGAGGCCAGAGGGGTGATCGAACCTGGCCCACAGGGGAGGGGCAAAGGTGTGACAGACACCAGCCCCTCAGGGGAGGCCGGAGGTGCCATCGAAACTCCCTGGCTTATCTCACTCGGGAGCCTTTTACCCCCCAGACGGGACTGGCGCGCCTTTGGAGTCTGGGTTTCGCTGGGGCCGGGGTCATGCTAGGCCCAGGGAGACAGGGATGTCGGGAAGGGAAGATGGCGTCCGGGCCTTGTGGGGCATGCAAGGTTAGGCGCTCGGAGCCGGGCGTGGAGCGGGAAAGGCAGGCCTGGTCGAGGTTCTAGGGGGATCTAGGCGTCACTGGGTAGGACGACCAGGCTCGGGTTGCAGGCTACACTAACGGGGAGGCTGCGCAGGGGACTCGGGGTACAGGCCTACGCTCACAGGGAGTGGAGGGACAGAGATGAACCACGCCACGAGGCCGGGTCCAACATGCAGTTATAATGGCCCCATGCCCTAACATTAGCATTATGCTCCCTCAGATTGATTCCTTCCAAGAAGACAAAATGGAGCCCATATTAAATAATCATGGGCCGACCCATGAAGTTGTCCTCAAATTCCTTAGCCTCTACTGCAAAGTTGAATTTACAATTGAATGATGATATTGTATTGCATTATTACAGAAGGCATATACAATGTCTTTACAGCTTCTGTTCTCAGGTACAACAATGTTTCCTGAGTGTCCGACCAAGGCCTGCCACTCCCTCCAGCCCGATGAGTGTCTTTATGTCCATTTACAACAAAGGAACATAGCACTGCAGCTTGGCTGGTGTGGACTCTATCAGATTGTGCTCATCATAAACACAGCTGTCAAATGTCCTAGTTTGGCAACGTAGATCCAATCATGCCATTGCAAGTTGGCTGTTCCTCCTAGAGAAGACAGCTCTCCTACTTCTGTTTCCATACCTGCACCTGGCACCAGGTCTCCTGCCATACCTGTTCCTTCTGCTTTCCTGTTATCTGCCAGTGGGCCATGATCTTAGCTTCCACCTTCTCCTCAACCACCAGATGATGTTGCCCCTGCAACTTCTCATCATTACCTCCTCTGTCCGAAGTACACTGTGTCTTCTTTATGGGAATCAGATCTCTCTGTGAGTCTGGCCTCCTATTTTTGCCACTGCTTTGAGAGTCTGATTGGTGCTGGGATAGATTCTGGATGTCCAATTATTCTGAGATGGAACTGCACTGAACCTACCCTTGCGCTGGTCCTTCGTTATGCTTTCAGTTGTCACTCCTATGTGTTGATGAAGGAAAAGTACAGACAATGGATTCTTCCTACTGCTAAATCTACACAGTCATGCCTCTGGATTTAGGGGGTAGCATTCCTTTGACTGGGGCACCCGTCAGTTAAAATGATACCTGCCTTCATCTTTTCTACCATTGGCACCGGCTGCCAGAATTCAGCTGGCATCTCCTCCACTTCCTACCCAGCCTTGAAAAGTTTAACAATCCTTGGAACCTGAACACGCTAAATGTGACTCATCTTGCAATATTTAGTAAGGATTTATTTGCGAGCACTGAGAAGCAAACTTCTCCAGTGTTTTTGTTGGACATAATAAATGTGATTTAACAGTGGAGAACATTTCTTTTAAACTACTTTCTTTTGACTACTATCTTCCACATGGACTTTTGTTTCATAAGTGCCACCAGCAAGGAGGCCATGCATGTTTTATTTATGAGTCACAAGTATAAAGTTGGGTACCTTTAGATTGGGCTGGGACGTGTTATCCAGGATATATTGTCACTACTGTGAGATACTTTGATGATCATCCTTTAGAACGAAGGAGAGTTAGGCGGTTTCAACTAATACTAGAATTTATCTGCTCTAATTCCCATGTACAGGATGACTGTTGCTGTAGAATAAATATTTAAAAATGCATCAACATTAGAAAGAATAGGTAATTCTACTTTAATAACTTTAAAATTAGTGACAGAGCAACTATACGCCCCTTCCAAAATGATAATTCAAAATATAATGCCATTAAATTACAACGCATATGGATAGCGATAATGTTCTAATCTATGGTTACCCGGACTCCTCACTGGCACCCCTGAGGGGCATCCTACAAGCCACTGCAAATTTCATCCAGGGCCTGATGAAATATGATCACCTCACTCCCCCCTGACTGGAATTCCATTTGCTGTTTTAGTCAATGCTTGGTTGAAGAAATCGCTACTCAAGTCTTAGCCGCAAAAATGTTTATTTTCCTGGATGTCTTTAACTAATACAGGGAAGATCTTGCTAGCTCAGAGGTGGCACAGCTCATGGCAGACATGGAAACACTAGGTTTGCACTAGCGAAGTATTGGCCGTAAACTCGGCCACTCGCTGGATTTGCTATTTACTAATAATGGGGCAGTCATATACGAACCACCTTTGCCTCTAACTTGGACTGACCATTATTTAATCCCCTTCCAATTCCAATCTGCTCAAACAACCAACATAATGGATAGTAGAAGAATGGATTAAACATAAGAAGGGCCTAGGACTCACTCTCCCAGGACTTTCTTAGCGAGTTATTTCAGCCTGATTTTCCAGGAAGTATCTCAGATGCTATTGTGGCATTAAGAAACTTTAATACAGCTCTAATGGAGGTTCTGGAAAAAACTGTGTCTCTTAAAAAGATGTGCTCTACAAAATTGCATTCCTCTGCTCCTTGGCATACAACAGAGCTAAAAACTGAAAAATCTTTTTGTAACAACCTAGAGAAAAGATGGCATAGAACTCATAATCCACAGGACAAAGACAATTACAAATTAGCGGTGGCTAGATATCATCTAAATATTAAATCTACACGTAAGCACTTTATCACTAACCAAAATGAACATTCTGGAAATAACCCCAAAGTGATTTTCAAAATGATTCGGTATTTCACAAACCCTCAGGCGTGTACGCAGGCCTCTTTAGTGTCGCAGGAACTGTGTGACTCCCTCGCTAAAGTCTCTCAGATTTACTTACATTTCAAGACCCTGCCCACTACAGACACTTGCAATGCTAGCATGTGGCTGATGTGGGAGTAGAAGGGACCCCCACATTAAACCGGTTGAACCATTGTCTTTGGAGGAGGTCCAGAGGTCTCTGAGCTCAGCGAAGTCAGGTTCCGCCTTGATATATGCACACCCAGAGTCATGGCCTTGCTATCTAGACAGCTTCTCCATTCAATCTATATTTAATCTTAAGCTGGAAATGGGCACTATTCCCTTTGAATAGAAAGCCGCGCTTTCTATTCAGTCTGGATTTAGACCCGACCATAGCACGGAAACGGCCCTCCTGGCGGTCACCGACTGTTTGAGACTCTCATTGGATGCAGGAACTCATTCTCTGCCAGTGCTGTTGGATCTTTCTGCAGTTTTTGATACAGTATTTTGCTCCAGGCTATTCAAGAGGCTGTGCGAGATAGGCATTCAGGGGACAGCTCTTAAATGTTTACACAATTTTTGGGATGGCAAATTCCAAATGATTACTCTTGGCCCCTACACCTTTTGTAAGATGCAGCTGGACAAGGTCGTACCACGGGGCTCATGCCTGAGCCCTACCTTGCTCAACAGTTATATGGCAACCCTTTCTAAGATTATTGAGCAATTTGTTTTGGAATAATATCCTACGCAGACGATACTCAGCTGACATTCGCTTTTGATTCGGATCTGGCCATATCCAGAACTCGCTTTGCTAAGGGACTTCTAGCCATCTCAAATTGAATGTAGACAAGACTGAGATCTTCCTGCCTAGCAAAGCCACCACATTGTGATAAAACGAGTGGTGGCCCCCTCAACTGGGAACAGTCCATGCTCTCAAACAATCCATGAAGAACCTTGGCATAAAAATTGACCAAGCCCTCTCTACGAAAGATCATAGTCTGGCTACCACTGGTTTGTGCTACCACAATATACATCTCCTAGGTAGAATATTTCCCAACCTTCTGATTCCTGCCAGAAGAACATTAGTCCAAGCTCTGGTAGTGAGTCGATTAGACTATGGGAACAATTTATTGGCTGCAGCAAATGAGATGCTTATAGCTAAACTTCAGGTAGTTCAAAATACGTCAGTCAGGTTTATCCTCAACCTTTCACCTGGTTCCCCGTCTGCCCCTTCATTGAAGCGTCTGCACTGGTTGCCAGTAAGAAAAATAAGTATTGTTAAAATCTGTTGTCTCACAAAGAAAGCCATAAGAGGCAAATGTCCCAGTTATCTCCAACAGAAAATTAAGTTGCATTTACCCACCAGAAATTTAAGATCCAAGGATAAAGCCCTGCTGTGCGTACCCCGCTTCTGCTTAGCGAGATGTGGTGGGAGAGCCTTTTCCTACCTAGCTCCATTTATTGGAACAAACTCCCTGTACATATTCGTACCTGAATGAACTATTACCATTTTAGGAAACTGCCAAAAGCCTCCCTTTTCTAAATGCATCTTTCATGTGGATACTTGCCTGACACTGTTGGCAGCACCGAGATGCCCTCACATGAAAAGAGCGCTATATTAAATTTAATCAACATACCATACCATAACATAACACAACTAGCCCACACCATCTTCAAAACTAGCTGCATCATTTACAAAACCATTACAACCAGCACCCGCTCTTATCTTGTAGACAAGCTCAACATCTCTGGTGTTTCTCACACACCCGCATCCAGGACATCATCATACTGCACCCTAAGACATGTAAAAAAGAAAACCTCAAGACAAAAGGCCTTTTTCCTTCATGCATTCAAGATCTGGTATAAAATCCCTATAAATATCAGGACTGCTCCAACACTGCTCCCATATAGGAAAGTTCTGAAAACTTACCTCTTTAAAGAACACTATATCATAATGCAATAACCATCGACAACTCTTTCTCTTCTATTATTCGCTGATGTAAGCATGCCTTTGACCATTTACAGTGCTCTGCTGAGTTTTAGCTATGTTTGTGCTAAATTAATGCTACATACATGCATATATACATTCATAACTACAAATATTACCTTTTAGTACTTAAAGGAAGAAGGGGTTGTGCTACTGTAGGTATCGAATGTTGCATGCATCTTTCCTTACTAAACTTGAGCTGATAGATAACATTAGGGAGAGTGCCAGGAAACTACACACACAAAAATAACTATTGATGGACAGAATGCAGAACAATGTCATGCATTCACCCCAGTCCTGGGCTCACTGTGCCACTGGAATCAAGCTATCCTGCCTGAAGAGGGGTGAAACCCCGAAACCGGTCCTAGGATGCTTGTTACCGGTCCAGTGAGGACCTGGCTTAGCAGTTCGGGCTGGACTGTTCCCATGAGGCACAGGGTCAAGACTGATTTGCATATGGCCAGGTCTAAACTGGTGTGGCATGGTGAGCAAAAGAATGATGGATTTAACCCAGATCTCTTGACTGGGAGTGAATGTTTTGATTTGTTCTGTATTCCGACCATCAATTTTGTGTCTTTTGCAGGAAACTACACACACCACAGAGTTGGCCAGACGTAAGTCCCAACACCAAGACATGTAAAAAAGAAAACCTCAAGACAAAAGGCCTTTTTCCTTCATGCATTCAAGATCTGGTATAAAATCCCTATAAATATCAGGACTGCTCCAACACTGCTCCCATATAGGAAAGTTCTGAAAACTTACCTCTTTAAAGAACACTATATCATAATGCAATAACCATCGACAACTCTTTCTCTTCTATTATTCGCTGATGTAAGCATGCCTTTGACCATTTACAGTGCTCTGCTGAGTTTTAGCTATGTTTGTGCTAAATTAATGCTACATACATGCATATATACATTCATAACTACAAATATTACCTTTTAGTACTTAAAGGAAGAAGGGGTTGTGCTACTGTAGGTATCGAATGTTGCATGCATCTTTCCTTACTAAACTTGAGCTGATAGATAACATTAGGGAGAGTGCCAGGAAATTACACACACAAAAATAACTATTGATGGACAGAATGCAGAACAATGTCATGCATTCACCCCAGTCCTGGGCTCATTGTGCCACTGGAATCAAGCTATCCTGCCTGAAGAGGGGTGAAACCCCGAAACCGGTCCTAGGATGCTTGTTACCGGTCCAGTGAGGACCTGGCTTAGCAGTTCGGGCTGGACTGTTCCCATGAGGCACAGGGTCAAGACTGATTTGCATATGGCCAGGTCTAAACTGGTGTGGCATGGTGAGCAAAAGAATGATGGATTTAACCCAGATCTCTTGACTGGGAGTGAATGTTTTGATTTGTTCTGTATTCCGACCATCAATTTTGTGTCTTTTGCAGGAAACTACACACACCACAGAGTTGGCCAGATGTAAGTCCCAACACCATTTGAGTATGGCTGGAGGTGAGTCTTTGGACCCTGGGGAATGCAAACCGAGCTTTCCTGGCTGAGGCAGCGGACTAAACCACGTTGAACCACCGAAGGGAGGAACCAAGTTACTAGAATGCAGAGGCCCCTATGTGGAAGTGCCTCTTGTACTGAACTGTAGCAACTCTTCGCACCCCCTCATCAGGAAGGAAATCATCACAGCAATACCGATAGGCAGGCTTCAATCCCTCAGCAAGGCTTGCGCAAGAAGACACTGACCCACTAGGCTGGCAAGATATTTCCAGGGGGACCGTGGAGAGATTAAAGGGTCAACAAGGTGAGTACATGAGTTCACAGGTGCACTGACCCTATCCCCACCTGCTTACGACACCTTTGGTGGTGTTGACTGTAGGGGGTGATCCAGGAATGCTATTGGACCTGGTGAGGCAAGGAAGCTCCCCCTCTTTGAGCAGGTAGCAAGGCCTTGGAAGGGAGACCAGAAGATAGCTCAGTCGTGAGTGTCCCACCGAGGCCCACAGTGGTGGGAGGAAAGGGGTCTAAAAGTGTCCAGAAAATAAAATGGACAAGTATGCAGTGGCATTACTGACTTTTGCTTTGGCTGCGGTGAACAGCAACAACACAGCAGATCCTCTCAGTGGAACCCTCCTTAGCAAACATAATGGTGGCGGTAAAAGGAATCACAAAGCACTTGAATCTAAAGTAGACACCTCAAAAATAGAAATATCTTTTCAGTGGGTGGCTCTCTTGAAAGTTAGCAAAAGGGTCACACAAACAGAACACTTGCTAACCCCTCCTACATGACAATACTAAATCCCTACAGGCAGCCGTAGCCCAACACACCCAGAACAATGAAACAGCAATGGCTAAACTTGAGGACTATGAGAGGAGAGCAAGACGGAACAACATCAGAGTTGTAGGGGTCCCCCAAAACATTGAGGGACCTAGGGTGGGACTTTTTCTAGAGGAGTAGTTCACGCAAACCCTGAAACCCAAGTGGCTTTTGTAGGTCTTTACTGTTGAGCATGCACACCGGACGTGGGGAGCATATTCAGTTTCCAAGACCATGAAATAATCCCTCAAGCCATTTAGAAACTACAGGGGCTGTCCAACAACCCTGAACCAGGGACAAACGATCAATACACCTAACAAGAGATTCAGGAGAAAGGTCACATAAATTATGCAACTTCACACATCCAATAAAATAAAAAATGATAAATAAACAGAGAAAGAAAGAAGAAGAAGCCTATCAATTCATACATTCAGAAAAGTATTGAGTATCAAAAAACATTATAATTTATTGCATATATCAGGAATTAAAAAGAACAGTTGCGCTCAAGACAAAATGTTGGTATACAAAAAACAGACATATCACAAACCAAACAAGTGGCTTAACAAAAACATTACATGTGTAGAGGAACAACACAAACATAAATAATGTGTCCTTAAATAATTATGGCCACAAAAAGCGCTGACGGCGTTTCGACCGCTGTGTTATTGTACGGTCATCTTCAGGACTTAAATTCGCTTGAGCATAACAAATCTGTACAATAGAAATATTTATTATTTAGTTATTACATTAGATAGTGTAGGCTTCTTCAAAGAAAAAGGCTAAAAAATCACCAAGTGATGAAAGCAGAAAAAACAAGAGAGTTACAGGAGAACTACCACCACACCAGTTGTGATTCCCTCACCCTACCGTGAGAATACTGAATTGAAATCACCTGTATAAAAACGACGAGCCAAACAGTAATTGATGGCTGTCAGGAAAATTCCAACTCTGTATCGGGACAAGAAAATGAAGATGACCGTACAGTAACACAGCGGTCGAAACGCCGTCGACGCTTTTTGTGGCCATAATTATTTAAGGACACATTATTTATGTCTGTGTTGTTCCTCTACACATGTAATGTTTTTGTTAAGCCACTTGTTTGGTTTGTGATATGTCTGTTTTTTGTATACCAACATTTTGTCTTGAGCGCAACTGTTCTTTTTAATTCCTGATACATGCAATAAATTATAATGTTTTTGATACTCAATACTTTTCTGAATGTATGAATTGATAGGTTTCTTCTTCCTTCTTTCTCTATTTATTTATCATTTTTTATTTTATTGGATGTGTGAAGTTGCATAATTTATGTGACCTTTCTCCTGAACCTCTTGTTAGGTGTAATAATCCCTCAAGCAGCAGGTACCAAAGTTGATGCTCAGCTTGAGGACTCCACTGTTAGATTTTTCCACACCTCACATTTGAAAGTTCAATGGCAAGACATACTATCGGGGGAGTTGAAAAGGCACTCCGGGCCTATGAACTGAAATACATGATGCTTTTAACTTCCAAGGTGAGGGTGGTAGCAAAGAAGACTGGCTGGAGGGATGGAGGGCAGCTCATAACCATCCATCATGTGACCCACAGCGGACTTTATGTAATGAGAACTGATATGTCTCTGCATCATGGAGTCTCACAGCCACAGAGGGCACAGACCACAGACAGTCACCTTCTGAACATTAAAGTGCACGGAAAGTGAGTCAAAAGCAGGAAGAGTGCGGAGGTAACTCTGGGTGCCTACACACAGAAAGACAAAAGATGTCTTGGGGACAAGATGGGATGGGATTCAATTGAGCAGAATTTATAAAGCGCACCCAATGCCTGAAGTCATTAAGGCACTGTAAACTTTTTTAATTTGAAAAGCTAGGTCTTTAAAGCTTTCCTGAAGGGAGCATATGACAATGCCAGGCAATTAGGCAATGAATTCGAGTATTGCCTCAGCGACTGAGAAGTCTATGCCTCCCCATCTCTTCTTCTGGACTTGAGACACTGTCACCAGATTAAGGAGAGCTGATCGCAGATTTCTCCCCCGGATATACGCTGGAACATTGCCTTAATTCCAGCCGGACTCACCTGATGGAGGACCTTTTGCACTATGCAGATGGCCTTGAACATGGTGTGCTTTTGTACTCTGGTGGTGGGGAGGAAGTAGTTGGAGATAAGAGCGCCTCCATTCACCAATCTGTAAGTGAATTCTAGTACATGGGGTGACCAGCACTCTGAAAGTTGGGGATGCGGGCAATTTGAAGCCTGCTTGGCAGGTGAGCCAGGGAAGGGGAGTTCTACGGCTGGGAATTGTCAATGTTTTGTTTTGAACTCACCAGTCACCAGTCCTACACATCCACTAGTACGATGATCACTAAAGGGGTGTCCAATTCCGAGTTTGGGATGGAGAATAACTGAAACCATGAGTCATGGCACATAGCAAGACCTTGACAGTACTCTAATGGAACGTCAATGGTCTCAGAAATCGAATTAAGGAAGTAAGAGTCCTACAATACCTAAAAAACAGTATTCTCTCTATATAGTTCTGTTGACGGAGATGCATCTGAAAGGTAGCCACTGCAAAGCACTAGATAGATATGGCTACTACATGGTGGCCCACTCGGGTTCTACATCATACTCCAAAGGATTGAGAATACATCTAAAAAGGGCTACGCTGTTCATCCCTCGGAGTATGTGTCATGATCAAGGGGGTATGTGGTACAGTCGAGGCAATGGGATGTCAGTATATTAAACATCTACTTCGTTTATATCCCATCAAGTCTTCACGCACATATATCACCAGGCCTGGGCTCCTTACTGCTACAACTACCCCACAGGTTGCTCGTACTGGGGGGCAACATTAATGCAGTCATCAGTGAGAGCTGGGACTGGGTGGAATGATGGGACAGCACGTTTTGAAACATTTTGATTAGTATTGTGGCTACAGGATCATTGGGCGAAGTCTCAGGCATACCACCTTTCAGGGACCATAATGCTACTTCCCATTAACTTTGGGTTACCACTGGTAATTGAGGGCTTTAAATACTTGGGCATGTATATCACTAGAGGTAGGACCAAGTTTCTGTATTTGCACCTATGGCTACTTCTTGGCTGTTTACCAGAGAACAGGAAACACTGGAAGTCCATCCTACTGTCGGTGTTCGGCAGAGCAGCCCTATTTAAAATTATGACACTTTTTAAAATCCTGTACACCATGCAGAACACGCCCTTGTCTGTCTCTACAGATTTCAGGTGGCGATTGAAGTGCAGCTCCGGCTCTGGGATGTCACCCCCAATGTATCGCCCTTTCGAAACTGACCTGGGGGGTTTACAATAGCATTGTAGCCGGACATTAAAAAATACTACTGGATGGTTCAATTATTATTTATTACGACTAGTTGTTTGTGGGACAAGAGGAGACGATAGTCCAAGGGGATTCCTATGTAATGAGATCAAGGTTATAGCCTGCATTCTTATACCTAAGGAAGGTGAGGTACACCGCTCCAACACACACTGTGATGAAAAGGACGGTCTGTGAGGAGGAGTGGAAGATAGCCATCAGAGGCCGCTGAGAAAGTGTGAAATTAGGCACTACATAGCCATGTGGCAGTTCTATATTTCCAATGAATTTCTTTTCAGTACTCTGCCCGAGCTGAATATGCAATCAGTCTTTGTATAAACATATGACAGGCTACTTTTGAGTTCAATCAATCACATTGGTGTACTGGAACCAAATATGCAATCCTTCACTTCATAGAGATGCGCTAGGAGCTTGACTCTGCACTTCCTAGCGATGTTCAAATACTCTCTGCTGATTTCTAACTGAGGTAGATGTATTTCACTATATCCTTTTGGAAATTGCAACTTCCTCAGAGATGTCCAATGCTCTATTTCTACAGATACCAGCTTGGTTGTAATGCCAGTTTAATTTTGCCTTTGACAGCAATATGGCAAGGAAATCTTTGCAAGTTTTTCCTTTAGAAGTGGCACAGTAGCTTTTCATTTCTTGGTGTGGATGCTACAAAGACTCCTTATAATTCTGATATTCATAAAGATTTCTGATGACGGCTGATTAGCCAGAAACCGGTCCCAAGATGCTTGTTTCCCGTCCAGTGAAGACATAGCTTGGCAGTTCGGGCTGGACTGTTCCCATGAGGCACAGGGTCAGACTGATTTGCATGTGGCCATGTTTGAACTGGGGTGGCGGAGTGAGCTAAAGAATGATGATTGATTAAACTCAGATCAGTTGACTGGGGGTGAGTGCTTGCAATGTTCAACACTCCTTCCATCATCCCGTTTGGTTTTGATTCGTAAAGATTAGTCAGAGCTGGACTCCTTTGCAATTCAAACATTCATATGTATATGCAAGAATCAGCTCGAAAATCTCACACTTCATGAACTTGTGCCATACATACCTTTATTAATTTTCCTTTCCACAAGGACCATGTTCAATCTTGCAGGTATACCTTCTCACAGGCAAGAGCAATATGTGCAACACAGGATCTTTGAGAAATTGTGTTAGGTACACCTTTAGAATTTATCGGTAAGGACCAATGTTCCATAGAGCCAGTAAGTTCCCTATGTATATGAGCCTGTTGCCCACCTCTTTATGATGGCTACCAAACAACTCATCATCAGAAATTGCATATCAAATCAGAGAGGCAACAATCAAAACATATAGTCCTGAAAACAAAAATTAGGAGATTGCTCCACTCAAGTTCATTTAGATATATTCTTTTTTCATCACTTTTTCATATACGAACAGCCATGCAAACAGCCAATGTATTTCTCCCACACTCGAGCTTCATCAGAGCTCACGATATTACACTAATATTGTTGTGTCAAATAGTATCCTCGAAAGCTTAAATACAACAGTAGATGTTTCCTCTAGTTCATTTAAAACCAAAGGTTACAGGGATGTTATAGTTTGGAAATAAAATTAAAGAAACCTTAGAAATTCACTGAAAAAACCAAAGGTTACAGGGATGTTTATGTTAGGAACTATATTTAAAAAAACATGAAAAAGTCACTGAAAAAACTAAGTTTACAGGGAATTATTGTTAGGCTCAGATTTCACTCATACAATACCATAGAAATTTAGTAGTTATGATATCCTGAGCTAACTATAATGTACAACCGCACAATACACTGTTATGATTACAGATATTACATCACTCATGACATGGTCAATGACATCACTGATGACATCACTGAATACATAATCCAGTGATTATGAAGTGTTAAAGATATATACTAAGATACTACAAAAGTTAAATGAGTAAAGTGTGTGTGCTACTAATGAGTGATACTATTTGTAAAATATATTATGGGAGTGACTGTGTGTATCCATGTGTGAGTAAGTGTTTGAGTGGCTCTATGAGTGTGTGTGAGTGGTTGTATGGGTGAGTAAGTGGCCATGTGAGTGCTGTGTGAGTCGTTGTGTGATTGACTGCAGGGGTAGTAAGTGAGTGACTGTGTGGCTGTGTGGGTGAGTGAGTGAGTGGGTGTGTCAGTGGAGTATGGGTAAGTGAGTGGGTATGTGAGTGACTGTATATGTGAGTGAGGTAATGTGAGAGTGGTTGTGGCTGTATCGGTGAGTATGTGCTTTTGTCAGTGAAGGTATAGGTGAGTCAGTACATGTGTTAGTATTTGTATTAGTAAGTGAGTGAGTGGTTGTATGAGTGACTGTATGGGTGAGTGGGTGGGTGTGTGAATAGCTATATGGGTTGCTGACTCAGTGTGTGAGTGGCTGTATGGTTGTGTGAGTAGGTGTGTTAATGTCTGTATCTAAATGACTGGATATGTGAGTAGCTGTATTGGTGAGTAAGTAGGTGCATGATTGGCTGTATGGGTGAGTTAGTAGTTGTGTGAGTGATTGTATGAGCGAGTGGATGTGTGAGTGGCTCTATGAATTGGGTTTGTGAGTACTTGTATGGGTCTGTGAATGGGTAGGTGAGTGGTTGGGTGGAAGTGGGTGAATGAGAGGTTGTATAGGGGTGTGAGTGGGAGTGGGAGTAGTTCTGTGGATGATGTCATCAGTGAAATCATCAGTGATGTCACTGACCATGTCATGAATGATGTCATAAGAAGTTCATTTCGGGGCGTAAGCCATATTTAGATCAGGTTACTATAACAGTAGAATTTCTCTGGTTTTGTAAGAGTGAAATCTGGGCCTAACTATAATGTCCCTGTGACCTTTGGGTTTTTCAGTGAATTTCTAAGGCTTTTAAAAAATATATTTCCTAACTTTAGCATTCCTGTTACCTTTTTTCAGTAAATTTCTAAGGTTGTTTAAATTCTATTTCCTAACTAAAACATCCCTGTAACCTTTATATTTTAATGTGAATTTCTATATGTTTTTAATGTTATTTCCTAACTGTAACCTGCAACTTTTGAGAGTGAGTAAGTGCATGACTGTCTCAGTGGGTGTGTATTAGTGTCTCACTGGGTGTGTGTGTGGGAGTGTTAGTGTCTGAGTGAGACTGTGCATGAGTGTCTATGTGGATGTCTAGGTGGGTGTCTGAGTGTCTGAGTAGTTCTTTGACTGGGTGCATGAGTGCCTGAGCGGGTTCTACCTGATTCTGCCTTTTTTCGGCTAACTTATGACATTTAGTTTGCCTGTTTATGCTCATTGCTGACCTTTATTTTTCCTCTTTCCCCTAGGCCTGGTATTGCTCAAGGCGTTTCACTCCACGTAATTCAGTGGAATTACCGAAAAACTCCACCAAATTCCGAGACGTACTGTGAGTGGGCAGAGTAATGCTCCACCACCCTTAATTAAGTCTCCTTGGACGCTGAGAGTAGTTAGGGGCCAAGAACCCCTTCTGTTACCACCAGTAGTCTCCACCACGGAATTGCTGAGACTTCATGGCAAACCTCACCACCTTTGTCAACCACTCTGTAAACACGCCTCCTGGCACACTACTGGTTGAGGGGTGAAATCCCATTGGCTGCAGAGACTCCAGGGGGGCCAAAAAAAACATTGCTGCCACCAGTAAGTTCCCCACAGTGGGATTGCTGGGATCTTGCCGGAGGCCCTGCCCCCTTTCTCAACCACTTTGCAAATGTGCCTCCTGGTGCACTACTGGTTGGGGGATAAAGTTCCCTTGGCCGCTGAGGGTCTTGGGGGCCAAGAACCTCTATTGTTGCCACCAGTGAGTCCCACACAGCAGGATTGCTGAGACCTCGTCTAAGGCCCGCCCCCATTCTCAACCACTCAGCAATGCACCTCCTGGCGCACTACTGGTTGGGGGCCATAGTCGCCTTGGATGCTGAGGTCATTAGTGGCCTCTTTCTGCTCGTTTCTGAACTCTTTTTTGCATCTTTCTGCTCATTTATGATCACTATTTAGCCTCTTTCTGCTTGTCGCTGAACTTTATTTTTGCCTCTTTCTACTTGATTCTCACCTTTATTTTGTCTCTTTCTGCCCATTTCCGATCTCTATTTTGCATCTTTCTGCTCGTCACTGGCCTTTATTTTCCCTCTTTCTGCTCATTGCAGAGCACTATTTTGCCTCTTTCTGCTTGTTTCTGAACTCTATTTTTTCTTTTTCTGCAATTCTGACCTTTATTCTGCATCTTTCTGCTTGTTTCTCAACTCTATCTTGCCTCTTGAAGCAAGTTGATGATCTCTATTTTGCCTCTTTCTGCTCGTTGCTGACCTCTATTTTGTCTCTTTCTGCTCATTTGTCACCTTTATTTTGCTCTTTCTGCCCATTTCTTGCCTTCATTTTGCCTCTTTATGCTCGTTTTTTACATTTATTCTGGCTCTTTATGCTCATTTCTCAGATTTATCTTCCCTCTTTCTGCTCGTTGATTATCTTTATTCTGACTCTTTCTGCTTAGTTCTCACCTTTATTTTGCCTCTTTCTGCCCTTTCTTCTGCCTCTTTCTGCTCATTTCTGACCTTTATTTTGCCTCTTTCTTATCCGGGCCCATGGGGGGAGCCTCAGGTTCCCCGTATTTCCAGCCAGCACCCCGCCTCCTGTGGCAGCCGGCATTGTTCTTGTACGCAGGGAGCTGTTGGAATTGCAGCTCCCTGCACGTGGGAGCAATGTTTTCATCTATTTCCCTGCATGTATATTTGCATACAGGGAAACAGATGACAACTCTTCTTTCTGCAAGCAGGAGCTGTTTGACAGCTCCCGCTTGGTGAAAGTAGAGTTATGTTTGCTTTTGCTTGGTGGGAGCTGTTGGCTCTCACCAAGCAGAAGCAAACAGCTGCCTCGCTGAGGGTGGGCACCTCGAAAGTTAGCAAAAGTTACACCCAAGGAACATGCATGGCCCTGGGGTGTGGCGGTCCCCAGTCATCCATGGCTCAATGAGGGGGGCTGTGTGGCACCTCTTCATTGTAGAACTCCCGGGGAGGTGATAGTGCCAGGGGCTATGGGGGGGAACGTGCATGCCCCCTGTATTCACTTTATGTTAACCCCCAGGGTGAGGGCAGTCTCTGGGACTGGTGGGAGGCCATAAAGGCCCTCCTGCATTAATAATAAATGTTTTGTCCCGAGAAGGTGGCGGTCCCCGGGACTGCCAGGGGACTGCGCTGGCCCCCCAGTATTAGTTTCATGTGATTAGACCAAGGGAGGTGGTGGTCCCTAAGACACCTGGGTGCTGCACAGGTTCCACTGCATACATTAAAAGCAGTGTCCTGGGGAGGTGGTGATCCCCGGGGCTTTTATAAGCCCTAGGACAGGGGCCTTATGCAGCCCATCCTTTTTATAATTCCTCATGCATCCGAGAACCGGCCCACCTGGGCGCTAAACATTACAGAAGCACGAGAGGCCCACCTTTCTTTTTTTTTATTTTTTTGGCGGGAGCTGCTGATCAAGCGCAACTTTTGCCAAATAAAAAAAGGCTTTTTTTGCATCAGATGGGGTCCCTGCTGAACCCCCCCCAAGAGGCCTAAGCGGTCAGTTTATTCCTTTCCCTGTCCCCTTTTCTTTTTGTAACGCTAATTTTTAGAACGCGGCTGAAGTTGAGTACCAAGATAGCTGCCAGCACTTCCTGGCTGAAGTGTTTGAAGACAATTAGATCTCTGCACGAGATCAGGAGAGTTTGTGTATATACAAACTTGGATTTTGCTTATAATTTCAAAAATTGGTGAACGGATTTACACCAATTCACAAAAAGGTTGCTTTCTGGACCAAAAGCTTCCTTTCTGCCAAATTTGGGCTAATTCCTTCCAGACGTTTGGGAAGTAGTGGTATCTAAAATTACTATGGAAATTTGCATAAGGGAAATGCATTTTGGAACCTCTCCCTTTTTCTCAGCTCCCACTTGGGGAATCCCCCCCATCGTACTCGGTCGGTCGGACTCTCCCGATTTGCGTCAGTTGGAAGCCATTTATCAAACCGATTCTGTCTGAATGATTTCCAAACTGCATCGGAATTGGGTCCTTTGTAGCAGGAAGAGTAACCCATTCTTTAGGGTAAGTCATGAATTTCTGTGAGTGTGTACAGCTTCCTCCAAACCTCCAATTGGAGTTCTCTGTCTTTCCTCTGCACATCACTTCATCTCTTCTCTCCTCGTCTCGTCACCATTCATGACGTGCAAACTCTTCTCTTCCTGCCCTAACAGCACCCAAGAGTTAACAGGTCTCCAGGTGCAGTTCAAGTTAGAATATGAATCAATCATGTCCCAGATGATCATGTCCTGGCACAGTTCACTCTAGCATTATCATACAGGAGCCAGAATGTCAGCATAAATCGAGTTAGATTAAATGGGCAGGGCATCAGACCCAGGCAGCTTTTCCATAGTCAGGGATTTTATGCCCCAGTACCTCTTGGACTAATATGCCCCCCAACCCACCAGGGCAGCTGCCTCACTCCTCAGTCTGTGGGTCCCAGCCTCTACGACAAATAAGTGCAGGATTGGTGTGGGTGGGCACAAACACTCAGCGTAGAGTCGTAAAAATCATGGAACCCAGTATAAAGTTTAGTCTGTTAACGTAGTTAATATCCACTGGGGCTGCTACTGAGTGACCCTGTGATTATCGCCTACTGGGACTAGCAACTCAAGCAAGTAATCACCCAATTTGTCTCCCTCATTATGGGCCTTGATGATGTATTGACTCAAGTCATAGCCCTTCTATCAAACAAAGCAGTTGTTCCCATTCCACAGCTATTCTGGGGCATCTGGAGGGATCATGCGGCTCCTCAGGTTCTTGATTGTAAGGGGAACGGTTTCTGTTGTGTAATCTCCTTATATAATTGTGCTCAGACCCCTGATATACTGGCTCTGCAATGCCCCCAACTACCATCATAAGCGCCTCACCCTCTGCAGAAAAGGATGTGCCCTCATTGGATAGTCATCACCAGGGAGTCTCTAATTAATGAGTCCTCCAGGTCCATAACATTGAGCTTCCAGGATGGAATGAGAGGCCTGGGGAAATCCCAGCTAATCGTCAGCAGGAAAAGATTATGGTATGAGTGGATCTTGGACAGATATTCAGTTTTAAGGAATTTACTGTAGGTAAGACTGTTTGCATAGCAGTGGTTAACCTCTTGAGGCACATGCAATTCATATAATCAGATTAATTCATATTATACAGTACAATGAACACAGAACAATTCTTGTCTTGCCTTTTGGATACATTTTCTGGCTTTTTCTTTTTTCGCTTAGACTACTCTAAAGGGGGTTTAACAGAAAAAAGAAAAGCCCAAAAATAAATCCGAAAGTCAAGACAAGAATATTTCTGTGTTAATTGGACTGTATAATCTGAATGAATCTGATGATATTAAATTGCTTGTGCCTCATGAGGTTAACCTTTGGCATTCAGCTCTAGAATTGATAATAGGGGAGTAGGGTGTATCTTCCCATCATTTGAGAACACCGAAGGCCTAAACCTGTTCATTTAAAACTGCATGAAATAGTTATGTGAGTGCCCTAGACCTCACAAACATCCAAGTGTTAAAATCACTGTTTGCAAATCAGTTGGTATAAGCGAACATATAGTAGTGCAATGTGGATTGTCCGCATGCCGGGTTACGTTCTCTACAGGTGTCAATCAGGCCCCATTTCAACATCCAATTGCAGATGAATGTGATGAATTGGGGTGGTGGACTAGGGAGGCTGCTATCTACCCAACTGAAGTCCCACCTTACTATCAGTGGATAATGTAGGACCACAGTAATATGGGAGCTAACAAAGCCAGACAAGTCTGCTGGTCAACATTGGGGGCATGTAGATTAAGAAGAGCAATGTCCTTCCCCTCGCAGTTACCCCCAATACTATAAATCTGCCCTCAGTGTCTAGGATTTCAACCTGAGGGTGCAAGGGTTAACCCAGGTATTATCCATATCAACACTCCTCGGGAGAAGGCTGAGTAGCATGTAAATTAGGACCGTCCTCACCATTGCTTTTGAAGTGCCAATCACAAAGCCCTGATGAGGTGTGTTTCTTGAAGGAAGGCGACATGCACTTTACGCCTCTTGATAAAAGCCTGCATCTTATATCTCTTACTCAGAGAACAGATGCCTCTGACATTCCAGGTGAGTATCTTGATAGCAGAGCATATGCTCGCCGTATTCATTTGGAAGGATGTTGTCTGCCCTCATGCCATACCCCCCAATACAGGTACACAGCATAAAGTTCATCACATCAACATCAACCTCCAGCAGGAGAGAACAAACTTAATTTCCTATTACGAAGAACTCAACATCAATACACCCCAACCAATTCTACCCAGGACTAATACACAAATGCGTATTGTCCAAACTATTTAACCAGTGTTCCATTGAAGCACAATAGAAGGGGTCAAAGAATGACGTCATTCACGTGGTATCCAGGAAGGAAGATGCACAGAATCCAGGTGTCCCATGCCCATCCCGAACTCAGGGGAAACTCCGCAGTAACTTTGAAATATATGGAGCCACCTGGGGTAAAACATACAAATTTCTACCTGTGATGAAAGCATTGGTAGTAAAAGAGCAAGAGACAAATAATATCGTCTGACGTTCCAGGGGTCACTCTAGGCTGAACCACACTAGGGTCTGACCCTGTGTAACTCCCAGCAACAGAGTCTGTGTCCTTCTCCTAATCAATCACATCCTCTGGCCTCCCGCCAATTGTTGCGGCAGTGGCTAGTGCTCCATCACTACCATCCTTGGCTTGATGTTTGTGTGTGGTGTGATCTGCCCCGCAGGCCTCCTCCACTCCCAAGGGCCTACGGACGCGGGTCATGTAATATGTTCAGCTTCACAGTGATCAAGCCATTGCCAGACCTTTGCTGAGTAATTGAAGAAAGTTGCTTTTGTTTCCAATTGTACTTGCATTTTGACCTGGAATTACATGGCATATGCCAATTTAAGGTCTCAGAGTCTCTTTTTTTAGTTAAAAAAAGTAATTTTATTAGAGAAACAAGCTATTAAAAACAATATTATGATGTACAATAATTAAATAAATGAATAGAAAAGTGAATAGGAAACACAAAAGCAAGAATAAGAGGAAGTCAATTAATATAAAACCTCATGCAAACATGGCTAGATTGGAATGGCAAAGCAATCAGATAACAATATAGCCAGTAAAATACCACATCTCAGCTAATTTGTATAAAACAGTGTACTAGTAACACAAGAATAACAATACACTATGAAATATTGTTAACATTAAGAAACGGAATATCTTGGCGGTCGAGCAACTTCTTGTTCACTGGGAGTTAGGGAGAAAGAATGCTTAGCACAGGAATCAATGAACATTGTAACAGGTAAGCATAGATTCAAACGTTTTGTGGCTAAATGGATTGGATGAACAAATGCTGTATCCAATCTATTATTGTAACATACTGCATACCACCATGCTTGGAATGATAAGTTTGTAGAGTCTTTCCAATTTTTTGTAATTTGCCGAAAAGCAACTGCTAATAATAAATCAACACTCTTTATGTTGGAGGTGTAATCATCCCAAATAGGTGAGAGACTACCTAAAAAATAAAGTGTAATAGAGAAGGGGAAGTGGGAGTTGTAAATTAAATTAATTTGATCCCTTACCAATTTCCAGAATGCGTATACATGTGGGTATGTAAAAAGTAGGTGTTTCAAATCAGCAATTGGGGAAGAGCAGGTGTCAGGTACTTCATTATGTATTTTGTGTAGTACGACCGGGTGCAACAAAAGCCTATTATAAATAAAAAATAATGATTGTGTAGTGTTAACTGCCCTAGAGGTTCTCCTGATCTTGGACCATACGTAATTCCAAAAAGAGGATGACCAATCAAATCCAAGATCTTCCTTCTCAGGAAATTTCAAACTTCGTCTTTTCTCTAATTGGATGTGGGGCGAAAATATGTATGTAAATAGTGGAGGCTTTAGGGCAGAAAAGTAGGAAAGCATGTAGATTGTTAACCGGGAATGGAATTGGATGAGATAGAATTTGAGTATAAGCATTTAAAATGGCTTGTTTAATTAAATTGTACTTGGAATGGAAGGAAGGGGGTAGGTCAAAAAGTTGACTAGCTTCAGAAAAAGACAAGACTTCATTCTGAGAGACAAGCTGGTGTGTCCATATTAAGGCCTAGTGTCTCCAGGTTTTCCAATAGAAGAGTTTTCCATGCATCAGAATAGATGTGTTGTGCCATAATGTGTAATTAAAGAAGGAATCCGGATCAGTAGGGGGAGTGATCGGAGTAGGTTTCAGGAGTTTACAGGAGTATTTGAAAACTGGAGTAAAGATAGATTGTGGTCTACGGGTGAAAGAAAGAATTTCTTTAAATGAGAAAGGGGAAAGAAAAGAGCGTTCAAGGAGGACCCATAGAGGACAATCCTGTGGGGAGTCAGATAACCACCTCAAGGCCTGGTGAAGAAAGAAATATTTTTGGTAAGTAGGAAAGTCAGGATAATTGACTCCACCTTCTAGTTTTGGTTTTATTATTTTCAGCAGAGACATGCAATATTTTTTTATTATTCAATAAGAAAGAAGATAGTATGGAGTTGATTTTTGTGAAACATTTTAAGGGAATGGGAATTGGGATGTTGGAAATAGAATAAAGAACTAAAGGGGCTATCATCATTTTAAGAGTATCCAAACGGCCCCACCATGAGAGATACAAAGGATGCTAATTAGTTGGTAGGGTGGAAATTTGTTGTGTACATTTCTCCATAAAAAGAGATAATGTTGTTGAAATTAAAGGGGTAAAACAAAGACCTAAATATTTAATATGATGCGAATTCCAAGCAAAATTTGAAGATTTAAAATCATCTTTAAAGGTATATTTAGTTAGAGGAAGTATTTCACATTTGTCCCTATTAAACTTATAGCCAGAAACAGAGGTAAAGAGGTCTACCTCTCGTAAAAAGGCAGGTACAGAGGATTGTGGAATGGAAAGAAATAACAGGATATTGTCACGCCTGCCGATACACTGACCTCCACAAAGATGGCCGCGCCGTTTTGCGCATGAGCGAGGGAGTCAGGCAAACGTCAAAAGCCTGACTTCCCTAAACACCGGCGCTTCGCGCTCTAGTGTTCGTGCACCCTATGCGTCGCGTCACTTCCGCTTGAGCCCTTTCCGAATCTGTTCCTGTTTGTGCGTGTTTCGCGCCGGTGCTTCTGTCTTCCAGCCAGCCTCTGGTCCCTCCGGTAATTGGAGCCCCTTGGTGTCCCTCCGTTATCGAAGGGGTTTTCTGTTCGCTATTGGCGACATTCTACTAGCACGGTAGACGCTCCCGCTCGAGACCCTTGTGAAGTGGGCTTAGCGTCTCTGTCATTCCCTCAGAGCCGGCTACAGATATCTCATTTGCTACCTTGAGGAGACTCCTGTTTGTTCTCCCGGTTCCGCCCGTCAGCCGGACTTGGTTTCCCGTTGGCCGGCCGGACTTGGGTAAAGCGGGCGAGGAGCTCTTCTGGTGGCATTGTGGGTATTGTAGTCCGCTTGAGTTTTACATTGTTTATTTCCCCTAAGCCATTTACAATTATTATTTTTGCGGTGTCCTCGGACCAATCTTTTGGTGTGTCAGACTTGGCAGGGGTTGCAGCTGTGGATGCCCGGAAGATCTGGTACAGGCGCCTGACGCTATTTATCTGTTATTGCATATAGTGTTATTACCTGCATTTGTTAATAGGGGGTTTCTTTGTGGCATAGATATCTTCGGACCAACACCTTCTACAGCAACATCACTTCTTTGCCATTACACCTCACACTAGGGTAAGTCCCATGTTAGTGTATCTTTTTCTCACAGAGTAGGAACATACCTCTATGTTTCATTCTTGTATCTTTTTCCTTTACAGGTTAACCCATAGCAACTAGTGATGTGAGGTTAGTTGTGACAGTCCATAAAGAAACGTGTGGTGTTCAAGAGAGGAGTTTTTCCTATTATCTATAGGTAATTCAGACAGGAGAAGTGAAGAACAGGGAAAACCGAGACTGGTGGGGTTTTTTGTTAACTTGCACATTGTTCATTGTCCTCTTTATTTACAGTGCCTGTGTCCGACTCGCTGAAGCTCCTGGTCCGAGGTGTCTTCTCCCCTCCTTCCCTTGTTTTGCTCCCTCCTTTCCCTCTTTTTCTCCTTTGCGTGCTATGTTCTGATAGGCCCGTTAAAGTTGAGAGGGAGGGGTTTGGGCCTTTCATCAGTTCCTGGCACTCCTGCGGAAACAGCTTGTGGATCCTTACAGATATCATCAGCATATGCTGCTAATTTAACTTGCTTATCATTAGATTGAAATCCTTTTATATCATCATTTTGACGAATTCTGGACAGAAAAGTTTCCAAAACCATAAAGGAGGGAAACAGGGATGAAGGGCAAACTTGTCGGACACCTCTTTTCAGATCGAAATAGGGAGATGAGGTAACAATAACACAAACGACTGCTCGTGGGCTAGAATATAAAATGGAGATAAGGGAGATGATATTTGGGCCAAAACCAAACTATTTGAGTGTTTGAAAAAGATAAGACCAATTAACTCGATCAACCGCTTTCTCCGCGTCTAAGGCTACGGCTGCTAATGGATGTGACAAGTGACTGGCTTTTGATAAAATATATAAAAATAAACGAGTATTATTAGAAATGAGACGTCCTTCAACAAAACCAGATTGTTGTGCACCTAATAGTTGAGGGAGAAAAGACTGAACGTGAATGGCCAAGGCTTTAGGAAAGATTTTATAATCAATGTTAATAAATGAAATGGGTCTGTAGTTCTTACAATATTTTAAATCCTTCCCTTCCTTGCGTATTAGACAAATGAAAGCTTCTGAAAAGGATCCAGAAGATCCGCTTGAGTGTGTGAAAGCGTGTAAAAGAGTAAGTAACCTGGGGAGAAGAATTGGAGTGAAATGTGTGAAAAACTCAACCGTGAAACTATGAGGTCCCAGGGCTTTGTCTTTTTTGAGTGTTTGCAGAGCATTAAGAAGTTCCTGATGTGAGACTTTAGACTCTAAGGGGGTAAAGTCAAGTTGGGTGTTGAAGGATCTATGAATGCCCCGAGAAGAATTGTGAAACATTGGAGTCTGAAGGTGTGACTTCAGGTGTGTATAGTGTTTTATAGAAAAGAAGAAATTCATTTAATATCTCAGAGTCTTTAGTTCTCAGTGTATTATGGTCATCCATAATGGAGTCAATATCAAATTTATTGTGCTTTATTTTTAAGTAATTCGCCAATAACTTGCCAGCCTTATTCTGACCCCGTGAAATCTGCACTAGATTTCAACAAGTAAAGTGAAGCATTATCAGTTGACTCCTTATTAAATTGAAATTTTGTCTTGATGAGTTGTGTAAGACAAGATTTAGATTTCGTGGAGTAATAGGAGTGTTCCAATCTCTTTAACTCAGCTAGAAGATCATTAGTTATTTTTGCAAGCGTTTTTACGCTTTCTGGAAACAAAACCTATGATGAAGTCTCTAGCAGCTGCTTTAAATGCGTCCCAGATTACAAAGACGGGAATAGTCTTTGATTTAAAAAAAATAATCATTAAAAAAAGAAACAAAGGAGGAGTCAATATTTGGATTAAAAAGAAGTGAGTTATTAAATTGCCAACTTCTGGGTAAATTAAATCTTGGGATTATATCCAACTGAATAGAAATGGGAGCGTGATCAGAGATTAAAATAGAACTAATATCTGCATTTCTTTATGACTGAGAGATATGATGTGAAACCAAAGAAATAGTCAATACGAGATCGGGTGTGATGAGCTGGAGAGAAAAATGTATATTCTCTTGTCGTAGGATTACAGATTTTCCTAGCATCTATGAGCTTATATTGCTGAATAGTCTGAATAAATACTTTATGTGTTTTATGAGGTTTAAAAGAAACCATTGAATTCCGGTCCATAAAATGGTCTAACTTGGTTGCAATCACCAGCAAAAATTTATTTTTCATCAATACAAGATGAAATTTGTTGGGATAAAGACCACCAAAGCATGGTGTCTCCAATGGTGGGAGCATAGACATTAAACAAAGAGACTGGAAGACCCCCAATTTGTATTTTAGTATACAACCATCTTCCTTCTTCATCCGATTGCTGAGAAAGAAGGTTGATATTGATCGATTTAGGACTCAAAGTTATCACACCATTACGTTTGCCATCACCTGGGGAGAAAAAAACATTTCCAGCCCATTCTTTCTTCATTTTCAAAGATTCTGTAGCAGGTAGATGTGATTCTTGTAAAAAAGCAATGTTGGCTCCCAACTTAGATAAATGTGTTAAAACATGTTGTCTTTTGATGGGAAAATTCAAACCTCTTACTTCCCATGATATGATGTTCAAGGACATAGAAATATCAATACGATAGCCAAAAAATGAAAGTCTAAACATACCATCAGAGAATGTAGAATTAGATATGCAACAGTCCAACTGGAAAGGCATAAATTACAGCAATAGAGAGAATTCAAGAATGATGACAGCAAATATGAGTATGAGGCAATAAACCAGAAAAAGGAGAGAATAAAAATATAGACTAAAAAATTAAATAGAGCAGAAAAAGAAGAGGAAAGAGAGGGAAAAACGAGAAGAGTAACAATAAAGGTAGAACAACATACCTACATTTAAAAACATCATAGGAAGGTGGGGGTTGAGACCACATGGACAGGACGGCACATCCAGGCTCAACGGAATGTAGGAGAGGGACGGCCCACGTTATTTCATTGTATATGGAGTAAGGGTAGATGGGGGGAACAAACAAGGACAATCCTGATGAAAAGGGAGAAAAAAAGCAGTTATCATAAAAATAAGTTGAAGTTAGGCAAGAGAATGACATAACAAATAAACACGATAAAAGAACATAGCAATGAGAGAACACCAACGAGTTAATACGCCATAAACTAGAGCTCTGTAACAATAGAAATCAAGGAAGGAGATTACAATCAAGAATAAAGATGAAAAACATCAAATGTGATGAGATGATGCAGCCCCAGAAAGATCCATGGCTTCTGTCTCACAGGATTTGATGAAGCTCTGCAACTTGATAGGCTCTTCATACGTCGCAGTCTTGCTTTTATAAGTAACCTTAAAGAGGCATGGATGGAAAAGGCCATATCTAGGCCCTATGGCTCGAAGATCAGGTTTCATGTTGAGAAATTCCTTGCGTCTGTTTGCTGTAGATTTAGCATAATCTGGAGCGAAAAATAACGTGGAGCCCGAACATGAAATATTTTCTCACATACTCACAAAGGGGAAGGGGTCACCTGGGGACCCTTTGCGAGTGGTTTACCACCTACTTGAAGTAGGTGGTAAACTACGAGTGTTTTGAGGCTGCAAATGCGGTCCCAAAACACTAGTACATAGCATGTTGACTCGCTGTTAGGAAGGGACGCCCCTTCCTAATAGCGTGAGTCGCAAATGCTATTTTGCGAGTGACTCGCAAAATTGCATTTGTACATGCTATTACCCTTTTCTGCGGCCGCAAACGGAAGGTTCTCCCGTTTGCGGCCGTACAAAGGGTCGTACATCTGGCCCTTAATCTTTAAATTCATGTCTCGACTTCAACTTAATGGATTTTTGTCATTTTGGTCCTGTTTTATTTATAACATTGGGCATATGTATCAAGCACGTTTCCCGTTTGCAAACCGGCCGATTCTCAGAATCGGCCCGTTTGCGAACGGGAAAAGGCCTTTTGGGATGTATCATCCCGAAAGGGCATCGCAAATTAGAGAATCTCTATTTTGCAATTGCATGTAGAAAGCACCTGAGTTGTGTAAATTCGGCATAAGAAATCGCAAATTACCACCAACTGACAGTTGGTGGTAATTTGCGAATTCTTTGAAAAAAGCACTTTTTTGCTTTTTTCAAAGTGCTCTGTGGCACACATACATGCCCTTAAGGCATGCATATGTGCCACATGTGCATACATGCTCATTTCAGGGGTGCATCAGGGTGTCCTTAGGACACCCTTACACCCTTGAAATTGCATTCTCAATTTGCGATTCTCTCATTGCTAATCGCAAATTGAGAATGTCTTCCAATTCATTCCTATGGGCCTCCTAGCTCATAGGAATGAAAGGCAAGGTATTCCTTATTTGCGAATCTCAATATGCGATTCGCAAATAAGGAATATGTAGGATTTGCAAAATATTTAGCATATCGTACCTGCATTGCATTTTGCGATTCTACAATAGTGATTCTCTAAAAATCGCAATTTGAGAATCGCAAAACGGTTTCTTCATACATATGCCCCTTAATTCTTTATTTTTCAAAACTGGTGTGGAATATTTTTGTGTTGTAATGTTTTCACTGATTTGCTGTTAAAGTTTTGCACAAATACTTTACACATTGCCTCTTTAGTTCAGCCTGACTACTCTGTGCCAAACTAATAGGGGGTGAGCACAGAATAATATAGAGTGCGAAACTTACCCTGACAAGGATTTGGGGTTCACGCTTGGACGGGGTGCTTACTTCTGCCAATCAGAAACCCATGTTCTAACATTGGTGATTAGCAATGAGGATAGGACTTGTGTTCTTGCAGTACCATACAGTAACTGTGAATGTTCATTAACCTTCCACATCCAAGACCATTTCGAATGTTTCCAAGTCTTCTCTGTGTGACTTTTTTTATTTTTCCTTAAATCATGTCTCTGACTGGTTCTACAACTGGAGCCATTGAATTTGAGCTGGCAATCCTGGAAACATACACAATAATTCAGCTTAAAGACTTTTGTAAGGGATGGGAGTTCATGCCAAGGGTGTCACCAAAAAGGTGAAATTTTAACAGGCACTGAGGGCCTGGCCAGCATCTTGCTCCAAGGTGAATGATGAATTGGAAGAGTCTGGGAATGGCTCTTCTGAGGAACCACCTGCAGTGGCTGAGTGAGACATCCCTGAATTTGAGCTCCCTGTGAGTGCAGAAAGCGGTGGAACTCACAGAGAGGAGGAAGGGGGGGGGATTTAAACTGCAGCGGGCAAAAGTAAAGATGGAGGATAAGGAGAAAAAGGCTGAGAAGGCCTTAGCAGAAAATAAATTTCTGTTGGCACATTAACTGAGTCTGAAAGTGTTGGAGATCACAACCACGTAGGCAGAATCTAGCAGGGATGGTGGCAGCATACATGCAGTACCTGATGGAGACAACAAGTTCTTATGCCCAAGGATTAGGTGCACAATTATTTAGTGGGAGATGAAACTGATAAGTGGTTATCTGCATATGAGGTTGCACTGAAGGTACTCAGGGTTTCTGTGGAAACATAAGCCAAAGTTTGGGAGGGACACACTTCTGATACTATGAAAGCCATTTTGATTGCCAAATGTGGACTGACCCCAAAGAAGTATCACCAAAAATTCAGGGCCAGTCATAAGCTCCCCAAACAACCCTGGGTGGATTTTGTTGATTAATCCAATAAGGCACTGAATGGCTGGGTGAGGGGCAGCAAAGTTATTGATTTTAAGGGGTTGTACCCTTTGATCATGAGAGAGCACATGTTCAGTATTTATTTTGCAGAATTGCACCAGAGCCTAGTTGACAGTAAGATAACTGACTCTAAGAAGATGGCTGAGAAGGCAGGCATCTGGGCTAGCATCAGAGTGTCCAAAAAGGTATTGGGGAGGGGGATACACTCATAAAGGTGATCAGAGTTCCCGACAGAAGAAAGAGGGGGGAGAAAAACTTAAAAGCAAGAAGTTCTCAAAAGGCCCCAAAAGGAGTAGCGGTAACCAACCCCAATCGGATCCTAAACAGAAAGAGTTCTTGGACCATAAGACAGGAGGTTTGTACTCTAATGAACACAGTGCTATATGTATGGTCAATCCAAGGGTGGCCACCAAATGTCCCAAAAGGGCACAGCCCCCCAAAGGGGGGCAGACACCTGGGTTGGTGAGTGTAGCACTCAGGGAGGAAGTAGTCCCAGACATTTTTGGGTAACAGATAGAGGTAACTCTTGTATCCCTGAAGATAGAGAAATGGTGCCAAAAGCCCACACGCCTGCAAATACTTCAAAGTATAGGCAGTAGGTCACCATTAATGGGAAATGGTTTGAGGCTCTGCAAGACACAGGAGCCAGCAGGACAACTGTCAAGTGTTAGCTGGTGTATGTAGAGCAGGTCCTACTGAACACATTCCACCAAGTCATATTCGCCGACATTCGTGAGATGCTCTGGTTCCTTTTGAGTAGGGGGGCAGGGGCCTCAGGTTCTCTGAACACTGCTGTGAGCCCTGCCATGCCTGTTGATGGTCTGTTAGGCAGTGACCTAGAGCACACTACCTGGAGGGTGGTAGAGCTCAGGTCTAATTTGGAGAGGATGGCATTTCCTGATTGGTCTGTATGACCACCCGTACCACGGTTGCCCGGAAAGGGAGTCAAAGATGTTGAACCAGGAACAATGGCCCAGATAGCTGCCAAGGAGAGGGGCACTGTAGGTGGTAAACCGGTCCCTGAAGTTTCCGCTATGGAGGTTGACAGGGTCTTGAGGAGGAGGTCCCTGTGCCAACCAGAGAAGACATTGCCACCCTAGGTGACGTACCTGAGCTTGCCAGCTTGCAGGTTGAGGGTGAGCCCACCACGTATGAATGCTGCCTAGCACATAAGGAGTGTCCCACTCTTGAGGGCTTGAGGCACCAGGCCTCAGCCCATACAGCACAACAGGTGAAGCCTCTGGAGAACACGTAATCGACCGGGAGAACAATCTCCTTTAAACTGAGTCTAAGGTTCCTGGTACTGGGGCAGCCCATGTGCTAGGGTCCCCCAATTTTATCGAACTGTCCTACTGGGTTTGGCCTATGACATACCCATTGTACCTGCGCAGACGACTTGGGTTGACCCAGCATAGCTGATGCATGCTCCTGATGTATCACTGATTCATTCAGACGAGTACGCCGTGACTAGCCGGGACGATCGAGTACCGGGGCCCGTGCCATTACCATAATTATAGGAGCCACTGCCCTGCCCATACACAAGGCTATACATTGATTGAACCTTGCTCTTACCATAGGTCAAGCCCACAGGAAGTATTGCCTCTTATATAGTGGAATGTGCCGTGCTACTTACCCTTCGTTGCCAGCCTTTCTCCCCATCTTCCACACTGGGTACCCAGCTGGTTCCAGTGTGAGTATATCGTTACCTTTTCTCTTCTCACTCGACTGGTGTTCTCACTCTCTCTCCACGTGGGTGCGCAACGCCACTATTTCAGATGTCCCTACATACATAGGTCCTGAAGAGACCCTATATTCTATGAAGGGTCAACCCGCCGTCGACAAATGTGTAAAGCGAACCATTGTATCAGCTCTGACTATTGTATACCAGGGCTGAAATCAATGTGGATTCTGATATAGCCATTTTTGGAAAATTATGGAAACCGAGCTTAATATGTCACCAATTCACTAGTCTTTGTTTGTTATTTTGGTTCTATTCACTGGGGACACTAAACACTGCTTTATTATTTGTTTTTGTATATAACAATACTCTCTAATCAAATATAAAATATTGATTGTGAATGCAAAACGAAAGTGTACTTGGTCTCCTTTCCCTTTGACATCTATATAACCCATAATCATTGCAATTGTGCAGTGTATTATCAATATAGATATAAATGTCCCCGCAGAAATCATTGTTTCTGTCACATATGACATACCCATGGCAGGACATTTGGATTTGACTAGACATTTGCAGGCTTGTCTCCCATTTCTATTGGCCACAAATGAAGACCATCTCGGATGCATTCTGCAGGTCTTGTCCTACCTGCCAAGCCACCTGGAGATCAGGGAAAAAGTGCAAAGCCCCCCTGATCCCAGTACCAGTTGTTGACACCCCCTTTGAAAGAGTCGGTATCAATGTCATTGGATCTTTGGACCTCAAGACAGGCCTAGACAACGCGTTTGCCCTGGTCTTGGTGGATCATGCCACCCACTACCCAGATGCAATACCTCTGAAGAAAGTTTCTACACTTGTGGTGGCGAGAGCTCTGATGGGGATCTTTTCCCGTGTTGAGTTTCTCAAAGAGGTAGTGTTTGACATAGGCAGTATCTTCAAGTCACCTTACATGAAGTCCATGTGGGATGAGTGTGTAGGTACTTACAAGTTCGACACACCCTATCATCCCCCAAAACCAATGTTCTGGTTGAAAGATTCAACAAGACCTTCAAGGGCGTGGTTATCGGCCTGCCTACGCCCTATAAGGCATAAGTGGGACATCCCCTTGCCATGCCGTCTGTTTGCCTACAGGGAGGTGCTACATAAAGGAGAAGTATTTACAACCTGTTAGAGGACCTCTTACCTTGTCAAGGAGGGGTGGAAGGGGTGGGAGAAAGCTCCCATCCCACCTCCAGAATGTGATCAGCTACATGCTGGGCCTCTGCAACTGGTGCATTTCTTGCGAAACAAGGCAAAATGTAACCTAGAGGCCAAACAAGTTATTGTAACCAGGCAGACGACTGGAGCAGTTCGAATTGACAGATTAATTCCAAAGAATAATACTATCCCCGTAGCACGATTGGTCCCGCGTCCGGTTCAATTAAATTGAAGAATCTGCTCCATCACTACTACACTAAGTAGGGGTCATGTACTTCTGCCATCTACCACAATTGAGCAACCTATGATTAAGACCACTTGTCAGCCCACAAGTTCGTCTCTCATACGGGGCACCCGACCAGGTCCCCGTGTGAGTATTCCTTTTTCCTCTCTCACTTTACCGCTGTCTCACTTATTTCACTGTCTCATGAGGCTGAACAATCTCCATCAGATTGTCCCCATATCCCTTGGCCCTGAATAGACCCCGCACTGCAAAAGGGTTGAAACGCCGTCTGGAATCATTACTAAGTTAACCTTTGGTCGCCTTTTTAAAAACTTGTGGAAACCAAGCTGTACACGTTACATATATTTCACTGTTTGTTTTATGGTTCCATTTCACTTGGGGACACTAAAGCACTATTGCTTTTTTTGGTCTGTGTATATATCAATTTGAATTTTACAAATCTGATAAAAAGAATTCATGTGAACATAAAGTCTGCAAGGTCCTCTTTCTTTCTGACATCACCTTAACCCGTTTTTGTGATTGCAATTGTGCATTTGAATATTATTATAGATTAGCCTAACTTTCCGCTGGAACCGGTGTTTCTGTTACACATGACACACCCAGGTTCCTAATGAGTAGGGTGCCCCTTGTTCTTGTTTTCACTCTTTGAAAGTTGCCATTTTCTGCCCAAACCAACTGTGCCTCTCTGTCAGTATCCTGGGTCATATGACTGTTGAGGTTCTTTGGTTTTCGACTTCGTCCCGTATTCGGCTGCCATTTTGTGTCCCGTCGCCATTTTGTGTTGCCCTCACTCAGGCAGCACGGCGAACGGAGTGTTTTTGCCTTTTCCAGCTGCTCTGTGTCTTTTCTGTTAAAAAGTAACCCCCTGCCCTTGTTTACGAAACCAATGTCAGGGTCTGGCCGAGTCCACTAATCCATGTCTAGGCTAATTGATCCCTGTCACGACTGACTGTTTCGCTCTCCCTATTCTCTCTTTACTTTATCTTATCCGACTGGCCTTCGCTATTCTCTCCTTGTATTCTCTTATCACACAACTATCCTTTGAGACACACAAATATGTCCTGCCACCTGCGAATTGGATTATAGGCATTAGCACTGATTAACCTGTGGGGAGGGGTGACACACAGAGTCTGATAGAAGGGCGTATTTGGGACACTTGATAGCTTGTTTTCCAACTTTTCCTATTGGCTAGCCTTGTATGTATTGGGAGTATACGTTGTAAATATGTGTGCTATAAAAGATTGTACGCCACGGAGTAAAAGTGGCAGTCTCCTGAGAACCTACTCTGTACTTCTGGGACAACTGTGCTTAGCTGCAGCCAATAAACCTGGTTTTCTACGCCTAACAGAGGGTCTTGTGTCTCTGTCCGACAAGGCAGGTGAACTCGGAGATTTAAGGCGTGCCCTGCGCCGCCAGGCCCATAAGGCCCGGTTCTTCCATTGGCGCCCACGTGGGGCGGCTTCACCGGTAGCGGTTCAGCCCGAGGGTCGTGAGGAGCCTCGCAAGAAAATTCCGGAGGATTCGCGAACCACGTCAAGCAACCCCTGCATGTCGAAGTGGACCAAAGGTCTTTTGCAGCGCGGCTACTCCTTTCCGACGGCTGCTGACGACTGCTGCCCTGACTGCCGCCCTGCCTTGGCCCCTTTGGTGACGACTGGTATTGCGAGACGTTAGACGGACCTCTGTTGGCGTGAGAGAACACTTAGTTAATTATTCGTGGGTAGCGCCCACTTCTTTGTTTTGTTTCTGGGTTTGTTATTCGACCATTGCAATAACCGAAGCCAAGGGGTGAGTACGTTTGTGCTGAGTATTTGCTTTAACCTCTTGAAGTTTGTAAGTAGACCAGTGAGTTAAAGATGCCTGGTCTTAGCAAGTTTAGGAAGTTTTGTTGTCTTGATTGCAATAGGGATTCCCGGCTGGAGGACTCTTGTCCAATTCCTCCGGTTGGAACTCCCACTTATGATTCGAAACATGGTGTTGGCCCGATTGCCTTTAACGAGGCATGGATCTGATACACAAAGAAAGATGGTGTTCTGCAGTGACCACAAAATGGTAGCTTTGAGCCTGACATATTAGACAATCTAGAAGCAGTTTTGCTCAAAAGAAAAGCCCGGCCGGCAATGTTTGACTCTTTCCGCCTCTGGCATAAGGAAGCCAAACAGAGAGAAATTAAGCAGGCAAAAAGAGATAAGAAAGAGAAAGGTATGACGATTATACAGGCTGCCCAGCAGTTTAAAGATAATAAAATTGATCAGGTGATTGAAGTCTCAGAAAGACAGCATCGTATGGCAATAGATAGATGTTGCCCTGTGTTGCCTACTTCTCCACAGAGTAAGGATCTTGACGAAGATCCCTTAATGTCCCATTTGTTGAGATTGCCTCCGCCCTATGTACAAGGTGCTAATGCACCCCCATTGTTACCACTTGTCCAGCCACTTGTCGTTCCTCCATTTATTCCGGTTCTTCCACAATTGCCCCTTCCAGTCTTGCCACCCCGCCTCCTTTGCCACCGCCTCCTGTTCCTCGGACTCCTGTACCTCAGTCTCCTTTACTCCCGGTTCCTCTTGTAACTGACAGTCCCTCTCCTGCTTCACCTAATGCCTTGTCTCCCGTTCCACTGTCAGATTCTCCCACAGCTCGTAAACGATTGGTCGATACTGTTTCTGGCCTTTTCTCCCCCCTCTTTGGGTCTTTTAACTTGACTCCTGCTCTTTCTCGAAGGCAATCCCGTAGTCAACTCCCAGGTCCCGACGAGCGAATTGTGTTGGACCATCTTGCTCACAAATGGATCATGAGTGGTCCACAGTATAGTGTGCATGATATCATGAGCACCTTTCACCAGTGGGATGCGCCCAGACAGAGATATGTTTTTAATGGTATGTGTGACACTCTTGTCAAAGGATGGGAGGATATGGATTTGGGTTTAGCTCCCCAGGGTCTGTTAGACGTACAGGCTAAATTTGATAAAGGACTTATTGTGGGTTCAGAGGTTGAGGACGCCGTAAGGACACTTGTCACTTTCAGGTCTTTATTTTCTTCTCAGGCTTTTCTTGAACCTGATCCTGCAGTCAGACAGAAAGTGAAACATTATCCTATGAGAGAAGTTCCTCCAGTATGGAGAGATGCGGTTCCACAGGCAGGCAATATTCCGGGTGTCCCTGCTCATTTCCAGCGTATATGGGTACATGTCCCCTGGAAATGATCTGAAGTTTTGGTGCTTAAACAGTCTTTACCGGACCCTCGTAAAAATCCTGCTGGGTATCATAAAGAGCTGTCCCAGACTGTTGATGCGTGTGTCATGAATTTGGCCGATATTGATATGCTGATGGGAAATGTAGTCCCACAAGCGTTATGGGCTCGGATTCGTAGGGAAGACCACGACCAAGCTTTAGGTGGTAATTGGGCTGCTATAACTGCCGCGGATGCAGCACAAGTAGGAGGTGCTAAACCCGATGCTTTGATTACCGAATTGCCCGGTAGGATCATCACTTTAATGAAAACGATGATGCCTGCCATACGTGTTAACTGGGATAAGTTAGCTGCGTGTAAACAGAAGAAAGAGGAGAGTGTCTCCGATTTCTTTACCCGTTTTGAGGAGACGTTGATCGACCACAGTGGTCAAGATATGAGTACTGAGGGTGGACAGCGATTATTGGTGGATCAATTTGTATTTAATTTACTTCCAGAATTATCACATAAATTGAAAGACTCCGTGAGTTCGTGGGCTGTTTCTTCGTCTGCCCAGATATTAGCCACTGCTCAGTATTACGAGAATAGGGATGAGGAGGAAAGGGATAAAATCGAGAAAAAGACTAAAGAATTAAAAATGAAGGTTCTTTTGCAACAGGTTTATCCCCCTCGTTCTACTCAGCGCCAATTTCAACAGCCTCCCCAGTTTCAGAGGTTGTTACAGAACGCTGAACCCTTTGTTCCGCGACCTTTGCTAGGTCTTAATCAATGTGCCTATTGTAAAGAGGAAGGACATTTTAAGAATAGCTGTCCGGTTTTATTGCAGCGTAATGGTGGATTGCCAGGGCCGCGAGGCCGTGGTGGTTTTCAGTCAGCACCCAGGGGTAGAGGGCGAGATGCGTTGTCTCAGACACAGCGTTCCTTTCCCCCTCAGAATTCTATGAATTATTTTGACCAGCAGAATACTCAGTCTGCACAATATTACAATGACGACTATTGTGTTGAAAGTGAGAATCAGGATTTTCACACTAGCTAGGACAGCCATGGACAAAGCAAGGGAGTCGTATCAGTTCCAGTGGATCAGAATGATCCTTATGTTGAAGTTGTTGCATTGGGTGTTTCAGAGCCATTTCTTTTGGATACTGGTGCAATGAGAAGTTCTATCATTCACTCCAAACTCCCTGGGGCACCTTTGTCTGGCTTAAGAAACGTTTCTGTAGGATTTTCTGGTGCCCCAGTCCGTAATCCGGTTTCTTGACCTTTGCCTATCTCAATTGGTCCTTATGATTTGGAGGCACCGCTCATTTTAACGACTGGTTGCGGCGAGAATTTGCTAGGTTTGGACTTATTGAAACGTCTTCATGCAACATTGCACTGTTCCCCCTCTGGTGTACATCTTACTTTAGGTGAGAAATTGGGTTCTCCCAGTGGCGGCTGGTGACTTTTGAAAAAGGTGAGGCTTAAAGGTTGTGCGTGAGTTACCGGCGGCAAGAGAGTCTGCCGCCAAAAGAGTGGTTCAGGGAATTTCCCCCTAAGAACATTTTGAAAAAAAGAGTGGCCAAACGGTGCATTTTCAAGCAAATTTGAGAAAGTAAGTTGGTAAATAAATCAATAAAAAGATTTCATATGATAATGACATAGTAGCTGCTTATCCAGTATATCTACAGAACTTCGTAACAGACCTTGCGATAACACCTCTGAATATGCTAGTGAAGCATCTTACATCTGATGCTGCGATGGCAACAGTACCTCGTTACAGGAGCAAGACTTACTATGTGTCAGTGGTGGTTGGTGAAGTCTGACAGTAGTGAGCTGAGAGGGGGGCACAACATTTTTATGGAAGTCCGTGGCGATTTACTGTGCATTTTTTTATGGGGTTATATTAGTTCTCAGGCTGATTGACAGAACGGAGTTAAACATGTGGGGGCCAGGGAAAGTTATTTTCATTTTAACAGCAAAGTGCACTGTTTACAATATATATTTTGTGAATGGGGGAGATCAACGCTGGCTCCTTCATAGGCCTTGCAAAAAAGAGCCACATGTAGGCAAGTCTGAATCTGCAGTGTTTAAAGAGGAGACTCCCTTGCCGTTACCATAAATAAAGTCAAAATCCGTGGAAGTCTGAGACTTTTGACACATCAGCACGCTACCATAAGGGCCTGCACTTACCCCAATTATAGCGCATATGTAAAGCGACAATAAAGACAAAAGAGAGTTGATCAGGCCTCATAACCACAGAAGCTTGAAAACACTGGAGTTTACAGTACCCTTTGATTTATAGCGAGGCAAGATTCCCTGCTCTTCACAAGGGCGAACAAAGCACACTTTTTTACTGTTCGCTCCGTTGAAAAAATTAAAATAAATTCAGTCACACTTCATCCATAGGACAGGCCAGACATTCATTGTAATCTAAATAGTTTATGCAGTATGTCTGAGTCATGGCCAGCAATTCGTGCCCTACTGCCTAGTAGCAAGAAAAACAAAAGTCACTTTTCATAGCAGGGTTTAAGATGGTAGTAGAGTTCTTTACATGAGCACCAGTTACTTTACACAAAGACACATTCATTTATTTTTAGGCACGAGGAGATTTAGATTGTGATTTGCTCAGGATCACAGGAGGTTGAGCGGACGCCGATACACAAGCCTGGTTCCCCTGCTTGTAATTTATAAATAGTTACAAACACAATATATTATTAGCAGCACCCTTAAAAATAAACTGCACTAGCCTACAGCCGCATATTTGAACACTGGCGACGGCGGCATTGGCATACCATAGAAACACTTAAACTTAGAAAATCAACAAAACAGAGTTTACCTTTTGTTTTACTCTGTGGCCCGCCTCTTCTGTGGCTTGGAATGTGTCCCGGCCCGGGACATGTCCAGAGGCGAGGGGACTCACGAGGTGATGTGCAAAACCGGCAATGTGCACGAAGTGAAGTGAGAAGAGAGGCAAGAGCAGAAATGGCCAATCACAGTATGGCTATGATAAAGCCATACGGTGATTAGTCATGTTACATTGCTGGCCTTTGCAGAGATGTATTAATTGGATTACATGACAACGAAGCCTGGCAAAGGGAAAATTATTATTGCCAAACTGCTGGGCCCCGGGGGAAGTAGAGTCGCAGACTAGTCTTCCCCCAGGGTCATTCACGCAGGGGATAGGACAGGCAGGGGGAAAGGGAGGAGTTAGGAGGGGTGGTATAAGGCACCGGGGAGGAAGGGGACTTCCTCTTCCTGTTGCCTGGCACCATAGGGAGGGTTTAGCGAAGGGAGCTTAGCGTAGCGGTTTCTAGAGCACTTTGTTAGTAGTAGTTAGTTATTTTAGGGGCCTGTGCTAGTGTTTGTGGCGTCGTGGGCTGTCTGTCGGCAGTCAAGGTTTCACACACGCCTGAAGCGTGCAATTCGGCGGCATGTCGGGCGTCTCGTCCGAGGGGGTTCGGGCGGCCCTGTTGTTGCTGGCCCGCGCGGGTCGAGAGGACCTTCTCCAGCCAGGTGTGTTGGGGCAGGCATGGGTGGGGGCCACGAGGGCCACGCGCGCGGCCTCGGTCGGGGTCGCGGCGGCGGCCCTGGCCTGCCAGGAGGACTCCCTGCCGAGTAATGAGCAGGAGACAGGGCGGAGGGGGGGGCGGTGCAGTCCGAGACTCGGCGCGGGGCGGGAAGCGCAAGTGCCTGCCCCTGCGAGCCTTCGCCCCACTGCATTTCCTCCCTGGGGCCTCCGGGGCTGCAATAGGGGGTGGTGACCTCCACCCCACGCGGCCGGTGGATGCTCCTCAACCCGGGGGAGTGGAGAGTGAGGCTGGGCCCTGTGACTTGTCCAGTGGGGGTGGGGGAGAGGGTGCAGGACAGGAGGTGCTGTTGTCTGGGGGTGGGGGTGTCGTCTGTGTCCCGGCTGCTGTGCTCCCGGGTGAGGCAGGCACTGAGGAGGCAGGGGATGATCAAGGGGAGGTCGGCCCCATTGATTTATCTATAAGCTCCAGGGCAAACACCCCTGCCCCTGCGGGGCGGGAGGTGGTAGTGCAGGCGGGGGGGCTGGGGGAGCCTGAGTTGTCTGGGGCCTTGGGGATGGGGGGGTGGTCCCTGGGTCATGGGCAGGGTGGATTTCTTCCGCTGGGTGGGGGTTTTTGGGGCTACTGCCCGCCCCCGCCCCCCTCCTCCCCGATTTGGGGGGCCATGTTATGGGAGGACAGGGCCAGGGAGCAGAGGCTTATGGAACAGATTCAGGAGGCCAGGTGGGCCGAGCAGACCATGGCCCGGGTGGGTGCAGTGTGGGGAGACGACATAGAGGGGCCGCCTACCCCGACCTCAGAGGAGGAAAGGGCGGCGAAGCTGGAGGAGGCGCAGAGGCGCGGGAAGGGCAAGAAGGCATCCGTCGAGGACCCTAAGGGCAGGATGGCAGGTGTAGGGACGGCCAGGACGGCTTTGAGTCCCGATGGTGCTGGGGCCCGCTCAGGCTGGAGCGACCTGAGGGGCGGGAGGGGATCCAAGCCGGCGGCTGTCGGCAGAGCCCGGGGGTGCCTGGCGGGGCGCAAGACGACCCCAAGACGCAGGACTGAAGCAGCAGGGCAGTCCGCGGCGGCTGTCCCTCCTCCGTGGACTCGGGCACCGGCGGCGCGAGTTGCGAATTTGTCACGTGTGTCAGTGGGATTGCAGAAAGGTGTGAAGACGGCTGTGAAGGATGTGTTGGGGGTGCCTGTGGAAGTGGAACCAGTGCTGGAGTTGGACTATGGTGACGAGAGTGAGGAACTTGAGGAGGGGGGTGCGGGATGACACAGACGGCCCGAGGGGAGTGGTAGACAACAGCGATCTTGGTGTTTTGCAGGCCCCGGCTACGTCACGGAACAAGGCCAAGGCGGTGGCGGCTCAGGCCTCGACTCCCAGAGGACGGTCCTGAGAGCGGCGGCCAGCAGTCACAGGTGAGGGGTCCTGGTGGGCGGCCTGGGATGGCGGTCCACAGGGGGTAGGAAGAAGTCATGTAGGTCAGTGGGTGTGGGGGAGGGGTCGGTCCGGGAGCCCGAATCGCCAACGGGCAGTCCACCTATGGAGGGTAAGAAGGTGGACGGTAAGTCGGTGGCCACGGCGGGGGTGCAGACGGACAAAGGGGACGGTAAGGACAAGGTGGGGGTGAAGTTGCCAAGGAAGCTTCCGTACATGGGGTTGGCGATGCCCTTGGGGTCACATTTATCGGAAAAGGTCAGGACAAAGATTTGGAAGCACAAATTCGTGGATGTCTTCAAGTTGTTACATAGGGAGGTACAGGCCAAGGAGGGCTCGAAGGAGGAGGAATGGGAGCTGACTAGGCGGCCCAGGGTCCCGGTGACGATGGAGAACTGGACTTCGGCATTTTTGATATATGCCAGTATTTACTGTGAAAAGTACTTAGATAGGGCTATCGCTCTGTTGAAGCATATGGACATCATTCGCAAGGCTCAGATGCAGTTTGGGGGGTTCGCGTGGTTGATTTATGATGAGGAATTCAGGGCCAGAGTCAGTGCGAATCCTGAGAAGAATTGGGGGGAGCTCCGGGTGCAATGGATGGCGTCCATGCATTCTACCGCATCGACGCATACGGCCAGCGGTTTGCCGGTGGCGTATCGGTCCTTTCCGCCGCGTCCCGCCCACGGCGGGGCGGGTGGAGGTGCGGTGCCCAGTACCATTACCACTGGTCAGTCCGGTAAGCCGGGGGGTTACACGACAGGGGCATGTTGGAGCTACAACAGGGGGTACTGCTCCAGATACCCATGTAAGTTTAAGCACGAGTGCTCCAAGTGCGGGGGGAAGCATGCACTCACCCAATGCCTTACGCTGGTTACCTACTCAGAGCAGTGGCGGAATGCCAAGGGATGGGGCCATCCTGGCCAGAAGGGCGCCTACACCGGTTAGGATCGAGGCGATGGCCCCGTGGCTCTCGTGTTACCCGGACCAGGAAGCGGCGTTGCGGCTTTTCTGGGGTTTCACGGAGGGCTTCAGGGTAGGCTATCAGGGTCCCAGGATGCGGAGGTGGGCGGAAGATTTGCGGTCTGCGAAGGAATTGCCAGGGGTGGTGTCTGCTAAGTTGCTGAAGGAAGTTGAGGAAGGAAGGGTAGCCGGCCCGTTTACTGACTGGCCTTTGGAGGATCTGATCGTTTCTCCGCTGGGGGTGGTGCCGAAGAAAGAAGAGGGGGGGTTTTGGATGAGTCACCATCTCTCGTGGCCGGAGGGCCAGTCAGTCAACGACTTTATTGCGGAGGACTCGAGGGTGCTCTATGCTTCTGTGGATGACGCGATCCGTTTGGTGAGGGTGTGCGGGACGGGGGCTGAATTGGCAAAATGCGATATCAAGTCGGCTTTCCGTCTTCTGCCTATACAACCGGCGGATTTCTCGCTTCTGGGAATGCAGTTTGGAGGGGCCATCTACGTGGACAAGGTTTTGCCCCTGGGGTGCGCCATCTCTTGTGCCTTGTTTGAACTTTTTAGTACTTTTCTGCAATGGGCAATGGTGAGACTTAGTGGGTGCCGTGAGGTCACTCACTATTTGGATGATTTCCTCTTCCTGGGGAGGGCGGATTCTGGTGACTGCAGCAGGGCCCTGTCCCGGTTCCAGGAGATGGCTCCCCATTTCGGTGTTCCTTTGGCGCCAGAGAAAACGGCTGGTCCCAGCTGTTGCCTGACGTTTCTGGGAATCGAGTTGGACTCTGTACAGTGGCTGGCGCACCTTCCGGGGGCAAAGGTGGCTGAAATTCTGTCCTGTCTACGGTGGGCGATCAGAGAGAAACGAATCCCTTTGAGAGCGGTGCAGAAACTGTTGGGTTTCCTGAACTTTGCGTGTAGAGTGGTTAGAGCAGGGCGGACGTTCTGTAGGAGGCTCGGCATGGCCATGTCGGGGGCGGTGCTTCCACACCACAGAGTCAGGATTTCCATGGGGGTGCGGGCTGATTTGAGGACCTGGATAACGTTTTTGTCTGATTTCAACGGAGTGTCCCTGGATTTTGATGGGGATAGGGCGGTTTGGCAATGTCAACTTTTCTCTGATGCAGCTGGATCAGCGGGGTTTGGCATCTTCTGGGACGGGAGGTGGTGTGCAGAGAGTTGGCCTGTTCACTAGTTGAAACAGGGGAGGAGCATTACTTTCCTGGAATTCTTTCCTTTGCTAGTGGCGCTGGAGATTTGGGGGAGTGAATTTCAGAATAGATCAGTGCTCTTCCACGTCGACAACATGACGGTGGTGGAACTGGTGAACCGCCAGAGGGCCAGGGACCTGGGAGTGCTGCGTTTGTTGCGGAGATTCATGCTGGCTTGCCTGCGGCTGAATGTGGTGTTTAGGGCTAAGCATGTCCCTGGGCGAATAATGACATTGCGCACGCTTTGTCTCGTTCGCAGTGGCAGCGGTTCCGGCATCTGGCACCGGGAGCGGATATGTGCAAGACCGAGCTGCCGGACGGCATCTGGGCCTTGGGGGAGTGAGGATGATTGGCCTGGTGGAGCGTTCAGTTGCAGATACCACGAGGAAGACATATCGGTTGGCATGGTCAGAGTTTGGTGCTTTCATGGGGTGGAATCCGGAGTCAAGTCTGTGTGACCGGTCTGAGGTGGAACAGGGTGTTAAGCGTTTTGTGCTGTGCTGTATTGATAAGGGATTGACTGCGGCTACGATCTCTCGGAAGCTGGCAGGGATATCCTTTTATTGTACTTTGTTTCTGGGGTTTGATCCGACAAAAGATGTGATTGTGAGCAGGATGCTCCGAGGATGGGGTAGGGAATGCGAGATGGGGGTAGGTAGACTGCATGAGGCAGTTACGTTTGAGCTGTTGGTTCAGCTGTTTGGGGTGTTGCCGGCATGTTGCTATGATCTTTTTGAGACGAGGATTTTCCGTTTGTGAATGGTGTGGATGTTTTTTGGTGCGTTGAGAGTGTCTGAATTGTTGGGTATGCGGACGACGGCTGGTAGGGAGCTTGAGGAGATTCGTGTGGATGGGGGCGCCTGGGGATTTGGTTGGGGTGCTCAAAGACAGATCAGATGGGTAGGGGTAAGTGGGTGTGGCTGAATGAGATGGATGGTGGGTTGGTATGCCCGGTGGCCGAGTGGCGGGCTTTCCTGGTGGCGGCGCATTTAAGGCGAGGTGAAATCTTCTGTCATGCATCGGGTGCTCGAGTGACTGCTGGCCAGCTGTTGGCGGTGTTGCGCATGGCGTTGCGGAGGCTAGGTTTGGATGCTTCTGGTTTCGAGACCCACTCCTTTCGTATCGGGGCTGCGACAGCTGCGGCCCGCTTGGGGTGGTCCTGGGTCAGGATTAGGAGGATTGGAAGATTGAAGTCGCGCTGTTGATATGTGAGGAAGTAAGGCGGTCGCGGGTAGTCGGTTGGCTGGGACGTGGGTTTGTGTTTTGGTGCTAACACATTTTTCTTTCGTAGGTTGCGTGGGTGGACCAGGCTCTAAGACGGGGACCTGGATTGTGGGGCACTCCTTCGTGCACTGGGCATCTAAATACGTGGAACAGCAGGTGTACGGCTGTAACCTGGGACTGAAAGCACAATTCCACGAGGTACACCGGTGGGGAAAAGGTGGCATGCGATGGGGGGCACTACTGCCCTGACTCGCTAAAATGGTCCCGCAAAAAGGATGCCCGGACCTGTTGATTATTCATCTGGGAGAGAACGATCTGGTGCAGCTGTCAGGTTTGGCGCTTGTGCAGCTGATGCAGAGGGACCTGGAGGTATTGAAGTCAAGGCTGGCAGGGACTTGCATTGCCTGGACGGAGTTGGTGACAAGGAAAGTATGGAGGGGGCATGGAATCACGGGGCTATTAAAAAAGCACGGAGGAAACTCAACAGGGCCATGAGACTTTTTTGCAGTGACAAAGACATTAAGGTGATCTCACTAGGAGGCATTCGACTGGAGAAGCCTTTAGTTTTCAGGGACGACGGAGTGCACCTGTCTCGTTTGGGGAATGCGTATTACATGATGGAGATGAGAGATGTGGTGATCAAGTTGTGGAACAAGGCGATATGGTGTTGCAGGGAGTGAGTGCGGATGGGGAGCAGGTTGCGTGGAACGGCGGACCCGTGGGGGGGTGGGGCAGGGAACCGCCATACAGGGGTTCCCTGGTTGGCAGTACTTTGAAGGGAGTGGAGGGTCAAGAGCGGGCACACCCATCCCTTGGGGGGGAAGTTTGAATGGGAGATAGAGGCATGACTGGAAGGGCACAGGATCTGGCAGGATGACAGGTGATTGATGGATATGAATGAGGACGATATGGGGCATGGAGTGGTGCTGAGGATGTAGAACGGGTGAAGTGTGTGATAAGTGAAGTGTTTTGAGGGGTTTGAAGTTATTTATTGTTGATGTTTACTGTTTGTAAGATTACGCAGCCTGGTCTAATAAATGGCCTTTTAATCTTAACACTGCGTGGCCTGTTTATTGCGCGATGCCGGGCCCCGGGGGAAGCAGAGTCACAGACTAGTCTTCCCCCGGGGTCATTCGCGCAGGGGATAGGACAGGCAGGGGAAAGGGAGGAGTTAGGGGAGTATAAGGCACAGGGGAGGAAGGGGACTTCCTCTCCCTGTTGCCTGGCACCATCGGGAGGGTTTAGCGAAGGCCACCCACCCGCCCGGCAGTTGGGGTGTGTTTGTGGGATGGTTTCTGTGGCGTGCCAGTTTAGGCCAGAGCTGCGGTAGGTGGTACTTTGAAGGGAATGGGGGGTCAAGAGCGGGCACACCCATCCCTTGGGGGGGGAGTTTGAATGGCAGATAGAGGCATGACTGGAAGGGCAATCTAGGTGATTGATGGATATGAATGAGGACGGTATGGGGCATGGAGTGGTGCTGAGGATGTAGAACGGGTGAAGTGTGTGATAAGTGAAGTGTTTTGAGGGGTTTGAAGTTATTTATTTTTTGTTGATGTTTACTGTTGTAAGATTACGCAGCCTGGTCTAATAAATGGCCTTTTACGCTTAACACTCCGTGGTCTGTTTATTGCGCGATGCACCTGGTGCCGTGGTAAATTCACTACGGTTAAACCAACCATTTCTGGCGTTACTACCCCTGCCCCTTTAATCGCAATTTCTCTTTTAATTGGTTACATGTTTTAGAACTGCAATCCCCCATTAAATTTATTCACATTGAAGCTCTTCAGTTTTCACACTCTCGCGAAGATGAACATATTAACTTTCATTTAAAGCGCACACTCCTTTATTTAAAAAAAACACGTAGTCCTATAAATTGACTAAACAAAACTGTAAAAAACCTACCTTAACCTTTCATTCGCAAGATGATTTGAAGGGGTATGCTAGAGGCGCGTTTTAGCTGCACTGGCTCCTCTTGTAGAATTCGGAAGGCCCGGACCGTTAATCTCTAATCTGTTGTAGCTCCCGTGGTGGGAGAGCAGCTCAGGCCGGCACTTCAGTCCGAGGCTGGCAGACAGAGAGCTTGAAAGGCCCGGGCAGCAAAATGCTCAGTTCAGGGCGAGCGCCATCAGTAAAATCACTAACAGCTCTGTTTCTAGAGGAAGGGGGAGCGTGTGCCATCACTCTCCTCGTGACTCTGGTGTTCTTCTTGAAGCAGTCCTCCTGTCCTCGCCAGGGCGTGGTGACGTCCCCACAGCGCCGGCCAATCACTGACTACATGGAGCAGGGCTAATACTGCCCATAATGAAACCCGGGAGCCGGGTCTCTGCCTGTGTGAGTGCAAGGAGAGGAGGAGGAGGGAAGGGGCTACTGCGTGTGTGCGCATGCGTGGGCAAGTCATAAAAATGACTTGTCCTAAATGCGCACACACTGCTGCTGCCCCCTGCCCTCCCTGTCACGCTGCTGCTATCTGCCAGCCCAGTGCCTGCCACTCACTGCTGGCGCAGGCCCACCCCCCACACCTCCGCGAGGAGCGACGTCACTATAGTTAGTGACTCCGACCGACCTCAAGGAAATAAATGCATTATGACGACTCGGTAATTGTATGTATGCAGTGACGGTCGTCCATTGCTAGTGGGGCAACGCCCCAACGCCCCCAATGGACAAACCGCCAATGCTAGTGGGGCAACGCCCCAACGCCCCCAATGGACGAACCACCACTGGTTTCTCCTATGTATTTGTCTAAGGACCAACTCCCACCCGAATTGCATTCCCTTCCTGCTACGCTTAGGGCTACAGGTCCGAATGATGTTGGTCTGCTCCAAATTCCACCTTACGTGGTTACTGTCAAGCCTAATGTTAAATTACTATGCATTTCTCAGTATAAAATTTCCAGCGATGGCTAAAGAGCTCTGTTGGCTATCATCTATGATTTAGTTCAGAAGGGTGTGGTTGAAGAAACAAGAGGAAATGTTTGTAATAGTCCTGTTCTACCTGTTCTTAAACGCACTGATTCTTCTCAGCCTCCTGTATATCGATTTGTGATCGATCTTCGGGAGGTTAACAAGATTGTTATACCCCAGTTTCCTGTCGTCCCAGATATCACTGCCTTGCTCACAATGATACCTGCTTCGGCTGCCTGGTTTTCAGTTATCGATCTCAAAAACGCTTTCTTCAGCATTCCTATTGCTGAGGAGAGTAGAGATATTTTTGGCTTCTCTCTCGGAGGCCGCAGTTTCCGATTCAAACGTGCACCCTAAGGTTATTGTGAGATTCCCTCCATTTATAGTCAGGCTTTGAAATCTCAGCTTGATGCTTTCACTTTGCCCCCAGGTGGCACTCTTATTCAGTATGTGGAAGATTTGTTGGTTGCTGCTGATTCAGAGGATGTTTGTAAGAATGTGACTGTTTCGTTGTTGCGTCATTTGTCTGATCTGCATCACAAGGTGCCACCCTCCAAACTACAATATTGCCGCCAAGAGGTTACCTATTTAGGTCATCTCTTGTCGAAGGAGGGAAGGCGATTGACCCTAGAACGTATTCAAGCAATCGCACAAATGTCTGTACCATCCACACAAAGGGAGGTGCGTGCTTTTCTGGGCATTACCTCTTATTGTAGACAGTGAATTCCAAATTTTTCTTTGTTGGCTAAACCTCTGCTGGCACTTACTCTGAAAGACACACCCCAACCTCTTCCTTGGACTGACGAATGTCAGAAGAGGTTTTCTAACTTACGAACTGCCTTGTGTTCTGCCCCTGTGTTAGGTACTCCGGAATACAGTAAGCCTTTCACACTCTATGTTCATTAAAGAGAAGGTTGTGCGTTGTCAGTTTTAATGCAACAATTTGGAGACAAACAGCGGCCATGTGCCTATTTTTCAGCTACATTGTATCCAGTAGCCAAGGCCTTGCCTAGTTGTCTCAAAGCTACAGCAGCAGCAGCGATCTCGATTCGTCAATCTACTGAATTGGTACTGGATAACACTCTTGTTGCTATGGTACCACATGCAGTGGATACTCTTTTGAACAGAACGAAAACACAACATCTCACAAGTGCCTGCCTGTCTGGGTACGAACTGACGCTCTTGGCTAGTCATATACACATCAAGCGATGTAATACTTTGAATTCAGCAACACTGTTACCCATTCCAGAAGGGAAAGACACCCAAGAACAACATGATTGTTTTCTCCGTACAGAGGAGGAAACGAAAGGCAGAATAGATTTAAAAGATACACCACTCGTGGACCCGGATGGGATCTTAAGGGCGGATGGGTCTTGTTTCAAACTTCCAAACGGCGAGACGACTTCAGCCTATGCTGTTACCACATTGTATACAGTATTGGAGACAGCACGCATTAGACAGAATTCAGCCCAAGCAGCTGAGCTAATTGCCCTGACGAGAGCGTTTGTGTTGGCTCAAGGAAAGAGAGTGAATGTTTACACCGATAGCCAGTACGCCTTTGGCGTGGCTCATAGTTTTGGCCGCCTGTGGAAGGAAAGAGGATTCTTTACTTCTTTACTTTACTTTGCAATTGTGAAGTGTAGTGCACATAAAAGGATCACTGATGATGTGTGTCGCGGGAATGCTTTTGCAGATGAGGTAGCGAAAGAAACCACGAGAGATGCTACAAGTCGCATGAATGTTGCAGGCCCTGCAAGATGGGTCAGAGAAGGAGGAATGTGTGAGGACACAATGGAAAGTGTGAGAATGATTCAAGAAGAGGCTACAGAGAAGGAATTGAGTAAGTGGAGAGAAAGTACGGGAATGTTGGACGCGACAGGGTGTTGGACGGAATTGTCAGAACACCAGTGTTGGCTGTTACCGGACGCCTATGTATTGCCTGTAGTTACTATGGCGCATGGTCCAGCCCACATCAGTGCGAAAGGGATGTGAAAACTTCTGGCTCCAGTATGGCAGAATGGAGGTATCCCTAAATGTGCAGAAAATGTGGTGAAACATTGTATCGTTTGTTTGATGCATAATCCAGGAAAGGGAACCCCAACTCCGGCAGGCCATTTTGCTCCCCCTACGCATCCTTTTGAGGTATTACAAATAGATTACATTCATATGGAACGTTGCAACAATTTTAAGTATGTTCTGATGGTGGTGTGTGCCTTTTCCAGATGGATAGAGGCCTACCCCCTAAAGGATAATACTACTTTGTCCACTGCCAAAGCCCTCTTGAAGGAATTCTTCCCGAGGTTCGGTTTGCCGCGAATTGTCTGGAGTGACAATGGAAGTGAATTTGTAGGCCAAATTATGCAGCAGGTGTGTGCGGGTCTTGGTATTAGGCAGAAATTCCATGCGGCAAACCACCCTCAGTCAGCAGGCTTGGTAGAGTGCTATAATGGCACTCTCAAGCTCAAACTGGCAAAGATTCAGGCCAGCACGGGTCTTGCTTAGCCCGATGCTTTACCTTTGGCACTCCTATCTATGAGAACAGCTGTACACTCTCTCTTGGGACTCAGCCCATACGAGTTTGTCTTTGGGCACCCAGCTAACGTCTGGGGAGTCTCTCGACCTAAAAAGTACTCCGATATTCCGTATCCTATGTTGATTGACTACTTGCATGATCTCACCAATAAATTGCGTGTTCTTCATCAGCAGGTTCAAAACGCTTTTCCGGAGCCCTCAGCAGATTCAGGCCACTCCATCCAACCCGGAGACTGGGTCTGTCTGAAGAATTTTCAGCGAAGTAAGAATCTGGAACCTCGCTGGGGGCCGCCTCGGCAAGTTCTTCTGGTGACAAGTACAGCAGTAAAGGTCGCCGGAAAGAAGAACTGGATCCGTGGCGTGCACTGCAAAAGGGTACCTTTGCCTTTGCCTTTTGACCAGTGGGTCCGCAAGGGTGTAGGTGATAGTGAGGGCGAAAGGGTCCCTCGGTTGGTACCTTTCAGTAGTGCACGTCTGGATTGGACGAGGTCTGAAAAAGAAGATGACGATGTGTTGCAAGAATCTGTACCATCACATCTGTGATTGAACACAACAAACTCAGAGACTTGGTTTTGAGAGCAAACGGTACCTGACAAGACCCGGTACAACCTGAGACCTAGACTGATTAAGAACAATTAAACTTTTTCTGGTTACACTTTTAAGAGACATTCTTTTTACCATCCATCAAGATGCAGGGTCACGGTGGGAGTCTTAGGCTGTGACCTGAGAAGTGGCAGTAGGTCTGCAGGACTTGCAGTGTCATAGGACGGCTAATACCCACAACTAAGTGATCTAGGAAGCTTACCGGGAACAACGCTTTAGAGGATGGATATTGAATTGGAAAAGAATGATAAAAAGCAAGAAATGAAAAGTAAATATAAGAAACTGTTGTTTAGTCCATGTGGCGTAACCTTGTGCATTTTAATATGTTCATGTATTTTATTGGCTTGTGTGGGTTGGGTTGTTCACACTATGCAGCAAGCACCTGTTCCTACTTCTGTTTCTTTGCCTTTTTCCACTACTGCCTCCCCGCATCAGTTCCATACACTCCCAGAGCATGAACAAATTAGGAGAACAGAATACTTTAACAATTCATTCATCCAGCTGTTGCATCAGCATCAACTGGCAGTCAATACTACTGACTGTTGGGTTTGTGGACTCATGCCCCATAACACAGAGAAAGGGATGCCATATTTAGTCCTTCCGTTTTCTTATGAAGGTTCCGCTTGGGCCTATTTGGCTATGTTTTCCAATACATACCAGAATCAACTTCGACATCCTCTTGTTGGTCCATATGGTGGTGGAGCAGATTTTAGTCATAGTTCTGTGATAAAGGGAATAGTAGCTATGGCTAGAGTTGCCGAAAGTGGCAAGATTTCCCGTTGATGAGAAACGAGCGTATGATGGTTGGAATGTGACTCGTTACGTTACTAGCCTCACAGATAAGGCTAGACGAAAGAGATCCCCACCAATTTGGACCATACCTCATCGAGGCAATTTGTGTTTACAGATAAATGGTCAAAATACTAAAAACCAACAGGAAAAGAGTGTTTGTTCCCGTACATACATCTATTCATCCCAGATTTCTTCACCATTAGTACCATCTCAGGGCACATACTTTGTCTGCCACGACAGAGCCTACACGTGGCTCCCCACCAACTTTTCAGGAACGTGTTATGTGGCTTTTCTTCTCCCTCCGACATACACTGCTCCTTCAGGTCATCACAGAAATAGATATGGCAGAGGGGTAATCGATTCCAAATACACAGCAGGACAAGAAGGAGGGGACTTTTTCAAAGGGTTCCTTCCTTTCTGGGGCCCAATGGCCAATAGCAGAAACATTAGACAGTTAGTTTGTGTTGTTGAGGCTACCATAAATGTGACTTCTGGAGCCTTGAGTAATCTAACAGCCGAACTTCAGGCCTTATGACTTTGCAGAACCGGATGGTTCTAGATATTGTTCTTGCAGATCGCAGAGGAGTCTGTAAATTGATCGGGTCTAGTTGCTGCATTTATATTCCTGATAATGCCCCTACGGTATACCAAGCCATCTCTAAATTGCACGTAATTTCAGAGTCAATTCACCAGGACACAGGAGATTGGTCTGTGATGGGATGGTTTTGGGGACTACTGTCCACATGGGGATGGAAGGTATTAACCTTCCTTGGAATGGTTTTGGCCATCATTTTCTCTTGTTGTCTTTGTTTACAGTGTGGCCCTGCCATCTGCGGACTTTGAGCCACCATGTGTGTCCCAAGGCCTGTGTCACAGAAAACAGAGAACATTAAAATGATGTTGCAGCAACAGCTCGACGACCTCATGGCCATTGACATCGACTCAGACTAACTTGAGTCCTTTGTGTTTTGCCTGAGTAATGGCAAAAGGAGGGACTGAGGTTCTTTGGTTTTCGACTTCGTCCCGTATTCGGCCGCCATTTTGTGTCCCGTCGCCATTTTGTGTTGCCCTCACTCAGGCAGCACGGCGAACAGAGTGTTTTTGCCTTTTCCAGCTGCTACGTGTCTTTTCTGTTAAAAAGTAACCCCCTGCCCTTGTTTACGAAACCGATGTCAGGGTCTGGCCGAGTCCACTAATCCATGTCTAGGCTGATTGATCCCTGTCTCGACTGACTGTTTGGCTCTCCCTATTCTCTGTTTACTTTATCTTATCCGACTGGCCTTCGCTATTCTCTCCTAGTATTCTCTTATTACACAACTATCCTTTGAGGCACACAAATACGTCCTGCCACCTGCGAATTGGATTATAGGCACTAGCACTGATTAACCTGTGGGGAGGGGTGACACACAGGGTCTGAAAGAAGGGCGTATTTGGGACACTTGATAGCTTGTTTTCCAACTTTTCCTATTGGCTAGCCTTGTATGTATTGGGAGTATACGTTATAAATATGTGTGCTATAAAAGATTGTACGCCACGGAGTAAAAGTGGCAGTCTCCTAAGAACCTACTCTGTACTTCTGGGACAACTGTGCTTAGCTGCAGCTAATAAACCTGGTTTTCTACGCCTAACAGAGTGTCTCGTGTCTCTGTCCGACAAGGCAGGTGAACTCGGAGATTTAAGGCGTGCCCTGCGCCGCCAGGCCCGTAAGGCCCGGTTCTTCACTGTGAATGGCTGTGCTATTATGGGCTGTGTACTGCTTCCAGACATGGGGACAAATCAGAACTAAGTATGAGGTGAGTGGGTCTTATTGACAGGATAACTGGGGAGGGGCTGTACCCTGCCCTGATTATACTTCAAAGGGTTTACCTTCAGCGCACACAAAGGAACCTGACACCAGACCTTCCCTTGTCTTTGTCACCATAGATAACTTGGAGCTAATCCCAAGGGAAGAACTGACCAGAGCCAGTTTTTAAGGGTAGGACAGGGAATTTCCCCACACAAATACAGGCACTAGGTATATAAGTGAGACCTTTAGAACCTCTCATCAGAACACTCCTGGACCTGTGGAAGCATCAGAAGGACTGCCCTGCTGTCTGAAGAAGGAAGATTGGACCTAGGGGTGGGCAATAAACTTCACTGTGCTGGCATAGTTTGCAGAGTTTTTCCAACACCGCGTTCCAGCAAAATTCCTCCAACAACTGCGTGACGGAGTTTTTTCTCATGCGCGCTCGCCATCATGAAGTTGGTGAGAAGGAATCTGTATCTCCTAGCTGGAGTTTTGCACACTAGAACACCTCCTGGCAAGATATCTCAACACCGGCAGTCGTGGGAGGTTTTGGCCATTTTGTATTGAGAAAGCTGCCACTCGAGTAGAAAATCTACTTGAGGGTCAGAAAGAAACAGCACCCTCTTGCACGCAATGTGGTGCCGTTTGTGCTGATTTTCAATGTGGAACAAGCTCCTGGTGATATAAATCACTGTGAGCAGCGAGACGTGACGAATTCTGCCCGCTTGTAGGACTCCACAGAATCCCGCTGAGTATTTCTGTAACTATATGGAATTCTGCAAGCTCATTTTGCTTAATCATTGAACAGTTGCGGTAGGTGCCTTATGCGCAGTGTGCAACACCTCATATTGCTTAATGTGTACTTTGGTTGGATGTTTTCTGTGCTGTGAACCACGTCTTATTTCTTAATAAACATACATGATCAAACCCTGAATACAATTTGACAACATATTGACTGAATATTATAGCGGTAATTCCAATTTGGTAAAATTCCAAAAAAGCCGTAACATAAGTCCCCTTCTTAGTTTGTATCATGACTGCTAGAGTTAAAAAAAAAAAATCTGCATGTTGGCCTAGTTTCCAAACATGTTCACAAAAAGGTCTTTGACATAGCAAAGATCACTAATATGCATGGGCAAATTCCTATATGACCACTACAAATTCAAATTGACTCGGTGTCCATAGTTATGGTACTGGACCATATATGATCTTGAAGACTAATCTCATTGTGCAAAATTGAGCTATATTTGGGTGGTGTAACTGTGTGTGGTTGTAGGACTTTTAGAGGTTTCAGCCACAGGGAATCATTATTTATCACTTGAGTCACATATTGACAATGGTTGCGGATGCTCTGAAGAGATGGGCTGGGGCCCAATAAATGACTATAGGAATTTAGAAAAACAGTACATTAGTGTAAGGAATTGGGTTTTTGGTTGACTGGAGTGTGAGCTATGGTCAAGCAGTAACCACAGTCCTTGTCAGGGTGAGGCAAAAGCCAAGCCTAAATTAACCTATACTCAACCCTCTGGTAGCCTGGCAGAGAGCAGTCAGGCTTAACTAAGAAGCAATGTCTAAAGTGTTTGTGCAACACTTCGAACAGTGACCCAGAGACAGGCTGCAAGCTCTATATCGCTAAGGCAAGAACATGCCAACTTTCTAAAAGTGACATTTTCAAAATTATAATTTAAAATCCTACTTCATCATGTTATGATTTTTCATTATTATTACAACGACTCCAAACATGAACTGGTTACCTGTTCTCACTTGGAAATGGCATTTATGAAATGTAATAAGGTAACTCAAATGCTATCCTATGGGAAAGGTAAGCTTTGTAGTAGTGAAAAACGAATTCAAGAGTTTTTCACTACCAGGACATGTAAAACTTAAAGTACATGGCCTACTTCTTAAATACACTCTACCCTGCCCTCTGAGCTGTCCAGGGCCTACCTTAGGGGTGGCTTACGTGTGTAAAAAGCAGTGACGGACAGGTATTGTAGCAGGTAGTGGGGTGGACGCGACACACATGTACACATTCACTCACACCCATGCATTCACATACACACATATCCATTCACAACACTCAGTCCCAAATAGTCACACATACAAGCATGCACGAAACGTTTTTTTTTAATACACCTGCCTGCACAGATCTGCCTAAAAGGTGCCAAGAGGGTTGGGACTCCTGCCTTCCCGCAATGGCTGACCTAGGCAGTAGTCCCTCATTCATACAGAGTGGGATGGGGTCAGTGACAGTTGCAGACCCCACCCCACTCTGTGATGAGGTGGCACTGATTGACACTCGGCCCTGGGCACTTCAAGGCTTTTAACTGAAGCACCCAGGTCCGAGGTGATCAATGGCACTCCCCCTTATCATGAGGTGGAGGGCCTCTTGGTGTTTACCAGGCTGAAGAGATCACCACACAGGACATCTTCAACCCCGCAAGGTTCAGCTCAGACAGCCAGGAACCTGCTAATTAACTGCATGTCCAGCTCCCGGCTGCCTGAGCTGAACAAGAAGAGTGTCTGTGAGGCTAAACTTTGGCCAACCTGACAAACTTTATTCTTGTTGGGCAAAAGGTGAGGGGCGTGGCCCGGATGAGCAGCGGATGTTAAAAAAGGAAGGTGACACGTGTATTAAAAAGGTTTGCTTGTCAGGTCAAAATGGCAGTCTAAAACTGAACACACACAGGCTGCAATGGCAGGCCAAAGACGTTTAAAGTGCTACTTAAGTGGGTGGCACAATCAATGCTGCAGGACACTTAGTAGCATTTAATTTACAGACCCTGGGCACTGGTAGTGCCACTGTCCTAGGGACTTACAAGTAAATTAATTATGCCAATTGGGTACAAGTCAGTCTATCATGTTTTAAGGAGAGAGCACAAGCACTTCAGCTCTGGCTAGCAGTGGTAAGGTGCGCAATCCTAAGGCCTGGTCCGAAGGCAAAAAGTTACAGGGAAAACCACGCCAAAGATGCCAGGTCTAACAAATATCTATCGGAATTATTTACTAACCCTGAATTATTGAACGGGATACCGAGGAAAGAATTAAAAAGATTGTGTATTGACCACTACGAAATGTTAAGATGTTCAGTTGAGCTCTCTAAAAAAAACGTTATAGAACATCACCTGTCACTGGTCTGTTACACTATCCAACCATACTTATCATTATGTACCTTGGGCTTCGAACGTTTCATTCTTACCAAGTTCAGGTTTAACTTATTTCGTTACTTAGTAACTTTTCCCACAAAAAATAACTGGACCAGGAACCTGGACACATGTCCTTGTGATAGCTCATCACAACAATGTACCTTCCATGTCACATTATTTTGTAAATACTATGAGAAGGAACGCCGAACATGGATCAGACAATATTTGAGAGAGGGTTCCTGGAGGGAATGTAGACCAGCTTACTTAAGTCTACAGAGACTGGAGAATGGGAAATGTATAATGGTTATGATTGGCTTCCTAAAAACCATCCTGCGAAAACGGAACTTAATGAATGTTTGCTAATTTTTAATATGTAAATGCTTTGGATGGGAAACTTATATGTTTTATACTTTTTTAAATGTTTTTAAACTAAATATAAAATGTATATTCATTGTTTCTTTTATGATTTTTAATTGCTGTAAAAATTGAATAAAGCATATTTTGATTTGATTTGAAAAAATATCTAAAAAGAACTGACAATTAAAGTAGCACTTTCAGAGCCCAAGACAACAAACACCACAGATATATACTGCAGTCATCTCCTTAATGGAATAGTATACAATTTTAGATTCAATATAGCACCAATATGTTCCCTTTCTGCAATTTCATAGCGCTTGAGACACTGAACAGGGAAAAATACAAAAACAAGCAGAATTAATAAAGTATATAAAGTCCCAGCAAACAGGAAGCGCATTATGAATTAGAAACAGGTAGCTAAGAGCCAGTATCATGTACATTGAGATGCAATTAAGATTTCAACAATTCATAAAGACGTTACAGCAGCAAATCTTGACGGGGAACACGTGTTTTTTTTTATTATCAGTAAATAGAGACCATGCCTAAGGCTTCATTTCAAGTTGTGGTGTAAATGGGTGATACTTATTGGGCTCAATAAATAGAGACCCCAGGAAATTGAATTTTCTGGAGTAGCGTTTTGTGCAGCAATTACTACGAGTCCCATTTTCCTGACTATTTTTACCTGGACAATCTCGACCTGGTTTGTCGAAATGTGTCCGCAGAATGTTACTGGTGTGTGCTGAATACCATGTGATGGAATTCTTGCACAACTCAAAATTGAAATCTGTAAACAAACTTATTTTTACGCACAAATCGAGATTTCCTAAAAACTCAGAATAAGATTTTTAGAATTAGACTGTACCATTTTCCTCCTAAATTCAGTCTAGTCTTGTATGGAGTTTGAGCAAATGCGAACAAATGCTCAATATGCTAAAACGAGATTATTAACATTGACAGATAGTGTAAAGCCTGCTTGAAATGTCAAGCCTTACAAGCTGGTTGGCATCATCTGCCTCTAATAACAAATTATATTTTCCAGGAAAGAAATACTTTGTATTTGAATTTCCGAGAAACTAAATTGAAGCTGAAGGAAGGGTAATGAATACTAGAGCAAAGGCACAGACCAAAGTGGCGGACTTATTGTTGCAACTAGTTCGACCAAAAATTGGCCTTTTGCCACTTTAATGGCCTAGCTTTATATGACTAAATCCTGGAAAGAAGCAACAGTTCCAGTAGATCAAAATGTGCTTGGGAAATATCTTCTTGCTTGGTTGATGCTCGTAGCTCACGAATGCATCATTAGGGAATTATTATATGCAGTTTCCTATATACAGAACCAGTTATTAGAAAGGGAATGTGGATTACCGCCATTTTACAAAACATTGGTCGTTGCCAATCAAATGTCAAGGCACCTTTCACGCTGACGTTGGGTCTTTTTTTATTAAAAGCGCGAGCCTCCTGCAGTAGGTTAATAAGCCGCGTGAGCGCTTTTGATTATCCTAGGTCGCAGCTCCCTTCTTGCTATAGAAAGGACATGTGAGACCATGAATATGAACATCCAAGATGGAGTCATCAGCCATGCTCCATTGACTTTCTCACCAGGCACTAAATCAGTTTAACAACTGTTAATGTCGCTGGGACGGAGGCTGGGGAGGGACAGGCTCTAGCTTTAACAAAAGTCAGAGCAAAGAAGTCTTGATCCTCTATGCACGCGCATCTACAACCCCACAATCTGAAGCTTTTTAAACCACTTTTTATAATACGTTAAAATGCAACATCAAGATGGTGCCATGTAAACTTCCGCCGATGGCAACAAGCTGCTGATGGCTACTGGCCCATTGGCGGCAACCTCACACCTTCGGTCTGCACCAACCAAGGGGAGGGGGGAAGGTGGGGGGGTGGTGGCAGTTGAGGGCTGTTATAATAACGCCTATCGAACGGTCTTGGAAATTGATAGCATCCGTCAAAGCGAATGTGGCTGTAAAACGGCCCATTGTAGCCCCTGCCTTAAGCAGAATCCGGGCCCGTCATGATGGGTTTTGCTGGCACAGCGCAGAGCCGAGGCGTATTTTATGCATCTGCAGTGCGTACATTTAACCCGATATTTCCTCTGTTTTATATTTTCACACAGTACAGCTCGGAAACAATGGGCACGGTTTACCACTTTCTGAGCTGTGCTGCCTAAAATTAAAGCAGTCACTCAAAGCAGGCACATAAAACAGGCGCTCGGCTCTGCGCTGTGCCAGCAAACCCGTCATGACAGAGCTCTGAATGGAGAATGCGCATGTCGGAAGTGAGAGAGGGCATGAAGGGACGGTGAAGCAACAGAAGAAAAGGATGGGGAATGGTTCGAGAGAGGCAGAAAGAGGGCACTCTTAAAATACATGTGATATTATTCACCGTTAATGTTTCACACCATGAATGGAAATGTATTTTGCTGCTTAAATATTACCAAATGTGGCAAGCGAAGTTTCATTGCGAGGCTGCGGACACTCTGATAAATGTAAATGTAGTTGAGCTTATATAGCGCACAGCTACCCGCAGTGGGTTTCCCAGCGCTTGCTTAGGGAACCCTTCCTGATATTCCCCTGTGAGATAGCAGGGTATCCACAAGGTGAAAGTCAGGCATCCCGGCCCCTTGTTGTGGAGATTAAAGCTGTTGCCCAGAGTCGCAGAGTGTGAACCCGTGAGTCGAGGAGGCACCAGGGCGAGAATTATCGAGTCCGTGGAATTTTTAGCCCAAGACCCGGGAATTGAACCCTGGTCCAGGACCGATCTCAGATTCCGGGTCTGCCGCCTCTAACCCCTGAGCCACACTTCTCCACATAGGAGGGCTAGGAATTGTTCGGGAGCATGGGCAATGAATAAAGAGGTTATTATTGGGTTTAGATTCCAGCTAAAACAGGGGAGCCTCTTTACAAATTGCAATTTGTAGTACAATAGTACTACAAACAAACTACAAAATGCTGTTCACAAACCTTCTGCGGGGTTTAATCCTTCTCCTCTCCTATCTTTTTTTCTGTGCACGGATCTCCACCCCCTCTGCAGAGTCTCCACACAAATAAGGAGATGTTTTAGTAGAAAATGTGCGAGGGGCAAAGAAAGAAGCTTGAAAACATGGAGTACTTATTACTAAAGGGGAGAGGCGTATGGATGAGTAAGGAGGAGTTAAAAGAGGGATAGAAAGGGATTTATGGAGGCCTCATCCACAAAAGGGTAACTCCATTGCTATTAAAAAACTGTTCTTCTAAAGTTACTACAGCTAAAAAGGGACCCAAAATGGTAGGAAATGACTCCAGCTCAGAGTTGCAGTAAGTCTGGCACCATACATAGCCAACCACAGGTTCTGCAGCACCCTCCTATAAATGGGTTGAGGGACTTAAAATAAAATGCCATAGGAAATAATGTTAATATGAAGTAAACTAGTTAAACCGGTTAAAAATATAAATAAATATAATTTAATGTAAAAAACTAAAATAGTACATATTTTGTATTTAATTAAAAACATAAATAAATTATTAACCTTTAATGTGGGAGTGTTGGTTGGCAATGCGGCTCACACTCTTCCCAAGGTGCTGTACCCCTCCCAGAGCACAGGTGCATCACAATGAGTTTGTCAGTCCAATATCTCAAAGGAGTTAATCACAAAAGGGGTGATGGGCTACAATGCGTAGCATACCAGCGCACAATTTTCCCAGATGCATGTGAGTACTCCTGGTGATATTGTGCCTTGGTTGGGTCACTGAATTATTGATTTAACAATTCTACTTAATAAAATTATTTACAACCATCTCATTACATATCTTACTTGAAAGACAGATAAGAAAGCAACCGTAGTTGTTCACAATGCTATTTAAAGCAGTTTCCTTAATAGGCGGAGGCTATTGTTGCTGGTAGCTACACATAAGTTAGAGATGAAGTTGTGGTGAATGGTGGTAGCAGGCAATGCAATTGGTAAACTTACTATTATCACCATAATTTTTGCCAGTGACCTCTGCCTCCAGTGGAGTAACATTAGAGGGTCCTAGCAATGAAAATATGATCAATTGTCCAGCAGTAACTATGCAAAAAAAAGGCTGGACTAGTGATGGCAATAAAGACATTGGTTTCCATGGCATTTATGGGTTCCCGTTTAACAATATACTTGGGGAGCTGAGCGTACGAACATCTGAATGATGGGGTGCGATATTCTTGTCATTCCGCCTTTTATTAGTATTAAATACATTTTTATTCCCGGATAATTTCGCATTCAAATTGCCGTAGTGGATCAAGTTATTTGTGTACTGCAGTGCATACATTTTGCACCAAGACTTTCCACCTTTTTCAATAAACCCATAAGGTTACCATTATCATAACAAGAAAAATTATCATTATAGAAATGAGCCAAACAAAACTTAACATTATTCAGTCTAACAGAAAACATTTGAATTGCTCCATGACTATGGAAATTTCAGTGGTTTGGGTTCAAAGCGATTCCTTAAACCATGCACCAACCCTTCGCCCTGCTAGATCCTGACCAAACAGCAGGTTTAAAATAATAGAGGTAATTATCAAAGTACAGGCCAGTAGTAGCCCAGGTCTCTTGGAAAAGAATAATATTAAAAGAGGACCAATCAGCTCGTCTAATCTTGGAATTAATTCCTGTAAAAATCCAACTGACTGATATCAAATTTTCCTTGGGAGCTGTAAAGGTGGAACCAATATAAAGTGCCTGGTTGTTAGAGACATGGTAGTCTACAGGTCGGCTAGGTGGAGGAGTGACATATGAATTCAGTTGCTCAGGATCCTCTTTAAGATGAAATTGATTCTGTAGTGAAATCCTGTGCTGCGAGGTTGAAGGTGGAAGGGAGGCAACTGATGTCACATCGGTCATTTGCAATGGATTAGGTGATCAGTAAAAAAACCTTAGGGTAAAACCTTGATAGAGCTGTTCAACAGCTGCAGGTTATAGGCGTGCAACAGCAAGTTGATAAGAAGCAGCAGAGACTTGAAGTTTACTACAATGCAATCATCCCAAAACATTTCTTAGTAGGACTAACCCAGGCTACCCTTCTAACCATTAAAATCTGCTCGAAGATTGAAATGCAGGTATTTTGACAACCAATGGGCCACCTTATTTTCCAGATGGAAAGTTGCATGGCATGCAGTTATACCAGTGTACCACTGGCAAGTATAAGGACACAGGGGCAGACACCAGGGGTTAGGCTTAAAGTCAGCAAATGTTTATTGTCTCCAAATGACAATGTCCGCTGTTCCAAGGTGAATGTAAAAAATAATTAAAGCCGCTTTCTCAGCTTATGAGAGAAGGCAAATGAGGAGTCACCTGCCTCAAGGAGTACATAATGATCCGGGTCTGCCACCCAGATCAAGGGGCATGGGGATCCCAATAGATGGAACCAAAAGTAAAGCTGCATTAAATCTTGTATGGAATGGGCGAGAGGTGTAATTGGTATAGGAACTTGAGGAACAGATGGGGCAGCACTATTTCTCATTGCCATTTCTATCCTGGACTTCAAAGACTGGATATGGTCCAGATGTGGTCGAAGCAAACCCTTAAGATTAGGGCCAAGTTTTTTACACAAGCCTCAATGAAATTGCATGGTTTGGCAGTCAACATTTGGGGTAGCCATATGTGTATCATCATGTTTTGCTGTGGTGTTGCTGTGGTATTTTCAGTTGTTATGCCACAGTTTCAGCAAATACAGAAAGATCGACATTAGCAGCACAAGCAACTTAGGATGAGCACACAAATGGCTACCCCGAGGAAACAGTATTAAAGTCGGTGGCTGCGGAACAAGATTAAGAGGGGGTTAAGTCAATCAATCAATCATTACATTTGTAAAGCGCACTACATACCCGTGAGGGTCTTAAGGCGCTGGGGGGGGGCTGCTACTGATCGAAGAGCCAGGTCTTGAGGCGTCTTCTGAAGGCCAGCAGGTCCTGGGTCTGCCAAAGGTCGGTGGGGAGCGTATTCCAGGTTTTTGCGGCGAGGTCGGAGAAGGATCTGCCGCCGGCGGTGGTTTTCCGGATGCGTGGCACTATGGCGAGGGCAAAGTTGGCAGAGCGGAGACTGCGGGTGAGGGTGTAGAAGCTGAGTCGGTCGTTGAGGTATGCCGGTCCGGCGTTGTGTATGGCTTTGTGTGCGTGGGTGAGGAGTTTGAAGGTGATCCTCTTATCGACGGGGAGCCAGTGTAGGCCTCTTAGGTGGGGTGCGATGTGGCTGCGTCAGGAAGTGTCGAGGATCAGTCTTGCCGAGGCGTTCTGGATGCATTGCAGCCGTCTCAGGAACTTGCTTGTTGTTCCTGCATAGAGGGCATTTCCGTAGTCCAGTCTGCTGGTGACGAGGGCCTGGGTGACGGTTTTCCTTGTGTCGGAGGGGATCCATTTGAAGATCCTGCGGAGCATTCGGAGGGTGTTGAAGCAGAACGCGGAGATGGCGTTGACTTGCTTGGTCATGGAGAGGGTGGAGTCGAGAATGACCCCTAGGTTGCGTGCCTGGTCGGTGGGTTACGGGGTGGTTCCTAGCGATGTAGACCACCAGGAGTCATCCCAGGCTGATAGGGTGGGGCCGAGGATGAGGACCTCCGTCTTGTCTGAATTCAGTTTCAGCCGCCTGTCCTTCATCCATTCAGCGGTGGCCTTCATGCCTCTGCGGAGGTTGTCTTTGGCGGTGTGGGGGGTCTTTGGTGAGGGATATGATCAGCTGTGTGTCGTCGGCATAGGAGATGATGTTGAGGTTGTGTTGTCGTGCGATGTGGGCGAGTGAAGCCATGTAGATATTGAACAGCGTCGGGCTGAGGGAGGATCCCTGAGGAACGCCGCAGATGATCTCGGTGGTCTCGGAGCAGAAGGGTGGGAGGCGGATGCTCTGGGTTCTGTCGGAGAGGTAGGATGTGGTCCAGGCCAGGCCTTCTCCTGGATTCCGGCATCATGGAGGCGTGTTGTTAGGGTGTGGTGGCAGACCGTGTCGAAGACTGCTGATAGGTCCAGGAGGATGAGGGCGACTGTTTCTCCTTTGTTATGTTATGGTATGTTAATGGGGGTCTTATAAAGCGCTCGGCTACTCGGACAGAGTGTCCCAGCGCTATACAGATCTGTAGAGGAGTGACCGAGAAAACACATGCAAATTATTGTCCAAACAGCCAGGACTTAAGCCCCTTTCTGAAGGACAGCAGGTTGTCTAATTTCCTGAGAGAAAGGGGCAGTTTGTTCCAAAGTTGTGGAGCCAACAGTTTGTATGAACGACTTCCAATGCGCGCTCGTTTAGTTGCAGGGACAATGGCCAAAGCTTGAGAGGCGATACAAAGAGATCTAGAGGGAAGATAAAACCGCACTCTTTTCCTTAAGTAAGCAGCTCCAATGCCGTGCAGAGATTTGAAGGCCATAATAAGAGTCTTGAAATAAATACGTTTGCGCACTGGCAGCCAATGAAGTGAATTCAGAAGAGCTGAGGTATGAGCCCTACGGCTAAGGCCAAAAATGGCCCTTGCCGCCGAATTCTGTACAGATTAGAGGCGTGTGAGAAAGTATTCCGGGAGGCCCAAATAAAGTACATTGGCGTAATCCAGCCTAGAGCCGATCAACACCTGAACCGTAATCCTCCTATGGCTATGGGAAAGGAAAGGAAAAAATTTCCTGAGGGTTCGTAAAAGGCCAAAACACTGGCCGACTACGCCAAGAATCTGGGGTTTAAGAGTTAGGCCATTATCGATTTTTACACCCAGATTTTTTGCCAAATAAGTGGCTGATGATGGAGGGTACATGTCGGTAGGCCACCACGATTTCCAGTGGGCGTCAGGGGAACAACCAAAAAAAAGGATCTCTGACTTATCAGAGTTGCATCTTAACTGGTTCAATTGAAACCAAGAAAAAACAGCCTTGAGGCAGCTCCTGATGGTATCACCAGCAAAATCAGTGTTCTTATCGCAGGTAAAAAGAAGCTGCATATCGTCGGCGTAGGACACAACCTGAACTCCATGAGACTCCACCAAGTCTGCCAGAGGGGACAGATAAATATTAAAGAGAGTGGGGCTCAACACCGAACCCTGTGGAACTCCCACCTCCAACGGAGGAATGGTAGCCGAGAAAGGGGGTGCCCAAATCGATTGTCGGCGACCCGTCAAGAAAGACTCAAACCAGTTGAATACCGTCCCTTTCAGTCCAATCTCCCATAGTCTTGAAAGAATTCGTCCATGAGGGATGGTATCAAAGGCCGTCGACAAATCGAGTAGAACCAACAACGCCCTATCTCCGCCATTCAGAACCTCATTTATTGACTCTGTGACTTCCAATAATGCACTCTCTGCACTCAAGTTTGAGCGAAAACCGGATTGAGTATGATGGAGAATATCTCGGGTTTCAAGAAAGTTCGAAAGAGTGGAGTGGACATGTTTTTCCACAATTTTGGCAAAAGCAGGGAGCAGTGAGATCGGTCTGTAGTTAGAATGTTCTAGGGGGTCTAAATTGTTTTTTTTTAACAATGGAAGGAAGTGCGCCATTTTCCATGCACTGGGAACAGTGCCGGTTTCGAGAGAGGCATTGAGGAGCGGGTTGATGATGGGATTGATAATATGAGCCATCTTGGCCAAGAATTTAGCAGGGCAAGGATCTGATGGAGAACTGGACTTTAATTTCGATAATAGATCCAGTGACATTTGTGGGGTTAACGGAGGAAAAAGTGAGAGCATGTGACTCTCCGGAAGGGAACACCTTACGGGGAGATTTAAGCCAGAATCTCTTGTAGAATCAATAGGCACAAAACAGGCCTGAATACTTAAGATCCTATTAGCAAAAAAACTAGACAGTTGTTTAATCCATAACTCTGTGGGAGAGAATTTCGACATTAAAGAGGCAGGGGAGGTGAATTCCTTGACTATTACAAACATTTCTTTGCTAGTATTGGCAGCAGATTCTATTCTTTACGACAGGTAAGATTTTTTCTCTATGACAATAGCCCTATGATATCCTTTAATAAGATCCTTGTATGTCTGTTTTAAAGGAGCATCATAGCTTTTGCGCCACACTCTTTCGGCTTTTTTACAGCGCCTTCAGGTCTCATGGAGCGCTGGAGTGAACCAAGGGGCCGAGGCACGTGGGTCTTTTTTAGACTGAGTAGAGAAGGGTACTAACTCGTCAGGACGCAGCGTAAGCCAAGATTGAAAAAGAGCCAAATCATTGACCAACCCTCCAGTGAACTCGCAGGGATGCGTAGCAAGAGATTGCTCCAGCATGTCAGCCGTGACACGATGATAAGGGCGAGAGGCCGTAGACTGTAAACCTACGCCAACACCGGCTGCTTTAGAAATGCCCAGGATGTCAAAACTCAATAAGTAGTGATCGATCCAGATCAGGGGTAAGGGAGGGTAAGAGATAATGGAAATTGAAGAAAAAATTTGATCCAGGCTGTGACCTTTGTTGTGAGTGGCACAACAAATGTAAGGAGACAAACCAAAGGTACTGGTTACGTCCTGAAGTTTCATGGTATCAACTGCATCTGCATCATCCATATGGATGTTAAAATCCCCCAAAAGTAAACAATGCTTAAATTTCATGATTAATGAGGAGATAGCTGTATGCAATTCATCATAGAAGGAGCCACAATGGCAGGTGTGGTCTATAGAGCAGCAGACCAGCACACGAGTGGTGAGGGGAAAAAGACAGACAAAAACCAAGTGACTCCACCCCAGAGATATACTCCGTCCTGACAACTGAGCAAGAATAACGCCTATCCACCACAATTGCGACTCCCCCTCCCCTCCCCATAACTCGGTCTTTCCTCACCATGTAATAGTTTAGGGGAAGAGCATTAGAAATATCTGGGCTGGAAGAATCACCAAGCCAGGTCTCAGTAAGAAAAAGGCACGCCGGCTTACACTCAGTTAGTAAATTAAAAAGATCAAGAGCATGTTTGCCAAAAGACCGTGTATTAAGTAGCATGCAGGAGTAGTTTTTTAAGTGGTTTCCCCTGATCGCCTCCAAATCAGAGGAATCTGCAGAGCACACAATGTCCCAACTAGCAGATATATTCTGAAATATCCAGCCGCAGTCTGCGCAGCTAGAGACATCAGAGGGGTTGTTAGGGATCACGGAGCATTCATCACCCAAGTTTCCCCTTAGGCTTTTTAGAAAGTTGGAATCATATCTAAGCGTGATGTCAAGTGTATTTATTTGAGAACCGCTTATGGGGCCTAGCCCCAACGCCTCCGGGACACGGACGGGCGCAGATGGGCTTACCTTTGGCGCAACTTCGGCGCGAGCAAGGCACGCCCGCTGCACTCGTCCGCTGCACGTCCTTGGGGGTATTCTAATTAAATAGGAAAGCAGAAGTATGTCAGAGGACGCTAAACACTAGCGTGCTGACCCAATTTCCACCCAAGATGGCGGCCGCGCTGCAACCAGCGTCTAAACTAGAGTGCAGAGTCAGGTAGGGCTGCAGAAACACTCGCTGTAGCGTCAGCGCACAAAAGAAAATGAGGCAGTAGCTTTTTCCGCACACTGTCCACCAGAATAAAATTCCAAACAGTAGTTGTAAATCACACTGTCATGTAAAACATTAAAATATATCCAGCTTACAAGCGTTTTTTAAGCTAATATGCGCGCGTGTTCCCGACTGAGCCTCAGGAACAGATCTGAGCGCGGCGCGGAAGAATACGATCTTTAAATGTCAGAGGACGCTAAACACTAGCGTGCTGACCCAATTTCCACCCAAGATGGCGGCCACACTGCAACCAGCGTCTAAACTAGAGTGCAGAGTCAGGTAGGGCTGCAGAAACACTCACTGTAGCGTCAGCACACAAAAGAAAATGAGGCAGTAGCTTTTTCCACACACTGTCCCCCAGAATAAAAATTCCAAACAGTAGTTGTAAATCAAACTGTCATGTAAAACATTAAAATATATCCAGCTTACAAGCGTTTTTTAAGCTAATATGCACGCGTGTTCCCGGCTGAGCCTCAGTAACAGATCTGAACGCAGCACGGAAGAATCCGATCTTTAAATGTCAGAGGATGCTAAACACTAGCGTGCTGACCCAATTTCCACCCAAGATGGCGGCTGCGCTGCAACCATCGTCTAAACTAGAGTGCAGAGTCACGTAGGGCTGCAGAAACACTCGCTGTAGCGTCAGCGCACAAAAGAAAATGAGGCAGTAGCTTTTTCCACACACTATCCCCCAGAATAAAAATTCCAAACAGTAGTTGTAAATCACACTGTCATGTAAAACATTAAAATATATCCAGCTTACAAGCGTTTTTTGAGCTAATATGCGCGCGTGTTCCCGGCTGAGCTTCAGGAACAGATCTGAACGTGGTGCGGAAGTAACCGATCTTTAAATGTGAGAGGACGCTAAACACTAGCGTGCTGACCCAATTTCCACCCAAGATGGCGGCCGCGCTGCAACCAGCGTCTAAACTAGAGTGCAGAGTCAGGTAGGGCTGCAGAAACACTCGTTGTAGTGTCAGCGCACAAAAGAAAATGAGGCAGTAGCTTTTTCCATACACTGTCCCCCAAAACAAAAATTCCAAACAGTAGTTGTAAATCACACTGTCATGTAAAACATTAAAATATATCCAGCTTACAAGCGTTTTTTAAGCTAATATGCGCGCGTGTTCCCGGCTGAGCCTCAGGAACAGATCTTTGTTTGTCCATGAGGATCCTGATGTCGTCTGTGGCGGCGATGAGGGCAGTCTCGGTGTTGTGGTTGCTGCGGAAGCCGGATTGGGATGGGTCCAGGATGTTGTTGTCTTCGAGGTAGCGGGTCAGCTGTCTGTTGACGATCTTCTCCGTGAGTTTCGCCGGGAAGGGGAGTAAGGAGATGGGCCGGAAGTTCCTGAGGTCTTTGGTGTCCGCCTTGGGTTTCTTCAGTAGGGCGTTGATCTCGGCGTGCTTCCAGCTCTTCGGGATGGTTGCTGTCTCGAAGGAGATGTTGATTGTTTTCCTGAGATGTGGTGCGATGGCTCTGCAGGCTTTGTTGAAGATGTGGTGAGGGCATGGGTCGGATGGGGATCCGGAGTGGATGGAGTTCATGGTCTTGATGGTGTCTTCTTCGCTGACGTTGGACCAGGTGGTCAGACGGCTGATGCGGGTGGGGGTCGCAGGGGTGGTGGTCTCGGTGGCGGAGGTGGGGGTGTCGGTGTTGAAGCTGTAGTGGATGTCGGTGATCTTGCGGTGGAAGAAGGTGGCCAGTGAATCGCACAGGTCTTGTGATGGTGGAACGTCGTTGGTGTTGGAGCTGGGGTTGGAGAGTTCTTTGACGATGTTGAAGAGCTCTTTGCTGTTGTGTGCGTTGTTGTCCAGGCGGTCCTTGAAGGTGGTCTTCTTGGTGGTCTTGATGAGTTGGTGGTGTCTGCGGGTGGCGTCCTTGAGGGTGGTGTAGCTGTCCGGTGTTCGGTCGCGGAGCCAGTTCTTTTCCAGCTTCCGACGGGTGCGCTCGGAGGTCTGGTGGTCTTCGGTGAACCATGCAGCTTTCTTGTTAGTGTGATTGGTTGTGGAGGTCTTGAGTGGGGCTAGGGCGTCGGCGCAGTTGTAGATCCACTGTTTGAGGTTGATGGCGGCGGTGTAGGGGTCGGTGGGGTCTGCGGGTGGTTCCAGCGCGAGGGCGGCGGTCAGTTGGTCCTCGGTGATCTTGCTCCAGTTGCGGTGTGTGCTGGGTTTCCTGAAGGTGAAGTGGACGCATCTGTGGTCTGTCCAGTGGGGTAAGGTGGTGTGGTTGAAGGAGACGTGGGGGCTTGCGGAGAAGATGGGGTCCAGTGTGTGGCCAGAGGCATGGGTGGGTGTTGTCACAAGCTGTTTGAGTCCGAGGTTTGCGAGGTTGTCGATTAGGGCGGTGGAGTTGGTGTCGTTGTTTTTCTCAAGGTTGAAGTTCAGGTCCCCGAGGAGGATGTACTCTGTGGTGGCGAGGGCGTGGGTGCTGATGAGGTCGGCGATGGTGTAGCTGACCTGTGGTCGGGGTCCGGGTGGTCTGTAGACGAGTGTTCCTCTGAGGGTGGTGTTGGGGTCGGTGTGGATCTGGAAGTGCTTGGCGGTGGTGAGGGTGTCGTCAGTGTTGGTTGAGACTCTGAGGGTGTCCTTGTGGATGATGGCGATTCCCCCTCCCACTCCGTTGGTGCGGTCTCTGCGGGAGATGTTGTAGCCCTCTAGGATGGCGATGTCGGGTGCCGATGTGGCGTTCAGCCAGGTCTCTGTCAGGAAGGCGACGTCGGGGGTGGTTGAGTCTAGGAGGTCCCAGAGTTCGATGGCGTGCTTGCGAGCGGAGCGGGTGTTGAGCAGGATGCACCGGAGGTGGTTGGGTTCTCTGGTTGATGGTTTGGCGGGCCAGATGCTGGTGAAGCTGCAATTCCGGCAGGTGAAGGGTCCTTGGGTGCACTTCGGGGTGGCCAGGTAGCAGGAGTGATCTCGTCCGGGGTTGAGTGCGTGGAGGGTCCCGGTGTTGTAGTGCAGTCTGGTGTTCTGGCGGCTTCAGGGTTCAGGGGTTCTGGCGCTGGGCGCGGTGTGGGCGCGGACGGGCACAGACGGGCCTGCCTCTGGTGCGCCTCTGGCGCGTCCGCTGCGCGGCCGCACAGTGGCTGCCATTTATGGTGGGAAGGGAGGGAGGAGCAGCTGGGAGGCGGGAGCGGGGCGGCGAGGGGGTGGAGCAGCGGTGGGGATACAGAAGGAAAGGGGGGAATGGCCAACGGAGGCAACAGGAAGGAGCAAAAAACAGAACGGAGCAAATACAGAGACGGGGCACAATAAAAACAGAGCAGAACACAGTACAGCAGGCAAGCAGGCGGAGCACAATATCAATAATACTGGGGCACAGCAGACATCAGGACCGAACTCGCGGTCAAGGGGGCAGCGGCAGCACAGGAGACACTGGCACACTGGTGGAGCTGTGCGGTAGCGGGGGGCGACCTGACCTGTAAACAGGGTCAGGGGTAAGTAAGAGAAACAAGGCCATTATAAGACAGTTGCTTCTACAAGCTCAATTTCCTTCAGGATAACTCCCACAGCACCATCAGAGAAACCTTAAATTGTAGACTATTAGGAGCTGGAGTTTTACTCTTAGCAGTTTTTTGCTTACCCTTCTCAAGAGGGTGATGAAAGAGACCTGGCCCAACTCAGCATCCTGCAGGCACGGACTTATTTTTTTTTACGCTATACTTTTTCAAAAATTTGAAAAAAGTTTTAAACAATACTGTTTTGTTAAATATTAATGTAAATTAATTTTAAATATTTATTTTAAATGCAGAACCAAAGTTTTGAAAAAAGCAGCACTATTCACTATTTTTTGCAATAAACATTTAATAAATGCAAATATAATAATTCAAATTAAACTTGTTTTTATAATGCATTATTAATGCATTAAGAGTGATGTATACATTTAGTAAAAAGTAATATAATTATATTTATTAACATTAATTGCATATAAATTTGAAATGCAAACATTTTATACAAATATTGTATATTTATTTATTTATTTGAAAAGTTAATTAAGTAAAACATGTATTATTTGTATATATTTTATCAAACTTTAAAATATATTTATTCATATGTTTAACTATATTAAATAATTTAATACAAATTGACATTATTTCATATGGGGAGTCATTTTAAGTCCCTGCCTCCATTACTTTCTTTTAGAGTGTGTTTAAGTACCAGGGGTTGGCCATGTATGGTGCTAGTCCTACCACTTTTTTTTATTAACTTACAGTCGTAATGGAAATGTGTAAGTCTACACTTTTGAGTGAACAGAAAAACATTGTAACGTTACTCAAAATTGTAAGAGTAAAGTTACATGAGTTAGCTACTCACAAGCGAAACTTACCTTTGGTAATAACCCTTGAATGTTTTACATGAGAGTTCGTCGCCTGAGCTTGACTTGAGATCTTATCTCACTGTGAGTTCACATGTGGGCTGATATATGGGTTCTACAGTGGTTTGCACTTTTACTTACTTCCCCATGTACTGAAATCTGTCATTTGTTGGGAGTTCGTGTTTTTCTTAGGATTTATGACTATTGTTGTTACAGTGGCGTTTCCTGTGAATAGTGATTTGCCTTTCATCTAAAATCCAAAAAGAAAGAATTATTATTAAAAATAAAATGAGGAAAAACTGCCCCCCCCCCTCTGTAGAGACTGCAGATGTGGACTGTGAAACTGCAGAAGTGCCTCTTCAAGGATACACTGCACCTGCTGTGGCGGGCATAGTAACAGCAAGGGTGGGCTGTAGAGCACGCCCTTTATCCTAGAATCCGAAATGTGTTCATTATTATATTCAGTTTGTTCAAACCCCATATGGCGTATTATTGTGTTTGGAAATAATAATTTTTACCATGTTTCACTGATTTAGATCAATGTAAGTTCTGCCAATTATCCCTCTGGAGTCAACAACTGTAATTGAAAGAACATCTCCTACACATTCTCCTGCACTTGACTGATTCATCTTTTATTACCACACAGAAAAAAAACTATTATAAACCAAACATGTCTGGGTTTAAATTGATAATATTTTTAAAGAGGGGCATGCACAAGTGTGCATTTGCACATGTGTTAGCAACAAGGAGTTGATAAAGCAAAAGGCTGAAAGATGTAAAATATTCCTCATGCATTACAATGCATGCACTCTGTTGGAGGCGGAAGGGTACTTTGAAACAGTCAATAGCAATAGTTGAGAGAGATGTGCACCTCTTAGCTTAGCTAAGATGTTATTTTTAAAGTCTGAGGCCAATGGCTGAAAGAGGCAGGTTAATAAAAGCCTATGGTTTTTAAATGCAGTCCGAAAGCCTGTACTATGTATATGGGGAGCAATAGATCTGTGTGACAGCTGTGCTGTCAAATTCAAACCTAGAAGGTAGTTAATCACAAGTTTTAAACGTTTTACGTATAACTGGAGACGGCTATACCATAGCTCAGGCAATCACCAAAAACAGCTGTGGTGACTTGGCTCCCTCTGCATGTTGACCTTCTCTACAGGCATTTGATAGGTAAGCAGTTGAGTTATATGAATTGGATAAAGCAGCTTCATTTATCAACAGCTGATAGAGACATCATTCACGCAGACCCCATCTAAAATATAGCAGCAAGGAGCTGTGCATGGCTGAGAAATCTTCTTACACAGACCTCTTCTTAAGGGTGGGCTGCAGTTTTCGTTGTGTGCATTTGTAATTTTGTGTTCAGCATTTAGAAAATAAATACCTTGTTATTCTAAAAGTAAAAACATTGGGTAGATATCTGTTTAAAAATTCAGAGGGGCAGGTTTACGTTTCCTGGCGCATCCCTGCAAATCAGCAGGAATGCGCCAGGAAAGATGCATCACGCAAGTTTACCCTTGCGCCACCACCGATGCGCCGCATATACAATGCGGCGCATCATGGCGCAAGGATAAACAGATGCGTGTCGCATCTGCCGGCGTAAGGTTGGCGCAGAGCTGGAGTTGCATCACGGGGGCGAAACAACTCCAGCACTGTTCCAATCCTGCCTATGTCTAACATGGTGCATCAAGCCTTACGCCTGCTTCAAGCAGGCGCAGGGTTTTGACGCAAAATGGCCGTAAAAGTGACTCAGTGAAATCTTGTAGTTTTCAATGCCTCACTTTTAAGTGGCGTTCCAGCGACAGAACGCCCACCCTGCGCCGAAATGCCCACATGAAACCTGACGCAGGTTTCATGTGGCGCAGGGCTTTACAACGTGATGCATCTCCCAAGATGCGTCACGTTGTAAATAGGGCGCACCGTGGCGCATGGTTTACGCCGCCACTGCGTCACAAAAGTGACGCAACGGCGGTGTAAAAGTGACGCAAGTGGCTTGTAAATCTGTCCCTTACTGTATGATTGCAGATTTCTGAGTTTCTAACACGCCACCTAACTGAGTAAGCTGGCACATGTGGCAGGGTAATTGTATGATTAGTGCATGCTACATGACTGAATTTAATATTAGAGAATGTATAAACAAGCGATGGGGTTAGAATGGAATAAATAATTGAATGGTAAATCTACATGATATGCGCTTGGTTATCACGTTTTCAATTTAGAAATTCCATGTTTTCTAATATCATTAAACTAACAAGAAAGAGAAGGAAATCTTCCACTTCTCCGATGCACATGTTGTAATTTCAGGATAGTGACCTTGTAGAAATCTCTCTTTGAAGGATATAGGGAACATATCTCCAGATCCCATACACATAGCTAAGGGGAGTTGTTTTACAAATTTTTTTAGTAAAGAAGGCACCGGTCTCAAGTGACCCCACCTCGCTCCATTAGACATCATTAGTGATGAAGGTATATAAACTAACAATGTAAGGTAGGATTAGAGATTTGAAACGTTTGCTGAGGAAAGATGCTGGATGGCTGAATTTGACTACTGACCCAATATCAGGATAAATGTGTGTGGGCACCTATATATGGCCTGGCATATTTTGGGTTTACCAAACTAATAATTTTAGGACAGTTAGAAAAGGGAGTAGACTAACAGGTTAGGGATGTGTGAAGAAATGTTTTCTGGCCTATTTAACATTTGCCCTGATCTGCATATTATTTTCTAATTCGCAAAATTCATAAAAATTTCAGCAAAATTATACAAAATGTTTTTGCAGCGGTGAGGGCCAGTTTTGTTAATAGGGGCCAGTTTTGCAGCAGTGCCTGGATATTGCCCCCCAGGAACAAAAGCAGCAAATTCACACTTGCACCCTCCCAGGGCTGCTTTGGGTTCCCAGTCCAGGACTGGCTATAGGGATCTACTGGGTGCAATCGTGATAATACTGAGATGAGGAGAGAGTTATATGCTAAAGGGGTGTACTTATGGCCCTGTTTGGGTTCATTACTAAGGGGGTTGCAGTGCTAGAATCTGCCCCTTTGCTGAATGTCTTCTTTACGGAGTTTGAATGAGTAGTAACAGCATTAATCGACCTATGAGGTGCACTGCTCTTTACTAAGAGAGATACTGGTAACGCAGACCCAGTTTCAAATGCGGTAGGAAGGGCCTTTGCATGAACTAATCTTATGACAAATAGAGTATCAATGGTAAGTTTAATATGCCTAGCATAAAAGCATTTTTATTAATGAGGTCCCTGCTGTATGGCTTACTGAACAGAATAGGGCACAATGAACATTACAGCAAAATGAGAAATGGAGTATTGAGTACATTGAAGTTGAAATGTGACATATTTATCCTGAAAAAATACTATCAGTGTTCATCAATGGACTTTGAAATAAATATGATTTTGGGTTGAACATCCAGATTCATGGATCTACCTCAGTGATTTTTGGACTTATGCCTTGTTTTCTTATCCATGTGATAAAGAACATGTCCTATTTATTTTTTTCAGTTTCAGTTTCAGTTTATAAACTTTATTTCGGTTTGTTAAAAAAACCACAAAAGTTAAAACAACATATACAAAGTGGCCAAGTGACAATAACACATGTTTTATATAGCAGGAACTTAATGTACGATTAACACCCCGGAAACGACAAGTAAATCAATAAATAGATTAAAAAAAAATAGGTCCATAATTTAAAAGCTTAAAAAAGATATTGGCTTCTTTTTTTTTTAAATGTGGGCAAATTGAGCCACATATGAAGAAAATTCATAGTACGACAGGAAATTTCAGAAAGAGAAGAAATCAACAACATAAGCGATTACATTGATCTCGCGTTGTTCCATCTGATCGCCCACACGCAGCCCAAAAACTTAGCAGTAGCAACCACAATCGGGCCTTCAACAGAAGTTTTTAAAATTCTGAAGGCCTCACTGCTAGATCTAGTACCCATGTTATCACATACAGGTTTAAGCCATGTACGTCAATGTTTGGTGTAAGCGTGACAAACAAAGAAAACATGAGCCATGGTTTCGCTTACATCGGGGCAGAAGGGACAAACACTAGACTTTGTGTTACACCATTTAGAGGTGAAGGAGTGTAGGGGCAAGGAACCTACCCTGAACTGGTGGAATAGTTTCCTGTCTCGGGTAGACGTAATAAGGTCCCAGTAACCCTCCAATTTAGATTCATGATTTAGTTCAATAAAAACCTTAGTCAGAGAACCATTTGAGCAGGATGCAAACTGCTTCGTGTTGATCTGATTCCAATAGGCTACCTTCAACTCAGATTTACTGGGGAAAACACTTCCCATAGGAGTAGCCCACAAGTGTTCCAACCCTACCTCACATAATAGGTTTTTAAGGGAACTAAACCACACAATTTTATGATTGACATCTAGATCCCTCACCTCTAGAACGGCCTGAGCATAATGAGCAAGTTCAGGGGTGACCCAGAGCCGCCTCCAATAGGCTAAAAGCCTATATCTGGCCACTTGATTGATTGTCAGCCCAGGTCCAGAAGAAGAGAAACTATTGGGGTAGACCAATAAGGGACCTCAGGAATTTATTCTGGCCCAGCACTAGATTGTCCAGGTTGGCGTAACCCCACAACTCCACCCCGTATAAAATTGAAGCACCAATTTTAACATTATATATCTGAAGCACTGGGGCTATTGGTTTGGTGTGTGATCGTTTATGTTCCCTAAGGAGAACTCCTGAGAGTTGGGCAAGTTTGGCCGAAAGACAATCTAATTGTGCCTTCCAACTCAATTTCCTGTCGATTAATACCCCCAGATATGAAAATGTCTCTGTTTGTTCCAGAGACCTTTCCCTCATTCTAACTTCACAGATGACTTTTTTCGAATTGTGCAAGACCATTTACGTGGTTTTATCAACAATTACAATAAGGTCATGGTCTGCACAAAACTCTTCAAATCTTGTGAGGGGACGTTGAAGACGCTGCCTGGTTTTCGAAAGTATGAGATTGTCATCGGTGAACATTAATAGAGGGGTCTTGTTTCCGGCTAAACAGGGAGCATCTGTGGGGTGATCTTTAAAATAATTTACTGCCCCGTTTATATAAATAGAAAAGAGGGTGGGTGAAAGGACGCATCCCTGTCTCACCCCCTTCTCCACTGGGTATTTTCCAGTAGTCCCACCTGCCGAATTCTATCTGACCTGGGCATAGTTACCAGTGTGTAGTTTTACCACAAGAGCAGCAAGCCCAGTTTCAGAAGGGTAGACCACAACTTGGGACGCGGAACCAAGTCGAATGGTAACTTGAAATCAACAAAGGCAGCGTAGATGGTCCCTTTCCCCAGGGTAACAATTCGCCAATATATTAAAATGAATTTTAAAACCTGATCCACAGTGCTGATTGATTGCGCCACAACTCTGCTTATAAATTAGAGAGGATATTAGAATCCTCCATCCATTCCTGGATTCTGCCTAGCACCACCCAGGCAATAACTTTTTGGATACAGTCGATCAGGCTTATGGGCCTGAAATTGCCAGGGTTTGATCGATCTCCTTTTTTGAAAACGGGTAAAATTACCGCTCCTTCCCAAGTGCTGGGCAGAGATGCGCCTTTGACAATGGCATTTAATAACAATTGTATATACAATGCCCAAGAATCAACATCTTGAAGAAATAAATCAGCGGGGATACAGTCAAGCCCCGGAGCCCTACCTCTCGGAACCAGGAGGAGGGCATTTTCTACTTCCTTTTTAGTAAAGTATATTGTAGGAACAGAGGATGGCATCACAAAATTCTCTTGATCTATTGGACTACTTGCAAACTGGACCTTAAAGTGGAGAACCCATTGATCGGGCGCCACGTATTTAGTCGGAATATTACTTTGGTCCCCATTCCCCCACTTTACTAAGTGCCAGAACGCAGTCATGTCTCTGCCCATACAAGACTTAAGCAGATCCCTCCAGTGGGCTTCGTCCCAGTCCCTCTTGGCCTGAGATTAAATGACCTTATAGGCCATCCTTTTTTCTCTAATCAAAGCACCATCCTTACTTTTTATGGCAGCAGCTATCAATTTGTAAGCAGTGAGACAAGCAGAGTTGTACCAAGCAGCAGCCTTCTGGGCAGTGGGAATATGCGATTGTTTGGATCTAGCAATAAAAAAACCTTTGAGACCGTTAAAAAAGTTTTCGTGGACCTGTGCGGCATTGAGAGAAAGGGAACCATGCATTTTGTCGTCCTAAAGAGTGGTTATAGCTTCAGCTAACATAGTGCTCATCTGATTCAATTGGTCGACCTTACTTGACACATTGGACCATTTAAGCCAACTAGTGTCATTTGTTGAATGCTTCTATACAATCTACCTGTGGTTCCAAGACTTCACCAAAGTTAAAATTCCTCTCCTGCAAAGAAAGGAGCAAAGGGCTGTGGTCGCTTTCCGGGCATGAAAGAACCTTCATATTTATCAAAAAATCTTATCCAAAGCTCCTTGGATAAGAGAAAATAGTCTATACTACTATTACGTAGACCACTAACATACGTGGACAACCCCTTTTTGTCTGATATGGAACGGCCATTGGCCGCTCTCATATCATGTTCCAAGCACAGGACTTTTAGTTGAAGTGCTGCGCCGGACCACCTCTTGATTGGCTCAAGGTCAAGTGGGGGGATTGAGCACTTATCGTCCTCCTCTAGAGTTGAAAACATGTCGTGAAAATCCAGGGGTTCAAAAGTACAATTGAAATCACCGGCCATATATATATATTTTTATTCAGAGTTATAAAAACAGATGTTAAGGAATGCTTATACCAGCAATACAGTGTATGGGGTATTTATTAAAGTAAATTGGAGTATATACTTCACACTTATGATAAGTATCATAGGTGATAGGTTAAAATGGGGGTATTTATACCTATCAGAGGTTTATGAAATAACTGGACTATTAATGTACGTAATACAATATGCTGCCACTGGACTATATGCTTAGAACTTTAACCCCTTCAGCGCGGGTGACAAAGCCAGCTCGTCATGGGCGTTACCTGCGCTGCACGCATGACGAGCTGGCTTTGTCACAATCAAGCCATTTTTGAAATTTCAGCGCACGGCGGGAATTCGCGGTAGCGCGGAAGCGGTTAAAATATTTGTCTTTTTAAAGCAGAATGTGCAGGTAAAAATATATGTTGGTGCTAATCCTACCAGTCATAGATGATGTTTAGACCTCAATATGCATTGTATCCTATCGCCATTGTTATTATGTTATTGAAACTTATAATGTGCACAGCTACCCCAACGGATTTTCTGGCGCAGAGCAGGTAGGAAGGAAGCAGAAAGCCAAATAAGAAGGTCAGAAAAGCCAAGTTTTTAGACCTTTACGAAAGGCAAAGAGAGTAGGGCAATACCTCAGAGAATCTGGAGAAGATTCCATTGCTTTTGTCTTTGATAAGCAAAAGAACGTCCCTTCATACGGGACAAATGGAACATAGACAATGTAAACACTGCTTGATGAGAGGATCTCAAGGAGCGAGAGGCTTGGTGAATGCGCCGAACGCGCCGAAGTCCCGGCTGTGCAGCCGCTCAGAAGTCCTTTTTCAGATGCGCTGAAGGTGAGCGTGTGCTCTGCGGTTTGTCGTCCTTGCCGCAGAATGCGAACGTGTGTGTCCCCTCCCGCTGACGCCCCTGATTGGTCCTGGCATGCACACTGAGGGCGTGTGCCTTAGTAGATTCACGCACTCCCCAAACACGGCGCGGTGCACTTAGACGCCCCACATCGCGTCAACGGCAAACGCCACAACTCCAAGAACGCAATTCCCCCGCTTCTCAATGCTTCCGGCGTCTCCGAAGGCACACGCCCACAACAATGCTAAACGACACGCCCACTTCAACACGTGTCAGAACGCTATTCTCACACAGAACGCTTTTCGCAAGCTGTATAATACAACAACAGACTACTTTGTCCCAAACGTTCTTTTTCCTTTCTAATGTATATGTTGGGCTGGTGTATAACCTATGTCCATCTGCTTGTACTCATCTTTCTAATGCTGTATGCGGTGTTCCGGTTGGCGCTGTGGTTCCGGAGCTTACCCGCCTCAACGGTTGGGGCTCTCTCTTTATATTATTAGTATGGATATATATATATATTGTTTTTGCATTATTTATGCTGAAACGTATGTCTCTTCACCTACTAACTCCATCAAAAGTATGTTGTTTTTGCTGAAACTGATGTCTCTTATCCTATCCACTCCTTTTTTTGAATCGTTAATTGAATAATGAGTTTGTCACTATTTGCATATGCTGATGTTTTCTCTCCCTTTGATGAAATTAATTGTTTGAATATGTGCCGTATGCAATGAACATTATAAAATTTACAATAATTTGAGATAAAACTTTATTAACATTACAGAGAGTCTGTGATTATTCAACTGACTAGTTAGTTTGTTAGATAGTATGATCATTACCATCAACTATTCAACTAATTAGTCCATCGGCCAAGGAGAAGGAAAGTTGATGTATGAGTTAGTTATGCATTTTAAGATGTTACACCTGAATCTATGAAAGAAAAGAATTGAATGTCTTTAAAACGTGTCCCCCAGTGCATCAGGGATTTGGGTGAATGTCTATGGCCCATTGTATTAGAATGTCATTGAGTATTGATCCCTGATCAGGTATTGGCTTACACTGAATCACAGTTGGGCAAGTCAAATGAACAGACGTGTTCCTAACATTTGGTAGTTGTCAGGACCATCCAAGCAGAACATGTGTTGACTTCAATAATTAAACTGAGATCCAAGAGATGCTGTGCATCTGCACAGGGAGTCAATCCGACCACTGGCCCCAATGATGGATTGCACACAAGCCGCATACCCAAAGAACAGTCCTGGTTATGGAACAACAAAGGACTCATCAACAGATCATAATCCAGGGCAGCGTGTGACGATGTAGCCAGGAAGACATCCAGGGCCCACTGGAACGGATACCAAATGCAGTAAAAAACAGGTTGCACACAGGTGAAGTATGCATATCGGAAGCTCAGACAGCAATCGACATCTAGAGCTTCTAATGGCATGCAACCAAAAAGCTGACGCATCCGCTCATGGTACAGCAGCAGCTGTTCCAGTACGGGCAGAACCACAGATCGAGCAGCCATTCCGGAAGAGAAGTAAGAGGACAATGATGCTATAAATCAAGACAAGGAGCAGTGGGAACCCAACAAACACACTGGAAAAATAGAATGTATAAAGGCTGGGATTACTCCAAAAATTATTTGAAAAGAGGTCACGAGGCCAGAGCCCACAAGTTTAAAAAAGTGGGCTATGCCTGCAGTATCAGACGCATTAAATATTTGATGTATTAATTCCCCAAAATAGAGGGGGAGATCCGTGCTTAACAACGATTGTATTTTACTGGATGTTCTCGCAACCTGCAATTCGAAGGTTTCATGAGCTGACATGAGTGCTACTTCTTTTTGAAACAATAGCACTTTTTGTCTGCTTAGCTTATTGAAATCTGTTTTCAGGGTGGGAATGGATGGCCACAACAAACTATCTACACTCCCATGTGGAGGAGGAAACAGGACGTTGTTGCAATAAGTAACTAGCTGGGAAACAGTCACTACAAATGGGATTCTATCCTGCAGACCGCAGCAGTCCTGATTATTAAGGACGAGATAACTGCTATTGGAAAGTAATGTGAAATTGGGAATAAAAGCGGGAACAGGAATACTTTTTAGAAAACAGGCCAAATTAGGGGCAGAAACATTACGTGCGCTGTGGAGTTTCACTTGCTGTGTAGTTTCACTTGATGACACACAAGGGAATGTCATTGACACACAAGGGAATCACATTCTTCTCCTGTAAGAAAAACTTCTCTTTCAGCCCGTTGACAGCGATATGTAAACGGCAAAGACCATAACTCATGTATGTAACTACTCCTAAGGGGTTCATATCTACCTACGGGGAAGTGTTTTATGCAGGTAGTAAACTGAAACATAGAGATTGGCAATGAAGAAACCCTGTGTATTAACCAGACCTCAGAATGAGTTTCTGCTACAGTGAATGGCATTTGTTCCCCCTTTTCTATATGCAGCATAGTGTATGTAACATCTTTCATGGCCATCAATTGTTGTTTACTTGTTAAACTAAAAGGTAAGAATAACGCACTTGCATTCAGGTGATCCCAGGTAACTCACACGTTATTAAGTGTTTGTAGTGTCCAAACAAATTGCATAACTGATCTAAGTTGATTTTGACCATGATACAATGTAGACACTTCATTTTGTACAATATAAATAACAAAAGTTACAACATTTTCCAAATTATAAATATGAGTGACAACATGTCAATACTATTATCAACAAGAGCCAGAACTTCATCTAGATTGTCCTGATGTATTTGTCGCAGATTTACAGCAGCTTCCATTTGAGACAATTTGCAAAATTTATTATATGCAGCAAAAACAAAATGCTTTGCTCAAGAGGATTTTGGACCCATAAGAAAATCAACAAGGTTGATGTCTCCAGACAAAAGAGAAAGATTTCGTTTCACAGAAGACAGTGTGGAATGTTCAAACCATTGTTGACATAATTTACCAACCGAATCAGTAGTAACAGTATTGGAATGAGGGGTTTGCGGGTAGTGTGGATCAGGTCTATGTAGTGTACACCCTGAAGTAGTATTCATGAAACGCGAATGACAAACATTCGTGTCTTACAGCCACAAAGCCAACCCCAGTGAATTTATCATAGCAGAATTAAATGTACTGTTTCTTATCATGCAATTTAGTTGATCATCAGTATGATTTGTATAGGCCTGCCAGTATTCATGAAGGGTTAGGGATGGAATAGTGGGAGTATTCAATTCTTTAATCTTAGCTAATCCCAGACTAGTAGTTTATTGGACCGTATCGTTAAGAAAGATTATTTGAGCCGGTATCAGACATGCATGGGACAAGGACTCAGGGGGATATTCTCAAGAATGTGTGATAATTATTGCAAAATTAGCTTAATGCAACTTTTCAAATCACAGTCTGTCGCGGGAAAATATTGCTGTGTTAACGTATTCTCAACATGGCGGTACCATGCGATAGTCTCACGATAATGCGTCAAATGACGGCGTAAAAAATAACGCAACGCCAGAAAAACGCAAAACACGAATGCGAAAATAGTAGCAATGAGGCAAATTGCAATATAAAAATCAGCCATAACCAGCGACAGGCCTGCAATTCCCACACATCATGCAGGAAAATGCACCATAAAAGCAGAACAAAAGAAAGAGAGAAAAAAATAAACTGCTTAGCACCATGGATGCACCCGGACTGAGTGCAGAGGCCAAAGCGAACCCCACAAGCCCCACAGACCACCAGCAAGGAACCCCGGGGTCAGGGAACTCCAAGGGGAAGAGGAATACGGGGTTCCGTCTGCAGGAAAACCGGATATCCGTCACGGAGGTGATAGAACACTAATAACAACTGTTCGTCACCTCCACAGTGTCATTAGCAACACAAACAGAAACATGCCAGTCCAGTGTTGAGGAGGTCAAGAGGTGCTGGCATGATGTGAAAAGCCAAACCAAGCAGAAACCCGCTGCCAACAGGAAGGCAGCCATGGCGACTGGAGGTGGTGTCCTGTGCCACAGGAGGAGCTGGAGGAAATGGCAGCCACAGTCATCAGTGTGGAGAAGGTGCAAGGAGTTGGGAGTCCGGACACAGCTCTATATGACCTGACAAAACATCAACAGGGTGAGTAACGACCATGGACTAGGGGACGGCGGGAGATGGGCACAATGGGACACATGCACAATGATGTGTAGCACACTGAACACCCACAATGACCCTGGGTCAAGTCCCTGATCCCTGTGGCACACTGCAGCACACATACAAACACCAAGTAGGCACCTGTCCACCATGTGCCCAAGGGGGTCCCCCCACACATCACCAATCTCACAACCAAGACATGCACACATGCGAAACACGGCAAATATGCGTATTTGTGAGCCACACTGACAATGCAAGTGACACTACATGACGATCAGCATGGCTGCAGTACAATCATCAAGACATTGTGCACGCCACGACACTGAGGTGGATGAGTGTCGACTACATCCATAAAGGAGCAGATCACACTCTGACACATCCACGTGCACAAACAACCCCTGACGTCAACAATACATCTGCAGACAAACAATGCACAAGATGACAAAAACCGTCCAAGAGCACAAATGACCCAAGTCGCCAACGTCTCAGCACCGTAAAAGCACAAAAGTCAAAGGCACACCGCCTCAAAGGGATAAGGCCATTTTGTTCTTCAGGAAGATAAGGTTGAAATATTTCTTTACCAAAAAAGATGAATATACAAGAAAAGCTGCAGCCACTCAATTTTGTCCCCCATCTACCTTTAACCCGAGTAGCTATTTAATGAATGAAAGGATACTAGCCTACGAAAAAGTGGTGATGACAGAAGTTATGAACAACTACAAAAAACAAAATACATCAAGCACAACATCACGAAGGAAGAGAGAGAGGCGTTACTCTCACTAAAAAACAATAAAGCAATCGTTATAAAGAACGCAACAAGGGAGGTGCTGTGGTCATCCAGAATAGAGAAGATTATATCTTAGAAATCACAAAGAAACTGAGTTGTGAGAATAGCTATGCCCGCATACCTGGGGACCCCACGAAGGATATTGCCAAACTCATAAAAGACCTGACAAGGCAAGGATTGGAAGATGGATTCCTCTCAGAGTCTGAATCTAAATTCCTGAACAACGAAACACCAAGGATCCCCACAATATATACGATCCCAAAGGTACATAAGAGTCTGCAACGACCACCCGGCAGACCCATAGTCTCGGGATGTGGTTCTGTCTTAGAACCGGTCAAACAATTACTGGACAACTCCCTACAACCATTTGTATGGGAAACTGAATCATTTCTACGGGACACAATTCACACAATTAACATCTTAGAAAACCAACCTTTCGATAAAACCAACCAACTATTTGTGACGTTGGATGTGTGCTCATTGTAAACAAGCATACCTCAAGAGGAGGCTATCGCAGTGATAAAAGAAGTCTTGGATACCCGCACGGCACCACAGTGGATCCCCACTGAATTCCTAATTCAACTACTCAGGATAGCTATGATAAAAAATTACTTTATATTCCAGAATGTCTTCTACTACCAGTGCAAGGGAGTGACCATGGGCGCGGGCTTTGCTCCAAGCATGGCGAACTTGTACATGAACAATTTTGAACACAGATACATGTACCCGAACCACAACCCGTACAAAGAGAATGTCACATCTTGGAACCGTTATATAGATGATGTCATAATGATCTGGTCAGGAACGAAAGAAAAATTCCAACAATTCCTAACATGGTTGAACACTCGCTCCACTGACATTCAGTTTACCATGGCACACAGCAATGAGTCCATCCCTTTCCTGGATTTCACATTGGAAAAAGAAGATAGAAAAATCATGATGAATCTATTCAAAAAACCAACGGATCGAAATACACTTTTAAAATACAACTCACACCACCCCAGAAATCTGAAAGACAACCTGCCATACGGGCAATTTTTGCGAGTGCCAAGAAACTGCACAAGAAGAAAGGATTATTTCAATGAGAGTGACCAGCTGATCATGAAGCTAAGAGACAGGGGATATTCCAAAGGACTCCTCAACAGAGCCAGAAAAAGAGCCTGGTACAGACCAAGAGAAACACTACTGGAAATACAACCAAGAGACAACAAAACAGACGGGTTGATATGTGTGACTACATTCAATACTAAAAGCCATGAAATCAACAATATCATTAAGAAATACTGGGATCTAGTTGGCCCAGAGATTGGCATAACAAAGGCACCCATGTTTGCTTTTAAAATAGTGAAAAACCTCAAGGATCATGTTGTCTCCTCATTTTTGGACATGCAGCCTGCCCCAAACACACGGTTACAGCTGGGCCTCCCACCAATTACAAGACATCAAAGATGTGGCAATTGCAAAGCTTGTAAATATGCAATAACGGGAAACAAAATCACACACCGAGGTAAAACCTACACCTTGAACCATTGCAACAGCCAAAACGTGGTTTATGCAATTAGGTGCCCATGCCAACTCATCTATATAGGTCAAACTACCCAGAAGGTAAAAAGTAGAGTTCTGCAGCACCAAAGCAGAATCATGTACAGAGTACAAGGGGCGCCATTGGTGGAACATTATACCTCGCTTGGGCACACGCCAGACGAAATCGAATGGACCGTGTTTGAAAAAGTTATCTTCCACCGAAGAGGAGGAAACATCATGAACAAACTGAATTTTAAAGAATGCGGGTGGATACATACTACGGCAGCCACAACTCATGGTCTCAATGAGCAGAAAGAGACATATGTTCAAATGAGCAGACTATAACACAGATAGTACTAATACTACATTATGCCCACAGACCTGTGGGCTACATCCCATGAGCCATGACAGTATAGGCCATACTCATCTACATCACCGAGCCCTCATACACAGATTCCACCCCAGTTAGTCTCAGGGTGATGACACTGTGCTACATCCCAGGAGCCATGACAGTAGAGGCCGTACTCATCTACATCACCTAGCTCTCATACACAGATTCCACCCCAGTTAGTCTCAGAGTGATGACACTGTGCTACACTAAGATGCACGAAAATATGGGGACGCAGGAACGTAATTCCTTCGCAAACGATAAGGACAATGTATATAAACAAAGAGTAATTATAAGAAACACCTCACAGGCACAGTTTTAAATCAATGATGTATGCAAGTGAGAATACCATGTGCATGCTAATGTACTTGTAACTAAAATTTGGCACAATGAATTGAAAAGGTGAGGGATCCATTCCGCAACTGTTTTATGTGAAGACTAAACTCGGTCCATAACAATTCAACTGTAGAAATTGCATTGTTATGGAAACACATGGCTGTGATGTCACAGCAGAATACTGTTCACCATAGTGAACCATTTTGATGAGTGAACGAGAACACAGTGTACATGCCCATGTAATTGTAACAGTGACAACCTGTGACAGCCCAACAGTAATGTACTAATGTAACTAACATGTTGAAATGACCATGGATTCCGTCCATATCCTCGTGTTGTCAATAAGTAGAACTGAGAATTTATAAAACTGTTCAGCTAGACGGATTCATTATGTGCACAGTAATAATCCTTACTTAACATTGTTATAGAAACACGTAGTTCCGAAGTATCAGCTGAATACAGTACTAGACTCGAAAGAGTTAAACGTGGCATGGCCCGTCAGTCACGTTTCACACGCGCGCATAGAGAAACGGGCGCAGGTCAAATAGCATGACCGGAGAAGCTCTTGTCGGCACTCACGGCGAAGGATCTGAAGGAGACGGTCGCTCTTTTCTCACGCTCGAGTAAGTTGGAATCCTCGATAATTGTAGATGGGTGGGGGCCTCACATTTACGTTTTTTAACTCTAAATAGGGATCGGCATTACACTTGGTGAACGCTACTTGTTTAGTAGTTATGATGAGTTACCTCTTTTAAAACACACTTGGTTTCTTTTAAGTACCACGGTGTTGCACATTCTCGCTAATTAACCCACAATCGATGGGTTCACTGTTTCACTCTGCTTCTCTGGTTTTTTAAAACCAACCACGCCACCAGCAGATAGGCATTTGGCACTTTAAGGAACTTGGCCCGGTCAATTCTGTGTCTTTTTGCTCAGTAATCCTACAATCGGTACATTGAGCTCACCATGATTGCATTTACCTTAGTAGTAGCTGGCACCGTCACACGTAGCGCATTGAACGCTACAAGTAGTTTAATCGCGACCTCTTTTTTACAGTAGGAGACGATATAGTCACAATGTGTTGATACACACAAGGGACTTTTTAAACCTGGTAAATCCTCATAAATGTTTTAAGTAAAATTGAGTGTCTCATGATAAATTTCACACGGGTGAATAACAACGCCTCTTCACATCACACACACTTCAGTTATGTTCCAAATAATTGTCGAGCCTGAGACCTAGCTTATCATTACAGGCAACAACCGAGGCGTCCATTGATCAGTAAATTTCCCCACCGGTTGCCTTTGAAGAAACTCTCAAGGTATGTGGGTAATGTAAACAATGATAGCACTACCACAGTACCACCCACCAGACAGATACTAAGTTCCACTGTATATCAATTCTTAAGAGAAGAAACCTTCCCACATCCAGCGTGCCTAGTCGGCTGATAGACACCTGAAGAAACTCAAAGGAAGAAATATTAACAAGGTGAGCACAGTACAAGGTGCCCCATACAGTAACCAGATTCCTCACTGACCCTTGGAAAGCCCAGACCCCCTGTTATTCTTATCCATAGGCTGTCCAACCCTTGTCCCAGTCCTGATGAAGACCCGCCCCTGATGCACGTTGTCAGCGCTTCACCACCAGGGTCGAAACGTTGACGCTCAATGTTATAGATCTAACTGTACAAAGTCGGATAGGAACAAAAGAAATCATTTTGCCTAATGACTATTGTGTTGATAACCTTGAATAATTGCAACCTTCATGTATTTATGTTTATGTTTTGTAACCTATATTAGTCCTTCACAAATCACGTTGTATTGCACTGTATATGTCTTCTTGTATTTTGGACAGCACAACTAATGCTTGATATAAGTAAAAAATATTGAGAAAGCTGAATACTAAAGATTTACTTTTTCAGCCATTTGGGTCAGTGTTGTAAATGTAAATGTAAATGTAGTTGAGCTTATATAGCGCACAGCTACCCGCAGTGGGTTTCCCGGTGCTTGCTTAGGGAACCCTTCCTGGTATTCCCCTGTGAGATAGCAGGGTATCCACAAGGTGAAAGTCAGGCATCCCGCCGCGAGGGGCCGTTGTGGAGATTAAGCAAGCTATTGCCCAGAGTCGCAGAGTGTGAACCCGTGAGTCGAGGAGGCACTGGGGCGAGAATTATCGAGTCCGTGGAATTTTTAGCCCAAGACCCGCCGAGGCGGGGAATTGAACCCTGGTCCAGGACCGATCTCAGCTTCCGGGTCTGCTGCCTCTAACCCCTGAGCCACACTTCTCAACAATTGTTGATTGATTGATTTGTGCTACTACGTCTGTACCCCACCAGGGACACACTATTGAATGGTATTTCCTCCAGACAGAACCATTATTGTTTGTTCAAAGGGATAAGGGGCAGCAAAATCACTGCTGCAGGGGCGACTCCCCCACAATGCTGCGCACACACATAGCAATAACAGCACATCCACATTGACGATACAAAGTACAACACTTACACTGCAGAACAGAGGACACCACTAGGTCCGCATGTGCGTAGAAACTGTCCAATCACACCTGACATAGCAGGAAACTGTGAGATGAAAATGTACGTGTACAACCTCACATCCGTGATGTGGTCCAAATGTCCACTGTCCCGCATCAAATAGTCCACTACTCTCAAACAGTCACAATGTACATTGCCATGCAGTCTGTATGTAAACGTGAACAATGCGTCAATATACATGTCAACACAATGTCAAAATGCATCTTACCTTCACATTGCACAGGGACAAACAACACCTCCAGCAGAGCAGACCAGACAACTCATCATTGATGCTGAAGAGGACCTCCACACCTTCGACACCAACGCCCTACAACAGATCATGGACATCTTAGGAAATCCACCTCCAGGAGCAGGGCAGCCTATCTGCATCGAGGAGACCCCACCCCCTGCACAGACCACACAGCTGGAAGCACACGCCACCTCAGCTGGCTTCCAGCACCCCACTGACACAGACATTGCATTCCAAGGCCAGGTGTCAGACTGCTAGAAGGAGGTAGCCGAACAGGTGCGGGTGGGGTTCGACCTCATGGAAACGGTACTTAGACACACACATATGTGATCTAGTTCAATCAGGGACCACTTACACTCCCCAACAGAGACCTATACTGTGACAGAGACACATGCATTTGCACATTTCCAGTACTGAATCACGCCCAGAGCCCTGGGATAATCATTCACACCCCCACGCTGGACTTGCATACGCCGGCCCAGTAAATGTAGTATACTTGTAAAGCGCACAGCTGCCCCAGCAACGGGGCGTCCCGGCGCTGTATAACTCTGGGGAACCCGTCCTGGCTTTCCCTGTGGGATAGTCCCTTGCTGGGAGTCCCCAAGGTGGAGCCAGGCATCCCCGGAATTGGTGGGGCCGTTGTGGAGATTAGGCAAGCTAATGCCCAGAGTTGCCGAGTGGAACCCCTGATTAGAGTAAGCACCGAAGCGAGAATTATCGAGTCCGCTGACCAAGGTCCACGACCCTGCCGCGTCGGGAATTGAACCCTGGTCCCGGGCTGACTTCTGCTCTCAGGCCTGCTGCCTCTAACCAGTGAGCCACACTACTCCACTCCTCTTATGTACTGAGTGGGGGATGACAAAGCTACATGTCCAAGGTCTTACCCACTGCCTGTGGTGACATGTTTGCGTATGCTGTACACAGCAAAATGTAATGTTGTATAGCCCGGGGCCCTCATGCATACATAATGATCACATGGACACACTCAGATAGTTTATGGAACCTTTATTACCAGGGTCACATGTACAGTGACGCCTGTGCTGGATGTGTGTGGAGTGAGTGTAAGCCTGGCTTAATCGAGTGGTTGGTGCTGGCAACAACTTGAACAGTTATTACAATTAAAGCGAAAACAGAAAACACCAGCATAACAGAAACAAAAGCGAAGCATAACGGTGGTAGCTGAAGCAAGTACAGAGGTCACCCAATATGCAATCAGAAGGGTCCGCATGAGTTGCAGTGCACCGAGGTTGGGGCACCAGAGCTGAGCGTGCTCATGTGAACAAATTGTCTAGCATTGTGTCCTTTTGGGATATTCCTGCTGCAGCTGCACTAGGGTGTGTTACTTCTACATCATCTTCCTCATCATCGTCCCAGGTCTTCCACACTGTCTGAAGTGACATTGCTGCGTGAGCTGTCCACAGCACAGAACTCAATCAGAAATGGTCCATGAGTCGTGGTGCACTGAGTTAGTGGCACCCCTACGGTAGCCTGGCATATGCAGGGCCAGCCCACTCCGCTCACGCTTACATGGGGGGACGTAACTAGCTACATTTCCGCGATCTTCCCCACTGGCTGGGGTGACATGGTTGCGTCCACTGTCCACTACACTCCAAACAGCAGCACTGTATAGTGACATGGATATGTCTGTGGTCTGCATACTGCAGTCTGTCCAGCACGTCTACGCCACACCTAGCATTGTGTACATTCTCATTCATGGGTTACTTGCCTCCTTTGCACATGCCTGGTTCCCACCTCTACCCACATTCTGCTATTGTGTGGCTGGGGAAGCATGCCGTTGATGGCTCATGTACATGGTCAGCCCAGGTTACCACAGTAAGTTGTGCTGTTGTGTCTGGTAGGTGGGCATGTTGTTTGGCATGTTGTATGTGAGTTTGTGACATGTGCATTCCCAGAGTTGTGAGTTGCATGATTGTGGAGTTGGGGTGTGTGATGTGTTCATTTGGTACTTACCAACGAGCAGAGCATTTCCTTAGGTGCCATCCGGGAAGTGCTGGTTGATGTTGGACTGTCGAAAGATATAGGAATCATGCACACTGCCTGGGTAGTTGGCGAAGACATTGGTGAAGAGTCCCCGTTGGTCCACTATTGCCTGCACATTGATGGAATGTGTGTGCTTTCTGTTGCGGTAAATGTGTGCAGTGTCGGCAGAGGGCACAAGTAGGACCTGTGTGCATTTAATTGCCCCCAACATGTGTGGGAAGCCTGCTATTGCGTAGAAGCCTTGCTTGGTCTCCAGCTGTTCCTGCGCAGTGTGGGAGAAGTGAAGGACCTGGGTACCAAGCTGATGATGGCATCCAAGACTGTTGTGATGCACTCTGATAGGGCTGGCTGTGAGACTTCTCCGACTCTGGCAGTTGTTGGTTGGAAGGGACCTGAGGCCAACAGATGGAGCACAGTCAGCAGCTTTGTCTTTGGAGGGATATTGGTTGTCCACTGTGTGGGTACCGTCAGCCTGTGGGCATTGATGCTCAGGATGCGGAGGATGGTTGTCCTTTTAAGCCTGTAGTGGGCTGTAACATCCTCTTGTGTTGGGTCTGTGAGGCTGGTGCATTTTCAGAAGGTCCGCTGTTGGTCTACATTACCTCTGTGGTAGTTTGAGGGGGCGGTGGTGGGTATCCGGGGGGGGGGGGTGGTTGGCCTGGGTATGGTGGCAGTGGGTGTTGTGGTGCTCTTGGGGCTCCGAGCTGCATGATCCGTAGCTCCATGGCATCTGTTGTTCTTCAGGTGGGGCTTTGGCCAGGGCTCCCTTTTCTGGTGCAAGTTGTCGTCTGGCTTTACACCAGGTTAGAGCAGGTGTTAAATTCCTGCTGCTAACGCGCCTTATCGCCTGCTTTGGGATCTTATCGCTGATCTGGCTGGTCGTTGAGAATGTTGCGAAGTGGTGTTGTCGCAGCTTTTCGCACGGGAACGCCTACTCTGCATCTCATTAGCGATAGTTGCCGGGGTCATCTGTGGCGATGTTTTTGGCGGCTGCTATCGCACATAAACTGGTGATATCGGCTGTTAGCACCAGCTTGTGAATAAGGCGATAAATTTATCGCCACTTTGACTGTCATAAAGTGCCAATAACGCGGCGATAAGTCCTTGAGAATATGCCCCTCCATGTCTTTATACTTACCAGACATAGTGCCCCATACTGATTTCAAATCAATGTTATATCTCCAATAATTATATCCCTTCAGAGCCACGTTTTCCATAAAAGAAGATTAACTTGGTTTGGGTAAGCATATATTTTTTTGAAGGCATGGAAACCAATTTAAAGTAATATGAGGCCAGTTCTGAAAGGTTCTAACCATTAAAATAAGTGTACTTCCGCTGTTGCATGTTGGAACTACCTTGAGATGGAGTAGGGCAATGTTCCCATTGTAATTAAAAAGGGGACGCTGTCTGTTAGTTCTATGCAGAAAATGATGTCCCTAATGTTGGTAACAAAATAACTCAGCATAGTAGGCAGAATTCAAATATAAATCTTCTGTATCAAAACAGTGTTATATTGTAATTCAGAAAATAAAGAATTCACAGCATTGACATCCAATCATCTGATTGTAACCCAGGTATAATCACATCACCCAAAGAAACACGGAATACAAATTTGGACCATATACATTGAATGATACTTTATCCCATACAATTCCATCAGTGACTGGGACCGCTGAAATGTTAACAAAGGACTGCTCTCTTTTTATTTTATGCAAGGAGGAATGTGAGCCAAAGTACACCGTTGACCAGTTCCACTGAGAGCGTTCAGGAAGGTAGTGTCCATTAATCAGAAGGAAGAAAACAGTCACCAATCTAATCCACATGAACAGGAATACAATGGAAAACACGATCCAGACATATGTCCAAGGAGGAACCAGATAAGTGCGCTTCTACAAAGATATAAGAATACAAATCCTTGCTGGTGGCGGAGAGTGGACTGAAGACAGCTAAGAGCTGTTCGTAGAAAAATAGTCTTGATTAATATAGTAACCTGAGGCACTCAACTGAAACAGTATAGGATGAGAGTCTAAACTCAGATCAAATGCTTGCAGTTCCACAGGACCCTCAAAGGGTAGATCAGATTCAATGATTTCCATTGTAGAATGAGTAGAAGGTAAAACTGATAACTGCTCAACTGAAGACTCAACATCCCTCTCCGACACCTGGGGGGAACCAGAACAGACGAGGCTCACAGGCTGTAAATAATTATCTTGTTGTGGGAGATTCCTGGGTATACTATTGACTATTGGCCATGTGGTGTAACTTGACATGTTCAATTGAAACAAAGTGATTCTCTTTGTATCCTGGTAGTGGAGGTAAGATCACAGTTTGGATGCCCTGAGGACCAAGCACTGGGACAGAAGCACGATATGAGGGACCAAATTCTTTCTTGATTGCTACTTTCTCAGAAACAAGATCACCAACTTTGGGGAGCCAGCCAGAAAAAGGAATCAGAACTGCTGCATCCGCTTGCGAGGTATAGGTTAAATGGGTTTTTGTCAGAGTGTTACGACTCCTTTGTACATCCTGTAATACAGCACAGTGGTTATCTACGTCAATTGTTGCAGCAGCCGCCTCAACGTCTAGACCCTCAAGGTCTGGAACAAACATCTTAATGCCAAAAAACATAGCCTGTGGTTCTTGTTGGGAATCAAATGATCACCAACTGTGCGAATACTTACAAATGGTATGTTCTCAGAATTCATCTGATAAGAATAATGTGAAGGGAAACCCGGAGGAAAAGGAGTACCCTCCATATTTGCCGCAATAGCTGCCAAAATATCCTCATTAAATGTATTTATTGAGCGAGTAATCACTGCTATTTTAACAGTGGCTACTGCAGATTTGTCTGCTTCATCAGCCATTAAAGTATCACCAGTATGCACTCCCGCACGCTGATGTCCAAATGTATGGATAACGTGTAAGTGGCAAACAGTCTTCATGAGCAGCCACTCTGACCCAAAACGTTTTTTATGCTTGATGTTTCCACAAAAGCAGGTTGACATTAAAAGACCGTACACAATAAAAAGAGTCACACGCAACATGGGAGGACAACTCCGGATCAGCAATTCTAGAGCTAAAAGTAAAGACTGCAACTCAGCCAACTGGGCCGTGCAGTACCCAAAGGACTGCATGTGAACCAAAGTAGATTGAAAAACTTTGTCTACCATTGTACCTTCCACAATAGCACAAGCTGCAGAATAAGCATGTATAGAACCGATGGGCCGTTGAGCCGAACCATCAGTGTAAAAGATGCATTTGTACTGATCAAGAGGAAGAACCAACAAAGGGAGAGGGTGAACATGTTCATGTTCATACTGAAGAAACTCTTCTGTTTGTTAAAAAGGGTAAAAACAAAATTGACATCAGCCAATGTCAACAATGTAGCCCATTGTATTCAAAGTAGATGGAGAACTTTAGAGTTAGGAACACTAGCTTTTGTGACCGCCTCTAAGGCAAGCACAGGAGAAACGGCAAAATATGTGTTTACCTTGTGCAAGGGGGCGTTCTTTCAGAATTGTCATATGCAACCCAGTAAGAATTTTCTCAGTAGAAAAAGAATGTAACCCTGCAGGAGTATACAGATGTGATTAATATGCAATTGGAACAGTGTCACCCTCATTAAAAGTCACGTAAGTGTAACCAATTTCTCCGGTTAAGATCCGGATGACCAAATTGGTAGTTTTAAATATAGTTTGTAAATACTGTATTCCAAGCAAGTCAAATTGTAACATGCACAACACTGTGGTGTGTTCTGGACACCAAGAGGAAGCAGAAAAGGGAGAGTGTATCAAAGCATAAAATGGTTTGATATGCTGAGCACAGTCATGAATGTAAGTTCTACCGAAATTTAAAAAACCCAGCAGAGACTGTAATTTCCTTTGGGTAGATGGAGGCTGCAGTGGAGCACTCTATTGCAAAAAGTGGGGTGCTAGACCCATTACCCTAATTTTTTAGCTCATAGCCAAGAAAAAAAGTGTCCAAAACGCAATACACGATTTAGCAAAATCGAATTTGTAGCATAAAGCGGCGAAACGCGTGATAATGCAATCCATGCACGCAAGATGAGGATTTAATTCATCATCTGTCAGGTAAATGTCATCGACATATAAAAAAGTATCAAGGTCAATTTCATTCAGAAGGGACACAATACATGCCGCAAAAACCCCGGGGCTATTCTTATATCCCACAGGCAATCTCGCATAGCGTCGCTGGGATCCGAGGGCGCTGAATGCTGATAAATCACGGCTCTCCGGAGCGAAGTTGTGACTGAAGAAATCATTCGAAATATCTAAAGTTGTATTAAACTTTTTATGTAGAATATTATTGATCAGTGCACTACGATGCCTGTTTTGCATGGCAAAGGTATGGGTATGGCTATTTAAATATCGGTAATCCAAAACAATCGAGTTTCAAAATCGGAAATAGAGGATTAATAATTGAAGATTCATAGGGTTCAATAAACACCTTGATACTCCAATTGAGTGAGAATTTTCTTAACAGATGCCTGAGCATCATGTTTAATTAGGTTGTGGCTGAGGAGTGGTGCAAATAGGCACAACACGTAAAGGCGAATCATTTTGTCAACCAGCCTCTTTGCAGTATAAGGCAGGAGCCAAGGCAAGAGCCCATTCCGAAGCATAAGCATGCTTAGTCTCATCTGGGACATATTGCAAAAACAATAGAAGAATCACTTCCTTGCCACAAGGACAAGCAAGAACAAATAGTTGGAGGCCAATCTAACTCTGCCAGTAAAATGCCATAAGATGGCTCAAAGTTGTCCCAAACAATTGCATTTATAGTGTGCTTAATATCACCCTCAATCTGCAGGTATACATGATAAAGTCTATTGGGGTAGCTACGCAGGTGTCTGTGATTTTAACAGTTACAAATGTGTCGGTTGCTTTTGCCTCCAGATACTGGCGGAGTGTCTGTCGCACTACAATAACTTCCGCCGTGCTATAGAGCAGAGTCACCGCCCAACTCCTGTCCAGGTGGTGGGCTCTCACCATCTGGGGCATATTTCGCTGGGTCCTCCCTTTTGACTTTCACGTCAATCTGACGCTGCGGGTCCCCCTTGGTTTGCGTGGACTCGCCTTGTTTGCGATCCTGTCGTCCCCCTCCGCCAAACTGTTGATACAACGATTGCTGAGAGGAACGAGGAGAACGAGGATGAGGAAACTGAAACCTCTCAGGAGTTTTAACTTTCGAGCGATCACGTAAATCATATCTATGTTCAACAGCATCAGGTCGTGGAGATCCAGCAGGAGACCTAGGTTTCTGTTGTTGCTTATTTTTGTCCCATGTCTTTGTAGGAAAGACTGGACGGCCCTCCTTTTCAGGAGGGAGTTTGACCTGAGATTGGGTAGAAGGTCTAAACTCCAAATTTTTGCATTCAAATGATGTACAGACCTCAGCAAAATTCCCACTGGTTTCATCCCCAAATCCAGGGCAGGACGTGCCCCATGTTCATTCTGTACCTGTTTTAGAACGCTTGGAACAACGCTCATTGCGTGGGTGCCAAAGCAAAGTTAATACACAGAGGCAAACACCGTTTCCCAGGTGTTGCAGTCCTCTAAAGGATGAATCAGAACTCTAGTCAAACACATAGTGAGGATCCTGTGTTTCTCCACAGGACCAGTGTGAGGGAAAACAGCATCAAGCTGTTCAATCCTCTGAGCAATCCAAAATGGAAGGTCCTCACATGACTGAGGACATTTTCCCATCACAGAATTTATAAGAACAGGGCTAATTACAAGGGCTCCATCATGTACCTGCACCAGAGGCGCAGCCACCAAAAAGGCACAGGAAATAAATTGAATCAGGCGTCTATACAAAAGACATACCTGTCCATACAGTAAACGAATGTCAGCGACATTTGCATTAAAATAATAGGGGAGCAGAGTAAAACCGGCCAAAACTGGCCATGTGGCCCCATCAATACTCACCCCGGGCGGAGACCTCCGCTCCCCCAGCAGAGTGTGCAGAGATTTGCCTACTTTGCGTTCCGCGGAAAAGGCGGAGTAGGCAAATCTCTGCACACTCGTCGGCAGAGCGGAGTTGACCAGCCCTGCCTCCCATCCCTCCTATTAACAATTGCTTAAAATTGAAATAAAACCACTTTTAAAGTAAATAAAAAAACACTTACCTTGGCTGCGGGTTCCCCGGACTGCTCTCCTCTTCTTCATCGTCGTCTCTAAGGAAACTGTGAATGCGCGCGCACCCTCGCATGCACATTTCTCAAGAGAGACAGCGATGAAGAGAAGGAGAGCAGCCCGGGGGTTTTTATTTACTTTAAAAGTAATTTTATTTCAGTTCTAAGCAATTGTTAATAGGGGGGAGGCGGGTGGTGTAGCGGAGCTCCACGGAGTATGTTCTCAACTCCGTGTCCCTCCGCGTAGCCCCGCTACACCCACCACCCCCGGGTTAGTCAATACGTAAAGGCTCATACGAATCAAAGAAAGAGTATGGGGAAGGGTGCCAGTCAACCGAATCTGGTGCTCCCAGGCAGTAAAAGGAACTTCAACCACCACATAAGGACGATATGCTGCCGGAATAGCAGCAACCTTATAAGCATGAAAGGAATTATCATTTGCATCCACAGCGGGACATGTAACCCATGAATAACAAACTTTAAAGCGGCATGTGGGGTCTAATTGAACTACAAAAACAACAGGAGACCCTACATTGGGGAATCCATGCTGTAACAAATATTCTGTAACCGCCGCATGGGAATGTGCCGGAATAGCGATCGGCTGATACATTACGATAAGTAAGGAAGGGATCAGTTGGTAGCACAAAACGGGTCAAAAACCTTTTAAAAGTCCAGCTTGAAAATCTTACACCATTAGGTTTACCCTGCCAACTGAGGAGCTAAAGCCCTCCCACCACGGACGTCTCTGGGAACCGGTGTAAGGGTATTATGGACCAGCACAAGCACTACTCAGTGGTCCCGTGAATAAGTACCAGACCAAATGTTGGCGCCACCATGTTGCAGGGATTCTACGGAGTCACAGAACTATGCCTGGGATCATGGAACCTTAGTAGGTAGGGACTGAGTCATCCTACCACCTTAATACCCATGAGCCTGGGGACAGACTAGCTATAGTTTTGCACTTGCCCTCCTACTCACTCACAGAGGAATAAGTGATTAGACACCCCAGAACACAACACTCCCGACTCTCGCAGGAATCGCTGTTGTAGGACACACCCTTTTGCTCTCACTCTCGTACTAGCCCACAATGAGCTCTGACTGAGACACAATAAAAGTTCAAAATATTTATTTTAACTATTGTACTCTAATATGCAGTATACATGCCACAACAAATAGAAAAATGCCCAACACAAATACGGTTAGCATAGCAAGTAGTCTGTATATCATAAATGGTGCTGTCATTATATAGGACTGTGTAGTCTAGCTTCCCTCCCCTTCTACAAAAGCATAATGATTATATATCAGAAGATCTCTGGGTGTTAGCAGCAGACCCCTTACCTTAGTCTATAGATGAAAGATCTACATCACAGGTGCTGCCACTCTCCCTTTGTTGTGTAGTTCCTATATATCCCATACAGGATCTGAACGTTCGGATAACATAAACTGTGGGTTATGTGGCAGACTGGTTCCGAGCACCCCCACCAGATACGTTGGCCTGGTTGCATAAGCTAGCTCACAGTGCCACTAGAATCTCCTCTTATCAGGGAGAGAATAGTTTCTGGCAACCTCAGAGCATGACAACCCTGATCACTCAGGATTGTGGAAACAATGTACTACGTTTCGCTCAGACACTCGTGCTCACTTAGTTTCTCTCAGAGATACACAGAATAAACAGTCTGGCCGTTTCAATAAAGATTTATTGAACAGTTGTTATTCTAGTGTCGAATAGATTTGCCAACAACATTTAGACAGTAGCAGAGATATATGATTAGCAGTACTACGAAAGTAAAGTGACGCTATAGTCCTACCATTTTGCAGTAATCATGAATATATACAAGTACATAAAACACATGATATGAAAGTGCATGTCACCCTAACTAAATGTACCTAAATGTACCCAGCATCAGTGTAGGTGTTTATGCCAAGAATCCCTCTAAGGTCTAGTCAACCCCATTACCTGAGAAAGGAGAGAATATGGGACCTCATCTTGGTCTCAAGTTGGACACTCAGCGAGGGATGTTAGACAACTGCGAGCTGGAGTGTCTGCATGCAGGAACCTCCATGTCTCTGGTCAGTGTGTCAGCCGGGAAGTCACGGTCTCCTCTGTCTGTCTAAGCAAGAAATTATGTATTTATATAAATAATAAGTAATTATATATATATATAATAATATAAAAAAATAAATAAAAAAATACTCCCCTGGGGTCCTACCTTGCTGTGTTACTGTGTCGGCCTAAAGGATGACGTCGGGCTTCAACTTTATACATGGATATTATACAGGAGATGTTCGTCCCACTGTCAGTCCTGCTGTGCTTCCAAGAAGCCTCATGCATAATGTATGAGTTTCGAACTAGGGAAAAACCTGCGTTCTGAATGCAGTGTAATATCTAGGTAAAAGGTCAGTCCCTATGAACCGTTATGTATGAAATGTAGGGAAGGATATAGGTGAAAGGTTGCAGTGTTACCTGTACCTATGTAGGGTACCTATATGGAATATAACACCTTCTCTGGAAAGATCCCTCTCCATGTATGTGTGTTACCCACCTATGTGACCAAAGTACATGTTCCTAAACAACAGCTGCATCTGCATGTTTTGTCTAGGTGCCAGGGCCTGACCAGAACAGACTAATAAGGGGGATTGGTGTACAACCGTGTCTGCAATGTTCAGACTAAATACCAGAAATGAACAGAACACAAAAACAACAGCATGTTCTGTGTGAAAGGTACAGTGTGGCACGAAGCAAAAAAAGTTTGTATAGTAAGATGCGAGGGCCTTTCCTGGGATTTCATGGACACTTGAGGCTTCATAGATAGCTCATCATCCACAAGGAAGCACACATTCTTGACCTTTGATGATGGTGTAGGCAGAGCACCCAGAGAGGTAGGCCAATGGTGCGGTCCTCAGGGTTCTTCCCCAAAATCGTGACCTCAGGTTTGACCTCATTGAGCTTGAGTGAGTTGTTTTTCATCCAAGAGGAGATGCGAATCAAGCTCAAACTGAGGTCAGAAGAACCATGATTATGAGCAGATAACAGAGTAAAGATGACCTGGGTGTCATCTGCATATGAACAAGCCACTACTCGCTACCTCATCCACTAGAGCATGGATGTAGATATTGAACAGTATTGGACCCAACACAGAGCCCTGTGGGACTCCAGAGGGGAGTGATTGTATGTTGGACCTGGCAGTGGATGAAAAGATCTGAAATGACTGGTCTTTAAAAAAAGAACAAAACCACTCCAGAGCCAAGTCATCAAGGCCAAGTGCCATCAGTCTTTCCTCCAGAATGGATTAAGACACAGTATCAAAGGCTACGCTAAGATCTGATAAGCGAGGCTGTTTTTGCCTCATCCAAACAATGCCTCAGAAGCTCTGTTACCCCCAAAAGAGTGGAATCAGTAGAATGTACAGCCCTAAAGCTTGACTGAGAAGAGTAGAGAAAGTTCTGAGCTTCCACAAATGAGGTCAACTGGCCATTAACATGTTTCTCCAGAACCTTGGAAAAGATGGGTAACAAGAAAATAGGGCAGAAATTTGACAGATTGATTGGGTTCAAGTTTGCTTTTTTATAAGAGGGAAGACAATAGCATATCTCGACTTCAGACGGACAGACCCTTCTAAAACTGAAGCATTAAAAAGATCCATAACCATAGATAACAGGTTAGGATCAAGCTGGCTAAGCATCTGAGGTAGTAGAGGAGCCAGCGGGGAGCCAGACTTGATAGACTGAAGGATAGATATGAAAGCTGTAATGTCCAAAGGAGACCATGTGCTGAGCTTAGATGACCTCCGATAGTGGTCCAAAAGGAGAAAGATTCTTAATATCAATAGTAGTAGCACTTTCATTAGATTGTGGTCCCTGTGCATTTACATTTTAATTGATACTTAAAATGCTTTTTTTTCTCTAAAACCCTGTAAAAGACTATTAAATTCTGAAATCCTTTTAAGTAAATATTTGTGCATTTTAATCTGAGTTTTGGTGGCCAGGTTGTGATATAGTACACACATGGAAACAAAGCGTCTGGTTTTAGGAAATTGATTTATTTTGTATAGAGGTGCAATAGGGAGGCGCTGAATGAGGTTACAAGAGATCAAAAGAGAACAATTAAATACATCAAAACTATACCTATTTTGTAGAAGCATCCAACTCATCTCCTTTGATGCAAAATTGGAAATTATCAAAATGTAGACGTATGAACCAACAAATGGATGAATATTCTGAGGATACTGTTGAGGAAGGTGGACATTTGTGGGTGACTACTCATTTTAGCTGTTTCTGTAAAAGACGCCTCTTGTAATGTCCAAAGCAGTGAAAATAGAATGGCAACTGGACACCGAGGGCCATATTTACAAGCCCTTATCTCCAACACAACATCACTTTCTGTGACGTTGTGATGCCGATATGAACCTTGCCTTATTTACAAAGCAGCGTTAAGCCACTTAACGTGGCTTATTGCTGCCTTGTACCTACAGGGACAGGAGCGTCTTTGACACCCAGCGATTGCTAATGGGGACCGTGAGTGGGAGAAGCGCAGAAGACTGATGAAAAATGATGCGATGCAAATAGGCCTGAAGCCACGGGCTAAAGTGGTGAGGTGGAGCCGCGGTGCTTTGACCTGGGAGCCCTCACAGTGATTGGAGGAACGGGGCAGACCCGAGATTCGAGATGTTCAGTGCCGCTACTCCAGAGAGTGCCCTGAACCCTGGAGTTTATAAAGCCGGGAGCGGTGTCCTCGAGTGAGCGGAGGAGGAAAAGCTGCACCTTGAGCGTGACAGGCCCACTGGGAGATCCTGCGGTCAACTTCACACGTTAAGGGCCATGCCCTGAAGGGTAACGGGCTGGGGGGCCCCAACAATCCCCCCAATACTGCGGGTTGCACCCAGCTGCCCTGGGGCCTTTGGAGCGTACATGGATCAGCACGTCCCTGCAGAAAGCCGAAAATCCTTAGGCTGAGGGATGCCACGGTAGCCGGAAGTAAGTGCGGTCTGAGATGTCACATTGGGACACGACCGGGCAGGACCGGGCCACAGTAATCGTGAAGCTGGGGCTGATACTGGTGAGGCCGGAGCCTACTCATTGCAGAGACTGAAGGTCCCTGAGGGAGCCAGCCGGTCCAAATACCCCAGAGGCGGGTGACCCTGAATGGAAGCAGTACCAATAGAAAACGACATGTGGGACACAGAGAGCCTAGTACAGATTGCGTGGAGTGCTGGGGGACTTGTATCTTACCAGACTCGGGGTCCCCTATGGCATGCTGAACTTGAGACTGGGAGACAGAGCCTGTTGGATCAACCAGGTGGGGACTTCTTAGGGAGTCACCGGTAGGAACCCCGAAAGGCTGCCAGACAAGCTGAAAGGTCTGAGCAGGCGGTGGAGAGTATTGCCGGGGCCTCTGGGAATGCACCCCCAATATTAGTGAGAGGAGGGTGCTGACGCTGGGAGAGAAACAATTGTGACTGGAGGGAAATCTACTCGTAGTGGCCACAAAACAAAATTAGACAGATTCACACTGTCCAAAGATTTGTTGGGCGGTCAGGGGGTGGAGACTGACCCCACCCTCCTCCCAGTCACTTGCGCTGGCAGCAGAGCTCACCCTAAATGACATAATGATGGCGCTACAAGGAGTGAGGTCGGAACTTGCTGGGAAAACAGACACTGTAAGTACAGAAGTAACGTTGATTAGAGCAGACCTCAGAAACATGAGTGCCTGAGTGAAAGAGGTGGCAGAAGTTACGACTACACTAGTGGCGGACACAAAGACACTACAAGAAAAAGTACAGGAACTCACAGCCACAACCAAAGTTCTAGAAGCGAGGCTGGAGGATCAGGAAGGCCGCTCCCACTGCAACATCGGCCGCATCATTGGAGTCCCAGAGAAGACAGAAGGACTAGCAGTAGACATGTATCTAGAAGATCTCATTCTGAAGTCATTCCAACCAAAGGGACTGTCCAGATATTTCTCAGTGGAGAGCGCTCTCAGAACCCCTTGTGCCTCGCCTAGACCTGGGGCTCCACCGTGTCCCATCATTGCCCGGTTCTTCAACTATAGGGAAAGGGATGTAATCGTGCAGGCTGCAAGCAATGTTCCACCGCTTAAAATTAAACTATCGCCTTTCCCGACTTCACCATAAAGGTTCAGCAAGTGCGAAGAACTTCCCTAGACGTCAAGAAAGCTTTGAGAGCCAAAGAGATCAAATACTCCATGCTGTTTACATCAACGCTTCGAGTAACGACGGACGGTATAGTGTGGAGATTTGTCACCACGGAGGAAGCCTGGGAGTGGCTTGATGGGTAGCGAATGGTGGGGAGACAATGGCGTATGCACAGAAATGGTAACGGAGCGACGAGCCAGGTGACACATAAACCGGCTGACTCAGACCAGCAACCCCCTCGACTTGGGTTCTCTCAGGCAAATCAAGATGACTAATGATGTTGGGAAAACTGGAACCAACAGCTGGTAGCAGCGGAGCATCCCCCGGAGACTCTAAACACTGATGAATAACTCCAACACAAGAGACTGGTGCAGAAGATGAGCTCTGGAGCATACTATGTGTACTTATGTTAATATAAACGTTGCAGATGTTAAATGAAGACTCAGAATCACTTCTTGGTGTGGTGCATATTAAGAACCGCAGACATATCACGGGGGATCGGGGCAGGATCAGGGGTGGCCACACATATGGCATAGCCAATCTGATGTTTGTCAGTTCTGTTTTGGGGTGACAGGCGCTCTGCAATTTTGGAGGGTGGGAAGTTCTGGGTCCACCATGCAGGGTAGCAGGGAGTTACAAAGGAAGGGGTTAGATGTTGTTAAGGTTATTTCTAATTACAGCAGATGTACAACTTCGAAGCACGTCAGGAAAGGGAGCCGAGGTAGGTGGGCACTGGAATTGCTCCCCAATCGCTATTAAGGCAGCATATGCAAGAATCCCGCATAGAGACACATAAGCATGAACAAACCACCATTATGCACCCATTAGTGTCACCCGCTAGGCCCCACACGGAGCAACTTGGTAATAATGACATGGAATATTAATGACCTGGGGAACAAAGTTAAACGCACAATGGTGATGCAGTATATCCGAAGACATTCCCCGGATATAGTCCTTTTTCAAGAAACACACTTACTGAGAAACACATGCAAAGCACTAGATAGATTTGGGTACAAACTAGTGGCACATGCTGGATTCACCACCGGCTCCCGTGGAGTGGGAATACTGATTAGAACTGCACTACCATTTACACCCCACAGAACATGGCAGGACCGTTTGGGAAGGTATGTGGCCCTTACCGGAACATGTGAGGGTCAGGCGTCAATCTGTGCTCAGCATACAAACCACCTAAATTGCACTCGAGCACACTACTAGACTTGAGCACACTACTTTTGGAGCTCCACCACAGAGTATTGGTACTGGGGGGTGACCTCAATGCAGTAATAGACTGCTTTAGGGAAATACTGTCAAACACAGGGAGGGACTCAAGAATTGATGTCCTGAAGACATTCCTAGCAGCCTAAGGGCTGGTAGAGCTGTGGCGAGAACACAATCCCCAAGCTAAGCAATACACCTTTTTCTCGGCATCACATGGGGCGACATAAGGCTGGATTATATCCTAACACATTCTGGTACAGCTAACTAATTCAGGGAGATATTACATAGGGCGAGTGGTATATCAGACCACTCCCCAGACAAGGTTCGAATGATAGGAACACTTGATACTAATGTTCTTCTGCCGTGCATAGACCCTAGGCTGCTCACAGATAAAAAGATTGTGGATAAAATCAGAGAACGGACCAAACTCTATTTTCAGGATAATCTGGGGACCATAGACTCACCCTGTGTGCTATGGGAAGCCTATAAAATTTTCATAAGGGGACACGTACAGGCACTAGCAGGGGGCAGAGGAAAGAGAGGCAACTCCAATACGAAACGCTAGAAAGAGAACTAATTAAATTGGAGACTGCAGCACGTGCATCCGGAGAAGTAGACCCACAAACGAATCACTTACTCTGCCTGAAGCAACAGGAGATGCATGATATAGCAAAAGGAAAGGCCAGTGACTATGCCATAGCATCACAGAGAAGTTTATATGAAATAGGAGACAAGGCCACCAAGCTAATGGCATGTCTGGAGAATAGGGACAAAGAAAGGAATAGGGTATTCAAAGTTAGCTTCTCTGACGGAGCAACCTGCAAAATGGGTGACAACATAGCTGCAGCCTTTGCCCGATACTACAAACAACTATATCAACCTTCCTCAACAAGAACCAAAGCGGAATGCATTGAATTCTCAGGGATGCAAACCTTCCAGAATTAACACAGGAAGACAGAGACAACCTAAATGGGGAATTCACTGCAGAAGAAATAGGCAGTACAATAAAGGCTTTACAATCAGGCAAAGCGGCCAGTCCCAATGGTCTACCATTCGAACTCAATTAGGGGATTGCGACCCTGATAGCCCCCCACATGTTGGACATGTTTAAGGAATAGCTAGAAAATTTCCAAAAGACCAAAGGTTAGCTACCATAGTAGTGATACCCATTCAAGGCAAACTACTGGAGGAATGTTCATTCTATTGACCATTCTCCTTACTTAACGTTGAAGTAAAGGGGCTGGCCAAGGCCCTGGCAACCAGACTCAGCAAAGTTATAACCGCCCTACTACACCCCGACCAATTCGGTTTCATGCCACACCGAAGCACCCAACTAAACCGCGACTATACAGAGTCCCGTAGGCGACCAGAAATTAGCCCAATCTTAAAGCCTGGTTGCTGTCCCTAGACACCCGTATGGCCTTTGACAGTATAGAGCGACAATATCTCTTTGCGGTACTACAACTGTTCGGTTTTGGCCTTAGGTTCTGCGCCTGGGTGCAACTGCTTTACACCCGACCACTAGCCAGAGTAAGGGTGAACGGAGTGGTCTTTGGGCAGGTTCAGCTAAACAAGGGTACGAGGCAAGGTTGACCACTCTCGCCCATGCTCTTTGCGTTAGCATTGGAGCCCATAGCAGCATGGGTCAGAAGTATTCCAGTACTAGAGGTATACCGATTAGGGATGAGTGGGAAGAAAAAATCTCGCTATATGCTGACAACATCATCCTACACGCCACCAAGTCCAGGTCCACTATTCACCGTACTCTCTATATATTTCAATTATTTGGGAGTTGTTCTGGGTACCAGATTAACTGGAACAAATCTCTCCCCTTTGCATTGGCAGGTGGAATACCGATAATGCCTCCAGGCGGGAGTGCAATAGAGGTCAGGAAAAAAATGTAAATACCTGGGCATTGTGATATCACACATAGAAGCGGAATTTCTACAGGATAACTTCTTCCCCCAGTTACACAGACTAAGAAAGGATGTCACTCATTGGAGAATTCTGCAGCTCTCAGTAATGGGTAGAGCAGCTTTTTAAAGATGATGGCACTCCCATGCCTTCTCTATGTCCTCCAAAATACCCCATACACAATTGCCGAAGAGTTTTTTCGTAAGGTCGACTCACAACTGAGACAATTGCTACAGAGTGTAGGGAATCCCAGAGTCGCACTACACAATCTACAAAGAGGGGTCTACAAAGTGGGGCTGGCAGTCCCGGATGTCTGTAAGTACTATTGGGCCACGCAACTTGTCACCCTTAACAACTGGGTCTTCGCAGGTAGAGAGGAGCCAGCGTACCGGATGGATCATTACGCGATGGGTCAGAAAGGATATGTAGTTTGCTATATAGTAAGAGCCTGACGAACAAGCTACCAAAGCACACACAAACCACCATTCGACTGTGGAGTGAGGTGACTAGATTCCTGGGATGCAAAGGCAGACTAACTGAGTGCACACCCCTGTGTAATAGTGATCTGCTAGGAGAAGTGCGCGGGCTCCCGTGCTGTGGCGCATGGGCACTACTAGGCATTGAGTACCTGGGCAATGTCTGCAAAGGTCAGAAATTGGTAAATTTACGAACCCTACACGTCAACTATCAAATGCCAGACTCGGAACAGTTTCGATACCTACAATTGCAACATGCCATTAATACACACACATTAAAGGGAGAACAAATAGCCGAGTATACCCCACTGGAAGATAGACTACTCCTAGAACCAATGACTGCAAAAGTCACTGCCCTCATCTATTAAAAAAATAATGAACAACGCATCGGAACCACTGGGGGTTTTGAGAATTGCATGGGAGAGGGACATAGGGACTCAGGACGATAAGGATTGGGATTAAGCTTTACAAAGCCATAGAGAAGTTGCCAAAAAAGAGTGATTCCATCTCATACAACTTCGAATCCTGCGTAGGTCATACACAACTAGAACAAGATCATACAACATGGGTAAATGCACTTCGAACAAATGCATGAGGGGATGTAATGAGGAGGGCACATTCTATCATATGCACTGGTGCTGCACGGGATTGCAGAGATATTGGAGAGAGATCACACTGGTAATGTTGAAGGTCACCGGACAAGTAGTCCCACTGGATGCCAGATGGCATATACTGTGCATTATGGGCGAGACCAAGTGGCCGAGATCCACCAGCTTGTGGTTAATGCTAGCAGCTGTGATTGTGAAAAGGAATGTGGCTAGGGCATGGGGGCAACACATTCTCCTTGGGTGATGGACTGGTAGAAGGACCTGGACTGGTGTGAAGCAGCTGAAAAAGTAGTCTATCTCTGCCAGGGATGCCCAGAGTAGTGGTGCAAAATATGGATCAGATGGGTGGAGTACAGAGGGAGTTGAAATGTCACATAGATGTAAATGAAGCGAAACATGTGGAAAGGCTGTGGAGCGTGCACCTAGATAAATTGAATAGTTATTTAAATAATGTGGAGAGGGAGAAATAGGAAATGCGGGGGTTTGGGAGACGAGAATGCCTTTAAAACTGTACATGTTTTGACGGCTGTCATCGACCTGAGATCTGTTATGCATCTGCAAGTTTAAGAAAAAGATTTTTTTTCTAAAACACTGCCTTGTAAATCAGGCACCCTTTCACGCTGTGTTTAGCGCGAAAGGGGAGGGCAATGGGTTGTTGCAGTGGGTGTTCCACCACAACACCCATTGATTTTGATGCTGCCCCCTATTAACAAGAGCAGCGTGAATAGGAGGCCGTGCTAATAGTAAGACCAGGGAAAACCTGGTCTTAAACAGGCAAAACGAGGAGAAATGCTTTATTTCTCTGCATTTTTTTCTTTTTCCATATGCAAATTGCCTTTGATTGTTTCTGTGCAGGAAGGTTCCCCTTATTGCACATAAACAATCATTAAAAAATGCTGTTTTGCAACTTCTACGTGTGCTGCATTGAGCAGCACACATAGAAGTTACAAAACTTGCATTATGATGCAAGGGTTCCTGCGTTGGCACAAGGCAGCTTAATTTAGCACCAGCACAGGGGGAAACGCAGGGCTGCACCATAGTTGAGTAAATATGGTGAAGCCCTGTGTTTCTAAAGTGACGTAGCGTGTTGTTTGCCTTCTTGGCTTAACGACACCCTTCGGCACTTTATTGAAAATATGCCCTTGAAAGGTATCTTCCTAAGGCCAAAAGTCTTGTACCTCTTCAGGTTTTGTGTACACATAGAATACACATCCCTTCAGGGGCATGGATGTCCTCTCAAATCAGCCATTCTATAACAACTGCGCTGAATGCAAGCAATAGAGCGTGAATAACCATGTAACACACGAGACGACAGACCCAAGCAAAGTACACCCTGATATGCACAAGACAAAGCACAACAAAGGGTACGACACTCCGCCCCTTTACACAAAAACAAAATGCTAATTAGCAAAGATCTGCCCTGGAATTTTTTAAGTTTATGGTTCTACTACACAGACACAATACTCTACCCTTACTTAAAAAAGGCTAGCTCTTATAACATTTATTCACTATTTAAAATGAATAATTTTGTGTCATGATTGTTAAGTCGAAAATGAATTATATACTATCAAATTTACAATAGTTTTCGATTTTTCTTGCAATATTTTTCCTGTTACGACAATGTGATGTATATTAAATTTCTATATATTAATACATTCTTAGACATAAAAGAATAAAGTTTCCTTAAAGTAGGTATTAGGTCATTCCCCATTTTTCGAGCTTCGACGTTTTTCATACCACTAAAACACTTTGTTTAAACAATATATGTCATCCATCCCAGATCTAAACTCTAGAAGAGAATACTTATGAGGCAGTCTAGAGATATTTTTTGATAATAAAACTGGTATATAACTAGTAGCCATTTACTAATAGCAAACACAAGGAGAAATATATTGTGGACGTGGCAATGGTGCTATATATGCTATTGTTGTAATGGCCTTATGTGTTCATGTGTCCTTTCTCACAGATTTTAATTTTTCTGCTGGTGAATGACGTGTGCACGGCATGTGGAGTTTCAAAGAAAAGATGTCCTTGCATTGCTTTAAAAATATTGCACTCTTGAATCTGATTAAAAGGCTGAAGTGAAAGAAATGTTCTAGTAGTTGCTGGAAAATATTGTTAAGTGCTCTGGTAATGACATGGCCGACCTCTTAGCATTCATCTTGTAGGTTTCAGTTCTCTTCGTGACCCTCTTTCAAGGGTAAATTCTGTATTGTTGTAAGATAGCTGCTCATTCGATTAAGTCCATTTAATCCAAACCTCTGTTTTCTATTGCCTTATGGGTAAGGGTATTCTTCCATTCACAAAGTACACGTAATGGCAACTCAGATCCGCTTGTAGTGATAAGATATACATGTTTATATTTATTATGTGTTCCAAAATACAAACAGAGATGTCGTAGTAATAGATACCCATCGCTGCTGCCGACGTCCAACGGACGTCGCGTGCACTACCTCGGTAGTGCTGCGCACGTCCGCTGGACGTCGCGGCCCCGCCCGGCAATAGAACGTTCCGCACTAGCGCGGAACGTTCAGCGCAGGCAAGAGGAATATTGGGAGGCATTTGATATATTTGTATAAATTAATACCATCCCCATATGTTATCCCATTTATGTAACAAAATCATTCTTTTATAACAGTTTTTGTCCTTAGTATGTACCTTTCTCTTTTAACCAAACAGGGGAAGGACTTATGCTTTCTTTATATCAGGTGAAATAGCCATGGATCCTCCCTCTGAAACATGACCTAAAGCACCTGAGCTTCTTTTTAAAAAAGAAGCAATTCTTATGTCCTGTGCTGGCTTTGATTCTCATGGAATTCATATGTCTACAAAAAGCACCCATCATATCTGGGGAGAGAATGTGGCCTAAGGGCTAGGATGCCGGTTCGAGTCTCTGCAGTAACGTTAATGTTAATGTTAATGTTAATGTTAATGTTAATGTTAAGGGGGATTTATTAAGCGCACTGTCACCATGAGTTTCCTGGCGCTGATAGGACACTGGGCCAAGCGAAAAGAGTTAGTGGGGGTGTGAGAAAAGCAGAGTTTTTAAAGATTTCCTAAAGGATAAGAGAGAGCATGAGGTCTTAAGTGAGAGTGGAAGAGAATTCCATAGCTTAGGAGCCAGGTGAGAGAAACTGCGGCCGCCTAGTTTAGTGAGTTTGAAACGGGGGATAACTAGAAGCTGAAGATGGGTGGACCTCAGGGTACGGGAAGGACAGTAAGGGATGATCAGAGACTGCAGGAAGGCAGGGGAGGGGCCAGTTAAGGCTTTGAAGACCAAACAACAGACCTTGAAGGCTGTTCTTTCGCTGACTAGTAGCCAGTGTAATTGATGTAATAAAGGTTTGGCCGACTGCCATCTAGGGATTTTGAATGCCAGTCTGGCAGCCTGGTTTTGGATGATCTGTAGCCTAGACAGCAGGGATTTGGAGAGGCCATGGTACAAGGAATTGGAGAAGTCCAGACGGGACATCACCAATGCTATTAGGACTTGTAGCAAAGCTTCGGGGGTCAAGAGGTGGGTAACTTTCCGTATCCTGTGTAGCTGGAACATACAGGAAGATGTTACGGCACTCACCTGGGCCTTGAGAGTAAGCTCAGAGTCAATAATGACCCCGAGGCTCTTTACACAGCCAGCAGGAGAAGGTGGTGAACCAAGCTCAGTTGGCCAATACTGGGGGCCCCAGTGGGAAGCACTTCTCCCAGGAAGGAGAAGCTCAGTTTTCCCAGGGTTGAGCTTTAATTGATTTTGATTCATCCAGTGCTGGATGTGTATCATGACCGCCTGAAAGTTGGTAACGGCGTCAGGGGAGGTGAGGGGGAAAATAATTTGTAAATCGTCAGCGTAGTTGAACACGGTGATGTCCCAACTACCCAGGGAGTGAATAAGAGGTTGAAGATACAAATTAAAAAGAAGGGGGGACAGAGATAATCCCTGAGGGACCCCGCAGAATGAAGGAGCACTGGTGGCACTAAAGGGGCCCAAGCTGACTGCTTGAGATCTACCATCTAAAAAGGACTTAACCCAGGATAAGGCAGGCCCACGGACTCCGGCGGACTCGACACGGTGGAGTAAGATGTTGTGATCCACCGTGTCGAATGCCGCCGACAGATCCAGTAGGACCAATGCCTGGGAGGGTCCTCTGTCGGCGTTGCTTCTGAGGTTGTCCAACACGGCGAGGATCACAGCCTCGGTAGAATGGGCTGGTCTGAAGCCGGCCTGGTTTATTTCCAGGAAGTTGGACTCCTCGATGAATTGCGAGAGGCAAGTAGTAACATGTGCCTCCAAGATTTTAGACAGGTAAGGCAAGAGGGAGATGGGCCGGTAATTGGCGAGGACCGCTGGGTCCGCGCCAGTTTTTTTTAACAAAGGCACCAGTACAGCCTCCTTAAACGATCTAGGGACTGTGCCGGAGTTGAGGGAGGTATTAAGTAAGGATAAAATGCAGTGCGGAAAAGTATGGCAGATGTCACGAAGCACTGAAGGAGGGCAACCGTCCTTGGGGGAGCCAGATTTCACTCGAGTAGCCAGCTTGGCTAGGGATTCGGGATCAAGTGTGGGGAAACAGGTCAGAGTGGAGGTGTTAATAGGGGGGGCTGCAGCTATAGGCGATAAAGGGGAATGAGGGATGGCATTTTTAATAGCCACGATCTTATCAATAAAGAAGGTGTTTAAGGCATTGCATGACTCAGCGGAGGGGGGCAGATTCGGAAGTGTCCTGGCGTCCGATGTTAATTCGCCCAGGACCTTAAAAATCTCTTTAGATTTGTTAGGGGCGATTAGTATTCTCTCAGAGACAAAAGCAGACTTAGTAGTAGTAATAGCTTTTTTATATTCTTTACGTGCAAGCACGTACGCCTCCCTGTCAGTGCTAAGATAATTACGCCTCCACCTGCGCTCCAGTTGGCGCAGCTCGAGATGTTGTAATTTCAGAGCTGAATTGAACCATTTGTGGGATTTACTATGGCGTGAACGAGGGAAACGGGACAGGGGGGCAAATTGGTCGCTAGCCGTCGTGAGCCAGTGAGCGATATTAGCGTCCAATATATTGACGCCTGGAGTGTTACTGGGTAGTGGCTGAGTCTCCGCGAGAAAAGAGAGGAAGGCAGAGGAATCAAGTGCATTCCATTTACGAGCAATCCCACCCTCCAAAGGGGGGAGCCTAGCCAGGCCCTTTACAGAGATGGAGGACTCAATCAGCGAGTGATCGGACCAGACGCAGGGGGAGATGGTCGGGCAGGAGAGCGATACCCCCTGCGTCCAGATGTGATCAAGGATGTGACCTCCGATGTGAGTAGGGGTAGTGACATGCTGGGTCAGATTTAAACTGAGGAGTGCCTCGAACAGATCGGTGGCGTGAGGACCGGCATCGGCATGATTAAACCAGTAGTTAAAATCGCCGAACATGGCAATACGGGCCGAAGAGGTCATCAGGGCGGCGAGCTGTTCGCTAAGGGCAGCTGGGAACAGGGGCATAGGGGTGGGAGGGCGATATAGGACAATAAGGGTCAAGGCACCAGCTTCCGTTGCCAGGCTGATGACAAGATTATCAGCCTCAGGGAGGCATAGCGAAGAAGACGCAATAAATGTCAGATCTTTACGTATGATTGCCGCCACCCCACCGCCACGACGAGCAGTAGGCCGGTTGGCATTCAACATGTAGTAATTAGGGGGTAAGGCAGCCAGGATATCAGGGAGGGAGAGATCAGACAGCCAGGTCTAAGTGAGCAACAGGACATCGGGGTTCTCAGCTGTCAGCAAGAGAAAAATATCGACGTGGTGTTGAGGAAGGGAGCGTGTATTGAGATAGAGTATACGAATACAGGTCTCGGGCGGGGTGAGGGCCGACGGTTTCCGGGTAAGTCTGGGAGAAAGCAGATCAGCCGAGATGCCAAGGGTTACAAGACGATCCCAGGTTGTAGACAGAAGGGCGCAAGGAGGGTGCTGCAAACCTCTAAGTGTGGCAGAAGAGTAAGTGATGGAGGGAGCAGCATCCCAAGGCCTGGGCCCGTCTGGCCACGGACGGGCGCAGACGGGCTGGACTTTGGCGCGACTTCGGCGCGCTGACGGCGTGCCCGCTGCGCCCGTCTGCTGAGCTCCCTGTGAAGGGGCGCCATTTTATAGGGCTGAGGGCGTGAGGGGCCGAGCGCTAGACCGCTCACCTAGTCACCCTCCTCACCCAAGATGGCGGCCATCTACGAGTCCCGGCAGGACTTTAATCTCCTGCAAGGGACGAGTAGTGGTAAAAGGAGAGCAGATGCGGCGCTATTAATGCCCAGCGCGCATCGAGGGGAGTACCTGCACAACAAAAAAGTTATTAAGCACACAAGAAGTAAAATATTAATAAAATGCGCGGAAAGCGCAGAACAAGTCAGGCGAGTGGCTAAAATCCCACTGAGCAGCTCCGGTGAGCCACGAGCGTCCAATCAATTGGGGGACTGAATTACAATGGTTTTTATAGGGCTGAGGGCGTGAGGGGCCGAGCGCTAGACCGCTCACCTAGTCACCCTCCTCACCCAAGATGGCGGCCAGCTACGAGTCCCGGCAGGACTTTAATCTCCTGCAAGGGACGAGTAGTGGTAAAAGGAGAGCAGATGCGGCGCTATTAATGCCCAGCGCGCATCGAGGGGAGTACCTGCACAACAAAAAAGTTATTAAGCACACAAGAAGTAAAATATTAATAAAATGCGCGGAAAGCACAGAACAAGTCAGGCGAGTGGCTAAAATCCCACTGAGCAGCTCGGGTGAGCCACGAGCGTCCAATCAATTGGGGGACTGAATTACAATGGTTTTTATAGGGCTGAGGGCGTGAGGGGCCGAGCGCTAGACCGCTCACCTAGTCACCCTCCTCACCCAAGATGGCGGCCAGCTACGAGTCCCGGCAGGACTTTAATCTCCTGCAAGGGACGAGTAGTGGTAAAAGGAGAGCAGATGCGTCGCTATTAATGCCCAGCGCGCATCGAGGGGAGTACCTGCACAACAAAAAAGTTATTAAGCACACAAGAAGTAAAATATTAATAAAATGCGCGGAAAGCGCAGAACAAGTCAGGCGAGTGGTTAAAATCCCACTGAGCAGCTCGGGTGAGCCACGAGCGTCCAACATTCTGGGCAAATCACTTACAGCCACATGCATCATTGTAGGAATTTGCAATTCCTAAATTGCGAAAATTAAGGAATCGCAATTTAGGAATCGCAAATTCCTATGCATTAAGAATTCGCTAAAGTTTTTGTGATTTCTTACTTTTCCTTATTTGCGATTCCTTAATTGCGAATCGCAAATAAGGAATCACTTTACATTGATTCCTATGGGCCTAGAGGCCCATAGGAATCAATGGGAAGGCATTCTCATTTTGCGAATTCGCAATTAAGGAATCGCAAAATGAGAATGCAATTTCAAGGGTGCAGGGGGGGTCCAAAGGACCCCCCCTGCACCCCTGAAATGTCACGTAAGTACATTTTACTCACACACATGTCCCAAGGGCATGTGTGTGTGTAAAATATAAGTTTCAAAAATGCATTTTTTTGCATTTTTGAAACTTTTTGCAAATTACCATGAAGGTTTACTTCATGGTAATTTTCCCCTTCCTAATTGCGAATTCCCAAATTAAAAAAAATCATGCATAGCATTTAAGAAATCGCAAAATTTGCGATTTCTTAAATGCTATCGCAATTTGAGAAATCGCAAAAAATTGTGATTTCTTAAATTGCGAAAAATGAAAAAAAAATGATGCATCCCAAAAAAGGTTTTTGCATTCGCAAACGGCCGATTTTTGCGATTCGCACCGTTTGCGAATGCAAAAAAGCTTGATGCATGTGGGCCTTAGTCTCCTCGTGCCTAACACAAATGAATGCGTCCCTATGTAAGGTAACTGGTGCTTGTGTAAAGGCTCTGATACCTCTGGGTCTAGTTAGCGCTATATAAAACTCCACCGCCAAAAAATAATAATCTGCATTTCCAAATTTCTGATCTCAGTGCAGGGAGTTCCTTCTGATAGTTAATTTATTAACAAGGGAACCTGACATCAGGGTATTACCCCTTGAAATCACCTGGAAATGTTGTGGTACTGAAATATCGTGTCAAAAATATAGATTTACTTTCCTTAAACCCACATATGTATCTTGGTGATATGCATATCTTAAAACCATGTAGTATGTGGAGTAAATTTATATTTACCTATAGGCACTCACCTTCTTGATGTCCTCGATATTTTTAACACAATATTGTGATTCCTTGATATTTTTGGATGTCGATATTTCGACATACAACCAACACCAGCAATCGGTGACGTATCTAAGATCAGAAAGTGTGTGAAATGAGGAAACTGATTAGAGTCTAAGGCTACTGTTCTGAACCCACAGTCAATTACATATGACAACGCCTACTTCCTTTCAAACAACATTAAGCAATGTGTTGAAAGAAGACAAAGTCAAGTTCTTCAACTTCTTCTGTATTGGTCCAGTAACATCACCAACAGTGCAGCCTACTAGTAGGCTCCCAGTCTCCAACCCTGATAGAACTTTACTCCATGGAGACTGAATCATTCTTGGCATGAGCTGTGCAGGTGCCCTTAAAGGGTCTGAGCAATAACTACAACATAATGTGAGTGGATTCAACACACAGTCTGTAGTTTGGCAATGTATTTGACTGCGATGAGTGCCCATTGTCATCGTCCACCTTGGCTGGATTCCGATGGGAAAACAGAGCAATTCTGGGATAACTATTCTCGATGCATCGTAAAATTCTCTTTGATTTATTTATACGCTTATTATCAATCAAGATCTATGTTGATGGGTTGTCTGTGTGCTAACACAGCGGACTGGTTGATCACGCTATCGCTAGAAAGGTATTGTGTTTGAGCTCTGGTCACCCTTTCTAGGGTATTTTGAATTGGGAAATTACCTCAAACCATTGACCCACTAAATACAGCATCCCATCATGAGAGCAACAAAACATAGTAGGAGGAGAGTGGTGGTGATAGAGAGAAATCATACTTCAAAAAGAGAGAGTGTGTGGGGACGGGGCCATAATCTACCACAATGCAGACGTACTAGATTAGGGCTCCTATCCAGGCCTGAATTTACTGCAGTAGACCAGCTAAAATTCCGACCGGGCTGCATTCCTGTGTGGCGGAGGTCGCGCCGCAGCTGAAGAGATGCTGAATCCAGTTCTTGCAAAGTAAAAGTCAAGCTTCTTCCTGTCGAACGGCTATTCCACCCGACTCAGATGGCCGGCGGTCATCTTGGATCCTGATTGGTCAAGGAGGCAGACAGCCTGTGGTACGTCGAGCTGCAGTGCGAGTCTGACCCGAGGTCACGCACTACAGGAGAGTGGATCCAGGAGGGTTTTGCTGTGTTCCCACAGAAAGGCAAGTGTCTTCCTCTTAAAGCATTAAAATAAAAGGCATTTTAAATGGGAGATGAAAGGGAGAGATTCATATCTATGAACAAACATGGAACAGAGTTTGTAAAGTCCTTCCCCTTTTCCAAGCCTACACGAAGGGCAGCCACACTGTATGTAGCCTGTGACTACTTACAAGGAGCTTCCTCCCTCTAATCTCTAGGAGCACCCTAAGCAAACTGGGCGAAGGTGCTGTCATGTTAAAGCAAGTTGCAATTTAAGAACCCTCTGGTACCTTGGCAGACCTCCCGACAGATTCCAAAATAGAGACGGGGGAAGCAGGATGCACCCTTTGGGGTGCAGGGTTGGTGTCTTACACATGCAGCACAGCCAGGGTGGGAGCAGCGGAAATCCAGCTGTGGTCAGGAGACTAGCCCTATACCACTAAACAGGAATACATTAACAAGGACATCCTTGAAAGGAAGAAATGAGAAACACTGTGTTGCATTGTGTCTCCAGAGCTTTACATCTTCCATGATTCCATGGAACGTGTGATTGGAAGGGAAGGCTCTGGAGGTGGTTGTGTGATAATGGTTGGATGCTGGCCAGCTGCCCACTCCTGGCTATCACTATATAAGTTAATGAAAAGAAGATAAACCTGCTAACTATACATATAGCAAAGGGCCATCCAAATCATTGATAGATTTTATGTTGATTTCAACCAACCTATGGTATCTGTTGTTGGCCTTCAAGGTCGTGAACAGACCAGAAAGTGACCACTTTTCCTTACAATTAGGGATGATATCGGAACCCTTTTTTACATCAGTTGGGGAGACCGAATCTACCAGGGAGGTGGCCGAGGTCGTTGTTTCCAATAATAGGAAAGCAATAAAATGGCCACACATCCTAGCAAAAGAAGACATGCTCTTGGGCATTTATAATACTTTCACAGATATCATCCCCCTATATGATAACCTGAGGTTGGGATCTCATGATGTTCTCAAAATGCATTACCACTTAGTAGAGGCATTAACCCCCTTTCTGAGTAAGACCCGTAACAACAACAAAGATAATGTAAGACGGCAATTGGAACTAGAGACACCATGGTATAATAAACAGTGTCGCCTAGCTAAAAACAATCTAATTATTGCTGTGAAATCCAGGGATCAGACGAGGGTTAGAGAATGTAGACAAGAATATAAAAGACTCCTGTGTAATGCAAAAAAGGAATGGGATGATTCAATCTGGGATGATCTTCTAAACGCTGCAAGGAAGCAAGACCAATGTACCTTTTGGAGCCTGATAGCCAAAAATAATAAAATGGGTAGCTCCAATAGGGATTTTTTCCTGGACGAAAAAATTTGGTTTGATCACTTCGTAAAATTATACGATCTGGCTGGGGTGTCCCTAGAGTGTAATCTTCTTGGATCTATCCCCCAGTGTACTAATCCAGTGAAATTTAGCATTGAAGAAACTTTGGGTGCTATAAAGGCAATTAAGGCTGGCAAGGCACCAGGCCCGGACAGATTACCAGGGGATCTATTTACCCATAACATTGAAGTATGGTGTCCCTACATAAATTTTCTGTGTAACTCCATCCTGTTGGGAACCCCGATCCCCGAAACATGGAAGGGGGCAGAAATAGTTACTATTTATAAAAAAGGGGACCGCTATAATCCAGGTAATTATAGACCAATTAGTTTAATTGACATTTTACAGAAAATTTTCGCCAGACATATTTTAAATCGACTTTTAATTTGGATAGAGGAATCCAAAATTCTTTCAAAATATCAGGCAGGATTCAGATCTAAGATAAGCACTGTGGACCAGGTGTATAGGTTTCTGTGTATTTGCTGGAAGTATATTCAAATAAAGAAATGTAGTATATATGTTGCTTTTGTGGATTTACGCTCAGCGTTTGATCTTGTTCCCCGTTCCCTATTATGGGAGGTTTTAAGGAAGATGGGTGTCCCGGACGAATTGCTGGATAATCTCGTAAAGCTTCATACCGATAACTATGCTAAAGTAAGGTGGGGAAGGAATGGTGAACTTACCCAGGCAATACCAGTAAAAAGGGGGGTACGACAAGGGTGCGTATTGGCCCCAACCCTTTTTTCTTTATTCGTAAATGATATCCCCCCCCCACAATGCAGCCATGACTCCCCCAAACTGTGTAATGAGGCAATTACAGCATTGTTATTTGCGGATGACACCATTTTAATATCACAAACACCTAAAGGCTTGCAAAATTTAATAAATCAATTTCATAGTTATTGCGAGCTAAAGGGGTTAGAAATTAACTCATCTAAAACCAAGTACATGGCCATTAATCCTCCAAAAACTTTTAAGAAGAATTTGGCCCTAAACAATATTAAATTAGAATACGTGGATTTCTTCGACTATTTGGGTATTAGGCTTGACAGTAAAATGTCATGGATAAATCAATTAGAAAAAAGTAGATTAACACTCAAGCACAACTCTCTCCCCATTTTAAAAATTCACGGAGGGAGTACCACAAAAGCTATAACTCCCGCGATTGAAGTGTTCAAAGCCAAAGCACAATCTGCTGCCCTGTATGGGGCTGAGATTTGGGGGCCTTATTCAAATGAAACATTTAATATCGATGAGAATGCGTTCTTCAGACGTCTATTAAGACTACCGGTAAGAACGCCTTTAGTGCCCGTTTATTTAGATATTAGTCTAAAATGAACAGATCATTTGTGCTGGTTGAGGCCATTGCTTTATTGGGTAAGATTATGGTCCACCCCGGAACTCGCTGACTATAGAGCAGGATTATTGGAAATCAGGGAACTGGATTCTTTTAATTCAATTAAGTGGCTGAGACACATATCCATTTGGTTTGCAAAATTAGGTCTCTCACACTTCTGGAATACTCCAGCAACATCAATCACCTCCTTAACTATCTGCAAAAAACAAGTAAAATCTGCCTACTGGAATTATGTGAACATTAATGTATACGGACGTGCCACTGGTTCTATAACACACAAGTTTTTGCAAATTAAGGACACCCCCATATTTGAACAATTTATGGACGAAGTTGAGCCACCTTTGGCAAAAAACGTATTTTTACAATACAGATATGGGGTTTTACTGATAAATGGAAACACTTGTCGGTGGGGAAGTTCTAAAACAAATGATCCTTTTTGTAAATTGTGCGATTTGAAACAAAAAGAGGACGAGGCCCATATCCTCTTTTTCTGCCCATTATACAAGTCACAACGTACGAAATGGATCAGACCCCTTTGCAAAAATTTGGGCATACGTTCGTACAAAGAGGCAGAACGGTTACTCAGGTCTTCAACCACCAGGTTGATAACATTTGGAGTGAGCAGGTATCTCCACAGTGTCTGCTTGATTAGAAAGAAATTCGGAATGAAATTATAGAGCTTAAGTGTATTTTTATTGCTGGCTTTTAATTATTTATAATTGTAATCAGCTATTTTTTATTTTGGTCTTGTAATTAAATGGAAGAAAGCTCGACTGTATGATTACTAACAGTGAATGAGTAATGCATTACCCTAAAAATGTAAATAATCTGTGATGACGGCCTGGGATTTGTACATACTGCTTTTTTGTACTGTGAATGCTTTTCTAAATGTAACTTAGTTTTTAAAATTCGTTTATGTATGTCTTTTATATGTGGTGGCTTTATGACAAATTGTCGAATAAAAGCTTTACTACTACTACTAATGAAAAGAAGAAACTTACCTTGACTCCGATACTTTGTTTCACTGGTGATGAGCCATATGGAGTTGCCAGGTGGAGAGCACCTGTGATGGGCCGGCAGCTATACTAAGTCACGCAGTGGAAGCGTTGTGGTCTGCTTCCCGTTCAGCGGTGAACCGTTTCGCTGGCATTTTGTCTGTAAAGATAAGCAAAGGAATCGCTGGGCTCCTTTGCGGTATTGTTTTTTGGGAATTTTGGGGGCGCAGAGACTGCTTGGCACGAGCACCGCTGTGCTCCTGAGGTGCATGCAAGGTAGTGAGGTGCACACGCAGTATTCAGGCAACGAAGAGGAGTACTCCTGGCTACTGCTGCATCACAGTGCAGGCAAGTGAGTCAGCTGAAAGGGATAGCTGATCAAGTTTAGCATTTTATGTTCTATGCAAGTGCTGACAGGCACAGGTCAACATTTGTTTGTTGTGTGCGTACCGACAGGCACAGCTTTATGCAGCCTGTCAATCTTCATTGTCTATGCCAGTGCTGACAGGCACAGCTTAATCATGAGACATCTTCAATGCTTCAGTGTGAAGAAAATTAAAAAACAAAAAAACTCAGAAAAGAAAAGGAAGCACCAAAATATGAAAGAATATGGTATACATATTGTAGTCTTCTAAGGGTAACAGACTTACTGGATGGGTGCATTGTCTTAATGTTGTGACAGCGGTGACTACCTTTATTATTTTAGTTTATTTTGTGGGGACCAGTGGGTGACATTGGAGACTACTTTCTTTATTTTAGTCTTTTGTGTTTCCACCTTAGTGTGGACCATGCAAGGTTGGATGGCTCCCACTGAATTTCTTGGGACACCTGGAGAGTCTGTGGTGTTGTGGGAAGATTGGAAGTAAGGATTCCAAGCATATCTCAAGGCCATTGGTGGTGACATAAACACAAATTTGCACAAGTTGGCCATGTTGAAGCATTGTTTAGGGGCTGAGGGTCGGCGTATTTTTAAACATTTCCCTCTATTACCGGAGGAAGACGAGGAGGATTACGATAGCGATGATTACAAGATAACGTTTACAAAATTGGACATAAACTATGGCAAGAAAATAAATGTTGTGGTAGAGAGATTTATATTTTTGCAGAGGGGCCAAATGCCTGGGTAATCAATATACAATTGTGTTATATTCTAAGTTATGTACTGTATCTTTAATAAGCTCTCTTGTCTGTCTGTCACTGCATTTATGAGGTCATCACACCATGTTCAATGTAGAATGTTATGTTTCAATACTGAGGGAGAAACTGATTAAGGCACAGATGGGACTAGCAGATGATTAGCTGTGTAGAGTTTGGAATTAAAACATCTTTAACTTCAATACTGGTTTCCTGGACTTATTACATAATTTTGGCGACGAGGACCTACACAGCTGAATCCACGCTACAAGCCTATCAATTTTTCATCAAACTCCTGGCTGCAACATATTAAGGAATAAGATCATCTGCCTCAACAGTCACATCTTCATTCAATATCTATTTTATCAAGGATCAACATCCTGAGTTCCAGTTATACGCTAGAACACCAGAGGACATCTATACTTAAAGATAAGTTATCTTGTTATCTATATTTTATCCACTATTACTGCCGCATTAACTTAGTCTCATCTTCTATTTTCAAAAAGAGAAAAAACTGCATAAATTAAGAGATCAATTATCTCCTGGATGTTTCTAATATTATATAATATTGAAAAGACTGCCTTATTCTACTCTTTGGAACTGCAATATACATTTATTTTTTCACAATCAGAGTATTCAACATGGATCGTTATTTATATTGTTTTGGCTGTTAATATTTCTGCTGTTTGGTGGAGTCAAACGCCAATTCCGTAATATTTATTTAAAGACTATTTTTATGGTAAACGTTTTTACTTGGATATTATATTCAAAAGTAATCTTAACTTAATTTTCCTCTCACGCGCTAAATCCTAACTCGCGCACTGCTCAACTGCTACATCGCGAGGGAGAAGCTGTGTAGTCATCGCGTGTGATTCTCTTGCGCATGCCCTTTGACACGAGACTTGAAGCGGTGTAGCCATCGTGTGTTATCCTCGCGCATGCTCTCTGACACGAGACTATCTTCTCGAGCATGCGCGTTCACATTTCCAAGTATGCCAACCACGCATAGTTTACTCCGTGCAAGTATGAACTTTGCCAACCATTATTATTCGTGGAAGCCTCTACAGCTAGCATTTTGTGACGTCACAGTGCTCACCTTTTTTTTTCTTTTCCTTTGTCTCTTGGATAATAAGACATCGTTGTAAAGGAAGATTAGTTCATGAAGTCACAATAACTTTCTGGAACTTGCCTCCTGCTCTGTTCATCTTAAGCGAACACATTCAGAATACAATTGGATAACTTTATTGAAAAAGCAGAACTATTTTATTATACGTTTTTGGAGTAAATATTGTCCAATATTGTGAGGTCATCCCTGTGATTCGCACACATTATTTTTTACATTTCGAATCATTGATTTTATCAAAATTGTATCTTTTCTAGCAACTTGTTTTTATTTAATTCTGTGTAAAACTATTTTCCATGTCAAAACTGTTTTACGAATGGTAACATGTCTCCTCTTCAGTCCATTAATGCTCCACCTTCATTTTTTGATACTCCAGGAGATCCTCCTGTGATGTCGAGACATATTTAGGTGCTATTGGAGCTTCTAAGTATCGCCCTGAAAGGAAAAAATGTCTTTTGTTACATTCATTAGGGTTCGAATTAAGATCAATTTTCAAACACTTACCTGATCCTCCTGAGAACAATGAGTTCATTGATGAATATCAAAGTACTGTCACAAAACTGAAACTTCGATTCGACAAACAACCCAACTTGATTGTCCTCAGGCACAAGTTTTTCAAACGCAAACAATCTGAGAGCGATGATGTAGATGGGTATATATCAGTTCTTAGGAAATTAGCCTCTGTTTGTCTTTTTGAGAATTTTACTGAACAATTGATTCGCGATCAATTCGTGGGTTATTGTAAAGACAGGCAAATTAGACAGAAGCTACTTTCTATGGACAATCCTCCTCTTGATGAGACCATTAAGGTAGCGGAGAGTATTGAGACATCTCATATTTCCCTGAAAGAGCTAGAAGAAAAATCAAATGACAGTATTAATTTTGTTGGTACATCTAAGAAATTTAAAAACAATTCTACGAAGAATGGAAATAATTCTTCTACAAGGTTCAAAAATTTTAATTCTGTACCTAGTGATGTGTGTTTACGTTGTGGTAGTTCAACTCATGGTAAAGGAATGAAATGTCCAGCACTGAATTCTACATGTAATTTTTGTAAGAAAATAGGACATTTTGCTAGTGTGTGTTTAAAAAAGAAATTTCAGAAGAAGGCTATAGCATGTGTTGTAGAATCAGAAGATGATTCAGAGACAGAAAACATTTCTGTCGTCATAGATCACATGGGGTCTAATGATTTCTCAATACCACTCCAGGTGATCCATCAACTTGTGTTGACCCTATAGTAGAGATACTTGTTGGTGAGAAGAAATGGAATCTTCTAGTAGATTATGGTGCTAGAATCACCATGATAACAGAGAAACTTTTCAATGAAACATAGGGAGAGAGAAAATTATTTCCTCCTGATACATCTCCTGTTTCTTATGAAGGACGTAGAATTGAATTATTAGGGTTTCTTGAGGATTACTTAGTATTCAAAGGGAGAAAAATCAGAGGAAAGGTTTACGTAGCAGTAAAGGGACTAAACATAATAGGGTGGTTTCACCAGGGACTTATTGGCATGCAATTAAAACCAGGCACCAAGGAACAAGTAATGTTGGTATCCTGTGAGGAGGAAAGCACTAAGTGGATCAATGAGTTTCCATCTGTTTTCAGTAATGAGTTAGGAAAGATCGCTGGGTTCAAACACAAAATCATTGTTAAAGATGGAGCTACTCCTATCAAACATAAATTAAGGAGTGTACACTTCAGCATCAGGGAGGATCTAAACAAAGAGATTTCTTTGTTGTGTGAGAAGGGAATTATAGAACCTACGAATTCCTCACTATGGTTGTTTCCAATTGTGGTTGTTTGCAAACGAGATGGCAAATTGAGGGTGTGTGTGTTTCTCAGGCCCTTTAACAAGGAGATTTGGGTTGACTCCCACCCGTTACCTAAGATCACAGACCTCTTTACCAGCATTAAAGGTGCAAAAATATTTTCAAAGTTAGACCTGGCTAGCGCCTATCATCAGATAGAGCTTCACCCTGAGTCGCGTTCTCTGACAGCTTTCGCATCTCCTCTTGCAACTTTCCGCTATAAGAGGATGCCGTTTGGCCTTGCCTCTGAGGCATCAGTGTTCCAAAGGGTTATGCAAAGTTTGTTGAAGGATGTGGAAGGCGTGTTAGTGTTCCAGGATGATGTGCTGATCTATGCCAAAGATGTTGAGACACATGATCACACTATAAGGAAGGTCTTGGAAGTGTTCAAAAGAAATGGTGTTGTACTGAAAACTGAAAAGTGCAAGTTTGCATGTAATGAAATAGAATATCTTGGTCACTTGCTTACTAGTGAAGGTATCAAACCAAGGCAAGGGTTGATTGAAGCTATCATAAATGCACCTGTGCCTAAAGACAAAAATGGGGTTAAGTCATTACTAGGTTTGTTGGAATACTATTCTAGATTTGTTCCTAACTATGCATCGATGGTAAGACCAATTAGCAATCTTCTCAAGACTTCTACAAAATGTTTGTGGTCAACAGATTGTGACAGTGCATTTAACGAAGTCACAGATGTTTTGAAGAAAATTGGTGCACTTACGCCATTTGATCCGGATTTACCATGTTTCATAACAGTTGATGCAAGCAAAGTTGGTTTGGGAGCTATTCTCACTCAACGGTCAGGAAATCAAGAATACACAGTTGCTTTTGCCTCAAGGGTTTTTAGGAGTGCTGAAACTCAGTACTCTGTTATCGAGAAAGAGTTACTGGCGTGTGTATGGGCGATTGATAAATATCGACCTTATGTTTGGGGAAGACATTTTAATCTAATCACAGATCACAAGCCACTGGTATCTATTTTGTCAGCTGGTCCAAGCAAATGTTGCACACCTAGGATAACTAGGATGGTTAGTAAATTGTTACAATACCAATTTGAAGTTACACACATTGCTTGTGGGAAGAACACACAAGCTGATTTTTTATCAGGTTATCCCCAGAGTTGTGATTAAAGTGAAGGGAAAAGTTTTCAAGAAGTGAATGATGAGGATGAGGAGGACGGTTTTGTAGCGGCAGTAGATGTTCCTATTTTGGCGATAGGTTCTGAGGAAGATTGGAGAGTTTCTCTGTCGAAGGACAGAGTCCTACAAGAAGTTTAAAATTTTATTAAGAATGGTTGGCCAAGAGAGAAGTCTTTGTCTTTAGAATTACAACCATATTGGAAGGTTGAATCAGAAATTTCAATTGAGGATGGCTTAATAATGAGATGTGACAAGTTAATCCCACCTCATACTTTTAGATCCTCCATTATCAAAGAAGCTCATGAAGGGCATTTAGGTATCTCCCTTACTATACGTCGTGTTCGGCAAGATTTTTGGTGGCCAAGTATGGACAATGAAATTAAAATGTTCATTGAAAATTGTTTGGTGTGCTGTTCCTCTGAAAAAACACTCAAGGTTGTTGTTCCACCTTTGTCGCCAATTGAATGTCCATCTAGACCATGGGTCAAAGTAGGTATTGATATCATGGGTCCTTATGAGGTTTTACCATTAGGAATGAAATTTATTTTGGTTTTGATGGATTACACAGCCAAGTGGCCTGAAATAAAAGTTGTCAAGGAAGCTAGTTTGTCTAGTGTCATTAATTTTCATAGGGAGGTATTTTTGAGGGAAGGATGTCCTCAGTATATCATCTCTGACAATGGGACTCAATTTGTAAGTGATGAGTTTCACATTTTTCTCAAGTCTAGTGGTGTTAAGCATCTTAGAAGCCCATTGTATTATCCACAAACTAATGCTCTTGTGGAAAGAATGAACAGGGTTGTTGGTGATTGTATTAAGTGGGCAATAAAAGGTAGACATGATGTTTTTTCATCTCTTGAAAGCATGGTTTGGTGCTATAGAACAACTCCTCATTCTTCCACCAAGGTTTCGCCTTTTGAAGTGTTAACGGGAAGGAAAGATAATACAAGTTTTCGACCTGGATGGATGTGTAAGTGGGTTGATTCGTTGATAGATGTTGAAACACTCTGGGAAACAGTTAAAACTAATTCTGATGCAACGCAAGCAAAATAGAAAGAATGGTTTGACAAGAAGAAAAATGTAAAGATGGTTTCGCTGTGTGTAGGTGATTCTGTTAAAATTAAGAGTTCTGTACATACCAAGAAAGTGAAATGTAAATCTAGTGAACCTATCAAGATTATAAGGATTGGTAACAATGCTGTTCAAGTAGAAGGTGGGTGTTGGTGGAATATTTCGAAAGTTGTAAAAACAAGAACAAGAAACTCTTCTGATAACATCAATGCGAGGGATAGTAGCATGAATTCAATTCCTTCACAATCTAGAAAGAGTTCTAGAGTTTCTATTTTACCCTGCAGATATCGCGATTAAGTTCTTGTGTATCTTTCATTTTTTAATTTTATTTGCAATGTATTACTAAATTTCATTTTAGGTATTGTAAGCTTTACTTGTTCTTTCTGTTAGTTTCATTTGGTCATGTTGAAGAAAGGGAGGTATGTTATATTCTAAGTTATGTACTGTATCTTTAATAAGCTCTCTTGTCTGTCTGTCACTGCATTTATGAGGTCATCACACCATGTTCAATGTAGAATGTTATGTTTCAATACTGAGGGAGAAACTGACTAAGGCACAGATGTGACTAGCAGATGATGAGCTGTGTAGAGTTTGGAATTAAATCATCTTTAACTTCAATACTGGTTTCCTGGACTTACTACAAATTGTTTGGCTGATTTGCCCAGGTTGACATCAACTTGCAACTACAATGGTTTCGTAGAGGAGATGCTGCAAGATCAACTAGTACATAAGATTTTAGACTAACGAACTCAGGAAAGGTTACTGTATAATGAAGATTTGACATTGAAAAAGGCGATAGAGTTGGCTAAAAGAGCTGAAAATACAGAAGAAGGGCTTAAAGAATTGGTGTGTAGTGGAACTGGGAAAGTTGATTCCATTCAGGCTAAATCATCCAGTGTAGTTAAAAACACAATTACTCCTCTTTGTGGAAATTAGAGGGATTATACATGTTTTGAATGTGGGTTAAGAGGGCACAATGGTACTGATTCTAATTGCCCAGCTGTAGGGCAAGTGTGTAGAAGATGTAAAGCCAAACGGTATTTTGCTAGAATGTGCAAAGGAAAGGGGAGTTTTCCAAACCAAAAGTTGATGTTCGCATGGTCGGTGTTGCATGTGCCAGCACAGATTGTATATAAAAATATCCACGTCTCTGGTATGTAAACCGTCTTTTCCTCTGTGAAACAGAAGACCGCGTCACGTGTTCTGCGTATTATGTCCACTGATTGTTTATTCATTTCAGTCGTCTCAAAGTCTTGGGCTATGATATGCCCCTTTCGTGTATAACGATGTCTCGTGGCGGCGTCTCCCCAGAGTTTTGTCATGTACATGACAAAACTCTGTGGAGACGCCGCCGCGACTTATATAGAATCTACAGGGAAAAGACGGTTTACATACCAGAGGCGTGGACATTTTTATATACAATCTGTGCTTGCACATCCAACACAATGATTAAAGCCTTGAAAAAGTTTCAAAGAAACGAAACACGTGTCGGCTGCCGGTTCAACGCTTAAAAAGAAAATTCTTGTGATACATTCATAATAAATTGCTACAGACAGAAGAGAATCAATACCTTGCTGGTACTTTGAATTGGCTAAATAACCATGTAAATTGATACCATAATTGTACTGGAGTGCCGAGGTTGACATATTTTTATAAGGAAAAATGTAGGAACCTCCAACCAGCGAGACCTCAAGTCGCGTTGGGTGAGTGACACGCCCAAAAACAGCCACATTTGCACTCCTTACCTCCCCAACACAGAGTGAGATTACATTGGCAATGTTTCAGAAAAGCACAGCAAGCCCTCATTAATGTACTGAACCTGCAGCATACCTCACCACAGAAACTGGTGGGTCATACACAAACATTGCACCCTAGCCTCAATGCATGCCTCTGGAGAATGGCACAGCTCTCCAGGGGGTGCATGGGAGCAGAGGTTGTAACTTCTCTCATCTTGCCGCAAACGTTGCGGTTAGAGGGAGGTCCATTGACATCAGTGGCCATCTTGACTGTGACATGGCAATATAAAGTAGCGCTCAATCTGCTATCCTTGCTTTCCATCCAGAGCGCTGGAGAAGAACCGAGCTCCATGCCTGGATTCCAGATCACGCACAACTGATAGAACTCTTCAGCCTTCTAGAACTTATCTGTTTTCTGCTCTGCTCTCCAGATGCTACACGAGTCCCGCTCTTTCCTCCAGTGATCCTGCTGCAGCAGCGGTCCATCTAAGAAGGGAACCAAGAAACACATAAGAACGCCGTTTCTGAATCTGAAGGTAAGGAGCAAGTATCTAGTGTACACTTAGTTCACCTGTAACGTGCCTGCTGCTGACCTAGAGAGTAAAAAAAAGATAACCTGTTAGAACACGTGTGATAAAGGCAATGAAAGTGTGACAACAGACAGAATTATGGTTTAACAGTTATGCATATGCTGGAAGAAAGCATTCCAGAATAGCACAGTGTTTATGTCATAAACATTCTTAGAACTCAAGAACAAGCAGATCATCTAATATGTTATTGAGGGTGCTCTCAAGGGCTATGAAACTGTTAGACTATACCCTCTGTGCATACAAAACTAGAATCACCATATCCTTGGAGGAGGGGAGAGAAATTCTGGAGGTGCTAGGGCCCTCAAAAGACATGGAGGGGGCTACATCACCATAGGACCAAAGCAGAGTGACCGACATATGGGGGAGGAGGACAAGGAAATCCAAAAAGACCAGAAGAGGGAAACCAACAGCAAACTAACTAAATCAACAGACTAAAGACTGAGAGATCAGCTACCAAGACAAGTGAGATTGTAAAAGGAACTCTGCTGCTGTAACTAGAGATGCTGATGCCTTACCAAGTCTGCACTACTTCTCTGCAGAACTCCATCTGTGCTCTGACTCGCTCTCCTTAAGCTGCCCTGGCAATTTCCCTTCTAACTTAGAAGGGCCTGTCTCTTGTTTAACATGCAGGTTCTCCTGTTCCTTTATTACCTCTTCACTTACTGCTGTTCTAGCGGCTTCCGTACCAGTTAACTCCAAGAGCCCAACCCCTATAAAGAGTCAGAAGCCCATACGACGATTCCACCCTCCCAGCCCCATGTTGCCCCCACCACCAGTGCGTTAAACAGCTCATATTGCAATATTAGAACAATATCTAAGCATGCAACAAACTTTGGGACTTGTTAACTTCCCTATAATAAGTAATCGAGACCCTGGTAGTTGAGTGGGTAGAAATGATTATCTTTAGAATTGAACTCTTGGCTTCTAATTTTTGTAAGCGTGCTTTAATTTATCGGCCACCTGGAGCAAAGAGAGACTTCAGTCATCTTCTATAAGAAAGCATTGCTCCTCACAATTTGGTATCCAAGCACTTTGTACTCCTGAGGGCTTAAAATGTTTATGGTGAAAACACTCAAGATGTTAAGGTAGCACCGCTTCTCACTGATATGTAGATGTTAGGCTTAACTCGGAGCCAAGTGGGTCCCACCCACTTGGCAGGTCATACCATAGGTCCCTTCTTTACCAATTCACTTGAGTGTAGGTGTGAATCTCCTTTACCACTCCTTTGAGTGTATCATTACCTAATAAATCTTTATATTCCTGAGGCTAATTAACCTGTGCTATCTCAGAAAAAGACCAGGCAGGCTAAAAGACAATGGAAATATGTATCACTGACCTCCTTTGCTACGGCATTTACTCCCCCTGCATTTTCGAGTGCCTTAGACATGGACAATGCTTTAGGCAGCTTCCATAACTCTCTCAATCAGGAACTTGACCTAGTTACACCCCTCCAAAAGTCATCAGTTACCCACAGAAGAAACAATGCACCTTGGTTCTTGGTTGATCTGAAACTAGAAAAATCTGAGTGTAAAAAACTAAAAAGGCGATGGCATAAGACTGAATCCCTTCCAGATAAAGGAGCACTAAAACTGATGCTTAAAAGTTAGGAATGTTTATAATGACAAATTAAATTGGGAGCAACTGATTGGGGCCAGAGTCCCACACACCAGCAGAATAGTGGAGGGGCTGTTCCCCGTCGCCTGCAAGTTAGGACAGAAGCCAGTGGCGGAAATGATAACCTTATACAAATCTAAATCTAAATGTTTATCAGTAGCTACCTCTGGGGTGGGAGTATGGGGACACCACAAAATAAACCAGCTACAAATGCTGGAAAATACATTTTTAAAAAGACTAATAATGATCCCTATTAGTTCGCCCATTGCTTTTAGCCACTCGGAAGTGGGGTTGGATTTTGTAAAAGATAGAATAAATATCGTTCCCTTGATCCTCTGAGGAAAAGTGTGGACCTCAGAGGACTCAAGGAGTATTCTCAGAGATTGTATGACCCTTGAAAGGGCTCTTGCTATTCCCTGGCTTCGATATGTTAAAGAAAATGTTTATAAGATTGGGTTAGGGCATTACTATGATAATCACGATTGTATTCAACCTAATGTGAAATTGATGATAAAAAATGCTTATTATGCCGAATTAAGTTTGTCTCATCAGGATTGTGAAACATGTAATTGTGTAGATGGGCGCCCAAACCAGCCGCAATTTTATTTGTCTTTTATTATTCAAGTACATTCACGTTTCCTTATGACTAGATATCGACTCTGCACATTGCACTTTCTTATGGCTTTCCCTAAACAGGTGAGTTGGTGTTGCATGGACTCCCAGTCCATGCAATAATTCAGCCTAAGAAAGCACAATGCTCTTTGTGATGTTCTGCACACTCTACAAACATCCAAGGGCACGTTTCATTAAACCTGTCTTGCTTGATATTCGACCCTGTTCCTATCAGGAGGGATTTAATTTCTTACGCTCTTTATCCACTGCTGCTATTTGTATTGCTGTGCTTAACTTCACTCAAACTGCTTTATCAATTAGGAAACTTTATGAACTGCAATAGGATATCAAGCCATTAAATTATTTTATAGTACAGTTTTTTTTAGCATTTATGTGCGTAACATTGACATGATGAATTAATTTTATTAAATATGCTATTTATGTAGGGGGAGTTAGAAATATGTTGGAAGATGATATGTGTTGAGTCCTAAATTCTAAAGTTTATTTATGTATTCTGTGCCAGTATTTTTGTATAGGTCTCGCAAGAAGCATTTTATGTATGTATGCAAACTTTTATGATTCTTAAGAATCAAATAAAGTTATCTGACTGACTGACTACCTGGAGAGATTTTATTGCAAAGAAAATTGAGCAAGCAGGAAATTCCATGAAAGTTCTCTTTAAAACACTTAACGACTTTATTAAACCACGTGCCTGTGCGCATGCTATCCCGGCTTCTCAAGATCTATGTGATACATTAGCCAATTTCTTCGAGCAAAAAAATTAATTAATTCTATGCAAACTTTCCTGCCGGCCGGGGCCAGTCTGAAAACACTCCTGACTTCAATCCGCCCTATCCTAAGGCCACTTTTTATCTAGAGAGCTTCTTATCATGCACTCTAGAGCAGACCCTGGGACTGCTTGAACCAGCTAAAACAGGATCCCCACTGGACCTGTGTCCACCTAGCATTATAGTGATCATTTCTAGTTTAACTGCTCCTTCCATCAAGTCCCTTTTTAACCTCTCCAATGACCTAATTTCAGTCCCAACCTCTTGGATTAGTGCTCGTCTCCCCCATCTTAAAGAAGCCAAACGTTGACCCAGACATTCTATCTAATTACCAGCTCCGTTTTCTTGGCAAATCTTTAGAAAACATCGTAAATAAGCAACTCTCTCCCTTCCTGGAAAAACAAAAGCTCATTGACCCTTCCCAGTCTGGTTTTAGAGCATGCCACAGCACAGAGACAGCGCTGGTAGGTGGGACTGATACTGTTAGTCACCTCAGGCACCCCAGCGATGCTAGTACTCCTAGATCTGACAGCGGCCTTCAATACGATCTCACATGGGATTCTCATTTGCAAGCTGCAAGATATTGGGGTTTATGGCAAGGTGCCCAAATGGGTTAATGACTTTCTAAAAGAACACACCCAGTGCATTTCTTTGAACCTCTTTAAATCTCATACTATGCCAGTTGACCAAGGAGTACCATAGGGATACACAATTAGCCCTACATTATTTAATGTCTATGTTACCCCTCGTGCACTGATCATCAAGGTATGTCGTATTTAGGCAATTTCATTTGCCGATGATACACAACTGGTTATTTCTTTTGGTCAAGACCTAGAAGGGGTCAAATCCCCCTTCTCTGACTGTATGAGGAAGACAACTGCCTGGATGTCTAGTAACTGTCTTAAATTGAATGGAGAAAAAATAGAAATGCTCCTATTTGGCAATGCTCAGGGTCTATGGAAGCCAGATTATTGGCCTTCTGAATTGGGGCCATCCCCGTTCCAAAAGCAAGTAGCAAAAATTCTGGGTGTAAAGCTAAATCGCACTTTCTCTATGAAAGAGCAAGTATCTAATATTCGTCAAACCTGCTACATCAGCATGCGATTATTGAAAAAAGTTTTTCCTTGGCTCACTTCAGCTTCCAGAAAACCTCTTGTGTGAGCCTTGATCACAAGTCGTTTGGAGTATGGCAATGCCTTATTGGTGGCTGCAAAGAAGACTTTGCTGTCCAAATTACAAGTGGTACAGAGTATGGCAGCCAAACTGGTTTGCAATCTTCAATCCAGATCCTCTTCTGCTCTAATCCTAAACTCCTTGCACTGGTTACCTCTCAGGAAAAGATTCATCTTTAAGTTATGTTGTCTTACACATACAACATTAAATGGACTGCTCCATCTTACCTGCAAAATAGGCTCAGACAGCAAAACTCGACCAGACTGCTAAGATCTAAAGATAAAGCTTTTTTTTTGCAAACTCGGCGAATTTACACTGTCAGATATGGAAGGAGACCGTTCTCCTATCTCGCTCCCATCCGCTGGAATAAACTACCTTTGTAAATCTGATTATATTTGGAATATGGAAGGGTCTAAAAGCTGTTAAAACCTGGCTATTCAAGTTAATTGGTCTAGCTCAGTTGTTGCTGCTTGCCTGTATTTAGCCTAACAACGAGATATTCCTACAGCGATGATTCATTGCGCTATATCAAATTTAGTTAAAATAATATAAGAGGAGTGGTGCAGCAGGCATTTTGAAAGGGGGCCAGAAGTCCACTGGTGTGATTTTCTGATACAACATAAAATATGACCCCTATTTTTTTCTAGTTATATTGTTGATTACAGTTTCTTCTTTCTATTGGGTTAAAGGGTCAGGAGAGGGAGAGAGGGTGGACACTACACAAATGCCACACCTAAATTGGAATTTCTGATTGAAGAATTTTAGTCTCAAGCAACCCTGAGGGTTCCAGAAAGGCCGGGCTGCAAGTTGGCACATTGGCCAAGACTATGGTTAGACTCATAACTTGGAACATATGGGGTCCTGATGCCCCAGTCTAACGCCACAAGATATGGAGGGTCATTCAAATGAGTTGCCTGAAATGGTATGTTTCAAGAAGACACACTTGCTGCCCAAAGACACCAGGCTTATATCTAATAGACTCTTTCTCATGCAGTGTATTGCATTCCCGACGGACAAAAAAACAAGGGGCATATTTAGAAGCGGATATTGTCACCAGAAGGTCACTTTTTGCAACGTTCTGTTGCAATATGCCCTTCTCCATATTTACAAAGCGGCGTTAAGCCACTTTTTGTAGCTTTACGCTGCCTTGTAAATAAGGTCCCTTTACAAGCATACTTAGCATGAAAGCGGCGGGTGTTGCAGTGGGCGTTACACCACAACACTCATTCCTTTAGACACTGCCCCAGATTTACCAAGAGGTGCAAATCTGAGGCAGTGCCAAAAAATAACGCCATGTAAGAGCAGGCATTAGAATGGCAACATTATGAGAAATACTTTTATTTCTCCTCGTTTTTGCTTTTTTCTATGTGTGCTTTATTCTGCAGCACACATAGAAAGAGCAAAATGCAAACAATGATTGTTTATGTGCAGGAATGAGTCCCTTTCTGCACGTAAACAATCACTAAATAATGATGATTTGCCACTTCTATGTGTGTAGCATTCTGCAGCACACATAGAATTAACAAACTGTCATTAGTGATTGTTTATGTGCAGTAAAGTGTCCCTTCCTGTACATTAACAATCATTCCCTGCAATGCAGGCACTCTTGTACTTTGGTGCAAGGGTGCCTGCTTTGGCACTAGGGAGCTAAATTTAGCGCCATTGCCAGGGAAAATACAGGGGTGCACTGTATGCTTGTGAATATGGCACAGCTGAAATTTTCTCCTAAATATGCCCCGAAGAGAGGCGATGGTGGTATTTCACGAACACTTTCCTGTAGAGTTTAAAAAAGGCTACACAGATACACCAGAAGGCCATTTTATAATTATAACAGGCTTGATCAGAGGACAAGAGAACACAGTGGTGACTTCATACGCGCCCAACACTAAATAGGAAGGATACATTAACTCAATATTGGACAAGATTACAGAAACTGTGAGGAGAGAGATAATGTGGTCCTGCGATTTAATTTAGTCCCACAACCTGACTTGGATAAACACCCAACTTGTTACTCAGTGGGGGAGGAGGGTGTCCCACGCTTTCCTGGAGAGTCTAACTACTTTCAGATTGTATGATCTATTGAGGGAAAGGCATCCAACAGAGGAGGAGTATACATTCTTTTTCCATAGACATAGTACCTTCTCATGAATACCAGATTCTGATCATGCCCTGGTGATATGGGATTTTGGGTGGGGGAGAGGAGCTGGCAGAGAAAACCCTGGCTATTCAATCCAACTATCCTGAAAGACAGACCCAACACACAAGAGATCATAGACCACAAACCACCACGAGGGAGACGTAACCATGGGTAGTGACACCTTTAAAGTAGGTATCAGAGGAACAGCTTTCGCGATTAGCACCCAACAACAGTGGACATGATCTTTGATGAAATATAAGTTAGAGCTAGAGCTAAAAGAAAGAGAAAAGCAATATAAATAAAGGAGAAAGATCAAACACCTGAAGGAGATGACTAAGCTACGAGGGCAGTTAAACTCAATATTAACTGAAAAGTCTGAAAAAACCTTACCAAGACTACAGAAAAATTATAACAAAAATGCTAGCAAAGCTGACAAGCTTTTGCAGCCAGATTGTGACATGTAATGTATTGGAAACACACCCCTAATGCCAGTCGCTTAAATGGGTCCCTAACAGAGAAAGAACAAGAAAAAAAAGGGAAGCAATCCTGGGTTTCAAAAGGCAATTATACCAAAGTCGCCACCCCTTTACAACAGCAATCCTTGAATTTATTCAGCCTATCAAATTACCTACCCTCCCTAGAAATACAATGTTAGAACTAGAGAATATTGCAAAAGGACCACTACAGAGATCTGTGCCTAATTCCATCGTTTTTTTGCTCACCTTGCCATTCCAGTTTGGACCCAGCCATATGTAAATCAGTCTTGACCCTGCACCCAATGGGAACAGTCCAGCTCGAACTGCCAGGCCAGGTCTGCCCAGGACTGGAAACAAGCATCCTAGGACCAGTTTCGGGGTTTCACCCCTCATCAGCTAGGAGAGCTTGACTCTAGTGGCATGGAGAGCACGGAACCCACATCTGGGCATACCCGTCCCACTCAGGGTGACAAGAGAAGGATGTCATGCTGGAGGAGGTGAGGCGGGTGAACAAAAATGTACCTTCTGACAAGGCCCCGGGCCCGAATGGGCCAACTAATGCTTTTCAAAACCTTCGCACCCGACCTGATTCTTCATTTGACAAAGTAATTCAACTCCTTCCTGGCAACGGGCGAGGTGACAGACTCCATAAGCGAGGTTGTCATTACCTCCATCTATATACCAGGCAAGGCTGAATAGCAATGCACGGCATTCTGACCTATCTTACTAAGTCAGCCCAAAGGTTATGTACTAAAATCTTGCCAAAAGATTAGAGGGTTCCTGCCATACTTAATAGATCTTTATAAATCAGACGTCATTAAGAATTGCCGGAGCTTCAATAGCATTAGTAGAGTTGTGCATTTGATTGAGAAGGCAAATATAAGAAATATACCACTGTTAATAATGGTGATCGATGCGTAAAAGACCTTTGATCACTTAGATGGCCTTTTTTGACTCAGGTATTACAGAGGATGGGAATTTGCACCCGCATGCAACAATTTATATGGGCGAGTTACAAGACCCCAGTGAGATCCAGATAAACAAGGGAAGATCAACTAGCTCCCTACTCTCGCCCAAATTATAAGACAGTCAGCTCTAATAGAAGGCATGCCTTGTAGGAGTACCCAACATAAAATCCATCTCCTTGCAGATGATGTATAATTTACCTTGACCAACTCGACCATTTCCGTTCAGGTGGTACTGACCATATAAAAACACTCTGAGCGAGCCTCTGACCTTAAAATTAACTTCTCCAAATCAGAGGTTCTTGGCATCAAACTGAGACACGTCATGCAAGATGAAATACCAGCATTCTCACCCTTTAAATGAGCCAAAAAATCAATTAAGTACGTGGGTATTCGTTTGACCCTATTGCAGGGAGATCTTTACCAAGTAAATTGTCCACTTTTGGTTCGGGAAATAAAGTCAAACATGACAAGATGAGGCCCATTCTTTATATCATGGATGGGCAGTATGTGTTGAAAATGAATATTCGCACGCATTTCCCATACCTTTATCAAGCTTTACTTAAGTCCATTTGAGCTCAGTAGTTAACTCAGCTCCAATCAGCTTCCTCCATGTTCATCTGGCAAAATAGCAAACTCAGAGTTAAGAGGGATGTCCTAGAGAGCACAAAGGAGGCAGAAGATTGGGAGTTCCAGACCGAAAGAACTATTCTGCAGTGGCCCAGTTGACGATAGCATCTGAGTGGTCACTGCGGGAGGCTGAAAAGCACTGGCCCATTATGGAAAGAAACCTCCTGGGTGGGTCCTTTGGAATATTCCATGGCTTCCCAAACAGACTAGGCTCTACTTAAATAGATTATGTCTCCAATATAATTGGACTCTTGATGGACATGTGATGTACATGTGTGACTTCCTCATGAGAACAATTTACACAATTTCCTTCCCCATTCACTCCACTATTACATAATCCTGAATGTATCCAGCTGCTGGACAAGTCACGCCTCGCAACGTGGAAATCGGGGAAGCGGCCATGCTACTAGACATGTTTCCAAAGAGGACAATTAAACCATTCAGTCATTCTAAAGCTGATTATAAACTGACAGACGTAGTCATTTCCATCTCAGACACTGGATATTACAGGCAAATAATGGAGGAAGCCATAGAAAACTCATGCCCTTTGGGAAACTATTCCCCCGCTTATGAGTTGATCAGGGGTTTCATATCAGCCTTATACAGCTTTTTAAATTCTATGCCTCTCAGACACAGATGGCATTAGTGGGAGAACACACTAGGGACAGTAATGGCAGTGGCAGAGTGGTCAAGACTGGGGAGCAACATCCTGAATATGGGTTTGCAGTGTCCAGCGAAGAGAGACATGCACAAAGTAATGTGTGATTGGTACATGACTCCCTGTAAATTGAAGCACCTTTGCCAAGCGACTGACAGGAAATGCAGGAGGGGATTCAACATGGAGGCATGTATGGTGATTCTGCCCAGCACTGATGGTAGTTTGGAAGGATATACTAAGCCATATATAAGGGCGGTGGCCCTGCCTAATCCCATGGACCAGGCAGTAATTCTCCTGAGTCTGCATCCAAACAACTGGAAATGCCTAAGGGGAGCTGAATGGATGATAATAATGCACATGCCTTTAGCAGCTAAGCAAGAAATGATGGGATAGTGGAAGTCAAGCACCCTCCTGATTCAACAACGTGGGTTCGCTGCCTATGGAACCTATTGGAGATAGAGGATTGACATATGAGATTCAAGATGAACGCAAACGGTGTAACGCTTTATGGCAACCTCTAATAGATTACCTCCATGCCCGATTATGCTGAGGGCCCTGAGACTGGCTGCTCAATGAGGCGGGTGTGGGGGAGGAAACCCCAGGTGGGGGCGATGCTTGCTTTTTGAACCCAGGGGCAGTGACCAGGCATTTAACCAAAGAGAACTTTGTTTATGAACTATTGGGGCGATGAAGGCAACAGGGTAGAAGGTGTGAGGTGGTTTTACTTGCTTGTATTGTCTATTGGTTTTATTTTTGCGTATTATCGATACCTATTAATAACAATATAAAAGTTTATGCACAAAACAAGAGAGATGGCTAGCCAAATGGAGCAGGCCCACCTTCTATTCACCGGATCCACAAGGTAGGGTATCACAATTAGTGGTGGCCGTAATTCACGTGTTTTTGTGTATCGTAATCCCACAGAATTGCCCCAAAACTCTGCTAGGTTACACAGAATTAGGCAAGAAGAGTAATACTGCAATTACTGTTATTGTCTTACTGCAAAAATGTCCCCTTGTGTTCCAAATTGATGGGAGAATGCAATTTACGTTAAACACAACAGAACGTGAATAACAGCGCAAGTGAATGGGCACTTGGGGTAGGATTTTACCCCAACGTACTCCTAGAATTTAGTGCTAGGTTCTTAGCACAAAATGCACCAAGGAGTTTATCCAAAATGGATGCGATGATGCATTTTGTGCAAAGAAAACAGGCCCATATGCAAAAGAACATAAACAGCAGCTAGAGCACCCACTCACACTCACTAAATGTGCTCTCCGTGTAGGATTTCCCCCCTAAATTACTCTTAATTACATCAGCGTACGTAATTGCATTATTATCGATAATTCCATGTCAAAGAATAACACAGAATTACTGAAATTACTCAGCGAAATCGAAATTTTGCCCAGGCCTAATCACAATGCCCACATTTTTTTAATCAATAGTGCCATGTCAGGAATGTGCTAATGAGCCCATCCAGAGCAAGCCACTAAGATTGCACTGGATGGGTCCTTCAAGTCTGAAATCTGAAATGGACAGGGGTAAATTCTGATACTCACTTCAAGTAAGCTTGATAGAACATGATTAAGAGGCTGTAGCAATATGTACATGAGTAGGATCAAGGAAGGAGATTCACAGGATACGAGATAGACCCAAGTGCTATCACCACTCTCACCATATCATTTGGAATTTGCAGAAATGTCATAGGAATTGAGTGTAGCCATGTCAGTCACTGGGATATGTGCATAAACTGGGGAGCATTTTCAGCAAGTCAGAGAGTGTGTGGAAACCACACACCCATGCACAACAAGGAGCTAGCCTTTAACAGGTCTGAGAAGTAAAGACACATGCTGGAGGTAGATTATCCTTTGCATCTAAAACCTCTTGCAAACTTGTGGAGGTCATGCCTGTAAAAGAGTCTTATGTAATAGGCACCTTTCAGTACCACCGGATGTTTGTGGTAACTATGCAAGCATGCAGGGGGAGACCACTGTTGATACCCTTTCAGTACTGATGTACAGTGGTGGGTGTAGGATAATACGCATTTGTAGGCGAGCTATCGGAAGCACTGTGATACATGACCCCCAAGTTTGATGGCTACCCACAGACTCCCAGGCCCTTATTATGAGTCAGAAGGAGCAGAGTTGACTCATGAAATTCTACTTGACTTGATTCCATGTGTGTTGGTATTTCTACACCTGTTTTTCCAGGTGTGAAAGAACCACATCCAGTTTTTCTGTGTGGTGGTTCCCCACTGTAAAATTGCATAAACATTTGGCTGCAGAAGAAGCCAATCCTCATTCCCATTAGTTTTTCTGAAAACAACTTCTCCTCACCCGCCCACACTTTACCCGACCTAGAGATTCCCACATATGTTTATGTGTAAATGTATGAATTGCACTCAACAGAATTGGGAATTTTTTATAGTTTTACCACCAGAAAAATTGGTCAAACACGATAATGCAATATTCAATGGGTCTTAACTTGTAATTGCATGGTAGTAGGGTAGATTTACTGCATGATAACTGTGAAATTGCATGTGATTTGACTGTGCCGCCAATGTCATGCAACTTGGAATGAGTGCCCCGGTGTACTTGTATATGAAAGATATAAAATGATGAGACCTTCCCTAAGATTTGAGTTGTGAGAAATCTGAACAATTTGCCTTCGCATGATATGCAAAATTTGGGAATTAAGCAGAGATATGCAAAATGGAAATCTGTCATTTGGTGCTATTTTGTACCGTGAGGTGTTCTTGCATCATATTTTGACACAAGGATGCATTTCACTGCCAAAATATAGCGCAAAAAAACTAAGTGGGGTAAGCACAACGTACTCACATTTTGGCCATCTGCATTATGCGTGTGCATTCACAGTAAATGTTTGCTGAAAATGGCAGTTAATTAGGTAATGTAGCACATTTGCATAATTTGGGGATGCTTAACACGAAATTCCCAAATTACGCAAATTGAGCTGTAACTATATAAATTGCACTCAGGCCTAACTGCAATATGGTAATGTTTACTAAAAGGCTCTGCATACTGCAGGGTTGTAGAGTGCAAAGGTCAAGCTTGGAATTGTCACACAGATTCATTGAGAAGACACATCATGGTAAAACATTGTGCAACAAGATGCACAAGCCTTAGTTGTTCTTCTTGGAATGTGGTGTTTCACGCTACTGAGCCATATCCTACCCTTACATCAGATTGCGCTGTGTTGATCTGTGCCACCCAATCCTGATACTCCATTAATGCTCTGTACAAGTCTGAACGAGAAGAACTTGAGACTGAATTAACTTCAAGATCTTTAATATAAGGTGCTGGTGCACTCTTTAACTACACTACAGATGTATCACTTGTTTGCCTCTCCCCACTTCATGCTTCAACACAACTAGAAGACTAACATACTATTATAAAAACACTTCCTCTGGTAATAACATACTACGGGCCCATTCACAGAACTAACAAGTCAAAATCCTAAACTTACTACCATTTTGGTATTCACAGAAGGCACTTACTCATTTTGGTATTCACAGAAGGCACTTGCTCATTAATGCAACACGCAGCTGCCAGACTCGTCCTCAAATTGCCGAGGAAATCTTCAGCATCGGCTGCTTTGAAGACCCTTCACTGGCTGCCTCTGCATAAGAGGATACTATTTAAAATTCTGATCGTCGCCTTTTGGGCATTCAATGGCACAGGCCCGAAGTATCTCATCAGGCGTTACCCCCACTACAACCCTTCCAGGATGTTAAGATCCTCAGACGACAACCTGATAAAATTGACCAAATTTAATTACAAAACCAAGGAGGGTAAGACCCTAACCTTCCTGTCTTCCAAAGCCTGGAATTCAATGCCTAAGAACCTTGGATTTCTGACTCAGGAAAACCAGTTTAGGAAGCATCTTAAAACCTGGATCTTTAATCTTCTAGATGATTACGTAATTGCCACTATCTAGTATTGTATCTGTAACGGTATGCACATTGTCTAGTTAGCACCAGGATGCTCTTTTCGGAGCGATAGCTGCACTCTACAAATAAACAATACAAATACAAATACAAAATTAATGAGTAAGGGCCCGATGTAGGTCGGTCGGTAACGGCCGAAAATCAGTATTTTCGGCCGTTACCGACCGGTATAACAGAAATGGGATGTAGGGGCATGTGTAACTGATTCGGTAAAATTACCGATCGGTAAATTTACCGATCGGTATTTCTACCGAATCGGTAATTATGAGATGTAGGTGGGACTCTTCTGAGTCCCACAAGCCATACAGAATCGGTATTTTAACATCAAATTCAATTTGATGTTAAAATACCGATTCCGGTGTGCATGCACATGTGTGCATGCACACCTATGCCATATGACAGGCAGACCTGCCCTTAGGGCAGGTATGCCTGCCACATGGCACCCGAGCCTCTTTTGGGGGTGCCAGAGGGTGTCAAAGTGACACCTCCTGCACCCTTGTGTAATTCGGTATTTAGCGATTCAGTAAATACCGAATCGGTAATGCCCATTCATTCCTATGGGCTTCAAAGCCCATAGGAATGAATGGGCATTACCTGTCGGTATTTACCGAATCGCTAAATACAGATTTTTACCGATTCGGTAAATGAAACATCTGGATGCTCCTACATGTCCCCCCTTCTTCTTTACCGATTCCAAATTACCGAATCGGTAAAATTTGGTAATTAAGATTCGGTAAATAAGTCCTACCTACATCGGGCCCCTAGTGCCTTCTGTGAATAACAAAATGAGCAACTTACTCATTTTGAGTAATTTACTCATTTTGGTATTCACAGAAGGCACTTACTCATTGATGAGTAAGTGTCTTCTGTGAATACCAAAATGAGTAAGTGCGTTCTGTGAATACCAAAATGAGTAAGTGCCTTCTGTGAATACCAAAAAGGTAGTAAGTTTAGGATTTCGTCTTAAGTTAGTTCTGTGAATCGGGCCCTGTAAATCCACTCCATACAAACCAAACTTTACTAAGTATAAGCATAAGTTTCTCTATCTTTTCCACCCCACACTGAATTTCCAATGGATGTGACAATATACAACACCTGTTTGTTCAGTCCTAATTACACCAAAAGACTTCTGACATAGGTCGCACCATAAACCCATACTCTTCCACCCAAGCCCAACCAAAGGCGTTGCATGCTATCCGCTCACTGAAATGTGCTTTGGGGTAATTAAGGGTATCAGACCCTCCACAAAGGTATCTGCCATAAAATAAACAGAATCTGGGCAAGATGTGTAGTGTGAAGGGTGTGCAGCTATGGGTCCTTTCTTTAATTTTACAGGAACTCAGAGGATCCAGAACATCTCCTCCTTTCCCCTGCCATGCCACGGAGAAGAAGCACTCTCACATACAATTTAAAAGCAATGGAAGCATTATGCCCAAATTATTTGCGACACTGTGTAAGTCTGCTTATAAAATAGCACAAATAAAATGATAAATAAGTATTTATTTCGCCGTTGTCTTAGACTGTGTAGACTAGATTGCAAAATCTGAATTTCTTATGTGAACCACTTAACAATTTATTTACCAATTAAATGTAAAAGTCCACAACCTTTAGTTATTTGTAGGTCCAGGTAAAATTGAAATTATTCTGACATAATTTGAGTAATTTCGAGAAATTTGTGGTATGCGCTTTATGCGAAATTCATGAATTTTCACCATTATGCTATATTGCGTAATTACTGTGTCGCTTGAGGCAAAACTATAGCAGAGAAGGGTGGAAATAATGGGAACAACCGTAATACACAAATGGCTGTTGTTCAAAGCACTTGTGTTTTTCTACTCTATTTAACCTCAAAATGCATCCCCTTATCAAAAATTGATAAAGGACACATTTCCTGCTAAAATCTAGCACTAAATGATGGATTTTCATTTCATGTAGGTGCTCCAATTTTGTACATTTTTTTCTAAAATCTTATGTGACTGTGACCTAGTTATCAGTGAGTAAAGTTTACAGCAGTGCACACTTCCAGATTTTGGGACCAAGGCAGACCCTCTTTGTACAGTGCAGAGTATTTGTAGCGGCTTAAAGAGGTGAGGTGAGGTGAACAGAGCACCTCTCACACACTGACAAGATGATTCTTTATGCAGCAAGATTCCTTTGTATTGAAGTGAATGGCATTGCTCTAGACTTGTGATTATATTGATGCCAAGAATGCGCAAACAGGCTTTCATCCAGTGATGGGGGCTAACAATGAAAACAGCGTGTTCCCTACATGGCAATCACCATAAACGATACAAACAAAGCATTTTGTTTGTACCTTTCACAAATGGAAGCGCATTGCTGTTTGATTTTGTCACATTAATGACAGGAGTGCATTTAAATATGTCAGCAGCTAAAACCCGTAAGAGGTGGGGTGTTACACGAGGTGTGTTTGTTTTCCCACTGTAGAGTGGGAGAGAAAAAGTTCTTTAGAGCAGAGGGATGGGGGTTGTAGACTTGAGATTTTGTATCATCTCCTTGGCTAATGAATCGTTAGAAAATGCCGTAAACAAAACCCAAATCCCAAAAAAACAGAAATTGAGGAACACATTGAAGCAGTTTTAAAAGATAGAATTAAGAACAACGCAGAGTGAAGGGATGGGATGCAGAACAGAGGGAGCAGGAAGGAGCAGAGACTTTATTTTGTATACTTTTACCATTATCTTCCCCCCTTACCTTTCATTTTTTAACTTTTTCATCATTTCTTGTAACCCCTTTCTTTCCTCCTGTCACATCCTTTCATTCTTTCCTGTTTTTCGCATCGGACTAGTTTCATTTATTTTCTCTTCTCTGGCTCTGTGTGCGTCTCGCACCCTTTGCTTCTATTTCCTTCTTAGTTGTACCTCTCTTCGTTCTTATTTACCTTTTACGATTACAACACTATCAAATCTCTCTGTTTTTTATTTAAACAACTATGGGGCGATAGGGGCTGATTAGTAACAAAACGCTCTTTACAAATTGCTTGTATGCAGGAACGGAGAGCTTCCTATACATAAACAATATTCCTCTCAAAGCAGACAACCTTGCACTATGGTGCAACTTAGGGTGCCTGCGTTGGGGCTAGGCTGCTAAATTTAGCACCAGCGCAGGGGGAAATGCAGGGCTCTGCCATATTGTTGTAAATAAGGTGCAGCCCTGCGTTTCTGAAGTGACAGAGCGTGTTGTTAGCCTTCTTGGCATAACGACACGCTTCGCCACTTTGTTGTGAATATGTCCCTATGCCTCCTTTTTAATTTCAGAAAATGTACCAGGAATTCTCTCTTGATCTGACCCTGCCCCCTCCGATGAAAACAGAAAGGTAAATGTTTTCTTTTCAACGTGGGTTTACAAATGTGGGCTTGAGGAGGAGTATCTACCTATCCTTTAGTTGCAAATCTTTTATATATAGTTCCTTAACTTCTCTGCCGTTGCATTTCTGCCAAAATAGTTGTCTTGATCTAGGCAGCTTATTAAATCTCAGTCACAATCGGGAGATTGATTTGAGGCATGGAGAAGAGCAAGAAGCTCTGAGCATAAGAAATGTTCCTCTTTCCTTTCAGCGATATGGTGGTGGTGTGCTGAGGGTCAGCATTGGAGAAGTGGATGATGACGTGGTAGGTCCAGGTGAGATCAGTGGCGTGGGTGAATGTGACTCTGTTGCTGGAAGTAAAGATGGAGTTGAGTATGTGTATGTCTTTCTGTGCGGCTTTGACGATCAGTTGGGTGAGGCTGATTTTGCTCAGATTTTTCAGGAGGGTGATGGAGTTAACATTGTTGGGGACGTCCATGTGAAATTTGAGGTCAATGATTTGGATGTAGTGGTGGCAGTAAATGGCTAGGGTAGGTGATGAGGTTGGAGATAGCATGGCAGAAGGCTGGATGAGGTCCCAGGAGTCTGTAAATGTGAGTGTCTCTTATCGTGGTCTTGGCGTTGGTCTGTAGCTGGAAGTTCAGGTTTCTCCATGAGATGTGTTATGTCGGCATTGGTACGTGTGCATTGGATGGTTTCCCTGAAGATGGTCGTGATGCCCCCACAGTGTTTGTTGGAACGGTCATGGTGAATCTTCTTATAGCTGTTGGGTGTGATGATGACGATGCCAGGGTTCGAGGAGGTGTTGAGCCATGTTTCAGTGATGAAAGCCATGTCTGGGGTAGAGGGTGGTGATGATATGCCAGATTTCCTTGGCATGTTTGCAGAGGAAGCGAGCATTGAGCAGGATGCATTGGAGCTGTTCTGGGTTGTTCGTAGTCTTCTGATAAGGAGAGGCGCAGGGTTCAGTTCAGGTAGGAGGTCTTGTGTGACAGGCGAATCAGCAGTGGCGGCAGGTGAAAGGTCCTGTTTTTGATTGCAGGTAGGCTATGAAGCAGCTGTTGTTGCGGTGTCCAGGGTCCAACGCAAGGAGATCCTTGGATGTGTAGCAGTGAATGGTGGGAGCATTTGTATCATTAATTGTACTGCCTAATTAAATATTAATAAAGAATAATTAAAAAGTGTTCAGCACCATGGTGAGCTATCAAGCAGTTTGGAATGGTGAAATAATCTTACATGGCCTTTGCCTTATTGATATACCATCCAAAACCACAGTCTAATAAAGAAAGCTGGCATTATCTAGCTCTATTCTTTGTGATTCCCTCGAACCCCCTATGGTTGAAGGTTTCGTTTCCATGTTTTTCATGAACAAAGCCAAATAAACTATGGGTTTAAAAACTAAATTATCCTAAATCTTACTGTGGTGGATGACAATATTTCCCCTCCCTACCCCGCAACACCCTCAAAACAAGGGCATCTTGGTACTCTGCAGTTTAGGTGAGAGGTTTGACTTAGTTTATCAGGACCAATATTTCACAATAGGAAATCTCAAATATAAATAATGCTAGATCTATTGGACCAGGTTATGCTACTGAACATTGACACCAACAAAATCATGGTAGAAGAATATCCAAGATAGAATATCGAGGGATGTACAGAATTACTATTCCTAACTCCATATCAATGTATCTATAAGTTTTATGTACCGCAAAGGTATTAGTTTTCAATGATGTATGCAGCAAGTGTTTATGCAGCACTTCAAACAGTGATAAAATAAAAATACCATACAAGTAAAAACCATCCCAATTTAGAAGAATAGAGTAAAATTCAAAAAAGAATTTGATGCCAAAATGACAAAATCTAATCAGTAGAACTGGGGATACGCAGTCTGAAAGTAGTTTTTAGTGAAAAAAGTGCACTCAGGAAGCTTGGCACAGACCAGTCAAGCTTAACTCAGAGGCAATGTATAACTTTTTCCTGCAACAGTTCAAATAGTAACACAGTTAAAACACACCTCAAAAGGATCCCACAGCAGATAAGAAAAATAAAGTAATTTTTTATAAATAAAATAAGACCAAATGACAAAGATCTAAGCAGTAGAACCAGATGTATGTAGATTTTAAGATTTCAGTAAAAATAGCATCAAAAACTACCAAGTGTCAATTGTGGATATCTATCTGGTCACGCTGGAATGGGACAAATTCAAAAGTTCTGGCCGACCACAATGGAGAGTGGACCAGCTACAGGACCCATTCATGCCTGCTGAACCAAGTACCTCAAATTCTGATTTGCAGAACATTGCAAGGAACTGCATCAAAGATGCGTCGCGCAGCCAAAGCAATGTGTTGGTTCTGAGATGCGCTGAGGTTGTAATGTGAGGTCTGTCTCATCATCAAGGATCCCATCAACGGGGCTTGCGATGCACAATTCGGTGTCGAAGATGCGGCAGTCGGGGCGCTACGTTGAATCCAAAGAACTACAAGACTGTAATACACAGTACGATGTCATAGTTGAGGTTTCTTGAGGAGGGGCTTGACATTTGCGCATTTCCAGTTGTCGAGGAATGTGTTGGATTCGAAGGTGGTGGTGATGGTGCATCTTAGCTCAGGTTCTATGGCGGTGGTGGCTCTATGGAAGTGGATGGTTTTCATGATCGTGGTGGTGTCTTACTTGGTGACCGGGGTCCAGGCGGACGTGGTAGGTCGATTGTTGTCACTGGAGGAAGGAGTGTTTTTGGTGTCAGGTGTCTGTTCTCTGCAGATGTCATAAAGGGAATTGATTTTCCAATGGAAGCAGGAGGCGAGTTTGTTGCAAAACTCCTAGGGAGGGTGTGATGTCCGTGGCTTCATTGGGGGGTCTGGTGAATTTTTTGATGATGCTGAAGAGTTCCTTTGAGCTGCTGGAGTTGGTGAGGATTTAATTCTGGATGTAGGTTCTTTTGGTAGATCTGATGAGTTGGTGGTATTCAGTCCAGGCGTTCTTGTAGGTGGTCCGATCTTCCGCAGTTTTGCTGTTTCTCCATAGCTTCTTGAGGTGTCTGTAAATGTGTCTGGATTCTTGGAGGTCAGTGATGAACCAGCCCAGGTGGCCTTCGCGGGCTCTGAATGTCGGGGTTGCGAGAGGGGCGAGCTTGTCTCCTTACTTGGTGATCCATCTATGTAGTTCTTTGGCTGCTGAGTTGGCGTCCGTTGAAGTGGGATGGTGATCCTAGTTGAGGGTGGAGTTGAGGTGCTCCTTGGTGACCTTGCTGCAGTTCCGTCGTGGAGGGCGTGATGTAGGTTTGTGAGCAGTGGCTTTGTCAAAAGAGATGTGTATGCAGTGGTGGTCCATCCAGGGGGGTTATGTGGTGCGACTGAAGTTAGATGTTGTTAGCTCCTGCCAAGGTGGGGTCGAGGGTGTGTCCTGCCTTGTAGGTGGGGGTGGTGACAAGCTGTCTCAGTGCGATGTTGGTGAGATTGTCCAGGAGGACGGAGGAGTTGGGGTTGCTGAAGTTGTCGAGGTGGAAGTTCAGGTCTCTGAGCAGTGTGGAGTTGGTGGAGGCGATGGCGTGGGGTGCGATGAGGTCGGTGATGGTGTGGCGAATGCGGTTTGAGGTCCAGGGGGTCTGTATGTAAGGGTGCATCGTAGGGCCGTTCTGGGGCTGGTCTGGATCTGGAATTGGAGGTGTTCTGTGGGGGACGAGAAGTGATTCGTGCTGGAGGTGGTGAGTCAAAGGGAGTTTCTATGTGCAATAGCGAGTCCTCCTCCTGGGTGGTTAGGGTGGCCGTTCCTCTGGATCTTGTATCTGTCAGGGTTGGCGGTATCGATGTCGGGGCGGAAGTGGGGTTGGTCCAGGTTTTCATGAAGAAGGGGACATCTGGCGAGAGGGTGTCGAGGAATTCCCAGATTTCTATTGCGTGTCTGTGCAAGGAGCGCACGTTGAGGAGGATGCACCTCAGGGCTGCAGGTAAGCTGGCGTCCAACGTGAGGGCAATGGCTGTGGGGTGAGGAGGTTGGTGAAGGTTTGTCAGCAGTGTCTGCAGGAGAACTGGCTGTATTCGGCTTAGACAGCTGGCAGCTGTTGTTCCTTCCAGGATTGAGTGCCTGGAGGGCAGGTGAGTTGTAGCAGTGGGTGGTCGGATAACCAGGGTGCCTGGCGCTAATTACGGTCTGGTCAACAGCTGCATCTGCATGCTGTGCTTTGGTGCTGGGGCCTGGACAGCACAAAATACCAAGGGGCATTGTTGTTCGATCTCATTCACTACGTTAAGACTAAATCCAAGGAACAAGCAAAGTGCAAAATCAACAGCACATCCCATGTAAAAGTTTTAGTGTGGCTCAAGCAAAATAAATTCAAGTAGTGACGTGCGCAAAGCAGCGGGCAGTCAACAACATCCTCATGCCAATATTGGACAGACAACAATGTCCATAAGGGCCACGCAACACTAATAAGAGAGCTGATACTGAGATGGGCACGGCTGAAGCAGTCCGCTTAGAAAACGGGCCTCATTTTGTCATCAGAGTATTCTAATTTGTGCCGCCTTAGGAATAAAATATAAACTAAAATCGGTTTATCAACCAAAAGTAATGGAATAGTGGAGCGCCTGAATGGTCTTCTCAAGAACTAAATAAGCAAACTGTGTGGCACTCTGAGAAAGAAATGGTTGTACTGTCTACCACTACCCTTGTACTCTCTCAGAAATCAGTCAGGCAGCAATCACCGTGTAACGCCACATCAAATTGTGATAGGATGTCCCATGCCCACCCCTTTAGCGCTACGGAGGCAAAAGAAAGATGTTCATAAGACAACTGAAGCCTGAGGGATAAGATGAGGTATAATTTAGCAAACTTAATGAACTTTGTTACTTTCTCTCTAAACAGGTGTTTCGAAAAGAGAAGACTGCCTCAGCCCAGCAAACCAGCCCGATACCTGTTGGTCAGCAAGTCTACATGTGGAACTTCATCCACAGATGGAAGGATCCTCGATGCGATGGTCTCTTCTTGGAGATAATGAGTACTGCCACTGCTGTAAAGGTAAATGGTCGAAAACCATGGATTTAAAGGAGCGATGTGTCACTGGATCCCGCCTTGCCCCAGACACTTCAACGGACAGAAAGGGGACAAGAGGGGGAAAAGGAGACACAAGAGGAACAATGTCTCCCTTCAAAGCGTGAGTGGAGTATTTTGTCAACTCTACTAGTGGATAGTTATGTATTGCTGTTTTGCTTTTCTTTTAATGCCTACTTATGTTCGCAGCTACATTAAAATGTTATTTTTCTTCATGTATTGGTTTATGCAACAATATTAAGTGCTTGCAAAGAGCAGTACCTGAGCAAGAAAATATATCTCCTAGTATTCATGCTGGCTTATTAGATAATGTGCGGTACCAACATATGTCAGAGACGGGTATGCAGACTGCTTAGACTTCGTGTTTTGTTTTTGCTTCGATTCCACACGCCACCAACTCAGATAGGTTACACTCCTCCAAGGAGGTACCTCCAAATATTACCATGTGTATGTTGCACTTTTTCCTTTGTAGGATACGAGTACAGATGCAACCACTGTGGGTTAGACAGGGAACATTCTTAGTAAACACTATGCAGTATAAAGAAGAGTTAGCAGATATGATGAATGTTTTAACAGACCACAAAGAGTTATGAGTGAAGTTAGATGCAATAGCCCAGACAAGAGTGAAACTTGGAGTGCTAAGATATTGCAGCAGTGATTTTTTGGGATATCCCAACCTACGCTTTTCTGCCAAAATTACTCTGCAATATCAAGGCCCCCATGATTGTCAGGCAAGTCCATATCTCTGAGGAAATGGGTCAGTATATGTTCATGGGTCACCATGGCGCTACATTTGAGTGCAGGGCCCTATCTTTATGTACAGGGAAAAAGACGGAGAATAGCATAAAACAGAAGTGTCAGGCAGTGCGGGAAAAGAAAATATCTAGGTTAACTTAGGTAGAAATGCCTACAACTCTTCGAGCAGGTAGAACACCCATTGTGTTCTCTTTGTGTTTCATGGGCAATGGAACAGTCCCAGTGGGAGAAAACATCAACTGCAACGTCACAAAATTCAGCTCCTACATGCAATGAGGCACCAACAGTCTAATTAATTAATTTTTATTGGAATTGTGGTGAATGGCTGTATACACGACTCCCTTCAGGTTGGAGAGGCCTCTGCTCTTTGGTGACTGTGCACACCCCCTCCTTGATGATTCCAAGAATTGATATTTCTTAACTGCATGAACACCCCATGAGCGTCCAACAAACTACTTGCATCATCATCGGAGGAAGAGAACTTCAGAATATTATGGTACTACAGCCTGGGAAGATGTCGCACAGATTGTTTAATTATGCCCGGATTTTCTTCGGGAGCATACTTCTGTTTGTTCAAGTTATATTAACCGAGTATTGTTTACAGATAACACGTTTGGAGTTTTTAAAGACTATAAATGCCACTGTTGATGGCTTCAATGCCATCAAAGAAGAACTGCGAGTCATGAGAGTTATGCTTGCTTATGCAGCATAGATATGTGTTAGTCCTAATGACGGCTATCGAAGGAGGAGTATGTGCCAAGATTTACACGGCCTGTTGCACTTACATCCCAGCCTACTACGCTGATATCAGACAGATAACAGATCATTAACAGAGGCTATACAACTTTGCACACCTTACAAAAGATGATGGTGGATGATGGGGTGTCCCCTGTGAGTGGCATACGGGTGGTCTGCTTGGGTACCATCCTGGATGTCCGGACTATTTAAGGCCTATTTCTGTGACGTTGTTGCTGAAATGTGAGGTTGTTGCTGATGTCTCATCTAGATAGAGATGTTGAAAACGAATTAGTCAGAAGTTAGGGGGAATATTCACTACTAGATTCGTCAATAGAGTGCAGGATGTTGAAAAGAATGTATATACAGTGATAACTTTAAGCAGTAGGGTGTAAGGGTGCCTGCGTTGCGGGGATGATTCTTTTTGTACAAGAAGGGCGACCTTTCTGTACAAAAATTATCACAAGAGCTTTTCCCTCTTTCTATGTGTGCTGTAGAATTGCAATTAGTAGCGCCCTAGGACTAAAACATAAACTGAAATCTGTTTACTGTCTACCACTACCCTTGTACTCTCTAAGAAATGAACCAGGAAGCAAGCACCATTTAATGCCACATCAAATTGTGACAGGATGTCGCATGCCCACCTCTTTAGCTCTAGCGAGGCAAAAGAAAGATGCTCATAAGACAACTGAAGTCTTAGAAGATGAGACGAGGTATATTTTGGCCAATTTAATGAAATCTGTTACTTTCTTCTCCAAACAGGTGTTGCGAAAAGAGAAGACTGCCTCAGCCCCGCAGAACAGCCCCATACCTGTTGGTCAGCAAGTTTACATGTGGAATTTCATCTGCAGATGGAAGGATCCTCGATGCGATGGTCTCTTCTTGGTGATAATGAGTACTCCCACTGCTGTGAAGGTAAATGGTTGGAAACCATGGGTTTACAGGAGCGATGTGTGACTGGATCCCGCCTTGCCCCAGACACTTCCACGGACAGAAAGGGAACAAAAGGGGGAAAAGGAGACACAAGAGTAACTGCATCTCCCTTCAAAGCGCGAGTGGAGTATTTTGTCAACTCTACTAGTGGATAGTATGGGACTATGCAACAATAATAAGTGCTTGCAGAGAGCAGTACCTGAGCAAGAAAATATATCTCATAGTATTCATGTTGGCTTATTAGTTAATGTGTGGTACCAACACATGTCAGAGACGGGTATTCAGACTGCTAAGACTTCCTGTTTTGGTTTTTTCTTTGATTCCACATGCCACCAACTCAGATAGATTACACTAGTCCAAAAATTACCATGTGTTTGTTGCGCCTTTTCCTTTGTAGGATACGAGCACAGATGCAACCACTGTGGGTTAGACAGGGATCATTCTTAGTAAACACTATGCAGTATAAAGAAGAGTTAGCAGATATAATGAATGTTTTAACAGACCACAAAGAGTTAAGAGTGAAGTTAGATGCAAGGGAAGGTGAAGAAGAAGTTGAAATATCAAATAATGGGGGAAATGTTATAATGACTATAGAAAATTAAAAAGGCATACTTATGTTAATGAAGGCACCAGCAGAAAGACATATGCAGTGTTAACCGTTAAAGGAGGAATACAGGCCTAAGCTCTCTTTGGTAGCAGGAAAGAAAAAGAGCACAGATGGAGACCGGACCACAGGGGGCAGGGAAGTAGGTATGAGCTTCAGTAGAATAGAGAAATATAATTAGGTATAGAACAAATGGAAGATCTCAGACCAACTTGTGAAAATACATATTTGAGAAACTATGTAGATAAGACATCACGGAGGCGCAGAATAGGTGGGAGGTTAGGCGTTGCCAGTCAGAAGATTTATAGGGAGTATAGCATTGTTTTAGCTTTAAGTACGAGATAAGTAAAGGACATAGTAGTGGTGTAGAAGCGTAACTAATGATAACATGTGCACCTGAATCGCATTTCGTAGACACGTGACTAGCTGTTTTTGCCAAAAGTATAAACTTTTGATAATAATGTTGTGCTTTAGCAGTTGTTAATTTACCATGCAAATGCATGATGTATTTACGGTAAGACATTTATAAAAGAAACTGTCCGTTGCATTGGAAGTCGAAGCACATATTGCAGTTCCATGGAGCTGACTGACCTCCCACATGCGCTCTTATTTTCTTATAAATTACAGTCTGTACTATTTTGCCAGTAGAAGTCATAGCGACCTTTCTTACATGTGGCAACACCACAGTGTAGGCATCCATGTTGGCCAGGTCAAATGCCATCCTTGCAAGTGTGGTTTCAGTCACAAAAATTAAGGGAAGAATTTGGGTAAAACAAAAAGAAGCTAATAAAGGAGAATTTAAACTCGAATTGGTCTTAAATATGGGATGGTTGTGTACACCAAATCACTGTATGACACTGCATAAACACATGTCCTGATCTCACAGCTGCCACCAATGTGAGAAATTGGGTTACTGGTTGAATGCGGTGGTCAAGCATCAACCACAATCATTGCCAGAGTAAGGCACAAGCAAACCACAAATTAACTTGTGCTCAACCCTATGGTAACTTGGCACAGAGCAGTCAGGCTTACCTTAGACCCAATGTGTAAAGGGCCTACAGAAAGGTCTCCTTTCCTGTACAAAAATATTAATCCCTGCAACGCAGGAACCCTTGCACCATGGTGCAAAGGTGCCTGCGTTGGCGCACAGCAGGCCTTCCTACTGCACTGCCCTACGGCAAGAGAAAAGGGCAGGAATGCGCTGTATCAATGGTGGAGAAGTGGAGAAGTGTGGCTCAATGGTTAGAGCAGCAGACCCTGATGCAGAGGTCTAGCCCGGGACCAGGGTTCAATTCCCCGCCTCGGCGGGTCTTGAGCTCAAACATTCCACGGACCTGATAATTCTCGCCTCGGTGCCTATTCCAATCATGGAGTCCCACTCTGCAACTCTGGGCAATAGCTTGCTTAATCTCCACAACGGCCCCCACAACGCTAAAGAATGCCTGGCCTCCACCTTGGGGGTGCCCAGGAGTGGACACCTCACAGGGAAAGCCAGGATGGGTTCCACAGCGGTATTCGTACAAGCGCCTTGAGACCCTTGCGGGTGAGTAGTGCGCTATACAAGTATCAATTTACATTTACATTACATCTATAAGATACGGCGCATTCCTGTCCTTTTTCCCTGCACCGGCGCACAAGGGGCTTCCGTGCGCCAACGCAGGCACCTTTGCACCATGGTGCAAGGGTTCCTGCATTGCGGGGATTATTATTTTTGTACAGGAAAGGAGACCTTCCTGTACAAAAATAATCACAAGAGGCTTTTTCCTCTTTCTATGTGTGCTGCAGAATGCAGAAGACATAGAAAAGGGAAAAACGAGGAGAACTAAAGATATTTCTCTTTGTTGTGCCTCCCTTACGCCTCCCCAGGGGAGGCGTAAGCTTTTGGCGCTGCATCAGATTTACCCATGGCCATGGCCATGGGAACACCCCCAGCAACAACCATGGCACGCCCCTTTAATGCAGAACACTGCGTTAAAGGGACTGATATTTATCAGGCAGCCTTAAGTCAAAATAAGTGGCTTAGTGCTGCCTGATAAATATCACGCAGGATTCTGCGCCACGGAACGTCACAAAAAGTGACATTATGGAGACGCAAGGAGTCTCATAAATGAGGCCCAAAGTATTTTTGCAAAACTTCAAATAGTAATAAAGTGAAAACACCACACAAAAAGAATCCCACACCAAGTTAGAAAAATAGAAAGTTCTTTAAAAAATAACACAAGACCAAAAATCCAATCAGTGGAACTTGAGATATTCAGTTTTAAAGATTTTTGGGAAAATAGCACCAAAAAGCACAAAGAGTCAACTGTGAATATCTGGTTGCACTAGCCAGGACAAAATCACAAGTTCAGGCTGATCGTGATGGAGCGTGGGCTGGCTATGGGGACACAGTTAGGCCCGCTGAACAAAGTACCTTAACTCCTCGTTGCAAAACGTTGCGAGGATATGATGCAAAGTTGCTTTACGCAGCTAAAAAGATGAGTCGGTTCCTTGATGCAGTGAGGCTGCAATGTGAGGGCCTGCTTCATCATCAAGAATTCAGTTGGCGGGGCTTGCGATACATAGTCTAACTTCAAAGATGCAGCGTGCAGATGGATTGATGCATCAGTTCCAAAGAGCTGCAAGGCCAGCGTCATCGTCGATGTTGCCGTTCGCGAGGAATGGAAGGACGTGCAATAAGGATGCGTTGTGCAGCAGTGGGTTTGAAGGGTTTTCAGGTTATGATGGTGATGCGGGTCTGTGACATGGGTCCAATCTGTGCTGAAGTCGGTACTGCTCAGCGTTGCATTGCGCAACAGAGGAGATGCAATGGTTCTGCTGCATCCACTCTGGCTGACAGAGCACCTTAAGTTCACTTGCAAAGGCCAAGCCCTGGGGTGATAGCACTTGGCGGGGTAGACTCACAGGTAGCAGAGTCCATGTACAGGTGCAAGGTGTTTGGAAGCCTGTTATGTCACTGAAGCTTCTGAGCAGGAGGTCAGCCAGCTAGCCCTTGAAGCCACTCTTTGTTCTGGGTTTAAGAGATGCAGGTCCAGTCCTTCTCCTCCCAGCAAGAGGGCAGCAGGCCAGCACAGCAGAGCAACAGTTCCTTCAGATCAGCAGTGAAGCAGAGTGGCAGTCCTCCTGGCAGATATCCACAGGTCCTGAAGTGTACTGAAGTGGTTGTATCAAAGGCCCAGTATTTATACACAGTGATGCCTTTGAGGGGGGAAAAGCTTCTAGGGTTTTGCATTTGAAGTACACAGGTGCCCTGCCTTCCTGGTCCTGGCTCCAGACTAACTACAGTGAATATGCATCCCTTTGTGTGAGGACATGACACGATCAAAGCAAGTGAATGTGGGGCAGGGCACAGCTCCTTCATTCCCTCCTGCCAGTGATGGCCCATCCAGTCACACCTAAGCTCCACATTGTGTGCAGCTGTCCAGGTGGAATACGCAAAGCCCAACTGTCACCCAAACCCAGTCATGTGACCCAGAGACAGGTACCAAATGGCTAAGGCAAGAAAATGCTAACTTCCTTAAAGTGGCATTTTCAGAATTGTAAGATAAAATCCAACTTCACCATTAGTTAGGAGTTTAGATTGCGAATCCAGAGACACCAAACATGAAGGGATTATCTGCTCCCATTTGGAATATACAATTTGAAAGGTAATAAGGTAATTCCAATGTTATCGTATCAGTGTGGTAGGCCTTGCAGTAGTGAAAAATAAATGTAAGAGTTTTTCACTACTAGGACATCTAAAATTTAAAGCACGTCTTACTTTTTAAATACACTATACTCTGCCCTCTGGGCTGTCCAGGGCCTACTCTAGGGGTGACTTATATGTATTTAAATGGAAGGTTTGAGCCTGGCAAAAGGTTTACTTTGCCAGGTCGAAATGGCAGTTTAGAACTGCACACATAGACTCTGTATTGAATGGTCTGAGACATGTTTAAATTGCTACTTAAGTGGGTAGCACAGTCAGTGCTGAAGACCCACTCGAAACCTTTAATTTGCAGGTCCTGGGCACATGTGGTGCCACTTTATTATGGACGTACACGTAAATTAAATATGCCAATTGGGTAAAAGCCAAGGTTACCATGTTTTAGAGAAGGAGCACAAGCACGTTTGCACCGGTTTGCAGTGGTAAAGTGCACAGAGTCCTAAGGCCAACTAAAAATGAAGTCAGCAACAACAGGAGGTCAGAAGGCAACATGTTAGTGGAAAACCATGCCTAGGATGCCAGGTCATTGCCAGCTGGTATGAGACTTTCAGTGTGTCCGGTACGGTGATAGACACCACACCTGTGTATTTAGGATGTTTGTTGTTTTTCCGGATTGGTGTATGATGAATGCATGGTTTGCAGTGTGAGTGGGATGTAAGTAGAGTGATATAGGAGGTCAAATAGAGTTGTGATGTTTTGATGTTTTTAAATTTGTAAAATGAATTTAAACATTGCAGTAATTGAAATATTTGTACTACAGTGTATGATATACAGAAATTTATAAATGTCTGATTTGTAATAAATAATGATTTTTTTGTGAAGGATGATAAAATGAAGAAATAGAAAATAAAATATAAGTTATGACGAAGTAATATGCTATACATAAACAAATAAGCCAAGTTTGGTCTGCATTTGTTCCTTTGTGAAAGAGATTGAGGCAGGTAGGACTCTTTATTATACTTCTTTGTGTATTATTTTGCCCTGTCCTATGAGTTTTCTAAATAAAAGTGGGGGGCCCTTGTGTGTATTATGATAAGGTTGGGAGGACAAACACGATTAAACTAATATTCATCTGTCATTCAAAAATAGGTAAAACATGAAAAGCATCAGAAATAGCCCAGTTGGGATATAAAACCGTTTATCATTTTGCAAAAACGTCCAAGAGTTAAATACAGGGAAAGAAATCATGTAGACCAGTCTTTCAAAAATATATACCAACCAGTTATAGGTGTGAGGGTCCATGGATTTGGCCTGGGTGTAAATTTTGTTCCGCTCACGGAATTTGCGATATTTTGACAATTTTGCGTTCCGTGGAGAACGCGGAAATGTCGAAACTTCCGCGATCCACCGCGAAAAGGAAGTATTTTCTTGTTTGTGCTTTAAAAATGCGTTCTCACGGGCGTGGTAGTGACTTACCGGGTCCCTGCGTTCGTCAACAGGTTTTCCTATCCATTCGCGTGCGCCACGAGATGTTGGATTGTTGGTAGCTGGGCGCGCTATCCCACGACAGTTTGCGATCGCGAACACGTCATTCGACCCGGAACAGGAAATAAGCATCGTGAGCAAGATGGCAGCGCCCATTAACCACTGCATGGGCAAGTTAGAGATATATTTCCCCGTGAAAAACACATTGCGAACAGGCAGGAAAAGCAATCTCAGCGTCTTCGTAAAAGTTCCGCGTGCTCGCGGAGATTTAGAGCAATTTTGCGATAATTTACGTAGGGCAGCTTCGTAAATTCTGCCCACCCCTCCCATGGATAAGGTGGCTTGGCGGAGATAGGTTAGATATCAGAAGAGGCCTAAAACTCTTGGGGCCATTACTTTGGAGCACTGTGCATGTGAAGTTTTCTCTTTCTAAGGGAGCTCTACTAATCCCGTCTTCATGCATGCCAGCTCGTCTGAGCCCAGGTCTGTCAGCAGCAGGGACTGGGACTCCGATACAAATTTATCCTCCACTTCATGTTCCGCAGTGACTGGTGGAAGCAAATAAACTGATTCCGCACTGATCCATCCTTCATATGCTATGGTCATCTGGGCTACCAGCAGCAAAGACAAGGGCCTCAAACTATTATGCGCCAACATTAAATTATCCAGTGTCAACAGTGGTTGGTGCAAACGTGGTGTCTAGGTTTCTTTGATCAGTGCATTTAGAAATGAGGGCAGGGCTTTCAGGAGAACCGAAGCAGGTTGGTTTCCCATAGAGATCTCAAAACCTGGAGTGACATAGGTTTTAAAATGATGGGGAGTCTAGTGTTTCTAGAACCACAGATTTCTAGACACTTTCCTTTTCAGCCTCCAGTTGAAATCAATACCTTAAATCCAAACTCTGTAGCACAGAAATGCATTGTTCCTGTTGATCAAGTCAGTGGGCAGAGACTGTTCTTAACAATCAACATCAGGCGCTGCAGACACTCCTGGCAAGTATCATAGCTCTCTAGCTGCTAAAGGAGAATTTTACAGCAAAAATGTTTAATTCAGACCATTGCATAATAAATATGAAAAGCCCTCTGATGCAACGTCCATTAACTGTGAAAAGATAAATGTAGGTAGCCTTTTGCCATTTAGCGAGCATCAGGGGCCCCAGGAGAGCTGCTCACCTACCCTGAGTTTAAGACATTATGCCACACTTCCTATGATTCCAAGAAGGCTTCATAGCAGTATTCCAAGAAAATTCTCTCTGGTTCAACAGTATATCCTTTCAGCTTAGTCCAAAGGATAGCACAGGAAAGGGTTGTGAAGAAGCCTCCATCTGTGTCTCTCTCTTTCTCATGAATAACCAAGGGGAGAAGGCCAGCATCCCATGATGTGTTTTGTTTTTGCATTTTTAAAGTGAACTATCACCCACGAGGGTGATGGAGTGAATTTTACTTGAAGCTTGTTTTTTGTGTGTGCAGAGCTAACAGCACAAGCATGCTTCGTAGTACTGGAGACATGTTATTTTAATTCAGTTACAATTTCAAAGTTAGAATGCAGCTTCAGAGGGACTTATTTACAAACCCTTGCGCCGTGGTGCGCCACTTACTTTTAACATGAGAAAAAGTGACGTACCGGCGTCGCTGAGGGCTTGTAAAAAAGGCTGCAGGTGTTTTCTTTTTTTGTCTACTCATGCGTGGTGTTTTGCTGTTTTACTGTGTGCTGCACAATGCAGCTCACCTAGAAACAGCAAAAACGAAAAGAAATAAATCATTTCTTGTCATTGCCCCATGTTATACCAGGTTTTTTTTGCTCTTAATTTTGGCACTGCTCCATTATTTACGCCACCCTTGTAAATATGGGGCAGCATCAAAATCAATGGGTGTTGCGGCGGAACGCCAACTGCAACACCCATTGCCCACCCCTTTCATGCTCAGTATTGCATGAAAGAGTGCCCTATTTACAAGGCTGCATTAAGCAACGCTGCCCTGTAAATAAGGCGAAGCACGTATTGCCACAGGAACGTCAAAAATATTGATGTCCCTGTGTTAAAGGGGCTATTAAATATGCCCAAGGTCAGAAGAGGAAAACGTTCTAAGGGCCTCATTTATGAAAACGGTTGCATCACCGCGTGAAAACAGTGACGCAACAGTTTTTACTGTGCCATCCTTCGACATGATGGATGCGTTATAGTTACAGTATGATGCATCATGTTGTAAGGAATGACAAATACGTCAGTATTACTGACATATCTGTCAGCGCAAAATTGACGCATTGCTGGGGTGTGTCTGAAAACAGATGAAACTCCAGCAATGTGTCCTTGCAAATGGGGCATACCCCATGTGAAAGGGCCTGCGTCAATCTTATACCTGCTGTGAGGCAAGTTGAAGATATTGACACAGTAGTGTCCTAGAAGAAGCATAGTGAAATCTGATAGATTTCACTGCGCCCCTTCTACGAGGCTTTTTGTGTGGGAATGCCCACCCTGCATACATTATACTTGATGCAGGTATAATGTATCGCAGGGCTTTACGAAGTGACGCATCTGCTTAGATGTGACACTTTGTAAACAGAGCGCAACATGGTGCATTTTTTATGGTGCTGGTGTGTCACAAAAATGGATGCAACGGTGGAGTAAAATGTGTTGCATGGTACAATAAATAAGGCCCCAAGAGGGAAGTAGGGGCTAGATGATAAAGGTGCGGACACAGAGAGCGAAAAAGTATGTGTGAAGGACGATTGTGTGTGCTTGAGAGAGATAGAGAATAAAGGAAGGTTGTGTGTGTGTGTCAGAGAGAGTGAATATAATAGAGGACTGTGTGTGTGAGAGAATGAATGATGGAAGTGTGTGTGCATTACACAAAGTATGATAGAAAGTAGTTTGTGTGTGAGAGAGAGAGTGTGAGGCAGAGAGAGATGGAAGGTTGTGTGTAAGAGAGAGAGTGTGTTATAGAGAGAGATGGAATCTTGTATGTGAAAGAGTGAGTGATGGAAGGTTGTATTACTGCTGATTGTGCTCCGTCCATGTTGACCTTTCTGTACCAGCCACATTTCTGCTGTCTGTATGCCTTTGTGTGCTTGAAGAAAGCATCAATTTCAGCTGCTTGGGGGTCATCCTGTCCTTTGTACATGGACTACTGCTACCTGATTCATTTGCCCTGCATGCGAGGCACACGTTCACGCCTGACCCTTAAGCTTTGCCTTCAGGGTGCCCTGATGTTACATATGTGTAACTTTTTTGTGGGTGCCAGGGAAGTGTATATAGCTTTGCCACTTCAGAGGACATTTCAGGGCAGGACATGATGCCTGCCTCCTGCAAATCTTTCCAAATTCATTACTAAAATATTTATTTATCACTAATTAGCTAATTATTAATATTAAAGTCAGAAGTGCGTCCAGGAATGGCAAATTGGAAAAAGCTGCCCTAATCAATTATAAACTAATTAATGCGTCAAGCATTAATGCATAATTGGGTAAATCAACTTTTGCGCCGTAATCAACTTAATTTTATGAAAATTGAAGTAGCCATTCCTACAAATAGACTCCCTGTTTGCACCCATGCACCCTCTGATGGCAGGGTTCATTTAGTCATTGCTTTGTTGCTCTCCCTGTGCTCGTGCACCACGCTGCTAAATATCCACTCCCTATGTCTGCCTTCCACTCCCCATTCTTTTTAGGCTGCTTTTCGCATAATGCTAAAGTCCACCCTCCCGCCACACCTCTGCATTTGACTCTCAAACGTCCTCTGGTTGCATTTCACCCACGTGCCTCCCCAGACTCTCCAGTCTTCCATTCCTGCCTTTCGCTCCCCAGCCTCCTCTGACTGCATTGCACTCTCTGCCTCTTTGTACTGCATTTCACCTCTACTCACCCCTGACTGCATTGTACTCTCTGGCCTCCCTAAACTGCATTTCACCTCTACTCACCCCTGACTGCACTGTACTATCTGGCCTCCCTAAACTGCATTTCACCTCTACTTACCCCTGACTGCATTGTACTCTCTGGCCTCCCTAAACTGCATTTCACCTCTACTCACCCCTTACTGCACTGTACTATCTGGCCTCCCTAAACTGCATTTCACCTCTACTTACCCCTGACTGCATTGTACTCTCTGCCTCTTTGTACTGCATTTCACCTCTACTCACCCCTGACTGCATTGTACTCTCTGGCCTCCCTAAACTGCATTTCACCTCTACTCACCCCTTACTGCACTGTACTATCTGGCCTCCCTAAACTGCATTTCACCTCTACTTACCCCTGACTGCATTGTACTCTCTGCCTCTTTGTACTGCATTTCACCTCTACTCACCCCTGACTGCATTGTACTCTCTGGCCTCCCTAAACTGCATTTCACCTCTACTCACCCCTGACTGCACTGTACTATCTGGCCTCCCTAAACTGCATTTCACCTCTACTTACCCCTGACTGCATTGTACTCTCTGGCCTCCCTAAACTGCATTTCACCTCTGCTCACCCCTGACTGCACTGTACTATCTGGCCTCCCTAAACTGCATTTCACCTCTACTTACCCCTGACTGCATTGTACTCTCTGGCCTCCCTAAACTGCATTTCACCTCTACTCACCCCTGACTGCATTGTACTCTCTGGCCTCCCTAAACTGCATTTCACCTCTACTCACCCCTGACTGCACTGTACTATCTGGCCTCCCTAAACTGCATTCCACCTCTACTCACCCCTGACTGCATTGTACTCTCTGGCCTCCCTAAACTGTATTTCACCTCTACACATCCTTGACTGCATTGTACTCTCTGGCCTCCCTAAACTGCATTCCACCTCTACTCACCCCTGACTGCATTGTACTCTCTGGCCTCCCTAAACTGCATTTCACCTCTACTCACCCCTGACTGCATTGTACTCTCTGGCCTCCCTAAACTTCATTTCACCTCTACTCACCCCTGACTGCATTGTACTCTCTGGCCTCCCTAAACTGCATTTCACCTCTACACATCCCTGACTGCATTGTACTCTCTGGCCTCCCTAAACTGCTTTTCACCTCTACTCACCCCTGACTGCATTGTACTCTCTGGCCTTCCTAAACTGCATTTCACCTCTACTCATCCCTGACTACATTGTGCTCTCTGGCCTCCCTAAACTGCATTTCACCTCTACTGACCCTGACTGCATTGCACTCTCTGGCCTCCCTAAACTGCATTTTACCTCTACTCATCCCTGACTGCATTGTACTCTCTGGCCTCCCTAAACTGCATTTCACCTCTATTCATCCCTGACTGCATTGTACTCTCTGGCCTCTCTGAACTGCATTTAGCTTTTTAGCCTCCTCTGACTGCATTATACACTCTGGCTTCCCTAAACTGTATTTCACCTCTACTCACCCCTGACTGCATTGTACTCTCTGGCCTTCCTAAACTGCATTTGGCTCCCAGGCCTCCTCTGACTGCATTTTACTCTCTGGCATCCCTAAACTGCATTTTACTCTCTGGCCCCCTCTAACTGCATTTTACTCTCTGGCCTCCCTGACCTGCATTTATTCTTTCCACCCTCTTCTGATTGCATCTCAGTCTTTTGCCTCCCTGAATTGCATTTCGCCTCTCCACCCTCCTCTGATGGTATTTTACTCTCTGACCTCCCTGAAACCACCTCTGACTGCAATTCACTGTTTTGCCTCCCTGAACTGCATTTCTCCTCTCCACCCTCCCCTAATTGTATTTTACAATCTGGCTTCCCGAGCTGCATTTCGCCTCTTTACCCTCCTCTGACTGCATTTCACTCTTTTGCCTCCCTGAACTGCATTTCACCTCTCCAACAGCCGCGGCCGCTGCAGGTAAGAGCGGTGGGGCCAGGTGAGGGTGGATTTAGAGAGACGACCAGGAGGGGAAATTAAATAAATAATTAATTTTCCCTCGTGATCGTCTCTTGAAATCCCCATCTGGCCCCACTGCCCCACCGCTCTTACCTGCACGGCCGCGGCTGCCCTCCACCCTCCTCTGACTGCAATTTATTCTCTGGTCTTCCCGAACTGCATTTGGCCTCTTCACCCACCCCTAATTGTATTTTACTCTTTTGCCTCCCTGAAATGGATTTGACCTCTCCACACTCCTCTGACTGCATTTCACTCTTTGGCCTCCCTGGACTGCAGTTTAACTCTCCACCCTCTCCTAATTGTATTTTTCCCTTTTGCCTCCCTGACCGCATTTTGCCTCTCCACCCTCCTCTGACTGCATTTCACCCTCTGGCCTCCTGAACTGCATTTAGCCTATCCATTCTCCTCTGACTGTATTTCACTAGTTTGCATCCCTGAATTTCATTTCGCCTCTCTACCATTGTCTGACTCTATTCACTCTCTGACCTCCCTGAACTGCATTTCACCCTCTGGCCTCCTGAACTGCCTTTAGCCTAGCCATTCTCCTCTAACTGCATTTCATTAGTTTGCATCCCTGAAATGCATTTCGCCTCTCTACCCTCCTCTGATTCTATTTCACTCTCTGGCCTCCCTAAACTGCATTTCGCCTCTCCACCTCCTCTGACTGCAATTTACTCTCTTGTCTTCCCGAACTGTATTTCCCTTCTTTAACCTCATCTGACTGCATTTCACTCCCCGGCTTCCTTTGGCTGCATTTCACGATCAAGCCTCCTTTGACTGCATTTCACTTCCTGGCTTTCCTTGGCTGAATTTCACTGTTTAGTCTCCCCTCGGAAGCAATTCCTCTCCAGCCTCCTCTGTATTATTTCACTCTTTAGTTGCATTTCCCTCTCCAGCTACCTATGACTTCACTGTGACTGCATTTCATGTTCTGGCCTTCCCTCGCTGCATTTCACTATTCAGCCTCCTCTGACTGTATTTCACTGTCCAGCCGCCCCTGGCTGCATGTAAAAGGTCTAGCCTCCCCTTGGTGAATTTCACTGTTCAGCCTTGTAAAAAATGTGATTACTGGTTGAGGTGGGTGAAACCCTACTCAAGCAGCAACCACAATCATTGTCTGGGTGAGTCATAAGCAAACCTGAAATTATCCTGTGCTCAACCCTCTGGTTGCTTGGCACAGAGCTGTCAAGGTTAACTGAGAGCCAATGTGCAAAGTATTCATGCAGCACTTACTGTAATAAAGTAAAAATGCAATACAAAACAAATTTCGTGCCAATTTAGAAAAATAGATTACATTTTAATGAATAAATTAAGACCAAAATGACAAAAATGCCATCAGTGGCAACTGTTGGTATCTGGCTGTGCCAGTAAAGGACAAAGTCACAAGTTCAGGCTGACTGTGATGGAGTGTGAGCCAGCTATGGGGACCCAGTTAGACCCACTGAACAAGAGTGCCTAAAATCGTGGTTGTTGAGAGTTGCAAAGTTCCATGCTGAGCATGGGACGTGAAGCTGAGGCGATGCATCGGTTTCAAGGAGCTGCAAAGGTGCGATGTGCGGTCTAGAGTCATTGACGGGGATCCCGTCAACGAGGGCTTGCGATGCGAAGTATGGCATTGAAGGTGCGTTGCGCAGTCGAGGTGATACATCGTTTTCGAGGCTGTGATGCAAGAACCTGTGTCAAGGCTGCCATCGGTGAGAGATTTGCAATGGGAGGGCCTCTGTCAGGGAAGCATTTCATAACGGCAGTTACAATGCGGGCTGCAAGCTTGATGCAAAGTCCTTGCACTGACAGAATCCTTGCAGTGGAGAGATTGCATCATGCAGCAGAGAGGATACATCAGTTCAGTTCTGCTGGATCCACTGACTGGCTAGCAAGGCACATCCAGGCCTGCTTCCAAGAGTAAAGGACTGGGGTGGCACCACTTGGCAGATGGCTGAATTCAGGTGCTGGGTTTAAGGTTGTTGGTGCCTTCTGTCTCTGAGGCTCTCGTCAGAAGGCCAGACAGCAAGCCCTTGGAGTCACTATGGGGTCCTGGGTTCAACAGATGCAAGTCCAGTCCATCAAACCCAGGCAGGAGAGTAGCAGACAACAGGTCAGCCCAGCAGGGCAGAAGTCTTTCATAGCACCAGTCCAGCAGAGTGGCAGTTCTTTCAGCAGCACAGCAGTCCATCTTCATGTCAGAGTACACGCAGATCCAGAAATGTACTGTAGAGTTGGTGTCTGAGGTCCAATATTTCTACCTGGGCCTTCCTTTGAAGTGGAAGAAGCTTCTAGAGGTTTTCTTTTGAAGTTCACAGACTTCCTGCCTTCCGTGCTCTGGCTCTAGACTAACTATAGGGGGTATGCTGTCCTTTGTGTGGATTTGCAAAAAAACGGAGTTTGGTCCTGGGACAGGGGGTCAACTGGACCGTAATATAATGAAACAAAAACAATGTTGTCCCCCAGGATAATTTTCTCTCACAACTTGGAGACTACAAACAAGGGAAAAAAACCTATTGTTTGTATGGGTTATTTTATTCAAACCCCTTTAGAAATTTTTTAATTAAATCATTTTGAAAGGCATTTTAAGGTTGAGAAAAACACTACTTACAAACATTTACACTATTTACAACTATCATACAAACAATTCTAGACACAAAACAATAACTATGTACAAATAAATCCACAGTTATAAACAAGCTTCTTTTACAATAAGAAAAACAACAATTCTGTTCGCACAAATAATCAATCTTTGTGACAAATACAACTTATTAGAAAGCCCAACCAGGGTCAAAACAACAGGAAGAGGCAACAAAAAAATCACTTTGTACTCAACAATCAGTTACAGATGACAAATGACTGTTAATTTTGCTCAATCAAAAGTGCCTATTCGCCGTTATGCCGACGCGTTTCAAATCTGGATGAAATCACAGATTCTCTTCAGGGCTCTGTCAGTGTGGTATTCTATAAAGATAAAGGAAGCTTGATTTAGCCACTATTTACAAAGATTAAGGACCTCCCCCTAGAACACAGGGACAGAAGTCGCAGGATTTTTACCTTTTCATATGGATAACGCGGTCCCGCGGTCCAATCATTCAAATAGAGAGGGGCCTTTTATTATGCAGAGGTTCTGTTAAAAAGATTATGAGAGAGGGATTTAATACCAAGCCTCTCAGAGACATGCAGGTAGATGGTCCCACAATTTCAAAGCACACATTCCGTACCTTAGATTGTTTACAACGGGGGCACCACTAGTTATTTTCTCCAAACATGGTTCTTCCGCTGTGTATTCATTAACGCTGCCGCCTGAAAAGCAACAGACATGTGCTGTACTTACTACTTAACCGTTCACTTTGCTAGCTCGATCTAAAACAGCGGTTTGCCTAACTGTTGGCGTACCTGGGTTTCTTTCTGAGGAGCAGTGAGTGATTTTGCTGTTATGCCGGACACTCGCTGATGGGCGGGGATGCCTCCGCGGTATAACACTGCGTGCTTCAATCTCGCTTCGATCTGAAATAGTTATAATACAATTGTGAAGCGCGAAGAAGCTACTTGTCTACCATCTACAGGAGACGCGCCAACACTCACCTCTCTTTCCAACCACGTACCAGGAAATGCGAACTCATTGGTGGAAAACACCATGTGAGGCAACTACTTCATAGCTAATCCGTCGCTAAGCATTGTGGACTTTGTAGTTAAACAGATACTTAAGGTTTATAAGCGGGAAATGTCAGATAAAGAATTGAGCCCCGTTTGGGTACTATTGAACTTTAGTATCAAATACGCTTCTTTTCTCAGAAGCATTTCATCGCTGTTTCCACTCAAATTAGTTTGATTCAAGTTGAACAGCACAGTCCACTTGAACTCATTTTCACCATGATTTTGATCAATAAAGTGTTGGACAAGGGGCGCTGTGAGCACTCTGTTCTTAATGCGTGACCTATGTTGCGTCATGCGTGTGTTGGCCTGTTGGTTTGTTTTACCTATATAAATTTTTGAACAAGGGCAAATGATAGCGTACACCACGTTTTTAGTTCTACAATTCGTGAAGTTCGAATGGGTCCACGTTGTAGTAGTGTGGCAGAAAGTTTTCCCTTCAATCGTTGTATCGCAAGCGATACAATTTCCACATCTATGGTGGCCCTCGATTGGTTTCAGTCCCCATTTGGACAATAAGTCGCTTTTTGGTTTTGGTATTCTAATATCTGCGCGGACTAATTGTTGGCCAATATTCTGAGTTTTTTTAAAGGCAAATATTGGACGGGGAAATGGCATTTCCAATTGTTCTAACAAATGCCAATGTTTCAAAACCATCTGTCGAATTTTGTGTGTTTCCGCACAAAACGTGGTAACGCAAACTAAGCTTTCAAGTTCACGCTTCTGTTTTTTCTCAAAGAGACATTCTCTTGGTGTGTAACGAGCCCTCTTAAACGAATGGTTAAGTAATTTACTTGGATAACCTCGTTTAACCAAATCATTACAAAACTGTTGGCCATGCTCCTCGAACTGGTCAATTTCTGAACAATTTCGCCGAATTCTGAGGAGTTGTCCGTAAGGCAAGTTCGCCCTCAGGTTTCTTGGGTGCGAACTGCCATAATGAAGGATGGTGTTTTTATCCGTTTTCTTCCTAAAAAGTGATGATTTCAAGATGCCTCCCACATTACTCATTTCAACATCAAGAAAGGTCATTTTAACGTTACTTGAATCTAGTGAGAATTGTATGTCACGATGTCTCGAATTTATCCATTGGTGAAAGTTACTCAAGTCGGCGGGGCTCCCCTGCCACAGGAGCCACGCGTCGTCGATGTAACGATACCAATGACTTATATTTTGTGAGTAGGGGTTGTTTGTCTCTATGAATCTCTTTTCATATTCCGCCACATAAAGGACGGCCATTTCAGGAGCATAAGGGCACCCCATCGCGGTGCCCTTAACTTGCATGTAGAAATCGTCATTGAAACGAAAATAGTTCTTTTTCAGAGTGATCTCTGCCAATCGCAGTATGAAGGATGTAGGGACTTTATGAGGTCTCTCTCTGGAGTCCAGATAAAGTTCAATCACTTCTAATGCCTCCTCCTGAGGTATTTGAGTGTAGAGGGACGTAACGTCCATTGTCACCATTAATTGTACTGTGTCATTAAATACGATTCCCTCTACTTTTGACAGAAAATCCGTTGTGTCCCGTAGGTATGCCTTCACTTTCGTTACAAATGGCTTCAAAAAGAAGTCCACAAATTTGGACAAGGGCTCGAGACACGAATCACACCCCGAAACAATTGGTCGTCCGGGGGGATCCGACGAGTTTTTGTGAATTTTGGGCAGAAAATATGCCACTGGAGTTCTGGGAAATTTTTTGATTAAAAAATCAGTTTCCTTGGGGCCTAAAAAACCACTATCTTTGCCATTTTGTACAACATCTGCAATCAAAGATTGACTTTGCTGTAAAGGATCTTCCGACAATTTCCGATACCAGTCTTGGTTGTTTACATGCGAACCACCTTCAGCTAAGTATTTATCTCTTGGCCAGATGACAACGGCACCGCCCTTGTCAGCCTGCTTTATCACCAATGATGGATCTTCCTTAAGATTTTTTATTGCTGACAGTTGTCCTTTCGTGATATTGGGTTTCACAAATTTCTGCTGATGTTCCAGTTTATTTATTGATGACAAAAGAATTTGTTCGAATGCGAGTACTTGCTTAGGTACATTCTGGGTGGGTACGAAAGTGGATTTATTCCTAAGCCCCGTTGTCTCCATGTTGCTACTTGGAGGTTGGTTAGCAAAGAACGCTTTAAGACGGATTTTGCGGCAAAATTCTAATGTCTCAAGTTTTAATTTGGTGAAGTCTGTGCGTCTAGTTGGAACAAATTTTAGCCCCAAGTTCAACACAGACTCTTCATCTTTTGACAATGCCCGAGTTGATAAATTAACTAGGGTGGACGGATTTTCTACGACTTGTAGTAATTCCTCCGGGTTCGCATTTCCCATTGTGGTTTGAACCTTACTTTTAACTGCTGGCCTTTGTCTAAAAAAGGAGTAGTTTGTTTCTTGTTATTCCCTCCTCTTGAGTCTGAGCCAGATGACTCAGATGACGAAGTGTCGGAAAAAGTCTTATATCTATTTCTCGATCTACCTTGAAAATTTGAAAGTGCTCCTCTAGATTCTGGTTGGGAGTAGAAATCGTCTTTGAGGAAGGGGTAAGCTCTTTCTAATGTAAAGGTTTTAGAGTCCCTTTCGTACTGTGCTGTCTTGTTGTTTATTGTGTTGTCTTTGAAAGATTGGATCTCTTTGTCGATTTTCTCTAAAAGAGCTTTGGAATCTGTGACCACCTGGTTATCTCTGATGGCTGTGGTAAGTTCTTCAATCTCTTGTAGTTCTTTCACGCATATTCTTTGTGCAGTTTCTATGGTATGGACCATGAGGTCCCTGCTGCACTTAGTATTTATGCAGCTGAAGCCCTTTTTATAATCTGCATCCTCAGTAAAAATGACTGGGACATTTTTAACCTGGAGCCCCCACGGGATGGTCCCACCCCTTAGGTGCTTCAGGAGGAAATGGCCATGAAGTTCCGTACGGATCTGTTTCTTTCGGAGTCTGGTAAGTTTTTCGGTTTCGTTCTGCTGCTGGGCTGAAGAGCTCAGAGTGACTTCTGAAAAGGGGGATGTGGCTAATAGGTTCTTAATATGATTTTCGGAAAAAGACAGAGTGTCCTTCTCGCCCATTACTCAGGAAAGACGGGATAGTCCTTCCAGGTAGCGAGCCAAAAAATCACTCAAAACACATAAAAAATTCAATGCCCTTGAAACTCTCGCGAGTGTGCACTCGCTCTAAGATTTGCAAAAAAACGGAGTTTGGTCCTGGGACAGGGGGTCAACTGGACCGTAATATAATGAAACAAAAACAATGTTGTCCCCCAGGATAATTTTCTCTCACAACTTGGAGACTACAAACAAGGGAAAAAAACCTATTGTTTGTATGGGTTATTTTATTGAAACCCCTTTAGAAATTTTTTAATTAAATCATTTTGAAAGGCATTTTAAGGTTGAGAAAAACACTACTTACAAACATTTACACTATTTACAACTATCATACAAACAATTCTAGACACAAAACAATAACTATGTACAAATAAATCCACAGTTATAAACAAGCTTCTTTTACAATAAGAAAAACAACAATTCTGTTCGCACAAATAATCAATCTTTGTGACAAATACAACTTATTAGAAAGCCCAACCAGGGTCAAAACAACAGGAAGAGGCAACAAAAAAATCACTTTGTACTCAACAATCAGTTACAGATGACAAATGACTGTTAATTTTGCTCAATCAAAAGTGCCTATTCGCCGTTATGCCGACGCGTTTCAAATCTGGATGAAATCACAGATTCTCTTCAGGGCTCTGTCAGTGTGGTATTCTATAAAGATAAAGGAAGCTTGATTTAGCCACTATTTACAAAGATTAAGGACCTCCCCCTGAAATGCTTCTGAGAAAAGAAGCGTATTTGATACTAAAGTTCAATAGTACCCAAACGGGGCTCAATTCTTTATCTGAGATTTCCCGCTTATAAACCTTAAGTATCTGTTTAACTACAAAGTCCACAATGCTTAGCGACGGATTAGCTATGAAGTAGTTGCCTCACATGGTGTTTTCCACCAATGAGTTCGCATTTCCTGGTACGTGGTTGGAAAGAGAGGTGAGTGTTGGCGCGTCTCCTGTAGATGGTAGACAAGTAGCTTCTTCGCGCTTCACAATTGTATTATAACTATTTCAGATCGAAGCGAGATTGAAGCACGCAGTGTTATACCGCGGAGGCATCCCCGCCCATCAGCGAGTGTCCGGCATAACAGCAAAATCACTCACTGCTCCTCAGAAAGAAACCCAGGTACGCCAACAGTTAGGCAAACCGCTGTTTTAGATCGAGCTAGCAAAGTGAACGGTTAAGTAGTAAGTACAGCACATGTCTGTTGCTTTTCAGGCGGCAGCGTTAATGAATACACAGCGGAAGAACCATGTTTGGAGAAAATAACTAGTGGTGCCCCCGTTGTAAACAATCTAAGGTACGGAATGTGTGCTTTGAAATTGTGGGACCATCTACCTGCATGTCTCTGAGAGGCTTGGTATTAAATCCCTCTCTCATAATCTTTTTAACAGAACCTCTGCATAATAAAAGGCCCCTCTCTATTTGAATGATTGGACCGCGGGACCGCGTTATCCATATGAAAAGGTAAAAATCCTGCGACTTCTGTCCCTGTGTTCTAGGGGGAGGTCCTTAATCTTTGTAAATAGTGGCTAAATCAAGCTTCCTTTATCTTTATAGAATACCACACTGACAGAGCCCTGAAGAGAATCTGTGATTTCATCCAGATTTGAAACGCGTCGGCATAACGGCGAATAGGCACTTTTGATTGAGCAAAATTAACAGTCATTTGTCATCTGTAACTGATTGTTGAGTACAAAGTGATTTTTTTGTTGCCTCTTCCTGTTGTTTTGACCCTGGTTGGGCTTTCTAATAAGTTGTATTTGTCACAAAGATTGATTATTTGTGCGAACAGAATTGTTGTTTTTCTTATTGTAAAAGAAGCTTGTTTATAACTGTGGATTTATTTGTACATAGTTATTGTTTTGTGTCTAGAATTGTTTGTATGATAGTTGTAAATAGTGTAAATGTTTGTAAGTAGTGTTTTTCTCAACCTTAAAATGCCTTTCAAAATGATTTAATTAAAAAATTTCTAAAGGGGTTTGAATAAAATAACCCATACAAACAATAGGTTTTTTTCCCTTGTTTGTAGTCTCCAAGTTGTGAGAGAAAATTATCCTGGGGGACAACATTGTTTTTGTTTCATTATATTACGGTCCAGTTGACCCCCTGTCCCAGGACCAAACTCCGTTTTTTTGCAAATCTTAGAGCGAGTGCACACTCGCGAGAGTTTCAAGGGCATTGAATTTTTTATGTGTTTTGAGTGATTTTTTGGCTCGCTACCTGGAAGGACTATCCCGTCTTTCCTGAGTAATGGGCGAGAAGGACACTCTGTCTTTTTCCGAAAATCATATTAAGAACCTATTAGCCACATCCCCCTTTTCAGAAGTCACTCTGAGCTCTTCAGCCCAGCAGCAGAACGAAACCGAAAAACTTACCAGACTCCGAAAGAAACAGATCCGTACGGAACTTCATGGCCATTTCCTCCTGAAGCACCTAAGGGGTGGGACCATCCTGTGGGGGCTCCAGGTGAAAAATGTCCCAGTCATTTTTACTGAGGATGCAGATTATAAAAAGGGCTTCAGCTGCATAAATACTAAGTGCAGCAGGGACCTCATGGTCCATACCATAGAAACTGCACAAAGAATATGCGCGAAAGAACTACAAGAGATTGAAGAACTTACCACAGCCATCAGAGATAACCAGGTGGTCACAGATTCCAAAGCTCTTTTAGAGAAAATCGACAAAGAGATCCAATCTTTTAAAGACAACACAATAAACAACAAGACAGCACAGTACGAAAGGGACTCTAAAACCTTTACATTAGAAAGAGCTTACCCCTTCCTCAAAGACGATTTCTACTCCCAACCAGAATCTAGAGGAGCACTTTCAAATTTTCAAGGTAGATCGAGAAATAGATATAAGACTTTTTCCGACACTTCGTCATCTGAGTCATCTGGCTCAGACTCAAGAGGAGGGAATAACAAGAAACAAACTACTCCTTTTTTAGACAAAGGCCAGCAGTTAAAAGTAAGGTTCAAACCACAATGGGAAATGCGAACCCGGAGGAATTACTACAAGTCGTAGAAAATCCGTCCACCGTAGTTAATTTATCAACTCGGGCATTGTCAAAAGATGAAGAGTCTGTGTTGAACTTGGGGCTAAAATTTGTTCCAACTAGACGCACAGACTTCACCAAATTAAAACTTGAGACATTAGAATTTTGCCGCAAAATCCGTCTTAAAGCGTTCTTTGCTAACCAACCTCCAAGTAGCAACATGGAGACAACGGGGCTTAGGAATAAATCCACTTTCGTACCCACCCACAATGTACCTAAGCAAGTACTCGCATTCGAACAAATTCTTTTGTCATCAATAAATAAACTGGAACATCAGCAGAAATTTGTGAAACCCAATATCACGAAAGGACAACTGTCAGCAATAAAAAATCTTAAGGAAGATCCATCATTGGTGATAAAGCAGGCTGACAAGGGCGGTGCCGTTGTCATCTGGCCAAGAGATAAATACTTAGCTGAAGGTGGTTCGCATGTAAACAACCAAGACTGGTATCGGAAATTGTCGGAAGATCCTTTACAGCAAAGTCAATCTTTGATTGCAGATGTTGTACAAAATGGCAAAGATAGTGGTTTTTTAGGCCCCAAGGAAACTGATTTTTTAATCAAAAAATTTCCCAGAACTCCAGTGGCATATTTTCTGCCCAAAATTCACAAAAACTCGTCGGATCCCCCCGGACGACCAATTGTTTCGGGGTGTGATTCGTGTCTCGAGCCCTTGTCCAAATTTGTGGACTTCTTTTTGAAGCCATTTGTAACGAAAGTGAAGGCATACCTACGGGACACAACGGATTTTCTGTCAAAAGTAGAGGGAATCGTATTTAATGACACAGTACAATTAATGGTGACAATGGACGTTACGTCCCTCTACACTCAAATACCTCAGGAGGAGGCATTAGAAGTGATTGAACTTTATCTGGACTCCAGAGAGAGACCTCATAAAGTCCCTACATCCTTCATACTGCGATTGGCAGAGATCACTCTGAAAAAGAACTATTTTCGTTTCAATGACGATTTCTACATGCAAGTTAAGGGCACCGCGATGGGGTGCCCTTATGCTCCTGAAATGGCCGTCCTTTATATGGCGGAATATGAAAAGAGATTCATAGAGACAAACAACCCCTACTCACAAAATATAAGTCATTGGTATCGTTACATCGACGACGTGTGGCTCCTGTGGCAGGGGAGCCCCGCCGACTTGAGTAACTTTCACCAATGGATAAATTCGAGACATCGTGACATACAATTCTCACTAGATTCAAGTAATGTTAAAATGACCTTTCTTGATGTTGAAATGAGTAATGTGGGAGGCATCTTGAAATCATCACTTTTTAGGAAGAAAACGGATAAAAACACCATCCTTCATTATGGCAGTTCGCACCCAAGAAACCTGAGGGCGAACTTGCCTTACGGACAACTCCTCAGAATTCGGCGAAATTGTTCAGAAATTGACCAGTTCGAGGAGCATGGCCAACAGTTTTGTAATGATTTGGTTAAACGAGGTTATCCAAGTAAATTACTTAAGCATTCGTTTAAGAGGGCTCGTTACACACCAAGAGAATGTCTCTTTGAGAAAAAACACAAGCGTGAACTTGAAAGGTTAGTTTGCGTTACCACGTTTTGTGCGGAAACACACAAAATTCGACAGATGGTTTTGAAACATTGGCATTTGTTAGAACAATTGGAAATGCCATTTCCCCGTCCAATATTTGCCTTTAAAAAAAAACAGAATATTGGCCAACAATTAGTCCGCGCAGATATTAGAATACCAAAACCAAAAAGCGACTTATTGTCCAAATGGGGACTGAAACCAATCGAGGGCCACCATAGATGTGGAAATTGTATCGCTTGCGATACAACGATTGAAGGGAAAACTTTCTGCCACACTACTACAACGTGGACCCATTCGAACTTCACGAATTGTAGAACTAAAAACGTGGTGTACGCTATCATTTGCCCTTGTTCAAAAATGTATATAGGTAAAACAAACCAACAGGCCAACACACGCATGACGCAACATAGGTCACGCATTAAGAACAGAGTGCTCACAGCGCCCCTTGTCCAACACTTTATTGATCAAAATCATGGTGAAAATGAGTTCAAGTGGACTGTGCTGTTCAACTTGAATCAAACTAATTTGAGTGGAAACAGCGATGAAATGCTTCTGAGAAAAGAAGCGTATTTGATACTAAAGTTCAATAGTACCCAAACGGGGCTCAATTCTTTATCTGAGATTTCCCGCTTATAAACCTTAAGTATCTGTTTAACTACAAAGTCCACAATGCTTAGCGACGGATTAGCTATGAAGTAGTTGCCTCACATGGTGTTTTCCACCAATGAGTTCGCATTTCCTGGTACGTGGTTGGAAAGAGAGGTGAGTGTTGGCGCGTCTCCTGTAGATGGTAGACAAGTAGCTTCTTCGCGCTTCACAATTGTATTATAACTATTTCAGATCGAAGCGAGATTGAAGCACGCAGTGTTATACCGCGGAGGCATCCCCGCCCATCAGCGAGTGTCCGGCATAACAGCAAAATCACTCACTGCTCCTCAGAAAGAAACCCAGGTACGCCAACAGTTAGGCAAACCGCTGTTTTAGATCGAGCTAGCAAAGTGAACGGTTAAGTAGTAAGTACAGCACATGTCTGTTGCTTTTCAGGCGGCAGCGTTAATGAATACACAGCGGAAGAACCATGTTTGGAGAAAATAACTAGTGGTGCCCCCGTTGTAAACAATCTAAGGTACGGAATGTGTGCTTTGAAATTGTGGGACCATCTACCTGCATGTCTCTGAGAGGCTTGGTATTAAATCCCTCTCTCATAATCTTTTTAACAAAACCTCTGCATAATAAAAGGCCCCTCTCTATTTGAATGATTGGACCGCGCGACCGCGTTATCCATATGAAAAGGTAAAAATCCTGCGACTTCTGTCCCTGTGTTCTAGGGGGAGGTCCTTAATCTTTGTAAATAGTGGCTAAATCAAGCTTCCTTTATCTTTATAGAATACCACACTGACAGAGCCCTGAAGAGAATCTGTGATTTCATCCAGATTTGAAACGCGTCGGCATAACGGCGAATAGGCACTTTTGATTGAGCAAAATTAACAGTCATTTGTCATCTGTAACTGATTGTTGAGTACAAAGTGATTTTTTTGTTGCCTCTTCCTGTTGTTTTGACCCTGGTTGGGCTTTCTAATAAGTTGTATTTGTCACAAAGATTGATTATTTGTGCGAACAGAATTGTTGTTTTTCTTATTGTAAAAGAAGCTTGTTTATAACTGTGGATTTATTTGTACATAGTTATTGTTTTGTGTCTAGAATTGTTTGTATGATAGTTGTAAATAGTGTAAATGTTTGTAAGTAGTGTTTTTCTCAACCTTAAAATGCCTTTCAAAATGATTTAATTAAAAAATTTCTAAAGGGGTTTCAATAAAATAACCCATACAAACAATAGGTTTTTTTCCCTTGTTTGTAGTCTCCAAGTTGTGAGAGAAAATTATCCTGGGGGACAACATTGTTTTTGTTTCAGTCCTTTGTGTGGAGGCAGGGCACAGCCTATTCAAGTGTTAAGTAGGGCTGTGTACAGCTCCACGCTCCCATCCTACCAGTAATGGCCCACCCAGGCCCACCTAAGTTCTCCAGTGTGTGTGGATGTCTAGGAGGAGTACACAAAGCACAACTGTCAGCTACACCTAGTCATGTGACCGAGAGACAGACTTCAGGCACTAAATGGCTAAGGCAAGAAAACGTTAGCTTTGTAAATGTGTCATTTTTAAAATTGTAATTTAAAATACGACTTCCCCATGAAAGAGAATTTTCATTACAAGTCTAAAGACCGCAAACATACTGGTTACCTGTTCCCATTTGTAAGTTAAAGCTTATTAAATGTAATAAGATAACTCCAATACTGTCCTATGGGAGAGGTAGGCCTTGCAATGCTGAAAAATGAATGGAAGAGTTTTTCACTATCAGGATATGTAGTACTTAAGAGTCCTACTTTTTTAATTCAGTACACCTTGCTCTCTGGGCTACACGGGGCCTACCCTAGGGATGACGTATATGTATTAAAAGGGAAGGTTTGGGCTTGGTGAAATGGTTTATTTTGCTAGGTCAAAATTACAGTTTAAAACTGCACACACAGGCTGCAATGGCAGGCCTGCAACATGATAAAGGGCTACTTAGGTGGGTGGCACAATCAGTGCTACTGGCCCACTAGTAGCATTTAATTTACATGCCCTGGGCACAGATAGTGCCAATTTACCAGGGACTCAAAAGTGAATTAAATATGACAATTGGGTGTAAGCAAATTCTACCATGTTTTAAGGAGAGCACACAAGCACTTTGGCACTGGGTGGCAGTGGTAAAGTGCGCTGAGTCCTAAGGCCAGCAAAAATGAAGTCAGCAAAAGTAGGAGGGTTAAAGGCAAAAAGTTAGGGGAAAACAATGCCAATTAACCCAGGTTTACCAAGCCTCCTTGGCTTCTCTCCTCATTCTGCACTTCACTACTAAATCTGTTCTGTCTGGTCCCTCAGTAGTGCTACACTCAACTTCTGAGTCCCACACTCCCCTGACTGCCCTCTTTGTGCTGTTGTCCTTCGCTTTTCAGAATCTTATAGTCCTGTTTATTCTCTCTGTACTATGGCTTTCATCTGTACAGTGCAATTCAGTCACTATCCACAACCATGGCAAATTTCACAGGTGCATGAGTGATGAGGTGCGCCAGCCTAGTTTTTTTCTTTGAATTCTGGCACTTGCAGTCTTGTTTATTCTGTTATAAAACCAGAACTACAAGATTCAGAATTCTAAGACAAAAACCTAGACTGGAGCAGTGCATCATGCCTGGACATGGGGAACTTGGCAGCAGTGTAGCCGTCACTGGCTACAGACTCTGTGTTGTTGCAGCCCTTCTATTATGACAGCTCTTCTTGCCACAGCACTCTACTTCTCTACTGCTTCTTTCTGTTCATTGTTCTCTCTGTGGCCCTTGTCTTTCTCACCTGGGTGGGGGAGGCGGCAGAGGGAGTAAGAACTGGGGTATTTCCACCATTTTAGAAAAGGCCTCTCCAGGAAGAGAGAGGGTACTTTGTTCAGACCCTGCAATTGAAGGAGCCATTGTATGCCCAAGCGAGAAACACTGAGGCAGGGAGAGCAGATCTCAAGGAAGAGCAGCCCATTGGCTAAGCTGCCAGGTTTCTCAGTTCCACACGTGACTAGTTAGGCCAGTCCCAGTTTTTTTTTACAACTCTGGGACAACTGGTCTTATTTAAGCCAGTATAATACCAGGACTACAAGTCTAAGAATTCTAAGAAAAAACTGGACTGGACTAGCTAGTCACGCATGGACCACAGAAACCTGGCGTCTATGGAGGGGGTCACATACAGTGGGGTCAACAACATTAGAGATGGTAACAGGGAGAAAAGAGGGACAAGGTGCTGGTCCAAAGATGAGAAAAAAGACTAAAGGATGAACATGCTATAATGACAGTTCCAGGAAGCACCAGGTTCTGGCCAAGGATCTCAGTGAGGAGAAGTAAGGTTTCCTGAGGCTCTGCTTACAATGTGACAGGGAGAGGGCGATGAGGTGTGGCCACCTATTGAGAAGAAGAAAAGGTGGAGGCGGACAGGAGATCCATTGCCTCAAGGAGATTGACATTTGGCATGATGGAAGACTCACATTTGAAGAGAGGGGTAGAGATCAGGCAACCACAGGCCAAGAGTCAATGAAGAGATTGGAGATTGATAATGTACTTTTATTAGCCACATCAGCTGTCCTTTCCCTCTTCTCACTCACCTCGTCAGCATCCTCTGGAGCTTCATTGAAGCCTCTGCAACTGCCCCATTCTCCAGAGGTACTGGTCAAAGTGCAGGTACATCCCCTTCTCCAGCGCCCTCTGGCTGCTCTGTGCATAGGTGCACCCTCCAGTCCACTGTCTCAAGCCTCCCTTGACTGCTCTCTTTGTGTCAGTGCAACCTACTCTGCAGCCTCCTCTGGCTGCTCTATGTATGCATGTGCACCCGGCTCACTAGCCTCCTCTGGCTGCTCTATGTGTGTAGGTGCACCCGGCTCTCCAGCCTCCTCTGATTGCTCAGTTTGTCTGTGCAGCCTGCTATCCAGCCTCCTCTGACTGCTCTCTCTTTTGTGTATAAGTGTTGTCTACTCTGCACCCTCTCCTGATTGCTCACTGTGTAGGTTCAGGCTGCGCTCCAGCCTCCTCTGACTGCTCTCTGTGTATAAGTGTTGCTCACTCTGCAGCCTCCTCTGACTGCTCAATGTGTGCAGGTGCAGCCTGCTCTCCAACCTCCTCTGACTGCTCTCATTCTCTCTCTCTCTCTCTCTCTCTGTCTCTCTCTCTCTCTCTCTCTCTCTCTCTCACTCTCTCTCTCTCTCTATATATATATATATATATATATATATATATTCACTGAAAAAACCATAGGTTATAGACCATATATAGTTAGGAATTAGCATTTAAAAAACCTTATTTTACTCACACAAAACCATTGAAATTCCATATATAGTTAGTTGCACTAACTATATATCGCGCACCTGCAATCCACTGCTGATGATGTCACATATTACATCATTCATGACATGGTCAGTGACATCACTGATGACATCACTGATGACATCTCAAATGACATCACTGATGACATCACTGATGACAACATCCAGTGACTGTATGTTTCTGTAAAGTTAAAATATATCTTACATATTGAAGAATGAGTGGATGTATAAGTGTCTGGATGAAGGATTTAGTAGGTGCGTGACTGACTGTATGAGTGAGTGATTAAATGTGTCTCACTGAATGCATGGGTTAGTGACTAAACTGTCTTAATTTGTGCATCATTATGTCTGTTGTTCTGTAAACTGCTGCATGTGTTGATCATTAGCTATACGAGAGGCTATATGTGTTATTAATTGCTTGCCCAAGTATTTCTATGGGAGATTGAGTTTGTGTGGGGGTGGCTGAAAGGTGTGTGACTCTATGCATAGATGTGTGAACAGTTTATTCACTAGGTGTATGAGTTCAAGAGTGCATGTGGAAACAGCTACATGGGCAGTTGACTGTGTGCATGAGTGTATTGATGAGTAAATGGATATCTCAATGCTACATGTCATAGTAAGTACATATGTAAAACACAGTACATGTGAGAGTTGGCATATATAAATAACTGTGCATGAGAGCCACCGAATGAGTGAGTGGTTGTATCGATCATTGTGAACTTGTATCAGGTATTGTATAAGAGAGTAAATATGTGTTAGTATATGTTTCAATAAGTAAGGTGTGTTTAACTGTATAGTTGAAGAAATGGAGATGAGATTGTTTCTTTGCATGACTGACTGGGTGTGTGAGTAACTCCATGGATGAGTGGAAGTGTGTGAGTGTCTGTATACACTGAGTGTATCTAAGATTATATTAGAGTCTGAAGAGGTTTATCGTATTAGCACAAGAATGATGTCAAATGAGATGTCATTAGTGATGTCATCAGTGATGTCATTTGAGATGTCATCAGTGATGTCATCAGTGATGTCACTGACCATGTCATGAATGATGTAATATGTGACATCATCAGCAGTGGATTGCAGGTGCGCGATATATAGTTAGTGCAACTAACTATATATGGAATTTCAATGGTTTTGTGTGAGTAAAATAAGGTTTTTTAAATGCTAATTCCTAACTATATATGGTCTATAACCTATGGTTTTTTCAGTGAATTTTCAAGGTTTTGTAAATGCTAATTCCTAACTATATATGGTCTATAACCTATGGTTTTTTCAGTGAATTTCAATGGTTTTTTAATAGCAAATATCATAAGCTGTCGAATGTCAAGTACGTGGTAAGTGAAAACATTTTCGTGTTTATGCACACTGATCTGCTTTGAATGGTGCCCCCCCCCCCTCATTTCTATTAGGAGTACTCTCTCTTTGCAGATAGTGAAAGGTAGTTAACGCAGGTCTTTGCCCCTATTGTAATCCGTCGTGCCTGCTTCTCTCTCCATTTGATTCATTGTTATCCAAGTATTTACTGTTTTAGAATTAGTTCTCTTTGGTTCATTCTCTATTTACAAACAAACACAGAGTCGCAATACTCTGTTTAGTCTTTGCAGATAACGAAAAATCGTGTAAAAAAAAAGAAAAGGAATCGAGCAAAATCAGTAGGCCACTAATGGGATCTCTTTTTGACCTCGCTAAAATAGAAACATTAGGAACAACCCCTCATGACAAATACAAAACTAGTGAGATGAACTGAACTCCACACAATGATGGCTGCAAAACAGCTCGGCTCCGCCACCCACCCCGCCCAAAATAACGATAAAGAACGGCTGCCATGATTGGTTGCGGAATGACCACGACGGAGCTACGAAATGGTGCTGCTCTCATGCTAACCCCAGCTTCAGTCTGAAACATCCAGAAACACTGTAGACTACCAATTCGATCAGTTCCGGTAGCGCCCCAATGTAACCCGGTAGAGAAGAACTAGCCCTCCCCTCTTTGACTGATGGTTCTTGTTGCCTGTCCCTTCTGTTGTCATTTAACAGAACTATTTAGCCTGCTGAAAGGGGTTGTGTTCCGACCGCTGGTTGGTGGAGACATTTTGACTATATTCTGTACCTGCGTTGTCGCGTAATGCGTCATATGACGCGCCGCGTTAGCGCATCCGGAAGTCATCCGGGGCGCGCAGCGCGTAACGTAAGCATAACAAGTCATGTGACTTGTTAATAAAACTTTTCATTGGTTCATTTTACTTTTCTTATTGTAATGATGAAAGGCTTGGTCATATGACCTAAAAATTACGCTTTTCATTACTTCCGAACATTATTTTTTCTTAAATATATGTTATAATGTTCCAGGCTAATGTACTTTCCCGGAAATTTTACAACTGTCCTGCAAGTAAAATATATTCTTTTTTCGAGAAAAAGAGCGTTTCTTCGTCCCATGACGGAGCCGTTGAGCAAAAGAGGGTCGACCTGCTGTCTTAGTCGCCGATACGCCTGAATATGAGATTCTTATCGATCACTTTATGTTGCAGGAATAGAAAACACAACAGCCCTTGACCATTTATCTTTACTGCGTTCCTTCGTATTATACCTTTTACCCTTCATGTAATTGGTCTGCTTTATTTCACTTGCCTTTTAATGATTCTAAAACAGTGACTATTATTAAAAACTTTACCAATGTATATACTACTACCATGTTTTCTTTTAAAAACCTTTATTGTGAAAATTTCATTATACAAATACGAGCCTATAACCACGTGGGCCGGCCACGGAGCAAACTGTAATCGTATATGATGAATAGACATTTACACTGTAGAGGAACGTAACGGGCGGGCCATTAGGTTGCAAGAACTAAGGTGTCTAACAGTTACGGAATCGGTGGACGTACATTTTATAATTAAAATACGACAGGGCCAGTTACAATAAAATTATCTAGATATACATTTGCGGGCAAGTACCATGGGTGACGTTAATTCGAACTTTCAACAGTACAGTAATCAATAACACATCAGAACTTAATATCAATAGGGATGTCGAAATATTCAATCAATTCTCGTCCCCGCCCGCCATGTGCTTCAAAACTGCATACGTATCTCGTGATTTCAAGGTTCTGCAACCAGTACACAACAAGGAGTTACGAGTCCCATTTATTCTGGCGCCATTTTGGGCGAGGACGGGCAGGTCCAGGATATAGTCAAAATGTCTCTACCAACCATCGACTATGATGATGTTCATATGCTGTATTTATTAGAGTAACACTCATCTGTCCACATGAAATTAATTTGCCACAATCTAAACATGTCATTTTAATCTTTCCAAAGTTCTTCTAAATATTTGGGACCGTTTCCCTTGCCTCTGAAGCTCTCAGTGCCACTTCTTTGATGAATGTACTAGCAGGTCAGGGGTTCTCCTCCAAATCTCTCTTTTATGCAGCACTATAATTAATTGGTGCCACCTCTCCATATGACGATGCATGGTATAGTTACCACAACTATATTTTTTTTCGGTTCCTCTGGAGAGTTCATCGTGGCAGATGAAGCGTGTAACGTACCGGGCATTTACCTTTTTTTGCATGTACAGGAAAGGAAAAAAAAATCGAGCGTCCGAGTTCTAAGGTATCCCAGGGCCATTTTGGTGGACCAGGCCCAAATCCAAAGAACAGCTATCTCACAGGCTAATGGGGCGACCCACGCCGAGTTTCAGCATTGTAGGATGACCACACAAGTACAGCAACTTGCTAGACATCACCTCGGTGCCATCCGGATCTCGGCGCCCCACTGCAGATGAAGTGCCTCTCAACTATGAAACCACCACGGTGACATCCGGATCTTGGCGCGTTGTGCTGCCTTCGGCCTATTCGCACATCGGTCCGCTACTGACGCCATCTCACAGGCTAATGGGGCGACCCACGCCGAGTTTCAGCATTGTAGGATGACCACACCAGTACAGCAACTTGCTAGACATCACCTCGGTGCCATCCGGATCTCGGCGCCCCACTGCAGATGAAGTGCCTCTCAACTATGAAACCACCACGGTGACATCCGGATCTTGGCGCGTTGTGCTGCCTTCGGCCTATTCGCACATCGGTCCGCTACTGACGCCATCTCACAGGCTAATGGGGCGACCCACGCCGAGTTTCAGCATTGTAGGATGACCACACCAGTACAGCAACTTGCTAGACATCACCTCGGTGCCATCCGGATCTCGGCGCCCCACTGCAGATGAAGTGCCTCTCAACTATGAAACCACCACGGTGACATCCGGATCTTGGCGCGTTGTGCTGCCTTCGGCCTATTCGCACATCGGTCCGCTACTGACGCCATCTCACAGGCTAATGGGGTGACCCACGCCGAGTTTCAGCATTGTAGGATGACCACACCAACTTGCTAGACATCACCTCAGTGCCATCCGAATCTTGGCATCTCAACGCCTAGTGGTATCTTCCATACAAAAAATATTGTTACGCTGCCTTTGGCCCCATTCGCACATCAGTCCGCAACTTAGACATCACCTCGGTGCCATCCGGATCTTGGCATCTCAGCGCCTTGTGGAGTCAGTCAGAAAATATTGTTGTGCTGCCTTCGGCCTATTCGCACATCGGTCCGCTACTGACGCCATCTCACAGGCCAACGGGGCGCCCCACGCCGACTTTCAGCATTATGGCATGGCCACACCAGTGCGGCAACTTGCTACACACCACCTCGGTGCCATCCGGATCTTGGCATCTCAGCGCCTTGTGGTGTCTTCTACACCGGAAATATAGTAGAAAATATTGTTGCGCTGCCTTTGGCCCCATTCACACATCAGTCCGCTACTGACACCATCTCACAGGCCAACGGGGCGCCCCACGCCGACTTTCAACATTGTAGGATGGCCACAGAAGTGCGACAACTTACTAGACACCACCTCGGTGCCATCCGGATCTTGGCGCGTTGTGCTGCCTTCGGCCTATTCGCACATCGGTCCGCTACTGACGCAAACTCACAGGCCAACGGGGCGCCCCACGCCGACTTTCAGCATTGTAGGATGGCCACACCAGTGCGGCAACTTCCTACACACCACCTCGGTGCCATCCGGATCTTGGCGCGTAGTGAAGCTGCAGCAGCTGCAAATAAGCTTCAGACAGTGTTACAACCGCTGCTCAGAACTCTCAACTATGACACCACCTCGGTGCCATCCGGATCTTGGCGCGTTGTATTGCCTTCGGCCTATTCGCACATCGGTCCGCTACTGACGCCGCCTCACGTGCCAACGTATTTTCTCCGCATTTTATACCCTATGCCGCATAACAGGTCATGTGACTTGTTTATAAAACTTTTCATTGGTTCATTTTACTTTTGGTTTCCTAATGATGGAAGGCTTGATCATATGACCTAAAAACAACACTTTTCATTGGATGAAAACTTTTTTTTTCCCCCAAACGATGAAAGCCCCACCTTGTTTCTGGATGTTTCAGACTGAAGCTGGCGTCAGCATGAAAGCACCACCATCTCGTAGCTCAGTCGTGGTCATTCCGCGAGCAATCATGGCAGCCGCTCCCCACCAGAAGCCTGCAGGAGTCGGAGCCCCCAAAACTTTTGATGAATTCTCAAGGCGGAGGGGACGCTTTCGAGAATGGGGTCCAAGACCTAGCAGACAAGCGTCCGATTTCCAAGGTGTCCCAGGGCCATTTCAGTGGACCAGGCCCAAAAAGGAAACAGCCTGCCGCCATTTTGAGAGTCCTGTGACAGCCGCCTATCGCTGCACCGCAAGAGTGGGCGCAACTCAGCTGAATGGCGGATTTTGACACAGTGGACCAAAAGCGGACGGAATGGCAACTGAAACGGTAAAGGGGCGCCCCACTAAAACAGATGAGACTCCACCTGGAGAGGCCCGTTCACGCCGCCTCCCCCGGGGCGCTCCACGCCGTTATTCGGAGCAGCATTGTAGGATACCAAAACCAGTGCGGCAACTTACTGGACATCACCTTGGTGCCATCGTTCTGCTGCCTTGGAACTATTCACACAACAGTTTGCTACTGATGACCCACCCCCCGCGACGCCCCACGCCGTTATTTGCTGGGTGGCAACTTACTAGACATCACTTTCGTGTCATCTAGATTTCGGCGCGTTCTGCTGCCTTGGAACTATTCGCACAACAGTTTGCTACTGATGACCCATCCCCCGCGACGCCCCACGCCGGAAATCTGGACGTTGTGCTGCGTTGGGACTATTCGCACAGCCGACCGCTACTTCGTTGTTTTTCTCTAAAAATGTTTATATGTTATTACTATTTTTGTTTTCTTGTATATATTTATAAATTATTAAAGTTTTATAATCTTACTACTTTGTCGGAGTGCTATATATTTTTAATGTGACACATAATTGTAAAAACTTTGATGTACAAAGAGTCATCCCTGGAATCTTCCGCTTCACGCTCGGTCCCCTCCCCAATCACAATACAGGATGGTTTTCAGATAATAGCAACGCTTCTGCTGTGACGGATCTCATCGAGTGTGGGCCTTGATCTACTATAACTCCTTTGAAGACGGGTGATTCTTTACAGCTGTGGCCATAAACTACATCTGCAGGGCTAGCTGATAGCCTAGGACCGGCCTGGACAATCGGACACAGAGGAAAAGGAGTGTCAGAGGGTGCGGTAGTGAATAGGGCGAAAGGGAGGTGTCGGGCGGGCACAGGGTGTGATTCTCAGGGAAGAACAGCGCAGATGGGGGGAGGTTTATTACCCATGCATAAAACAGAGAGCGGGGGTGACCACTGCCTGGGGGAGACGCTTGCGAGGGTGGGGAGCCATGCTAAGGATCGACAGCGTGCACAGAGTGGATCTGGTCAAGGCATCTAAAATGGCTGCCGTGCACGACAAAAGTGTGGCATTTGAAAAAAGACAAGATGGCGCACACAATGTTTTTCAACAATTCCTGATTTCCTTCGAATCGAACGTTAACAGACGTTGGGGCATATTACCAAAGTTAAGCGATATTTATCCCTAACGATGCATTGCAAAGATTTTTTTACCGTCAGAAATTATCGCAGATAAACCTTGCTATTATCAAGGTTTATCGCAAATACGATAAAAAACGAGCGCAATGCATTAATATCGCTGAAAACTCCGCGATATTCATGCATTACCGAGCTAATGCTCTTAGCCATGTTATCCACCTCCCATTGGATAACATGGCTAAGAACTGCTCAGGGCAGCTGTTACTTTTTGGAGATATTCGCGCTTATCTCGAATATTTCCAAAAGTTGATAATAGGAGATAGCGATGTTAGCGACTGTTTCCAGTCGCTAACATCTTGGCATGCCCACTTTGCATGTCATTAGTGATAAATATCACTCACATGCAAAGTGGGACCCAAGATGGTCGCTATCTCCTACTAGCCGTCGCTAACTGGTGTTAGCAACAGCTAGGTAATACAGATATAATTTTATCTCCGCGAAGCGGAGCGCTGTTACAGATATATATCTTGTTTTTGAACGTTAATTTCTCAAAATGCACTGAAGCACATATATTGAGACATAGCAAAGGCACATCGGGCTACCAGTCCCTAATATTTTACCAAGTTTCGTGCAAATCCATTCAGCCGTTCGATTATTATTATTATTTTTTTTTTTTGCCCCGCGGGGCCCTTTTAAAACCTCCACATCAAACCTAGGGGGTCAGCGAGGATCTACTATGCCCCCTTATGGTCATCAGCCGTTCGATTATTATTATTATTTTTTTTTTTTGCCCCGCGGGGCCCTTTTAAAACCTCCACATCAAACCTAGGGGGTCAGCGAGGATCTACTATGCCCCCTTATGGTCATTTGCCCCTTCGCTTTGGCCTCCTCTTGTCTCTCGATCCTACCGAGAGACAAGATGGCGGCCGCTACGTACTGTTTGGAATGTTTACAGACACCGGAGAGCCAATCAGCTTCGCTTCGCAAAGCTCCGTAACGCGAAAAGTACGCGAAGTGGTGCGCTGTTACAGATATATATCTTTTTTTGAACGTTAATTTCTCAAAATCCACTGAAGCACATATATTGAGACCTAGCAAAGGCACATCGGGCTACCAGTCCCTACAATTTTGCCAAGTTTCGTGCAAATCCATTCAGCCGTTCGATTATTATTATTATTTTTTTTTTTTGCCCCGCGGGGCCCTTTTAAAACCTCCACATCAAACCTAGGGGGTCAGCGAGGATCTACTATGCCCCCTTATAGTTATTTCCCCCTTTGTTTTGACCTCCTCTTGTCTCTCGATCCTACCGAGAGACAAGATGGCGGCCGCTACGGACTGTTTGGAATGTTGACAGACGCCGGAGAACCAATCAGCTTCGCTTCACAAAGCTCCGTTGCGCGAAAAGTCCGCGAACCAGAGCGCTAACCGGTCCGCTGTTACAGATATATATCTTTTTTTAAACGTTAATTTCTCAAAATCCACTGGAGCACATATATTGAGACCTACAAAAGGCACATCGGGCTACCAGTCCCTACAATTTTGCCAAGTTTCGTGCAAATCCATTCAGCCGTTCGGGCTAAAAGTGAGGCCAACCGCCCTATGGAAAACTCAATGTTAAAAACACGTTTTGGGACCCCCCTTTTTTCTCGGCCCCCACTGGACGAACCCCCCCCAAATTTTCAAGGGCTGCTCAGAAACAAAATGTGCCATTTTCCTGAAAATTTCAGCCGATTCCGTCCACAAACGCCAAAGTTATTAGACATAGAATTTTCAAAAAACCCATAGAGAAAAAATCCTAACTATATATACCTACTGGCGACCGCCAGTAGGTAATATATATATTCGACGAAGATCTCTGCAGGAACCGCAGAAAAGACGGGCCACACCAGGATTGCAAGTTAGAAATATAAGGGTTTATTCAGGAACGATACGTTTCGATCTCTAGCAAGATCTTGGTCACATGACCTTCTGTGGAAGCCACATAACATTTAAAGGTGTATTACATTTGCACGGCGCAGCGTGCATAGACATAAAAGACACACTGTGGGAAATAGGACAATTGGAATCATGTTCAGTTGATTTTGTCAATAAAGTTTTGCTTTTTTTACAAACTTGTTTTCGTAATAAATATTTTGAAATACATAATGATAATGCAGACAAATGATTGCTAGTGCATTAAAGGGAATGTCTAGTACATTAGACTATGGTGGGAGTACACTGATTTTTCAGGCCAGAAGGAAACACTGGTCTAGTACCACTATGATATCACGTTTCAGATAGAGATCTGTCAGAGTTAATGTGTGTTGGGCGCTGAAGTGACCCCTATGTGGTTGAATACAACCAGTGTGAGGCCATGGTTCCCTTGGATTTGAGTGGTCAATAGTATAGGGACTTCCGGATGACTATATTAGACTATAGGTGACGAAAAGACGACCTTTCGTGGGAACATGTTGATCCTCATGTGCTCATAACTTTAAAGTGAGTGGCTACTCTTCATATGTGGTGCGTTCTTCAATCTGTTGAAATATAAACAGACAGGTCAGTCATGAGGAAGAGAGTTGTCCTCGGTACATCACAAAATATTTGAAAAAACAGAAGGTTAGACAAAATTCATTACACATTCCTAGTCCCTGTTCCAACTATAAACACCCACTATAGTTACTACAGGCTTGACTGACTCATATTATGAATCAAATGCAATCATATATATTAGTTGCAATGTACATCAAGTCAACTGAGGGAACATAATGAAAAGGTGAAAATGAATAACAGTGCTGGAAAAAATAAATTGTTTAAAAACAATGGTTAAAGATAACCATGTAGGTGAATTCGGACTAGGCTGGAGAGAAGCTAATGGGAATATTACAAATGTACATATAATTCTTCATCATTATTCATGCCGTGTGGGAACCTACTGCCAGCCATAAGGATTAGTCTAGATTCCAAACGGCGTAAAGCCTGCACTCTGTTGCCCCCTCTCGGATTTCTAGGAACCGTGGCAAGGCCAAAGTATTTTCCTTTAGTCCAGTCGCCATCATGAGCATCACTAAGGTGTCTGGCAGTGCTATAACTGAAGTCACGGTTGGTCACCGCTCTCCAGCTCTCCAGAATTCTTTTCTTTACTGGTAGTGTAGTTGAGCCAACATACCACTTATTGCACGGACACGTGATCGCATAGACCACGAAATCCGTGGTACAGGTGATATGTCTGCTGATTTTCCATTTTTTCTTAGATCTGCTGAGTGACACCTCATTGACATTAACACTGTTGCTACAAGCTTTGCACTTATTGCACTTATGGAAACCTCCCCTTTGTTCCAGCCATGTTGCTTTTTTGGTGGTGTGTAGATGACTACTCACTAAGTTTCAGTGATGTGGTTTTCCTATATGTCACTGATGGTGACTGGCCTGGTTTACTCTTCAGGAGGGGATCTTGAGTCAAAATGTGCCATCTTTTTTTGATGATGTTTCTGAGTTCATTAGCTTGCGTGCTGTAGGTGATGATAAACCTAACGGGTGCTTCAGTGTTGTCAGTTTTGGTGAGTGTTTTGGGTGGTGCGTAGAGTGTGTCATTGTGGCTTATGGAGTAAGCATTCATGGCGCCTTTGTGTAACATTTTTGTGGGATAGCCTCTGTTCTTGAATCTAGTTACCATGTCATGTTTGTTTCTCTGGTACGCTGCCTCTGTACTACAGTTTCTTTTGGCGCGTAAAAACTCGCTATATGGAACACTCCACCTAAAGTTTGGTGGGTGACAGCTGGCTGAATGGAGAATGGAATTCCCTGCTGTCTTTTTTCTGTACACATCTGTGGTCAGTTTCCCATTTTCAACGGTAAGTCTAATATCCAAAAAATCAATCACATGTTGGCTAGACTGCATGGTGAATTTTAGATTCAAAACATTGGCATTCAAACGCAATCCAATAGTTCAAGTTCGCTTCCCTCCCACACAAAGAACACATCGTCAATGTAAGGGAGCCATAGTCCAATGTTGTGGGACCAGGGCTCCAACTCCTCACTCCAGAGTTCTTGCTCCTCCAACCAGCCTACCAACAGGTTGGCGTAGCTGGGGGCGTAGCAAGTACCCATCGAAGTGCCCTGGATTTGTACCACCTGTCATTGAACATGAAAACTTTCTCAGTTAGACATATTTCAATCATTTGTAAGAGCATTCGTGTATGTTCTAATAATTTGATGTTCCTTGCTCTCAAAAAATGTTGACATGCTTTCAGGCCATCTGGGTGTCTAATGCTCGTATAGAGACTTTCAACATCTAAACAAACCATCCAGTGATTAGTGTCTCAGTGTAGATTATGTATTTTTTGCAGGAAGTTTGTGGTGTCTCTGAGATAAGAATAAGATCTCTTACATATGAGAATAAGAAATGGTCCAGATATTCAGATGTTTTTTCAGGTACGCTATTCTTGGATGAAACGAATGGTCGCCCTGGGGGATTGGTAGTGTCTTTGTTTACCTTGGGTAATAAATAGAATGCAGCTGTTGTGGGGGTCTCATTGGTTAAAAACTTCCTTTCATCCCAGTTTTTAGTTTTTGGTTGCACCGGGTATTGAGATAAACATGGTATCTAGTTTGTAATGAGTCAAGATAAGTTTTGTCCACCCTCTCGTAGCAAATGTTGTTGTTAAGTTGTCTGAGAGCCTCGAGTATGTATTTCTCCATATCAATTACCACAATGTTTCCCCCTTTATCTGCTCTACAGCCTCCTCTGATTGCTCACTGTGCAGGTGCAGCCTGCTCTCCAACCTCCTCTGACTGCTCTCTGTATATAAGTGTTGCCTACTCTGCTCTGCATCCTCTGATTGATCAGTGTGTCGGTGCAGCCTGCTCTCCAGTCTTCTCCTGACTGCTCTCTGTGTATAAGTGTTGCCTACTCTGCAGCCTCTTCTGATTGCTCAGTGTGTCGGTGCAGCCTGCTCTCCAGCCTCCTCTGACTGCTCTCTGTGTATAAGTGTTGCCTACTCTGCAGCCTCTTCTGATTGCTCAGTGTGTCGGTGCAGCCTGCTCTCCAGCCTCCTCTGACTTCTCTCTGTGTATAAGTGTTGCCTACTCTGCTCTGCAGCCTCTGATTGATCAGTGTGTAGGTGCAGCCTGCTCTCCAGTCTTCTCCTGACTGCTCTCTGTGTATAAGTGTTGCCTACTCTGCAGCCTCTTCTGATTGCTCAGTGTGTCGGTGCAGCCTGCTCTCCAGCCTCCTCTGACTGCTCTTTGTGTATAAGTCTTACCTACTCTGCAGCCTCTTCTGATTGCTCACTGTGTAGGTGCAGCCTGCTCTCCAACCTCCTCAGACTGCTCTCTGTATATACGTGTTGCCTACTCTGCTCTGCATCCTCTGATTGATCAGTGTGTCGGTGCAGCCTGCTCTCCAGTCTTCTCCTGACTGCTCTCTGTGTATAAGTGTTGCCTACTCTGCAGCCTCTTCTGATTGCTCAGTGTGTCGGTGCAGCCTGCTCTCCAGCCTCCTCTGACTGCTCTCTGTGTATAAGTGTTGCCTACTCTGCTCTGCAGCCTCTGATTGATCAGTGTGTAGGTGCAGCCTGCTCTCCAGTCTTCTCCTGACTGCTCTCTGTGTATAAGTGTTGCCTACTCTGCAGCCTCTTCTGATTGCTCAGTGTGTCGGTGCAGCCTGCTCTCCAGCCTCCTCTGACTGCTCTCTGTGTATAAGTGTTGCCTACTCTGCTCTGCAGCCTCTGATTGATCTGGCAGCTTTCTTCATGAAACACTAATTAGAGGTTGGCCAGGGGTGGCGTTTACATGCAAGTCAACATTTGAGAACACCTAACCAGGAGACCTGGAAACAAAATAAAGACAATCCTGCCCCCAGGGTCGCCCTCTGCATCTCTGGAATGGCTCTTGCTAACTTTCATCACAGAGGTCAAAAAGGGATGAGCAGGAACTGAGTCAATATATATATTTTTTGTATTCCCAACCCTGTCTTTTTGTTGGCCCCTTCGTAGCAGTAAACCTAGTTTTTGCCTCGGAGGCACCTGCAGGACAGCACATGCTAATACTTCCTAACATTGCAAAACTGCAACTATCAACCCTTTCTATACCACTTGGGTAGTTTTTAGTTCCCCACAATATAGTATTTAAGCTCCCTGGACTGTTCTTGGGAAAGTTGCAGTTTTCCCAAATATTGTAGGACTGGAATTGGAATAGTAAATGTACCCACCCAGAGTCCTCAAATCCCTCTGCTGCACTGAGGGTGCAGCTGCCCAAGAGTTAAAGGGCTTGCAATGGAACTTCCATTACCCCAGGCGTTTTGCTGAATGGACAAACTTGAGCTCACTTTTTCCTGCTGCAGTCTAATTCCTCAGCCACCATTGGCTAGACACTTCTGTTAGCACTTTTATTTCTTTTAGTGGGATGTAAGGTGGGGGAGGAGACAACACGTAGGTTGGGTGACGAAGAGAAAGTGCTATGAGGCAGCCAGAAGTGTCAATGTCATTTTTTTGGTTATAGCAGATGGGAGAAATACGCACAACAAAGGCAGGGTGGAAAGATGTGAGGGGCAAGTGACACAGACAATAACGGAAGGGGCGAGGAGGTGAGGGCAAGCAACACGGGCAACACCGTAAGGAGTAGGGGCATGGAGGCAAGCAACATTGGCAACAACAGACGGAAGGGTTGTAGGGGCAAGCTACACGGGCAAAGAGGAGGAGGAGGGTGGTGGCAAGCAACAATGGGAGGAGGTTAGTACAGGCAACAACATGTGCAACAAAGGTAGGAGGGGAAGGTGCTGGCAAGCAACAGGGGCAACAACAGAAGGAGGGGGATGGTGTTAGTAAGAAGGTGGATTGCAGAGGAGGGAGAAGCACACAAGGGCTGCAGTTAAAAAAATGAACTCTGATAGAGTTCTTAAACACAAACAAAAAAACAGCAGCTACAAAAATGAGCAGTAGATGGACTCACGTATGTGTCCATACTACAGGGGAGGTAAACACACAAAGAGGAACAAAACCTATGGCAGCTGATCAATAAGAAGCAAGTAAGTGAGACAGACAATGAAGCCAGCCAATGGCATGCTTGGGCAGGACCGGACTAGGAACGCAAACCGACCTTGAAATTGAATCGGACCGACCGTGGCGGGATGAGGGGGGTGCATGGAAAACCCTGCAGCTGCTCTTGGTACAGGGGGCTGGTATTTCAGCACTGCTGCAAAACCGGCTCCCTGTACCAAAACTATCCCCCACCCTTCCGGCCCACCGGGAAAATGCCAGTACAGCCCTGTGTAACGGGGGGTGTCTTAAAGACAACTGATATGAAACCTAAAGGGCCAGATGTATGACCATTCCATTTTGCGAGGCGCAAATTGCGACGTTTTGCAACTCGCAAAATGGAATGCACAACAGTGTCTCAGACACTGTTTGCGATTCCCAATGGGGTCGCAAACGACAATAATATTCATGAGGCAGGTCGCAATTTGCGATCCCCATCTGGAATGGCCAGTCTGTGATTGCTTTTTATATAAAGCAGTTTTTCTTTTTTAAATGCAGCCCGTTTTCCTAAACCCCTTCCATGCTGCCGTCGGCCAATGGCCAACGCGGCCACGCCCGTTTTGTGGAAGTGCCGCACTTCTGCAAAATCGGCGGCGCATGAAACGGGTTAAAGGAAAAAGGGATGCATTTAAAAAAGAAAAATGAAATGTTTCTGTTTCATTTCTTTAGAGTAGACAGTGGTCCCATGGACCACTGCCTGCTCCTAAAAATATTTTCGCTGCCAGTCGCAAAGGGGAAGGAGTCCCCCGGGGACTCATTACCATTTACAAGTGGCTTACCACCTACTTTAAGTAGGTAGTAAACTGTGAGTGTTTTGCGACCGCAATTGGAGTTGCAAAACAATCGAACATAGAAGTGTGACTCGCTATTAGGTAGGGATGCCCTTGGCACGCCCTTTCTAATAGCGAGCCGGTAATAGGTTACCGACTCGCAGAATAGGGTTTGTACATTGCACAGACCTATTTAGCGGTCACAAGCGGGCCGATTTCCCATTTACGACTGCTAAGAAAGTCGTACATCTGGCCCAAGTCCACAAGAGACAGCACATGCGCTTTCTAAGTCAGACCAAAAAAAAGAGACATCTTGGCCAGTACCGTGCAAGCACTGAGAATTCAAACAGAGAAGATCTTCCTGGTAACTACAAGCCAACCAGGGCCAGTTCCTTCTCATTATTCTCTTTCTTATTTACAGGTTTAATCAGCGAGTGTTACACGAGGCTCTAGGGAAGCCTGTGACTTACAGTGTCATTAAGAAGTGCAAATGGGAAACTGCTCGGTCTGAGCGAGGGATGTCACGTGCTCACTGCTCAGCCCGAAGCTTCGCCTTGGAAGACACCCTCACTCTGCTTTTATAACCAACCCAAGCCCTGATTCAGAGGATCTTTCTTGCATTAGATGACTTCATATTTATTTGACTTTTAGTTATTTCTAGAGCGCTTTTACACCGGCTGGAATATTGATTTACTCCTGAATTCTCAGTAGTAAGTCGCACATATTTATGGAAGAAGGCTTTGTTAACATAGCTCCAGATGTAAAAAAGATATCGGCTTTAAACTATGGCACGGGGGGAGGGGGGGGAGTTTGCTATGTAAATGATTTTCTGAATGGTGGAAGAAATTAAATGAAAATGTAAGGATAAATCAGGTATAACCAATTATCAAGTGTATAGGTATTTGCAAGCCAGGGCTTACATTTTAATATGATGTGAAGGTAACAAATATGAACGCTGACAAGGCCAATTGAGGTTTTCATAATTAAATGATTATTTACACCTGTGTGTAAATTGCATTTGCAAAAACTCCTTTACGTAAATGACACTTGCGGTGTGTTACTGGTGAATGCGGCGAGTTAGAAAATAATGCGGAACAATATTGACTAATGTTATGTTTACACCTTTTTCTTGCTTTATACTAATAGCACTCTATGTTTTGCATAGACAATTACCACCAGGTTGGGCATGATGGCATTTACCTGCGCATAGGCTGAGCACAACTTATGCTTAAGTGCTGATTGGAGCTGGTGTTAAACAGGTGCATGAAATGAAAATGAAATGTAGATTTATAACGCGCGCTAATACCTAATACCCAATACCCGGAGGTGTCTAGGCACGGCGGCTCATAATGATCTATACGCCTGTGCATGAGCCATGCGCTATTCATCCCGTTTTACAATACTATTGGAGCTAACTCATGCCGGTAAAGGACAGCAAGATGGCTCAGTGAGGTACACGTTTGTGTTGATATCTGTTGTGTAGTACAGGTCAAAAGTTCAAATGCTAAAAGATCAACACATCTTTCCATTTTTTTAAGCTCTGCAAAATAGTTCCATTAGCACGGTTGTAATACTATTTACAATGCTAAAAAATGACAGGCGTGTTGCATTAAGGGTTACACAAACAAATGAATGTTAGCAATTCTAATTATTTACCATGTGTCATCCTTTTATGTGTTCTGGACATCTGGTATAGTATTTTTACTTCTGTGGTGGGCTCAGGATGCTAAGCAGGTACAGTCCCATATGCTCTATTTAAAATTTTAAGATTTTTATTTGAAAATGTCCTTGACCGTCCCTTCAATACTCTGCAACTGTGAAGGGGATCTGCAGTTCCACTGCACAGCTGTAGAGTACAGAAATGGGATGCAGAGGAGTAGGACATGTCTCCCACCAGCTTCTATAATATTTTAATAGAAAGTTGCAGTCTTATTCAATATTGAAATTTACAACAAATATAGTTAGTTAAACATTGTTGGACTTGGCCCTTGTTAGGGGAATTTACCCCAAAACGTTTGCTTTTTTCTCCTATTCTTTGCGGGCTGTGTCCGCATGACCTTAAGAATCTCGGTCCCTTCCTGCTGTACTGCAAAGGGAAGGTGCGCGCGCCCGACTTGCCCACATTAGGCAGGGGGTGCATATCTGATAGGTTTAGGTGCTGTACCTCGGTGCGTCCTGTAAACAGGTACAGCACATACCCCGGGTGGGTACAGCCTGGCTAGCAGTGGAAATAGCACTGAGTTTGCCACCCACTAGATAGCCTGTCACCCCTGTATTGGGCTACAACTGTAGGTCTGTGGGATGCCAATGCGCCCCTGCTTAGGTTGGCATTACTTATGCCTCAGCCAACCATGGGTGTGTTGTCACATACCATGAGGGTGCCCCCCTTGAAGCCCTGCCGGGCACTGTGGGGATGGTAGGTTAAAGGCCGGGCAGTTACAATGGCTGCTCCCTGTCCAGGGAGTGAGGAACCCACAATGTAGGGCTTCCCCTGCCTTGGAGTTGGGCTTTTTGGAAGGGATACTCCTGATGTGTTGCCGATTCTCGTACATGGCTTCAGGGCTCTGAGCACATCATCACTCTCAAGGCAGTGAGGTGGTGCATACGCCTTCCTGCACGGGCTAGGAAGAGGCACTGACACTGTGTTCGGAGCCATGGGCCGGTCTGCCAGCACAGACCGTGGAATGCGTACATGCACCTGTGGGGTGTTACCTATGTGCCCAGCCTGTCGTTAGAGGCCGGGGTATGCGCCGTGGCCCTTAAGCTGTTTCAAATATGTGTCTAGGCTCCTGTGGCAGGCTTGAGTATGAGCCCTGGCACTTATGGCATCGTGGATAGATGCCCGATCTGCTATAACAGACTGGTGAGTGCATACCTGAATCGCCAGTGTTATTAACACCTCGATCAGTCCTGCCGTTGCAAGCCTGTATCTGCGCACTCGCATTCATGGTGCTAGTGGCAAGGTGGCCGGTCCACCTTCGCAGGCCGGGTGGGTGCAATTGCACCTGTAAGGGGATAGACTTGAGTCCAGTTGGCCTGGGTAGGGTGGTGAGTGTGTACTCGCACCTATGGTGCTAGGGCCTTGGTAAGCCAATGGACTGGTTTGCCATCGCAGACTGGTGTGTGCACACTTGCAGCTCTTGCGATCAAATTCATAAGCCACCTGCCATTGCAGACTGCTGGCTAAGCGCACCTGCACCTATGATGCCTGTGACTGCACGGACTGCCTGCCAATGCAGGCGTGTGTTAGCACAGAGACATGTACTAGTTAATCTGTCTCTAGTCTGCTGTTGCAAGCTCAAGTGGACGCACTTGCACCCCTGGTGCTGGAGACTATGTATCCAACCTGACATCCCAGGTTGTGTGCGCTGTAGCTTCTCACATGTGCCCAGGTAGTCGGATTTTGCTGTCCTGTGGAATATCGCCGCGTTGGAGGAGACCTGTTCTCATTGGGACCCTGGAACTGCTGACCCTGAACTTTGCTGGATTGTAGGAGACCGGGACTGCGAGGCCCACCAGGCAGTGCGCTTTCTACATCTCGCGCACCTGCAGCCTCTTCCCGTGTCTCCTCCCTTCAGAGCGCCTTGCCCTTTAAATCACGACTCGCGGCCCCCGCTCTGTGGGGGGCGCTCGTAGTCGGATTTTGCTGCCCTGTGGAATATCGCCGCGTTGGAGGAGACCTGTTCTCATTGGGACCCTGGAACTGCTGACCCTGAACTTTGCTGGATTGTAGGAGACCGGGACTGCGAGGCCCACCAGGCAGTGCGCTTTCTACATCTCGCGCACCTGCCGCCTCTTCCCGTGTCTCCTCCTCTTCCGGCCTTTCCTGCATTTAGGGTGGAACCACTGCGCGAACGCGGGACGCGTGCGTGGGACCTAGCCCGGGACAAGCCCGGGCAAAGGGCGGGCCCTCTTAGGCCCACAGAGGCCGAGTGAGGCCGGGCTGGGCCTACGCCCTTTCTCCTTATATTCACGGACCTTACAGTAGGTGTACGCGTCTGTTATGTCCCAGAGTCCCGACAAAGTTTTCCCAGAAAAGATGGGGGGGTCAAATAATGGTACACTTGATAATTATTTTACAAGGGTCCCTACTGATCTAGATAGGGAAAATTCCCTGGCAGAACGCCGGACAGAGCGCCGGCGCTCTGTCGAATGTATGAAAAACAGGGCTCCCACATATGCCTCGCTCCAGACTCTTTCCCCCAGTGTAGGATGTACTAGTAGTAATGAAGATCCCTTATCTCTAGAGAGTGTCCCACTGCTGTTACGAGACTGCACTCCCACACCCTTGGTCCTTACTGACCAGCCTATAAGTGACACTCATCTTTTTAGTCCCATTAGTATAGATGCCGACCTGACTACTCAGACCCCTGCCAGGGATAAATCTGCTCAAAACAAATTGAAGAAACCGGTGCCTGTCAAAGTCCATGGTCCACCACCATGTAAAAGAAGACGGAAGGCGGGGGACCTGCAAAAGCCTAAGATCAGTCATTCCGACTTTGGCAAATCTTCAAAGTATAGTACCAGAACTGCCCCAGCCCCAATGGCCGCACCAGTTAATATGTTAAACACGGCACTTCCCCTACCACTGGCACCAGCTGTAAAGGCAGTGAACACTATTGTTCCAACTGTTATTTCGGCTGACTCCCTGCTAAAGGAAGTACCTTCTGCCGTCTCACTGGATAGTATGGAACACCTAATAAGGTCTTTTACCCTACCCATAATAGAGAGGCTGAAGAAGGTTGAGAAAAGGCTTGAGGACATCGAGTCTGCAATTTGTAATAACGATGGATCAACTAAGGCACTGGTGAGTGGGGTTGTGCCACCCTCAGCCTTGGTGACATCATGTACTCCCAATGTCCCAAAAGTTACATCCCAATCTATTAAATTCACACACCCCAAGCAGCAGAGGGCTTTACCCCCTAAGCAGGTTAACAAACCAGTTGTAAATGCAGTAAGTGAAGTGAAGAGGGGACCTGGAAAAGTATCTGCAGGGAACACACGGGAGGAGTGGGGAAGCACCAAACATGCCAGGGTACCAACGTACAAAGGGCCCCAAGTAGAACTTCCCCCTGAAGCTGTCGCCTTCGTGGTTGTTCTGACAGGGGTCCCTACATTGCCAGTTAATAAGAGGGCGGGGTACTATCAGCTGAAAAACAAAATCATGCACTGGCTTAGCCAATTTAGACCACTCACAAACAATATCTACGGTGAGATCGTGCACGTTCAGCGACTCCCTTGGCTGGGTAGTAGGGTTAAAGACATCGAGGGAGACCTAGTTGTTGTAAATTTTAGAGACCCACGAGCAGTCGACCATATACTAAACTGGCCCCTAAGTAGTGGTAGCAATTGTATCGTCCCTCGCCCTCTGACCCACTTTTACCCTAGATCTCTAGTGTTCTCCCCCACCTATACCGGTGGTCAGGCACTCAATCAGTCTAACCCTTCAATACTGTACAACACCAGCCACTTGTCACATGTACTACATCCTTCACCTGTTGATGACCCCTTTGGGTGGAACATTGTACCCCCTAGGTTTAACAGAAACACCAACAGGAGAATGGATCACCTGAGACCCTTTACACCCCTGGAGACTGTAAATAGGTTTGATGTGTTCTCAGGTATGAATGATTGTGATTGAAGATTACAGTCCAAACAGGGCACGGGTGGCCAATCATATGTAGGCATAGATTATGAGCGTCCCAAAGTAGTTACAATACAAACTCTGTCACCTTTGCTCTGGGGGCCAAATATGGCACCTAGATCTACATGGGGAATCTCATATTGTCTCCCTTCTCCCCCGCTAAGGGTGTTACCCGCGCGGAACCCCAACCTGTTGAACCACCCACTGAGCTGCTGGATACCACTGCAGCTACCACGCTTGATCTCCCGGGTATCACTCCTAGTGAGCATTTATCTTGCCTGTCCATTCTCTCCTGGAATCTGGCAGGACTTCAGTGAAAACTAGACTCCCCTGAGTGGAGGTCTTTCATTGACACACAAGATGTATGCCTGTTTCAGGAGACATGGGCAAGGGAGGATAAATGGCGATCCGGTTATGCAGCCTTTTCAATTCCAGCTAAGTGGGAGGGAAAGGGACGGCCTTCGGGGGGTCTCTGCATATGGGTGGCATCCTATTTGGGATGTAAGGCCAGGGTTCTTAAAACTAACTCTCTGGATGTACAGTGCGTGTTGTTGGAATGGCCAAACAATACTCAACTCGCGCTGATAAATGTGTATTCCAGACCGATGGGAATAACGAAGCCCTCACCCACCTTCGACGAGCTTTCTCTATTTCTGTCTACAATACCTGAGGGTGTCAGGATCCTTCTGGGGGGTGATTTCAACTGTCAGTATGAGCTGTTAACCCTAACTGTGGAGGGAGCACTTCTGGAGGAGGATGACCAGTGGGGAATTCCGCAATTAGAAGGTCCCCAAGTAAAGCCATGGTCACCCTTGGCAACCCAAATCTTGGCACTTACCCTCAGTAATTCCCTGAGGGCCTGTAGTGGCCTAATTAAGGGTGACATTCCTTCGAAACCCACCTTCAATAAACCAGGGCAGGAGACTCACTTGGATTATATCCTTGTTCAGACATCCGATTGGAACAAGGTTCTTGACTTTGCGGTAGTGCAAAGAAATGACAGCGACCATAATGCGCAGATTCTTTCGTTGGCTTCGCCCGGTGGTCCCATGGGTGAACAGCCGGCAGAGGCACCTCTGGATTCTAAACTATTTTTAACCGATGACAGGCGCAGAGGGAGGTGGGACAAGTTCCTGGACAATTCCGCCCACATTTCCGAGCTTTATGCACGGATCCTCCCCATATTCGAACGTGTCGGGGCCCTTACTTCTCAACTCTCTCTAGCAGAACTGTTGCCCAAGTTGGGCACCCTCCACACGGAGTTGGTGAAACTTCTAAATCCAATTGCTCGGAAAGGGCCCCGCAGGGGGCAAAGAGCTACCTGGTTCAACTCAGCTTGTAGGAGGGCAAAGGCTGACCTCCTCGCTGTATTGAAGCACCCTAGGGACACAGGGTTAATTAAGATTAGGAGGGCGGAACTGAAGCAAGTAATCCACCATGCAAAGGTGGAATGGGACCATTCTAATTGGGAAAACATGCTGGCCTCTCTCAAGACCAGAGATGCTTGTAAATTCTGGCAGATAGTGAGAACAGGGTCTGCCGAGCCGACTCCAGCTTTGCAGGTCAATATAGCGGCTGGGGTGTAGGAAGACCACTTTCGCAGCCTCTATGAAGAGGTCATCCCCGGTTTGCCTAAGCTCCATGATGGGCTTTCGATTGATTATCTCCCACATTCAGGTGGGCCAACCGTGCACTCTAACACTTTGGTGGGTGCCTAGCCAATGCAATTTTCATTGGGGGAGGTTCTTAAGGTAATATCTAAGTTGCCATCGGGTAAAGCTCCCGGGTTAGACAAAATCCCGGGAGATTTATTTAAGCATCAACCTAGGGTTTGGGCCCCCTACCTACTGGAAGTTTTTAATGCAATTCTTGGGGGAATGGCGGTCCCTAGTACTTGGCTGGGGGCAGAGATTGTCCCTATATTTAAGAAGGGCTCTCCTCTGCTCCCAGCCAATTACAGGCCGATCAGCCTCATTGACGTTTCACAAAAAGTCTTCGCGAGACTGATACTTGACCGCCGGCAGGAGTGGATGATAGACCACTCAATCCTAAGTACATTCCAGGCGGGGGTTAGGAGTAAGATTTCAACCACGGACCAAATTTTTCGTTTGGCCCTCCTCTTCTGGAAGACTGTGCGGGTGGAGGGCGGTACGCTCTATCCCGTCTTTGTTGACCTCCGCGCAGCCTTCGATCTGGTTCCGCGGAGTAAACTATGGATGGTACTCTCTAACTTGGGTATCCCCCCGATCTTTTAGATATCATTGTTCGCTTGCACACACACAATTATGCACAGGTTAGGTGTGGGAGGATGGGCAGCCTCTCAAAAAGATTTCCTGTTGGCAGAGGGGTAAGGCAGGGATGTGTCTTAGCACCCACCCTGTTTTGCCTCTTTGTCAACGGGGTAATCGACCACCTTAATAAGGTCCCCAATACAGACGCACCAAGGCTCGGCGGCAGCAGGGTGCCCGCAATTATGTTTGTGGATGACACCCTGCTGCTGTCGAAATCCCCAATGGGGATCCAGCGTATCTTGGAGGGTTTTGAGGCATTTTGTGGAGAGCATGGTCTCGAAATTAATGCTCTCAAAACCAAGTACATGATTTTTAACCCCCCCAAACAAACACGCCCTAATCCCTCTATAGGCCTGAACAGGTTAGAAAGAGTGTATACGTTTGAGTATCTGGGGGTGACCATGAATGATAAATTGGAATGGGGTGATTATCAAGCTAAGTCCCAGCTTAAGCTAGCCCAAATTGCAGGGGGAATAATCAGGCTAGTTAATTCTAATAAATCATCTGCTAGACCGATTGGTCCCCCGCTGGAGATCTATAGACTCCAGGCCAGAGGTGCGATTCTCTATGGTAGTGAACTTTGGGGTCATGTCTGCAAAAAAGATCTAGTTATTGCTGAAAATAAGTTTCTCAGACAACTCCTTAAGTTACCGGCTAGATCTCCCCTTTTGCCCCTCAGATTGGATCTGGGCTTGAAACCTCTGGATAAAGTACTGGGTGTAAAGCCTTTAACCTTTTGGCGAAGATTATGGTCCACTCCTGAGTTAGCCAACTATAGGCAGGAACTGCAGGAAATTCTTGCTCTTCCTACTATAGAGAACATCCCGTGGTTTAAATATCTAAAAACTGAGTTTGCCCGGCTGGGTTCCCTCTGGAGCGATCCTGAAGCGGCGTGCCAGGGACTATCCCGTAAACATCTGGTGGCAACTTTCCATGCATGCAATCTTGCATCCCACATACAGGGTATATGCCCAGATTCTATAACTAACATTTTCCTTGGGGTCAAAGATTGCTACAAGTTTGAGACTGTCCTAGATGACATTTCCCCGAATCTTGCCAGGAAATTATACCTGCAATGGCGCTATGGCACCCTGCCGCTAAGAGCCTTCACCAGCAAATGGAAAAACCACTCCTTGGAAAATTGTCCCGGCTGCAATTGCAGGCTAAAAGATGAATTGCACGTAGTTTTCTTTTGCCCTGCTTACATTGATGCTAGAAGGTTTTGGATGATTCCACTTTGTAAAAATCTAGGGTTTGCTAATTGTTCCGAGGCCTTTAGAATACTTAAGACTGACCTCTCAAGTGTAACTGTCTTTGCAGTGGCGAAATTTCTCGAAGCAGTGTGGCACAAGAGATTGTCTTTAATTTCTAGGGCACTCCAATCTTGATTCTGACTATGCACTAGTTAGTGTAATACATTTTTATGTACTATATCATTTTAGGTTAGATTCTTAGTTGTTAGTGTTAAATTGTTTTTATTTTTCACATTCCATAATATTATAGATTGTTTTTAAATATTTAACTAGTTCTGAATCATTTGATTGTTTTAATAGTATGATTCTGCTGTACTGGGGCCTTGTCTTGAGAACTATTAGCCTGTACTTGTCCACTACCCCGTTATTGATGGAGCAGTGATGTCAGTTTTCTTTTTTTCTGTATTGATGTTATGTTGTATCTTTTATGGCAAAATTGCCGAAATAAAGATTAACGAACGAACTACCTATAAGGCTTGCACCTCCCATAGGTTAACATGGGAAAGTGGCTAACATCACTTTGGGTTGCAATAGTAGATTGCAGTGGAGCAGCTTTATGATGTTTTCTATCATTGGATTCACTATGCCAAACCTTTTCCAATGGAAAAAGAGGTTTTGCCATAACTTGCTTAGAAATTACACTCATAGAATATGGACATATCTATGCTCTAAGAGTCTTGTGGGCCGTGGTGTCTGACTCCAGTGGACACCAAAGGTCAGGAGAGCAGATCTGTGCATTTCCTAAGTGGCAGTCATAAAGAATGGCATCCCACGAGAACAGCAGACCTCTACCATTTGAGGGCCGAATGGAATAGATTGAAGAGAGAGATTTGATACTTAGTGTTGCAAAGTCATCCTGTGCCCTGGGCACCCCCCAACTCTTTGCTTACTGATACTGGTGGTAACTGATTTTGACTGACTCTGGGCTCTGTCTAACCAGGCCCAGAGCCAGTGCTATGTTGCAAGAGACACATTAGAATACAGTTAAGACACCTACATACACTAGGGTACACAATGGTTTGGTGGGGTACCCCTGTGATTGGTATGACCTCTCCTATAGGCGCCTAGTATATAATAGGGCAGGTGGACTGAAACTACCTAGAAGTCCCCAGTACCCTGGGGCATGGCAGTTTAGAGTTTAGAGGCAAGCAGCCTTTTTCTGCACTTTCATGTGTGCACTAATGAAGCCTGAGGTCAGTTTAAAAACAGCCTTCAATGCCAGGACTGCTTTTAAAAAGTAAATTGTGCCAAAACGCAACTTTGGTGTTTGGGGCACTTAAAAATGAAAACCCCACAATGTTTTGGCTTATTAGGGACCCCCCGGGGTCTCCCCTAGGTATCCCAGGGGTGGGAGGTCAGGTATTTATAAGGTAAACCCTTATAAAATGAGTTTTTATATGCCTGGGTAAAGTGAAATGTCACATGTCACTCCCCACATTATGGTAAAGTGCTGCTCAAATTCAACTTTGATGCTAGGAGCACTGTAAAGGGAGAATCTGCAATATTTCTACAGATTCAGAACCCCTAAAGGCTCCCCTAGTTGCACATGGGGTGGGGTTCCTGTAGATATAAGGCAAGTACTTATAAAATATGTTTTTGTAAGTCCTGGTGCTGGAAAAATGGCCCAAGTCATTTTTCCCATTGCAAATCCCCTGTTACATAGGGTAATATGTTAGAAAGTTATTGATTAATAACTATTGATAGGAGAGGGATAAAAATGACATTCAAAGACTTCCCAGAATGGTATTAATAGATCCAACAATATCACATTCTTGAATTTCTCCTAAAGTGTACATACAAGAAGTTATAAGACTTTCTTGATTGTAGGTTCAAATTCAGCCTTCCAGTGGTCAGCCCTGATTGGTCAGAGTTAAGTGGATTAGCCATGCTGCCTTGAAAAGGTGATAAAGAGCCCCTGTGGTTAACCAGCTCTGCTGGCAGGACAATGTGCTTTTCCATAGGAATGCCAGGCCAGGGGGAGGGGTCGTAAACTATGCTCTTTAAAGGGTAGAGCAGAGACCATTGTTAGTTACAGCTCTGAACTGCCCACCTTAGGCAGATGGTAGGATTAAGGAAGGTGTGAGCAGATGCAGGACTAAAGAGTGGACTTCCGGCAAGCTACAGGTAAACAGAGCTTAACTGGACATCTCCACAAAGAATTTCCAGCATGGAGTACCAGTGGATTTGGAAGGGTTTTGTTCAAGAGTATTGCGGAATTGAAGTTTCACACTTTCAAGGACCCTCTTGGAGATTCCAGAACCTTGGATTGTGTGATGGATACTATGGGACCCGTAAGCAGAACTTCAGGAAGGAGTTCTAACTGGACCCTGCCTGCTGGAGATTGTGGCACAACACAGTGATGAGATTCTCCAGAACAATTTCCAAAGGTGTGTCCCTCTCATCGAAAACAAAATGACTAAAAGGGGCACCGTTGGGTTCTAAGCACTAGAAAGGGATTAATCTTTAAACATTCATATCTCTGGTTCCCTACAGTGGATTTATTTCATTTTGGTGTCATTTAAAAGATAAAAATATTACCTATTCCTATAAATAGTTGTTGGATTTTTATTTTGTGTTATGTCCTAATTATTTACTGAAATTGTGTTTTTAAATGCTTTACATACCTGTCTTTGAGGTTAAGCCTGTCTGGTCGTAGCCAAACTACCAAGGGTTGAGTATAGGAATAATTTTCTAAGACCTATGCTGAGTCCTACCATGTGTTAGTGACCTTATTGCCAGTGGCAGACCTACATTTGCCACTACCAATAACCCACTTTCCAACACTTAGACTCTAGAGGCCGGATAATGGCCCCACTAAAGATTAAGATCTGTATTCAATGGCCCCATGGCGAAGAAGCTACAATTTAGAGGAATTATCTGTGGTTTATTGGGAAACCCCTTAAACCACCCCTAATTTAAAAGACATGCAATAGTATAACTACGGATGACATCTATAAGCAAATGGTAAGATATGCTTTCAGGAACGCCTGACAGGAGAACTCAGACTGCGTGGTGCACATTGCCAGAGGACTCTGTTGTGGACATGGAGGATAACTGTCCATGAACTGAACCACATTCCCTTTCTGAATAGCAGCTGACCTGGGCCGAAGACCTTCTGAAGGGTGACACCATGAAGTGTGCTCTCCAAGGGCCCATCTGCAGGCCTCCCGTTCTCCGGGAGATCTATGGGACATCAAAGATCTCTTGCGAGGGACCTACACAATCTACTTGTGTCATCTGGAGAGGGGTGCCCTCTCAAGTACTCACATCGGCTACTGAATTCAATCGGCTAGCACGGTGTGAGCATGGAATTAAGACTTGTGTCTGGAGACCAGATTGCCTAGTACGGAGCCAAATAAATTTTGCCCGCATCTAAGGCTTGTGGTTCCTTTACTGTGAGGACCCTGACACTCATAAGCATCAGTGGACGATGAGTGGATTCACTGGTTGTGGGACCCAGTGTGGTCTTTTTCGTCGGTCATGCTGCATCTCTTTCGGGCGACACATCGACTGCATGCTCATTGTCTGCAGTGTCCTATTCACAGGGTGCAACCCTCTGTGGTTGGGGTGTAGTCATAGTAGTGCTGTATTGCATCTCATGTGGCTCTGCTGAAATTGTGTTTGTTGTTGTGACAGGACTGGTCTGGTTCAACCTATTTCTTTGTGCACTGTTCATAGTGCCTCATTTCCAGGGAGGTATAGAATTTGCAATTGTTCATGTTTGAAGACCCGACGTGTCTTGTGTGACTCATCCCAACACGCACCAGACGATGTGCCTAGGCACGACCCAGACCATTGTGTACTACTCAGGTTGCCTCCTCCTACTGAGAGGCTCCCCTGTGTTACTATCCATTCATCAGTTGTTCACTTTTGACCGTCATCGCGGTGGACAAACTGCCCTCTCCACACCTGGTCCCTCCTGAAGACATTTTCGCACCAGGTACTAGCGAGAGAGATTGACTGGATGTAAGGAACACTTACAAGACTGTACAGAAGTGGGTCAAGAAACTGAGTGGCTCCTTTGTGTTTTGAGACATGTGGGTGAACTTCCAGAGCGGCTGCTAAACTCCCCTTGTTTACGTCTACCGCCTAATTAAATCTCTGCCACCATCCGGAGGCCTTTAACCCATAGGGGACCTGCTGGAGAAACCGAAAGTTCACTTGCCACAGCCTTTCTGTGTTGGAAAGGATGGCACAGAAAGGCTGTGGGAATCCCTCATTGTAATCCCTCAGGCGGAAAGAGCCCCCCTTGGGATTACTGGCCCCTTTCCGAATGGCAGACAGGCTCTCCGAGCCCGTCATAAGCCATTCAGAAATCCGTTTTGGCATTCATTTCCGACCGGCTCCATCAAAATGGGTCAGCTGGAAATGAATCCAAACAGGAGATTACGATGCCTTAGGAACAGCTCCGACCAAGGGTCAGAGCCGTTTCCTACAGCATCGTAATCGGCCCATTAGTATGACTTCGGCTGTGTGCGGGCCAGTGTCTGGGAGGCGAGCTGGTTATCTTCCATTTGGGGGTATAGGACTAATGGAGTGACCTGAAGAGTCGAGGGAGGCTTGGGCCACAAAGTCTATAGGGTGTAATCTATTGACCTACTGAGTACCAGTGGTACAACATTAGGGTGCTGAGTGCGTATGTGTGTAAGTGCGTTCCCTGCAGACTAGCTGATACCTGGTGCACTCTGTAGTGCAGCGGATTGAGTGTGTGTAAGTGGCAGTGATTGTGTACGGATCATCTGTGATTCGCAACACTGGTCGGCCCTGCTGTTTTATACTTTGATTTCATGTCAAAAGTAAAATACATTTGACAGTGGGTTTACCCACGTGTCTGGCCCTCAATGCTGCTAAAAAGTGTTCTATTCTCTTGTATGTTCATATTTTTTAGATTGTGCACTGCATGAGGGTGCTCTCTCTCTCTCTCTCTCTCTTTTGGGTAGGTTAGATTAGGAATTGTCTACAGTGTGTATACTATTAATATCATAACAATAGGAGTGGGCCTAGTACTGCTAGTAATATTTCCAAATGTGTTTTATGCCTAAAAGTATGTGGAGTTCATGTTATAATGATTTAATATGTGTGTTGAATTCAATTGTTTTTACATACATCCTGTTTGAAGTCTTTTCTCTGATGCTCAGTGTATTTATCAAGAGTGACTGCTGTGCCTTTGCTTTACACATAGCCTTTGAATTAAGCCTGACTGCTCAATGCCAAGCTACCCAAGGCTGAGCACAGGTTTTGAAGCGTAGGTAATCACCAGCCTTGGATGGGAGCAGAAGGTTATGCCTGTCTCGGGACATCCCTTCTGCCAACCAGAAAGTGTTGGTTCCAAGAAATTCCAACTCAACGGTAATCTTGTTAGTGTGCAATACTATTGCAGATCAATAAACAAAACATAAATTATAAATACCAAGTCAATAACAATATTATTTGGCAACGGTCACACTTTTTAAAATGTTAGAGCTGTCCATCTGTATTCTCATATTGGCATGCTATCCTTTTGTGGAGGGCAATAATCAGTATATTTCACTTCAGCTGTTTTGTCCGCGGAACATCCATTACGACGCGGTGTTTACACCGCACTGCCATTACAATGCTGGTTTTACAACGCAAGTCGTTACCACGACTTGCGCTGGAGGGCGCTCTAGGCTAAGGAATACCTTCCCTACTGTACGTAGGCTGGTGTTGGAATAGTAAATCTTACTATTCCTAAGTCCAGCACCCTACAGCGCAAATCGTGGTAACGACTTGCGTTGTAAAACCAGCGTTGTAATGGTAGCGGTGTAAACACCGCGTTGTATTGACATACAACCGTTAGGTCCAGGCACACCCTCGAGGACACAACCATCAGTTTGATACCAACCCTCATGTGAAACCATAGACTGTTACTCGCGGACAGAATACCATTCAGTCCCCCCCATCAATTATTATAGGCATCATTTCTATCAATCCCACATACTCAACTTGTTTGCTAAATGTGAAGATTATATTAGCATTTTGTCGATTCAATATGCTGCAGTGTCGGATGTGCTGACAATAGCCAGCAAGACTACATCCCAGGAGTCACATGCTGGGCACTTTCTATGTCTCCTGTTTTGTCTGGCTTAGACTTTTTAGCTCTAGCCAATTTTAATAATTCATGCAACGATATAGATAATTGGTCGACTTCCAGGATATGGCTTTTAGCCCTGGGCAGAGTCTGCGAAGTTCCAATACGCAGAACTCTGCAAAGTGACCAAAATACTCTACCGCGATATGCGGAATGCAGCAAGCAGTGGAGTGGACTTGGCCGTGCTGTTTGCATTGATTTTCAGCACTGGGTGTTTGTCTCGTGCTGTATAATTAGCGTGAAAGGCACGATGTGCAGCGAAAGAGGGACCTAATTCTATTCTTGCCACTCAGTAGATATTCTACCCGAGCTGCATCTTTCTCAATGCAAACTGAGAGTTTCTCAATGCAAGCAGTCGCAACCAGACGCGACTACCCACATTGGGAAATATGATCGCCTGCGTTGAGAAATCTCTGGGGCACGTGGATTTTCTTCGCTTAAGCTCGACAACTTGACATTGGCGAGCACAAGCGGGGAAAAAACTCCGCTCTGAGGTTTTCGGAACTCTGCGTGCTTCACGGAGTGCAGAAAACTCCATGAATGGAGTGGAGTTCACCTACCAGGCCTAATGACAACCCGACTTTCACTAGGACAAAGGCTAGATGAGCAAACTTACTGAGGAGTAAATACTTTTTGATCTAGAAAGGTTGCTCAGAAGACATGGTTCAGGTTTACTAGTTTCAACTTTCCGAGTGACGTCAGTCACCGTACTGCTGTAGAATCACAATATTCATTTTTTGAGGGAACTCCCCAAACATGTGAAAAAGTCGGCCTCTCCTTTCCTGTATCTAGAGCATGTATCGTTTGTCCCTGGTACACTGTGTCAGTGCATTTGGTTGTTAAATATGTTTGATGATACATTTTAAATTAAAAGAGTTTAATATCGAGTTTCGCGGTACTCTCTATGTGTATTCTTAAGAAGTTTCCCATTCCAGGGCTGCGAGTTCCCTGACTAGATTAAATTTTAAATCTATCTTGTCCCCAACCCCATTAAATCGGTGTTTAGTATTCTGATAAGTGATCGGTAAAATAGAGTTACTGATATACTGTTTCCATTGTGCGTGAGCATCATGTGCATAGTGTTGTACCATGTGGTATTTCCATTTTGCTTCCCCATGTTCATGCGAGTTGTAGGCACTGCCTGATCACAGGTCAAAATGTGACATCGGCAGAAGCCAAATGTTCGCCTCAGGCTTTCGAATGTGCTCAAGCTGTTGTTTTAATATGTCATCCACACAGTCAAGCCAAGTAATTGCCCGGATAGTGTGTGGGATATTTTGGATATTTCTTTAAAAGTGGAATTTCGAGTATATAAGCTGCAGGTTCATGGGTAAGCTTAAGGAATCTCCCCCTGTCTTAGCCAATTTAGGAGAAATAAGTGGTGTTAATGTGTCACTTAATAATGCCTTGATTAATGTCATTGGTAGCACTTTAGATAAAACAAACAAACGTTTTTGGGGACCACTTTCAGAAAAATATTCGGTGTATCATTCCAATTGACCTGCTCGATAATATAGGGCATGGTTCAGGCGCCCAGGCCAGCCTCTGGGATGTGTAATTAAGTGTCTGAAACACCACCCTTTTCTGTTGTCACCTTTTTTAAGTCAATTATCACATAGTGTATAATGGGTATGTCAGCAAATAAATGCAGGTTTCTAGGGAGTCATCTTTGTTAGCACCACCCAAACTGTAACCAAGTATGTCCTTGCCAGAAGAAAACTGAAGTTCTCAGTATGGTTACATTTCCAGAGATGAGTGCTTCTATGGTAAATTTGCATAACAAGGTACTTGAATGTAGACATTACCAGCATAGCCCGAGTGTGGTGAATCCTTGCAGCGCTTGATCTTATAAAGGTTAAAGCAGGACAAGACAAGATTTTTGTCAGAAGATTAGATCTGTTTAATGATTATATGATAATTCCTAGATCTCACCTGTTGTCTCTAAGATAAAGCAAGGCATCCTCGGCATATTATGCAATCTTGTATTCTGCCCAAAGTCTGTATACCTCATTGGGGATTCTCTGATCTAAAGGAACAAGCCATTGGTTCATGGCCACACCAAAATTGATGGGGCACGAGCGGCATCTCTGTCTGCTATCTTATTCCACCAGCCACTGTTCAGATATCATATCCCATGTGCAGACCGTAGCTGTTGAGCTGCTATATAAAAACTGGATCCAGATCAACATTTCACTGCCCAAACCCATCTTTGTCAATACTGCAAATGGATAGTCCCATCCTAGAGTATCAAAACACTTCTCCGCAGTGAGAGATGCCACCATCGAGGAAAAGATGCCCCATGGTGCTCTGCACAGTAGATGAAAAATCTTGTTCAAGTACAGTGTTGAGGCTGATTGTGGTGGACAACAGCTGTCAATATCTGCAACACTTGTTTGCCAAAGCTTTCCCTATTATTTTGCAAACTAAGGTCAACATGTATAAAGGATAATATGATCTCATATCTTGGAGATCTTGATTAGGCTTCTTTGGTACTAATATAACTGCTTCTTTCACGGTGAATGGTCTTACTTGGTGGAGTCATATAAAGTCAGCAATTAAGGAGCCAATGTATATTCTGCTGAGTACCCAACAGAGGCATTTTACCTTTTGCTAAAGTGTTAATTGTTGATTGTATCTGAGCTAAGGAGAGTGGTATGTCTAATGTGTACTTTTTGTGCCTGAGACAACGTGGAGATTAAGGACCTCAGAAAACAACTTTATATCAACTGCTGATCATATGCCAGTGGCTAGAATAAAGATGAGAATAGGATTTTGCAAAGAAGGAATTGGTTTCATTGTCTGCCTTTATTGAGGTTCATATAGCAGTTACGGGGTGCCTTGGGATCTTGGAGGAGACCACCAAGGTGAGGATTAGGCCTGGTTTATCACGTTTATCGTGATTCCTAGATACATTATTCTTATTATCTAAAAAATACATTTGTTCTAATAATATCGTATAATTATGCATACTCTAGTGTTTTCGTGGGATTACCTCAGGGTATTAGGCGTTTTTAGCTCTTGTTCTCCCTTTTTCTTTTCAAGTTGTGTCACCTAAATTAAGAGGACCATTCTGGTCCCAATGTGATTTCTTTTTGCATGTCCCGCTAGCAACACATAAAAAAAACCTCATTTTTGCTGAAAAATCCATTACCCCTTCTCTAAGAATTCCACTGAATGTAGCATCCTGTAAAGATGTCGTTGTCAAACACCAGTAAGAGATAACCATAATTCTTGTCATCCACTCCAATTTTTACAACAGTAGCTCATAGTCAGACAAAATTCTTCTGATTAACTCTGTGTTTTGTTACAAATGGCCAAGGTATATCGTTCCTATAAACAGGTGTGGCCAGCACAGGTAACAGCAGTGGGGCGGGACAGTTGGGGGGGAGGGGACAGACAAAAAGATAGGGAACGTCAAATAAAAAATTAATTAAAATAAACACTTACCTTGCACTTGTTGCATCACCGAGTCAGCAATGCGCCGAGCGCAAGGTAAGTAGTTTACCAATTTTTTTATTCTACTTTCCCCATCCCGTCGTCTGTCCACTTCTCTCTCTGCTCCACCGCCCCACCCTGCCCCACTGCAATTACCTATGCAGCCCGCTCCTGCCTATAAATATTTCTAGCAACGTGTGTAGGTCATATATAGGTGAGTAAAAATTTGCAAAATGATGATTCCCAAACCCCTAGGCCAATCAATCAAGGTTTGTCTCCTTGTGTGTCTCCTGTTACATATCACCTGATCTACAATGTAGTATCGATTCTTTGTAGGCCCTTGTTTGCTTACAGCTCTTAGTCTGATCCAATGGTGGGAAGGCTATATCTACCATTATATCATGCACATAATCATGGTCTCTTTCACTCATAGCAGGGTTATATTTCCCAAGCGCCCGAGCAGAGTGGACAAGCGACTGAAGAAGAGTGAGCTGTGGGGAACATGAGCGCTAAACAATGGTAAAGGCTCCCAATCTAGTGTCCCTCACACCATAATATATCTTCCACCAGCATCAATGAATTCAGCAACTTTCACAAAAGGCATGATGGGTGTTAACTAAATCATTTCCCTCCCCATGCATAAGCAGAGACTGTAGAGTAGTACAGTTGGCTTCTCCCTTTCTAATGAAAACTTTACACCTTTACCTTTGATGATGTTTGTTTCTAGTAAGGAGTTAAATGAATTCCTCTTCATTTCAAATGTGCACACTTTTAACTAGAGAAGATATCCTGTGCACATTCGGTATTATAAAATAGCAATTTAGTGGTGTTGAAAATGGTTCCCATTACCAACACTAGATACATGGAACAGTGTTTCACCAGGCAGCATCCTTAATGGGTACATAGTTTGCCAGCCTCAGCACTTAAGTGCTCATATATCCATGATTCCCTCACCAACTTCTTTGATATTTGAATGACAAATTAGTGCATTCAAATGACTTAAACATAACAACTCATTAAACCCCAATCCGGGAGAGTCCTACCAAGGGCTGCATTTAATACCTTGACCTCATTAGAAAGGCTTTCTACAACCGGTCAAGTGAGTTGAAAGCATGCAGAAGCATGAGAAATCAGGAGGGGTATCAGCCTGTGCTACCAGTTCACCACTGATGCATAAGGATAAAATGCACTACTGTAAAAAGGTTTTTATGCTGGACATTTTCTAATGAGGGCCCCCCAGAATAGCTTGTTCAAAAATTCTTGAGAAATTGGGTTGTTGGTTAAAAGGAAGCAACCCCTGTTCAAATAACAGCCACACCCACTGTCAGGGTGAACCACACAAGTCACTAACTAATTTGTGCTTAATCCTTGGTAGCGTGTCACAAAAAGCAGTCAGGCTTAATTTAGAGGCAATGTGTAAAGTATTTATGCAGATCTCAAGCAATAGGGCAGTCTTCAGAGGCTACTGCGATAAATACATGCTATTCCACCTCCTATCTTGCTGGTCCTGTCTAGTCTGCTGAGGTGATAGTTAGGGGGAACTAGAATGTCGATGAGGGGGGATGAGGATTCTGTTAACCAGGTTTCGGTGAGTATGGTAAGGTCTAGGTCGTGTGCGATAATGAGGTCAGCTATGTTAAATGCGTGTCTGGGGGAAGATCTACGGTTAAGCCGTGGGCTGAGGGGAGAGGTGGTGGGGTCCAGAGTAAGGGTGACTGTTTTCAAATTGTTAGAAACGGTGCCTCTGATATTTTGAGTGGGGGGCCTGTGAGGGTTGGAAAGGATGGTGGGGATGGGAAGGTGAGTGGTGAGTGGTGAGCTTTTTTGAGGGGGGGGCTGTGAAGGTTGGAATGGATAGTGGGGATGGGAAGATGGGGGGTGGCAATGTGGGTAGTGAGAGCGGGTTCGTAGGAATGTAGTAGGGCCCGTATGTCATATCGTCTCAGTGGATTGGGGCAACGGGGAGGGCGGTTGGAAGAATTAGGAGCAGGGATAGAGGTCCAATGGGGGGGTTGAGTTTGAGTAAGCGTTTGGGATGGGTGGGGTGCTTGCCGGATAGCACTGTACTAGGTGGGGAGGGTAGCCTAAGTTGACTTGAGAACAGTGCCTTGAAAGTTTGAAGCTCGTCTTTGATTTGGTGAAGGGTGGACATGATCTTGTCGAGAGTGAAGTTGGGAACAGAAGTGGTGGGGGTAGTCGGAGAGCCATGGGTAGGTTGAGGAGAGTCGAATCGGTACGACGGATGCGTGGAATGGATATGGGTGGCGGGTGCATAGCATGTTGGGTATGAGTTATACGTGGAGGACGTGTAGTTAGGTGTGGAGGACGTTGGGGTGGGTGGAAGAGGGAGAGGAGGTGGGACAGGGGTTTCCCTGGTGGGTACGCAGGTGACTGTTGTGATTGGGAGAGGGGGGAGTGAAGCGGTAGGTGAGGGTGGTAAAGGAGGAAGGGGGACTTGGGGTGGTATAGAAGGAGGGGGAGCTTGGGGTGGTATGGGAGGGTGGGGTGGTGGTGAAGGGGGGGCAAAGTGTGGAAGGAGGGAGTGTGTTGATGTGAGCGGAGGAGGGGGGCTTAGGGGAGAGAGGCGGAGGGGTGGTGAAGAGGGAGGGAGTGCCAGGTGATAGAGGGGGTGTGTTGGTGGTGTGAGAGGAGGAGGTGAGCTGGGTGTGGGAGGTAGCGGGTTGGGGATGTGGCAGGATGAAGGTGATAGATGTAGGAGGCATGGGGGTGGTGATAGAGGAGAAGGGGCTGGATGTGAGAGGAGGGGGGTGGTGATAGAGGGGGGCTATGTGGGGAGCAGAGATGTATGTTGTAGGGAGGGGTAGAGGGCTTGAGGGTTACACCCGACTCTGTGAAACCAGGAGTTAGGGGTGTTGGGGTGGGCGGGTAGGGAGCTGAGTAGGTGGATGTGTGCGAGGAGGGGGGCTAGGTGTGAGAGTGGGAGAAGCAATGGATTGGGTGTTGGGAGTGGGGGTAGGTTGGGAGGGGGTCAGTAAATTGGCAACCTTGTCTTTAATGGTGGGAAATAAAGTATCAAATAAATTAAGGTTACGATCTGTGGACTGGGTGAGAATAGTGCCATTATTGTAAATAGTGATGGTTGCTGTCGCTTGGAAGAATTGTGATGGGGTAATAGACATCATAAGCTCATGTGCTGACTTCCTCGTAGAGGAGACCGAGAGTAAGGCAAGGAAGGCTTTCCTCCATTGTGCTCTGCGTTTAGTGTAGAAGATGATGTCGGTGGTCATGTGTCCAATACGGGGTGAAAAATAGGGAACTGCAAAGGGGGTTTCTGGGTGGGATTTCAAAAAGTTGTGTTTGAAGGTTTTGGCAGATTTTTTTGAGAGCTTGTGGGGGTAGCTGATTGTGTATGTGTGGGTGCCTGAGAGTTCCATGGTGGGAGGCGTGGCGTAGGTGAAAGTGCTGTGAGTGTGTAGAGCTGTGGAGGTGAGGGAGCAGCTGGAGGGAGTGTGACTGGGATGTCAGGAGTGGTTATGCTATGACAAGTCAATACTAGTTAGAGAGGGCCGATACTATAGGGAGGGCGGAGGGAGGCTAAGAGGGGGGAATGTCAGTTGAAGAGAGTGTTCCGAGCTTGCCTGCTGAGAGGTGAGTCTAAGGATAGTCGGAGACTAGTCCTGGATGGCCGACAGCTTAGGGAGGAAAAAAGGTAGTGGTAGTGTGCTCCTATGTCTGTTTCAATGATAAGTCCTAATTCTGTTGTTGTGATTTGAGAGACATTTGAGCTGGAGAGAGTGTGAATGGGATGTCTGCGGAGAGGCTGTCCTAGGGCTAGTCAGTGCTGGTTAGAGAGGGCCGATGCTATAGGGAGGGAAGAGCGAGGCTAAGTGGGGAAGTAAGAGCTGAAGAGATTGTTCTGGGATTGCCTGCCGAGAGGTCAGCCTAAGAATAGTCGGAGACTAGTCCAAGATGGCCGACAGCTTAGAGAGGAGGAGGTAGTGACCGAGCAGTCCTATGACTGTTTCAATGACCGGTCCTATTTCTGTTGTTATGATAAGGGAGAAGTAGTGGCAGTGTAGTCCTGTGTCTGTTTCAATGATGGGTCCTATTTCTGTTGTTATGTTTTGGGAGACAAAGAGGGAGCTGGAATTGACCAGAGGCTAGAAGTGAGCTGTTGTTTGAATATTTTATGGCTCAGTCATTTTGTGCAGAGGCCAGAAGGAAGAAATTAGTCATTTCCATTTTTAAAAAAACTAGAGTGATCGAAAGTGAACTTACTAGGGAATCCGGTAATAGTGATCTTAATACTGCTGTTGCTGAAGCCAATGAGACTGTAGTTGCTGGTGGGGCAATGCTAAGCCGGATTAACCAGTGCGGAGTTATGCGGTACAGCAGGAGGCACCGGTGGATTTCTTGGGGGGCAATTGGGGAAAGCGGCTTTATGCTGCGCTCTGAGGCTTACTTGTATATTTGATGACCTCAATGTGCAGCCCAGCGGGGGTTCGTTGCATCCGCAGCCAGCGGCCAAGCTCTCATTGCTGCCAGGCACAATCTTGAGTCGAGCACGGTATCCGCTCCCCGAGGCACCGCATCGGTGGCGCGCCTGACGAGGGGGCCGTGCGAGTACGCTCTTTCTCGCCGAGTATGCTGCCCTTCTTCCGTGACAGTCCCTTGCAGCTTCCTGTCCTCCCCGGGGGGACGATGCGGAGTGGGCCTGGCCATTGGGGGCAGGGTGGGGCGGTCTGTGCGCCGAACGCTGCCCTGCAACGATAGTAGAGCCAAGCCCGGAGCATTAATAAACCCGCCCAGCACGCTGCATCCAACAGCGGTTGCAGCACACTCCCCGGTCTCGCAGCGTGCCCCTAACCACTGGGGTAGGTCAGAGAAGCGTGGTGAGAGGATCCGTGTGCAGAGCCCTGTCCTAAACACTTGGGCACAGTTCGTGTACGTCCCGTTCCAATGTTGGCGGCAATCGGTGGAGTCAGCACATCCCTAGCTTGTGCAGAGAGCTGTGGGGGAGGTACGCGTGAAGACAAAGCTTGTTCCGAGTAGAGGCGACCATCCAGCTAGGTAGGTGAAGCGGGCGATCGTTGCTCCAGTGACTCCGGGGATTCTTCTTCGCTCGGGCATAGTCCGCGGGCACGGCATCCCGTTCAGGCTACTGGTGGTAATCGGTGGGGGCAGCACAGCCCCAGCTTGTGGAGGGAGCCGTGGGGGAGGTTTGCGAGCAGTGAGGGCTAGCTCCGAACAGAAGGCTATAATCCGCGGATCGTAGTTGATGCAGTCCCTATATTGAATCATGCAGTTACTCCAGTTACTCCGTTGTATTCGTGGATGTTCTGTTCAGGTGGGGACTGTCACTAAACAGGGATAAAGACCCAAAGGTGATCCCCAGCGCTTGGAGCTCTTCCCTGAGCTCCTACCTGAAGCCCTCCAACCACTGCTCGGATCATCTACCTGCAAACGCCGTAAAGGACTTTAGCCCATGGCTTCTCCCGCTCTGGACCAAAATCATTAATAGTTCTCTTTAACAAGGATCTATCCCAGACTCCCTCAAAGTGGGACAAGTATCACCCATACTAAAAAAAAACACAGCAGACCCTAGTGACCTCAATAACTATCGCCCCATCTTTAATATCCCTACCTTAGCCAAATTGCTAGAAAAATGTGTTTACCTCCAACTGACAAAACACACCTTTAAGAGCCTCCATCAATGCTGCAGCAAGGCTCATAACTGGATCAAAAAAACGCTCACACATTTCTCCGGATTTAAAATCTCTGAATTGGCTACCGCTCGAAGCCAGAATACACTTGAAAATCGCATGCATTACTCACAAGGCCTTACATCACAGCTTGCCCAGCTACATTGCTCAGAAACTGACAATCTCAGGAGGCTCAAGAGCCACAAGAAGCACAGAAACTCTCCTTTTGAAACCACAAAGATTCCACAAGAAAAAAACTTACAAGCGTTCTTTCTCAGGGATGGCCCCCAGGATCTGGAATGCCCTCACACCAGAAACGACAAACGAGACTCATCTCATCCACTGCATCCTTCAAAAAAGAAGTCAAATCTATCCTCATGGCTCAATTCACTTGATCATTAACTTTGCAATTACTGTTTGCCTGTTTGATTCCCCTTTGTACTACAGTGCCTTAATCGACCACACAATCACACACTACTACCTTGCATTGTACGCTCCTTTGCACAAATGACCTTTTTAAGTTTTCTTTGTCTTCATATGTATGTACAATTTGCCTTATTAAGTTTTTTTTACTGTGTCTCCTCTCATATGTATGTAAAGCGCTCTGGTATCTGTAAGGATCTTGTTCGCACTATACAAAATTCTGAAAATAAATAAATAAAATAAATAAACAAGGCAAGTCTCAAGCAGTAGGGCACTCCTCTGGTAGCAGCAGAACAGTCCTCTGAGAAAGATGGCAGGCCTCCAGCAGCAGGGAGTCCCCTTGAGTATATGGCAGCCCATCCAGAGGTCCAGGACTGTACTGAAGAGTTGGTCTGAGGGTCCAACATGTATACCTGGTCCAAGCTTTTTAAGTGGAACTAGAATTCCCCCATATCTGGTTATGGAATTTCCTTTCTTCCCCCTGCCCAGGCTCCAAGTGGACTGGGGTAACAACAGACTGGTATCAAGTTCTTTGTGAGAGTGCTGAGGCAGACCCTTTGAAACATAATTGGGCCAGGGAATATCTCGCTCCTCCCATAATGCCAACACCTAATGCCCCTTTGCCTCACTGTCTGGGAGGAATACACAAATACCAATTGCAAACTACACCCAGTCATGTGACCTAGGATACAGGCTGCTGGCACCAAATGGTTAGGACAAGAAAATGCCAACTTTATAAAAGTGAACGGGTAAAGGTGCCTTCATGGGATTTATTTACAATACTAGGTTATATTGCTTTAGTGTATTATTGATTGCAAGAGTTTTTCATCCACTTGCCAATTAATTTCTTTTCAGAGCCTTTTATAGAATATAATTCTAGAATTTTCAGTTCCTTATCCAAATAAGAACCCATGACCAAATCACAACAAAAGATATACAAAAAATATACAAAAACACGGATGTATATAAAAAAAGAAGAATTTTATCTTTTAAAGTTCATAAAGTGTACTCCAAAGTTAAACACACAATGTAACAAGAAGAAAACAAATACAGTTATTGGGTCTTTCAATGTCACAATTGTATACACGTTTTCTCTGTCATAGATTGTTATCCAGAAAAAAGTGTCAAAGGGTGTTATATGCACCCGTGTAGTTCTATACTCACAAACTCAATCGGAGTTCTCCCCCTCGTTACCCAGGCTCAGGCTCCGCTGGAATGGTGAGCCTGTGCATTGCCCTCGGTATTTATACCAGCTCTTAATTAGTGTATCAGGAGTACTTGTCAATTAGGGTGGAGGTCCCGGAAGCGGTGGATTGCCCAAACATGGGTATTCCGGTGTCTCGGATGCAGGGCGCATTCTTCTGATGTGTTGAGAGGCGCATGCGTATAAGCGAGCCCTCTTACGTGCATGTTCGTGAGTGTACAACTGAATAGAACATCCTCAACCTGAAACAAGTAAGCAAGAGGTTCACGGTCGCCATCTCTTTTCAGATTGCAGATTGGCAATTACTACTACCCCAGACGTTCAGAAGGCTCATGATGCTAGGAACCTAATTAAGACAAGTATGATTGTTTGCCACAGAACACAACCCCCTTACCTTCCTCCGTAATCACACCACGGCCATTTAGAGTGTGTGCTTTCTGTTATATGTTCTGTATGTCTGGTATTTGTCTTCTTTTTTACAGGGTAAAATCTTCAATGATTATTTTAACCCCTCATACATTTTTCCTAGGTGATAGCACCTGTTTAAAGTGTTTCGGTGAGGTTTACTAATGTTTCTTTCCTCCATTTTCCCAGATAATGCAAATGGCATTTTTTTCTGAGACATACCGCTGTAGGTACATTGTAACCTATATTGCAGGCACATATATAGATCTAATTTTCACTTTCGTAAATACATACCACTGTTTTTACATTTGGAATACGTGAGTAAGGTGGAGAAGTTGTGCACCCTGTCCTGAAGAAGGAGCCCAGCCTCCGAAACATGTCGACGCACACAAGAGGTTCTGTCCATAATTAAGGCAATATACCTCGCACTTCACTTCTTTTATTAGTACCAGCCCGGGGACCGAATTAAAGTTTTTTTAGAGTCCCACGAGCCAGGCACTTTTTTAAATCTCACCCATCCCACCACTCACTCACTGCACTGTATAAATACCCTCACATACACCATACATAGTCTACCACTATAAGTGCTCCCGCGTAGTCATAGGTCGTAGCGCGCCGCTTCCTGTAGAGGGGTGCGAAGACCCCAATGAGGAAGCATGACACCAAGGGTCCTTTTGGTGTGTGAGGGGTATTTTAAAGAACACTAAGTGCTCCACACCACTGTGTGAACACTTCTCCTTTAGGGTGGATTCTTGTTGTTTCTGTAATGATCAATAGACAGAAGCAGATGAGAGTAATTAGCAATATAAGGACAGTGAACAGAATAAGCAGTTTGACCATCTGGCTGAAACAATGTAAATATATGAGCATATAAAACAATATCTAGATAGCGTGTTCCTACTATGCGTTCCCTAAGCTAAGTGTCTAGGGTGTGTGCACTCTGCCAAGAATCCCGTATTAGATGATACAGCCCCGTTACCTGAATGGAAATACTGTAGGTCCCCGTCTTGATCACAGGTTGGGCATCCCTCCTCGCAGAGGGATCAGCACAGCAGCTGGGCTGAGGTTTAAGCATGTAGTGACCGCGCAGTGACAGCAAGTGCTCCTCTGTCTAAACCCGGAAATGCTTGTCTATTTATAACAACAAGTATCCTTGCTCTTTAGCCGAAGCCGTAGTCGGGCCAAAGTTGTCATGATCTTTTGATAGCTGCATCACCTTTTGGATGAAAACAAATAACATTTGCACAATGTGTGTTGAAGCCTTGTACGTGATGTTCAAGGTGTCATGTTAATGTTCTTACTATGAGGAATTTGTAAGCAATTAATTTTAAGGGAAACTAATCCTGCACTGTCACACATGCAAATGTGTGTCAAAATTCAGCATGTGAAAGAAAAGGCAACATAAGAATCGTGTACATGGTAAAATCGCAGCGTTTCTCCCCGGGCCTAAGATGCATGGCATAGTTTTTTAAATATACTGCACCCCACCATATGGGCTGTTAAGGGACTCCCATGGGAATTACTAATATGTATTCAAAAGAAAGGTTTAGATCTGGTAATAGGTTGATTTTGCCAGGTCAAAATGGCGGTTTGGAAACCACACTAAAGGCTACACTGGATGACGTGAGACATATTTAAAAGGCTACTTAAGTGGTTGGCATAAAAAGTGCTGCAGGCCCGCAAGTAGCATTCAATTCACTGGCCCCGGCAGCATGTAGTACCATTTTACTAGAGACTTGTAAATAAATAAAATATGCCAATTGGATGTAAGTCAATTTTACCATATTTAAAGGAGAGAGCACAAGCACTTTAGCACTGGTTAGCAGTGGTAACGTGCACTGAGTACTAAAAGCCAACAAAAACAGGTTTGGAAAACAGGAGGCGAGAAGGCAAAAAGGTTGGGGTGACTCTGCACAGAGGGCCAAGTTCAACAGATAATGTTTTTATTATTGTTGTCCAATTGCCGAAGAAACTCTCAAATTCCAATTCAATAAGCCTTTATACTGCTAACTACGGGAAGCAATAGTGGGCAGTCAAGGTTTAGTTGAGGTAAAAAAGGGATGGTGACCTCCTTCAGCATGAATTAGGGCTCCTGGTTTTATGGTATATATTTCTGTAACATTTCCATCTGTATTTATCCACATTTATTGTTTGTCCCTCTTATTTGGTGTTCATCTATATTTGTTTTGGGTTTTGAGAATAAATGGAGCCGTAAAATGGTATATTTCTATGTTTGATTAACTATTGGATGTGCACTCATACATGGATTCCTGTCATGTTTTAGCAAATTAAGCAGCTACGTATAACAAAACACTACACTCACAGGTACATATTAGCATTATGTTAACATAGGCCTGTATTTAAGGAAATCTCATCCTATGTTTAACTCTCCATGCTGTCTCTCAGCTCAGCTGATGCCTGGAATGTATGAAAGCCAGCATGGAGAGTCTCTCACAAGAAGCACAATTTTTAGTATTTTTTCACTTTCAAAAATAAATACAGACTGGAAACTCATTGTTTTCAGTCTGTATTTATCTGTAAAATTCAGTAAAAACAGAAAACCAGAAGCCTTAAGCATGATGCATTAATCACGCCCAATAAAATGCAATGAATGATTACAGTCTTATCTTTCAAAAAGACTAAGGGCTTTTGTAGAGAATGTATGGAATTGTACCTTAAAACTTGGCACAGAGACACACACAGGACACCATTGCTCAATAAAATTGATCCTTTACTACCTCACCTTAGTTAACTATATTATCAAGTATGTTAAGTACTCTTCAGGGCCAGAAGCTGCAGACATGCTTTGAAAAAATGCTTCCAACAGAGAGTGCTTTTTAGGGCTCGCCTGCTGATGCGCTTCAGCGCATAGCTGGCGAAGCTCTATAGGGGCTTATCCAGTGTTTATCCACTGGCGATTCCACTGGCGATTCCTTCAAGTGCATGTGCTTTTTAGGTCATTGCGCTTGCGCAAGCCCTAAAAAGCGCGTGCACAATGCCACCAGCCGCCTGCCTGCCTGCCTCGCATTACCACATCAAAGGCAGCCCTCCGAGCGCATTTCTCACCCCCTAATTATTCACGGCCGGCCGGCAGGCACATCAAAGGCTGCTGCTGCCGTGACTCGCATTTCTCCTCCCTCCTCCCCTATCACTGCCCAGGCCGGCCGTACTTTCTCTTTACAAGGGCCCCCATTCCTGAATCACTTGAAATCTCTCCACATTATTTGCATTTTGTTAATTAAAAAAATTAACTTCAACACAGCGTTGCACATTTTTCTCGACTTCGGAAGGATGAGTCCCAATCTCATTTGTACAAAGTGTTGTAATGGGATTATTGGAGAGTTAGAGAAACGTGCTCACAAGTTACATTTTTATGCATATCATCTGAGTAAATAAACAATAGCATGGTGCCGTTTGCGTCCTTGACTTGATCTGGTTTTTATTTTTATTTTGCTATTATTCTCACAAAGGCTAAGAAGGTCTGCCTACTTTAGTATTAAGTGCTATACGTCGCATAAGCAACAGCTAACCATTCACTCACCCACGCAACGCCACTCACCCATGCAACGCCACTCACCCACGCAACGCCACTCACCCACGCAACGCCACTCACCCACGCAACGCCACTCACCCACGCAACACCACTCACACACGCAACGCCACTCACACACGCAACGCCACTCACACACGCAACGCCACTCACACACGCAACGCCACACACGCAACGCCACACACACACGCAACGCCACACACACATGCAACGCCACACACACATGCAACGCCACTCACACATGCAACGCCACTCACACATGCAACGCCACTCACACATGCAACGCCACTCAACCACGCAACGCCACTCACACACGCAACGCCACTCAACCACGCAACGCCACTCAACCACGCAACGCCACTCACCCACGCAACGCCACTCAGCCACGCAACGCCACTCACCCACGCAACGCCACTCAGCCACGCAATGCCACTCAGCCACGCAACGCCACTCACACACGCAACGCCACTCACACACGCAACGCCACTCACACACGCAACGCCACACACACACGCAACGCCACACACACACGCAACGCCACACACACACGCAACGCCACTCACACATGCAACGCCACTCACACATGCAACGCCACTCACACATGCAACGCCACTCACACATGCAACGCCACTCACACATGCAACGCCACTCACACATGCAACGCCACTCACACATGCAACGCCACTCACACATGCAACGCCACTCACACACGCAACGCCACTCACACACGCAACGCCACTCACACACGCAACGCCACTCACACACGCAACGCCACTCAGCCACGCAACGCCACTCAGCCACGCAACGCCACTCAGCCACGCAACGCCACTCACACACGCAACGCCACTCACACACGCAACGCCACTCACACACGCAACGCCACTCACACACGCAACGCCACACACACACGCAACGCCACACACACACGCAACGCCACACACACACGCAACGCCACACACACATGCAACGCCACTCACACATGCAACGCCACTCACACATGCAACGCCACTCACACATGCAACGCCACTCAACCACGCAACGCCACTCACACACGCAACGCCACTCAACCACGCAACGCCACTCACCCACGCAACGCCACTCACCCACGCAACGCCACTCAGCCACGCAACGCCACTCAGCCACGCAACGCCACTCAGCCACGCAACGCCACTCAGCCACGCAACGCCACTCACACACGCAACGCCACTCACACACGCAACGCCACTCACACACGCAACGCCACTCACACACGCAACGCCACACACACACGCAACGCCACACACACACGCAACGCCACACACACATGCAACGCCACTCACACATGCAACGCCACTCACACATGCAATGCCACTCACACATGCAACGCCACTCACACATGCAACGCCACTCACACACGCAACGCCACTCAACCACGCAACGCCACTCACCCACGCAACGCCACTCACCCACGCAACGCCACTCACCCACGCAACGCCACTCACCCACGCAACGCCACTCAGCCACGCAACGCCACACACACACGCAACGCCACACACACACGCAACGCCACACACACACGCAACGCCACACACACACGCAACGCCACTCACACACGCAACGCCACTCACACACGCAACGCTACTCACACACGCAACGCCACTCACCCACGCAACGCCACTCACCCACGCAACGCCACTCACCCACGCAACGCCACTCACCCACGCAACGCCACTCACCCACGCAACGCCACTCACCCACGCAACGCCACTCACCCACGCAACGCCACACACACACGCAACGCCACACACACACGCAACGCCACACACACACGCAACGCCACACACACACGCAACGCCACACACACACGCAACGCCACACACACACGCAACGCCACACACACACGCAACGCCACACACCCACGCAACGCCACTCACCCACGCAACGCCACTCACCCACGCAACGCCGCTCAGCCACGCAACGCCGCTCAGCCACGCAACGCCGCTCAGCCACGCAACGCCGCTCATCCACGCAACGCCGCTCACCCACGCAACGCCACTCACCCACGCAACGCCACTCACCCACGCAACGCCACTCACCCACGCAACGCCACTCATCCACGCAACGCCACTCATCCACGCAACGCCACTCATCCATATGCAAAACGAAAAATGTCAAACTCTTCTATTGCGAGACCTATTGCATTTTCAATGCTTGTTTACTTAAGCTACAACAGGTTATCTTATTCCAGTTATTTCAGTATCTTCTTTGAGGCTGAGAAAATCTTCATTAGTCTCCATCAACTAAAGAAGTTGTCCTCCACACTGAACAGCACAAGAAAATGTCTGGTTTTTCAAACAAAAGTTTAGGATTTTATTACAACTGCATGCAGCTAGAAAGAATAATTTTTGATTAGTCTAGGTGAATTACGAGATTTATGAATGTTGCTTAGATGATTTTGTTTATTCTTCCTTTTTTCACTCCTACCCTTATTCGCTTGGTGCATGAAGATTCATGTTTTTTCACATATTTTCTAATTACTTTCCAGAATGTAATTAACAATAAAGCATACTTACAGACTGTGATGGCATGCCCTACTTTCTTGCTATTTCACTTCAGAATTATGCTGCTGTATACATTTGTCAAAGCCTAAGGCTCTCAGATGACGGGTACTTTATATGGGGTGGATGAAGGTCCCGAAGGCTGTCCTTGATCCCCCCCCAGATATTTAGTGTCTCCTACACGCCTGCTTAGGATCAAACACAGCTGCTATGATCCACCTGCTATAACGTTACAGTGCATGTCTTTGTTTCTCCCTCTTTATTTTAGAGCATGCCTTCAGTGGATGGAATTTCTAATAGCAGAGTATCCCTTCTGCATCAGGCTATACCTAAAGTTGCCACCCAGCTGGTTTAATACCTGCATGATCACTGAATTAAGTATGTTTTTAGATTCATGTAGCGCAGCTTATCACCCGTATCCAAGCGCTGTTCATGGGCACGGGGATATTAAGTGATTTACCCAGAATCACAGGATGTTGCGCCAACGCCAAGACCCAAAACGTATCTCCAGCTACCCAGTCTGCAGCTCTGGCTGCTGCACCACATTGTCTCCGACTGGTATTTAAATGTCCCTGTCAGTACAAAAATTTGGAAAATCACCTAAAGCCGATATTTTCCCGTTATCAGTACATACTTCAAACAGTAAATATAAGAAGAAACACTTTCAAATGTGTTCCACATCTGCCTTAATGCCCCCCCCCCCCGACTGATAATTATAGTAAACAAAGACAGTAAGACCATGTTAATAATGAGTACAGGAATTTCAAACAAATTTCTACGTGAAAATTATGTTGGGGCATTTGCAGAATGTTCGAAGGTTAACAGATGGCCGGTATATTTCTCTGACAAAGGTAGCAACCTTAGCTACACATGTTGTTGAAGGCTCTCTCCCACAATATAGAGCTTCCCGCTTGGCATGGGCCAATAACTAGAAGGCTTTTCACCATTATTGCCCTCTGCAAAAACCTATCTGCATAGGGCAGTGACCTGCTAAGCATTACAATGGGATACGAGGACAACATGTAAGGACAACAAGTGACATGTAAGTACCTTTACAGAGGGAACTCATGGCAGTAAACTTGTACTAATGGTGAGGAAACATTGCAGCATTGCAGGGTCAGACTGGCCTATAGGCAGTGGCGGCTGCTCCCAGACATCAGTAGTGGGGCGGAGATGTGGTGGGGTTTAACATTTTCTTTTAAAAAGATCCCTTATCTGCTGGTGCCCCTCCTCCGTCCTCTTCCTTGTGTGAACAGGAAACAGGTAGCACACAGGCTCCAAATACAGCATTGTGCAATGCAGCATTGAGATTGGTCTGAGCGCTGTCGTTTGGTACTCAGACGGGCCCTGGGAGGCCAGGCATGTTCTCCACCCAGGCTGTACAATACAGCCGGTGGAAAACAAGCAAAGTGAGCATGACTGTTTGGCTGGCCCAAGACCGCGGGTCAAACAGTCATGAGCACTTAGAGAGTGCCACCACTCATCCACCCTGCTCTGCCCAGCCCCGCCCCACAATACTGCCTCAGCATTGAAAAATAAATGATAAAAATATCACATTATCATTTTATTCTTCCTTTTTTGCAGTGCTGAAAAGAAGTGGAGCAATGCTCTTCCGCCTTAGCGGAGAAGCCGCCCTGTATGTAGGGCCGTCGGGCAGTGATTTAACTAATATTATCAAAACCATTGCCTGCAGCAAGCTCAAGAACATACCGTATTCCATTCCTGCATAAAAACACTTATACAGCCTGTCTTTAGAAGTACAAATCTGCCAAAATTTACAAATATGTACCACTTTTTTAACTATCTAATTTCACTTTTGTACTGGTGTCCAGGCCTGTTTTCTGTCCCATCCTGACCCTGCATCACAGTAGGCAACGTAGACAGAAGAGCATGCCGCCGACCGCACAATTCTTAATTTAAAACCACATTTTCCAAATTAAAAAAACCGGCAGCAGCATTCGGAAATGTTGCTTTCTCTTTAAAGCCACGCCCGCCAGCTCTTTCCTCGCCTGACCCTCACACTCCCGCTCCCAAGACAACAAACAGCAAGTTGTGTGTCTGGAGCCGAGCTTGGGCTGCCTCCTCCCGCTGCGCGCTGCTGATTCAGCACGCGCTCACCGCCGCGCGAGAGGCCATCTTCAGTCTCGGCAACAAAGCGCGCTATGTCATCTTCCAGTTTCCGCCGCAATGTAATACATTGATCTACTCATTTCAAATCGGCATGATTGCTGGTGAAATTACAGCGACGCAGCCACTCGTTTTCGCTTCCCTGCAGGCGAGAGCTCTAAGCAGCGCGTCAGAATGGATATATTGTAAGTGATCCCAGGGCCCTGCCTGAGTGGCTCTCCTGTAAAATCCTACCCAGCACGTTATTGTTAGGGCTTTTATTCACTTGGGACAGAGGAAGGGCCGAGTTGTCTCTGTCAGGATTTCAACATCGAGCCCTTCGTTTGCACATAGATCTTAACTGGGCTCTGCAGCAGGCACTCGAGTCACTGAGCTATGTACTGCATCCTTTTTTTTCTAAGGGGGTTTCTCCTAAATTAATCCTCAGTGCGAGCAGTCAGCGTGCGTATTTTAAATAAGGAAACCACACTAAATGTCTTCCTTAACCCCGTCCTTACTGTTTGAACGTCCTCTTCCTAAGACAGGCCATTAATGGTTTTGGTCGTATTTCGTACATCGCTGACTTAAAAAACAATTCGGAACAGTTCTACCTCAGTGAGCTCTATTGTTCCTTTCACAGGCTCACCCTTGTGACAATGGAGCCATGATCTTCTCCTGATACCATGAATTTGAAATTACATTTGGTGATAAAGTAATGTTAAAACTGGCTTTAAGTGGACCAATCTACTTCTCATATTTTATCCAAACAATATCCATTGGAGAATTTTGAGGTAGGGGTTCCTACGGTTGTTAAAGTGAATTCGCCTCTCAGACCTGATGCAACAGTCCTCTGTGGCCCCTGATGAAGCAACCACATTTGAACAAGTTGACAAAAAAAGTAAAGACTTCAGTAAAGAAGGCTGATTCAGCCACTAACTTTAATTTATGTGCCTCCCTTTAACAGTTTAGACAATGCAATCTTGACTAATAGACTTTCATGCACGTTTTAATGTTTTCTAATTCAAGAAGGACAAGATGGCACTTAATTGTTGAGGGAAATGGAACAGCCTGTCCAGTTCCTGTGGTTTTTGACCTTTGATAAGATCTGTTCCTCTCTGTCTGCTGAGGTAGCATCAACATTCAGCAGCAGGCCGTGATCATAAATGACTTAGACTATAGGAAACAGATACAGCTCAAAATAATCAATCTGTGTATTTATCATTTTTGAGAAACAGTTGTTTGGGGAACAATGGGATAAAATTATGACAGAGGACAAAAATGCTGTATTTTTATTCCGTCGTCCTAAAGGTAGAGGAGGACTTGTTTATATCGTTTAGAGGGGCCATCCATGAACAGCACAGGAAAGACGCCTTTTTGAAGGGGGTCCCGAGATCGTGTGGCCCCCCTCTGAGAACAATCCTGGCCACAACAAATGTCAGCACCAACAACAGCCCCCCCCCCCAACTCCGTTCCTACGGTTGTGCCTAAGCCAATCAAGAAATCCAAACACAAGAACTCATTCCACCGGAAGGTTGACTGCAAAGGTTTTTCAGACAATGGCTGATCAATACAACAGATGTCTTGCCTTGCAGACCATTCAAAAAGTTAGGCCTGATAAAATTCCTTACCTCAGGGAGATGTGATAGAGTTTTTCTTCCCTACCACCTCAACCAAGAAAGAGAAGTGCTATTTTATAATTAATCTAAAATCTGCTGTAGAAAGAAGTGATGGAACAGGCCCCTGAGATAGAGAATTTCAGTGTGTATTACTTAAATCTCTTTTTTACTGTTAGACCTGGCATCTTCTGGCATGGTCTCCCCTGACCTTTTTAGCTTCCGACCTGTTTGGACCAGCCGCGGCCCGTGGAGGGAGTTCGGTGGGGCAGGGAGGCGATGCGTGGGAGGGGCAAGGTGGACAGTGGTAAACACCGGAATATGGACAATTGCAGATAAGTAAACAATTTAAAAAATAAAACGAATTTCGTAGCGCACCATGCATCGCAAAATGCGATGCAGCGTGCGATACGAAATTCTATGACTTCCTGAACTTCCTGAACCCAGTTGGATCCCTCTATCCATACTCTCAGGGCCCACTAAGCTAGCCCATGGGGAACCCTTCTCCTCACCTGTGGACCCCATCTTTGCAGTGCCTAAACTTACTTTGCTCACAGATGTGTCCCAACAGTACCCACATGGTCAACACAGTGGTGTGGCGCAGCCCTCACCTAGGGTGTGGCTCCTGTCCCCCTCTAATGGGGATCTCTGTCCACCAGAACAGCCAGTCACAGTCGCCACTAACAGCTTTCATTGATGAGAGCCAGGCCTCGTGCCTTTCAGGCCTCTCTAACATCTGTAGAATTAAAGAGTGGGGGCAGTAGCCCCAGGTGCCTGGCACACTTTGTCCACTCTCCCTCCTGCAAGTCAGGTATGGCATCCTGACACTGGCCCACCAGCCCAGGGTCTGTACCTTGTGGCTCTCCCACACCCTGTCCCCCTCCACGGGGCTCTGCATCCTCCTACCGGGATCAGTCCCCCTTGATCAAGAATTGTCAGGGCACCTGTGGCAGGTGTTCTGCACAATGTTTCCACCAGTTCAGGGGTGCTATCCTGCAAGTGGCACACTAGCCCAAGGTCTGTACCCTGCGGCTGGACACAGGACTGGGGTGGGCTCTCCCATACCCAGGCCTCCTTCCTGGGGCTCTGTACCCTCCCACTTGGAGCAGACCCCACAAGATAAACTGATAGGGGCACTGTTTTAAAAAACATATATTTTTATTAACAAAACAACGAAGAAAAACATCAGGTGACATTAGCAGCTCTTGCAAATTTCCATAGTGAAATTCCATACATTCAAAATAATAGATACAAAATACAGATAATGGATCAAGGGGATGCATGTGCCTCCACTTCCTCTCCACAGTAATGATTCCAAGCCTCCCAGACCTTCCCCCACTTCTCAGGACACACCCTAGCCACGTAGACTGATCTTTCCCTGAACATGCACCAATCCAAGTCCTCCACCCACTTCTTGATCGGGGGCGGCTGGCTGGCTTCCCACATCTGGGCAATATTACCCTTAGCTATCATGTATGCCAACGTTACCCATTGCTTTCTATACGCATTCAGATCCATGGGCTCTTAAACGTTCAAAATACACCTGCGGGCCTTCGGTCGTATCTCCATCCCCAGGACGTCTCCTAGCGTATCGTGGATCTTCCCCGAATACGCTTGCACCCTGGTACAGTGCCACAATATATGCATGAACGTCCAGAGTTCCCCGCACCCCCTCCTGCATTCCCCACCCTCCAAGCGACCCAAACGGACCAGAAAAGACCCGTGATATATGACCTGTGAAGAATCTTTAGTTGTACCAATCAGAGCCTCATCTGTATCGCTACCACCCGTGGAGAGGAAACCGCCTCCCGCCAATCTTCATCATCCAGCTCTAACCCATCCTCGCTCCAGTGTGATCTTATAAGTACCAGCTGGTCCTCCATATTGTTTATAAGCTTCTTATATATTAGCAAGATTGTCTTCTCGGGGAGGTGACCATCCAGCACCCGGTCCTCGAGAGGGGAAGCGTCGGGAATTATCGTGCCCTTGGGGATGTGTGTAAGTAGTGCGTGTCTGATCTGAAGGTAACGGTAGTGTTCACAGTCGTGAAGGTGGTATTGTTGCGTAAGGGAACTGAATGTGTGGACTGAGCCTTCCCCCAAACATCTTTAATCTGTGCAATCCCAATGAGGTCCCATTTGTCAAAACCCTTAGACTTCCATAGACCTCTCAACTTCTCCGAGCTCCACAACCGGGTGACAAGTGTGAGCTTCCCCTCCCACTTGAGATGTCTATTGGCCGGATGCCACACCTGAACGACATGAGCCGTTGATCCCGGGAGGGGAAACTGAAGAGGCCCAGCTAAAACACTCTAGTAAAGTCCCCTCCCGGTACCTGCCAGCGGTCCTTAGCGTCCCCATGGGGCCCGTATATAGCGTGATTCACCGCCACCAACTGGGAAGCCCAGTAGTATTTTCGTAGGTCCGGCAGTCCTATCCCCCGTCATACCAAGGAAGAGTGAATTTAGAGAACGCGATACAGGGCTTACCGTCCCAAAGAAGCTGTCTCTGGAGGACCTCTATTTCCCTGAAGTAGGATGCAGGTACCGGGTCCATTGTGTTCTGGAGTGCTTATAAGAACCGGGGAAGGGCTATCATTTTAAAAAGCACCGCTCTACCCAGAAGGGAGAGCGGAAGGCCCTTCCGATAGGGGCACTGTTAGCAGTTGACCCTTTCTCCAGGTCAGGTGGGGACTTCCTGAACCTAGTCCTCCAACCCAGGGTCTTTACCCTTAGGCTGGATCTGTGTCTGGCAACCCAGGACGTCCGGGGTAGTACACTTACCCCCCAAGGGAAACACATTCCTCATGAGTTGTGCAAGAGTCTGTCTGGTACAGTTCTCCAGACTCCTTTTCCACCTGACAGAGCATGAAGAACCCCACGGCCAGAAGTGGCCTCACCAAGGTCAGTGCTTGGGTGCTCTGACCTCAGAGCTGGCAACCCCTGACCCACTGGTCCTTCCACTGGAGACTGCGTTCCCCCTCACCCTTTCTCTGGACTTGTGCACCCTCCCCACTAGAGCTGTGCTGCCAGACACCAGTATTGGTGGGATGTGACATACAGCAGTCTCCATCAGTTCATCTAACACTTTGGGATACCCCTCAGGGGATGGCCTACCGGTACAGACTTCAGGTGTTCACTCAATGAACCAAGCAGGCCCTGGTATTGGGTCTCGGGCACCTTTGAACACAGCTGACTCCCACTTCTTCACCTCTGAGACGGGACATGGGACCCTAAACTCCTCCCACTACACTGGAACCTATCTGGCCTACCACAAACCTCCCATACACCTCTTGGTTGGGGAAAATCTGAGCCACCCACTTCAGGATCATTCCCAAAAGCTCCTTCAAACCCTCTTCTTTGTGGCTCTGTGTGCCTGTAAGCTTGACTCCAATCCACATCTGGATACTGGCGGGGGGGTGGGGGTAGCTACATCTTTGCATTTGTGGTAAAATAGCCATAAACTAAGGGTTCCAGGGAAACTGCAAACCTCGAACTCTGAGGGGACTTCCTGGATGGACAAGAGTGGGTGGAATGGCAATTGCATTCAAAGGGGCAGGGTCTTGGCCCCACTAAAGATATTATTCAAGCCTACCAGGGTAAGATTGCAGATATGCCAGCAATTAGAGAGGGCCATGCATTTCAAAGGAGGCCTTTTGAACTGATCTCATCTTCAAAGGTCATTGTGGGTATAACTATTAGGGCTCTGACCTCAGGAGTTAGAGACACTTGTGGGATTGTATCCATACTACACTGGTTTGATGCTGCGACATCGACAAGAGGAACTATTGGGGCAGGAGTGAACGTAACTTGATATGTGGTGGCCTGGGGTTTGTCGCGCAAATTGGAAGGGGACTATCACTCGGTGCATTTTGCCTGAATGTTGCTGGCCTGCAGCTAATTGCCAACTGTCATGACCCAGGGCCCCTAAGCACTCCTCAAGGGCCGGTTGGCTGGACTCCTGTCCACAAGATCTCCAGGACGGAAATGATCTCAACATTTACACAAGGTTGTATGGACCATGCAGGGTGCAGTGGAAATGGGTGGAAGTGATCGTCGATTGGGGCAAGGACAGTCCCAATGTATGCAGTAATCACACTGTGCCATGGAGTGTGCTCATGACAATCAGCGGCCCAACTGGGGGTGTCCTAGCCTGAGGACTTTGAGGAATCCGGGGGAAGTTTGCTTAGTCAGAGGGATCCAAGCTTGCATTCAAAATCCTGTGCTAGCTTGCACTCCGTAGCGTGTGGTGTCTGAGGGGTGTTGGGGAAAATTTGCTGAGTCCCTGGGACCTAAGCTTGCAGCCTAGACTGTCTCCGATCTTCAGATCTGAAGGACAATAATGCCAGACATCACGGCATCAGTCTGAGGTTGCCAGCTCCCTCTCACCAGACTGATACCCCAAGTACTCTGTTTTTGAGAATATCGGGACTGGAACCAAGGGGTCTCGTTGTGTCTTGTGTGTACCCACAGCTTGCTGCCTGGAGAAACTGCAGCTCGCACATCTACCAGAGGAGAAACAATTCTCTAAAGTGAAGTGCGCCAGCTTCTGGTGTCACAGTTTTTTGTCTACGAGGGAGACAGAGATCCCACAGTTCTGAAGGTCCGCTGGGTGTCTGTGGACCTAATCTGGATGGACGAGAACACATAACTGTTGCCTTCCACTAAGCTGTACCAACAATCTAATCAAAGTGTTGACAGCAGTTGCAATGTGTGTCGTTGACTGGTGTAGTTTGAGTGGCTGAGGGGCTGGGTCACAAGGCGTAGTCAAAACCTGTGATTTCTCGACTATTACAATTATACGGGTATGCGATATTGGAGATGTTGTGTTTTATGCGAATATGTTAGCAAGAACGTGGAAAACATCTGAACAGCCTGCATATATGTTTCTGTAGCTTTTGATATAGGATGGATAGCTTGGATCGTGAACACCTCATGGAAGTATACACATGGGTTTATGCTGCCTATGAGGCTGAAGGGATAACGGGGCAAGTGAATACCTATGACTAGTACACATATATTCATGCTATACCACTGCTAGTGGAAGAGTACGACAATTGCCTATAACTGTCAAATATATATTCAATATGTATGTTGTTTTGATTTCAATGTGCGTGTAATACAAAGACCAGTGTTTTATACATACGGTGTGGAGTCTTCTTGTAGCTTACACAGTGTGTTGCAAGGGTGGGGGTTGTTCCAATACTTTACACTTTGACCTTGAGGATAAGCCTGACTCCTCTGTGCCAAGCTACACATGGTGAGCACAAGTTATCTGACAAGTATATCATTCTCATCTTATCTATGATGGCAGATTCTGCCTGGCTTCGATGCGTCCCTGTCAGCCAGAAACTGCTGGGTCTTATACTTACCAATAAAACGTCAGAGAATTCACACAGTTCTAAATTTAAAAACAAAAAAAACCAAATATTCATATATCTATTTATATATCTATAGCTCTCTCTCTCTCTCTCTCTCTCTCTCTCTCTCTCTCTCTCTCTCTCTATATATATATATATATATATATATATATATATATATATATATATATATATATATATATATATATATGTAGAAAACCTTTTTTCTTCCCGTTCCAAAGAAATTCACAGGCTACTCATGATGCTTAAGTGATTTTATTAACACGAAATCAGCAGCTCCCTACCGACGCGTTTCGCCACTAAGGCTTGGTCACGGTAAATGTGATCAATTACGAAGTGCTATTTACATATTCAAATCATAAACATGAAAAGAGGACTTTCCTCAGTCATTCCCGACTACTAGGTAGTCTCCATCTTGGAATGGTCAAAATTCAATAACATGGGTATCGCCACATTATGCCCTAAAAATATCAATCATAGCACTATTATTGGCTCATAATTTTAATCCATTCATGAATGAAACTTACTTAATATCGCCCAAGTGGGCAGTCGTATACAACTAATACACAATGTATAATGATAATAAACAACAAATTATATGAAAACATTTTCAACAAAAATCTTGCCCATGTGGGCATATTTGAGCTACAATAGTTACTGATCAAATTCATTCCAGAATTTCATAAGTCTTGCCCAAGTGGGCTATTTGCTCGTGGCTCTCCTTATTCCCAAAAGCGTTATATTAGTCCTCCAGATCTTATTACATGTTCCTGTATGAAAAAAAAATGTATCTTTTTTAAAATCCAATATACCTAACATATTTACATTTTTAAAATGTATAAAAAGAGATGTCAAAAACCGGTTACATTTCACATTCAATTTGTCAAGACCTCAATGTGAGGCACTTGATTCCCTTAAGAATGATGATTCGATTGTAATTCGTCAATCGGACAAAGGAGGTAATGTTGTGGTGTGGGGAAAGACAGAATATCTATGTGAAGGTCTGAAACAACTAGGAGACACACAGTGTTATTGTAAGGCAACTATAGAGGACTTACAAGCTTCTCAAGAGAAATATGATGGAATGTTACTGAATTGGCATGAAAATGGTATTTTGGAAAAGGGTGAATATTTGGGGTTAAAATGTAAATATCCGAAAACACCTGTATTATACCTACTGCCAAAATTACACAAAGATCCACTAGTTCCACCAGGTAGATCCATTGTGTCATCTATGGGGTCACAATTAGAAATAACATCTAAATATATAGATAATTTTTTGAGACCGTTTGTGATGTCCTTACCAGCTTACCTCAGAGACACCATGCACTTCCTAAATTTGATCCATGATCTAGCTTGGGAACCTGACTACTTGCTAATAACCATGGATGTGACCAGTTTATACACATCAATTAAACACGAGACCGGCATCCAAGCAATCAGACATTTCCTAAGAGCTAGATCGATCAACACTTTGTCACACAGTGAGATGTTGATTGAAATGACACAATTTTGTCTATCAAACAACTTTTTTTACTTTAACGACCAACTGTACAGGCAAATGCAAGGGACGGCGATGGGCACCTGCTTCGCCCCCAGCTACGCAAATTTATTCATGGGCTGGTGGGAGGAGCAGGTGTCCAGTAGCCAAGGCGACCAGGGGGAAAGGGTGATACTCTGGATTCGCTTTATAGACAATATTTTCTGCATTTGGAAGGGGGATGAAGCGAGTGCCAAGAGATACATTGCTAATCTCAATAACAACGAGATTAATATCAAATTGACTTCCCACATCAGTAGAGAGAAAGTCATTTTTCTAGATACTGAGGTGGAGGTCAAAAATAACAAATTGTCTACTACCCTCCATAGAAAAGAAACTGCAGGGAATAGTCTGTTGTTTGCCACCAGCGCTCATCCATACAGCCTTATTCAAAGTATCCCTTTCGGTGAATTGCTAAGAGCGAAACGAAACAACAGTGACAGCATCAATTTTGAAAAAGAGAAACATGTGATGATTGATAGGTTTAAAGAAAGAGGATACTCTGTAAAAACTATCAATCAGGCAGTTGCTAGAGTAGATAAAGTAGCAAGAACGGACTTACTGGTACCCAAACAAAAAGATGAAAGTGAAGAGGAGGGGACAGTAAGATTTGTCACTACCTATTCTGGGCAAGCACACATGGTGAGAAAAGTATTGACAAAAAATTGGCCAATTCTAACCACAGACAAGTTCTTGAGCAAACATATAACGGAACATCCACAGATTACCTTCCGCAAGGGAAAATCTTTAAAAGATAATCTGAGCAGAAACATGGTCTCATCTAAAAAGGGCACAGAAACCAAGAGTGGGGCTGGATTTGAGTGCTGTATGAAGTGCAAGGCGTGCAAAGGAAGTGCCAACTGTAAAAAAGTGCAAATACCCAACAGTTCCAGGCAATTTTCCATCATGGGTAACTTTGGCTGCAATACTGAATATTGTGTGTATTGTTTAATTTGTCCCTGTGGAAAATTCTACATTGGAAGCAACAAACACAGGGCGAAAATTAGGATATTGGAGCACAAACGAGCTATCAGAAACAATAATGAGCAGTACCCTGTAGCTCGTCATTTCAAGACACACCACAACCAGAATGACAATTTATTGAAATTCTTGGTACTAGATGCAGTCAGAGACAATGTAAGAGGGGGAGATAGACTGCGACAGTTGAGAATCCTAGAATCGAAGTTCATTATCGATTTTGAGACCTTACATCCAATTGGGATGAACTGTAGTGAGGAAATGGCAGTCCACCTAGGATGAATTGTGAAATGTAACCGGTTTTTGACATCTCTTTTTATAAATTTTAAAAATGTAAATATGTTAGGTATATTGGATTTTAAAAAAGATACATTTTTTTTTTCATACAGGAACATGTAATAAGATCTGGAGGACTAATATAACGCTTTTGGGAATAAGGAGAGCCACGAGCAAATAGCCCACTTGGGCAAGACTTATGAAATTCTGGAATGAATTTGATCAGTAACTATTGTAGCTCAAATATGCCCACATGGGCAAGATTTTTGTTGAAAATGTTTTCATATAATTTGTTGTTTATTATCATTATACATTGTGTATTAGTTGTATACGACTGCCCACTTGGGCGATATTAAGTAAGTTTCATTCATGAATGGATTGAAATTATGAGCCAATAATAGTGCTATGATTGATATTTTTAGGGCATAATGTGGCGATACCCATGTTATTGAATTTTGACCATTCCAAGATGGAGACTACCTAGTAGTCGGGAATGACTGAGGAAAGTCCTCTTTTCATGTTTATGATTTGAATATGTAAATAGCACTTCGTAATTGATCACATTTACCGTGACCAAGCCTTAGTGGCGAAACGCGTCGGTAGGGAGCTGCTGATTTCGTGTTAATAAAATCACTTAAGCATCATGAGTAGCCTGTGAATTTCTTCGGAACGGGAAGAAAAAAGGTTTTCTACATATCAAGGGTGGCCGGCACCCGCACAGGCTCGCCGTGACGAGAGACTAGGAGCAGCCGGGAATGGTTGTCAGTTTATATATATATATATATATATATATATATATATATATATATATATATATATATATATATATATATATATATATATATATATATATATATATATATATATATATATATATATAAATAATATAGATATAGGTACATATAAAATGTTATTTATTTACAACAGCTTTCTTCAAATCAGACTCCTTTTTTGTGTCTTTTGGTTCGGCACTGAAAGGTAATTAATCATTAGTAGTAATATTAAGTAAATGGTTAACGTTAACAATTAGGGAACCATGTGCAGCTGCTCTGCTGCCTTTACCGTACAGCGTGTAAGCTAGGTCCACAAGAGCAATAGCAGCCACATGGGTAGAAGCTAGGGGAGTATCTCTGAAAGACATGTGTATGGCACTGACATAGTCTAATCCAGGTCAATGCAGTCTCCTTCTCCTACTTCCACACCCTCCACATGCCTCAAAAGATGTTCAGATGGATCCCCATGCACACCAAGAAATCAGTCACACAAGCCCTCATCACTACCCGGCGAGACTCCGGAAAAAACTCAATGCCGGTACCATCACCCATCTCACCAAGATACTCCAGACCTATCAGAACACAGCTGCCAGACTCCTCCTCAACCTCCACAAATCAACCCACATCAGCCCTTACCTCAAGAACCTTCACTGGCTCCCCATCCAGAAGAGATGCCAGTTCAAGATTCTAACCCACGCCTGCAAATCCCTCCATGACCAGAGTCCAGCCTACACCAACCACTGCCTGAAATTTCACCATTCGACCAGACAACTGTGCACCACATTCCCTCACCTTTGCTTACATTCCCCACATCCACTGGAGCCACAGCAGAGGTTGTTTCTTCTCCTACCTAGCTGTTTCTTCTCCTACCTAGGTCTCCTACCTAGCTTCTCCTACCTAGCTTTAGTTTTGCAGGGAACTACCTTCCTCACCACCTATGAACAGAACCGTCTCTAACAGACTTCAGGAAGGAACTCAAGACCTGGATCTTTGACTACAGACCTCCGAGACCTCAGTGCCTGGATACCCCTAAGGGTGATTAGCTGCACTTACAAATACTGATTGAATGATCCATATACATTTGTTTATCATTATTATTAGTAATTAGGAGAAGGTTCGTCCATTTCATTCGGTAGAGAGGTCAACAGTTCATTGACATACTGTTTTTTTAAATTTAAATATGAATTCAGTAAATTCTGTGGCATGCACTTTGGTACATTCTTAATCATGTACTTCTTGTTACAACTTAGACAGAAAGCACTGGGAGAAGGAAGGGAAAGAAGGAGGGTGTAATGACCTGATTACTTAAAGGTAGTCTTAATTATTTCAGTTCTAGCCTTCTTGACCTACCCATCCTCTGATCCTTGAAGTAAGTCATTGCTTGTTAAATGTAACCCTGGGTGAAGTATTACGCTACGCTCGCGGTAGTTTGCACTACTTCACACTACGCGAATTGCACGTAGCACAGTGCAAACACGTGAAGCGGTCTTTTTTTGCTTGCTCGCGGTCCTCAACGTCAAGTTGGCGACCGCAAGCGAGCAAAACGACATCCCGGGGAGACTTTTTCCTCATTCGCGATCAGCAACATCAAGTTGCCGATCGCGAGCGTGGAAAATACACCTCCTGGCTAGATTCTCAGTGCGGGGAGGTCAGTTTTCTCATTGCCAGTGGTCGCGTATGCTCCTGACCGCTCACGATGAGAAACTACCAGTCCGCGTTGAGAAAGCTGCCGCTCGAGTAGAAATCTACTTGCGTGACAGAAAACGACCACTTGCACTGTGCAAGATGCGATTTGCACTGTGGGGACAAGCATCTGGCACTGTGCAATCGGTGTGAACAGCATTTTGCACAGTGCACTATGCAGTACGTGTAGCTCGTGTAGTGCGAAGTGCACTTCGCGTAGCTACGCATAGCGCTACTACGCAAACTACGCCCAGGGTTAGTTAAATGGCACAGGTTAGTGCAAGGGATTTTGGGAAAGTTTTTATTAATTGTGTAACAGAAAGAACACACAGTTTCTCCAGCACCTATTTGTCTGCCATGGCATTATGCAGTTTTGCAGGGACAAGCCATCTCATCACTAGCTGTTGTGTTAGATGTGGGGTCATAGTATTTGTGTCATTGGGATGATTAAGAAACAGAGTTGAGTAATTTTGAATACTGCCTCTGGACTGTTAGGGTTCAATCTGTTTGTGCAGGCCTAGTTCACCTACTGTAAAAGGAATCTCCCATTGAATGATCGTATCAGTCTTAGATTTATTAAGAATATTTTGGTTTGACATTTTTCTAATACCAGTTTTACCCTTGTACATTATTATACATTATTGCTTACTAGCCCTCAATGCCCTAATAACATATATGCTTTCCACCTAAACTGAGAACTACCCAGAGTTCTCTCCTTCTTTTTTGCATAATTTATGCGTCACTCTATGCCTGAAAGGGGTTTGTTTTGACTTATACTGGGTGCTCCCATGTGTCTGTACAAAGCTATACCTCTCTGAAGAGCTCTAATTAGAGTGAAACACTGTGTCAGGGGTTGCTTTTACTCATTTCAGGTTGGCTTGAGTTGGTATTTTACCAATTCAGAGCTGTAATACTGTGCCTGGAGTGATAAATGGCTTTTGTCATTTTACAGCTCGGCAAGGACAGCATTGTACTAGTCCTATGCGCAAAGACTTTGCTGTAGAAATGGCAAAAGACTTTGTCCTTTTCTATTTTGGCGTGGATGGCACTTTGCTAATCCTATGCTTAAAAACTTTGATAGAAAAATAGACATTTGAAGTGAGCAGATTTAGAGAGTCGCTGGTGTTGAGAGTGCTCTAACAGGAGCTGCTTTCCACCTAAACTGAGAACTACCCAGTGTTCTTTCCTTCAATTTTGTATATATATGCTTCCAGTACTTACGTGAACTTGGTGCACACTGGGAGTTGCAGTCCGATACAGAGACTATCACTTTTTCCGACGAAGCAGGGTCAGCTGACATTCAACCAATGGGAACGGCGTGACAATTTTAAAGGAGAGTGGAGGTTTGACCCTCAGCTTGTGGCATCTGAAGAAGGCTTGGTTGCCGAAATGCATTATGCCTGTCAGCCTGTGAATAAACAGATTACCTTGACTGCCCCGCTGTGTCCTCTTTGATTACTTTAAACAAGTGGTCTTTTCCGTGAACATTATTCGCGTCTGTCAGTAGCGCGATCAGAGGACCCGTCAATCAAGTGTCCTGGGGGTTTGCTGACACTGTGCTTCTTTCTTCAAGTTATTGAATCACCCCGGGACCGCCTCGAGACCAGACCAGGCATGGGACCACTGCTACATGGCAGCTCGTGACTGCACAGGGAGGCCTGGTGATTACACGCAACCTTCATGGCCCGGTTTGAGTTTGTTATTTGGGCTGGACGTTGGGGACTGGAGGTGACCCGTGACACAGTAATATGGGGGTCTACCATCTCCTACAGAGCCCTCCCTTTACTCGGCAGTATCAGCACTCATTGAGTAACAATTACCCTGCTTCCAGTACTTACGTGAACTTGGTGCATACTGGGAGTTGCAGTCCAATACAGAGACTACCACTTTTTCCGATGAGGCAGGGCCAGCTGACATTCAACCAATGGCAACGCCGTGGCAATTTTAAAGAACGGTGTAGGTTTGACCCTCGGCTTGTGGCATCTGAAGAAGGCTTGGTTGCCGAAATGCATTATGCCTGTCAGCCTGGGAATAAACGGATTACCTCGACTGCCCCGCTGTGTCCTCTTTGATTACTTGAAACAAATGGTCTTTTCCGTGAACATTTTTCGCGTCTGTCAGTAGCGCGATCAGAGGACCCGTTCATCAAGTGTCCTGGGGGTTTGCTGACACTGTGCTTCTTTCTTCAAGTTATTGAATCACCCCGGGACCGCCTCGAGACCAGACCAGGCATGGGACCACTGCTACATGGCAGCTCGTGACTGCACGGGGAGGCTTGGTGATTACGCGCAAGCTTCATGGCCCGGTTTGAGTTTGTTATTTGGGCTGGACGTTGGGAACTGGAGGTGACCTGTGACACAGTAATATGGGGGTCTACCATCTCCTACAGAGCCCTCCCTTTACTCGGCAGTATCAGCACTCATTGAGTAACAATTACCCTGCTTCCAGTACTTATGTGAACTTGGTGCATACTGGGAGTTGCAGTCCAATACAGAGACTACCACTTTTTCCGACGAAGCAGGGTCAGCTGACATTCAACCAATGGGAATGCTGTGGCAATTTTAAAGGAGTGTGGAGGTTTGACCCTCGGCTTGTGGCATCTGAAGAAGGCTTGGTTGCCGAAATGCATTATGCCTGTCAGGCTGTGAATAAACGGATTACCTCGACTGGCCCGCTGTGTCCTCTTTGATTACTTTAAACAAGTGGTCTTTTCCGTGAAAATTTTTCGCGTCTGTCAGTAACGCTATCAGAGGACCCGTCCATCAAGTGTCCTGGGGGTTTGCTGACACTGTGCTTCTTTCTTCAAGTTATTGAATCACCCCGGGACTGCCTCGAGACCAGGCCTGGGACCACTGCTACATGGCAGCTCGTGACTGCACGGGGAGGCTTGGTGATTACACGCAAGCTTCATGGCCCGGTTTGAGTTTGTTATTTGGGCTGGACATTGGGGACTGGAGGTGACCCATGACACAGTAATATGGGGGTCTACCATCTCCTACAGTGCCCCCCCTTTACTCGGCAGTATCAGCACTCTTTGAGTAACAATTACCCTGCTTCCAGTGCTTACATAAACTTGGTGCATACTGGGAGTTGCAGTCCGATATAGAGACTACCACTTTTTCCGACGAAGCAGGGCCAGCTGACATTCAACCAATGGGAACGCCGTGGCAAATTTAAAGGAGGGTGTAGGTTTTACCCTCGGCTTGTGGCATCTGAAGAAGGCTTGGTTGCCGAAATGCATTATGCCTGTTAGCCTGGGAATAAACGGATTACCTCGACTGCCCGGCTGTGTCCTCTTTGATTACTTTAAACAAGTGGTCTTTTCCGTGAACATTTTTCGCGTCTGTCAGTTGCGCGATCAGAGGACCCGTCCATCAAGTGTCCTGGGGGTTTGCTGACACTGTGCTTCTTTCTTCAAGTTATTGAGTCACCCCGGGACCGCCTCGAGACCAGACCAGGCATGGGACCACTGCTACATGGCAGCTCGTGACTGCACGGGGAGGCTTGGTGATTACACGCAAGCTTCATGGCCCGGTTTTAAATTGTTATTTGGGCTGGACGTTGGGGACTGGAGGTGACCCGTGACATAGTAATATGGGGGTCTACCATCTCCTACAGAGCCCCCCCTTTACTCGGCAGTATCAGCACTCATTGAGTAACAATTACCCTGCTTCCAGTACTTACGTGAACTTGGTGCATACTGGGAGTTGCAGTCCGATACAGAGACTACCACTTTTTCCGACGAAGCAGGGCCAGCTGACATTCAACCAATGGCAACGCCGTGGCAATTTTAAAGAAGGGTGTAGGTTTGACCCTCGGCTTGTGGCATCTGAAGAAGGCTTGGTTGCCGAGATGCATTATCCCTGTCAGCCTGGGAATAAACGGATTACCTCGACTGCCCCGCTGTGTCCTCTTTGATTACTTTAAACAAGTGGTCTTTTCCATGAACATTTTTCGCGTCTGTCAGTAGCGCGATCAGAGAACCCGTCCACCAAGTGTCCTGGGGGTTCGCTGACACTGTGCTTCTTTCTTCAAGTTATTGAATCACCCCGGGACTGTCTCGAGACCAGACCAGGCATGGGACCACTGCTACATGGCAGCTCGTGACTGCACGGGGAGGCTTGGTGATTACACGCAAGCTTCATGGCCCGGTTTGAGTTTGTTATTTGGGCTGGACGTTGGGGACTGGAGGTGACCTGTGACACAGTAATATGGGGGTCTACCATCTCCTACAGAGCCCCCACTTTACTCGGCAGTATCCATTGAGTAACAATAACCCTGCTTCCAGTACTTATGTGACCTTGGTGCATACTGGGAGTTGCAGTCCGATACAGAGACTACCACTTTTTACGACGAAACAGGGTCAGCTGACATTAAACCAATGGGAACGCCATGGCAATTTTAAAGGAGGGTGGAGGTTTGACCCTCGGCTTGTGGCATCTGAAGAAGGCTTGGTTGCCGAAATGCATTATGCCTGTCAGCCTGTGAATAAACGGATTACCTTGACTGCCCCGCTGTGTCCTCTTTGATTACTTTAAACAAGTGGTCTTTTAAAATAAGTTTCGCACCGCGAAAGTAATGCACTCTCAGGAACAACGAAAATAGAATTTCAGGTAGTTTATTGTGCTTCCACGCTTTGCGTTTCGGCTGTTACGCCTTGCTCACACGTGTCTGCCTCTGTCCTGCCGAGCCAGGTCTTCCCTAAACTGGAATCAAGCATCCTGGGACCGTTCCCATGAGGCACAGGGTCACATGTGGTTTGCATATAGCTGTGTCTGAGCTGGGGTGGCAAAGTGAGCTAAAGAACGATGATGGATTCAACCCAGATCTGTGACTGGGGGTGAGTGTCTGAAAAGTTTCAGTGCTCTGTCCATCATCTCCTTGTGTTTGCTACTTCTAAAAGTAGCATTTCTAAAATAGTGATTATAAATCTGCACATTCCAGTGCGCAGCATTTATCACCACTATTCCAAACATGCCAAACTTGATTGTGCTATTCCAATCATGTCAGGAATTACCACTGAAGCACATATCAGGAAATCCCCAAAGCATTCCTATATGAGGACAGCCTCACAGCAGTGAGAAACTAAATAGGCTGTTTGTCACTACCAGGATATGCCACGCAGTTAAGGCACATGTTCTACTTCTTACCTACACCGCACCCTGTCCATAGGGCTAGCTAGGGCCTACATTAGGGATGACTGATATGTAGTAAAAGGGGTGCCTGGACGTGGCAACCACTTTATGTGCCACGTCACAGCGGCAGTAAACTGCGCGCGCAGGCCATCCTATGGCAGAGGCCTGAGACAGGTTTGAAAGGCTACTTTGGTGGGTGGCCCAAGCAGCGCTGCAAGCCCACCAGTAGCATTTAATTTAATGGCCCTGGGTATCTGAGATACCACTTTACAAGGGACTGATAGGCAGGGCTCGAGTCGAGGGTACACACAAGTACACTGCGTCCTCCCACTCTTTTCACAGGGTGGACACAATTCCCCCTGCCAAAAGTTCGGCCCCACAGAAATATGCTGAAATTGTTCCGGTGTAATTTTTAGACACCTGGACACATTTAGCAGCATCTGCACGTTGTCTGCTTTCCATTCCCAGCAGAAACATGCAGGCAGGAAGGGGGCTTTTTTTCACCTCCAGCTGGGCCGAAGTTAAGGGGCCATCCGGCCTCCTCTTGTTTGTATATGATGACTGGTAGTTGCTCGGAACCTTACATTTAAATGTAAATGCCACAGAGGGAAACAAAGGCACACAGCTTGCCTTTTCTTCACAGGTACTTAACCGTGGCAGGCTTTTGCCTTTGTTCTGTCCCTGTATATAAATGCAGACACTGTAAGACTGTCAGATGGGTTAGTCTGCCCCAGTATTTACACAAATAACTTAAATAGCCCTATTTTATTTATTTTATAGCGTTACGTTGTGATGTCATGAGGTCATTTACATATTATCTTACTTGGTCAGTCCCCCCACTTCTTTTTATAGGACATGTGCCCTGCTGATAGGTAAATTAAATACGCCAAACAGGTGTAAACCAATCTTAACAAGTTTACCATAGAGATCACTTGCACTTTAACACTTAACAGCAGTGATAAAGTGCCCAGAGTCCTAAAAGCACCAACAACAGGTCAGACAAAATACCGGAGCAAGGTAGAAAATTCTGGGATGACCCTGAAAAACGGGCCAATTACAACAAATGTTGAAAGAATGGATGGATACATGATTGCAATTAACTTTGCCGAGCCTGTACACTGGCATTCCTAATCCTTGCTCTTATTCCATGCAGTAAAGTGATGTTAATTGTATTATTACTCTGTAAAATAACAGCAAAAGAATGTCAGTAAAGCAGCAGGACAGTTGTGAGGATCACTTCTCAATAGGGGGAAAATAGATATCTCATACCAGAAACTAAGGTTCTTTTTGTATAAATGACCCAGAAAGAACGAGAGCCCTACCTGCTAACAGGTGGAATTCTGCCACCACAGTTTAAAGTTCCACAGTTGAAACTGACTCGGACTCTTGTGAACATGGGGATTGGACAACAGGTCAACCAATGAAATCCATGAAACATTAACCTCGGCACATGGGCGTCCGCAGGGGGGGCAAGGAGAGGGAGCTTAACCCCCCCCTGGATCGCAAGTCTGTCCGGTGGGCAGCGCCCTCCCTTGGGGTGTTCAGTCGAGGTGCAGCTGTAAGACCCAAGGCGGCACCCCCTCTCCTGGGCCATGCTCTGAAAGGGTAATATGACCCCCGGATTCTTTTCAGCTGTGGCAGACTGGGCAGGGCTAGTTTTGTGGCCGTGATCAGCAACTCTCTCTTAACCTAAACGCTGTATCTGCATGATAATTGCAGATGCTTGAACTGGCCTTAAGTGTGAAGTGAGCCCTGCCCCTGCATGAATGAAAGGCAGCGCATCCTGCAGGGCTCACAACAACAAAAAAACGAGTGACCTTAGTGTCACAATCGGCGCTGCTCAGTTTCAATGAAGGGAAAAGGAGAAGAGCAGAAAATGGAGAGAGAGGCTATTCTTTTCCTTTTTTTGCAACTGTTTTCTTGTTTTTTTTCCAAACAAGCATGTGCATCCAAAAGAAACAAAAATAGAATTAAACATAAATAGTGACATCAGTTGAATATAAGCACTTGGGGGCAGATCTACAAGGGTGAACACCCATTACAACGATGAGACAACATCGCAGGTGCATTACAACACACATTTTACATCGTGATAACCTTAACAATGCATGCTTTTTCATCGCGCATGCTGTTACATCGCATCACATTGCATCGCCATGCTGTTAGATCGCCATCGCATCAGTTTTCAACTGCGCATGTTAATTTACCATTTACACAACGCAAGTGTGTGAACCATCGCCATCGCATCGCACAACAATGTTACCATTTAAACATAGCGGTTTAACACATCACACAACTTAATTACAAAACAAACTTTTTCCTTGTAAAACTCTTATCTGTGCATTTGATCAACAAAAAATCTCATGGACATAGTCGCTCTAGATAACATTATTTAATCTGTTATTATCACAGAAAACACTTTCGGTAGTGGAGCAGCTGGTGTAGTCGTAAAGAAGTGTTGCGAAACTATTGAGAGGTTCTCGTTTCACATCGGGTTCAAAGTAATGAACTTCGCAGCGATTCCAATTGACTGAGCACCAACAGGATCGAGATACAGCCCCCGAAGAAGGGCCAGAAGGGCCCAAAATGCATTGGGCAGGAACCATTTACATAATGCAAGTGTGTGAACCATCGCATCGCAAGTGGGTGAACATTTACACAGAAACAAAGCTATGATGGAATCTAAAATAATTTTTTACTCAGGGGCGCGGGAGATGTTGTCTGGCTACTGAAATGCCTAGAATAGTTCCCATACTGTACCATTGTTTCTGAACCTCTACATAAACAAGAGGTCTGTAGTTTTGCCTTGACTGGCCCGAGTATTTCCATAAGGCAGGGTACAGCTGATGCTTCAGGCCACAACCAGACCATGGCTCCAAATCAAATGAAAAGGATATGAATTGGCATTGTAAAATTAGTGTTGGGGGAGCGCTCCAAGGGCAAAATGTTATTTTACCTGAAGAGTTGATAATCCTGCCACCATTGCTGGCTCTTTTGTGCTTCTGCAATGGATGGCAACTTCAGGCTGGTTGCAACCATCAAGTATTACTTGATGTTGTCGAGTCTGCTGGCATGTAACTGGTTTTGTTTTAGACTTAAAAGAGAAACCACAACATGATACTTGTGAATGTGGGAGGATGACCCTTCCTGTCATTAAAGTGAGCCAGGGGACAATTGTTCAACTTCTCTTGTTGGTTTCAGCCTACTTTCCTATGTCTGTAACTACTGTAATATTTTATCATCATTTTAAAATACCATTTTACTCGCCTGCTTCTGTTCTCGCTCCTCAAGTCTAAACCTCCATGCTCGATGCTGCTTCCACTTATATTATGACAAAAGTATTATGGAAATATTGTATCGAATGCAGTTGTGAACCTGGGGTCCTTCACAGGGGGGTCCACTATTTCACACTCATATTTTGCCCCCCTTAACCCTCTCAATTAAATGTGAGTAAGCTACTGTACATTTCAAAGTATTTTATATTCTGCCTGCGTCAGTCAGCCTTCAGCTGCGGGCCGGCTGCAGTATCGAGCGCCCGCAGCTAAAGAGGGTCCTGTGCATAACATATGTGCCTCAGGAGGTGGAGCTTAACAATATTGACACCGTAGTATTCGTTGTCAGTAGCCAGCGCACCTGGGCCCAAGTGCACGCGTCGCAGACGCCAACAGGGTGATAGTGAGGCAGCTGAGTGACGCCAATGTAAATACACTGATCTCAAGGTCACAGTTGAAGCCCACCACAGAGCAGAATAAAAAGGCTCCCTACCACTGAAGTGCCACCATGCATGCATAATCAAGCCAATGAGGTGGACACTGTGTGGTGTGTAGATTACCCAGGACACTCCGGGAGTACTGCACTGACAAACGAGCTGTAGATGCTTCTGGAGCTGGCCCGGCGTGAGTGTGATCCAGGCCCTGCGCCACGGCGGACCCAGACCCAAAACACCTCGCTGCACACTCTTCTTGCCAGCAGGGTCACAGGGCCTCCTAAGGGACCTGGTAGTTCTGCGCAGGGGTTCCTTAGGGGCTCTCCACTTGTCGCGACCAGCACCAGGGCCACCGCCACTCCGGAGGGGTGTGCTCGTGCTGGGGGTGGTGTGTGTTATTTCAGGAAAAAAATGCGGTGTTAAAGCATGTGGGGTGTTTCTGTGCTTAGGGATTGTGTTTTTTATGCATTTCAATGATGGAGCAAAGTAATGGGTTGTGTTGTGACAGCTTGCATTGTGAATGTGTGTGCGATGTAAAGTTGGCGATGTGAATGTTTGCGATGAAAACGTTTCGATGTAGCATCATACATCCATCTATAAGCCCCATGCGCCGCCGGTGCATCACATTGTATGACGCACTGGTGGCGCATCCTGCTAAGGGATATTTACAAGCACAGATAAAGTCACCCTGCGTGACCTAACCTGTGCTTGTAAATATCGCTCCTGCCTGTTCACGCAACACTTTGCGTGTTAGGGGCGGGACATGGGTGTTGTTGTGGGTGTTCCCACGCAACACCCATGTCAACTGATGCGTTTCCAGATTTATGAGAAGTCATGCACCTGGAAATGCGTTAGTGTGCTGCGCCAGCATAGTGGCGTAGCCAAGAGAAACGAGGAGAAATGTTTTAATTTCTCCTCATTTTTTCCTCTTTCAATGCGTGCTGCATTCTACAGCACGAATTGAAAGAGGAAAATGCCTGCAGTGATTGCTTTTGTGCAGGAAGGGGCCCCTTCCTTCACAAAAGCAATCTCCCCATGACGCAGGCATCCTTGCACCATTGTGCAAGGGTGCCTGCGCCGGCGCATGGCAGCTGTTTCTGCACCAGCGCAGGGGAGAGCACAGGAATTCAACATATCATTGTAGATATGTCGCATTCCTGTGCTCTGAAAGTTCCGCAGCGTGGCGCAGCCAAAGGGCTTGCGGTGCCACGCTGCGGCACTTTCTTGTAGATCTGCCCCTTTGTGTTTTTTTATTTTCATGTAATTTACATAAAAAAAGAAATAATTAAAAATTGGGTCGGTAAAAGAATAGTAGAGATGATAATATTGAGTTGGTAGGAGGTAGGAAGGGGTGACCCCACATCCATTCTTACCACCCTGAGAGGAGTGCAACGAACCCTTCAAGATACACCCAAGTTATAACCCCCCAAGCCACTCTCAATTACTTGTTTTACACATCTGAAAAGGTTGCGCTACTCCCCGGCATCATGTTTGTTCATATCTGAAATATTGAATTCTCGTGTTCCTGGGTACATCTAAGGAGGTCTGGTGTCCACTTTTTCTTTTAATGGAAGTATCAAGGGAGAGGCACATCTAAAAGGGGCTAGACAAACAAAAGAAGGTAATAGGTGGGGGAAATGACAGAGCAGCAGAGGTGAGATCTGAACATAATGGGCCAACTACATAGAACAAGACGCTTAACCCCTTCCACGCTCATGACGAGCTGGGCTCGTCATGCAGTAGCCTCCTGCTACGCTGATGACGAGCCCAGCTCGTCATGAATAATGGGGTTCATGGAGTTCCAGCACAGGAGAAAAATCCCCATAGCATTCAAGGTGTTAAGGAAAGGGAGATGGGGAAGGAGTGATGTGTATGTAATGGCAGAATCTATGAGAGAAGGGAAGAGTCTTGGTTAGGTAAAAGGAATAGCATGCAAAATAGAAATGTAAAAGGCTTGGGGAGAGTGGCAGGATGGAAGGGGAGAGAATGCTGTAAATAAAACAAGAGCAGTGGCGTAGCCCAAAATGATGGGGTCCCTCTCCGCAGAATGTGATAATGGGCCCCTGAGCCTACCACATCTCACAGATATTCTTTGGCCCTGGGCTGAATGGGAGCCCCATGATACAAGAGGTTAAGCAAGGTGAGAGGCCGGGAAGAAGAGTGGCAAATAGCAGTGCATGTAGGCCAGAGGTGGAAGCTTGAGGGACAGAAACAGTGAATTGAGGGTATAGGTGAGAGGAAATAAAACATGAAGAGTTGAGCATGGAAGGGAGAGGTGGACATAAAGGGGGCAGAACCAGTGAACAAAGTTGAGGCTGGAGAAAAAGATGAAAGGTGAAAGGAAGTGCTTGGATAGGAGAGGTAGATATAAAAGAAGCAGAGCCATCAGGAGAACTTAAGTGTCACGGAGAGGGTATGGTGAGTGTTGGATGTAAGAGGGCAGGACAACCAAGAGCAGGTAAGAGGCAGGGGGAGAGAGGTAGGGGAGAGGTAGAATATAGAGATGTAGAACCAGTGAGAAAACGTTAGAGGCTGTGACGAGATGAGAGGTGAAAGGTTCAGTAGGTAGGTAAGAAGTGAGTGTAATAGAGGCAGAATTAGTGAGAAAAGAAAGAGACAGTAGTAGAGATAAAGTGAAGTGCCGAGCATGGAAGGGAGACGCGGATATAAGGGAGGCAGAAACAGTGTGACAAGGTAAGAGGCAGGGAGGTATAAGAGAAGAGGTGGGTGTAATGGGGGTAGACCAGCAAAAAACACTAGGAGGCTGGAGGAAGAAATGAGAAGTGAATGGCAGTACATGCATGGGACATGTGGATGTAAGAGAGGCGGAACAATCAAGAAACCTTACACAGAGAAGAGAGAGGAAATGGTGAGAAGGGGATGCAGAAGGCCAAAATCAGTGAGAAAGGTAAGAGGCAGGGGGGAGACGAGGCATACATCATGGAGGAGAAAGGTGGCTATAAGAGGGACATAATGAGAAAGAGAAGCACCAAAGTTGGGATAGCAGAGAGTTTGATGTTAAAGGGCACAATCTACAAAATAAGGTTTGAGGAAGAGATGAGAATAAGAGTAGAGGATGAATGGAAATAGGTGGTGTAAGTGGCAAAATCAGTGAGAAACTAATAGAGTGTTCAGGAGGATGAAAATTTAGAGAAGATGTAAATGGGGCAGAGCCAGTGAAAAAAGTTATAAGCCTGGGGAGAGATGCGCAGTGAAGGTAGTGCATGGACAGGAGTCATGGCTATAAGAGAGACATAACCAGCAAGAGCACATAGGCAGAGTGGCAAGAGAGAGAAGTGGATGGAAGAGAGAAGAACCACCAAGAGATATTAAGAGGTTGGATGAAGAGGGAAAGACGAGGAGAAGGTGGATGTAAGATGTGCAGTACCAGCAAGAGAATGGTAAAGGCTTGGTGAGAAATTAGAGATGAAGATTAGATCAGGGAGGTAGAGTTTGATGTAAGAAGGGCAGAATCAGCAAGAGGAGAGGGAAGGCAGAAGGGGAGAGGTGTATGTTATGGGGCTGAAATCGCAAGAGAAGATAATAGGAAAGGGCATAGCTGTATTTAGGATGGCACTACCAGCAGAGAAGATAAAGACTGGGTGGAGAGTTGAGAGGTGAAGAGTAGGGCAGGGAAGAGAGATGTGAATGTAAGAGGGGCAGAATCAGCAAGCAATAAGTAAAGAGTAGAGCATGGAGGTGTTAGGGCCAAGAGCAATGTAAGAGTGGCAGAACTAGAGAGAACAAAATGTGATTCTTATCAACTGTTTTCCTTATATTAGTTTATAAAATGTGTACTGCAGCTTTATGTTCATTAATGTGGTCTTTTAAAACCATACTCCTTATGTTTTGTAAGGATTTAAGCAATGGACATTGACGTTATTGCTTTTTGGAGCGGTTTACACCTTTTAGATACAAAATGTTGCTTAAATTAGCAGTCAGATTTCGGCATGTTTTGCTTATTTTTGGTATCCTCAAAGTGTCGGTATGATAAATCATTTATTTAATTGGGGAAGATGCCCATTTGTGTTAAAGTACATCTCGGGCACTGTGAAATATAGGTACATAGAGGAATGCTATGCTATGTATTAGGGGTCAGGGTTTCAGTTGGTTATCCAAAACTTAAGAGGAGGCGCATTGTGTGTTTGTGATGCAACTTTATTTATTTAATACTTGTGCCTAAACGTGTCAGAGGATGGTGATGAAGTAAAATTTTGTCTCCCCCTGGAAAACATTCTGCGGACGCCCATGCTGCTCGGCATCAATGGTGGCTGCGCGCCGCCTGGCTGTTGCAACCGTCTCACGTCACTCCGTGAGAATAACGCGCGATTCCAGTCGAGGCCGGATATCCATAGCGACATCACTGGTCCTTCCGCACGACGGTCGCCGGGGCCGCAGGGAGGGCTGGCACACTGTCACGCCAAATCAAACTTGTCCAACTGCCCATTCGCTTCCTCCTTGGTCTTGTATATTCAGATTTGACGGAGCAGAGGGTTGTTACAACAAACACGTCTTGCACGGTTTAGGGAATAATCTGAAAGACCGGAAGCTGGCACTGGCAGCTGGAAGTAAAGCGCCGTCGAAGAGGCGTCCAGGGAGCAGAGCTTTCAGAAATAATTCGGGTCTAAGTCACACCAGCAACGGGCCCATGCCTCTGAAAGCAACAGAAGCATGCTTGACTGCGTGTAAGGAGCCTCCCGGGACAGAGGAATAGTGTTTGGAAATGCAGAAGTATATGCTGCAGGTAACCAGTGCCTCCGAAGACTGTCTGTCTAGGTGCGAAATGAGCAAGATTTATCGCTACATTTATTTTAGGTGTTGTAGATTGTTTGTCCTACCGTTTCTACTGATCCCTTTTGGGTCTGGTTTTCTGTTACCTGCTGGGCCCACCTCAAATTGCTGGTTAGTGTGGCTTCACCCTAGTGACAGGGGCCCACTTTTCTGAGCCTCAGATTCTCTGAAAACTCTTTAGAGTCAACCTAATTAGCACTGTAGTTCATTTGTTCCACCTGCCCTCTGAGTAATGGGATAGCCACAGACCGCCCACCTCGCCCTCCATTCTGCCTAAACATTCCCCACAGCACCCATTCTATCCGATGTGCAAAGATCCCCGGTCTGAGGGAGCGAACAGTAACATGCAAACTACTGTAATACTTCTCTTGGTTCGGGGGGGGGGGGTTGATTCACTAAAGTGAGATTTTTTTCCCAGGAAAACGATTTTCTTATCAGAAAAGGAAGGTGGATGCAATGAAGAAGAGAAAACCATCGCAAAGAGGGATACGTACAGAGCTTATACTTACACAAAACACGACTTACCGTCCAAAGAGGGCAACAAGTTATCTTATGCAGATTGAACGTGCAGACGGAGCCATCACATCTCATCGCATGTACCTGGGCACAAATCCGAGAACCAAAAGTTTCTCCTAGGCAGGGTCACAATACTTTTTGTTTCAATTCATCGGTCAAAGATCAGGAGCTTAATCACATAAAGTGAGCACTGGAACTCTAAGTTAAGGGTCAGTCTGTGCCAGTTTTGGGCTGACTAGTATCTTAAGTAGTGAAAGAACGGGAGGAGTGACTATTTTACCACCTTAGGCTCTGCTAAGTACTTGCCTGTCACCGGAACATTCAAGGGATGTCCTGCTTTTGGCTGAAAATGTTGCAGTATTAGTTGACATTGCTAAAGTAAACAACAGAGCATAATAGTAAGCACAACATAACAACTAAGCAACTAAAACATAAGATATCACAACAAAATAGTTAAAACAGAACAAAATAAAGCAACCGCAGTACAGAATCACTTTGCAATAACGCAGCAGAAAAAAAGAACACATCGCCACTACGACAACATCCCAAAAAGCAAATGTGCCAAGGCATTATTATCACAAATCGCGAGGGCCAGAAGCCTGTTTTTATGATATGACGGTGAAAGGTGTTTGAAGCAAGCATTGCCCCACTAAGGACATGAAAGATTGGCAGTCAAAGAGGTTTTTGATCAACCCTGGGCCTTTGCAAGCAACATCACCCACTGAGCAGACACTGTTCAGTTTCCTAGAACCCGGATCATTTACTGTCACCCGGGTCATCTCATATTGTTCCGTCGGCATTTGATTTAACAGATCTTTCTTTAAGTTTTTTTTCAGAAAATACGACCTTTTTATTAGCTCCGAGAACTGATCGCTCAACAGTTCCAGCATCCTTTCCTTGCAATGATTTTCAATTGCCTCGTTTCATAGTTTCCCTTCTTGTAGCGTCCTCCGGAGTGTCTTTAGATTTGGACAAAGAAGAAAATGTTCCGAACAGAACCAACTGTTTCAGTGCACAGATACCAAAGGGCTTTTATAAGTGCTTCCTTTAAAGTCTTAGCTCGCCTGTGGCCAGCTGGTTAAGTCTGACCACGAAAACAAGCCTTCTTTCATGTGCCCTGCTAGAGTTAGGTAAGGCAGCTGCCCACACTTACCTCAATAATACCTTGATCTGCAGGAACCCCAAGCACGCAAGATGTTCCTTCACATCACAAAGATGGTATTATTTGTAAACCTTGCAAAGCAGCACTGCGAAGTGGTTTGTATACCAGTGTTTTTATGGTGACAAGCAAGCGGTCCATTATAACCCAATTAGAATGTATCCTCCTCCATTAATGATACCATCAAGGTTGTCAGAGCTGCTGCCCATGAACAAGTTGCCGCAGCAGGTATCACTAATGTCATTTCTTTGGGATGTACTTCTTTTGGTTGTTTAGTGATCTAAGAAAACACAGGGGTGAATATTAGGACACTTAATACTATTACAGTTAAATGGCCAACCACTGCATGACGTCCCAATAGGTCTCAAAACTCAAAATGACATCATCAAACATTCTGAAAAGCCCACTGTAAATACTTGTTAGCAACGAAGAACTGGGTAAAGATAACTCACTTTTTTCTTTACAGTGGATGGTCCCTGTAAGTCGACTGGTGCATTGATATCACAAGGGAAGCAGGCAATTTTGAGTATGTACATTACCTATGTGAGAGTTATTGTGCATTTCTAAATTTGTGTATTATTAACAACGTGCAAACTGTGGATCTACACTTGATTTTATATGGGTACACTTAAATAGTGCTATTGTTTTTAAGCCATTTTTTATGACCTGTTAAAATACTTTTTGTGGCTCTTACTAACGAGGTCTTAGTCCTCAATGGCAACTTGTTCAAAATGGAAGTCTCATGCTGCACAGTCACTGTTTATTATTTCTGATGGACACAGTCAAGCAAATTCATGTCTTTTTATTTCAATTGACGTTGTGTTGTGTTATATTTCTTTAAGAAATAAGTTACCTCGTGTTGTAGCACGAGATACGTATTGGTCATACTGTTTTTGTTATTGTTTAATGGGGCATTCTAATCTTTGGTTGTTCTCAACTGACAATCTGCATTCGTTTATGCAGCTGGTCGGAGAGAAGGACTGAGGGAAGGCTGCTCCGTTGATGGACTAATTTTCCTGAATAAATATTTGAACTTACCTAATTCCTGCGTGCATTACTTAACAATCAAAAGGTGATGTATTTAAGACATCATGAGGTGAAGTTCTGTACATCCAGACTGTCTTGAACAACTGCAATTCCCAATCATAATTATTACTCATGGCAGATTGTATGGCATTCTTTAAAACTCTATTGAAACGCTCAATCATGCCATTGCCACTCGGATTGTAAAGAGATGTAGTACAGTGTCTTATTCCTACTTTGTCAAAATAATACTTAGCAATTGTTGATGTGTACTGCACACCATTGTCACTTATTAGCAAAACTGGTAATCCTTCCCCTAGAAGTACGCAATCCAAAAATGTAATTACCACTTCAGAGCTAACTTTATCAACAATTTTTAAACATGGCCACCTAGAAAAAAGATCAATCACAGCTAAAACATATTTGTTTTGGGAACCAATGGGCCCCATTATATCTATTGCCACCGTATGCAAAGGAGACTTAGGGATAATTGGTTCAGCCATTGGTGGTTTTAGAGTCAAAAGAGTTTTGTCGGAATTAGCACACCATACGCAATTCCTAATGATTCTTTTAATAAATATATCAATTTCTTGCCACCAATACCATTGTTTTATTCTTTGCTTAGTCTTAACTATTCCACTATGACCTTCATGACACATTTTAACAATGACTTCTTGAAGATTGGTGGGAGGAATGACTTTTTATCATTTCGCATGATATTACCGTTTAATGTAGAAAGTTCATTGCGAACTTCCCACAAATGCTTAAATTCATCCCGGCAGATTCCATTTATAAGGCCATCCTTTTGTGATTAAAGCAGATAAATTCATCAAAACAGTGTATTTTTTTACAAGACTGTTCCCACTCACTTTTATCAATTCTGGGTAACCCATGATCATGTACTAAAGCTACTTGAATGTTCTCCCATTCATGATCAGAACTGTCAGACAAATTAATAGGCATGCGTGAAAGAAAATCAGCAACAACATTTTCTTTTCCTGGTACATAGACTATTTTGTAAATATAATCTTGCAACCTTTTTTACGATCCTGGGGGAAGCATTAAATAAACCTTCCGTAGTCAATATCCTCACCAAAGGTTTATGATCAGTCCTGAGAGTACATGGTTTTCCCCATATGTATGCTCTAAAGTGCTCAAGAGACCAAATACAAGCTAAAGATTCTTTCTCTATCACTGAGAATCTTTCTTCAGTGGGAGACAAAGAACGAGAAGCATGAGCAATTATAGATTCTTTCCCATCTTGAGCAATTTGGGAAAACACACCTCCTAACCCTTTATTGCTAGCATCAACAGTTATGACATTGTCAAGGTCCGGGTCAAATGCATTCAAAGCAGGTGCTTTAGCAATTTCACTCTTAATATTTTCAAACTCTACATTGCATTCTACAGACCACAAACACTTGGACTTGTTTTTCAGTAATTGTCGAATGTTAATAATTTTGCTTGAAAAGTTCCTCACAAATTTCGAGTAAAACTCAACCAGACCAACAAATGATCTTACCTCATCTTTGTTTTTTGGGTATGGGGCATTCAACACAGAATCAACAAGAGCAGGTTTAGTAGAAATTCCCTCACCACTGATGACATGTCCAAGATATGTGATAGACTTCACAGCGAATTTGCACTTAGTGTGATCTATAGTTAAACCTTTCTGTTCTAAGATGCCTAAAACTTCTTTCAAGATAGCATCATGTACCTGTTTATCCTTTCCAAACAGGTACTATGAAGAGCAGCATGGGTGACACTAGTGTTTGTTCTGGAACATCTAATATTGCAATAACATCTGGAACATCTAATATTGCAGGAACATCTGACACTGTAACACCTGATACTGTAGTTAATACTGGTGTTGTAGTGTAGTTCCTATATTCCCAATAGGCTCTGCGCATTGGAATAATATATTCAGCAGTGTAGACGTAGGACTGAGGCCGACTAGGTCTCTACAGACTATATTAGACTTAAGGTTTGCCAGCTAGCTCAGAGGTCACTAGAAACTTTCTCGAATAAACGAGGAGGAGTTTAACCTCCCTGGATAAACAAGAAGGGATTAGCTTCTGACAACCATAAAACATGACAACTTTGCTCCCTTAGAATAAGAGTGTATCTCCAGAGTCGTGTGAAAACAATAGACAGCTATTTCACTCAGTCAGTGTGCATACTTGGTTTCACCAGAGTGCAGAGAATAGAGAGACGGGCGTTTTCAATAAAAAGGTGTTATTTATTGAGCAGTCTTCTTTCTCATACAAGAGAAATGAATTGCCACAATTGCAATACTTAGAGTAAAGTAAAGTGTGTACAGTAAAAGGAGTATTATGAAATAATACTGTAAAAGCATTGATATGGTTTCTTAGCCATAAGATACTTTAAAATAGATAAAATATATACATACAAATATACATTGACTAACGTACTCAACTGGTGCTTCTAAATACGCCTACCCCGGTGTACCTGACCTAAGCCTAATACGTGGGAAGGAGTAAGTAAGTAGCAGTTTAAGTTAAGTTAGTTCTGCCAAGGAATCTGAATCAAGAATTCTCTTAAAGGGTTTAGTCAGCTCCGTACCTGCGTATTAGAAAGCAGGAGGTCTGGTATCTCTCTCTCTCAGGACTCGATATCCCAGTAACCCGCGAGGGTATCTGAAAATACCAGAGCTGGATTTCTCGGCAGGAGAAAAGACAGCGTCTCTCTCAGTGCGTCAAAGAGGAGGGGCGGCGTCCATGGGCTCTCGCATCAGCTGGGCTCTCAGGCAAGTAGATAGCCACCCTGCTCCAAAACCACCACCGTGTGTTTGCTTAAGGCAACGTCGGTATATTTATACCTGAAAGGTGCCGGGTTTTGACGTAAGGTTGGACATAAGACGTCAATGAAGATGTCACTAAGAACTGGCCGTTCTTAGAGTGCTCACAGCAGTTCTAGGACGAAATCAAAACAAAAGCAATGGGGAATTCCCAGGTTGCTGGAGGTTTGGTTTGTTTACAGAACTCGTTGTACTTGCTAGGAGCCTGGGGAAGTAGCCTTGCTTAATTTTTTTTTTTTTTTTAATCTTTTTATTAGAAGTTTTTTTAAATTTTTACATGCAAGGCACGGCAGCCTACTTCAAACAAGAGGAATAACAAAAAATAAAAGAAAAAGAAAAGACCCCAAAAGAAAAGCAAAAAATAACAATCCAGGCTCTAAAAACATATATCAAATCAAGAACATAACAGATAGTCTTCATATAAAGTTACTAGCAAAATACTTTTCTTTATGTTACATATATTTTCCCTCGTGTAGAAATTAAACCATAATCCATTGTCTAGTGATATCTTTCTCCCAAAGTTTCAGAGGTGACATCTGGGTACCTTTTAATCAACGTGGGTCTCGAGTTTTTACTCATGTCCTTACTTCAATCCATTCATTCGATTCCCCCCTGTTTCCATCGTTTAATGGGGTCCCATATTTGCTTACCCAATCTCTTTCCCCTTTTCCCCTTTCTTGCTCTCTCTCCATATTATACATTGTTATTAATTTGGCCAGCCAAAAATGAAAAGTGGGAGGAATAGGGTCTATCCACGCAGACGCTATACATAGTCTCATAACTGATGTTGCTACAAATAAAAATTCCCCCCGCTTTGCAAATGCTCATCCTCCTCATTCACTCCTAATAGGATTATTGCGGGGGTTAACAACATTTTGGTTCCTAATATGTTGTTTATAAAACCTTCAATGTCTTTTTTAAATAAATATAAATGAGGACACGTTGCAAACACATGCACCAGATCAGCTTCTGCGCTTCCACACCTGTAACACTTAATGCCCACTGAACCTCCCCATTGACCTATTTTTGCAGGGGTGTGATATAGATGATACCGCGTTTTATAATGTTGTGCTTGTAATGATGCCGAACAAAGCAACGAATATCCTTTTTCTAAAGAAATACCAAAACTCTCCCCGCTAATATCAAGATTATTTTTCCATTTATCTGTCCATTTTTCAAGATCATCCTGTTTTGATTTAATCAGTTCAGCATAAAACCTCTTGATTGTACAGTCTTCACCTAACTGTATCACATCCATAACCGGGTCACACCAAACCCCAATGGTCCCCCCCTTTTACTCAATAAGAAACTCCTTATTTGTAAATATTTAAAGAAATGCCTAGTATCTAACTTAAATCTTGCCTGAAGTTCTGAAAATTGACAGATCCCTTGTTCCCCCATTACATCCCCTATTCTTCTAATTCCCTTACTTTCCCATTCTGTAAATGTAAGCCCCGAAAAGATCTCTTGTGGAAAATTTTGGATTATCTGTAAATCTAGTATATATGTTATATTTCCCCAAACCCGTTTTTTAGTAAAATTTTTCCAAACTGTGCATGCTGCTATAAGCGTCTTAAACCTTGTCCTTTTATAATAACTGGCCTCTGTATATCTCAGCAACACGTTCTCAGCTTCTATTCCCAAGGCTAACCCATAGATTGCAAGCGTCCCAAACTCACTCCAATCTTCTAACTCTGCCCCTCCGAGTAAACCTACCATATTTTGAAGAGCAGCTGTCCAATAATAGAGCCTTAAATCTGGTACTCCCCATCCTCCCCTCTCTCTTGGAAGTGTCATAAACCTAAGAGCCCTTCTAGGTTTCCCTTTTGCCCAGATAAATCTGTTAATTATATGCTCTAATTTTTTTAATAAATTAACATCAAATAACAAAGGAATTGCTCTAAATAAATATAAAAATTTTGGGAGGACCAGCATTTTTATTATATTCGTCCGCCCCACAATTGACATGTGTAAATTATCCCATCTATCCAGGTCTTTCTGCACTTTCCTGATTAGAGGGGAGATATTCTTCTCTACCAGGGAATCCAAATCAGCCGAGATAATTACCCCTAAATATATTCCTGTCTGTGACACTCGGTTGTCTGTACACGTAGTGTAGGAGTTTTTAATTATCTGAGTTTTAGACGTATTTAATTTGTAGCCTGAAATCTTTCCAAATTTCGACGCCTCAATTTCAACTTGCTCCATGGATTCGGTAGGGGTTGGGGTGATTATGGCAACATCGTCCACGTATGCTAGAATTTTACAATGCCCAATAAGTGTTAATAGTGGTGTAATCAGTTCACACGCCTCTATTTTGCGAATAAATGGGTCCATATATATGGCAAATAGGAGCGGTGAGCAGGGACACCCCTGTCTTGTACCTCTTTTTATTCGAAACTGTCCCGTATTCCCAGCATTCACACGGAGAGTTGCTACTGGATTTGAGTATAATGCCTGGATCGCTTTGAGGAATCCCTGTTTAATACCAGATCTTTCTAATACATACGAAAGATATTCCCAGGAGACCCGATCAAATGCCTTTTCTGCATCTAGTAACATTACTGCCATCGCGTCTCCTGTGACTGTTGTGATATCAAGTAGGGTTATTACCTTGCGTGTATGGTGGGTAGTGCCCCTTCCTGGTATAAAACCATGTTGAACACTACTGACCATTCTGTCAATCACTCTTGCAAGCCTTAATGCTAATGCTTTGGAAAATACTTTAGCATCTGAATTTATTATGGTGATGGGCCTGTAAGAGCCTGGTTCCTCCGGAGTCTTTCCTTTTTTCAGTATTACTACCATCTCTGCGCCCCCCCATGATTTAGGGATGAGCTCACCCAGCTGTGCCTGCTGCATTATCTTTATTATATCTCCCTCCAGAATGTTCCAAAACACTTTGTAAAACTCAATAGGTATTTGGTGGGGGCCCGCTGCTTTCCCTGAAGGAAGTTTACATACCGCATCCTTAATTTCTTCTGCCTGCAAAATCCCCTCTAAACCCTCTGCGTCCTCCTCCTCTAGTATATCTACTGGAATCTCCTGGAGATACTCCAGGAAGTCCTCTTTAATTCTCTGGATATCTCCACCTACTAATTCATCATCATATAATTTCTCATAGAAAGTCCTAAATACCTCCCTTATTTCCTCCGAGTCTGTGTGCCCCCTGCCTGATACGTCCCTGATCTCTCTCACTGTTCCTGACGCTTCTTGCGGCCTAGTCCGGATAGCCAGAGTTCTCCCTACTGACTCGCTAAATTCATAACACTTCTCCCTTTTGGTTGTATATATTTTAGCCGCATTACTAGCTATATCACTCTCTGCGTCGCCTTTTGCTTTCAAAAGTTCTATCGAGGCACTGTCCAGTCGTGTCCCAGTCAAGATGCATTTTTCTAGCTCCTCCTCAGCCTTGACTACTTTTTCCAGTAACTCTCGGTTCCTCAGTTGTTCCTGCTTCCGCTTATAAGAATTAAAGCTCATCGTTTCCCCCCGGACCCCTGCCTTAAAGGCGTCCCATACCACTCCTACCCCAGCGCTACCCCTATTAACCTCAACAAAATCACTAATCAATTTATTCATATGTTCTATGTAAGTATCCTCTTTTAGCAGCCCTCATTCAAAGGTCCAGTTTGTATATTGTCTAACATTTATTTTCGTTACCATTGTGAGCACTAAGGAATTATGGTCGCTAAGGATCCGTGGTAACCTGTCTATCCTTGAATTTGATACCATAGTACTTGAAACCAAAAAATAATCTAATCTGGCACAAGTTCGATGTGGAGCTGAGTAGTACGTAAAGCCTTTATTATCCAGTCTCTTTTCCCCCCAGACATCTGAAAGTGCATTATTTAGAACTAGGCTTTGTAATGCTTGGTTTACTCTCTTCTTCCTACCTTGGTACTTTCCAAAGGAGCCCGATCCTAATCCATCTGCCCCATTTATGTTAAGATCCCCAGCCAAGATAATTTTAGGAGCCCAAGTGGCTAATTCCACATCTAGAAATTGAAAAATCTCTGGATCATCCTCCGTTGAGCCATAAACAGTCACTAATGTTGTCCACTCCCCATCTATCCAACATTCAATCATTGCCCATCTTCCCCATTGATCCTGTGCTTTCTTCCTAATCAAAATATTTTTCTTCCTAGCTAAAATTGCCACCCCTCTCTTTTTTACCCCTTGTCTAGAATTTACTAATAAGTGAAACCCTAGTTGACTAAGAAAATATACTTGTGTATCCATAACATGTGTTTCTTGAATGAAAACAAAGTCCACGTTCATTTGCTTTAAGGCTACTGATATTTTTGATCTCTTTTGAACATCATTTAACCCACATACATTCCAAGTTACACACCTAACACCCATAACTAAATTTGTAAAATAACACCCACACCATTTAATCCCACATATACCCTAACCCCCTGTGATTTCTGATATCTTATATAGTCTCTTACATCAACGTATATCAGCTTTCTTCCTTGAATCCTCCGTCTCCTTGCCCATTCTTTCTTTTCTCCTACTATTCTTTCTAAGATACTAGTTACTCTTATGTGTCGTGCCGTGCCTTGCAACCCCCTTTGTTTCCCCCCACCCACCCCTCCCCTCCCTCCCTTACTGGCAAATAGGTCAATCCTGACCTATATGTGGCAGCCGAACCCCCCCTAGGGAGCTTCCCTCAACCGCCCCTCCTTAATCATTCTTCTTAAACCCTTAAGTTAAAAGGTGTACTGGCCTCACCCTTTCTATTTATTTCTGTGTCATGTGTGCTGTTTGTCTTATGACTATGACCCGATCGTCTTGCGTATTCCCTTCCCTTTGAGCCCTCTCCTCCCGAAGGAAGGTCAAATATTCCTGTGCTACTATCTCTGAGAAAAATACTCTGAACTGGCCATTATGTCCTACTTTAATACGAGAGGGAAACATCAGGTACACTTCACACCCTACATTCTGAAATGGTGTTATAAGTTGTCTCATACGCCATCTTCTCTCCACTGTTGTATGGCAAAAATCTGGACGTGCAAAAAAAGTTATGTCCTTAAAAGTTCGTTTCTTCATTGGTTTTGCCTTCATGATTATTTCTTCTCTTAATAGATAATTTCCCACATATACCAGAATAGCTCTTGCTCTGGAGCCTGCATTACTCTTTTTCTGTAGAAGAGGAAACCGATGTGCTCGTTGCACCTCCTTGTCCCAGTCCCATTTATCCAACTCTGGAAATGCGCCTTTCAGCAGCTCTACCACAAAAGCTCTCACGTCCCCTCCCTCCTTCCCTTCCTCCACACCAAGCAATCGTATATTGTTGCGTCTTTGCCTGTTCTCAAAATCTTCGAGTTTCCAAAGTACGTCGAACGCTGTTTTTTCCTGTCCCTGTCTAAATTCTTGCAGTTTTACCACTTCGTCTTCCATCTTGCCAGTCCTCTGTTCAACCTCCGTCAATCTATCAGTAACTTCAGCATACATTTCATGGACTTTGTGGAGAGATCCCTGAATTTTCTTATTAGCGCGCTTAGCTCTTTGGCTCTCTAGATGTGCTTCCCCCTGTATTTGCTTCAAGGTAGAAAGTAGGAGATCAAACCTGTCTGTATATGTGTCTGGAGGACCTTGAACTTGTTCCTATAACTGCTCCTGTCCCTTCGCAGCCTGGTGGCCACCACTAGCATTTTCATCCTGGTGTACCTGCGAAGTGACTGCCTTATCCCATTCCAATCTCTTGACTACCCCTCTTTGTAGCGTACTACCTGCCCTACTGATTCTCGTGCGAGGTCTCCCTCTTGGCTTGTAATTTTTAGCTTTCGGGTTTTTTAAGGCAGTATTATGTCCCGTCTCTAAATCTGAAGAGTCAATATTCGATTCTGTTTCTTGAGCGCCACTCGATGAGGGATGATCTGACTCTGTAGATAAGGTGTTGTCTGCATCTGTCTCAACATCTTCGTCCTCCTTATCATCATCATTCCCTGTAAAGAAACATTCATCCCTGGGTGAACCTGTGACAGATGGCTGTCTAAGGATATTTGTATTTTCCTCGTAGTTTGACCTCCTGGAGTCCTGTAATAAAACTTTGTTAAACCTAGCCGGTCTCACAGTCTTCTCTTTAATTTCCTTTGGAATAGCGCCACTGCTCGCGTGTACTTGCACGGTAACCAAGGGTATTGAAGGTAGAGGTATGTCGACTATTTCACTCGATAAGAGCTCTGGCATGGGGGCTACATTCATTTTCACCCTCCCTTCTGCCGTGATTGTCTTGTGGTTTAAATGAGCGGTATAGTCCACTGTTGCTGCCTGCGCTTCCCCTTGAAGCACATTTTGCTGCTCAAAACCAGGCTTATTCGTCATTATATCCGAGTTGTTTGTTTTTCCATGCAGCACCTCCGTCGGATTCTTGTCCCGAATCTCGGTCTGTAATGATTTTTCCACCAAGTACTGCACTCCATTGCGCATCTTTGTACTAAATTGTACATCAGCCTCTGATGCCTGCTGTAATTCCTGAAGTTGCTGTGACGCGCAGACCGCGTCATTCTCGTCATTTTCCCCAGTCCCTCCTTCAAAAGAAGCTCCAGCCATGCGCTCTGTAATTTGCGCTGCCCCGTCTCCAGCTCCTGCGGCTCCCATAGAGGTCTCTCCCTCCATTAACTTTGGATGCTCTACGACCCTTGTTACCACCCCTGCTCTCACCTCCATTGCGGTATCATTATGCAGAGATGTCAGGTGTTCTATGGTCCTTGTCGATACGGAGCCTTTTGCCTGTTCTATCACCGCTACCTCTGCTGTAATGATCTCAACGGCGGCTTCAGCGATCTCTGCCTCCCTCTCTGCCTCCATTACTCTGGCCGGAGCAGTTATCAACACTTGCCCCACTCGAGGCGGAAAAGACTCGAAAATCGATGGCTGCCGCAGAGTCACCTCTCTTTGGGGGTCAGCGCTAAGGTCCACGGAGAGCCCCCTACCAGGTAACTCCTTTCTCCTCTGCTCCGCCTCCCGATCTTGTCTCCTTTCAGTCGCTAAGGAGCGTTCTTCCTCTCGCTTCTTGACAGCCTCCTTCCGAGCCTGTGCTCTTTGTCGAGCCTTAACTCTTAGGTTCGCCGCTGGGATACTGGAATCGCTTGATGGTCCGGGTTCTTCCTCTCTCCCCGAGGTCTCCTTAACTGCCCTCTGCACCTTTGGGGCCATGACCCGCTTGACAGCTTCCCAACTCTCGAGGAGGTGAGTAATCATCTCCTTAAGTAGCAGTACAGCTGACTGCCAGACGTCGCTCTGTTTTCTCCTGGATTGAACCACTGCTTGCGCAGCCAGCCATTCAGCAGTAGTCACCAGATTGCAGATATCCCTCAGCATCTCTTCTCTGCCTGTTTAATTACTGCATACCCTCTTGGTCCCTTTCGCATAGGGCTTCACAGGCTTAGATGCGGGCAAGGCCAGTACACCAGTATACCAGTGTGAGGAGGGTGGCTAATGGGCTGCTACCTCCTACGGATCGTCGTCGGCCATCTTGCCTATCTGTAGCATTCTGCCGGGTTTGACGTAAGGTTGGACATAAGACGTCAATAAAGATGTCACTAAGAACTGTCCGTTCTTTCAGTGCTCACAGGAGTTCTAGGACAAATCAAAACAGAAGCATGGGGATTTCCCAGGTTGCTGGAGGTTTGCTTTGTTTAAAGAACGTGTTGTACTCTCTAGGAGTCTGGGGAAGTAGCCTTGCTTAATTTGGACAGCATGGGCTATGACTAAATATGGAAAAGATTCTTATGCCTTTATAAGGATATTATTCATTATAACCACATAAGGGCATAAATCAGGACTATCGAATTTAGGGTCCTAGATAGAACTACAACACTCACTCCACGATCTAATGTCCCTCATTACTTAAAACTAAGCAATAGTAAACATATAATGATGCATGTGTTTTCCAACCCACCCCAAAATACATACATTTGCATATTGAAATGGTGTATGGTAATACACGAAAATGAGTAATGGTACTGTACGCTTTTCAAGCAGTGGTATCTTTCAGTTAAAAAAAGCATTTATATATCAGCTGAATGAATTGCGAAAATGTACACATGAAATGGCTCTTAATACAGAAAAGAAGGTCGAGACCATTCCATCACATAATAATACAAATTCTGTACATATGCTAGAGGCTGAGGTAAAATATTATCTCTAGAGTTCCTAAAAATAGAAGCTCTGTTCTCTAAGAATAGTTCTACTTCAAGCAGAGTACATGTGCCTGAAAAAGGTAAATATTTTGGAAGTGGAAAAAAAATAATTTCACTCTCAAAGGGAAAAAATAGTTCCAATTGTTTTCATTAGCTTTTGTTTTTCAAAGCTGAAGGCCGAATTCCGAGTTCAGGGAACGCTGTGTGCTCGTTGCTTAAAAAGTTATTCTTTCTGTTCAGGGGAGAACGTCATTTCAGACAGACTCTCAAAAAATTGGTCTACGGCTTCAGGTGAAAGTTCGACCAAGTTTGAAAATGCTGCAACAGTACAGTCGTGAGAATGATTGGTATCATCGATGTCAGGATCAGCAATGCTCACAGAAGGTCATAACTGGGTGATGCTGCTCTCACCTCGTACTTCACTACCCTCTAATCGTAGTGGTGAAGTCTCAACGAATGCCATCATCAGAATGGGTAGCCGCTGGGGACAACACGATGCATGAGCCGTTACAGGACTTAGCAAAGTGTCTGTATCCAATGCTATTGCTGATGGTAGTGTAATACAGACGTCGTTCTTCTGCGCATAGCATACTGCGAAGCACAGGTAAGATGCAATTCTGCCAGATGGGTCTGAATGAAAGAAACCAGGTCATATTCAGATCTCTTAGCCGGGCTAATCCAAGGACTTTAGTTATGCGGTCCCGATAGCGTATAGCTAGGATCGTTTCTTCCATTGTCGCTGGAGTCTTGTCTGTGACTTGGCTTGCCATATCGGAGCAGAAGGATCAAAAATAAAATTCCTGCTACGAGTCCCAAAAGAAGTGGTAGGCCGCCAAAGACAGAATGGACAAATTTAGGAAAAATGCCCAGAACTGTTTCGAAGGGGGTTAACAGTCCCGAACAAATTGTCTTAAATACATGTGGGATGCCACTGGTATCTGACATATTTAGGATTTGGCTTTGCATTTCTGCGAAATGCACGGGCAATTTGTTGATAAAAGGCTATGTATTTCTGCCGTTGTCCTTGCGAGTTGCAGATCATACGTTAAGGGCACAGTTGTCTGTAAAAGAACAGACTTTATTCTGCTTAAAGTATTCAAAGGAGGCCAAATTGTTGCCTCCGTATCTGGAGTGCTGTTTGGATACAATACTTGCATACAGCAAGTGACCATGGAGCTCACGCTGACGAGATAGGCTTTCCCTGGCACCATGCCACAACAGCTGTGGTCCACTATTAGAATATAGCTCCCGTTAGAAAGCCGTCTAAAGAATGGCTCTATTCGTGTTGCAGGTGTGCCGTGCTGGTGACATGAAAGGTTATTTGTAGTCCCCTCACAGGCCCCATGCAGGTTAATACCGTGACACAGAAGTATACCGCTTAGTGATCGTTTACAATTATTACCACTAAGAAATACATTCTGTTTCTTTTCACTGTAACATGTGTGTATGTAAGGCAATTTCCATGATGATTTGATGTACCCTTTACCCAACCTTTCATACTGGCCCGCTGGTATATACTCTTGGCAGTATTTAAATTGGAAAGTTGTTATCGGAATTATAATTATTCCGTGTATTATCCATTCAATGACGGGTCTTTCTGACATTGTCAATGGTAATCTCTCAAGTTTTTCAATGCTCAGAATCGTATAGTCTGCTCCTTTTTGTGCCAAACTGATTTGTGTATCAGTAAGGTTAAAGATAGAGAATAATGACGTTGTGTTGATTAAACGCCAGGGCACGTAGCCTGAATGCAGATTTTACAACGTCCAGCCAAGCTGTACAATAGAATGTAATTGGGACTGACCGTGTTGTAACATTAGTAAGTCCTGCTCTATTATATCAATAGCAGATGATACAATACTGTCCAGTGAATATATTCTGGAGGACAGAGTCATTAACCCATTGTCCACAACAGAAAGTGATTTTTCCAAATTAATACGATCAATTTCTCGTATTTTTTCTGCTGTTTTAATTTGCATTACTTTCCAAGCTTTATTGTACGCAGCGTATATACCGGCCGCTATGAAATGTTTTTGACGCTGTTTGCGTGGTCCCATTATGAAATCACGCAAGTCAGCACCTTCTTTAAGTAAAGTCAAGTGTTGCTTAATTTCAGCCAGTGTGGATTTCTGTAGCCATTCGAGGCAGAGTTTCCCTACACTGTATGTTGTGACTATCCCTGGATGTTGTCTCTGGGAGTATCTTGGGTCTGGCCTGGTCATTTTTAACCCCTGTATTTTGTTCAGGAATCTATCTTGACAGTTATTTGTGTCTGTGGGCCAGATCAACCATTTTTTCCAATCAGGATGTGTTCTGTTTTGTTTAAAAATATGGGATACGTCTATTTCCACATCTGTAGTGCTATTACTATCAGGTATGGGCTTTGGAATAGACGGTTTGTTTAAGTCTTTTATCTTGGCTAGGCCAAGACAGGTTATCTGTTGAATGGTGTCATTCAAGAATATTATTTGTTCTGGGATCATGCAGGCTCGAAATAATGCTTCTAAACCTTGTACCTGCCTTTCTTTTGTACCCCAGATGGTTTTTGTTTCAATGTTGTTCTTCCAGAAATCAAAACCAAATGTAATCATTTTTTCATAAAATGTTTCAGAATAGATCAATTTAGTATTTGTCAGCATTGTTTTCACCCCTGTCTCATTTAACAGTTTGAAATAAAACGTTTCTGCCTCACTTGTGTTAAACCCTGAGAAGTATGGGAATTTCTCATAAAATGTTTTCGAACTGCTTTTCGGTGGAGTTGCACAATGTTCCCATTGATTATAATTAAAAACATTTCTAGGCTGAGCAGATTTATGCAAATAGTGATGTGCAAAGTGATTATAACAATACATTTCTTCATAATTTGATGAACCCTGTAAGTAATCATGTTCTGTAAATTTTGCTGACAATACTAAATCTGACATCATATCATTAATACTTTCAAAGTCCCAATCATCAGAGAATGTACTTGGATTTACAAAGTCACTTAGTGAAATCCTAAACTGATGTGGATATTTCAAGAGCTCAACCGGGCCATAGATTTCATAATCCGTTTTGTCCCATGCTACCCCACCGGGTATTGGATTGGCTGTGACATTCACTGATGATAGTTCTCTTTTCTCGATGTGAGATGACTTGTGAGGCTTTGGGACCAAGTTGATGTTCTGACATGCTGAGTCCATTGTACTGTATTTTCCTTCAATGAATTGTCCCAAACAAAGAACCATGATGAGCCAAAACAGGAGGAAAAGAACACCTAACACAATCCAAAATTCAATCCATGGAGAAATCTGTTAGGTTTCTTTGAGTTGATGTAGAAGTTCAGTTAATTTGTCTTTAAAAGTGTTTATTGCTGGCGTTTCTTCCGATTCGCTTGGATCTTCAGAAAAGTTATCGAAATTGATGAAGTAGCCAGATGCAGTTCTGTCAATTGTGGGAATTGCTTCCGGATTTTCATTTGCTTTTGGATTTTTCGTTGTTTCAATAGCATACTCTGAGGCTACATCGTTGTAGACTGGTGTTTCTTGACGAACTGTTGCAATTTGGGTTTCAAGAGGCACAAGTTCCATGGCATTGTTGCATAGTCCTTTTTTATTCACTGTAGGTTTATCAAATGTGATTAGTCTCTCAGTTTGAACTTCTTGTATTGTAGCAAGTTTCGATACTCTGCTATTTCTTGGGAGTCCACTGGGCCTACAACTTATTATTGGCCACATGATTGTGGTTTTACCAGGTCGATGCATACAACTCGGTTCTCCTTTTTACCAGCAAGGGGCGGTAGTACAACTGATCTTGTTCCGCTGACAGCTAAGACAGGTACTGCTTTTCTGTAAGAAGGCCCAAATTCCTTCTTCACCGCGATCTTCTCTCTGACCAGATCCCCAATCTTTGGAATCCAGACAGGCCTTGCTGGGACAGGTGGTTTATCTTCAGTGGCTGTTGGCTGCTGTTTTAACTTTACGTTGCTCAGGCCTTTTCTTGTTTCATTTAAGTCCTGCAAAATAGCCAAACGATCTTTGATATCAAAGCATTTTTCTTCTACCACTGAAGTCTGACTATCGAGGTCCTGAATATGCATTCTAGTTCCGAACAATAGTTCGTACGGACTGAAACCTTTCAGAGAATTTCTTGGCAGATTATTAAGACTATGTTGGACACTTGTTAAATGTTGGACCCACCCATCACCCGAACCTAATACCCACGCCGTTATAGATTGCTTTATGTCCAGGTTTTTTCTTTCCACAATCCCATTTCCTTCAGGATGGAAGGGACAAGAGTACTGCAATGCAATGCCCATGCTGGTCATGGCCTCCTTATAAGCTCGAGAGCTAAAAGCAGGACCCTAGTCAGAATGTAGCATGTCAATTGCGTATGTGCCGATAAAGACTCGCAAATCTTTTATAACAGTTCTGGCGTCAGCCGAGCACTGGTGTCTACATTTTTAAGTGAATCTAGTCTTAAACATAAATGGGACGCATTTCTCATATTGGATTTCTGCGTATAGATAGCCTTATGCTTTCTAAAAGAAGGGTCCTGGTATTACTCCAGCCGGTTTGCCACTGCGATCTCTGTTGCAGTTTGGACAGCTCATTGCAAATTTGTAGTTATGCAGGCTCATCCCCGGCCACCAGTATTCTGATTGTAATTCTTTCAGAGATGTCTTGATCTCTCGGTGCCCTAGACCTTCACCCATGTGTGCGTCTGCTATTAACAAGACTCTCCTGTTCGTGTTTGGAATCACTCTGTCCCCCACTCCAGGGATTCGAGCAAAATGAACGGAGTTTGCATCAATTATGTATGTATAAGTGAGTGGATAGTTCAGAGGCAGTGCTGCACAGTCACCTTTAGAAGATGTTTTTACCGCCAGCATTGTTTCCCCGTCTATGTATTTTTCTGAACGCTTTTTTGTGGCTACGGAAGCCGGTTGAGTTGCTTCCGCTGTGGCTCTGTGAGCCAATGAATTCCCTGCAGCGTGAACGCCATCACGCTGATGACTCAGTGTATGTATCACGTGAGTCTTTTGTAGTTCTTTCTGTAAAAGAACTACCTGTTCCCAAAGCTTTTTATGCTTTATTGTGGCACCTGTGTCATCTTTGTAATCATTTTGAACCCAGTTCTGCAAGTCATTATTCTAAGATTTGACGCAGTAATGCGAATCGCACACTATTAGTGTGGGGAATTCGCGATCGGCAATATCGAGCGCCATCTTTAAAGCTAGTAGTTCAGTTCATTGAGCTGAACTATCTTTTACAGATTGAGACATAGTTACCAGTGGTCTTAATTTACCTCCGTGCCACCGACATTTAACAACCGCGCACGCAGCACTGTAAGCTTGCTTACCACCAACTGCGGGTTGTGCTGATCCGTCTGTATATATTACACAGGCGTAAAGTTGTAGAGGCAGAATCTCGATTGGCAGAGGATATTCCAATTCATATTTTAGATTTTTTAATTTTTTCATTTCCGGGTCAAAATAGTATTTCACGTCTTCTGCAGCAAGAGAATTTACCCATTGTATCCATTTTGGATCTAATGCCACCTTAGTCAAATTGCGTGGGCTTGTTAGTGCCTCAAAGGCTGATTCCGCTGTTAAAACAGTTATCCTTTTGCCTTGAGCTTGGGCTCTTTCTTTTGCTACAGCAGTTTGAACTGCATTTACAATATTTTCTGTAAGACTGAATGTTTTTTCGGCTTGTGTGTACAAGTGTGATTTGTAAGCTAATGGTACCGTTTCTCGATCATTAGAGATCAGGTACGTGAATCCGCATCTTCCTGGGATGACTCGGATTACAAGGTTGCGTATGTTTTCGCGTGTTTGCAATTTTGTTTTAGCTAACATGTCTGCTTGCAATCATCTCAAAATTTCTGTGTGTTTTTGAGTCCAATTGATTGGTTTGAAATCAGATTTTATTAATTCATAGAGAGGTTTAACTCTCTCTGCATAATTTAGAATGTATGTTCTTCCGAAATTCAGGAAACCTAGTATTGATTGTAAGTTCTTCAGCGTTTTTTGTGCTTGGAGTACAGCGCACTTCTCTAAGAAGTTGTCTGCTTGGCTTTTGCCTTCACTTGATAATTCATATCCTAAAAACAGGACTGTTAGATGGGCAATTTGTGACTTTTTAAAGTTGAATTTGTAACCCTCAGCTGCAAACCCAAGTATTATGGTGTTTACTCTTTTCAAGTGAGTATCCAGGTCATCCTCTGTGAGATAGATGTCATCAACATACGATAATGCTTCATCATCATAAATTTGTAGTAACTCTGTTACTCTTGCTGAGAATAATCCTCGGCTATTCTTGAATCCCTTTGGGAGTCGACATAAATTTTTCTGTGACCCCATTATTGAGAAAGCGGTCAAATACCTGCTTTCAGGTGCAATGTTTTGACAAAAGAATCCATTAGAGATGTCTAATGTCGTTTTGTATTTTTTGCGCACAATGTTATTCATTAGTGCTGCACTGTGTGAGTTTTGTACTGCAAATGTTTTGCAACATGAGTTAAGGTGTCTGTAGTCCAAAACTAGACGATATGAATCGTCTGGTTTGGAGACAGGAAACAAAGGATTGTTCATTTGTGAGGTGCATGTTTCAATCACCCCTGGTATTCAAGTTGATCTAAGAACTCCCTGACTTGCTTTTTAGCTTCTTGTTTAATTGGGTACTTCCTTTGTGCAGTGGGTTGACATTTTAACTGGATTTTGTGAGGAGGAGAGTCCTCATCCCATCCTACATGATTTTTGTATAATGCAGGAGCTTGGGCTACTGCCCCTTTTCTTGCATATGTATATTTTCTATGTATTGGAATATGATTTGAGAAGGCAGGCATAATCATTTCTTCGCCAAGAGGGCACTCCCTGACAAACTCTGGTGGCCAGTCTTTCTCAGCTAAAAGGATGTCATAGCCTTTCGAAAGGTTATCCCAAAAGAGACCTCTTACTTTCCTAGTCTTATCTCCCTCTATACGCAGTGTTATGAGGTTTGCTAACTCTGGTATCTGCAGTTTCTACCTGAATGTATTCATTCGTGTCCACTGTCTCCAGAAGATTCATCAAAATCTTGCGAGCTATTGTCACTTCTGCTGCACTGTCTAGCATTGTCTGTCTAGCATTGTCTGGGCATTGTCTGGGCATTGTCTGGGCCCACTCTCCGTTTTTCAGTTGTGTCCTCAGTATCCTCGGCATGTTTAATTATTTTAATACTGGCTACCTTCTTTCTTGGAAATTGTAACTTTTTACTTTGTTGAGCAGGTTCTTTGTCTTTGGACTTGACGAGCTCTTCCCTGTGTTCTGACCGTTCTCTTCTTTCCGATTTCTGTGAGGAAGTCTGAAAAGATCGAGAGGGACGTGTATCAATATCTTGATATCTATCCGGTTTTTTCAAATTATCCCTATTTCTAAGGCTGTATCTTTTCTCAGAGGGCACCCTCTGGGGAGACTTGTTTCCTCGGTCAGGAGATCTTTCTCTTCGTTGAGGAGACCTTCCTCTGGACTGGAATCTTTTTTCTTTGGGAGTGGATTGTTTATTTCCATCCCAATTCTTTTTTGGAGTGTTTTAGATTATTTTTAATAAATATCTTTTCAGGATTTTCAGTTATTTGGGGTTTTACCGGTTTCCCACCCAAACTATCTCTACCTAGTTCTTCATAGGATTTTTCTATGATTCTGGCAAGTTCAAATGGTTGTTCTGCTATATCTGTTTCTTTCAATTTCTGGCGGATCGCCACAGATGCTGCTTCTTCTTTTATGTTGGCTAATAATATAGCCGAGACCTGCTTGAAGTCTTTCAGTAATTTCATACCCAGAGTTAAAGCAGGTTCTGGACCGTATTCATTTTGAGTCTGTCTTAGTACATCTGGTATTACTGCCATGGACGGAACACCATGTGTTTTTGTGTAAATGGAAGCAAAGACTGTGCCCCAAGTGTCACAGTCCTCCACATGTGGTGCGATCCCCATTGGAAGACAGATAGTCAGAATTCTGTGTTTCTCAGTAGGTGTAGTATCTGAAAATACTGCCTCTATTTGAGTTATTTTTTGTGCTAACCAGAATGGAATTTGTTCCCGTTTTGCGGGTGTTTTACCAAGACAGGATTGTATGTTCTGTGGTGTTATTTTGTTTGTGTTCCCCTGATGAGGGGTCAGCTGTGGAATGTTAATTGCTGGTTGGACCGTTGTAGTCTGCATTACATATTGGACTAATTGTCTATGTATTTTAATCAGTTGTTTTAGCTGTGCTAAAAGTTCTGGTACTGACATTTTTTTGATGTTTGGATGTGGTGTGTAGCTGTCTAGAACCAGCCACGTTGCTCCTGGTCTACCTAGTGGACCGAGCCTGGAGTGTGATTATTATGTTTTAGGGCGCCTTTAAACCAGAGCAGGTGCTCTTGGTAATTTAGTGGGATTTCAATCTCCTCGAAAGGAGTGTATACATCCGGAGGTTCCTCTATTTTGTAATAGTGGAATTCGTGTATTACAGCGTTTGCTGCTGGAAAGTTTATCCATGAATAGAATACCTCTGTCTGCCGATATTCATGGGCCTCTATCACGAATATGACTATACCACCTCGAGCTGTCAGTCCATTTTCTATAAGTTTGATAGTTATAGTTTTTCTTACATTTACCGGAATGATTATAACATTCGAGTCGTTTTTTCGGAGACTTGTGTCATCCGCTAGGAGTTGAGCTGCTATTCTAGCTGTCTCCCTTTCGTCTTCACTTTCTACCATATTTACTGACAGAAAGGTTTTTGTTGCAGATCAAGTTTCAAGGAAACAAAGATTAGGTGCACATATTTTGGAACACTGTATCCTTCAACGTTGACTAAACCAAAAACTTTACACAGGAATCTCTTCCTACTAAGTTCCGGCGGATTTTAACCTTTTACCCACTCCAGACGTCTTTTGGAGTATTTACGGGAAAAGGGGTCTGTGTGAAAAAGCACGACTGAGTTACTCTAACGTCTTGCGTTAGATTTATCGCCTTACCAAACGTTGGGCGCCATGTAGTGTAGTTCCTATATTCCCAATAGGCTCTGCGCATTGGAACAATATATTCAGCAGTGTAGACGTAGGACTGAGGTCGACTAGGTCTCTACTGACTATATTAGACTTAAGGTTTGCCAGCTATCTCACAGGTCACTAGAAACTTTCTCGAATAAACGAGGAGGAGTTTCACCTCCCTGGATAGACAAGAAGGGATTAGCTTTTGACAACCATAAAACATGACAACTTTTCTCCCTCAGAATAAGAGTGTATCTCCAGAGTCGTGTGAAAACAATAGACAGCTATTTCACTCAGTCAAGTGTGCATACTTAGTTTCACCAGAGTGCAGAGAAAAGAGAGACGGGCGTTTTCAATAAAAAGGTGTTATTTATTGAGCAATCTTCTTTCTCATACAAGAGAAATGAATTGCCACAATTGCAATACTTAGAGTGAAGTAAAGTGCGTACAGTAAAAGGAGTATTATAAAATAATACTGTAAAAGCATTGATATGGTTTCTTAGCCATAAGATACTTTAAAATAGATAAAATATATACATACAAATATACATTGACTAACGTACTCAACTGGTGCTACTAAATACGCCTACCCCGGTGTACCTGACCTAAGCCTAATACGTGGGAAGGAGTAAGTAAGTAGCAGTTTAAGTTAAGTTGGTTTTGCCAAGGAATCTGAATCAAGAATTCTCTTAAAGGGTTTAGTCAGCTCTGTACCTGGGTGTTAGAAAGCAGGAGGTCTGGTATCTCTCTCTCAGGACTCGATATCCCAGTAACCCGCGAGGGTATCTGGAACACCGGAGCTGGATTTCTCGGCAGGAGAAAAGACAGCGTCTCTCTCAGTGCGTCAAAGAGGAGGGGCGGCGTCCGTGGGCTCTCGCATCAGCTGGGCTCTCGGGCAAGTAGATAGCCGCTCTGCTCCAAAACCACCACCGTGTGTTTGCTTAAGGCAACGTTGGTATATTTATACCTGAAAGGTGCCGGGTTTTGATGTAAGGTTGGACATAATACGTCAATGAAGATGTCACTAAGAACTGGCCGTTCTTAGAGTGCTCACAGGAGTTCTAGGACGAAATCAAAACAAAAGCAATGGGGAATTCCCAGGTTGCTGGAGGTTTGGTTTGTTTACAGAACCGTTGTACTTGCTAGGAGCCTGGGGAAGTAGCCTTGCTTAATTTGGACAGCATGGGCTATGACTAAATATGGATATGATTCTTATGCCTTTACAAGGATATTATTCATTATAACCACATAAGGGCATAAATCAGGACTATCGTATTTAGAGTCCTAGATAGAACTACAACAGTGTCACCTCGAATACCAACATCTCTCATGGTGAAGATACCACTATTAATCGTTCTGTGCATGCCCGCACTAAACCTGTATGGTTAAAAGATTTTGTTTGTTATGATCTGTCTAATTCATGTTTTTTTTTAATTCAGTATTAGGAGGAAGATGTGTTGTGTTATGTTTCTTTAAGAAATAAGTTACCTTGTGTTGTAGTACGAGAAACGTATTGGTCATACTGTTTTTGTTATTGTTTAATGGGGCATTCTAACCTACGGTTGTTCTCACCTGACAATCTGCATTCTTTGATGTAGCTGGTCGGAGAGAAGGACTGAGGAAGGCTGCTCCGTTGATGGACTAATTTTCCTGAATAAATATTTGAACTTACTTCATTCCTACGTTCATTACTTAACACGTTGTTCTCGCTGTTCTTGAAGTAAACCTTTCCAACATAGGTCTAGTAATGTATACAGTCTCTGGCCCTACTCACTCTATCCTGCTCTATAATACCTTTTATATTTTGATTTGAGTCAGGGAATGTTGTAAACACTCAAGGTCTTTTCTGCTCGCTCAGTGTTCCGCATTCATTCACAACCGTTCACTGTCATTTTGCAACTAATTTGCCCTGCCAAATCCGGATGACAATAGCATAGAGGGGCTAAATCAAAATGAATGTATAGGGATGATGATTATATGGTAGTAAAATATAAAAAATACTGCTCTTATTTGTCAAAACTGTAATTTCTTTCCTCACACCATGATATATTTTCGGTTTTCGTTATGCTCTGAGAATATTTCCTATATAAACCCTCAAATTTGGTGGAAAGTCAGAAAACTTTTCAATGCTACTAGGGATGCTGCCCGACTTCTTACTGATTCTGCTGCTCATTGTGACTTAGAATAATTATTGATGTTCATACTATTTGTTATAGCCCTATACTCAAAATCTTCAGGGCAATCATTGTCTTGCATCTGCACTTCAAGATTTCTGTTTTGTACCTTTTTGAATTTTGTAATAAACACAGAATACCATTCTGCATCCGCAGGAATCTGAAACAATCACAGCAGAATTTGGTCCTACCAAACAACAAGGGATAACTATTTGGTTTATTTTTTAAAGGTCTTTACTATTCTCCACTCACAACTTGGTTTTCTAATGCCCAGCGCAGGAAAATATTCAAGGGCTCCCAAGCAGTTTCTGTAGAATACATTATCCTATAATTGTTTCTATTCCTTCCTCTCTGCTTCTATTGAATGTCTGTATTTCCTAATACTAGGAAAAACAGAATTGCGCCTAATCTGCATTGTGACTGGTTTGGCACTTTTTATCCATCTTATCTCTTTATCTGGGAAATCTCATACCTCTTCTTTGACAGCGTGTCTTAAATCCAGAACCCATAATGACATCATCAAATAATGAAACATTCTGAAATGCCATCTTTAGTAAGAACTAAAGACAATTGTACTCTTGAGTCTTGTGCCTTGATTTTAAACACGGTGGGCCAGATTTACTAACATATTGTGTTGTGGTTGCATCACTCTTGTGGCGTAGGCACAATTCAGAATGCTAGTAGATATTTGCAAAGCCACACAAGGGGCGATTTGCACTGCAATTTGTGGCTTTGTAATGAAATGCATTCCAACGAGGTGGTGTGCGCTGCATTGAGGTGCATTTTGCTCTGCAAGGTGTTCCATGGGTGGAGAATGGGCCTTCCCGCAGGATCCACCCATTGATTTCAAGCCATCCCAGATTGAAACCTTTTGTAAATATGGGATTGTGTGAAATTGCTATGCCTCCCAGAGAATGGCGTGACATGGTACAAAATCTTTTTTTGTCTTCGTTATTTCTTCTTTCTGTGTGTGCTCCATGCATGTGTGCTCTGCGGTGCAAAGGTGCCTGTGATGGCACTAGGATGCACACAGTGTGCCAGTTCTATGAGAGAACAGAAGTGAGCCATATCTTAGTTGATATGGCACATTTCTGCTCTCTCCAATTTTACGTGGAGCAGCAAGTTGTCTGGCTGTACTGAGTTTCGTAAAAGGTTAGTAAGTCAGGCCCTCAATCTTGATCCTGGGTTTTAATTTTAACATGATCCAGTGTGCAGTAAGTCTTGCAGTTCATCTCACAAGGCAAATTAACAACACACGCATCACACAACATTAACTGATGATTATTCTCCATTGACCCTATTTGAACTCAGACAGCTGCCTTAACATGATTAATCATTTATTTATTGCTAATTCCTCCACTTGGCCTGCTCTTTCTGACGAGGGCTAGGTTTGGAACCTCTACATAATGAACTGTAGAGCAGGTAGCACCAGTATAGTCCAGAATAATACAGGGTGGCTATTCACCTCACTATCTACATATGAGCCATTTCGTCCTAACTGTAGGACTGCATTTAGCATGCAATCCCCCTCCCATCTCAGGCACTGTGATTGTGAATTTGTCTCTGGCGAAAATCGAGTAGAATCATTATTCAGACACAATGGAGTCTGTTGGTACTCTGGGTTATAAGGTATCTTGTTTCTTATGTTTTGGGGCCTCATTGGAACTACAGGCACATTCATGTGGAGTTGCCCTTGTTTGTGCACATTCTGCACAGAAGTTGGTAGGGTTGAGTCAACCTGTGTCTGTATCGCTGTATCTGTTTTGCTACATCTTAGGAACAAAATCATTCTGAATTAGATCTGGATGGGTCTAGTAATATATACAGTATGAGAGCCAATTCACTCTATCCTACTCTATAATACATTTTATCAATTAGCGAAATCGCATTTTGCGATCTCGCTAACTGCGAGATCGCAAAAACGGGAAGTCGCATTTCGAGCCCATTGATGACATCACACCCAGAAAGTAGGCTTTTCCCACCCACAAACAGAACACAGAGCCAGACAGTGGAAGCAGCATTCTGAAGAGTTCCAAACCTTTGATTGTGCAGCACCCCAGCAGGACACAAATCCTGAACATGTCCCAGGAAGCAGCAGGGAGTAGTGGGCAAGGGAGGAAGAGAAAAATCAAGTTCTCTGAACTAGAACTAGAGTATTTGATTGAGGGGGTCTCCAAGGACCATGCACGCCTCTTCGGCAAAGACTCCCGGAGGGTGCCAGAGGCAGACAAGCGCCGGACCTGGCAGCGCATTCGTGCTAAAGTAAATTCGGTCGGGGTGACCCAAGAAGCGCTGGTACGACCTGAGAGGTCGTTCAAAGGAGAGTATTGCTGAGAGGCTTGGGGAGCGACTGGCCACCGGTGAAGGGGAACCTATTGCAACACCAAACACTCCTTTGGAGGACCTCAAAGAGGACACCATCGCACCAGAAGCCTGCGTGGGGGTAATCCAGCTGGACTCGTCCCGACCCAGCCAACAATCAGAAGGTAAGTGCCATGCGACTGCGACCCTGTCCCCCAACAATGCCCATGACTCCTGAGCTAGCAATATGACATCCCCAGTAATGCAGGCCATGCACACCTGAAATGCCCCATTGCATTGTGGTAGTTGTAGTGAAATCATAAATCCCCAGATTGCTCAACACAGCCAGACCTGTCAAATCAAAGTAATTCCAAAAGCCAGTCAGGGAAAGCAAGCCTGCATGCATGTAGCAACATCTCATGTGCAAGAGACATAACATTAATCATGCACCCTTTTACATCACAGGTGCTGTCGACCAACCCAGCACTGATAGCGAGGCCCTGCACTTCGCGGAGACCCAGGAGGACACTGAGGGTGAGGGCCAGTCCAACCAACAACCCGGTCCATCACAGCCACCTGCAGTCCTTCCACCACCACCACCCCGTGTGGACAGGGCCACCCCTGCAGCCACAGGTGTCCAGCCAACACCCCAACAGACACCCACAGCATTGATACAGGCCAAACCACCAGCGCCTAGCAGGCAGACGAGGCGCACAGCTGGAGCAAGAACACACTCCAGCGCACTGAGGCGCCAGCAGCGTCAGGCCTCAACAGGCACGGGCAGGGCACTCCTTCTTCCTGATCCTGGCCTGGCCATTGAAAGCCGCATGCTGGCGGTGCACCGTACCCAGGCGCGTCACCTGGCAGCAATCCACACACAGCTGCAGGCGACTGGCCAAAATATCGCCCAGATGACGGCTGCTGTCAGGGAGAACAGCCAGCTGCTGGTAGCCCAGCAGGACATGACCCGCCGCCGCCACCGCCAACTACTGGCCCGCCTGTCGGCCTACACCAGGTCGAACCACATTGTTGGTAATGCAACGTCACAGCTGGCACGCAGGTCACTTGCCATGCAGGGCCAGATGATACAGTGTTGCCAGGATGTGGCCAGGTCACTTGATCTGCTAACAGCAGCAGTGCTCGGCAGCCAGCCCACTGCCCATGGAAAACCCGGGGGGCCTGACGATGTGAGCGAGGTAGCGTCTACAAACAGCAGCACATCCTTGCCGCCTGTGCCTGTACGTCGCCGCAGCAGCAGGCCCACAGCATCAACTCGGGCCAACACCGTCCCTCAGGACCCAGAGAGACGAATTGGTGCGTCTCGTCGCAACCGCCAGTGGGAACTTGGACACTGTTGGTGGGGCCATGTTGGACACCACTGCAAGCCCTCTACCCCTGCATGGGGAGGTATGAAGAAATACTGTCCTCATGTGACACCAAACAAAAAAAAGGCCACTTTATTGTGCATTAACAATAAAGATTTATGGTCTGACTTGAATCAAACTCATGTTATTATTACATTTGTCATGCATGAGTGCAGTGTTTTGTGAGGGGTATGAGTGCACTAGAAACAGTAAATAGTGATGTGGTTGTGGCGCCTGTGTCCTTCAGCAGGATTTTCCCCGCGTGCATGACGCACATGTGGAGGTGGGCGGTTGTCCCCTTCCGACTCACTGCCAGATATCTCCACTGGTATCCTGCGCTTGGTAGCAATGTTGTGGAGTATTGCACACACGGCCACGATGCGGCAGCAGACCTCAGGTGTGTATTTGATGGCCCCACCAGTCTTGTGAAGTATGCGGAAACGGCTCTTCAATAGGCCAAATGTCCTCTCAATGCAATTTCTTGTGCGTATGTGTGCAGCATTGTAACGCCGTTGCTGTGGTGTGGCAGGGTTGAGGTATGGGGTGAGGAGGTACTCACGTAGACCTTAGGCGCTGTCACCTGAAGGTAAGAAGCACAGGGTGAGTGCCTGTTCTGCGTAGATACATGATCACAGTGTACTATTTGGGGGCATGTATACTTACCTAGTAGGTGTCCTTCGCCAAAGTCTCCCCCGGCCAGTCATGTGTGCATGCCGCTGTGCCGGAAGATGAAGGAGTCATGTGTGCTCCCCAGATATTGTGCCACTATGTCCGTGATGAATGTCTGACAAAATATCGAGAGACAGAAAATCGACCTACAAAAATATCGAGACAAAAATATCGAAGTCAAAAATATCGACATTATATCTACATAATGGTAAGTACAAAAATATCGAAAAAATAATATCGTAGTACAAAAATATCGAAATTTAAAAAATATCGTTTTTTTAAATGTATTAATAATAATGTAAAAATAATTTTAAAAAACATAATTTAACAAATATTAAATAAAAACATTATAACATAATTTAAAAATTAAAAGTAATACATATACATTTAAAATAAATTAAAAACTGAATAATTTAATGTAGTTTTTTTTAATTTCATTTAATTGATTTAAAATAAATTTAAAATTATTTTATTTTTACCCTGTACGCCTGTACCCCAAAAACCCCAAACTGACCCTGAACCCTAAAAATACCCCTGTACCCCAAAAACCCAAAACTGACCCTGAACCCTAAAAATACCCCTTTACCCAAGAACTGAAAACTGACCCTGAACCCTAAAAATACCCCTTTACCCAAGAACTGAAAACTGACCCTGAACCCAAAAAATACCCCCTTACCCAGAACTGAAAACTGACCCTGAACCCTAAAAATACCCCTTTACCCAAAAACTGAAAACTGATCCTGAACCCAAAAAATACCCCTTTACCCAAGAACTGAAAACTGACCCTGAACCCTAAAAATACCCCTGTACCCCCAAACCCCCAAAACTGACCCTGAACCCTAAAAATACCCCTTTACCCAAAAACTGAAAACTGACCCTGAACCCTAAAAATACCCCTTTACCCAAGAACTGAAAACTGACCCTGAACCCTAAAAATACCCCTTTACCCAAGAACTGAAAACTGACCCTGAACCCTAAAAATACCCTTTTACCCAAGAACTGAAAACTGACCCTGAACCCTAAAAATACCCCTTTACCCAAGAACTGAAAACTGACCCTGAACCCAAAAAATACCCCTTTACCCAAGAACTGAAAACTGACCCTGAACCCTAAAAATACCCCTTTACCCAAGAACTGAAAACTGACCCTGAACCCTAAAAATACCCTTTTACCCAAGAACTGAAAACTGACCCTGAACCCTAAAAATACCCCTTTACCCAAAAACTGAAAACTGACCCTGAACCCTAAAAATACTCCTTTACCCAAAATTAATTAACATTATTTAATTACCAATTAATTATTAATTAACAATAACACTAAAGTAAATATATTAGCACATTAGCTATAATTAATTTAATTTACTAATTAATATTAATTAATTACCAATTAATTATTAATTAAAAATATGTCCAAAATTATATTAATTAATTAACTAATTAATATTAATTAATTACCAATTAATTATTATTTAAAAATATGTACAAAATTATATTAATTAATTAACTAATTAATATTTATTAATTACCAATTAAATAATAATAAAAAATATTTACAAACATATATTAATTAATTAATTATTATTAAATTACTTCCCACCCTATTCCCCTATAAACCCACAACCCGCTCTAATACTAAAACGCAAAATGTTAACAAAATTACTAATTTTCAAACATACATTTCTAAACATATTTAGCAAACATATAAACAACAAAATAAAATACATAACACTAAACAAAATTTCGATATTACTAACATACATACCTTAATCTCGATATTCTGTCTGTCGATATTATGGCACATCGATATACTATACCATCGATATTAAAACATCGATATTATTGCATATCGATATTTTATTTTCGATATTTTGTCAGCCTACCGTCCGTGATGATAGTCTTGGCGTTGCACACCATTTGGACATTGAGGGAGTGGTAGGACTTGAGGTTGCGGTACATGTATTCCGTTTGTGCTGGTGGGCAGAAGTGGATGTGGGTACAGTCAATGCATCCAATTACATGTGGGAATTGTGCAATGTTGTAGAAATGAAGCTTGGTGTCATTCAAGTCCTGTTGGGTGTTGGGGAATGAGATGTAGTGGTGTAGCCGGGTCAGCATTGCATCCAGGAAACTCCTTAGGCAGCGGGACATAGTGGGCTGGGATATCCCCCCTGCAACAGCGACTATCCCCTGGAAGCTTCCGGAGGCCAGTAGGTGCAGGCTGCACAATACCTGGACATGGGTGGGCACGGCATTGGTCCTCCTTGTTGGGTGCTGCATCAGGGGGTCTAGGTACCGGATCAGCTTGATGATCATTGCCCCATTCAGGCGGTACTTAGAGTAAATTTGCTCATCAGTTTGGCCCAGAAGGGTGATCCGCTGGCAGAAAATTCGCTCCTGGATCCTGCGTCTGTTCTGTGCTGCTCGCTGTAGCCTTCGCCGCCTGACCACCATGTAGAGTCCTGGCATTGTGAGAGTCCTCATGCTCCAGCTGGAATCCCCTTAAGTGTGTTTGGTCAGAGCTGCACCTGTTTTTTGGGATTTTCGCATTTTGCGATTTTTCTTGAATAGCGATAGCGATTATTTTGCGATTTCGCAAATTGTTTCGCAGAATCCATGGTATCTCGCAAATTCCGATTCGCTAATGGGCTTCTTCCTGGATTCTGCAAATATATTTGCGACCTCGCATTTTTTCTTTCCAAATTCGCAATTATAGAGTTTTCACTATCAAGAATTCCTTTTCTTCAAATTGCGCTCGCAAATGCAAATTCGCAGCCATTGCGAGCGCAATTTGGCTTCATGAATCTATAGGTTGGAGCACTAGCAGTTGCCCTGTAATTCAGTCTTGGCCCAATACATTAATGACCTGCTTGCAGTATTAAGGACAAAAGAAGACTGTAAGCTAGTCACAATTGTAGTTCTGGATCATCTTGCTGACAATTGTCACTTTGTCATCACATTAAAAAAGGAGCAAGGAAAGTCTCAAAATAACACATTTTTGCAGTCCTGAAGATGAATAATTCAGCTACGTGGAGGGAGGAGGGAATGTTTCTGGGAATAGTTGGCTACTGTTACAAACCTTTACCTAACTGTGAAGCCTGTAATAGGTGATATCAAGGATCCGGTGCTATTTTGAAGACAAATGCATGAAGGCCTTCCGAGAGGTAATGAAAATATGTGTAGTGCAACCGCCCTATGATTAGTGAGTTTTCCCTTTTCCTGCATAAGAAGAGTGCATGCTCATTGTGTATTTTTATTCAAAAACATGCAGGGGGCTATGAGACCTGTTGTATATTTCTCTGCTGTGCTGAATCCAAAAGCTGTGGCGCTCCCTCATTGCCTAAAAGAAGTTGCAGCTGTTTGCTTTGCAATTGAACACATAGAAGGTATTGTAATGGGACATATGCTCATTGTTTGTTCCCCATTCAGTTGAAACTTTTTCTAACCCACACCAGTACTCAGTATATAACAAACAGTCCCCTCACAAGGTATGAACAAATCATATTGGCAGATTAATGCATCTCAAGCAGGTGTAAAAAAATCATACAATGCTGCTACTAGTTTCAGACAGCAATGAAGACAATAATAATAATGCTGATGATGAACCACAACATGATTGTACCAAAGCCCCAGAATTATGTACCAAACCAAGATCAGATATTATGATATTCCTTTTGGTATTGGCTGAAATGATTTTGTTTGTGAATTGTTCTTTTCTGGCAGAACTTATAGGAACAATGAAGGCTGCTTATGCAGTCTGTTCTATTTCTGAACTTATTGAAGCATCATAACTTCCTAACATACCTTCAGCAAAAGTGGCAAAGTTGATTACACTGACGTGCTTGTTGCATTACAAATGCCTAGAATGTGACAATTTACGCAGACAGCCAGTATGGATTTGGGTATATGCATCATTTTGGGCAGCTTTGGTCACAAAGGGGGTTTGTGACATTTTCTGTTACTCCCATCAGGAATGGTTGGCAGGGAAAGAGATTGATTGTCATTATGAATCATATTGTCAAATCAGATGGCCTAATAGACTTTAAGCACACTTCATTGAGGTGCCAGTTTATAATGGCCAGCATTTATGGTCTTGTGATTGTCTGCTTATTCTTTAAATGGTTTGAGGCCTATCCTACCCACATATGTGACAATATGACATTTGCCAAACTCATGTTAAGGGAATTAATTGAATTTCATGTTTTGGCCTGCCAAACTTCTATTGAGACACTAAAAATGATATCCTTACCTTGATGATTTGAACAGCTCTCCTGATTGACAAGCAGTTCCATTGTAGTTATCATCCGCAATCATCTTGCCTTGTAGAGAAGATGAATAAGTTCATCAAAAATAAGTTGCCCAAAGTATGTGCATCCAATTTTTTTAAATGGTCCGATGCTCTTCCTCTTGTTTTCATGAACATTAGAAGTATCCATTTGAAAAGAACAAACTCTCGCCACATTAAGAGTTTATGGCCAAAGCCTGGCCTACATACCTTCAGCAACACTACTGTCAATAACTGATATCATTGTATTGGATTACTACAAAAGTCTAGCTGATGTGGTGTAATCTGTCTCTTCTGAGGTCAATTTAGCAACAATACCGACAAAAGAAACTCTGTGTCATCCACTGCAGCCAGGAGACTGGATCTTGGTGAAGAAGCATGTCTGCTAGAGCTTCCTTGAGGAACACTGGAAGGGACCATATCAAGGGGTGCATGTGACTAACACTGATTTGAAGTGTGCCAATATCCCACAGTGGATCAACACAGCTGATACGAGAAGAGTGAGAATGGCAGTGACAAATCTGGCTCAAACTCGCAGTTTGGATCAAAGGGTAGGCAAGAAACATTTGAAAAGGGTGAAGTTGCTGATGAAAGTGAAGAATCAGGTGACGGTATCAGTGGCCACTTTCAAATTGAGAATCAGAGTGAAGAGCAGGACCAAGAGCAGATATTCTTCGATATATATATATACACACACAAATATACATATATAAAATGTATATATATTTTTATATGTATATATATATATATATATATATATCACCCTTATGGTAGGCCCTACACAGCCCCTAGGACAGGGTGCAGTATATTTATGATGTTAGACATGTACCTTCAAGTTTTCTATTTTCTGGGAGGGAAATACCCTTAAATTGGTTTATCACTACTGCAAGGCATACCTCTCCCATAGGATAACTTTAGGTTACCATATTACATTTAATAAGTGATAACGTTTGATTGGGAGTAGGTACAAAAGTCATGCTTGGTGCCTGGGGAATTGTAATTTAAAATCCTCTATAATGGTAAGGTTGGGTTTTTAGTCACAATTCTGAGAATGCCACTTTTAGACAGTTGTGAGTTTCTTGTCCTAACCATTAGGTGCATGCAATATGTTATGGGTCACATGATTAGGTGTAGTAGGCGGTTGGCCTTTGTGTATTCCTCTCAGACAGTGTCACAATAGAGGGTCTGGGTGTTGGCAGGATGGGCCATATCAGGCAAGATGAGGGAGGAGTGGAGATGTCACCTACTACATTTGTTTTTCAGAGGCACTGGCTCAGTTCACACACAAAAGACTTCACACTATCTGATTGTACACCCAGGCAGACTGGGACCAAGGCAAGGAGGCAGGATATTCTAGTCCCAGATCCTTTGTGTGGCATCAGTTGAACTCCTTGAAGAAAAGGAGAAGGTTTTGGGTTCTCCACGAGTGCGCCTGTTTGCACCAAGATGTTGACATCCACGCCAATTGCTAACGTGGACTTCTCGTGAACCTGACTCTTCACACTAAAGTGACCGCCTTGATGACTGGCAACGCGAGATCTGCACTCCCCCTTACAGCATCGACAGCCAGTGGTGACAGCCAATGCAAATCTCCAGCAACAACCATCAGCAACACCTGACAGGATCTTCCCATTACAGCGAGGACAGAACACAATGCCCTTCGCGCTACAGTGACGACCGTCCGCGACGCTCTCCATACGATCTGGACTATAGAAAGTAACTTTGCCAGCGGAATTAACTTGGTCCAGATATCCGGCCTGAGCTCCATCGCAGTTTGCCTGAACTTGTGACTTTACACAGTCTCACACGACTAGATAACCGCGAGTGACACATTGTGCTTTAAGGCACAACAGGTACCTTGAATCTTTTAAATTGCCAGTTCTACAAATTGGATTTTTGTTATTTTGGTATAAAATAATTTAATACATTTTATAATATTTTTCTAAATTGGTGTGTTTGATTTTTCTTGTGTTGTATTATTACTTTGTTACTGTTTAAATGCTGCATAAATACTTTACACAGTGGCTCTTAGTTAAGCACTTCTGCTTTTGTGCCAAGCTACCAGAGGGTTAAACACAGGTTAATTTAGTGACTTTGCGTTGTTCACTGTGATCAGGATAGTGGCTGTTACTTGAGAAGGCTTCACAATTTCTGACATTGAACAAAGAACAAGTTCGGAAGTGAGTGAAGAAATCTTAGCTATAGTAAGGATTGCAGATACAAGAATCATATCTTCTAAGGCAGTAAAGAAAACTTGCAAGAGAAAACACTGGGAAAATGACAGATTAGAGCGAGTTAGAGGAAACCCAAAATTAATTGAAATAAATCTAGAGAATAGGGATAGTGAATCACCTTTTGCCAAAATTCCAAGAAGAAAGAGAATCCAGAACAAGAGGTACACTTCACCTGAATGGGAGTATCTTGCATCTGTGTCTGAAGAAGAGTCAGGTGAGGCAGACTATAACTGGATAAACTGCTGATGATTCCTCTTATGATAAGTGTCACGTTGATTTCTATGTAAACTCAGATGGCCATGACATCTAGAATATAAGAGTTTATATTTTCAGAAGAATCCAGATGAGGAATTGAGAAAGTGAACTGAAAACTTACAAAAATAACTTTTGAAGTGTGATTTTGTTTTGATTATTGTTTGAAAAAGAAGAAAATAAAATTTACTATTACTCTAAAAAAGAGTTTTTGGGGAGATTGATTTTTGAGTTCAGAAATTCGTTTTATTTTTTTTGTCATAATAGAAATGGCATGCAGCAGATGCTGTCAAATTGCTATGATGATTTCACTAATAGTGATACTATTAGTAGTAGTCAGCTACTGCTGTGCCTTATTTCTCCGGTTGGATTTGTTCCCACATAGGTTGAACTAACTACAATACATAATGAAATTGAGCCTAATACAATGAAACATGAGGAAAGATTAGTTAGGAAATTTAATGATATTATCTATGCAATAATGTTGAGAGAATATGTTGATATTATGGGGGTTAAGAATTGTATAGTATGCCCTCTTCTTCCTTCTTCTGTAGGTGAAGGAGCAACGTATTTGCAGCCTATGTCTTATAGTTTATTCTGTAATGTTGTTGTTAGTATATTTAATAAAACAAACACAAGTAGATGATGGATGGAGCGCTGAAACTTTTCAGACACTCACCCCAGTCACAGATCTAGGTTGAATCATCCATCATCGTTTCTTAGCTCACTTTGCCACCCCAGTTTAGACACCACTATATGCAAATCAATCTTGACTCTGTGCCTCATGGGAACAGTTCAGCCCGAACGGCCAAGCCATGTCTTCTCTGGACCGAAAACAAGCATCCTGGGACAGGTTTTGGGCTAACAGCCCTCATCAGCCAGGCTAGCTTGAATCCAGTGGCAAAGTGAGGAAGGGACCCACGTCTGGGCATACCCATCCAACTTAGGGCGAACAAAGCAATCACAAGTAGATGATGGACGGAGCACTGAAAGTTTGTAGACACTCACCCCAGTCACAGATCTGGGTTGAATCCATCATCGGTCTTTAGTTCACTTCGCAACCCCAGTTCAGACACGGCTATATGCACATCAGTCTTGACCTTGTGCCTCATGGGAACAGTTCAGCCCAAACTGCCCAGCCAAGTCTTCCCTGGACCGGAAAAAAGCATCCTGGGACCAATTTTGGGCTAACAGTCCTCATCAGCCAGGCTAGCTTGAATCCAGTGGCAAAGTCAATCAATCAATCAGGGGTTGGTAAAGCGAGCTACTCACCCGTGAGGGTCTCAAGGCGCTGAGGAAGGGAAAGAGGGTGGGGGGCTGCTCCCGTCAGTTGAAAAGCCAGGTCTTAAGTGCCCGTTTGAAGGTTTGCAGGGTTGGAGAGCGTCTTATGTCTAATGGGAGAGAGTACCAAGCTGTGGCTGCAGTGTAAGAGAAAGCTCTACCTTCAGCTCTGCTCCGGCGAACGCGGGGGACCTCTGCCAATGCGAGGTCGGCTGAGCGGAGGTTCCTTTTGGGAGCATGGAAATTCATTCAGTTGTTGAGGTATTTGGGTCCGATGTTACTGAGGGATTTGAAGGCGTGCATGAGTAGTTTGTAGGTAACTTTCTTCTCCACGGGAAGCCAGTGGAGTTCTCGCAGGTGTGGAGTCATGTGCTCGTGGCGTGGTAACCCTAGCATGAGCCTGGTGGCCGCGTTTTGGATGGTTTGGAGTTTGCGTAGTAGGGCTTTGTTGATTCCGGCGTAGAGTGCATTGCCGTAGTCGAGACGGCTGGCGATGAGCGTGTGTGTGACGGTCTTTCTGCAGTCCGGGGGGATCCACTTGAAAGTTTTGCGTAGGATCCAGAGGCAGTTGAAAATGGTGGAGGAGAGGGCATTGATTTGACGGTTCATGGAGAGGGAGAAATTGAGAATTATACCGAGGTTGCGAGCGTGATCCGTCGGGGTGGGGGGGGGTCCAAGGGCGGGAGGCAACCAGGTGTCATTCCAAGTGGATGGGCGGGGCCCGAAGATTAGCACCTCTGTCTTTTCACAGTTGAGTTTGAGGCAGTTGTCTTTCATCCATCTGGCCACGTTTGTCATTCCTTCCTGGCTCACCCCGCCTTCCTGGAAGTTGAGTCTGGTGTCTTTGGGGTTGCTGGTGAGGGAGAGAATGAGCTCTGTGTCGTCCGCGTAGGACACGATGCTGAGTCCGTGCTGTCTGACGATGGCGGCGATGGCGGCCATGTATATGTTGAACAGAGTAGAGCTCAGAGAGGATCCTTGGGGGACACCGCAAATAATGGCGGTGGGCTTGGAGAGAAAGGGGGGGTATGACCCTCTCAGTTCTGTCAGAGAGGAAGGATCAGATCCAGTTGAGGGCGTCGCCCTCTATTCCTGGTGGTTTGTTGTGCGGTGTGAGACAGTGTTGAATGCACCTCAGACGTCAAGGAGGAGGAGGGCTGCGGTGTTTCCCTGGTCGAGAAGAATACGGATCTCATCAGTGGCGGAGATCAGTGCAGTCTCTGTGCTGTGGTTGCACCGGAACCCAGATTGGGAGGGGTCCAGGATGCAGTTATCTTCTATGAACGTGGTCAACTGGGTGTTTACGAGCCTTTCTGTGACTTTGGCCACGAGAGGGAGGAGGGAGATAGGTCGGTAGTTCTTGAGGTCAGCTGGGTCGGCCTATGGTTTTTTGAGGAGGGGCTTCACTTCTGCATGTTTCCAGTCCCCTGGGCAAGTGCCCGATGCCAGGGAGGAGTTAATGGTAAGTGCTAGTTCGGGGGCGATGGCTGCGGAGGCTCTGTGGAAGATGTGCGAGGGGCAGGGGTCCGTCGGGGCTCCTGAGCGAGTTTTCTTCATGATGGTGGTGATGAGTTCAACGGATGGGTCCAAGTGGTGATAGTAGGTTTGGTGGTGGTGGTGGTGGTAGTGGGGGTGCAGGTCATAATAGGCTCATTGAAATTTTCGTAGAGAGTCATGATCTTCTGGTGGAAGAAGGTGCTGAGCTTGTTGCAGAGATCTTGGGAGTGTGTGATGTCCGAGGCTTCGCGTGAGGGCTTGGTCAGCTGTTTGATGACATTAAATAGTTCGCTAGTGTTGGCAGCGTTGTTGGTAATCTTTTCTCTGATGAACGTTCTTTTGGTCTCTCTGATCAGCTGGTGATAGTTCTTCAGGGCGATCTTGTGGTTGGTGTGGGCTTCGGTGGTCTTCTGGTTCCTCCAAGATTTCTCGAGACGCCTGCAGGTGCGTCTGGATTCGAGGAGTTCGGTGGTGAACCAGGCGGCTTTGACCAGACGTGTAGCGGAAGACTGCTGGAGAGGAGCCAGCTTGTCTGCACAACTGGCGATCCACCGGTGAAGTTCCTTGGCAGCGGCGTCGGTAGGTAAAGTGGATGCAGTGGTGGTCTGTCCAGGAGTGATGGGTCGTGTGGGTGAACCTGATGTTTGACCCTTCGGCGAAGATGGGGTCCAACGTGTGCCCCGCGATGTGGGTGGGAGTATTGACCATTTGCTTGAGTCCTAGGTTGGCGAGATTTTCATGTAACGCGTTGGAGTCGGGGTCCCGGAGGTTTTCGAGGAGGAAATTGAGATCTCCAAGCAGGATGTAGTCCGTGGACGTGATGTCTTGGGCTGCGGCGAGTTCCGTGATGGTGGTGGTGGGTTGTGCCCGGGGACCAGGTGGTCTGTAGATGAGCGTGCCCCGAAGCGTGTTTCTGGGGTTGGTGTGTAGCTGGAAGTGGAGGTGTTCTAGGTTGGGAAGAGTGCTGCTAGGACTGGAGGAGGAGAGTTGGATGGAGGCTTTGTGTGCGATGGCGAGGCCTCCCCTTGGGCGGTTGGGGTGGTCTATCCTCTTGAGTTTGTATCCGTCTGGTATGGCTGTGGAGATGTCTGGCCCGGAGCTGGCGGTAGTCCAGGTCTCAGTGAAGAACATGACGTCCGTGGCGTGGGTGTCAAGTAGGTCCCACATCTCTATGGCGTGCCGGTGCAGGGATCGTACGTTGAGGAGGATGGAGTTGATGGTGTTTGTAGGCTTGGCAGTAGGCGGGACTTTGCTGGGTAATGGCATGACGTCATTGGGGAAGGTGCTTCTGCCGTGAGCGTATGAGAAGGCTCCATGTATGTTGTTAGGTGAGGCTTGTATGCAGTCGTCGTGTCGGCCGGGTTGAAGTGTGAGGAGGATGGCAGGTGTGTACCGGTGGCGGACTGGAGGACCAGGGGTCCTGGTGCTGGGCGCGGTCCTGGCGCGGACGGGCACAGACGGGCTTGCCTTAGGCGCAGCGGTCGCCGTTATGAAGGGGAGAGGGGAGGGCTAGAGGAGGACGCGGGCGGGAGACTGGTGGGGGCGGTGCTATGAGGGAAAGATCACTGGGGCTCGGGGGGGCTGGAGGCGGCAAGGCGCTACGGAGCTTAAGACAAACAATCAGGCAGATGAGGCAGAAACCTGTAAAAGAAAAACAGACACGGAGCACACAAGCACCCAACACGCGTTGTCAGAGAGCGAAAACCAATTAAGCTGAAAACCTGTTGCAGAGTCGGGCGCAAGGCTGGAACTCTGCTGCTGGGCTGGATGCAGTGGAAAACTTCAGGCGGAGCTGCTGGGGAGCATGCTGTCTGGCCAAGGTCAGAATAGCACACCAGTGCATCCAGTGGCAAAGTGAGCAACAGACCCACGTCTGGGCATACCCTGCCATCTTAGGGCGAACGAAGCAAACACAAGTAGATGATGGATGGAGCGCTGAAAATTTTCAGACACTCAACCTCAGTCACAGATCTGGGTTGAATCCATCATCGTTCTTTAGCTCACTTTGCCACCCCAATTCAGACACCTATATGCAAATCAGTCTTGACCCTGTGAGTATCTTCTTTACTCATATTACAGAGATACTCCCTCTTTGTCTGTTTAGTATTGTCGTTACTTTGTGCAACTGTATTAAAATATTTTCTAATGGTAACTTGATTAGCAATATCTTTAGAAATAGGACGTCCCTCTAACAAAGCACTGAAATCAGACAAATATGGTGACAGAAACTATTGCTTATTAAATTTACTAAGCAAACACAAGGAGATGATGGACCTGTCTTCACCACCTCAGTTCAGACCGAGCCATATGCAAATCAGTCTTGACACTGTGCCTCATGGGAACAGTCGAGCCCAAAATGCCAAGCCAGGTCCTCCCTGGACCGCAAATGCTGGAGTGGCAAAGTTAGCTAACGAACAATGATGGATTCAACCCAAATCTGTGACTGGGGGTGAGTGCCTGAGAAGTTTCAGCGCTCCGTCCATCATCTCCTTTGTGTTTGCTTTGTTTGCCCTAAGTTGGCAGGGTATGTCCAGATGTGGGTCTCTTTGCCACTGGATTCATGCTACCCTGACTGATGAGGGGTGTTACCCAAATCCTGTCCCAGGATGCTTGTTGTCGGTCTAGGGAAGACCTGGACTAGCAGTTTGGTCTGGACTGTTCCCATGAGGCACAGGGTCAAGACTGATTTGCATATGACTGGGTCTGAACTGGGGTGGTGAAGTGATCTAAAGAACGATGATGGATTCAACCAGATCTGTGACTGGGGGTGAGTGTCTGAAAAGCTTCAGCCCTCCGTCTATCATCTCCTTGTGTTTGCGATGAACCGGTAGAAGTCAGATTAGTAGAGGTTGTAGAATATATAGCAGAGAGTGAGTGTTAAAGGAGTTATGTTGTCAGTGGTGATTTGCTGATTGGTAAGTAGCTGATTTTGGAGAGATTCTTTATGTGTGTGGTAAGACTGCTCATTTCAACCGACCAAGTCATTGGGTGGGTTGTTGCTATTTGGCTTTAGTATTTTGTAGAGTTCATCATGTGAATTAAATGAGAGATGCTATTGGTTTACGGAGAGTGAAATATGGTTTTAGTTTGACAGTATTAGATGTATTAGGAGCTATGATTCCATCTATTGCTGTGGTAATGAACAATGTGAAAATCAGAAGATTATCTATGTTTGTGGATCGGCTTGTTTCTAATGCGGCTGGCGCAATAACACAGATTAAATCAGAATTAATTGCTTTGAGTGTGATTATTATGCAAGATTGCCATGAGCTAGTGTCCATGTTCTCTTGCTTGCATCTGGTGAGCATTTCCCTGGTTGGAGATTTTCTCAAGTTACTGGTGTGGAGGCTGGCTGTTGTTGCTCTTCATCATACACCTGCATTCGTATTCATACAAGAGTATGGACAGAATGCTGCTCTGGTAAAGCCTAAACTTGGTGGTGTATTTGGATAACCTCCACACATTATTCAGCATCCTGAAGGCATTTCTAGTCTTGTTCAGCCTGTTCTTGATAACACTGCCTGTCCCTTCATCATGTCTGATAGTACTGCCTCAGTAGTTGAATGCTTCAGTCAGGGCTAGCTCCTCTATATCCACTATGATCATGGAGGGTTTGGGCTGTTGAGGTCATGGCTTCTGATGTTTTTCATTTTGGTTTTCAGGCACACTTACTGTGCATAGATATTGAGGGGAAATGTATTTTCCTGCATATACTAATGTTATTATCGTTTTAGTTTTTATTCCTGCTCGGGTGCGGAGCAGGGCAGGTGGGCCGGGATGACCAGTGCTGGGGGCAGGGGAGGAGTGTAAAGCACAACCAAAGAGGGCCGGTCAAACCGTCATGAGCACTTTGCATCTTCCCCACCCGGCTGCATTACAGAGCCTGGTGAGGAACATGCACAGCGTCCAAACCCCTGTCTGAGCTCCGAACCACAGCACTCAGACCAATCACAACACTGCTGTAAAGCAGCGTTGCGATTGTACAGGGGATTCTGGGAGACTAGGAGCTTCCTGTTGCGGCGCAGAGGAGATGGAGCAGAAGTGTCAGCACCCAGCGGCACACAGGTAAGTCAGTTTATTTGTATTTGTTTTACCCCCCCCAATCCGCCACCCCACCACCCACGCTTTGTAGTGGCTGCAACTGAACTATCGACTAGTTGTGGCAAAGTGTGCTCTTCTCTTTGCACTTAAACAGGAATTTACATAGTAGGGCACTTCTTCCACCAAGTGAGCAGGTGCGAACAATGGATGAACAACGGGGCACATCATAGTGGAACGGCATTGCTACTGGTTAAATAGACAAGAACAGCAGCTCCTTTGGCTGAATACCACTGCAGGTCATTGCTAAACACCACTGAGCATCATTAAGCATTACGTATTATAGTAGAAGGTTAGTGGCCTGTGAAAATGGTGGTAACAACTCAATGATAACAATAATGACAGATGAACATTGCGGACAAGGTTTCAGCCACACAGGCCACGCAGAGTGTGGTCTATCAATATGGATGATGGTATTGCAGTATCAACAGGGGGGGGTGCATGGCGTGTCTACAGCGTGCCGTTCTAGTAGATCAGTGATAAGTCCAACTGTAGCTAGCCTATGGTGTGGTAGTTACTGTGCATTGTAAATCAATAATGTAGAATATATTTGAGCAATGCAGAGAGTGATTGACGGGGGGCAGCCATTGCTGCGCATTGTTTTTCCGGGTTCAACAGTACGGTCAGTGTTTGACCTCCATTGAGCATGGATCACCACCACCGAATGTGTCTCTTGCGCAGAGTCAGGGCATTACTGACGGTGGCCGATAAAGTTAATGAGGGGCAGCAGCATTGGTCATGGCCAACGAGCATTGATCTTAGACACCGATGAGGGTTACTGAAGCCACCATTTCCAGCAATGTTCGATAATGTCCACTGCATCTCACTACACTCAGCCAAATATTATTTATAAAAGGAAACTATTGATTTTTGAAACACTTCAGCTTAACAGCTTAAAACTGTTTATGGGCCTCATGAATCTACTTTAAACAATTTAAGATCGTTTTAACTTTCTTCAGAGTCATTTACCTCGAAATTGCTCTCATGAGAGCTCCCGACCAGAAGACGTAGCGTCTGGACGGCAGGAATTCCAGCACCTGGTTAATCTACCACAGCGGAGGCAGGGCGCCGACTGCACTGCTGTAACAGGAGAAAAAGTACTATTTTATCCCATAAAGCAAACTGCAATGTACACTCGCAGACTGGGGCGGTGGTAATGATCTTAAATGGGATCCAGAGTTTTCATCTCCCCCCGAGTCCCAGAGCCTTGATTAATATTCAAAACTGCTTCAAATTGCAATCCATCCCTGACTGCGATTCCTGACAACCCTAAATTAAAACTCATATTTTTAACAACGAAGCTGCGTTCCAGATTCTGCAAAGCACGTCTCCCTGACTGCAGTAAAATGGCGCTCAATGAGAATAGCTAACTTTTTAAAAGAATTCTGCTCGTAAGACTAGAAGTTTGAAGAGTTCCATCAGGGTTCTTGTAACACTCAAATCAGCTCTATTGCTCAACTCCTGACCCTAGCCAATCACTCTGCACAGCATTCCATTTCTTCGTTTGTTTGCTCGTGACTCATTTAGAGACAGAACCCTACCATATTGAAATCAGTTGTGTGCCTGGCCAGAAGACACAGATGAGCCCAACTTGCTAGTCAACGTCTCCCTGTTTAGGTCTCAAACGTGAAATTATGCAAGACAAACTACACCTGCCCTGAAGCAAATGTAATCTTTTGCTTTTTGAACACCTATCATTTGAACATCCTCTGGGGACTTAACCCTACCAATCAAGCTCAGCCCCAGCATTCCCTTCACTTTCTATGTAGCTCCTTCTAGCTTGTGTCCGGCTTCACCTGTGCCGTCACGAACAGGTGTTCTTAAATTAAGTCGTATACTGTACATTCACTGTATTTGTAGATGAGGCTTTCTTTGTGGGGTAAATTGATGGGATTGTGCTGCAGAACATGTTTTATTCAAACAAACTTGAGAAAGGTCCCCGAGGTATAGAGGGCCACATTGATCTCTGAATCTGCACCCTCCTTTCCCTGGAATTATTATATGATGATGAATTTCAGACCTGGTGATAGCAGATGAAGTGATTTTTTAAGAGTATGTACAGATTGTTCCCAATCTACCATTCCATAAATAGATTTTAGGTAGATTTTCTTACTAAAAAATATGTGCAAGTAAATGTCAACTTCTTTACGTTCGGGCAGCAACTCTAAAGGGTAATTGTCTACAGTGACGAGGAGCCCCTTCTGCACATGCAGCTGTGCCTGGGAGAACATCTGCCGGCTGTGACCGAACAAAGAACCCCATAGGCAGAACGCAGCACGGGTCCTTAAGGACAATCCTGTTTCCAGGAAGGTTTCACGGCACCTGGGTGGAATGGAATCTTTGCAGTCAGAGGGGCATGTTGCGTTCTAGGGATTCACCGGAGGCACTGTCTATTACACCACTGACATTCTAAAGTTTTGTTTTATGTTAAATAACATGGGCCTCATTTATGAAAGCCTTGCGCCACCGGTGCGTCACTTTTTCCCATGTTAAAAGTGACGCACCGGCGGCGCAAGGCCTTCATAAATAAGGCCCCATGAATTTATCGGTGGCAGTATGTTGGACACGTTTTTCCCACAGGAGATAGGTTCTAGCAGAAAACGTCTAGCAACAGACATTTCATCCTTGAGCCTGCTGCTTTGCTTGTATCTCATGCGACTTCTAAATATAAGTTAACCACTTTCATGAAGTTTTCTTGCGAGGTAACAAAGTGAATTTTCACACAATTTTGCATTTTTCGCAAAATTTCAGCAAGTTAAACAAAACAAAATGTCACAATGTTGTGCACCTCTAATAGATACTTGGAAATGGTTTAGTTCTTCTCGAAGGGAAAGCTGCAGTTTAATTTACGTTTTTGGTTTTTATAGAAGTGTTATTGTTTCCGGAATTCTGTGAGACATCCGGAGTGATGGAAGGCAAATACCTCACACCTTTAAAGACCTCCTAGAGTAGTAAAACAGGTACGTTTCTCGGGGAAACTGTTTTACACTGGCTAGTTTCCTTGGTCCAATAGTATTGGAGGACTCTTGTTTAAAAGACCGTGCGCACCACTTGCTGAGAGTTTAGTATTTGACAAAATGGAATCATTTTTTGCATGGTTCAAGAAATATTTGAAGAGCTGCTGTTGGGAAATACTTGTTCCACAACTAGATTGCGAAAATGTCCTGAATGATGAACCAGAGATATTGAACATAAATATGTTGGGAGAGTTTGTTTTCTTTTTGGAGGTCTTTTGTCCAGTTGAGGTCTGAACAGTGTGTTATGTGCCTGGGGACAGGGGCATATGCAGGCCCTGGAAGCTCCTGCGGCGCAGGGGGGCACCAGCACTTCAAGGGGCACTCTAACGCCCCAGGGGGGGCCTCTATTTAGCCAAAGATCAATCAAAATCTGTAAGACATAGGAGACTCAGGGGCTCCTCGTCACGTTCTGCAGGGAAGTTCATCATTTTGCCTTATGCCACTGCCCAGAGGATGCTACACTCTGTTCTGGGTGTCTAATGTATTGGAATGTTGGAATCCTGAAGGGAGCCATAACCTTGTGGCTGTTGCACACTGGTTCTTCTGGTACAATGTTCCCATTAAGGAGCATCCAGAAACACTAGGTAATGGCTCAAAAAAGCCCATCCTGAAAATGTTAGCAATATTTCAAAAGAATGCAGGCATTTCATACCCATTTCACAAATTGTTATATCGCATGTTCATGATTGATCCTGGGTTCCAGTCACTTTCATTCAAGGAGCCCTGCATGGGTAAAGTATTCGGGTTAGTGCCCTTTGGCCTATTTTCAACTTCAGTGTTACTTTTTACCCATATAACCCACTCCAACGTTTTTCCAGGAGCCGAGATTTGGTCCAACCTCCAGATAAGTCCTGGGCAACTTAATGAAGGTACATGTCTAATTTTCATTCTTTTTTCTAATTCTAATTTTTCCTTTTTGTTTCTTACGGTCATATTTTTGTTACCTGTTGCCTGTAGGGATTTTTTTAAACTGTCTTGTTTACTGTTGATATTTAAGGTGATCTGTGTTCCATTCATTTTCCTAGATGACATTTGAAACAATGTTTACATTTTCCTTGAGATTTGATGAAGTGCTATTTTTTTTTCAGGCAATTTTTTAACAAATGCTTTTTGTTGAATTGCATGCTTTTTTGCTGAAATGTTTTCTGCGAGGCCATACGATTACTGCACTATACAAATATCTGTATCATTTATATATTTTTTGTGATCTTGAATATAATATATTTTTACCATTGAATTTAACAGTATTATTTTTTTATTTTGATATACAATTTGTAGTCTGTAACCATTTTACGTTGTAAGTTCCCCAATTGTTTTCCCATTATTAGAAAACTGCTTTGCCCCTTATCGACACACACTTTGCTGGCATGATCTCATTACCAAAGTTGAGAAAAGGTTAGCTTTTTTAAACTAGTTTACCTATATGGACAGGACTGTAGGTCGTTGCCTAACAGTCCTATTTCTCGTATGTATCCCCAATACAGAGCTATGTAACCCATATCAAGGCATTTCGTACTTCTGTGGTTTGCAAAGAAACAAAAATCACAACATTGGTATTTTTGTAAATGTCTGCCCTTTTTACAAAAGTGCTTGAGAAACTCCAAAAAAGTGACCCCCTCCTTTTATTGGCCCAACGTTTACCACTTAGCCATATAGAAGGAGGTTCAGAACACTGGTGAGGTGTTTTTTTAGTCACCCACCTACCTGCTGCAAAACCACATCTCACTAAAGCCACCTCAGCATTGTTGTCTCTGATGTCGGCTGCAGTGCCCAAATAGAGAGGAAGATAGAAGAACAAAGACAAAAGAGAAGACTGCTGCTGCTCAAACTGGGAAACCCAAGGGAAGGTATGTTTTGTCCTGGGTGGCAAGTGCTCCAGTTTCTCTGCTTCCCCCACTTTGGTTTTGTTGTGGAATTAGGTGTGCCTCAATGGGCCATTAACTGGCAGGACGGGGGTGGAGCTGGGCACTGTCCCACTTGCACCTGAATTGGCGGTGTCTTGTCTCCTCACAATGGGCCTAGCAATCCTGTATTGTTGCTGCAGCCAACTTTTGCCTCCAGGTCAGGGGAGTCAGGAAAGTCAAAGAACTTCAAAGAAACTTTATAGAAGCTTCTTCCAAGAGAAGGGCACCAGGGAATATAAATTGGACCTTCAGACTCACTTTTCAGTTCACTACTGGACCTGAGGGAGGACCATCCGAGGACTGCCTGCTTGTGTGACTTTCTGCACACACTGCCAGGCTGCAGCTGTACCTGGAAGGACCACTTTGCTACCTGGAGCCTGCCTTGAACCCTCACATGCCAGCCCTACTGTTGAGCCCTGCATCTGCATCTACACCCAGGGCTACCAGAAGTGCGTCCAAGGGATAGTTTGCTAGTCTCCTCTTCAGAGCAACAGAGCCATAGTTTTATTTGCAATGGTCTCATCACAGGGTGACAGTGGAATCCAGACTCACCTTGCAGACACAGTGCCCGCAGTGTAACCATGGGACTGTAGTACAAGAAGTTGTGAAATCCCTCACAGATTAGAACATTGTCATTCAGAGTGACATTTTTTTAACCCAGGCAATGCTGCATACATGCTAAATGCATATAACACTGTGTTGAAAATTGTGTACACCAACTCAAAACACATCACTTATTGCACATTATGTACCTTGTTGCAAATCCATTCTAGAATGCTTTTGTGGAGCTCAATACAACACATGCTGTATATTTTTAAAATCATTTACATAGCTGGTAGCAGAATGCCGAGGTACCTACAACACTTTGCAGAGGCCTATGGAATGAAACCGAGAATGCCATCTGACCCTTGGAGAACCCAGAGAGTTCTTCTTTTCTGCAATCCAAAACTACTGCAAGACTTTGATGTATTAGCTGGGTTTGTTGCACCTCAGAATAGAACTCAGCAAGTCTCCCTCAATTTACTTGAAAATCTGCAAAGGATTCTGAAAAGTGACAACAAGAATTGTATTAAAGTTCAGTTGGAGTTTTAGGTCTGATGGACCCATTCCAGAGTCAGACACCTGTTACCATCAAGGTGAATGATTTTTTAGTGGACCTCCATATGAAGTCAACAAATGATTTAGTGATCACTCTGGAGTCACTGTGCCTGTTCCTTGACAGTACTGCAGGGACGAAATTGATTCTTGCTCAGAAAAAAACAATAATGACACAGCTCAATGAAACATTTGAGAATGCCCTTGAAAAGGTGAACAAGTACATGGTTGATGCCCACCAAAGCACTGAATTCTTAAGGAAAGTTTGCCTGTTCAATCCTGAACAACTTTGCATCCTATCACAAGATGAGAACAGATATTCTGACATTTAGCAAGGTTTCTGATTAGGCGCTTTGCCTCTACTTTGAACATGTAAGGCGAAAAGAACTTCAGTCATCACTTTTGGGGGGTTATCCACACTGACCTGTTTTGGCGTGGGATGGCTGACCACATGCCAGGTCTTTCACAGGGATTCACAGGGATAGGGAATGTCACAGGGATGGGGATGGTTGCAGGGAATGGCAAAGTGACAGATATTGGGAGATGGTACAGTACTGTCACTTCTGCTGTCACATTCCTGCATTTGCTGACTGTGATATCTATAACAAGACAAATGTGACCGCTACCTCTGGTTACAGTCCTCCAGAGCTGAGACAGGAGGCACATCTACTGTGATAAATGTGTACAACACAGTCAGCCAACACTTCGTTCCCCACTCATTAACTACCAGCCTCTCCACTACCCCACAGGTCCAAATTCAGCTGCTACCCATCTGCCCCCACACCTGCCCAATCTTTATTTACCCACCCACAATTCTGTCCCACGTCCTTCACTACCCACCTGCTTGCATTCTAGTCATGTCTCCAATTTCCTCATCTGTCATTTCCCACCTGCCCTCACCTCTTTCTTTACCTACCTGATGCCATAACCCTGATACTACCGGTCCACTGCACACCTCTGCTCACACTTTATTCACATACCACCTGTCCGCTCACCACCTCTTCCCACACTTTATTCACTAACCACCTGTCTGCTCCCTTCCTCTGCCCACACTTTATTCACTAACCACATGATGTTATCTGTCCACTACCCACTTCTGCCCACACTTTCTTCACTAACCACCTGTCCACTCCCCAACTCTCTGCCCACACTGTATTCACTAACCACCTGATACTATCTGTCCACTCCCCACCTCTGCCTACATGTTATTCACTAACCATCTGACACTATCTGTCCATTCCACACCTCAGCTCAGACTTTATTCATTAACCACCTGATACTATCTGTCCACTACCCACGTCTGCCCACACTTTATTCACTAACCACCTGATACTACCTGGCCACTCCTCATCTCTGCCCACACTTTACTCACTAACCACATATGCCCCCTCCTTGTGTGTCTTTTGCTTTCCATCCTAAGACACATCACACTGGCCCCACACTCTTGATCAACCAATTTCACCTGTATGACTCCACCACCCTGGACCACCTCAGCAGCTGATCCCTGGCCCCACACTACTGACTGTTCCCTAGGATACAATATACTTGCTTCTCACACCATTGGAAAAATAATAGAGGAAGAATCAGTCCCAGCCCTGCTGGCACCAAAGACAAAGTGCAAAAGCACATGTAACGGTACATGTAACAACACATTTAGGGCACATGTAAAACTCTTGTCCTTGACTGTACCATCTAGAGCTGGAAAACACTAGACACATTTCCTCTCAGGTCCCTTCTCCCCAGTCCCGGTGCTTCTGCCCTTCTGATCCGGAATCAGTCAGATCTCAGGCTATTCAAGATGTAGGACCGACCCACACCCATACCATCACCGACCATATCCCGTCTTGATAAAGACCCGCAGCGACCACCAACTGGGGCGTGCCAGGGTCGAAACGTCGACGCCAATTTTAGGTCCAGAACACTCCATGACTCCTCTGTAAAACATCAGGACTCATTGGAGATCAATCAATTGTTGGCCTTTCTATGACTTGTGTATATAATTGTATTAATTGTTGTGTATATACCTTAGCACTTTAACACCTTTTTCACCAATTGTCACTTAATTGTATATATATATATGTGATGGTCGTATTTTGTATTAATGGCTTTTGTTACTAAATGAAGTAATTGAGCAAAAATTAAATTGAATTCTAAATATATGTATGAATTCTGCACCAGGCTATATTATTTGGTTTTTCTGCTTGAGTATTGCTTTCTCAGTTGTGTATATGTATCAGAGAGCTCTTACTGTTGTTTTGTTTGCATAGATTAGCGTTCTCAAAGGAATTTGTTCTACCCAACAGAACCACTTGTTTGTTTAACGACCCACACCCTAGCCTAGTCCGTGTATTAAATGGAAGGCTCTCTGCCTGACTCCTGTTCTGAGGTTCTCTCTTCACCATGCACCAGCAGCTCAGCTCTACAGACACTGCACCTGCTGCACTCTAGTCTCCTCGCTGACTTTATTAACCAGCCCCCATCAGCTGTCGGATTACGGGCCCACCTGGGACACGCACCAGCTGTGCAAACAAGAGTAGGACAATGGACCATTCATTTACATTGAAGTGCAAGCAATTCATTTACAAAATTGAAGTCGCCAGTAAAAGGACTGAAGCCACTTTTGCAAGTAAACTGGTTGCAATTTAATCTTAAATGTATGCAATTTATTTTGTGTGAATTGCCACCCATATGCCAGCCGAGGAGTACTCTGGGAGGCTCCAGAAATAAACGCCAAAGATTCACATAGGCAAGGCATTGGATGTTTGTTCCTGCTTCCTCCCATGACCTCTGTAGGTTAAACCATTTTTCTGGAAGATCATCTAAGTCCTGCTGCAGAGCCAAGTCTCTGTTGCTATGTGTCTGAACTTCAAGTGAGAGACCGGCCAACTCACACGGTGCCACCGTGTGCCACACGATATAGGAAAGGGGGGCCTCTCGGTCCCCTTGCACGTATGGTGGGACACCGGCTATCCCCTCCCCCGTATCCTCGATGGTGGGGCGTGCCCCCCTTCTTCGCCGCGTCTTGATGACGCGGTGTGGGGACGCCCCACCCACCGTTTGGTGCAGGCTCACCTTTGACTCGGAAGTAATTGGAGTGCTTCCGGGTCAAGGGGAGGGGCCAGGGGGAGGCGGGCCAGCTAGAACTGGTCAGCCCCCCCCATTTCTCAAGATGATAAAAGGCCTGGAGAGCGCAGGAGGCGCCCTCTTGCCCCCACGCTCTCCACGCCCGCTCCGTGCCCCTCAGCTAGGGGCTGAATCATTTTTCTTTTATCTTGCAGGTTTTCGGCGGCGGATCGCGCGGAGTGGAATCTGGACCAGTCGCAGATCCCGAGGTGGCCTCGTCCTCGTGTAAGGCACACACGGACAGGAGGGTCGTCCATAGCACTGCCGAGGCCGATGCAGGGATTCTGTTCGAAGACTGAAGGCTGGAGACATACCAACGGTATAGCGGTAGGGGACGAGGGAGCGAGTAAGGGTTTGGGCTGTCGAGCTCTTAATCAGGGACCCATCAGAGGTTATCGCCAGTTATAGCCCTTCCTGAGCCCGCGGTGGCCGCTGTGTAATTGTTATATCGAGTGTTGTGTTTGTGCGTCTGCCTGCAATTAAACACACAACCCTCAAGGCCCAGATACGTAGCACCACCTAAGTGCCTCTACCTCCTGGGTGGGGGTTTTCATGTACTGAGTATCAGCGCGCTCGTGGCCGAGAAGCAAGTTACAGCGGCTTTGGGTTGTAAAGAATCGTTTTGCTGTTTAAGACGGGCGCACGCTACTGTACTCAAGGTACAATACCCACAAACACCAGTATAAAGGGAGTTTACTGTTGAAAGCAAATAACGCTCGTGTATATGTGGTCACGCTCTGTTCGGCGATTTTACACCAACAAGAGGGCATTGTCAGTCTAGCAGTTGCCCCTGGGTCAGCACTCGAGTACAGTCTATGATCATTGTGTATTATGAGTCAGCCGATGCAGGGCCGGCCCTGGTTAGTACTTGGATGGGAGACAGAATTGGTTTCCTGTACAGAACACGAAGGAGTTAGTGTGAGTTCTTGTACGCTCAGGCAGGGGTGCATGCTATTTAATAAGGGGCGAGCTGGTGTTAATTATTGTACATAGCAAGGGCGAGGGTGACAAGTGAGGGGTTCAAGTTCCTTACAGGAGGCAGTACTGAGTGCCAATTTGCCTGGCAGCGTGGGCCTGCATTAGGAGTGACCCTGTTGTCGACAGAAAGGGGGGCTGGTTTACATCAACCAAGGTGTATCTTTCGCGCTGGAGCTACATGAATGTGTGCTAACTTTTCTTTCATCGTAGGCCATCACAGAAGAGGGCACTACGGAGAGAGCTGACGGAGAGTGGCGCGGTTGGCAATGCTATCCGAGGACACAGGCCGGCCTACATTTCACTGCTTCTATCGGGCCGCCGGGCTAGAGTGCGCTCGCCCAAGCACCCAGGCTAGCTGGTGTGTTGCGGTCACAGTTGCGTGGTGCTTACGGCCAGCCTGTGAGCCTCCATCTTTGATACAGGTACAAGGCACATCTTGCCCATAGGTCTGTCATTGACTTTCAGTGTAGGAAGGGGAATGTCTAGTGGGTGCGGCGCTAAGCATTCCCGCATGGAGCTTATGTTGCAGGGCATAATGCGCAGAATGTCAGCTATGGACAGGAAATTGGGGAAAGCGGATCAGTTGGGGAAGAACGTGGCGGAGATGAGTCAGAGGTTAGCTGGTCAAGCAGGGCCATAGGGGAGACCCAAGCGGGTGATAGTGCCCCCTCAACCCAGGGGGGAACTAGATGCTTTGCCTAAGCGGGGCAGAGCCAAAAGGAGTTATGGGCGGGCCCCCAAGTCACGAGTAATAGGGGGGTCACCTGGGATGGTCCCCGACGGAGTGCCCGTACCACCGGCAGCGCCCATACCTACTCCTCCAACCCCAATAAGTGTACCAGTGGCACCGGCTCCAGCCATACCGCCGACACCCCCAAACTTAGCGCCACCGGTGGTCCCAGCAGTAATTACAGTGGTACCAGTGGTGAACCCGGCACCTACCCCGGTGCGCGACACAGCATCACCCACCCCAGTGATTGCACCCCCTGGGTTGGTCAGATGTCCCCTGAGCTGGCGGCACAGATAGCGGCAGTACTCCCCTGGCTGGGGATTGGGAGATGTTACCCTCCTCGGAGGATCCCTCGGCAGAAGTGCAAAAAATGGTAGAAAAAATCATGGTGGCCAGGGGTGGCGGTGGGATGCCAAGCGCACCGATTTCTCCTCAATCAAGAGGTTCGGGCAACGATGCGGGACAAGACAAGAGTGTTGCACCAACGCGAGTCACTGAAAGTGGTAAGGAGGTTGCTTTGCCGGTACTAGGGCAGGTACACAGGTACAATAGCCTCCATGAGGGAAAGCCTGGCCCAGCATGTTTCACAAGGGGGGAAGGAGTTGATTTGGGTGGGCAAATATGTGAATATATTTTCATTGCTAATTAATAACAGGGAAATGGAGTATGCCAAGTCACAGAAGGACTGGATGTTTCCTTGCGAATGGCGGACCCAATTGACTAAATTCAGGGTGGAGGAGACACTGATTAATTGGATTAGAGCCTTTTCTGTATTTATGGCAAACACGGCCGAACGTTCCCCCAACTTGCAGACAGAAATGACTTGTTACCAGGGTAGAATTACATTGTTCAGTGACAAGCATGGAGGAGATGGGTGGAAGGAGTATGACATAGCCTTCAGGAAAGCTAAAGAGTTTGACCACTCATTATCCTGGGTTAGGGTTGATTCTATTTCATGGTATGGCCAGTTTACAGGCGGCCAGACAGCGAGTGCGGGCACAAGCTGGAACAAAGGCTATCCCTCCAAACCCCAGCAGCCCTTTCGGCCAGCGCAAGGGGGTGACACGGCCGGTAAGGCCAGAGGCAGTGGGGATCGAAAGGGCGTGTGTTGGGATTTTAACAGACGTACATGCACCAGGGCAGCGGGCACTTGTAAGTTCAAGCACGCATGTTACATATGTGGCCACTCTTCCCACCCAGACACAGCATGCCGCTCAAAAGGTAACACCTCAGGAAACAGGGGAAGAAGGAAACAGGAATAGGGGGGAGGCTTGCGGGTCGCTCAATCACCCATTGACGTGCTGGCTATGTTTCCTTGGCTGAACAGGTACCCAGGCCATGCCTCTGCAAGGATGCTGCAGGAAAGCTTCTCACATTGCTTCCGGATCCCAGCGGTGGGATATACCGGGACGCCAGAATGTAGGAATCAACTGTCAGTTAGGCACAACCCAGTTGTGGTGGTGACAAAAATTGAGAAAGGGCTGCGCCTGGGTAGGATAGCGGGTCCCTTTAATGACATCCCTGTACCTAATTTTGTTTGCTCACCCCTCGGAGTGGTCCCAAAGAAAGAAAAGGGCGAGTACAGACTCATCCATAACCTCTCAGCACCTAGGGATGCATCATTAATTGACGTTATCGACGAAGGCGTTTGTAGTGTGAAGTATGCGTCTTTTGACCAGGCAGTGGATATGTTGAGGATTCTGGGCCCTGGGGCATTGATGGCTAAATCAGGACGGATTACGAAGGGGCGTTTATGTCTTATTGCTGTTTTTTGGGGCGGGACTGGGAGGTTAAGTGGGATCAAGAGGGGAATTTTACCTTGTACATTGACACGTTGCACAAAGAGGGGCGCTCAGCGGCGACAGCTAGCAGACACAAGGCGGCCGTCTTTTTCTTTGTGCAGCTAAAAGGGGCCAGAGATCCCACAGACAGTTTCATAGTGCGGAAAGCATTGACGGGGTGGCGGCACCTTCAAGCGAATACCGCTGACTCCAGATAACCAATAGGTTTGGAGCGGCTGGCAGCAGTATTGGAGGCCTTGTCTGACACTTGTAGCTCCTCGGGTGAGGTGCTCCTATTTAAAGCCACGCTTTCATTGGCCTTTTATGGGGGATTACGAGTAAGGAACTGGTGGCTAACAACAAATTAGACACGCTAAGTGGGCTCAACAACACAAAAATAAGGGGCGATACAATGTTGTTAACCATACCTAAATCAAAAACAGATCAGGAGGCCCGGGGGGATAGCTTGGTACTCCACCGGGCACGGACTAATCCTTGCTGCCCTGTGCCCCATGTAGAAGCATTCATCAGGTAACAGATAGGCGCGGCAGTGGGAGCATTGTTAATACATGCAGACGGTACCCCATTGACCAGGTTTCAGTTCAAAAGAGTTTTGGCAATGGCAATCAGCAAGGTGGGTTTAAATCCTAAGGATTTTGGGACACATTCTTTCAGAATAGGAGCGGCCACTGAAGCAACAGCGAGAGGGTTTCATGCCAGCAGTGTAAAGAGGATTGGGAGATTGTCTTCCAACAGTTATAAACGTTATGTGCGGCTGCACATGTTGTAAGTTACAACTAAATCACCTGACACCTGCTGTGTTGTTTTGTTTATGTTTCAGTTTCTCGAGTCTGTGACGCAGGGCGGAAACTGGTACCGGGTTATCAACAGCATCCATCATCATCACGGCGAACGCAAGAAGACAGAAGGAGGACACATGTATGGGTTGTTGGTCACTCGTATGTTAAACGTGCTAAACCAGTTTTCCTTTCAGGCGAATGTAGACGGAGGACAGAGCAGGGGGGTTTCAAGGTTTCCTTTCATGGTAGGGGGGCTCTGCCTCAGCCAGCTTAGGGGGTTCTTTTCAGAATTACTCGACAAACACACCCCGCCGCCCTCAGTGGTTATCCCATACCTAGGGGGAAACGATTTGGTAAAACTGGGCAGTAGGGTCCTGTGGAAGAGATTATCTCGGTAGCAGGTTGGCTTGCAAAGACATGCCCAGGCTGCACCATAGTGTGGTCTCAGTTGATACCTAGGCTGCAGTGGAGGGGGGGGGACTCTGTCAGGGCGTTGAATTACTCGGTAAAGAGGATCAACAACAAGATAGAGAAATTATTTCGAACACCTCAATTGCAGAGTATTCCACATGGGTGCATCTGGGGGGACCATTTCTACTTGCACCTGGTCCACCTGACTGAGACAGGTAATGAGTTACTGACAAAGAATATTTTTGCATGGTTGGAGGGTTTTGCGAGGTAGGTATGACCTTTCAGAGTAGGAGTCGGGGGTGGAGGCCAGATTGTCGGTCAACTATGCTGGCCCGTGGCGGTAATGTCATGATCGGTAAGCAGCAATTTACGGTCCTTAGGGGGCGTCACCATTCTCGAATGGGGTCGCCCAGGGGGAGGGGCCAATGGTCTCTCCTAGAACTTCAGGGGTAGGCTATCCGCTTGGTTGGAAGGATGCGGGGGAGGGAGTCACGCTTTCCTTGGTCTGGTAGCCACCCCGCACGTACACTATGACGTCATCAAATGGCGCAGAGTGAAAGGGCCCTCCTTTTTGGTTTAATGGAGTTCACAGAGCGTACGGGGTAACCAGGAGAGGGACGTACTCTCCCGGTAACCGGGCCCTGTCGCGCATGCGCACTCATACGTGAGGGCGTAGCTGGATAATAAGGATCTGACACCAGTTAGCGACCTTGCCGTAGGCCCAAAAATGCTAGGATACAAAATTCATACGTAGTATGTTAGATTCGGTTAGGAAACACGCTGTATTAGATATTTGTTAGGGTTAGCCCTTTCATACCTGTCTACATTGCTGTAAATCTAATGTTAGAATTTTGCATATTAATGATTGTGTAAATAATGTTTTATTTCAACAATTTTAGTCTGTTTTCATATTTTAATAAATACGGCCGGGGGGTCGTGGGACCCCCTGCCTTCCAAAGAAAGCTCCTCGCATGGCTAATTACTTTAAGGGTTGATGTGGTGGTGCACAGGACAGGGAGGGGGTCTATGTTATACGGTGGTAGACAAAACAGCAGAAAACCACTACACAGAATGGTATTCCAGCTCATTTGTGTGAAAACTCCCTAGAGCATCGGCAAGTGCCTCAGCAAGCTTTTGTTTCTCTTTTTTTTGGAAGGGATGATGGTGGGAGGAGGGGCAGGGCAGGGGGCAGAGTGCTTTTTAGGTAGCGCCTGGCACCCCGCCCTGCCCCCTCCAAGGCCTGCCCCCTTCTCAGATGGTGAAATATGTTTTGTAAGTTGGCAGGTCTAAGGGAGTATCAGCTGTCCATTGCTCCGGTGTCTTATGTGGGCCTTAATCCTACTCTTTTGCTTTCCAATGGCTCACTGTACCCAGACGTTTCTTGATGTTCTTGGCGTACTTTGGTTATAAGATGTGGTTGCAGGATGAAGGCTTGTCTGTTGAGTTTGGTATTTCATGTCCGGTACATGGATTGCTATATGGGAGATACATATGGGGCCTGAGCATTCCTTTGTGTACAGTCAATTAGAAATATCAGATATAGATTTAAATGTTTCCTTTCTCTTTATCAATCTACAAGCTAAGAAATAACAGCTCCCACAGTTGGTGTCATGCTGGCACACAGGCATGAACTCGGATGCACCTTCAACCCCACATTCAAACTGAGGGGGGTGATTGGGTGTGACAAGCCTTTCAGGGGACATACAGGTGTATGTCCCCTGAAAGGCGTATCGAAGACATCCTGGGTCTCACGTGTGAATCTGCTAGTGCAGATCCTTATCCAGAAGGATACCAGTGCATTAAGTTGCCAGGTGGTGTGGCCACATCTGGCCACTCATGTTGGATGGAATATAGTGTGTGTGCAACAACTTTTGCAACAATTAAGATTGCGTTTGCTTTGCTGACATTGAGTTAGATGGAGTTATCGTTAGTCTGATTTGACATGAATGTTACACATGAAAATGTATTCAGAGCTGAGTGACCTTCACCGGATTTAAACTATGCCCTTCTATTTTGTTCAGGTTGCTTAGTAGCTGGATGACAACAATGTATATTACAATTTGAATATTACTTACTTCTCTTTCTACCTTGCGTCAAGATCAGAGTTCCTCTGGAATTGCTTATGGAATTCTTGATTACATGTCAGTTCCCCTCTTTATACTTCAAGCTACAGCCTTTTATTTTGATTTTATTTCCCTTAAAACACACTGACACGAAATATGAATAAGAGCTACACTATTAAAAAATCTAAAATAAAGCAGCATTGAATAGTGCAGGTGACAGCAAAGAGCCCCTGATTACCCTGCTACGATGTGTTAGGAGAATGCTTTCAACAGTTCCATTTATTATCTTCTATTATACTCCAGCCCACACATTTTAGTGACTGTGGAATCATAATGTCACTCTTCACAAGTTTGTTTGAGTCATTATTATTTATTGCAGTGCCTGTGACGATTAGTACCACTGCTATTGATTGTGAGCATGTGTTTGTTGCGTGCTCTGTAATGTGCTTATGCTGAACTCTGGGTCTGACATCCATAAAGCAGATTAGATCTGGAGTATAGTGCCAGGTTTTGTTCACCTGGAACAGGGCAGCCCTTAAATAACAGCATTTTTTGAGATGCAGACCATCACATAATGGATCCAGAGACCTTCACTCTAAATTTCAATTCAGTTCTAGAAGATAATGGCAGTGCTTAATTTGGGCCCGTGGTTTCCGGTGGGGGACACCAGCACTTATTTTTGGGGGGCTGGTACTTATTTATCTGCATCAGACATTTACCGAGAGCAATAGAGGAAAAATTTAGAAAGTGGAAAGACAGAGTAAGAGAAAGACATAAACATATGCACAAAGGGAGATAGCAGTGACAAGCAGAAGTGAGATAAAGGCGAATGTGGTGTCTGTTAGCGAATTAAAGATGAATGAGGTGGATTTGAGAATATACGGCCTAGGAATTCCGCATGCTCACATTTAATTGCACCAGCTGTGAGTTTCAGAACAGAACTTTTTTGAGTACTGGCACCATTTCATTTACAAATTAAGAACTGGATAGTGGAACGATGAACGACTAGTCAGTGGTGAATAGGAAACAGATTAGAACGTACATCTTTACCAAGAGCATAAACTCTTCCAGGGTCATCAGGGCAGCGCAGGTACAGAGCTGCCTGTTCCTATTGTGTTTTTACTAGGAAGGGCATCATTGGTGGAGTGGCTCTCGATCTCGCTAGTTGTCCATCCCGCTCTGCATCCTCTCCCTCTGCTATTTTTCTACCCGTTATAGGCTCTTCTACGGTTACTTCCTGTTTATGAAATTACCTGTCATTGGGCATATTCACAAGGAGCCATTGCGGAATTAACTGCACTTTATCGCAGCCAAAGTCATGATAAACTTACTCCACCATTCACAAGCTGGTGCCAACAGCATCACTTTTCCTGTGATAGCAGCCGCAAAAAACATTACCACAGAGGATCCCCACAACTATCGCTAATAAGATGCAGAGTAGGCGTTCCCATGACAGAAGCCGTGCCAACACAACACCTCAACATTCACAATGACTAGACAGATCGGCGATAAGAACACAAAACACACGATAGGCCGCGTTAGCAGCAGGAATTTTACACCTCCTCTGACCTGGTGCAAAGTCGGACCACAGTCTCCACCACAAAAGGGAGCACAGCCCACAGCCACACCCGAAGGCAAACAGATGCCATGGAGCAACTGTACATGCAGCACGGACACCCAAGAGGGCCACAACACCCTCCAACACCACACCCATGCCCTCAACATCCCCCCGGGCCCAACCACAAACCCAGACCAAGAAACTGCACACCAACACCACGAATCACAAAACAAACTTGTTGCCTGAGGTCGCCCAAACAGGAAAATCAACATACATGTCTGGCAGGAAAATGGAGAACCAGTCATACATCAATGCAATCACCAACACAAAACACCATAAAACCAAAAATAATAAAGAACCATTCGTATAAGTCCTAGCGGGTCTACACTGGACAATCCGTAGGACACAACCTGGAAGACGAAATGCAACAGAAGAAAGTGTGCCATGCGCCCAACAAAGGAAAGAGAGGGAGAGAGCAATGGAGAGAGACGAAGTGAGACTGCACAAGCAGTGCAAGGCCTTGCAGGGCACCTGGCACCACATGCCAAAGTGTGTGTATTTGGCCATCCATACGCCATGAGCCTAAGGCCATGTCCAAATTGCAGCCACAAAGCCACATCACATTCCGAAACTGGAAGTAGTAGTCAGACAAACCTCCAGGATGAAAGCTCCATTGTCCCAGTGCAGAAGGCGGGAGGACACCTGCACCTGTGACCTTGGTCCAGAACGCGCCTGGAACACCCTGAGAGAGATGCCATGGCAGATGCGGACAACTCCCATACCACGCATTGCGCAAAAGAACTATCTGACTTATCCACACCCCACACCCCACACACCAAAGCCCCTGCCTGAGGCACCCCCACATGGGATGGCCTTGACTCACACGGAAACAGCAACCCATGCTGCCCAGCGTTGCACACACATTCAAACCATTGCTCAGAGCCATGACACATCCTCCACACAACTGCTGCAGCACAGAAGAGTGCGGGTTCCACGAGACGCACAAAGGCAATGGCAGGCAATACCGGGCACATGCACAACCCCCGTCATGTGGGACACTACCGTGCACGCATGCTGCATTTACTGGGCGCAGTGCCACTGGCAATGCTGCGGATCAGTCACCGGCTCAGCTTCCGCATTTCCTACATCACCTGCGTTCCACTGCCGAACATGCACATTCGAGTGTCCCATGGAATTCTGCCTATTCAACACAACCGTAGATGAATTGGACTACGACTTGAGCGTGCGCCCCCTATTGGAACATTAACAGGAGTGTAACTGAGACAGCCGTGCATGGGATGCCTTGACATCCTGTGTATGTATTGGTAGTTGTGCATGGGAGATTGCACATATCCTCGTATGCAGTGACCCCATAGAGGCGCTGCCCTATTGGGCTGTATTGCAGATTGGTGAAACAGCGTGGGCTTAGCACACCTGCCCGGACCAGTTAATGGATTGGCTCACCCTGGTGTTCCATGAACACGAAACAATGTACTATTGGAACACATTGCATATGAAGCTGCGCGGGCATTCATGGATGAGTAACTACGTCCCTGCAGCCATATCAGACTGTTACCCACAACACAGGTCCGAACAACATGTTGCTATGTGGGGATTGCTCAGATGTCCCACCACAACAGAGGACACGTCTGCCATCGTCAGATCCCTGGATGCATGTGCGTGTAACAACAGGTGTGCAAGGTGAGGTAGGTCCATGGTCGTAACAACACAGCTTCGTTTGGCAATGTTGCCAATTCAGACACACTGATGGGGGACAGCACAAACACAGCACTGTGGCACGACATGTGAACACATCGGACCCTTTCACCTGAGCACTGTGAGCAGAGCAGACAAAAGGCGCACCCTGGTGGCAGAGCACCATGCAGATCCCATGGGCAGTGAGTCGTGCCCCCTTACACGGAGCAATGGGCAGACACCAAACAACAATGTCAAAATCTATCCTGCACTCCCGGTGTTAATACCAATTTTGTCGTTTCTAATAAGAGTTAAGTGGTCTGTGGTGGGAGCTACCTAGTGATAAGTTGGGCCCACAACTAAGTCAAAATGCTCTGTAGAGGCCTAGCGCACGCTAGGTCTGAAACCAGGAGCTCACCAAATAGACCCATCGTGGCAGGATGTGGTTCTATTCATGAGCCAGTAGGCCGCTTTATTGACCCTCATTTGCAACCGCTTGTTCAAACGTGGGATACCTACCTTAAAGACACGACAGACTGTCTACTGAAACTACATGCAGTTAACCACCTGATTGAAGAAACTACATTACTGTGCACCATTGATGTGGTGGCACTTTATACTTCTATTGTTCACACTGAGGGTCTGGAAGCTATAGAGTGGAGATTACTGCAATCTGGAATGGATCATACACTGGGAATTTTTTTGTTAGAACTTTTACATTTTTCTTTATATCACAGTTATTTTTCTTGGTAGTCTAAATTCTTTTTGCAGAAGACCGTCACGTCCATGGGATTTTCAGGGGCGCCTGCATACGCCAATACCTTTATGGCATATTTTGAGCAACAGCACATTCTATCAAATAACAGGTGGACAGCGAATTTAATTTTATTTTTGCGGTTCATCGATGACATCCTGATTATCTGGCGTGGAACCAAGACTGAACTGGAAGATCTCATCAGAGAACTCAATGACTGCAATCCTAGAATACAATTTACCTCTAACATCCAGGAACAACAAATACAATTCCTGGACATTGAAATAAATAAAACACCTGATGGCATTTCAACTACAGTCTACCGGAAACCCACGGATGTTAATAATGCTCTACACTACACGAGCGCGCACCCACAAAATCTGAAAAACCATTTACCCACTTCACAACTGATAAGGATCAAACGAATATCATCAGAAGAGGCCAATTGTAAAAAGATGATTGGCGAACAAGTTGAAAAATATATTGCTCGTGGATACCCTACAGAAATATTGGAAAAAGCAGTGGAAAAAGTTTCTACAATGGATAGACAGACTCTATTGAAGAAAAGGGAGAAATCTCCAACTGATCGAATAGTGTTTGTAATGAAGCATTCAACACAATCACAAAGGATTAAACAGATTCTGAGAAAAAGATGGGAGATGATAGCGAATGAACCCGACTTCGCTAACTTATTCAAAGCTTTCCCAATAATCGCACACACCAGAGCTAAAAACATCAGAGAAATATTGAAGAATCCTCAGCAACGCACCAACGTTCAATATAAAGGAATGAGGAAATGTTTTAATTGTGGCCAATGTAACAATACAATTGTGAGCAAAGAATTCAAGCATCCTCACACTGGGAAAGTGATTCAGCTGAAACACAGTGCAGATTGTAACACAACTGGTGTGATTTACGCCATATTATGTCCATGTGGACTCACTTATGTGGGTAGAACTTCACGTAAAATTAAAACCCGCATCATTGAGCACAAAAGTACCATACGCAACAAGTCAACAACATCATGTTTAGCTACACATTGGAACAATCATAGTCACACAATACCTCAACTGAGATTTACTATCTTAGAAGTAGTTGAGAAACACAAGGGTGTAGATCACAACACAGCCTTGGCACGGAGAGAGACATGTTGGATCAAAAAGTTGGGAACGTTGATCCCAGGTGGGTTAAATGATCAGTATGAGATGGCATGCTTCCTATAATGACATATACCTAGAGATAATATTAGCGTTTCTTGCCATAAAACCCATTGTTTTAACACTGTCAGCACCACTACATAGGTGCCCCTAAATATGAATTTAGAACTTATAATGATACACGCCGAGAGATAATATCAGCTTATTTTGTTAGTTCGTTATTGTGATAATTACGGCATATGTGTTCTTTACTTTTATTTTTAGTTTAAAGTTGTGTATGCTTTATGATCACTTGACTATGTTCATTGAATATTGTTTTCTTTTTATGAACCTCACTGTACAGGATTGACAATCTATCCCTACTTTATTAGGATAACATTCCACACTGGGACAGCATGTAATATCACTTATCTTTTAGTTGCTATTTCTGTATGATTTTACTCACACGTTTTTAAGTTTTTAATTCTTCAATAAGCTTCACTTCAACACATTCACTTGTAATACACATTTTGAATCTACAGCAAATTTATATACAGTAGACCTATGTTAAGCAGGGTCTGAGTAGACGACGTCTTAGCATCTCAGACAACACCAGTAGCATCGTATGTTTCTTGGGAGTTGAATAGCGGCTGGATTCTCACGGTTACAACATGTGCCGGCCTTCCGCATGTATGTGTGGTTGGCTATGGTTTAAATTAAGTACGTCTCCTTTTAATTGCATCTAACGACACGGAGTGTCACGCAGAACTTCCACGTTACGCACTAGCATTTAAGGTTTCTTCGCCTGGACCGGATGTTTATGCCGGAAGTCATCTGGAAGTCTTTGGTTGCGAGCCGCTAGAGTAAGAAGGTAGGCGTGCGCTGAGTAATGGCGGTTCTCAAACATCCGCGCTTACAACATAGTTTAGTTGGTAGAGTTCACCTTTCTTCTGTCCCCCATAATAGGTTGTCACGGAAGCGTTTGTTGTTAAAACTGGGGACTGCTCCTTTGCACTGTCGTCATTCGAAAAGCGGTAAGAACACCCACGCGTTCGCGCTAGTTGTTCACTTGTTTTGCAATCGGTATAACTATAACCATGACCGTTACATTTTTTGCAGCGGTGTATTGTCTAAACAGAAGTTGCTCAACCTGATATTACCTTATCACCTCATTTAGTACCCGGCAATATCGCTGTTGGTAAGACCAGTTACCCTACCCTTAACACTTTTAATACAGGATAACCCCATGTGTATTTAGTGCTCTCCATTATATTATTTTTAGGTTTGAATGCTAATATTATTCAACCTAACTGGTTTATTGGAATTTTGCGGCGACGAACAGGTAGATGCCCTGTAGCCTCACATTTACACTTGATAAGCATGTTACACGCCATTTCTTTTAATTATAAGGGATTGGTTTATTCTTATAATGCACATCACCGTTAATGCATGCGGTTGATACACTGATTGGCAGCGAGCACAAGTTTTGGGATTGGTGTTTAATTCACATTAAATTCCACTTGGTATTGACTATGGATTGCACATATCTTCTCTTTTGGGAATGATTGTTAATTCTTATGTTTTGATTTAATTGTATAATCTCTCGTCTGATAAAGGAAACCTATTGTTTTCATTAACTTTGCAGTGCCTCTCATCGGACTGTTGTGCGCGAAATCACCTCACATTGAATAGACTCATTTCTACAAACTTGATTCCCCTGAAGAAGGGTCAATTTGACCCGAAATGCATTGGGAAATGCTGTAATTTTTGTTGTCACATTTTTTATGTATGAGAACTATCTGACCACAAAATTGATATGATTATGTTTGGCACGTGTATTTGTTCTTCTTTTGAAATGTTATGAATATAACTGCAGGCATGTTTATTAAATAAGCTAAAAATTAGCTTTAACTAAGATGGTTTAAGAATTTTGTTTACAATTTATGTATAAAAGTTACTAGAGTATTAACTACATTGAAACCTTAGGGACTATTTGGTGAGCTCCTGGTTTCAGACCTAGCGTGCGCTAGGCCTCTACAGACACCAAACAACACATGACTCATCCAGTATGGCAAGGTGAGCTGGGAGCATTGCCATCCACGATTTATTTATTTATAAAGTTTTATATAGCGCGAACATGATCCCGAAGGATATCAGAGCGCTTTACACTTTGGGGGATAGGATGGGAATAGTAGCAGTACAATCGTCATAGGGGGTACAAACCTGGACAAATCACATATGCACATCAAACAGGAGGTTACAATCAACAGCTGCAGTGTCATAGCAGAGCATATGTGAATAATTCTACAGCAAATGCAAATATTAATTTGCCAAAAAAGAGCACTGCTTCCTGTTTCTGTGGCAAAATCAGGCACTGGAAACACTCAAATCGAAATATAAAATGTATTGTAGAGCAGGATAAAGTGAGTTGGGTCTGAGACTATATATATTACTAGACCCATCCAGATCTAATTCAGAATGATTTTGTTGCTAAGATGCTGGAAAACAAAAATCAGATACCGAGATACAGACACGGGTTGCCCCAACCCTACCAACTTCTGTGCAGAATGTGCACAAAGAAGTTCAACTCCATATGAATGTGCCTGTAGTTCCAGTGAGGCACCAAAACGTAAGAAACAAGATACCTTATAACCCAGAGTACCAACAGACTCCATTGAGTATGAATAATGACTCTACTCAATTTTCGTCAGAGACAAATTCACAATCACAGTGCCTGAGATGGGAGGGGGATTGCATGATTTCCGTCCATTTAAAAGAAAACTATGTCTGAACCTCAACACGTACCCATGCTGCGTGCAAGTGTCGTAAGCATGTCCCTGCCTGTTGTGCCCGCTGTCTTGTCCGTACTGACCCGCACATCCCAATAAAGTCCATGTCACCCCACTGGTGTCTAACTGTGTGGTGTGTTGATTTGATTGTCTACTTGTGTGTCACAATGAGCATCGTCCCCGCTTTGCAGTGGTGTGTGGTTTCTGAATCGAGCAAGTCCTTTCAGCAGATCGATCTACAGACGATCCTGACAGCCAAAGATTACGTATATTGCCGAGTGCCCTTAACTTTGATTATCCTTGTATAGCGAGTTTTCCATATATCGTCAGTGCTTTGGATCTAATCAAGATTCCTGTTTAAACTCTCGAGAGAAGTTTTAATCTACCTCATCCTCTGCGAGATTCAAATTTATATATATACTGTTTTCGTTTCAATCGAGTCATCTACCACTTGACAATTTACTCATCTTTTGGCGGACCAACACAATAAGGGTATTGCAAATATCCATTGACCAGTCCTGATGATGGTCTCAAGGAGTCACCCATAAGAGACCGAAACGTTGACAGTTATCCTTATCCAACAATAATTTATAATATTGATTCTTTGGATAGGTGTCTACAGGTTTCACAGAGGAATCAATTCTAATTTATTATATTTTTCCTGTATACCTGTTTATATATATATATTTGTATTTTATAACCCTTTGAAAAATCTTTTTGATAAAATTCAAGCTTTGGCCTATACACATGTCTTTTGTCTTTATGTTTATTGTTGAATGTATTTATGTTCGTTAGTTAGAAGACTATTTGAACTAAACTCAATTTAGGATTATTAAGTACCCTACCAAATTAACATTCAAATAACCAAACATTTTTGTTTAAAAAACTCCCATGGAGGCATTTTCTACCCATTTTGTAGTTCCAGTGAGGCACCAAAACGTAAGAAACAAGATACCTTATAACCCAGAGTACCAACAGACTCCATTGAGTCTGAATAATGACTCTACTCAATTTTCGTCAGAGACAAATTCACAATCACAGTGCCTGAGATGGGAGGGGGATTGCATGATTTCCGTCCATTTAAAAGAAAACTATGTCTGAACCTCAACACGTACCCATGCTGCGTGCAAGTGTCGTAAGCATGTCCCTGCCTGTTGTGCCCGCTGTCTTGTCCGTACTGACCCGCACATCCCAATAAAGTCCATGTCACCCCACTGGTGTCTAACTGTGTGGTGTGTTGATTTGATTGACTACTCGTGTGTCACAATGAGCATCGTCCCTACACAGGGAGGAACTGACTGACACATGTGCAATGGTGGTGTGTCCCTTTTGCAAGTTCAACCTCTGTGAGCCAGACATTGTCATGGGATAGGTGCTGGCTGTCATGTGCATGTACGTGACTACAACAATGTGAGTATGGTGTGAAACCCCTGACCATGTGGAGCACTGTCATACATCATAACCGAATGTGGCCACACAGATGTGTGTAAGTGGGTTTGCGACGTGCAGTTCTGTTGTCAAATGTGATGTAGGGCAGCACTGGGCTGCTACAGATTTGGTCACTCCTACCCACAGCCCCATTCAATACATGGACATGGGGCTATAGTGTGTGGGGGTCGTGAGATTATTGTTGATGTGCAATGGGGACACAGCTAGTACTCACCGTCAAAGTCATCCAATTTGCCATGTGTCTCAGGGATACATATGCGCATAGATGTAAGTTACCATGGTGTACCTTCGTGTGCAATCACTGTCCCCACATCCAGCCATACTACGTGAGAGAACATAGTAATGACACATCTGTGTGATTCAGAATGTTTTATTCACATTCAGGTGATTGACGGAGCTGGTACTGTACATGGCCATCCAAGCCCACATCACATGGAAGCACAGTGGTGTGCCAAACACAGTCCTTTTTGGATTGATCAGTGATTAGGAAGTGGGAGAGTGCAGTCCACAGCAAGATTGCTGTGTAATTGGCCAGCAGTGATGAAATGTCTGTCCGTGATGGGGTCCAGGTGAATCTCGCAGAGTGTTCCGGTGGTCAGTAGGATGTTTTTCCCAGGGCATGTGGCATAGGTCATTACCAGGGAGGGACAGGGCACGTGGTGATGGATGCTACTGCCACCTCTTCACACAGTAATTCCCCTCCCCTTCTTATTCCCCTCATATGTTGTTGGAACTCCATGAATTGGTCGGGGTGCTGGGAGACAGCCGTGGGGTGTGTGTTTCCTGCAGTGTGGTCTGTGCCGGTGGTGGGCTCACCTCAGGGCAGCTGGCCTGCCCTGCTTCCGGAGATGGGGTGCAGAGGCTATATACGATCCGTTGGAGGGTGTCGATGGAGATGACCATGGTGTTCTCTTCATCGTCACTGGAGGTGTGTCTGGTCTGCACTTCAGGAGGTGTTGTTTCTCCCTCTGCAATGTGACAGGGGAGATGCAGGGTTACAGATTAGTACATGTATGTTGGAGATTTGCTGATCTATATGTTCTGACTGCATGCCAATGTACATTGTGGCTGTTTTGGTGTAGCTGGCTGTTTGATGGCAATCAGTGTATTTGTTCCACTACATGACGAATGTGTGGTAGTACCCGTGCTTTGTCATGACACAGTATCAGGCAATGCCAGAAATGAGTGGATCGTTACTACGCACGTATGGGACCTGTTGTGAGTTGTGTAGTACGGTGCTGGTGTTGCACTTTGTACCTCATTGCCGTCATTGCTGTTGTTCCGTGATTGCTATGTGTGTGCTGCATTGTGATGTTGGTGATATGGAGGGGGCCCCTTTGTGCACATTGTGGACATGGGCCTACTTGGCATTTCTATGTGTGCTGCAGTGTGTCAAGGATCTCAGTGACATGTTCCACGATCATTGTGGGAGTGCAGTGTGCTACACATATTTGTGCATGTGTGCCATTGTGCCCATCTCCCCCGCATCCCCTGTCCCTGGTCGTTACTCATCCTGTTGCTGTTCGGTTAGGTCGTATCGTGCTGTGTCCAGGCCCCCAATTCCTGCCACCATCTCCACACTGCTGACTGTGGCCATCATTGCCTCCAGCTCCTCAGTCACCTCCTGTGTCGCAGGACTCCCACCTCTAGTCGCCCTTGCTGCCTTCCTTTTGGCGGCGAGCTTCTCCTTGGTTTGGCTGTGCACTTCATGCCAGCGCCTCTTGACGTCCTCCGGTGTCCTCCTCACCACTCCGACTGCTATGACATTGTTGACAATGGCCTGCCATATTTCCGTTTGGGTTTCCAGTGCCGCAGTGGAGATGCTGAACAATTGTTGGTAGTGTCCTGCGACCTCCGTGACGAAGGCCCGGTCTTCCTGCAGACTGAACCCCCATCTTCCTCTCCCTCTTGTCCTTGCCCTTCCTGAGCATGGGCTACCTTGCTGGTCCTCGTGGGGCTTGTGGAGTTCGGCTTGTCCTCTGCACTCGGTCCGGGTGCATCCACGGTGATACGCAGTTTGAATTTTATGTTTTTTTTCTCTATTTCTTTTATAGTGCATTTTTCCGCCTGACACGTGGGATTAGCAGGCCTGTGGCTGGTTTCCTCTGATTTTTGTACCGCGATTTGCCTCATCGCGTGGTTTTTTTGTATTCACGTTTTGCATTTTTGTGGCGCGGTGTAGATTTTCACGCTGATTTTTGCCACGTTGTCTGGTGCTATCGCATGCTACTGCCTTGTTGTGAATTCCACGTTGACACAGGGTTATTTTCCTGTGAAGGGCTGCGATGTTGAAAGTTGCGTTCTGCTACTCTTGTGGTAGTTATCACACGTTCTTGTGAATATACCCTCTGGTTTTCTGTGCGATTGTACTAAGCTTCGCTTCCTTGCTATACAGAATGTTTTCCTGCTCAGCGTTTGCTTTGCCTCTGTGTTTTAGGGCTCCTCATCATTGTCCTGTTTGGTGAGTGGGCTCGTCACCGCCACCCCTTCCTTGGTGAATGCTAAGTTGCCTCACAATGTGAACCTACCAGTTATCTGTGCAGTAATATTTCACTAATGTTTAATATATTTGTGCTGTTTTGCCAGGGTGACAGAGTAAATAACAGTGCCACCCTGGTAGGTGTCCCGACTGCCCAATTTATAAATAAACGGCAAGCTGGTGGCCATTTATAAACCATCCTGTCAATGCAATCCGCTATTTAGTGCAGGCCTGCATCAGCATGATGCAACCCTACATCAAACAGTATTCTTTTTTTAGTTTTATAAAGAAAATCCCGAAACAGGATTTTCATTTTGAAAATAGGAAAAAATAATGCTCCCCTCACTATATGAGTCATTTACCATGTTGGGGGAGCATTATTTGGTTTTTACTGTTGCTCACTGCCAGGGTTTGCCTTTGAAAATTATGGGACGAATGGAGGGATCTCTCCTAGCACCTCTGGCACTGCAGAGTCGCATACCTGAAGCATAATTCCAGATGACACCACAGTTGGTAGGAGGGAGCTGTGTCTGTACTCCGAGCAGGCCCTTCCCGCCTCAGGTAAAGCAGACTGTGCAGCACTGCCAACAACTCTTTGGTGCCTCAGGAAGATCCATTACTTAATTTGAGCCTGTGGTTTCCGGTGCTTGGTACTGGCACTTAATTGGCAACACCTGCACTTATGGCAGTCTGCCACATGGTGATTTAGAGTGAGCACAACAACAGTTGTTTACTAATTAAATATACGTCAAAAATGACTGTTACCTGCCGCCTATGCTAATCTTATAGCTTTGGGGGTCTGGAATAGTCTGAATTGTCACACTTGTAGGAGTGTGATGGTTAGTAGCTGTTTGTGTCCTGACATTGGTAGTGCTAGCAGGGCAATGGGTGGTGTAGGTTGCAGTGCAATCTTGATGAGAGCCCTGGCACTTATTTTTTTGCAAATGAAGCACTGGGAAGATCGATGGGTGTCTCAGACTCCGATGGAGAAAAGGCAAGATACAGCGCAAGCACCAACACTGTGCAAACAGGAATAAAGAAGCAGAAAATGTCAAGCGTCCAGCACTCTAAGTCAAAGAGACCACACAAATAGATGACTTTCTATTCCTGGTCCATTAGAACTGAAATCTATTCCAAACTCTGGTGGGGAAGGAGTGGGGTGAATTTAACAAAGGACTTTGGTGGCCAGTCTCATAAGAGGTCACCAAAACCTGGGAAGGGCAGGGAGTGATTAAGTAAACCTCCTTCCACAAATCTAGTTGGAATTTTGAGAAGAAGGGGTGGTGGTGAAGACGAGGTTGTCAAACAAGATGGAGCCAACCATGATACTGAGTGTGCTGAATTTAGGTCTTATCAACTCAGCACCTACACATGAAGCAGGCCACATCGATGACCCCATCTTCTCCAATATCATGGATCTCACTACAGGCCCACCCTTGCCGCTACCCTGGTCAGACTATCTGACATCGCTGTTTTTCGTCAGGACCCAGGCAACCCCTTCTACAAGAGGAATTAGTCATTACAAGATGCACTCGCTCTGAATGCACACCTGCAATGCACTGTACCAGATCTGAAACAGACAGCGGACCTATATCAATTCCTAGTCGATCATTGGATCATAAACTCTCTGGTGGCAATCGTGCCAGTAAAATCGAGGTTTTCACTGAGGATCCATCCTTCTTCCCCATTGTTCAGAAAAGCCCTTCATTTAGAGAAAAAAAATGCAAGGATTTAGATAGAGAGTGGAGAAAGTCCTACGATGGGGACTAAAAAGCAGAGTATAAATCACCTCTGAAAAAATACCATGAGTGCTGTAAGGCTGCTAGGACGGGATTCTATTAGGATAAAATTGGGAATTCCCAAAACTACCCAAAGATACTTTTTAACCTGGTAAAGGAACTTTCAGACCCAAGTAAAAGATCTCTGATGGCTTTGCTGTCTCAAAACCAGTGGGAAGACTTGGTGTACTTCTTCGTTATGTAGGTGGCTGATATTCAGCTTCACGTCTGAAAGGTTCATACGGCTGATGGGCAGGCTTCTAGCATCAGCCCCAGCAACAGCACTTGGGATCATATACCAAGACAGGAAAAAATGTATCATATGCACCTTTTGCCACGCCTAAAATGGAGTCGCTGTCCCTGTTAGACACCCCTTAGTTTCTGACCCAACTTCGGTCAATTAAATCGGGCACACCCCTCGATCCTCTCCCTCCGTCTTAACTCATCTCTTGGACCAGGCCATACTTCAAATAGTGGTCGGCATACTTCAAATAGTGGTCGGACTGCTCAACTCCTCACTCACTGTCGGAGGGACTCATACCTCTGGCTTGGAAACATGCCATGGTCTTACAGCTTCCAATAAACCCCACCTTGACCTCACCAACTGATCTAATTTTAGACAGATCTCAATGCTGTCCATCCTCTCCAAGATTTTGGAGAAGCATGTGAACTTGCACCGTACCACTTTTGTTCAAAGTTCAAAACTTTCTCCACACATCGCAGTTGGGCTTTAGGGCTGGACACAGCACCGTATCTGACCTCCTAGGAGTCACAGAACATCTGAGATGACACCAGGATGAAGGAACACAGCAGCGCTCAATTTATTAGTTCTCAGTGCGGCTTTCGACACTGCATCTCATTCCATCCTCATGGAAAGGCTAATGACACTGGGTCTTCAGGGTACAGCTTTAGCCTGGATGACCTTGATCCTGGAAGACCATTTACTCCAGGTCTTCTTAGCCGGTGCCTTCACTTTTAGTGTTTGCGGATGTGGTGGAACTCTGTGGACTAACCCTGTTTTCAGATGCAGTTGACATACACATTATATGCTCTCTGTTATCTCCACAAGGATACAGCACCAGAGCCTTGAACCTTTGCTTGAGCAGGTTCTCTACCTGGATGGGTAAAAACTCACTTGAGCTTTACTGCGAGGAGACAGAGGTCATCGTTCTGGGCAAAACCCCTTGGTTATGCAGTCCTTAGCATTCACTGGAGGCTTTTTGATCTTTTCCGGAACTGGAAAAAGAACCTTGGCTTCTGGCTGGACAAGAGGCTATCAATGAAGCGGCAGTTAGCCAAGGTGGCTTCCAAGTGCTTCGCAGTGCTGAGGGGGGTAAAAAAGATTATCAGGGTAGGTCTACCATCAACCTAAAAACAGCGATCCAAGACTTGATTATTTCATGAATTGGCTATGGAAACCAGAAGTGGCCTGTTCAGGTAAGAGTGGTGGGCCTCGGTTGGGGTGGGGGGGTTCCACATACAACAAAGAAGACCGTGGCACGGGCCACTTCTGACAGAAACATCTTATATCTGAAAGTAGATGAGGCACCCATCCGGTGCCTACAAGTAGCCCAGAATGCTGCAGCCAGGCTACTCTATCACCTCAAGAACTGCGATTCTGTGTTGAATCTTCTCCACTGGATGACCGTGGATCAGCAAATACAGTTTAAAGCCTTGTGCTAAATGCACAAGGCTGGAGCTAGCACAGGCCAAAATACATTCAAGATGTGGTGGTGCCCTGCCAGCCTGAGAGCAGGCTTCAATAACTCAACCAGTCTGTCTGCAAAGTGCCTAGGATCCACCTGATTTGTATGTGAGGTCGTTCCTACGCATACGTAGGTCCGAAGTCATGGAATGACCTCTAAGAATCTTTGTGAAGTTGTACCTCCCACACTGTGTTCTGCAGGAATTCGAAGACCCGGTTGTTCTAACATATGGGCTCGATACATCCTATTTTTATTTTTATTTATTTTAAAGGTTTTACATGTCGCTGGCTAGACCCGGAGGTATCAGAGCGCTTTACATGAGTATCAGATCATAGTTACAGGTTACAATGTTACAAAGGTGACACAGTTATTAGAGCATGGCAACATAGTTACTTGTAAGGTCGAGATAAACAGTAAGCACAAATACGTAATGGGGAAAGCAGGCAAGGGGAGAGATTCAGGGGAGGTGGGTAGGAGCAGGGGAAGTAGACAGATAATGAAGGCGGGAAAGACGCGGGGAGGGTGAGAGACACAGCATGGAAAGAGGAGGGGAAGGCCGATGGGGACACAAACCGGTAGACGAGTCAAAGCAACGTCCAAGTCCAGTAAGCTGTGATCCCAGGGGAAGTGGTATTACTTCCCTATCTCTGTTGCGAGAGGCTCCCTTTACACAGTGGACTCTCTCAGAGGGCTCTTCGAGACTCCAAGGCCTACAAACTGGATCCTTCCTCAAAAAGGGGAGAGGGAGTACTTTGGCAAGGGGTGCCATACCATACCTCAGCTGTGAGTGGCTCCCTTGGCGCAGTGGACTCTCTCAGTGGGCTCGTTGAGACTCCAGAGTATAAATATGGGATCTTTCCCCAACAAGGGGAGAAGGAGTGCTTAGTCAAAAGGCACAAAGGACAGGGGGCTAATCAGAGTAGCAGGCAAGGAGAGAGATTCAGTGGAGAGGGGAAGTAGACAAAGAGAGTACTAAATGGGAACATAATTGATTAATGAGTTTTATATAGTGCTTTCTAAACCCGAAGGAATCAGAGCACTTTACTTGAAGAACAATAATGTTGCAATTTACATCAGTTAAAAGTTACATAAGTATCAAGAAAATCATTTACAGAACTTAGGGGACAAGGTGGATGGAGCAAGGAAGGGTAAGGGGAACATAGGGGACAAGGTGGATGGGGCAAGGAAGGGTAAGGGGCAGAATTGAAAGCATCAAGAGAAGCACTGATGTCAGCTTTAATGTTGTAGCGCAGCTCTCTTTTAAAGTCCTTGAGTGTGGCCAGGAGATCATTGCGGGTTAGCTCCATATTCTCCTTTGGCTGGTTATGCCCTAGTTCTTGTCCGTCTCCTGTGTTAGAGTTTCCAAAGTAACTTAAGACCTTGTTGGCAATTCCCGTGTCAAGACGCACATTGGTGCGCTCGTGTGTTCCCCACTCTCACTCGGCTGTGGGGACTAGACTTGTGGTTCTCAAGTGGCACTGTAGGTCAGGGTCTTTTTCCTGTTGCGGAGCACGCTCCTCAGGGCCTCTGGGCAGCGTCCTGCGAGCGGCCGTGGCCTTTTGTATACCCCCAGGTGCCTTAAGAGCTGGAGATATAAGGGATAGAGCGCCATCTTAAGGTCAGGCAGCCCTTTTCTGGGGGCTTCTTCCCCATGCTTCAAATAGGCCCCCAATATGCCCTATGTCGTCTCAGGCCTCTATTGCACGTATATGGCAAAGGGGGAATCCAGTGTTAAGCTCCTGGGCCTCTTATGCCAGGGTGCGCTATGGTGGGCAGGGTGTTACCACTGTATGCGCAGCACAGACGGTCCACGCGGGTCCCCAGTCTGACACGGTCCAATGTGTGGTATTGGTGCTCCCTCAGTGATTAGTGAGGTGTTGGGTGCCTGGTTAGGTGGCCAGCCTGTTCTTCAGCCGTTCTGCCTGTTGCTGGCCACGAAATGCAGGGCAGTCCCAATGAAAATGGAGTACGGGCGGCCTTTCTATGTTCATGCCAGGCCTGTCTCCAACCCGTTACTGCAGCACTCCTCCGATGTAGTCTGGCGCTCGGGGGGGGCTCAATATGCCTGCGGTCTGTCACTGTATGCCCCCGCCTCAGTAGCAGGACCCGCCAGCAACACGTACCTGCAGGGGAGAGTCCGCTGGGAACAAGGCTAGCCTCCTCGATCAGGACTTCACCAGCAAGAGTCCGGTGGCCGCAATTGCGAACTCCGGTCCCCGCTGCAGTGCGCGACCTCCCCGCTGGTCCTTTTGCCACGAATCAGGTATTTGCAAGACTCTAGATTAGCCCGCAGCTTGTCTGGTAAATTATAACAGATCTCCGCTGGCTATTTACAAGATAATCCGGCGGTCGAGACGGAGCGAGTTGTAATCTCGACCGCTGACGTCGCTGGACCAGGTTGAGATGCTGTAATTAAAATCCTCTCCCGGTCGTGTAACCTGTCTCGCCCATCCGCTGTGGCCACGGCCTACCATCCACACACTGCTGTTGGACCACACAGGCGGATGGAGGCTGCAGATCCTGCGATCACGGGCTGCACCCTCAGTGTAACTGACTCGGCTCAGCTGCAGGCGCCCACCGCGGAAGGGTAAACACAACAGCTGACCAGAAAGGCTGATGGAAGCAGCTGGAGCATCACTCCTGTGCTCCTATGATATACTATGCAATAAGTTCCAGTTCTCCCCGTAGAGTGCAGAATCCGCTGCACGTCTAATATAGGGAATACGGTAATCCACGGAAAGGAGCCCTCTAGCTGGGACCTCTGTGGAGAATCCGCTCCGGTCCTACCTTGGTCCAGCGCAGAGAAACCCTCCGGGGAAGCTGAGCACTCTATAGGATGCTATAAGAATAATAATGGTAATGATAATAATCTCCCATCATATCAAGATGGGGTTCAAAGCAGGACAGTCCTACAAATTGAGTGTTACTGCTCTGGTAGACGCGCAGAGGGAGAGTGATAATGGCGCCAGCTTTGGGAAAAAACATATTTCATAACCTATAGGCAAAAATCTTCTTCATAACCAATTTAAAAGAAGCCTACCACTTCTGTCTTCACAGCAAATCACTCAATCAATGAACTCCATTAGAGACAACAGGACCAGTCCCTAGGGGAAACTTTCAAGAAACAGGTCATAGAATATTTACAAAAAGCCAAAATCATACTTAAAATAATATCCTTCTCATTACAGAATCTATATTAAACATTTTTGGCATTCAGATACATAAGAGAGTAGTAGCAGATTTGTAAGGCCTGCGTAATGAAGTTGGAAGTAAATCAGTGGAATCCTGTGAAAACAGCTACATACTAATCAACCCATGGCAACTGGAGAAACTCACAACACCTCATTCGCAGAGTTTAACTCAGAGTTTCAACTTGCAAATAAAGGAGGTGGAAAAGGTTGGGAGGTTTGATCTAATTTAGATTCTAGCCATATGAAAACCCTGGCTCATAGAAACCCCCCACAACGGCTTGAAAGATCCTACAATGTCCTTGTGAAAGAATATTCTACAGGAACAAAAAAAACAAATAGTTGAAAGATCCTTCCAACAAAGGGCTGTTGGAGAGCTCTTCATGAGATACCCTACATGGGACTAGATCTCAGCAGTAAAGAATAGAATGGGAGATTTTGGCACAAGTCTCACAGGATACACTAGAACATATATCACAAAAATATTTTTATGAAAATAGAAGGCCTAAAAAACCAATAATGGATATCTAGCCTCAGGTTTGGTTTGAGGGCTAATATGTAAGATCTTTTATATCGAAGTACCTTATACATCTGCCCAATGGAACTTTATTACCTAGATCAAGCTAGGAAAAATAAGATCTAATGATTGCCTACACCCAGAGAATACCATTTCAGAGAAATTGAGAGAATGGTCAAGCTCAAACGTTCATTGGCTATTTCTACAACGTTTTGGATAAAGAGCTGAGGCTCGGCGGGCTAGATCAACATAAGCTCCTGCAGGGTTCATTTTCAAGCTTTCTATGGATATGTTAATCAAGATTACTTACACGGAAAGCACATGAGAAACAAATCACTTGAGTTGAAGGCTGTGGGGTCCAAAATCAAATCGTACAATCAGCAGTCTAAGATGAAAATGTTGTGAAACAGTGATTTGTCAAGTCTATGAAGATGTTGAGGTGGTACACAAGTTTCTGTCTAAAATCTCTAGAGCACAGGGAAAACCTTTGAACACATAAATATAATTTCTAATTATAAGTCTGAACTGTAGACTCAGCAGTGTGAACATTAATAAGTTTCTTGTATTATCATGGTGAGGCACTAGGATTGTAAAGCATTAGAGGATTTTTGAAAGTCACTGAACTCGGAAAGAAAATGTCATAAAATTGTATTCACTTGATATATGGTATTTGAATCTTTTTTTTGTTTTCCTTTGGCTTTATTGGTAAAAATGATTTAAGAGATATCAGTTTGCATATTGGTTTAGGCTATGCACTAGGCTCTATCACTATTTATTTACCTCCGCACTTAACACACTTACAGTGGATTCCATAAACAGGGATGGGTGAGAATACCGCTTCCCGGTTTTCCAAATGTGAGGATTTGAGTATAAGGGTGGAAGGAGTTGAAAATGGAAGTAGTTTTGGGAGAGGGATGAGCAGGAAAAAAAACGAGACATTTTTAGAATGATAAGAAGTAATAGAAAGTTGGAAACAACTTGAAGCCAGCAGATGGGAAGGGGTTAAGATATTATCAAGAAATGTAATGGGCGTTCCTGAAATGTGAACAGGAAAAGAGGTGTGTTTATGTGCATTCTGGCAGGCAAATAGCAGAAATTATTCTACCTCAAGAGACTCAGCTTGTACTGGGATATCAAGATATATTAAACAAATACACATGGGTTCAAGAAAGTATCTACTGCGACAATGGCGCTGGATCACAATCTCTACAGGGTGCTCAGGGAATTTCGAGCGGACGTGGAGAGGTGGAAGACTCTGCCACTGAAGTTGCTAGGCAGGGCAGCACTATACAAAATTATAGTGCTCCCCAAATTTCTTTATGTACTGCAAAACACCTATCAGCTAATACCGGTTGAGATGTTCAATAAAATTGATGATATGTTACGGACGTTTCTCTGGGATGGGAAACCGCTGAGGATAGCACTGGCGTTGTTACAATGTAATCAATATAATGGCGGTATTTCCCTGCCTGATCTTCAGGCATATTATTGGGCAGCTCACCTAGTTGTTGTGTTTGAATGGCAGCACGTAGAGAGAGATCACTCCACATACGTACTTGAACGCACACGGTTTACCGAGCGCCCACACACGCAATACATATATGGGGGGAGAGGCGCTGCACAGCTCCTGACAGCGACACATACTGTTGTAACAGCATAGAAACAAGCTGAGTGACAAATTAAATGGATGGCCGTGTCACTAAGGAAACCCCGCTTTGGGTAGGAAGCCGGCTTCAGGAAATCACGAAACTGCGAGGTTTCCGACAGTGGGACCTACTAGGCATTTCGCAACTTAAGGACATATTACATCGTAAAGAGCTGGTTACTTTCTCACACCTTCAGGCTGAATACGACATGAACATGACTCAACACTACAAATACCTGCAGCTGGCCCATGCATGGCGGGCGCAACACATATACACCATTGAAATTCCGGAGTATGCACCTCTGGAGGGACGACTCCTGATGGGGGAGCTGGAGGAGAAGGCTGTTTCTTGGACATATAGAACAATAAGTAATATTAAGCCAGACACTTTGCAGAAGCTGCGGGCGAAATGGGAGTCGGAGCTGGGTGAGATGGAAGACTTAGATTAAGAAATGGCGTTGATGCATCCTCTAGAGGTGGCCATTAAGTCCAGGCTCCGACTGATTCAATTCAAGTACCTGCATAGAGCATACTATGACAGAGAGCGACTGCACCGCATAGGGAGGGGGGAAACACCTGATTGCTTGCGCTGTAGGGTGTCTGTGAGTACATTATTTCACATGGTGTGGGACTGTTCCAAGATTCAACTGTACTGGGCCACCCAGTTGGAAGAGCTGGGAACTGTCCTGGGAGAGATGATTCCGCTTAGTCTCCTGTTTGTTCTGCTGGGAATATCCACCGAAATTGACCTCCCCAAACCAAAGTTAACCCTACTTCAACTAGGATTAGTGATGGCGAAACGCGACCTGGCTAAGGAATGGGGGGGCAATGGCGAACCCATCTCTGATTGAATGGAAAAACCGTATGGATATGTATATGTTGGGGGCAAAGACTACTTTTAAAGCATAGGGTTGTCCCAAAAAGGTTTGCAAAATATCGAAACTGTGGCTCACACATTATGGACTCTCGCTTTCTGATTCACAATCATCTCGTATGCTGGGTGTACGGGCTGCGGGACAGGAGGGACCCACAATTATGTACAAGTATATGATGCAGTTATTTGATTGTCCACCACTGTTACTTGTGTATGATGCTGACGTCACATTGAATATGCTACTACGTTTTGCTGCTGAACAATGTATTTGTATTGTAATTAAGAAAAAGTCAATAAACATATTAAAAAAAAAGAAATTATCTACTTTCACACTTCAGCTGCAGGTAAAAGGTGGGAATAATAATAATGAGAAATCAAGGCAGGAAAGTAAGAAAGTGACTCTGGACAAGTTGGGGGGGGGGTACATATATTACTCCAGACGTAGAGTACCAACTAATAGGCCTATTAGGATGGCGGACGGACCTGCGTCCGTCCGCCACCCCCGAGGTGGAGGGACCGTCCGCTGGGGCAGCGGCGGTCCCTCCATTGCAATTAGGATGTGACCGCCACCCTGGCCATCACATCCCGTATCTTTAACCTTGCGGCGGGTGCTGCTTCAAGCACCACCCGCCGCAAGGTAAAAATGCATGCATTGAATTTACATGCACAACGCGGCAGGCACCGCGCGGTGCCTGCCGCTTTGTGCATGTAAATGCAGGGGGGTACCATAGGTATCACCCATGTGCACCCCCACTCCCCCTTCACCCTGGGGGCCCGCAAGGGGCCTTCAGAAGCAAAGTTCCACATGCTTTTCCACGGCGGAAAAGCAGCCGCGGAAAAGCATGTTTCACCACACATCCTAATTTGGCTGACGGTATCTTGCAGACACCGCCACCAAATAGCGCTCATCATCCCGCGGATCAGCTGCGCCATCCCACCGCCATCCTAATCTGGCGGTGGGTGTTTTCTGTCACCGCGGCGGTGAATCCGCTTCTTCCAGGCCAGCGGTGGCTTCACCGCCATCATAATCGACCCCATAGTTTGGAGATACTACAGATCCCTATCAGATGACCCTCTAACTTTAGAGGAAAACATTTTCCCCTACCAATAATTTATATAGGAGATTTAAACAATAACCCAAAAGCAAATTCTCAGGTAAAATGAATCCTTTATAAAGAGAAAGTAACATGAGGGAGACTCCTCAAAGATATCATGATCTAATGGATATCTAATGGCAAATGCATCAGAAAGGCAAGAATATACTTAATTTAGTGTGAAATAAAAGAGTAAAGCTTTGCTAGATTATTAGTTGATATCTACTAAATACCCCCTTTGTTATCACATCATGCCCTGGTGTATATATAGAATATGTGGGTAATCAAGGTCTCTTGAAGTTTACATATATGAAACATTGAAGAGCCAATTTAACGCCCTAACTTACCCAAACATTTGAGAGGAATGCTGGTTGTTTTTTTGGAATGCCTTAATGATTATCAAGGGGGTGAAGTGGTGGTTAATAAAGGCAGTAGTCAAAGGAAAAAACTAAAATCAGGCATTGACTGAGCAAGAGTAGGCCATTATCATATATCAAACTGAGGTTGCAACAAAACTTATCTTGGGTAATTATATTAGTGCTGCAAGGGGAGAATGATGAAGTAAAAAAATATGAGCATTAAAGAACTTCTAATCAGTACATTTGAAAAAATTAATATCATATGGTGTATCTATTCTGGAAAATGAATAGGCCCATATAGGCCCTGGAAGAATAAAAAAAGGTCCATACTAAATGTTATCAAAACGACTTTGGGACCATATAGACTGAGGACAGCATTGAGCAAACTGACAATAATTTTCTGAAATGTCATAGTAATTTGTACTGTGAAAATCATATTCTATCTGAGAAAGATACTAACGAGTTTCTGAAGGAAGCAGATTTTTTTTTTTAATTAGCAGAAGACAAGATTTTCTGAAAGCATGAATAGCTAAGGGGGAGGCCCAAAGTGTGATAAGATAATACCTCAACCATCAGGCAAAGCAACTTTCCTGTGATATAGATTAAAGCTAAAAAGGGGTTCTGTGTCGGTGATGGAAAGCATCTATACTGTTCTATTAAATAATATGCAGTGGTGATTTTATTCATTAAAACCTTTATTGCACCATATGGCTGCCACATTTAGGTGGTGATATGTTTTCTTTTTTTTCATTTTCTTTTTGTTTCATTTTCTTTCAAAGCCAGACCTATTAGCTTTGGCAATGCCTGTCTGTTTATATATTGCATCAAGGTATTGATTATATATGTATGAAGTCTTATCTCCGATTGCTCTAGGGAATCAACTGGGTCACCCTGGAAATAAACTTCTGTACATGGAGTAGATTGGAGTCAGTGATTGATGGTTACTATGGGTCTAATTAAATTTGCTCACTGTGTGATATTGGGCTAAGCTCTTTAATGCCCTAGAGAGACTACAAGGTGGATGAATGTGGCAGTAAGCACTACACAGACATGAAGATTGTCCCCTATATGTCTTCCTTTCATGCTTGGAATCTTACTTTCCCCAAATGTGTTTTCTTTCTCTGACAGCAACTCTCAGCAACACCATAATGTTGGCTTTCTGCTCACACAGTGGCAACATCCACATTGGATACATTTCATTGAACTCCATCACCTTGATCCTTAAAAGCATGTATTGTTTTTTCTTCCAACAGAACCTCTTAGTCTATCACTTTTTATTTGTGTTCTTCTCGTGCTGTGAACTGCGTTTGCACAAAATGCCCTTTATCTCCTGTATCCTTCACCAATGTGTCTTTGGATATCAAACCATCAGCACCACTTGTGAACCAGTGTCTAATACACCCTGATGTAGCAGTGGTGCCCAGGCCAAAGTAATTACTGACTGTCCTGCTCCATGCGTGACAGTCTTTTTTTCTGAACTTTCTCACCAAATGGTAGACAGAAACATGGAAAATACTTTGTCCAATGTTTGTTGCACTAGCTCTGAAGTTAGCAGCTTCTTGGTTAAGCTCCAGCTCCTTTCTGTTGTGATTAGGGCCTTGGCACTGCCTACAGTAGTGTGACATAGTTTCCGGATGATAGGATTGCAGATGAATGATAATTTGTTCTTAATGCATTCCTGTAAGAATGATTACATTTAACGAGACGCTGAGACATGAGGACGCAGATTTCCATTTGCACTTGGGCTCCACTCGCTCCTATGATTGATGCTTGGACCCCTGCGGCTCCCCTGGCCCATGGCCCATGGGCCATGCCCATTTGCCCGGCCCGGTCCGCTCTTGCAGCTGCACCTGTGGGTTGGGATGCGCCCTGCCCTGGCTGATCGGCTGCCATTGATAAAGGCCGGCCCTGCGACTCAACGATACTGCCTAGCCATTGAAGGCCGGTTCAAGGGACGCTGCATTGCAGGGGACAGAGCAGTGCTTGCAGCCCCACCAGTGTTGCCGGGGAGAAGACACCAGGCTTTGAGATGAGCAAACCAGGTGCTGAGTACCACCGGGGCCTCGCCTGGCCTGTGGGAGAATTTAAGCCCATTCAAGCCAGCAGTGTAGCAGTGGCAACACTAATAGGGGTAGCAGTGGCGGTAGAGCCATTACATTAGGTTGACCTGCTTGACAGCAGAAGCAGCCCGACTAGGGTTGGGTGCGGCTTGCGGCCAGCGATCAGCTCCTGCCCACGAGCTCCTCGACCTGTGCTTGCCTTCCACAAGAGGCCAATGCAGCAAATGCCCAGCCTTACCATCCGCTCAACCCTCCTGGATATCTTTCCCCTAGTACCAACAACCCTGTGCTGCCCTGCCATGAGACTAACAAAAATCAAATAGGTGGTCCCCAGATGCCCGTAAAGAGTATAAAATAAATTACCTGCAACCTAACCAAAAGGAAGGGGAAGCATGCAGAAGGAAAATACAATCATGCCAACAGGTGTCCCTGAACCTGTGGTGGAACATGTGTACAGAGCCTGCAGAGGCTGCCCCTGCCATTTCATGGCCTACCAGTATACTGAGTAAACTGGCACCTAAGTTATTAACAACCTTCTACCAGAAGATCTAAAAGGAACCCGCACTTAAGCCATCCACTAGAGCCGCACCAAGTCCCGAGATCTTGGAGGGAAGCTGACCTGACACCTTGATTGAGTTGGGAATGGCACTACTCACAAGAGGATCGGTCTACCCAGCGAAGTTAAATCCGGCAAAGCAATCCCGAAAGGTGCGGCCTGTGAGATTGGGGATGATGCAGCTGACCAAACAGCCTAGGCACAAGAACAAATTCAAGCAAGATCATGCTGCAAAACGGACGACCTGCATAGTTCAAGGGAACTGTTATTGACCGTGCATATGGAGTCAGGTAGGAAGTCTAGCAAAACCAGTGCTCCTTCTCCTCTTTAACCAGGTAAATGTCTATTCAGAGATTGCACAATCCAAAGCCCTGCAGTGCTATGTGGCCAACCGGAAGACAAATGTTCAGTTAGCGACTACTTGTGCAACAGTTCTTTAATGTTCCTCAACTACACCCTTCCCGATGTTCCAGTAAGTGTGAATATATGTGGGAGGATGAGCACAGAGGGGGCTGGGAATTTCTCTGGCAGTATTAATACACTCCATGACTATAGGGAGGACCAGGGTGAATCCAATACCACTCCCTGTGGAAAGTAGCAGAACCTCCACTGGGGATCCCCACTTTGACGACTCAATTTTCCAGAGCATCCAGGTAAACCAGTTCACTGGAAGTATCTCTCCCAGGGGGGGTTTCTATTAAAGGGCGTGGGGCTACGCCCCCCATATTTCTTGGCACTTTTATTTTTTTTTGAATACCATCATCATTATCATCAAAGCTTTATTTCGGTACACAGAATATCATAAAAGCACATAAAAATATAAAATCAATCCTCATTAGCAATACATTAAAAAAAATTATAATAAAAATCATTTATGTTACAATAAATAATTTAAAAATATATTAAACTTTAGCAGCTTTGTGAAGATTTGTAAATGTAAAAGATTCAGCTAAAACTTAGATCATCTAATAGCCTTCAGCCTAATCAACCAGGCCCAACTAAGAAATGTGGCCACCCCACACAGTAAGGTTGTGCTAGCATCAGCCTTGAGTATTCTGAGTGCAGCGGAGTGGTCCCTGATTCTAAGCAACAGGCACACAGGTTTAAGCCACTTCTGTCTAGGTTTAGCGTAGGCTGGGCATACAAAAAAGACATGAGGGATATTTTCCATGACACCATCGCAGAAAGGGCAGTCAGGTGAGGTTTGGTGCGGGGGCTTCCACTTACTGGTATAATCACGAAGGGGGAGTGTTCCAACCTAAACTGGATGAAAAGGTATCTATCTCTTGGTTTCTTAATAAAATCTTAGTAGGACTCCAGACGAGGCTTTAATTTATGCTGTCGAAATGCCTCAGTCAGCCTACCTAGGTTTGGGTCCCTCTGTTCTTGATCGTCAACCCATGACCAATATGCTCGCTTGGTTTCAGCCTTGGATAACGATACCCCATGCTCCCAATCAGTTGGCAGGCCCGTTATGAGCAGGAGCTTTTTTCTGTTTCTAATCCAACTAATTTTGTGGGCACCATAGAGGTTCATAACTTCTCTTAAACCATCTACATACCTTGAGAGCTCCTGGGTCCGCCATAGCCGGGCCCAATATAAAAGAGGGCGTAGAATGGCTAAATCCTTAATAGAGCGGCGACCCAGATCACTCAAGAGTGGTTTGGTGGGAGTACCCCTCGGGAGCGATACCAGCTCCTTAAAAAACTTATTCTCTGCAGTGACTAGGGCATCAACACAATCAAAGCCCCAAAGCTCTGCGCCGTAAAGGGCGCAGCCTTCAGCTTTCGCTGCGTAGATATCCAGAGCAGGAGCAATGGGCTTGGAGGTGGATGCATGATGTTCCCTCCCTAATACTCCAACTACCCTTTTGTGGCTTAAAGCCATTTTATCTATGTGTGGCTGCCATTTCATTTTATCCGAAATTCTAATTCCCAAGTAGTCGAATTCTTTTACACATTCCAATGGCACCCCATCCAGGGAAAGGGTGGATCTTGACGACCTACTCGGATTAAAATAGAGGAGCTTAGTTTTTGAAGTGTTTATTACAAGGCCCCTAAGCTTACAAAACAGGCAGAAACGGTCCAGCAGCTTCTGCAGCCCTGTGGGAGTTTTTGATACCAACAGCGTATCGTCCGCAAAGAGAAGTGCGGGGACTTTATCACCCGCCAAAACCGGGGCATCAGCATTGATTGATGAAGAGACTACGCCATTCACGAATAACGTGAAGAGTGTTGGGGCTAGTACGCAGCCCCCTCGGTTCACAGGAATTTTGTCAGTTTTTTGCTCCTGTGTTCCCCATCTAATACGGGCATAGGTGCCGTCATGCATGCGTGCCAGAAGATTCACAATGGGTAAAGGAATCCCCATCTCCTCCAGGATCAGCCATAGGCGGTCTCGGGGGACCAGGTCAAAGGCGGTCTTTAAGTCAATAAATGCCAGATAAAGACCGCCTTTGCCAATGGTAACCACCTTCCAGTGTAGGAGTACCAGCCTAAAAGCCTGATCTATCGTGCCTGTGCAGGTCCTAAAGCCCGCCTGAAAGGGTGAGATGATGTTGTTCTCATCAGCCCAGGAAAGAATCCTCTCCAAGAGTACCCTGCCAACCAATTTCTGCCCCACATCTATAAGACTAATTGGACGATAGTTGGCAGGGTCCTCCCTGAGGCCCTTCTTGTAGATAGGGATCACTTCGGCCACCTTCCATGAATTCGGGACAGGTGTACCTTCCAACAGAGCATTCATAAGACTTACAAAATAAGAGGCCCAGCCCTCAGGATTGGCTTTAAAAAGGTCGCCCGGTACACCATCCTGCCTGGGGCTTTAGCAGGTACTATCTTAGCTATTGCCGCCAGCACCTCTTTCTTATCAACTCTAATTAGGGGAACCCCTCCGGAACCAATAGCCAGGGCACCGCTCAAATGCCCTGGAGGTCCGGGCAGTTCAACGCCCCCATAGAGTTTACTGAAGTGCTCAAACCATTCGGTATCTGTAATATGGTTGGGGATTTGTTCCGAGTCACAGCCGTTCCATCTTCTGACTAGGGCCCAAAATAGCTCACCATTCTTGGTTTTACTTGCAGCTCTGAGGCTTTCCCAGTGAGATTCTTCCCACTCCCTTTTAGCTGTTATCATGGCTTGTTTATAGTGCAGTCTGGCCAACCGAACAACAACTGGATTGCTAGATTTAATAGCAAGAATCAAGTTGTTTTTCCTCATTCTGCAATTACTGTCAAACCATTTCTGCACTGGCTTGACAGTTATCGGGCTCTTCTTACCTGGAACTACGAACTGTTTGCCAATCTGATCTATAGTATCAGTATAAATGGTATCTGCCTCCGCAGGCCCAGCCGCGCCATTACATGCTGCTGAAAGCCTTAAGGACTGCTCACTAAGGATTCCATCCAGTGCACATAATCTAGTTTTGTCTATGCTAAACTTGGGCCACTTGAGGAATCTATTGCAGTTAGATGGTACAACTCTCTTAGGTATTAACCTCGCACTATCTGACGGGGTATGCTCATTTCTTTGCCACACATCCACTAATGTGAGGGATAAGGGGTTATGGTCACTCTCCGGTTTAATACCCATGTCCACCACTAACTTCCATGCTCTCCTGCCCACCATTATATAATCAATTCTACGTTCATGCGATACTCTGTTATATGTATTTGCCCCCTGAGCATCGGAGATGGTGCGACCATTTAGAGCTCTTAGTCCTGTTTCTATCATGAGGGCGTTCAATTGGATGACAACTGGGGACCATCTCCTCACAGGCGTGAGCAAGAGGGGCGGGATGCCCCATCGAGCATCATCTTCATGCACTCCAAGGATGTCATCTGCTGCCAAGGGCTCAAATGAACAATTAAGGTCCCCAGCAACCAGAACTAAGGAGTCAGGAGAACACAATTTAAGCAAATCAGATAGAATAGCAATGGTGGACGATTTGGCCCCCCCTTGAGTGCCTCTAGCATATACATTAAAGAATTCCCAAGTGGCAGCACCATTCGGGCCCCTAATGGAGAGTCTCATAATATCCAGAGATGAGCAAATATGAGGAGTGATCTTAAGGTTAATGTCAACCCTTACCCATGCCATAAGCCCTCCAGAGGGACGTCCTCGCCCAACCGTGGTAGCAGGTACATAAAAACAAGAGAATCCCTGTTTGTATAAGGGTTCAAGGCACCATGTCTCCTGGAACATACATATGTCGTACCCATCAATAAAATTAATCCAATCCGGTAGTGAAAGCTTGTTTCGCAGACCTGCCACATTCCACGAAACAAGTTTAAGGTTATTAATATGAGCATTACCTGTGATCGGGACACATGAATTAACACTTAAGTCTTGACTGGTAGCAATATTAGTAATCCTCATAGGTTCCAGGGCTAAAGTTGAGGACTCAGGGCTTAGTGATAACACAGATGAGTGGGCAGAGCAACCACCCAGAGGGGAAGAGGGACTATTCAACACTCTTGCTTCAGCATCGAGTCAATCAACCGCCTCCAAACAATCAAACCGGTTGTGGTTGGAGATAGGGTCCAAGTGAAGGGAGGGCATAAGCCATCCCCCCTGTGGTGGTCCCCTCCTATTCCGCTGCACCAGTGACCAACCATCTTTCTGTGAGGTAAAATGACCAGGGGGATAAAAATAAGTCAGTGGGAGAGAGTGAATAGTTGCACCTGCACTGGGGTAACTCCAATTACAAATATGATCAACAATTCTAGGGTTGTTAAAATTGATCAAAATACAGTCGCCCTTTATATTTTTGGCCAGATGTCCGACCCATGGAACCCTCCGGATCAAAAGTATTTTGCCAACAAGGTGGAGGGGCAGTGGTCTGTTAGAGTTTAACCAATGTACAACCCTATTCCGCAATTTAGTGGGGGTTTCCACCTCGCGTTTGCCCAACTCTGGTACCCCAGCTAAGATTACCACAAGTGGACAAACCTCCGGAGGTAAATTTAAGATGTTTTTCCCTATATTTGGATGGTCAATTGGAATCTCACCACCTATGCTATCTTGTGGTATAATATGTTTTTGTGGTCTATTTATATTAACAGATGCTATGTCCTTAATGGGAGGTGCAACTGAAAGTGTGGGCGAGACCTTGTGGGCTGTATTTGATACTACTACGTCCTTCTGGACGGCTGCAGCCGGAGCCTTATTCCCACGGGTTTTGGCTAATAACTTAGTAACTGTGGGTGTATTATCCCTTAAAGGAGGTTCTACTATTCCCTTGAGGTCACGTTCAATCCTTTTTAAATGGACCTCAATGTTAGTCAATCTAACCTCTAATGGGGCTAGAAGAACTCTAAGAGTCTCGTAGATGGCATTTGGCTCATTCGCCGTCACCCCTTACCGGTCGCCTTGATTCGGCACACCACCTGTTACCTGGTGCACCCCGCAAGGCAGTGAAGGATCAGCTAAACCCGGGGCGGAGTTTACAGAGGGCTGCTCAAGAGTGATTGGGATTTCTTTCATACTTTTTGAGGCTTTCTTTTTCCTCCCACCAATGTTATTTGCTAGCCCTTGCTTATTTTTAGGAATTGCCCCCGGGTCTCTCCCACGCTGTTGTCTAGTATTGTGCACCTTCACTACATTAGGCACAATGGGCAACTTTTGGGGGGATAACAACAAAGATTCTGAGGCTGTGGACTGACTATCAAGTGAGGCCTGTGATAAATCGCAAGAAGGGAGTTGTGGAATGGGGAGTTCTAAGATTGGTGAAGCACCTATACCAACATTTACACCCAAATTAACAGGAGTCCGCACATTCGCAATGTGTCCCATTGAAGACCTTCTTGCAATGGCCAATTCCTGAGAAACACGTCGCTCCATTATTGTGATCCCCTCATCAACAACACAGTTCATCCTTGTTATGAATTGATCCATGGCTCCTGTGAAATTGGCAGTGTCCACTCTCCCCTTAGCGTGCATCGAGGACAGCGGACAGGCGAGACTATCGGTCTGCAACCTGTGGACAACATCTATGACAAATATCCGGATAGAGGCATTCATCTCTACCGACGTTTATTCTTTTTACTGTGGCAACGAAAATATAAAGCTATACCGTCTCGACTATGTTAAAAGATGAATATTTTGTGCAGCCTCCTGTGCTGACTACTTAGCTCGCCCGCTACGAATTCCTCGACTTGGATGAAGAGACTATGTGCCTTGATAATTATGACTCTGGTCCTTTGAATCCAAAATATCTCAACCAAATGGCCATGTAATTTCAGTCTTAGAATCCTATGAATCAGGATCCATGAGTAAGCTTCTGTTTTAACTGTCCCCTAGATAAGTGGATTGTATCGCCTGATAGAGGTCCTGAGGAAGGTGGCCTTGAGCCGCCGAAACGCGCGTCGACCCAGTGCGGGTTCTCATGTTTGAGACCGATTATTTGGCACGACTACTCTGCCATTTAGATTCCAGTTTTCCTTTTTCAGACGTTTTGGTAGTGAATGAAGTATGTGTATGATAGTGTGAGTTGGTGTATGCTTGAGTGTTTAATTCCAGGGGTTTATTTATTTAATGTATTTTGTGTTACTCTTTTGTATTTATAGATTATTGTATTGAATTTTTTCTTCCTTTTTGTGAAATTGTATATATCTTTATAAACTTGTATTTGTGATGAAATGACTCTCAAAAAGATGAAAATATATTGAAAAATATAAAAGTATTTACAAAATGAAAATAATAAATATAATAAATTTCTTATCTTTGAAGAACAATTAAAAAGTATGTTGTGTATCTGTCACCTTTTCTAAATCAAATATGTGATATATACTAGTGTTAAAATAATACGGCCCATGTGGAACATTCCTCTTTAGTGTTGACACTCTCCCCTTAGTCTCCTTATGGGGCATTGCAGAAAACCCAATGAGTTACAATATTGACCATAAACAGAGTACTCACAGGGGTAGTCCGCATGATGGATATCAGGGGGGTAGACCGACCCGGCCTAGTCCGGTCTTGAACGGGCTTAAACGGGCCCGCCCTTGGCCCGCGCTTCGCCCGGGCGCTCCCGCGCGCGACTCGCGGGGCGAGAGCCGTTCCTCTCTTTTGGCGCGCCTCCGGACGCTCTGCTAGCGTCAGTCGCGCGCCACAACCGCCGGGGCACCTGGGAGTTGGAGTCCCTGCGGCGGCGATGGTGCTGGCGCGGCGCGACGAGCGGCGAGCCGTTCCCCTCACGGCAAAATGGTGATATCCCAAATGAAGAAAGATGAGCCGTTCCCCTCACGGCAAACGTGCAAGTCCTCACTGTCTCAGTAAACGGTTTAATACCATGAACCCTACCTGCAGTAAGTGTTCCTTGCACAGCAATCAGCATAGCTCATGGATTGGAAGCAGTTCATGTGACAGGCGTCATCACTGACATCAGGTCACATGCTGTAAACAGATACAAGTTCTGAGCTGGGATGGTGCAGTGAGCTAAAAAACGGTGATGGATCAAGCCCTGATCTTTGGACTGGGTAAGAGTGGTCTGCTTAATTCAGGCACTCTGTTCATCACCACCCCCTTTTCTGAATCATTTTGTCCACCATAAGTGTGGAAGGGTATACTCAGATGTGAGTCCCTTGCTCATTGCACCATCAGGATTCAAGCAAGCCGGGCCGACGACGCCTGAAATGGCAGAAACCGGTCCCCGCAAGCTTGTTTCCTTCCCAGTATAAGAATTGGCTTGGTAGTTTGGTTTGCTCTGTTCCCATCATGCACTGGGACAGGAACAGACTAATTTGCATATAGCCAAGTTCTGAGCTGGGATGGTGCAGTGAGCTAAAAAACGGTGATAGATCAAGCCCTGATCTTTGGACTGGGTAAGAGTGGTCTGCTTAATTCAGGCACTCTGTTCATCACCACCCCCTTTTCTGAATCATTTTGTCCACCATAAGTGTGGAAGGGTATACTCAGATGTGAGTCCCTTGCTCATTGCACTATCAGGATTCAAGCAAGCCGGGCCGACGACGCCTGAAATGGCAGAAACCGGTCCCCGGAAGCTTGTTTCCTTCCCAGTATAAGAATTGGCTTGGTAGTTTGGTTTGCTCTGTTCCCATCGTGCACTGGGACAGGAACAGACTAATTTGCATATAGCCAAGTTCTGAGCTGGGATGGTGCAGTGAGCTAAAAAACGGTGATGGATCAAGCCCTGATCTTTGGACTGGGTAAGAGTGGTCTGCTTAATTCAGGCACTCTGTTCATCACCACCCCTTTTCTGAATCATTTTGTCCACCATAAGTGTGGATGGGTATACTCAGATGTGAGTCCCTTGCTCATTGCACCATCAGGATTCAAGCAAGCCGGGCCGACGACGCCTGAAATGGCAGAAACCGGTCCCCGGAAGCTTGTTTCCTTCCCAGTATAAGAATTGGCTTGGTAGTTTGGTTTGCTCTGTTCCCATCATGCACTGGGACAGGAACAGACTAATTTGCATATAGCCAAGTTCTGAGCTGGGATGGTGCAGTGAGCTAAAAAACGGTGATGGATCAAGCCCTGATCTTTGGACTGGGTAAGAGTGGTCTGCTTAATTCAGGCACTCTGTTCATCACCACCCCCTTTTCTGAATCGTAAACAGATACAGGGCGCATGTTTCCGTTTTATAGAAACATGCACGCTGTAGATGTCATAAAGTGCTGCCTGTGAGATTTCCCCATTTACGTCAGCATAGACCAACCACTCCGATGCAGTGGAGCGGGCCTCTCTAACACGTTACAGTAACTACAAATGAAAGCTGCTCCAAAAATTGACGTCGCTGCCGCTGGCAGACACTGCCCAACACGTCCCTTTCTAAGGGGCAGATTTATGTTAACTGGCGCATCCCCAGGGATGCGCCAGTTGATGTGCGCCACAGTGCGCCACAGCTCCGCCACCCATGGTGCGCCGCATTTACAATGCGGCGCACCATGGGGCAAAAACGGCACAGATGCATCAAGGCGGCGCATTGCTGGAGTTGCGTGGCAAGCGCGACGCAGCTCCAGCAAGGCTCGGGGGTGCCCTATCTGACCAATGCTGCATCAAGACCTACGCCTGCTTCAAGCAGGCGCAGGCTTTTGATGCAGCATTGGCCTGAAAGTGACTGAGTGAAATCTTATAGATTTCCCTCAGCCACTTTTGCGAGGCGCACCTGCCCCGGAACGCCCACCCTGCGCCGGAACGCCCACAAGCGGCGCAGGGCTTTACAACGTGACGCATCTGCCTAGATGCGTCACGTTGTAAATCGTTCGTAGGGATGCGCCACGTTTACGACGCCTTGCGTGACGCAACAGCGGCGTAAACGTGGCGCAAGGGCCTCATAAATCTGCCCCTAAGTATTTCCTATATTCTGCAAGCTGGATGATCTATATTTCATAAAACACGGAACAACAATCAAATCAAGAGCAACTTTTGGCTGATGGCAGCATCGATCAAACAAACTTTCTAAGGGTTTATTGCATTTTGTGAGGCTGGCCAGGAAAGTTTTAAAGGGTCGGAACGCAGTGAACTCAAATAAAACCACGTTACTAGTCTCCTGGATCCCTATTTTAAAGTCCGACTGATGCAAAATCAATTTAATAATCCACGTTAGTAGGCGCAATATCAGAATGAATTATTAAGAGCAAACGCGCTGGATGTAAGAGTATGCAGCAGGCAGGAATTCTAATGGCGGAAGAGGGCATCATTTTTGGGCGGTATTGTCGAGCCTCCTCTCTGCACCTATGGATCTATAAATCAACATTTTTCAGCGCTGAAATCTCTGGAAGCCCAGCAGGAGGTACCGTGAATTTTTCTTTACTTCACAACCAGGCATCTGATGTGAGAAGGGGGCGGAAGAGGGAGGGTGTGGAATACATGAACGTGTCTGCCATCTGAGGGCTTAAATGTATTACCGTTTCTGACGTGGTCCAGGTATAACTCTTGGAGTAACTGAGGTGTTGGATGTGTGAGAGACATAGGCTGCATGTAAAGACTACCAGCCAGATTCATCAAAGTAAAATCGGCTCGCAAAGGGCCAGATTCTGAGAATCTGGCCCTTTGCGAGCGCTATTTTTGCATTTGGGATTCATCATCCCAAATGCAAAAATCCCAAATCTAGAACCCGCTAAATTGCGATTAATTGCATTTAAGGAATCTCAATTTGCGATTCCTTAAAGGCAATTCATGAACCATTTGAAAATTGCGAATTCGCAATCTGGGGCCGCTATTTACCGCAAAGTATAACTATGTGGTAAATAGCGAAAACTTTGAAAAATGCACTTTAGTGCATTTTTCTAAGTTTTATGTTAGGACATGTGTGTGCACAACACCAGTGTACATGACCATTTCAGGGGTGCTACAGGGTGTCCTTTGGACACACTGGCACCCTTGAAATCGCTTCCTTATTTGCGATTCGCTAATTGCTAATCGCAAATAAGGAATGACTCCCCATGCATTCCTTCTGGGCCTTTAGGCCCATAGGAATGAATGGGAAAGCCATTCCTTATTTGCGATTAGCAATTAGCGAATCGCAAATAAGGAAGCAGTAGAAATCGCAAAAATTATTGCGATTTCTACATGCATCCCGTTTTGTGAGTCTTTAATAGCGATTCCTTAAAAATCGCTATTAAGGACTCCCAAAACGGGAAATTGATGAATCTGGGGGTAGGGGAGCTGTGTGTGGCTTAATCTTGTATGATTGTGAGAGGGCTGCTGGTGTGTTTGCTATGACACAAGGCAGGCATGTTTGTGACAGTTCTGGCTTAAGTGAGTGGGGACACTTCATCCATAGTGTGATTGTGAAGGACAGCATGTGCTTGTTTTCCGTGAGTAGCTGTTTTGAGGCCTGGCTTTCTTTAATATGTTCATAGGGAGGTTTTTTGTTTATCATATCTGTGGTTAGCATTCTTTTGTGAGTTTGTAGGCGGTTGTGTTCCTTTTTTTAATGTCTTCATGACCCCCTCCCCCCCCGCTCTTCAGCCCTACCACTTTGAAACATCTCCAGCCGCCACTGATCTCTCCCAACTCGTGGGCTTCACAAGATTTTATCCTCTCAGAAGCCATGAATGCCCTCAACAGACTCTATCATCATTACTCTCGCTTCTAGAGTAGCCACTAGGCAGGTCCGAACAAAAAGGGTCACTGCTGATACTGATACTACGTGCCCTAGTGCCTAAAGGTAGAAACCAAGACGCAGCCTCCCAGTTCAACATCCAAAATGAGCCAGGAAACTCGGCAGCCCTAAGGCAACTTCCACCACTAGACTTAACACGAAGGTTGATACTGGCCCAGATTATGTCATGCCGAAGTCGCCAGTCCATCTGACAAAAGAAGCAAAAAATGCAGACGCTAAGGACAATATAACCACTGACCCCTCCAATACTGACATCAAGTGTCAAGGGCGGAAATCATTCGTGACGCAAACGATTGTGAGATCAAGCTAAGGGTAGCTGTTCCTGGGAGTTCTGGTACCGTATCTTGTAATCAGGGGAGTCCTGGACTGCAGATTAACACTGCTATAAGCGCAAGTGCCACCACAAGCCGTGTGAGCACAGGGAGGAAGAGTAAATGCAACAAAATGAGAAGGACTGACGCTATCTTTCCTGCATACTCATTAAAGTGGCTATTCGCCAACCCAAGGGGCACAACAATGGACTGGCCCCAAGCATCAACAGAGCATATGATTGCTCTAGACTCATCCCCCAATTATGCCACAAGAGGTCCAAATGATATAAGAGATACAAATAACACTCCGCGCCCCATAAAAAATAGATACATCTCCACAGTGTGTTGGTTGCCCAAGATCAGATGATTTGTAAGGAGCAAAAAAAAACATCTAGCCTAATCTAAAAGAAAAAGGTAACTCAAGAAAAAATGTCTACCTATGAAAAGAGCTGCTGAGGAGCCACAGACGATCTGGGATTGGATCCAGGAAAACCAATGACTCTTGTGTAAAGGCCTGTGTGTCGTCTAGCCCTGCAGGACAGGCGTCTGCCCCACAGCAGAACCAGGGCCAGCGTCCAGCCTTAACCCTCTATTCCTAATTTTTGTAGGATCAGGAACAGATGTGGGAGCTGAATTACAAATAAAGGTTCCCTGCAAGATAATACTACCATAGCTGACCGGACAACAGACCATTGCTGCCTGGAATGTATCAATATCTTCCAAGATATTGGCTCTGCAGCGCCCCTAAATAGATCAATATTGTTAGCTCTTTTCTATGAAATTCCTGAGCTAAGACTGGTCACGTCAGGTGATATGAAGATAGTGAACAACACCCATTCTTCCAAGGACAAGTTCACACAGCCCGGTATCACTAGATTGGTGCTTAGTCATAATTATGACTTTCACCTTATGTGGGTATATGGTCTGTGCTGCTTGGCCTTTGACTGAGTAGAAGCAGTTTTATCAGGGAAGCACTGGCCACATGCAGCCCTCCCTGGTCCTGAGCATCTCTCTAGTTATAGATAATCTGCAGAGATGTCGAAGAACGATTTATCAATCTCCGTTGGAGTAGCCCATGAGAACCGGTGGGTAATATTACCAGAAAAAGTATGCTTCCAAACCCTGGCATTAAAGAGGCCATGATTGACTTTAAAGACTGGTACTGGATAGCAGCAAAATTTGGTCACCAGCTTTAGAGTGTTTACTAGAGGGAAGATCGATTGAGTATAGAAGAGCCAGTCCTCCACGTCTGCAGCCATGATCAAATGGGTTATCTAAGTTCAGTGTAATGGGCAGGGCTAGTAATTAATCTTTGTATATTTAATCCTGGGCCATTGCGGGCCTGGCTAGTATAATGGATGATGAGAACTGGCTGAAGTTTATCGATCAATACACCATATGCTGCTTCCAGGAAGCATAGGTCATCAAGGGACTAGGCGCAAATGGTTTCCTTGACATTAGCACTCAGGCTGTCCGCTCCAGAAAGAGGCAGTCTTAGGGAGGGCTTGCTGTGTGGGTATCTTGTAAACTAAAATGCAGGATAGAGCAATTGGGGGCTGCTCGTTTGATGCCTAATGTACAACATGTGAGTATGTGATTCACAAACCCTGAAGGTGGTGTGGTTGACATTTTGAGTGTATGCACAACACTGGGGTGGTACCCAGAGGTCCAGGTTATTTGAAGTTATTTGAGGGAATTTTGTCTCTTATACCAGCAGTGTTAGGGAGGATGTGGCTGATTGTTAGTTAACAGAGGAGGGCAAATAGGGAAAGTATCTGGTAATGATTTGTGGAGATTTCAATACACAACCATCTGATGCTATCAAATCCAGTGAGGTCCCAATGGAAGACTGTTGTTTAGGTATTCCTTAGACAGCCCTGAGTTATTTTAAATCTACCAAAAAGGGAGGTGCATTCTCCGATTTCCTCATAAATAATCATTTGCGTTTTATTGACAGTCACGCCACCTCCGATAGCACTGCTATCACAACCTTTGAAAACGTGAGAAGTTTGTCCTCAATTGACTATTTTATAGTCAATACAGATGTGTGCAGGGCATGGCTTGAGCCGCTTCAAAGATGGCCGCAACCGGCTGAGGCTCCGCTCCGTGACCGGAGCAGTTTTGCATTTTGAAGCCTTCTTATCGTGTTCTACGTCGCATGAACCTGTAGAAATAGGGGAGCGGTCGCCAGAGCTCAGGTAGCTACGTTTCCTGACATTTTCAGCGCTGCCTTCCACATTTTGCACCGTGCGCCGCGCTCCCCTCATAACTGCCGGCGGCGCCCGCCATTTTGATCGTGGCGTGTCGCAGCTGCAATTTCTCCTCAACAGAGAGTTTCCAGCGCTGCTACAAGAGCGGAGCGGATCTTCGAAAATTTGATCTCCTTTTTTTTTAAACAGAAAAAACAAAATAATAAAAAGGGCGAATTTTCTCTTCTTCTTTTCTGTGCTGGGGACAACTAACTGCTTAATGATGAGACCCTGCACACTTTATTTCGTCCTCTCAAGACTTGTTTTCTCTGGTTCGTTTCCTCATGATTAATCTGCTATTTTTTATCACTGGATTATTCTGCACACTGCCCTTTATAAGGATTAACGCTCCAATGTTTGGATACCTTCCTGATATATACATTAGCATGGATTAACATAAGCTGAGCCTGTAATATAAGCCAACACTCACCTTCGACTGTATGCTTGTCATCATTACAATTAGCCACAGTTATTGACTCTGGTTTTCGTTTGGGCATTAGTGGTTTCTGCTGTTGCGCCACTGCTGTGTGAGGGGATTTTCGGAGGAGCTATCTTCATTATTGCCTTTTGCTGCCTTTTTTAACTGTCTTATTCTGCCTTTATTTTTTTTTTGCTCATCCTCTGGACACTTTTTAGCATATTTACTCCTTGCCATATGGATTCATCTTCTTCTTTTGGCCTGAAAAACACTGCATCTAGTATGTCTTCTCTCCGCAAGGACTCCATCCCTGCTGCCCCTCCCAAAGACACAAGAAAGAACCTAGTTCGCCTACCAAGTCTCCACTAGCCATCACTCTGGAAGATCTCATGGAGGAGATTAAGCTGATTAAACCCTTTGTGATTGAAACCAACTCTTCAGAGGTTGGATGAGAAATGGTCTAATCTACATTCTAGAGTATTGAAGATGGAGCAGAGAATTGGTGACACTCAAGATCTGATCCCTCTGGTTGCTACCATGGCTAAAGCTTCTCAAAACGGAGGATTTAGAAAACCGCAATAGGCGCAATAATCTTCGAATTTATGGCATTCCTGAGGGGGAGGTAGGGTCCAATATGATCGCCTTCTTAAAGACACATATTCCCCAAATTGTTGGTCTCAAGGAAGGTATTAATCTCAATCTGCAACGTGCTCACCGCATTGGTCCTAAATCTGGAGGTTTTTGTCTTCTTCAACGTCAACCAATCGTCCCAGAGGGATAATCGTCTTATTTCTGGAATATACTGAGCTGCTAATGATCCTTTCAGCGGCCAAACAAAGAAAACAGATGTTATGGTCTGGTCAGAAGGTCTTCTTTTCTCAAGATGTTGCCCATGCTACTGCAATTCATCGCAAGGAGTTTCGCTCTCTCCGCCCGGTGCGCCGTTCCATGAATGCCAGATACAGCTTGATACATCCTTGTTACTTTAAAGTCACTTACAAAGAGAGGTCCTACTCTTTTGACCGTCCTGAAGACTTAAGACAATTTATTTCTCGTCATAAAGGGGATGAAAGGGACTTTGGAGGGTCCTGATCAACTTGTATATATAGTTTTATGTTCCCTGAGTTCATCTCTTTTTTCATATCTGTTTGAATATGTTGTAATTCTCTCAATGTTGCTGTTCTCGTTTTTTTGCAGTTATTTTTTCTGGTCTCTGGTAGTGTGTTTGTTATATTGGTCGGTTTTAACTGTTACTGTTTTTCTATGTCTTTTTCCACAGATGTCTTACCTCGTGTTCAGACCCATTCCCTAGATGTTTCCTTCTCCCCTGCCTCTCCATTTTAATCCTAATGTTCTCAGTTACCCTCAAGTATGGTTAGTGTTTTGTAGTTCTTCTCATATTCTGGTTGTTGTTGTTTGCCTGCTTAATTTTCATGGATTCAGGTCTGTTATGTAGTTAATCTCTTTCACTGTATTGTTCTCATAATTGGTTCCTCATTTTCTTATCTGTTTCTCTAGTATTTGGCTCTGGTTGCTCTCAGTTGGTGTGGCCGTCTTTCTTTCTTTTGCAGCTTCCCGTTCCCACATGTTATTTTCTTTACTCTGGTTATTTATCCTCTTTTTCTTGACTGAAGTCTTCGGGCTTCTTATCAGCTTTTCTTTGTCTATCATTTACCTTTTCTATCTTTTCTACCTCTTTACTTGCTTCTTATTATCCTTTGACAACATTTCTTCCTTTCCTGTAATGCATTATGCTTACTTATCTCCATTATTTTCACCTCTCTCTTCTTCATTTTACTATACATTTTTCTCCTTGCACTTCAATATGTATTCCTTAATGTTATTTAATACATGCATTCTGTGTTCACCATATGTTTACTATTTTTTTTCAGTTTTATCAAATGTTCCAGATATCTTTAAATGCTTTATATTGCTTATTTTGTTGTTTAATTTCGCTTTCTCCTGGTTACCATGACTGAAAATGTTCATATTGTTTCATGGAATGTTAAGGGATTACGTAATGCCGTTAAAAAGCAGAGGGTTCTCACACATTTGTCTAGGTTGCAGTGTAAAATAGCAATGTTTCAAGAGACTCATCTTACAGATAATGAGATTAACTCTCTTACAAATCAATGGGTTGGATATTTCCTTTGTTCCCCATCCAAGGATAGAAAAAATGGAGAGATTACTTTGATTCATAAATCACTTTCCCTTGTGCAAAAAGAAGAGAGGGATGTAGATGGCAGATGGCTTCTTTTACACCTAATTTTAAATGGTTCCCCTATTTCCCTTCTTAATATCTATGGCCCGACTGGTGTTGACGTACAATTTTGGAAGAATATGCTACTTACCCTCCACTCCTGTCCCGGTATCAACTTATTAGTGGGTGGGGACTGTAATCAAGTCATGGACCCCATTACAGATAGGAAATCTAATGCAAGATACATCCCCAAACAAATGCAAACATCCTTTATGACTACAATTCAATCGAGAGGTTTGGTTGACGCTTGGAGAATATCTCATCCGGACACATTAGAATACTCTTTCTACTCCCCTACTCATAAATCTTCCTCTAGAATTGATTATATCTTTTTGAGCCCTCCTCTCCTTCTTAATTTAACTCATGCTGATATTGGGTCCAATCTTATTTCCGATCACGCTCCAGTTTTGATCAATCTAGATCTTTCCTCTGAATCCTCCAAATCACGTAGATGGCTTTTTAATAATTATTTACTCAAGGACCCTAAATTCCTGGAACGTTTCAAAGAGTTCTTGCCAGATTTCTTCCTGAGGAATGCCTCTCCAAATATTCCCTTTTCCACTATTTGGGATGCCTTTAGGGCTACGGCCAGAGGCTTTAATATTGACAATGTTACGACTAAAAAGAAGCAGTGCAAAAAAGACTCTGCTTCTCTACTAGCCTCTATCAAGTATCTAGAACATGCCTACTTCTCGTCCAATAAATGAGGACAACCTTAATAATAATAATAATCCACATTTGTAAAGCGCGAACAATCACCCGTAAGGGTCTCTAGGCGCTGGGGGCCGTCGGGAAGATTAAGCAAGCTATTGCCCAGAGTCACATGATGCTGGGCTAATCAGCCACTGGCACCGGGGATCAAACCGTGATCCCCAGATTCCGGAATCAGTCGTCCTGGCCGCAGCGCCACACCTCTTTCTTAAAAAACTAATTCAAGCTAAGATGTCCTTCAATAAAAAAATCGACCGAGGAGGCTTCTGGCACCTTACTTAAGATCAATTCTAAATTCTACGGTGGTCGTAACAAAGCTGGTAAGCTATTAGCTAATTGTTTAAAGGCTAAATCTCAACGCTCTAAGGTGGTCAAAATTACTGACACTAGTGGCGTTGATCATTTCAAAGATGATGAAATATTAAGCTGTTTTACAGATTTTTACAAGATGCTTTACACTCCAGAATCCTCCCCCTCTGAAGCAGCGTTGGATTCTTTCCTTGATGCACTCCCCCCATGTTCCTCTGAACTTCCTGATTGTTCAATATTAGAAGAGGGTCTCTCCCTCCCTGAAATCAAGTCAGTCTTAGCCTTACTTCCAAAGGACAAATCTCCTGGTGTAGATGGCTTCAAGGCAGAAATTTATTCCTGCTTTTCCCAATTTTTGCTCCCTCACCTTTTATCGTTATTTCAATACTTCTTGTCGTCCAAGGAAGCTCGTGGATCCTTCCTGGAAGCCATGATCTGTCTCATTCCTAAGAAAGGCAAGGGTCCTTCTTCCAGCGCTAATTATCGCCCCATTTCTTTAATCAATTCAGACTGTAAGATTTTTGCTAAAGTCCTTGCCCATCGTATTAATAAGATTAGTCCTGATTTAATTGGTTACGAGCAAACAGGTTTTGTTAAAGGGAGAACGATTGCAGATAATTCCAGGACTTTTTTGAATATCATACATCTTGCTTCCAAAAGCTCTACCCCAATTGCAGCGATCACCTTGGATGCGGAAAAAGCTTTTGATCGTGTTCACTGGCTCTTTATGATGCGTGCCCTTAAGTGGCATGGAGTTGGCCCTACCATTTTATCACTTATTAGTTTGTTGTATTCTTTTCCCACTACTTCAGTTTTTGTCAGTGGCCTTCAATTTTAATATTTTACTTTCCAACGAGGATACTCGTAAAGGTTTCCCCTTGTCTCCTTTACTTTTTATTCTTTCCCTTGAGCCTTTTCTTCCTTCTCTTCAGAATTCTCCTTCCTTTCGTGGCTTTACTCATAAAGCTATTGAAATTAAGTTCACTGCTTATGCTGATGATATCATGTTATTTATTTCTAATCCCTCTACACCCTTGCCCGCTTTTGTTGATCTTCTGTCTTCATATGCTGCCATTTCTGGATATAAGTTACATTTTTTCAAGTCCGAGATCCTTCTGCTTAATAAATATTGTCTTAGTAGTGTGTTTGATGGGATGGATTTTAAATGGAACAGAAACTGCATTACGTGTTTAGGGATAACATTTTCTGCTTCAATTGCTACAACTTTTCAATTGAACCTGGATGAGGTTTTATCTAAAATTTCTGGCATGGTGGAGAAATGGTCCCCCTTATTTCTGTCCTGGTGAGGTAGGCTGGATACCTCCAAGATGATGATGTTTCCTGTAGTTAATTTTTACCTTTCTATGTTACCGACAATAAGAACCTTAATAGTATATTGAGTAAATTCCTCTGGAACAATCGAAAAGCTTGTTTCTCTCTTTCTGCTCTCTCTGCTCCTAAGGGTAAAGGTGGGGTTAATTTTCCCAACTTTCGCCAATATCAATCCTCATTCCTACTTCGACAAGTCCTACCCTATTTTTTCTCATCTGATGATCCTCCCATATCAGTATGGCATAAATTAGAGGAATCGCTTATTCATCTATTTCCCTTCACTTCGCTAGAGTACCTTCCTCATCCTCCCCAGTCATTTAAATCCCCTACTATTTCATATCTCATGTCTGCTTTTTATCCGATTCTTACCAAATCACGTTCTCCTCTGCAGTTATTTTTGGAGTCCTCTATTTGGCATAATAAATCCATCAAAGTTTCCAACCGTACTCTTTTCTGGAAAAACTGGATTGTAAAAGGTGTTTTACAGGTTAAACATCTATTACATAATAAGCAATTTCTTTCTTTCCAGGAATTTCAGTCTACATACAACCTATCCAGTTCATCTTTTTTTAAGTTTGATACTTTAAGACGGATTGTAAATATGCAACTCTCTCTTCTCTCTGATACTTCTTCCTCTCTCCCTGACTCATCTATTCAACCGTTACTTTCTTCTTCCTCTGTTCGAGCTTCTCACATTTACAAATACCTATTCTTCCCTCTATCTACTCATCCCAAAAGCAAGACTGAACTTTTATAGGAAACAGATCTGCAGCACACTTTCTCTATACACACCGGGAACTCTATTTAGGCTCGGATTCACCACATTTCATGCAATGCCAGCACTACTTAAACACTTTACTTTTTTTATCAGAGACTATTTCTAACTTCATTAGCTGTTTCTAAATGTATCCCTTCCCTATCCCCTAACTGCTGGTCTTGCGCAAATACTCCTGGTACATATCTTCATTGCTTTTTTCTTTGCCCTAATATTTTCATTTTTTGGACAAAAGTATGCAAGACTATTGCCTCTATTTTGGGTAGTTCCTCTATGCGTTGGTTGGGAGCTTGCAAAATAGGCTAATTTATAGATTTATCTATTGCCATTGAATTTCAGGTTATAATATCGAACTGGAAAGATGCCTCCAAAGTCTCTTTTTCTGGCTCGAGGAATCTTCCATGTTATCATCACAGGCTAGACAGAGCCTTTGTAACCACCTTCCAGCAACTTATTCGTAAAGAGGCCTTTTGGTCTCCTCTCACTAACTATATTTATTCTGCTGCACTACATATTAAGGACACCATCTTTGTTTTTCAATTGCCCTCATTGCTCTGTTCACACCTTTAATTTACATACTTAATACAGGATTGTTTTCTGTTTATTAACCCTGCGCTTAAAACTACGCTACCTGACGGAGCATGCAAAGTTTGTCCTAATTCGCACTTTGCAATTCGCACTTTGCAAGTAGTACAGTACCAAAACTGTGCTTAGCGTAACATCTAAATGAACAGTATTCTTAGATGCTTTGATAAAGCAATTTTACATGCTTAACAGCATATAACCAATTCAATAAAATTAACTTTTACAATGAAAACATTAGGCAAGGAGAGAGCTGATGATTTTGACCCCCCCCTAACCTAGGGGGAGCACCAAGCAGATGCCTTGAACACAAAGAGCATAAACAAAAAGCACATTTTGTTGAACTTCAGTGGTGATCCCATCATTTTAGGACCACCCCAAGCACAGTTATTGGCAAAAAAACAATCCCAACCAAAGGCCCTGCAAAGCATTATGGGACTAGATTAGCAGTGGGCAGCGAATATTATAGTATCCAATATCAAAATAATTCTACAAAGAGCTGCAGTTCACCTAGTTGTTACTAGATGTCCCTCACGAGTCAAATGCAAAGCATTGAAATTATTCTTACATCAAGCTGCAGTTCCACTGGTCGTCCCTAGATGCCCCTCAGGAGTCAAATGCAAAACCATTGAAACCCTTTCATCAAGCATTTGCATTTGACTCGTGAGGGACATCTAGTAACCACCAGTTGAACTGCAGCACTTTGTAGAATTCTTTTGATATTGTATACTATATAATATTCACAGCCCACTGCTAATCTCATCCCATAATGCTTTGCAGGGGCTTTGGTTGGGAATGTTTTTTTTGCCAATAACTGTGTTTGGGTTTGTCCTAAGAGGATGGGACCACAACTAAATCGTTCAATAAGATGTGCTTTTTTGTTTTCAAGGCATCTGTTTGGTACTCTCCCTAGGTTAGGGAGGATCCCAAAATCATCACATCTCCCACTGCTTGCTAATTTTTCAGTTTCACCATTGTGAAAGTACTATATGCACTTTAGCATATAACAATAGAAATACTTATTTTATCATATCTGGTCATGTACAGGAAGCTTTTTGCAATTGTTTTGCTACTTTTGCACATTACAGGCAAGTACACAGTGTCATCAGCTACGCAGACTTTGTGTACTACGTGAAGTTTAACGTATACTACGTGAAGCTACGTGTAGTGCTGCTACGCAAACTACGCCCAGGCTTACATATTGCTTTTTGTGTTATAGTGTCATTAGACAGTTCTACCAGTATATAGCATGTGATGTCAATATTGGATTCTGTTTCTTTCTTCTTTTCCCTTCTCTTTTTTTCTTCCTTCTTTTTTCCCCTTCCTTTTCCTGTCTTTCTAACTCAAAAAAGCAAAAAAATAAAAATGCTATTTTTAATACGGTACTCTTTGACTTTGTTTTCCCTTTCATATTGGTTTTATTCTTGCAATTTATTAAATATGAAGTATTTGTATCTGTTGTTATCATTGGGTTTAGTTATTATTCTCCTTATTATTTTTCCGTACCGTGTTTGCTGTACATATTTCAATAAAGCTTTCTAAACTAAAAAAATACAGATGTGTGCTATGTCAGAAGAGTGGAGAGTGACCACGGTCCTGTAGTACTCTGATTGATGTTGTGTTCCAAGTTGTGTGTCGGCGTGTACAACCCAGGGGAGGAGAGTTTTGTGATCACCTCAGATATTAGTAGCAGGACAATATTGAGAAATACTAGAATGTATAGTGGTCATGTATGAAGCCATAATTATGAAATCCCTGACTGACAACTATTGGGACCTTAGCAGCTTACAATGAAATGGTAAATGAGCTGATGGCACTGTGGTCCAAGCATATCAGACCTAAAACTGTGGGGTTTACTGGAGGATGATGGATTACAGGGGCTAATTGGTATGATTGAATAATGTTTTAAAATGAAGAGAGCTATATTGTATACCTTAGTGCGGCAACACTGTAGCCCCCTCAGTGAATTGCTATTTTAGAAATACGGAGATGTATATAAAAGCCTTATAAATACTAACACATCGCTACACCAACTGGCATTATGGGAGGAACTGAGGGAGGTCTTGCTTGAGAAAAGTACGAAAAGATTGTGGGAATAGGTAAAGCAGGCCGAGAAGGTGGCAGTGCATATTTTAGAAACTTATATTTGCCCATCTGCACGGACCAGTCATTTCAGCAATCTATATAGAGCCAATCCCACAGGCTCGTTTGGTGCCCAGTTGGTTCATGAGGATCTTTGCATGGGGCCTTGTGCAATCGACATCTTGGTACCAAAGGTGGAAAGAGCACTGAGTGCTATAAAGAAACATAAGGCGCCAAGCCCGGACCTTATGCCTATTGATATTTACCCCGAGGAGTTCCATCTATGGACCGGAGTTCTTACCAAAAATGACCAACTCAGCGCTTGCTGGCAACGCCGTACCTTCCTCCTAGGGTTCAGCCATTAAAGTACCAATCTACAAGGAGAGCGACTGTGGCAGTCCTTCCAATTAACGCCTGATCTCCATTCTGGATGGGGCAGGTTAAGCTCTTAGGAAAGTTCTGCTCACCGCCTAAAGGGCTGTGTGGATGCCGCAACATTATGACAGCAGTGCAAACCAGTTTTCAGTCACAAATAGGGACCATCGATCAGGCCCTCCGACTATACATGATCTCATACAAATTCACAGTTGTGTAGAGTCTTCACTGTTTCTAATATTTGTAGACCTGAAAGAAGCTTTTGACCTAGTTAAACGGAGAAAAACTGTGTAGATCCCAGGTAGATACTGGAGTTGACATTATTCTGGAAATGGCTACAAAGGTTCTTCACTCTAGCAGTATGGCCAGTTAGGTGTGGCCAAGGTGGTGAGTGTACAGAACCTTATTCAGTAGAAAGGGGCGCCTGGGACGGCTGTGGGTTGGGGCCCTTACTTTTCAGCCTCTTTTTAAATGAAGTAGCAGGCTACTTGGCTGAAGAACCCCTTGATATCCCACAAAAGCTGGACGGAGGGTTCCGATACTATTATTTGCTGATGACGCAGTACTGATGGCGCAAATAGAAAATGCCACCCATGGGCTACTAACACACTTTTAGGAACACTGCGACAAGAAACTGCTGACTGTTAATGGCAGTAAAATAGTATGGTATTGAGGCCATCCTTCAGCTTTAAGCAGAAGCCTATGATCAATGGCGTGCTCTTGGAAACAGTTAAGAAGTTTGATTACCTGGGTATCCGGGTTTCCGAGAACTTGAATTGGAGTAGTCACATTCAAAAGACAACCACATTTGGTTTTGAAGTTCAAGCACAAGGCAGGTGCCAGAAGCATTAGTGTTATCTTACAAATATACAAAGAGCAGTGGTGGCAGTACTTTATAGGACGGAGCTCTGAGTGTTAGACCTGGCACCTTGGCGTGAGTTTCCCTTCCACTTTTTGCTGTTGTGCCTCAAATGTTTTGCTGGTGTCTGCTACTCAGGGCACTGCGCCACGGCCAACCCGTGCCGCAGTGCAAGTGCTCCCTACTGTAAAGTGTACCTGTGATTGATGTCCCTGATTGGTTCATTGGATTTACTGTTAGTCCCTAGTAAAGTGCACCAGGAGTGCCAGGGCTTGTGAATGCCAACACTGCTAGGGGGCCTGCAGCGCTGGTTGCGCCACCCACAGAAGCAGCCTTAAAATGTGTCTAGGGTCTGCCATTGCAGATCCTGCGTGCAGTCTGGTACTGTCACACTGGCTGGGCAAGTGCACACACTTGCCAGCCCCTAAACCTTCCCTTAACTTCATATTAGTCACCCCTATGGTAGGCCTGAGGGCAGGGTGCATTGTAAGTGTAAGGTAGGACATGCCCTGATGTGTGTGGCATGTTCTAATAGTGAATTACTGCCAAATTCGTTTTTCACTATTGTAAGGCTACCAGTTCCCTTCTAGGCCAGATGGGCTGCTGGAATTATTACACTCTATAATCCCAGCAGGCTCAGGGGACATGGTAGAAATTAATGTTTAGTATGCCTGAACTCAGAATAATAAAATACTTCTTTTAGTAAAGTTTATTTTAATATCCTGTGTTTGCAAATGCTACTTTTAGAAAGCTAGCATTTGCTTGCCTAACCATTTCAGCCCGCCTCTGCTTTTGTGTGTATCTGACTGTCTGAGTTGTGTGAGTGACAGGGCTGGGAGTTGACAGGTTGTGAATAGCAGGATGACACCTTAGTGGGTGGTGGGAGTTTCCCCTGAATGATGCATCAGGCTGTGCTCTGCCCCCACAATGCTGGCTCCGCCCTCCTGGGGAGCGACTGATGACTCAGCCTGCACCTGGCCCAGGAAGGACCGAAGCTTGTCAACAAAGTGCTCAGGCTGCCCCTGTCCTCACAATGCCGGCTCCGCCCCCCTGGGGAGCGGCTGATGTGCCTGCCCTCACACTGAATGCAGAAGCAGAAGTACCCACCACAAGTGCTCAGGAGCTGAGAGCAGTTATGCAGAGGCCCCCCTGGCCAGTGAGAACAAAAGAAACTGTGTATAAAAGTAGGAGCCCTGCTCCTTGTAAATCAGAATCCTGTTTTACCACAAAGAACCTCTGCCCGAATAGAAGGAGAAGAAGACGCTGGAAGGACTGGCCTGCTGCTTGCCTTGCTGAGGAAGGAGAGGAGAAGACTTTGCTAAAAGACTTTGCTGACTTGTGCTTGAGACTTTTCTCCAAGGGCTTGATTGAGCTTGCCCCCTGAACTGAACCCCAGGACCAGTGGGTTCTCCTGTGCTTTGGCTCGTCCCCTGCCTGAGGCCGAGTATTTCCTCCCGCCGGAGGTGAAGTCTGCCCCCTCTCGCCCCCTCCTAGGGCCGTGGTACTCGGGAGCCAGCCTGCCCTCTTGCCCTTGAGAGCCTCGCTCCACCCGGAGTCGCTCTCTGCCCCAGGGCTAAGGCCGGCCGCTCCTCTACCCCTGCCTGCTTCACGGAGCCCTTGAGGAGACTTCAGCCCCTCCCGCCGGAATCCCGGGGACTCGAGCAGCCTGGACCCCGTGCATCTGATTGCACCCGGCTGCCCTGCCTTGCTCTGCCCCCCCAGGAGAGGCCGCACGCACCCCGCACTGTGAAGGGTGCCTTGCCTCCCGCTGTCAGAAGGGACCCCTCTGCACTGACAATTCCTGAAAGAAAGCATTCCTGAAGGTGCCTTGGCCCCAGAGGCTCCTCTCACCCTTCCCTGCTCCTCACTGCAGCCGGGAGCCCCCACCTCTGGAAAAGGCCCGGGGCTCCTCTCATCGCCTGCTTGCTGCTCTGCTCCGAGCTCAGCCCCCACCTCTGGAAAAGGCCCAGGGTTTTTCAAGCCCCTCTCTGGTCTCCATTCCAAGCATCCCGCGAGATGCGTGAGAGTTGGTAGGGGCCGAGTCAGTTTCACCCTTGAAGGCAGGAGAGGCGCTGCAAGGCGCTCCGAAGGCCGGGTAGGGTCCCAAAGCCCCAGAACAGAGAGAGGCTTTCTCTTTGAAAGGAAAGAACACTGAAAGAACTGTTTGGGAATAACACTAAACAAAGATTGCTTATTACTGAGAAAGAACTGTGGCAACTTAAGCTAAAGAGTAACTGGAACCTGCATTTGAAATAACCAAGACTGTATTTACAAGCCTGCTTGAAATTTATATAAAGAGAATATATTTTTACAAATACAGTTTGGTGTCATTGTGTGGTGGGTTGGTTGTGACGGTGTAATATTGCAAATGTTTAACCTTACATGCCCCAGAGATTAGCCTAAGACTGCTTAAGCCACACTACCTAGAGGGTAAGCAGAGGTTGTCTTGAAGGTAACCCTCAGCCCTGACGAGGAAGAGAGAGGCCCTGATTGTCGCCAGTATTGCACTGCGCCAACCAGAGACTCCCCCTTCCTACACTGAGGGTATGCAGAACAACTTCTTAGGATCCTTGCTGAGGCTACGGCCCGGCACACCCTTGCTGGCACTTTATGCAGAGCTTAGTTTCAGCTCAATATCGGAAGCAGCAGCCCTTAGGCCAGTCCTTTACTGGTTCAGGCTGATAAGAAACCCTAAGGCAGTAGTATATTTAAGAATCCTGGAAGAAGCTACCTGTAGTGGCGTTTGTGGCGGGGAGCACATGGCCAGCCCATGTACCGAATGTTTTAAATTAGTTGTAGATGGAAACTAAAAAACATCGAGGACCCTACCTGGGACGCTGTTCTTCTTCAACCCCTTTTGCTGCCTGTGGAGCAACGACTTGCCGCACCCGCTTTGCGGGTGCCGCTGCGCGGCCCGTGAATTGCCGCGGGTCCACTCCCTGAGACCTCAAGTGTGCCTGGGGTGAGAGGACTCACCGCAACAGGGGTGTTGCGCTGCAGGGACTCTCTCTCCCAGGAGTCCCTGCCTGACCCCTGTCAGTTGGTCTGCGCCCCCTGCTAGCCCCGCCCCCTGGACAGCACAAATCATAAAGGAAACTGCACTACCTGGGCAAAGAGGGAAACTAAAAAACATCGAGGACCCTACCTGGGACGCTGTTCTTCTTCAACCCCTTTTGCTGCCTGTGGAGCAACGACTTGCCACACCCGCTTCGCGGGTGCCGCTGCGCGGCCCGTGAATTGCCGCGGGTCCACTCCCTGAGACCTCGAGTGTGCCTGGGGTGAGAGGACCCGCCGCAACAGGGGTGTTGCGCTGCAGGGACTCTATCTCCCAGGCGTCCCTGCCTGACCCCTGTCAGCTGGTCTGCGCCCCATGCTAGCCCCGCCCCTAGGTCGCCGTGAAATATAATATAACTACACCAGCTACACGCTGCGCGGGAGCCCCGGGCGAAGCCCGGGCAAAGGGCGGGCCCTCTGAGGCCCTCAGAGGACGAAGAGGTCGGGTCGGGTGCACCCCCATAACGACTGTATTTCTCTATCTGCAAGGGTTTGTGACTATTATTATCGTGCTGGGATATTAGAAGACTCCTCCCCTTGTACAAAAACGTCCTGTTGTCACTTGGTTCCTGAAACATTTGTTTTGATTAAGCCAATTTTATTTTATTTATTTCATTATGTCCACTAGAGGCAGTAGAAGCAAGACAGCCGCTGGAGGATTACCTGTGATAGGACCCATAGACTACTTTATAGCAAGGACTAATGAAGCAATTGATCTCAGCATCTCGCTCCTAGAGCATAGGGTCTTGCAAGACTTAGAAATCGCAAAACGATCTTCCCTTGGGAGCATTGCCTTAGCAAGAACCCCGGTTAGCTCTAAAAATCCACACACAGACTGTATTCGCGAAACTAGAGTTGACCTTCACACTATACCTAATGAGGTTAATTCATCAGCTTCAAATCCCCTAATTGACTCCGATCTAGATTTAAGCAGAGAACTAGAAAGGACCCCAGATTTAAACATCGACTCTACATCATAAAACATAGTGGAAAACACTGAGAGACACCAAAGAGGCAGGCAAGAGGGTGCAATCCGAAAGCAAACAAAACAAACGGCTCAATCTATCACTCCCGTTGTTAGAAAACGCACTGTTAAAAAAGGACAATCCAGGAAAGGCACAAACATACATTTAAACCCAAACGGCACAGGCTCATCCACAGAGATAGTAAGCGAAGACTCTCAGGGGACCTCCCATGTGCATGTGGACAAGCCCGATGCAAATATAGCAAATGACCAACTAGTCGAAAGATTTGGCGACCTTTTATGCATTTTTATCTCGCCAATCGAATCTAGGCTTGCCCGTATTGAAAAGCAGCTAGAAGAACTAACAGCCTACAATAAAAAAGTTCTGAACATTGCCCCACAAACAAACGTAGGTTCCAAGACAAGCACGAGTAATTTTACATCCTCTAAATCTAAGATCACCCCAGTTTTAGACCCTGTAACAAAACCAAAATCCACTATTTCCTCACACACAGAAAGCGCTATAAATAACCCAGCACCAACTAGTGGCTCTATTCACAATACTGACACGAACACTCACACCTCAAACACTCAGCCAGGGAAAACGCGTATAACCTCTCAAAGTGAAGGAAAGACATTAAGCCAAACTAGCTACACCGTGCCAACCTTTCATGGGACCCGAACGACTCATGATGTAGCTTACAACTCAAAGCAGATACCTCCACGCATTAGTCTCCCGCCTGAGTGCGGGGCCTATGTGTTAGTTTTGGTTAACGTCCCCAAATTTAGGTACAATCAAGACGAAAGCCCCTCATCACTAAAGAACAAGACTCTACATTGGTTAATAGCTAACTGCAATTTCCTAATGGAAAGCTCTGAACAGATTATACACACCCAGAGAGTAGGATGGATAGGCCCCTTGAAGAAAAAGTTTGAGGGGGACTGTGTAACTGTTAAATTCAAAAATCCGCAATGGGCTGAAAAAACTCTGGCCAGGGCTCCCCTCCCCCTCTACCTGGGAGTTTAATACCACCCTTCTCCCTTTGGGTTATTTTTTATAGACATCTGATCAGTACATATCCCACCATGGCAAACAATCCGATTACTCAGTATAACGACCAATATCTGCCAACCAAAAGTAACTCTCCCTTTCTTCACCAGAATTCACAATTTACTTATCCTAATGGTCCTGCACAGTGGCACCAGAGCCAAAATCATCCACATCTGATAACTCTTCCTTATCTATCTACAACGCCTCATTATGAGCCCAGAGACGCCCGTTGGCACCACATTGCTGCTGCACCAGGTAATTCTTATAGCATCCCCACCTATAATAGATTCATTGCATTGTCCAGTCTGGATTATAACGAGTGACTGAATCAGGACCACCCTACAGGGGAAAACGTGGACACATCCAATATAGGAGAACTCTTTACAGGAAAAATCCCAGGCACAGAGGATAAAAATATAACACTTACTCCTGGAAAACATATTTCCATTGCTTCCTTGCAACATCGGCCGGGCGACTTGGATAAATTACCACAGCCCCTTCCAATCCTAGGCAAACAGACAACTTAATGGTTGCATCATCCCTCCGCAGCCCTAATCCACCTGCCTCCCAACTACACTTTACATATTGGAATATAGCTGGTCTATCTGCCAAACAGACAAACGCTAACTTCTTGAACCAGGTGAAGCAGAGTAACATCATCTGCCTTCAGGAAACCTGGGCTATTGACCCCATACACATAACGGGGTATAAGACTTATTTTTCTTCAGCTAAAAAATCAGCTTCTGGAAGAAACAGTGGAGGTCTAATCACTTACATTGAAAATACTTTACATAGCGAGGATATACTCCTCCTAAAGTTGGAAGAGAATTACCAGCTAATAGTTCTGAAGAGAACTAAACAAGAGATCTATGTAATACTAAATTTTTACAACAATCTGAATGTAAGTGACCTAATCAATCTTTTATCAGAGATTTCCCTAGTTCTCCAAGATCTTCGAGGGAAGTATATTAAGAAGTCATGCACATTATTGTGGGGTGGAGATTTTAACCTTCATCTATGCAGAAATAACAAGGCTGATAAGTGTGGAATTAAAGAGGATAATGGTAACAGCATAACACACTTCTTACATTCGATCGAGGGAGAAAAAATGAATGAGACAATGATGGAATTGGAACTAGGTTTTGCTAACGAGATTAAAACCCCCCCAGTAGCCTTTGAGCCAACATTTAATGGAAGGGGACTGGTAAGCTTGATAGACTACGTCCTGATATCATCATGTAAGGGGCAAAAAATCGAAGTCTTTGAAGTAATTAAAAACCCATTGAGCGACCAATTCCCATCCATTATTGCTTTACACGAGTCAAACCTCATAAAGATCCCGAAATAATGAACATTTTAGACCAGCAAGAGCTGGAACTAGGATCATTAAATGGCTACACATTAAAATGGGGAAAAATTGACCAAGGAGCGACTACTGCAAAAATAGTCAAGCAAAGCCAGTCAGACATAATAAACTGTCTTGATCCTAGGACAAAATCCAAAGAGGTTCTGGTTAGTTTCAACACCATTTCTCAAAACATAAAACAAGAACTTACCAGAACACAGAAACGAAAGAGCCAGGGAAAAAAAGGCTGGTTTAGCCCGGCTTGTACTAAAGCGTATTCACGATTAAAGGAAGCCCTAACTAGGGGAAAGAGAAACAGTGGGGAGATCGTTAGACTAAGAAAGGAATATGCGTTAGCCCTAAAAATTAGAAAGAAAGAGCTGAAAGCTGACCTATGGGACCAATTAACTAGAAGCTCAGCACTAAAAGATAGTGCAGGTTTCTGGCAAATAGTCAGATCTCCTTTTTTAACAGATAGGGAGGACTCACCATCCATCGACGTTGTGATTAGCGACAGAGAATGGGTGAACTACTTCTCCAAAGTTTTCAGTAATGGGAACACACGGGCCACACGGGCCACGGACCATATAGATCCGTTGACCCAGGTCACTTATCCAATAGCATTGCGATTCACACATGATGAGGTACAAAAAGCAAAACAATTCTCAAAGTCAGACAAAGCCCCAGGCCCGGACGGAGTGCCAGTGGACATTTTTAAACATGAAATAGATCTCTGGTCCCCGCTACTGACAAACGTCTTAAATGCCACTATAGACGAGGGATTAATAGAATCCTGGACAACCTCGATATTGGTCCGTATATTTAAAAAAGGGGACCGAAACAGCCCATCTTGCTACCGACCTATTTCGCTCCTGGATTCGCTAGGGAAGATAGCAGGTCGGATTCTTCTCGACCGACTCCAGGAGTGGACAACTAGTTATAACATCATTTCCGCAATAAAGTACGGGTTCCGAGAGGGGCTAGGTACAGTGGACCAAGCATTAAACCTGTCTCTATTGGCTGGAAAATACATGGAAGCCAAGGGCAGTGCGCTGCATATGGTCTATGTTGATTTATCCGCAGCCTTCGATTGTGTAGTACACTCGAGGCTGTGGAAAATCATTTTAACTATGGGCAAGGACCCCTCAGTAGTGGATTTCCTGCGGGAATTATACACAGGAACAACGGGGAGAGTAAGATTTGGGACAAAGGGGCAACTCACGGAAAGTTTCAGGGTGGAAAAGGGGGTCAGACAGGGATGCGTGCTGGCCCCCTTTCTATTCACCCTATACACAAATGGGCTGGAGATAGCGATGCTCGAGGGAAGCAAAGATCTCCCTTCAATTAGTCGTCGGCAGATACCAGCTTTGTTATACACCGACGACGCGGTTATGGGGCCTTGCAAATGTGGACGAACTGCAAAAAATTGAAAATTCCTTTGTCAGATACTTACTTGCAGTACCGAAGAGCTCTCCCACATATGGCTGTCACCTAGAGCTGGGCATAGATTATATATCTGACACTATAAAAATGCAACCAGTAATGTTGTGGCGCCGAATATGGGTAATTGAACAATGCCATTTAACAAGATCAATTGTACAAGATATCAAGACACTCGATCATTGTGGTAAGATAAAATGGCTGGCATATGTTAAGGCTCTACTAACAGATCTAGGTTACGAAAAATTCTTTGCTGAACCATTAACAATAGCAGAGATTTCAAAGGCAGATTTGAAAAAAGCATACCTGGCACACCTAGGGCAGGTCCGCTTACTAAAAGAGATAGGGAAACCTTCTGCCCAACAGGGTTTATTAGCTGAGACTGTGTTTTCTATTGAACCTTACTTGTACAGATTATGCCAGTTTGAAAAACTATTGTTAACACGTTTCAGACTCAATTTGTTTCATCAAATGGTTTCCTTTCCCTCTCAAAACGAGTGGCCATCAAAATCGTTCCCATGCCCTTGTGATTCTATTTCGACACAATCGACCATACACGTAATACTTTTCTGCAAATTTTATACTATTCCACGAAGGCGTTGGATATTACCCATATTGAGAAACTGGGGTATGCGCCAATGCCGTCCAGCATTCCTGGCGCTTCAGCACCTTGAAGATGAAATAATAGCAAAAGCGATGGCATGCTTCCTTAAATTTTGTATTCGTCATCGCCTGAATCTTGGATAAAGATAAGTCATCTTGTTTACAAATCAGGGAACTGAACAAATCTTTGTAAAAGCTGAAAGTTACGTTATGGTAATATTTTTATGAATTGTCATTTATATGCAAAATTTTCGTTTTATTGTATAGCAATAATTAATATCATATTTGAACTGATTTTTAAATGAGAAAGTGTATAAAATGTATTTTATGAACTTTTATGGTATTTCTATAATGATGAAAAACCGAATAAAGTTGGTCTTGATTTGATTTGATTTGAGTTGTAGATGGAGTCTTTGTAGGTAGATCTCAGCAGAGTAAGGCAAGATGATCAAATACTGATATCATGAATGTATGAAGATGAGGAAGCGCCTATTCTATATAGATCTATTGTATGCAAGTATTTTAACAACGCTGTCGGCTCTCTTCTTACTGGGTAGCTGGATTTGGTACAGTGTCGTAGCAAAGGGGAGGTGGTCAACCCCGGGCGGCACGAGTTTTGGGGCGGTGCTCCTCAGCGCCGGCCGCAAAGACACAGACTGCCATGGGCAGCAAAGTGCCTAGCCACGCCACTGATTTGGTATACCCTGAACTTAAGCGAACGCTGTATGTTAAATTCTGGCTGGGTATTCTGCTGACCAGGGAACATCTAATTCAAACCCACAGTCTCACTTCTCTGATCTGATCATTATGGTTGTAGCTTTGGAGGGTAGACAAAGTAACTAATTTCATTATGTTCTGCAAAAAGTACGACCCTGCGTGTAGGCGATCGCTCCTACCCCTTTTTTATTTTGATGGGATTAAATGTGTTAAATCGGTACAGATGCATTGTATTAGGCCGGATGATATGCATGTCTTTAACCCTGTAGCGTCTTTTTTATGGACTGTGAGACCCTACTTGAGAGAGATGCCCACCACGTTAGGTTTAAATTCAATCAGGTAACTGTTTATGTGGTTTTATGCACATCTCATTTTGCATTGAGCTGCTACTGGCTGTCTGAACTGTATACTCTCCTAATGTTCCTCTACATTTGCATTTCAACATATCTGATGAATTTGTAGATTGTTTTTCTTGGAATGGAATGCAGTGCTTTAATGTTACTATGCTACTTAGTTGATCAATTGCACGTGTCTTTTAGGAAATAAGTCTGTACTTTGAGTTGTTTTTAATCACAGTTTCAACTATTGTAAGGCTGATAGCTGAAATAATAAATTAATAAACAAAATAATTTCATTTAACGGGATTGGCTTTCCCTCCATACCCAAAAATTATGAAATGGAGAAATACATATGTTTTGCTCATCTTGAAGGGCTAACCACTAACGGCAGTTCTCATTCCGTCAACTTAGGAAAGGCCTACTGATTCACTGATACTTTAACCAACATGGAGAAGAACATTGGAGACAACCACGCCTCATTCAATAAGGCAAGAGCGACTCAAACCATACCAATTGGCCTCCATGTTATCGCCATAGTAACAGTGATGTGCTAACGATTTGCAGAATGGCTGCAAAATACTCATTATTGTGGAACGAATGATGACAACCGATCCTCATTCCAGTTCCCTCAAAACCTGGATTTGGACAAATGGTTTTCTTGTTTTTTTACCTGAAAATGTACCCAAATTGTCTCTGCACTCTTTCCAATGTAGAGAAAATGTGGAAACATTGTCAGGTAAAAAAGAAGCTTGCCTTGAAAATAGCACAGATTGAATGCCCTTTGGGTGACTGAAAGGCCATGATTGTCGATCAATAGGTTTTCATTAGATTGGAGATCCGATTGTTTGACAGTGCCATCAGAAAACAGCACCCTCTGCATCTCTTACCATAATTTGATGCCACAATTACATATTTCCTATGAGTTGAAGTATTCAATGTCATTCTACTTCAGTAATTGAATTAAGTGATGCAATAAACCCTCAACAAATGCACACAAAATTATTCACAACAATTCCTCCTACCAGCACTTGGGGTGCTCACTGTAATGCCCCATGATTGTGTGGATTGTCTGGTAGTGTTTGGGCCAACTCTCTTTGAGCTAGCTCAGACAAATTGAGGCTAGTTTTGAAGACTGCTCACCTGACACAATCTTCAGCTCCCAATTCTTACGAGTCATCAGGGTCGCCACAGTGGTTGCTGACATCTAGCCTCCAGTTATTTCATAGGCCCCACCTGCCCCTTGAAAAAAGACACTGATCTGGTTTTATTAGTGGCAAGTCATAAGATAGTCAGGGGAAGAGCCCAAAGGACCTCTGTACCAATTAGAAGGAGTAGGCCACATCATTGAGGTCTCCAGAGTTTAGAAGTTTGCACATAATTGAAGCAGTAGCGGTAGCTGCTTTAATGAGTAATAGCCAAAATATAATTCACAATCAGACATTTCATGTAGAAGATCTAAATATAATGACCAAGTACAGCAGGAATAAAAACGCACTTTATACTTGGACAACCCAACAATATGAGGGAAAGCTGCCAAACTTCCTTTGTTGCTGGGGCAACCATGCTTAACTCGCATAAAACATATTTAGAAACATTTTGTACTCTTTCTTCGACTTGTAAGAATAATCAACATATCTTTGTACGGCCTTCTCGCCTCATTAAGGACCTGGGAAACTAATAAAAAAGGCAAAGCCTTCAAGACTGGGATTATCACCATGGAAATTTCCTCTCAAGTGAAAGCTAAACCCACTGTTTTCTTATTCTCAAGAAGAGGTACGAGAGCAAATATTCTTCGTAAACTGTTAATCAAATCTGCATCGCATTCAATTTTAAAACAAACTGGAGTAAGCGTGGCAAACACTGGATAGGTAAGGGCACCATGTGGGGCAGCAGGCTCTGCAGGACACTTGCAGGACCTGAGGGGAATGTAGAGCGAATGGAAGTGCACTGAGGGAAGCACACACATGGGGTCAGAGGTTGACAAGTCGCTTAGGGGTGGAGGCCACAAAAAGTGTTTTTGAGTGGTCTTGGTGTGGAAGTGCCATACATTGGAGAGGGGAATACAGGACTGGCATTTAGGGGTGGATAGGGTGATAAAACATTTGGTCAGTCAGTTCAGGGGGTCACAGAAATATGTCAGAGCATATTTGAGGATGTTTTAGTAAGTAGGGTAAGTAGGCAGTGCCATTTCTTTCAGGAAGCGTTGTGGTTTTGGGTGTCCAATATGGAAGACATGTGCAATATATTTTTTATCATCACAATAGGTTGAGAAAACGTCTAAAAAACATTTGCTCTCCATATTACGATATAGTATCTTTTTAGCCATTCATACCCTACTACAAATCCACATTTCAGAGTGACAGTAACACATCCTTGGCTTATACGCCCCCTACAAACACAGCAAATTGGGATCTGATATATGGTATTTTTTCAATGTTTTTTTATTTCGTTTTCCATAAAAATCCACAAGTATTGAAACTGGTAAAGTAATAGAGCTCAGTTCATTGGTGGCCCTCTCTGATTGGCGTTGGACAGTCCCTGCCCCCTCCCATAGCTGCGCTCCATGTAGTCTGTCAGAATCACGCCCTGAGGAAGAGCGGCACCAGCAGTTAGCGGCTCTGGAGGGTCCGAGTAAAAAGACTTGGAAGGGGGAGGGGCTGCTGGATCAAAGGTCATAGGAGGAGGGAAGGAGAAAAATAAAAAGAGGTAACTGTGTCTTTATCCGTGCCTTCCCTTCTTTCGAGGCAGATCTGTGATGTCTCCTTGTCCTTAAAGTGCCCTCAGTTCAGATCATTTTCATGTTAAATTTCCGTGGGGCATCCGCGGAGCTGATGCCAGCATCTGACTTGCGAGGGACATACTCAATCTCTATATTGTGCTTGGTGTTGCCTTTCCCCCGACTCCACAAGAACAGGAGCACCAGGCAGAAAAGGACAACACCCAGGAAAGAGATGAATCCCATAGTGGTGGCAATAATTAAAGTCTTGATGTCAAAGGGGAAAGGCACGGTGGCACGGGTGCTGTTGGCATCACTCTCATTGGGCTGGTTAGAGATGAAAGCAAAGGTCTTATTGGGTTGATGCGGCCAGTCCGGGGAGTAGCTGCGAACATGCAGGTGGGCCAGGGAGGTATCGTTGCCACCGGCATTGCTGGCGATGCATAGGTAGGTACCATTGTCCTGGATCTGAGCATAACGCACCTCAAGGGTGCCATCTGGGGAGACCGTGAGGCGCCCGTTGGTCTTGCTGGAGAGAATCTGTCGACGTGGGGACTGCCACATGATGGTGGGTGGTGGGTCCCCATCTGCCCTGCAAACAAAGTACACTGTATGACCTTCATCGACATGGATCTGTTGGGCCTTACGGTCGCGTATTTTTGCTTTGCGGCAGGTGAAGTAGTTAGGCAAAAGCACATCCGGGAAGTCTTTGAATTCTTTTCCCTGTACAAACTCTGGAGTTGCGCATGTTGGCTGCTGCTTGTTGAAGTTTAGCCTCCAGCGGCGCCTGAAGACCCAGAAAAGACGGCAGTCACAGGCCAGTGGGTTGTTGTCTAAGATCAGTGTCTCCAGGTTCCCAACTGAATGGAAAGCGGTCTCCTCCAGGGTGGTGAGGAGGTTGTTGGACACATTGAGGATGTGAAGGTAGTTGAGGCCACGGAAGGCATAAGGCTCTACCATGGTGAGCTGCCCACCTACCATGTGAATCTCCTGCAGCCGGAGTAGGTCATGCAACATGGAGCCTTCAATTGTGAGAATGGGATTGTAGGACAAATTGAGGAACCTGAGATACACCAGGTGCCGCATTGCCACATATGGAATGGACGTCAGATTGCAATAAGTGATGGACAGGGAGGTCAGGTTAAGCCCATAGAGGCAATTGGAGGTCATAGTGTCCAGGTAAGGCCAGTTAGAGATTTCGAGGACCTTGAGCCGGTGCAACTTTTTGAAGGAGTGGTCCCTGATGGAATTGATATTCAGATGGCGGAGCCTCAGGATGATCAGATTGTGTAAGTGAGACAAGGCCTCGGTGGGGATGTAAGTCAGGTTACACTTTTCCAAGGTCAGCTGTTCAAGACTAGTGAGGCCGTTGAAGGCCCGGTGGGATATGTAGACCAGGTCATTGTCCCCAACCTCTAAAGACTTGAGGTTAAACAAGTCCTGGAACATATGATCCAAGAGTATCACAATCTTGTTTTCACTGATGTCCAGCTTGGTGAGATTGCTGAGGCCAGTGAAAACCCCCAGAGGGATCAGTTTCAGCCGATTGTTCCGGAGGAGAAGTGTCCTGAGGTTGTAAAGATTGTTGAATGCCCCAGGCTCTATGGAGTTCAAAACATTCTCATTTAGGTCCAGCTCTTCCAAGTGGGGGTAGCTGGAAAAGTCATCCTGGTTGATATTCTTTATCCGGTTCTTGCCCAGGTCCAAGAGCCGGGTCTCTGTTGGGATCCCTTCGGGGATGCTCACAAACTTCTTGCGGTGGCAAAGGACAGAGCGCTCTTGGGCCAAGCACTCACAGTGACGAGGGCACCCCGTGGCAGAGCCCGACAGGACCGATCCCAGCACCAGGAGTAATATAGGCTGCCAGCATGCCAGGATTGGGTTATGCATGCTCAACCCTCCAGTGGTCACCCTCTGCATCACCTGCACAAAACACAAACAGAGAAAGACATGGCTTGATTAGAGAGGCTTTCAGTGGTGCCAGGCACATACAATTTGCTAGCACAGCGATTAGTCACAGTCCCAATCACTCTTGAAAGACAGGCCTTGAATTACCAACTAATTCATACTTTAACTGCACAGTTCTGTTACAGATATAAAGAACAATGTTGCCCTTTTCCTCACCATTGCCTGTATTAATACATTCAGAGGTGTAGCTTTGGCGGGAAGCGGGTGGAGTTTGATGTGTGACACCCCCAAATAAATGCATTCTTGGCTTGATAGTTGGGTCTGGGGGCCCTGAGTCGGGTCTGCTATGTCTGTGTCAGTGTTTCTAGTTGTTTTCATTTCAGTAAGAGGTTTCTAACGCGATCATCTTTTGGATTGGGATCATAAACATATAGGGGGACCGGTTCACCAAAAAAAGTAGTACATCTGCATCCACTGACGTACACCCTCAATTGATGCAAATGTACTGCTTTTTGGAATTTACAAACATTGGCAGTAGTTGGCTTGGAAAGCTTCACCGGTCCCAGGTTTCCAGGCTTGCTACTGCCAATCAAACACCCAAAAGTCGATGGGATGAATACTTGTGAATAGTTATTAGGTGGCAAACGCTCTGGGTACTATTCCAACCCATTGTTTGGCTCCCACTGTGCCAGACCCACCTAATGCAAATCAGTACTGACCCTATTCCTCGTGGAAACAGTTCATCCCAAACCTTGGTTATTTCATCCCTCCACCCTCCAGCCCACTGCGTTGTCAGTTAGTAATTGTGAGATTCACCCGCCAGCCCCCCTGGAAACTCACTGACTAAGCTACACCCCTGAATATTTTAAACATTATAAACACAATCCTCCATAATTACAGGAATCAGATATTAAACAGCAGTGCTTCTCATGCTCAGACCTGATAACTCTTTGTAGGAGCATGGAACGCTATGCAACACTATTTACAACACAACCCAGCCTCAAAGGAAGTTCCTGAGCTGGCACGAAAGTCCTGCATTTTAGCAGCCAGGCGGCAAACGAGAAGGTATAAATGCTCCCTTCCTGAACTTCCTTAATGAGGAGGCTTTAGCTGGGGCTTTGCAGGAATAATTCAATTTAATGTGGGTTCTGTGCGGTATTTTCTCGGGCAGACAAAAGAGAAGTTGCCTCACGACAGCTTCCGAGCTCCTTGCATCACCTGGTGAGATTCTGCGGCCTTCATGGCATGTAAACCCAGCTCGGTGTCCCCCGAGATCTGCCCCCGGGACACTGCTTATGCTAAAGGCTTAGTTAGAAGTCTGCTCAGATGCTAAGAGGGGAACAGGTTCCACTAACGAGACCTGCACGCGGAGGTGAGCTGCATACTGAAGGGAGGAAGCTTACAGCTGAGACCGGGAAGCATTAATGAGAAGAAGGCAGGGAAAGGGGGAGGGAGAGAAGATAAGCAGAGAGAAGTCAAGAAAAGGAACGAAGAGGAAAGGGGAGAGGAGATAATGAGAACAGGGAAACTGAGAGTGAAGGACTATATATGAAAGCTAGCAGGAGCCGAAAGCAAGGAGGCAGCGGAGGAATAAAGAAAAGTAAAGGAAAATGAGGGCGGGAAAGTGGACAAGAACAAATCACGACGAAGAGTTAATGAGCATGGGAGTGAAGATGATAATGGGAGAAACGGTGGAGGAAAGATGAAGGAAGAGGAATCAAGGGTACAGAGACAAAGGGAACGAGAGAGTGGGTCAAAAGAGACCATGGCAGAGAAGGAGAGCACGAGGGAGGGAAGATACAACTTGGCAAAAAGAACAAGAGACGGGAGGGGAGGGCATGTGTGGAAAGAAGAGAACGAGCGACGGAAGGAAGAGGACAAGTTATGGAAAGAAGGAGACAGAAGCCAGTAGGAGAAACACAGGGGTGTTACCGCATTATTGATCATCAGGCAATTCATTTCTGCCATGACTTTTCTCGCCAGCACGAAGCAGACCCACTGAACCCAATAGTAGTGGCCAGAAGGAGAGAGGAAGGAGGGCCACAACCCCACTGCCACATGTCCCAGTAAGATTCCACAATCTTTGCCCATCACACCCAATCATTATAGCGCGGACTGGTGGGCCAGGGTTTAACATGTCCACCCCCGAACCTCCAAAGTCCCGTCAGTGCATGTCTTTACTAAGCATACTTATTAACATACTGTCTATGGCACAAACTGCTGAACACAACAGTAAACGTGTCAAGATATCTCTGGTGATTAATCTTTCCACTGCAGAGAGTTTTGTCTAGTGACCGGATTGGCTCATCTAAGGTAGCTCATAGGGTTAGTGTACCATGCAGATCACAGAACTGTATTTTATGTGCAAAGCTCAGTGGGTAACTGCTTTTGTCACAGAGATCCTTTTGTTACCATGCAGTTCATAAGTTACATTCGTAATCTAGCACAGTGAGTTATGAACATCCATCAAAGAGTAGCATACAAACTGCATGGCGCAGATTAGAAAAGTATGTTTTTCCCAGTCCGTATCCTAATGTTTCTAAAAAGGGTTTGTTTGGGTAGAAATAAATCTTTATTAACCCCTTCAATGTTGTGGACGGCCCCTGGCCGTCCCACGTGACGTGGACGTGTGCGGAGGACGGCCAGGGACCGTCCAAACCCCACCCACTGATTAGAATGCCAGCACCGCGGCAGAATTCGTGCCGTGGTCAAGGTGTTAATAAAGCCAACCTTAACCACTGTGTTCTAAAACCCGAGTTTGCACTTCTCCAGGCCAAGCACTCTTAAAAAATGCCTACCGTTATGGATGAGATATGAATCCTACACCTTGTAGTCCCTTTTTGTCTTATGTAACATTTTATATACACTGATTTACCATCATATTATTCATAGTATCTGTATGTGTGTGTGTGTGATGTAAAGTGCTCCGACTCCCTACCCTGGTATGAGAGGTTCTATAAAATAAATGAAATACTTGTGAGAGAGGGGCTATGTAGAGGTGAGAGGCACTATTGGAAGGTGATAGAGAGGGAAGCATTGAAGAGCTGCAACAAAGATTGTTGTATCCTCGTGCACGGTAAGGCAATCATTTACTATGCTTTAAAAGCTAAAACAATTGAACATTTCATTGAAAATGTGTTGTAGAATACACCCTTTTTGCCATTTTCCCCAAATTATCTGCAGGAGAACCCTCCCCCAACACTCCCCCAAGGCTCGATCGCTGCTCTTGCTCACTATGCATTGTATCGGGCAGGTGTGACAAAATTTGCCATGGCTACTTTGGATTCCCAGCCTTGACTCCAGTTACACAAACCCTCCATCAAAAATATTTATTTGCTCTGACCGCCAAACACAACATTGATGTCCTCTAAGACACGACTGAAGAAGTTGTTACAATTATCAACATCAATAATTTTTGTAGGAAACTCTCATCATCCTTACAACAGCCACATTCCACATGATTTACAGCCCTCCCCAAATCAAGCTCTACCTTCATCAAGACCATTTCAAAGCTTATCACCAACTTGCACAAACTCATTGATCGTAACGTCCATGCAGGTATTCCACTGGAACCATTACTGCTGCCTAATGCAGCCTACTCAGTAACTACCAGTGATTTTTTCAATGCCAGGTTTTAAGGGTGATACAAAAGGGGATGATGGACGGAGCGTTTGAACAAATCAAACACTCACCCCAGTCAACTGATCTGGGTTTAATCCATCACCATTCTTTAGTTCACTCAGCCACCCCAGTTCAGGTTTTAAGGGTGAGCACCGCACGAACAAGACATTTCAAATCAAGACATCCTGTGAGAAAATATTAATAGGAAATATTTTGATCGACATGTATAAACATTATACGTTGTTTATAACTATATAATGGTCTTGCTGGCCAAAGCATCATGTTTCAATTTATGAGATACATTTACTGCGGATATACAACAGGACAACATGTCATGCTTTTTACATGTCACACAATTGTAAATATTTATTTTAATTGTCTCTTCTTGCTCATACCAATAAAATGATGTGTGCCTATATTTTTAAATACTATTTTCAAACAGTGGTCTGGTATTGTTTATTTGGAAGGAGATTCAATAAAGAGTATTTCAGTTTTTAGTACAATGAATAGTGTGTCTTTTAAAAAATGCATACATTCCTACTGTGTATTTGTATGTAAAAAATATTAAGCCTATTGATGAAAAACAAAGCCAATAGATCCACATCCTGATTTTTTTTCGAATTTTTTAGTAATACATGAACATTTTCAGCAGAGCACCACCAGGGGAATAACAAGTTCTTGGTTGGAAGAAAGATATAAATATGATTTTCGGGATTCTTTAGAGTAATACAATTATCAATCCTGAGGAACACGTCTTAACAAGTAATATTCACATTTTCCCCAGCTGCAGTTACTCAATTCACCTGGAGGCATGAACTAGAAAGTATATCAAACATTTGGATATATGTGTTTAATCCATTCTCTCTCTTACGAAAAATTCAGCGAAATTGGCAATTAAATTTAAATATTGCAATATACAGAAATAGCACCTTAGGCAATATGATATATTTAGCAAAGAGGAGAGTGTCATACGTGGATCTGGTTTCTGGTGTACATCAGTATTTCCTGTACTCATATTTTTTAAAAGGCGGTAACATCAGCAGCACTGCATTTCCAGAAAAAACCTTCAATGTCAGATTTCTGTCATGGAATACTTCACCACAAAATATTGTCTCATGGGGAATGGCACACATTTATTTACTAATGTCTACTATGCTCTTTAAAATATCATGGCTTTAAAGTAATGACTCTCAGAATAGTGTGACTTATGTATTTGAGAGGCTCTAAGGCATGGGTACTCACAAACTTTCTCTCGGGGGTCAAATTTTCAGTGTGGTTTGTGGCCGAGGGCCGCACCGGTGGGTGCGGGGCTAGAGCAAAAAACATTTGTGACCATGAGGATGAACACATGCCCCTGCTGCGTACGCCTTCATCCACTGAGCCACCAGACTCGGCACACACACATATTTCTCTCTCTCTCTCTCTCTCTCTCTCTCTCTCTCTCTCTCTCTCTCTCTCTCTCTTTTTTTCTCTCTCTCTCTCTGTCTCCCTCCCTCCATCTCTCCCTCCCTCCCTCTCTCTGCCTCTCTCTCTCTCTCTCTCTCTCCCTCTCTCTCCATCTCCCTCTGTCTTCCTCTGTCTCACTTACTCTGTCTGTCTCCCTCTCACTCTCTCTCCCTCTGTCTCTCTCCCTCTGCCTCCCTCCCTCTCTCTCCCTCTGACTGTCTCTGTCTCCCTCTGTCTGTCTACCTCCCTCTGTCTCTCTCTATATGTCTCGCTCCCTCTGTCTCCCTCCCTCGGTCTGTAGCCCTCTGTCTCCCTCTCTCTGTCTCCCTCTCTCTCTCTCTTTCCCTCTGTTTTCCTCTGTCTGTCTCCCTCCCTCTATCTGTTTCCCTCTGTCTGTCTCCCTCTGTCTCCGTCTCCCTCCCTCTGGCTGTCTCCCTCTCCCTCCCTCTGTCTCCCCCTGACTCCCTCCCTCTGTCTCCCTCCCTCTCCCTCCTTCTCTCTCCCTCTCTCTCCCTCTCTGTCTCCCTCTCTGTCTGTCTCAGTCTCTGCCTCTATCTGTCTGTCCCTGTCCCTGCCTCTTTCTGTCCCTGTCTCCCTCCCTATGTCTCCCACTCCATCTCATTGTCTGTTTCTGCCTCTATCTGTCTGCCCCTGTCCCTTCCTCTATCTGTCTTTGTCTGTCCCTGTCTTTGTCACTATCTCTGTCCATCTCTGTCTCCCTCCCTCTCCCTTTGTCTCTCTCCCTCTCTGTCTCCATCCCTCTCTCTATCTCTCTCCCTCTCTCTCTCTCTGTCTCCCTCTGTCTCACTCACTCTGTCTGTCTCCCTCTCTCTTTCTCTGTCGTCTCCCTCCCTCTCTCTCCCTCTGTCTCCCTCCCTCCGTCTCCCGATGTCTGTCCCCATCTGTCTCCCTTTGTCTCCCTCCCTCTGTCTCCCTCTGTTTCCCTCCCTCTGACGCCTTCCCTCTGTTGCCCTCCTCCCTTTGTCTGTCTCCCTCTTTCTCTCTCTGTCTGTCTCCTCCCTCTGTCTGTCTCCCTCTGTTTGTCTCCGTCTCCCTCTGTCTCCCTCTGTCTGTCTCTTTCTCCCTCCCTCTGACTCCCTTCCACTGTCCACCTCTGTCTCCGTCTGCCTCCCTCTGTCTCCCTCCCTCTCTGTCTCCCTCTCTCTGTCTCCCTCTGTTTATGTCTCCCTCTGTTTCCCTCTCTCGCTGTCTCCCTCCCTCTCTCTCCCTCTGTCTCTCACCCACCCTCTCTGTCTCCCTCTCTCTTAGTCTCCCTCTCTCTGTCTGTCTGTCTGTCTCTGTCTCCCTCCCTCTGTCTCCCTCTGTCTCCCTTCCTCCGTCTTCCTCCCTCTGTCTTCCTCCCTCCGTCTTCCTCCATCTGTCTTCCTCACCTCAGCTTCCTGGGCACACACACAGCCGCACCCCAGTACTTCACAGGTCTTTAAAAGACCATTTATTCGCTAATGAGGCTTTGCTGTGAATCGCCCGGCCCCGTAGAGCAGTGTGTCTCGGAGTCCGCGCTGCTGCGGTGTTTGCTGACACTCTACATTTTTTTTATAGTACAGTTACAATGTCTGCAAGGTCTGCGGGCCACCAAGGATGGCTTGCCAGGCCGCTGGCAGCCCACGGGCTGTACTATGAGTACCCGTGCTCTAAGGTAAGGGTGGTGGTTCAGCTGCTCATTTTCCAACCACAATTCACCTATCCAGCCTACTAATGACAGGGAACCCCTGGCCCAGGGATTCTGTCGTCCAGTCCTCTGGAGTTTTTCTGGATCTTGGATTAGTTCATGCTGCATCAAGAAGAATGAGAAAAACAACAAGCATTGGCAAAGCCAATAGGTCTCGGCAAAGTGACAGCTATAGGCATTGGCAACGATAATATATTTATGTATATTAATAAAAAACAGCCCCAGAGCCATACACAAATGCTTTTAGTTTGCCAGCGCCTATAGTTCTCAGATTACCGACACCTATCGGTTTTGCCAATGTTTGTTAACAGCGTATTGTTGGAGACGCTATAGAGCATGCACCGTCGGAGAGCTACGAGGAAGGTAGGTCATACAAAATTACCACAATCTAGAAACCATGCTTTGTGTTTATAAATCATATCTCTTGATGTATTTAGAAGGCTATAATTTATGTGTGCTTTGCAAATGTGTGAAGAGAGATTCTTATACAATCCAATCCGTACCTACAGCATTAGTGTCCCCATGTTATTCCGCATTTTGTATAAACATGTTTTGTTTGCATAGTACAGGATGTGGCATGCACACATATTGATATGGAGAAAACCATCTGCCAGTAATGCAGCCTTTCCTTCTGGCTGTATGCCAGGGTCATTATCCAACAATAAAGCCTGAATCAGGGAGTTAGACCACTTAAATACAGAGTATATTGATATACGAGCAGATACCAAACCCATGATTTCTTTTTATTAAACACAGAGCGTCATGAAGCACTAAATAGAAAATATATATTTTTGTTCTGAAGAAAAAGCGTGTGGCAGGACCGGTCACCCATTTCCAAAAATGAAAAAAGTAGTCCTGAAAGAATGCATGAAAATGGCCGCTGCGTATGTTTAATAGTATTTAGCTGGTGCTCTCAGGGAGGGCTAAACACCGGTAGAGCCATGAAGTATGCATGCCCTTGACAAATGGGGAGAACGCAAAATGGAGCAATGATGGTGCCAGCAAATGGAAAGCCTATGGGAGGGCTGTAAGCCCACAAGTAGATACAGAATGTATCTCTTCCAGACAGCGCATGTGCACTGTCCACAGCCGAGACCTAAAACAAGGGGAAAGTGAAATGTTCAAATTAATCTCAGTCACTGGTAATTGCTCTGGGTCGCATTTCAGTCCATTGTATTTTTGCTCATTGTGACAGTATAGACAGGAACGAGCCTTATGCTGGTGAGTATGCTGAAGAATATGCACCTCATTGCTGAAGTATGCTGTCAACATGATCCTACTTGGCTCATTGTAGCCACATACTAGGCAAGAAAGGTCATGTTCTTGGCCACAATCCCTACATCACTTCCATTAGGAAGGTAATATTATGAGTTTTATCACACCTCCTCAGACTATCCTCCTCTCAACCCATGACACAACACCTATTGCATCATATTTATCGATAGTCCAGTTACCTTAGCCATGTCCTGTATATTTCAAATCAATATGTTAATTGATCTGTTTTACACATACACTCTTCCTGATGTCATGGCCATTTCTAAATAGAGGTACAACAGGAGAAGAATATAGTGTACTATACTAGGGGTTCCAGCCACAAGCCCATTGAACAGGCTCTAGGCATATGTGGGTCAGAAAAACTGGAGGATGAGTGCAAAAATGTATTTTACAATACCCTGAGATGGCTACGGCTCATACTCTTAAATGCATTTAAAACATGTTGCAGAATAATGCTACTCATGCACACTGGACTGGATACCTTTTAATGCGTGAAACATGGTTCACCTACACCTTTAACAACCGAATGCCGAATGGCCATACGATTATGCAATAAAGAAGCACACACGCAAAAGGAGGTGGGCTCACCAAATTCAACATTCACCTCCTTTCATACAGTCTCTATTTACTAGTCAGTCTAAGCCAAACAACACATAAATTGTCCCATGTTTTAAACCCTTCCTGTCCCAAAAAAAGTTCACCGAGTTATTTACAAAAATTCTAGAAACATCACTGTCTGTAACAGAAATAAAACATACATAATAGGAATCAGCTACACAAGTAAGTTCAGGTGAGCCATTCAATTAAACATGAATTTCTGCTGATAAAACTAGGGGTGGGTGTAGAACCGAGCTCCCCTGGTGGAGTGCGCAGAGTTTTGACCACTCCGTACTATATGCAGAGTTCCCGAAAAACTCAGCAAAGTGACAGGCAGAGAATTGTGAGGTATGAGAGAAAAGTGGCTTGCTTTAGAAAATATTGAGTCTGTTTCTGCCTCTTCTATAGGCAGGTAGCACCAGCTTTGGGCTCAGTATAATAAAACAAGGGTCATTCAAAATTTTGGCAGAGCGAGAGAAGCACCATAAATCGTCAGAGTTCCTACTCCGCTAAAGTTATGGTTTCCCATGTATTTAAAGCTGTGGAACTCTGAATTGACTTTACTTGAACTTCAGCTGAATACCCCAGTGTAAGACATTTTTACCTGATGATCTCTCCACTACCAGGCCATCAGGACCCAATTAGGGTGGTCGAAAATCGAATTTTTTCTCTACCCGGGACAGGTATTCCCTACCTGCCACCTTTTAACGAGGCATGGTGGTTTCATATAGGGAAAATGCACATTAGTCCCCTCACACACAGGAAGAAACTTCCCAGTGAATTAAGGATATTTTTTTTTCTTAAAAAAGATTTTGGGGCAGATGTATCAACATTCAATTTTGCGATTTCTAAATAGCGATTTTTAAGGAATCGCTATTTAGAAATCGCAAAATGGAATGTATGTAGAAAATCACTATTTTTTTCGATTTCTTAGTCTTCCTTATTTGCGAATTCGCATTTTGCGAATTCGCAATTAAGGAATAATTTCCCATGCATTCCTATGGGCCAGGAGGCCCATAGGAATGATTGTGAAACAATTCTCAATTTGCGATTCACAATTTGCTAATCGCAAATTGAGAATAATTTCAAGGGTGCAGGGGTGTCTCAAAGACACCCTGCTGCACCCCTGAAATCTACATGTGTGTGCATATGGCGCACATACATGCAAATAGACCGTTTGCGATTCGGAATGGCCGAAATTCGGCGAATTTCGGCCTTTGCGATTCGCAAAAGGCTTGATACATCTAGGCCTTTATTTGTCAAAATGGCACATATGATGCAGACCTCTGAATCCCAGAGACAGCTGCCGCATGTAAGATACAAATTTTTGACTTTGACTATTTTACATAGTTAAGGACAGGAGAATATGAAAAGCAATACAAATAAAATAAAATCCTGCAAACAACCAACTACTCCACCTCCCTCAATCAGGGATATTTTGATTTATTTTAAGAATCAAACACTCCTTTTGGTAGTTTGTTTCTTGAAAACAAAAAAAACTTTGCCAGGCAGAGGTAATAAAATGTCACCCTCTTGGCAACGTTCACTGCTGTCAGAATAGCTGCTGCCCAGTGGCCGCCGTCTGCCTAGCCTGGATCTATACATTTGGCACCAGGGGATTAAAGGTCATGGAGTCCGCTGACCTGGCGAGACAGCCTTCCACCCGCCAGTGTGTAATGACTCTGTTTATGTTCTTCTAGCAACTTCAAGTTGTGAAGAATTAATATTTTCTTCCTTGGCATCAACTTAAGGCTTTTCTCTGGTCTCTGCACAGTTTACCCACACATATGCAAAGACCTTTATTGCATGCTTGCACTTTTAAGGCATGCTGAACATTGAGCATCGGTTGGTGACATGCTTCATCATCATGGTGAGTGAGGGGGTCTTCTAACAAAAGAACAATTCTCTTTTGATTTCTCCATCTCCCCATACCCCATTAGGACCTACGCCTTGGCCTGGTGATGATACTCCTTCCTTTGTTTATACAGAACATTGAGCACCCCCTTACTCTCTCAACCCCCTTACATGTATACCACCTTCCTGCTTAGTTTCACAGGAATGCATTTTCAATGTGAGCAGACTATTTCAACTCATTTCCCTATCACTCGCTCCACTGGGCTAGTCCTTGTTCTCTATAAATATTCATTTTTTTCTGAATAATAATATTTGCCTGCTAAGTAGCTAGAGTTTTAAAGGCAATGTGCAACTTTACATGCACCCTTGGCCTTTCGGGGACCGTTTTCTTCTATGGAATTAAAACTAGATTACAATAGCTCTTAATTATGCCCATTAAATGATAAACATGCTTTGAGTGGATTATCAGCGTTAAGTAGTGTAAATTGCATTCTTCTGAAATTGCCACTAGCTTAGGCCGGCGTTAAGCCAATGAGTGACCTGGCAGAGATTCCAGGAAGACATAGAGGGTTATGTCATGAATTACAAAGAGCTAGGAGACAACATATGAGAGGCTCCTTTCTCTTCACATTTCAAATCAATTTCAAAAGAAGGCACAACAAAAGAAAATGCAGATTTAGCCTGAACTTCTTCGTGTATGGTATAGCAACAATGACAACATTTACCGCCTACGCAACTCCCATTGGTATGCAATGTTTTCCTGAAAATAATACTTCTCTAAAACTAAAAACAGTAAGTCACATCACTCGCCCAGACGACAATTAATGGTGGGAGAGGTAAGACACGGGAAGAACAAAACACAGCAAAGCAACCTCAACCCATAACTCATCAAAATAGCAACTTATGTATCCCTGGTAATAAATTAAGAAATATTAGAATTTTGTCTCAACATTATCTTGCTAATTTCAGCCCTCATTGGACAGTATGCTCGACTCAACCTGCCAGGCAGGGACATTGCATTTTGCTTTGGTTAAACAGAGCATCACAATCGATGACCAGAAGTCATGTGCGGCCTCTAGACGGACATGTAGATTTTGTCCCCATCTAGAATTCTCAGCCTTGATGGCAACTAAAGGGTCTCCTGCAGTCCACTGGTATTTCTCTTTGTCTTAATGACTTTCCAGTCCTGTCTGCATCTCATAGTAGTAAGGCAAGTTCAGAGAAGATAGAAATCCATTTGCCGTCAATATAAAGTTACCTTCTCTTGACATCCATTCAAAGGCCTCCGGATCAATTCAGCCAACACTGTCCTCACTACCACTCTTCTGTTCCCTATGTGCTTAGTCAGCAGATGGGAATCTTTCTCCACTGAAATGGTTCTAGTGTTATCACATGCCAAAAGAATAACTCACAGAAAACCCTGCTCAGTGAGTTGAAGTCTGCAGACTCCTTCATGAGCTGGAAACCCAGAATATAGCTTTTATTAGACTTTGAACTACTCTCCAGGCTTTCCACCTTGGCCTCTAAATTTACAATTGTTAAAATTGCACAGTTCTCACCATTACAGTCCTTAATTTCTTCCCTTGTGCCCTCCAGGGAGGCTAATCTGAAATCATGCCTTCCAAATCTTTTACAGTGGCCTCTATAAATAATTCACCCTGTCTAAGGTACATTCCCGAGCTCCCAGATCCATCTTCCATCTTTCTAAGTCCCTCCACCAGAGTGGGCCTCTGAGGAGAAGGAAACCCTCCTATGGCTTAGCTATATGTTTGCTTTTACTCAAAATTCCACAGACTATTCAAGAGATTAAGAAGCTATTGGTGCGGCTGTATTCATCCACAAGGGTTGTCCCTTAAAATGGATGTGGGTGTGGGGCAGATAGAACACATTCCGAGGCAATATTTGCAACCTCCAGCTGAGGATTCCGACCCGATCAAAGCGAATAATCCATACCAGGTGTCAAGGGACCACGGGGCCACCTAGGAACGGAAACTTCACTATCTGATGTATGGAAAGTTGGTAGATTAATCACAACTGTATTAGGTATCGCTCAACACGCTGCCATGTAAATGTACACAACATGATCTGCAAATGTCAAATGGTATCAGTCAGTTTATCAATATGTTTCAATAAAAAAATGTAAAAAAACCAAAAAAAGAATCTATTGATGTGATGTTCTGGCAGCCCACACAGCAGCTATCTCTGATCTCACCCTTAGCGGGTGAAAAGCAAGTCTTCCGAGAGGTGAGGGAGAGGCCAGTGAGCGGTCGTGTCCCTCCCTCTACACACATCGCGGCAGCTGGCTCGCTGGTACCATCTCCCACGAGTCCATTTCTCTCCAGCTGGTTAGGTAAACACAGTCAGTATCTCCATTATGTTACAAGTCCTTCTTGTTCCCAGAATCCTCCTGAGTAATTTACATGACCCAATCCCAGATGGCGGCTTCTTCTGCCTTCAGTGTTCCTTCCCAATCCATCATTTCAGCTGTACCTTCCTGTGATGCAATTCCTGTTTTACCAGTATAAAAGGCCATTTTGCATTTTGCGCCCTGCGTCGCTACATTTCTTCTTCCTGTGGGTGTGTTCCTCACTCGAGTTTCTGTGAATCCTGTTCATTGCTCTTGCAGTTCTGGGAATCTCCTGTGTTCCCTCTGCCTTGGGGTCCATTTTTAAGTACCATCTGCTAGTGAAGTCCATCTGCCATTTAGAAGTTTTTTTCCTGCTGGCTTTTTCCTCCATAGATACTCTTTCTGGGAGGCACCATCTGACCCGGCGCTTTTCTAGGGTTGCCGGCATCAAAGTCAGAGAGGGTACTCAGAGTATTTGCCTACAGAAAGGTTTGACATCGATACACACATGAGCGAGTTCTACATCCAAGATTGTCTCACAGGAAAAGAGAGCACTTGCAGTGTTGTGGGCAGTTCCTTGCACTCCTTCAAACCATCGCTGGTCACCACTCATTGGCTCAAAAATTAAAGGCAGGAGCATTTGAAAACCCCTCTGTAATCAGTCTTGTAAATTTTTCTCATTTTGTATACAAGAATATTTTTCAAGCAAAATCTGCACTTACGACTTTGAGATCAGCACATACAAAAACTGGGTGAGGATTCTTTTTTGTCTTAGAAAAAGTTGGAGAATGAGCTGAGAGATCTTCATGAAATATGGACATTATCCATGGTGTGACCCACCTACATCCATACTGCCTTCCCGCCAGCATCTTCAACGGTGCATATTGCTAGACCACTGACCCTGCACTTGAAATTCTGATATGGCCCCATATGCCCATGAAGGACCACCCATAAAGTTAAGCTAGGGGCTAAATTGTCCAATTCCTTTCCTAATTCTGCTCAGGTGACGTCTCTTCTTGTTTCCTTTCAATATAAACTGATAGGCTAACATTGCTGCACAATATGATAACGGCTTCTCTTCTGAAATTTTGCACATACCATTGAAGAATATAATAGATGATTATTTAAATATTTTTGGTGCTTCATTTATTTTTACATTTTGTATTGTACTGTGCACTATTACATCAGTAATTCTACTTAGGAGTTGCTAAGTGCCCCTTTTTGAGTCATCAGCATAAGAATGTATGAGTTGGAAGATCTCTGTCCTAGTTTACAAGATTTCTTTTTTTATTTACTGCGGAACTCTCTAAAACGGAAGCTATTATCCGCTGCTTGGTTTCAGAATTCAATAAGAACAGACATGTCTGCTAGCCTAAGTTAATTTGAGGCTAGGTACTTTGCTTTAACTGACACAGTTAATCTACACATCGGTGTCTGACGGTGTGTAAGAACTCGCTGGGACACTACTTATCACACTACACATAGCAAGCAGGGAGCGTGACCTGGAGAGATGCACTCATTAGACTTGTAGAAATAAATCTCCCATTTAAGACTGGTCGGCCCTCTCTTTGATCATCTAGTTGAGTTTTACTATATTCAAGCTATGAACTCTGCATAACTAACATCAATCATTACTGTACAACATAGAAGTTAACTCTTGCTTTACTTAAGAAATACACTGCAATAATAATATAGTTTTGTCTTTACAAAGGGGTCTCATTATTTTAGGATGTGCCAGTGGATTTCTAAAGTTGATGAACTACAAAATGCTGGCATCTTTTTGGCCAAAATATTTCTCAGGAAATGCTTTCTCTATGACCGGTACTACCAGAACCATATTCACCAACTTGTCCTTGAACGACATATTAACTCTATTCCTTCTGCCTTGACTCAGATCACTCTTTTCCCAGGTCAACAGTCTAAACTCGAGTAGAACTACCTACAACCCCCTCTACTGAGAATCCTCTTTAGAACCTCCTTCACCACCACTTTTACCTGCTGAGAGAGTAACACCCACCCCACCATGAGATCAACTGATATGTTGCTACGTTATCACGCTTTGACTACATATTGCTTCCTTATGTGTGAGCACTAGTAAAGGTATGCATATGCATGTGCAGAGAGGCCTGTTATGCAATGCACCTGTGCAGAGCGCTCTACATCAACGAGGCCACATGCAAGTCAAATAAATTCAGCCAAACAAAAGCTACACCGACGTCACACTCGAAATCATCTGCGCTTTCCATTGGATCGCCTTAATCCACCGCAAACCACTGATCAGAACTTACCACAACTTAAAACCACATGCCATGCCTTGCAGCCACCAGAAGAGCAGGCTTGGCATACTTTAATGAGCCATCTGACTGCATGCTGGAAGCTTCACCCTAGCAACGACTTGAAAAGTCTTTCAAAATGTACATTCCCTCAGGTCAACCTAAAACCCTGGTACACCGTGCTAACTTCTGCTGTATGCATCGGAGCCCCATTAGGCCCGAGATTCAAACATCCATCTCTTATATTTTCGTGAATCTAAAAATGACACAACATTGATGCACGTCCTGGACCTAAGCAAATGAAAAGCTCACCCTCGGTTTCCAAAGCAAACGTGATACAACCCTTTACTGCCCTGTTTAACAAGTCCTGCCTGGATACTCCTCTGAAGATGATAGTACACCATGAATTAATATTTAAAATCGAAATCTTCTTTCAAAAATGTTTTTTTTTTATGATGCAAACCAAGCTCTGATATCGCTGACCTGGACAGTAGGCTTTTGATGTAGCTGGAATGCAACGAATTTCGAAACATTTAACGTCGTGCATCATTTTCTTGACAGAAGACTAAGGGCCTGATTCACAAAGCTGAATTAAACTGTATATATATATATAAGTGAATATATATTTTTTACACCTGCTGCCCAATAATAAGCATGAAAGTGCACAGAAATCATTAATCAATGGGTGGTAAGCGTCCAAATACTGGGGCGTACAGGAGGTCCCCACTCTGCGTGAATGGAAGTCAGGCATGGACATGTACATAGCTACGGAGCGTGTCACTTATAAAAGCAGGGGGTGTCCCCGCACATTTGGAAAGATGTGGGGACCCTGCTTGCGCTACTATGACTCGGGGTCTGAGATAGAGGAGGATAGTACCCAGGGAGAGGGAATGACTGATGCTGTGTCCGGGGTGTCCGGATAGACTGGGCCTTCTCGATGAATGAATGCCCTATGTTGCTGGGCCTGCCTTGCTATGGGGCGCCCACTGTTGTGGCTGTAATGACGATGGAGGCTGCGGGAGAGTTCTCTCCCTCCGTTGATCTGCAGTGTTTATTGAAATGCTGGATACTGCATGCTCGCTGCTCTATCGTGCGTATCCTTTGAAAGCCTTACCGTGGATGCTCCATGATGTTTGATTATGTTGTTGTTTTAAAAATCTCAAATAAAGATATTTAAAAAGTAAACATCAGTGGGTGGTAAGAGGGCCTTCCAAGGCGTGGTTTGCCTTGAACGTGGGGAGTGCCATAAAGATACATTTGGGGGGGCCATCACAAACTGTAATTTGACCCCTCCTCCCTCTGCCCCCGGTACTTTTTGGAAAGTTACTCCAGTGAAGGTCTGCAACAACTCACCTTTCAGGCTTCTTCATGGGAAAACATGGATTTCCTGCAGACCAAACAACAACAACAAAAAAGGACAGGAGACCTTGGGAAAAGTAATTTGAAATTTCCAGAATCACGCCTGGAAACCATAGTCAGTGTCAAACTTTCCAGGCTTTTTTTTATTGGAATGCTTCTGTATTCCAAAATGGAGTAAATCTGAACCTGCTTGGGGCGGGAGGGCAAGAGACCATTGGGGTTGGCGTTATCTCTGCCATACCACACAATTAAAAGACTTCACCAGATGGGGCAGGATTGGGATCTCCAATCTAGGGGACATCTGGTAGGAAAGCTACAAGTGCTCCTTCCAGAAAATGCAGACTCCCTTCAGGCTCTCTAAGACCCAGTACCACCAATACCTTCAGCTCTGGAATGCAATAGCTGAATACAGAACAGAACTGGTGAACCTCCAGAAATACAATCCTCACAGGGAATATCGCAACTGGTGAAATAGCCCAAATTTATCAACTTTAGTACTTAAGGCACTGAGCCATTGGGCCCCACACCCTAGGCAGAAATGGGAAGGCTGGGTGAGCCCCCTTGGCACTGCTGACTGGCGAGAGGCATGGATGGCAGGAGCTGGCTATGTCCTCCTGCCTAGGGCTAACCCAACTCGACAACCTACAAGCCACATATCTTATGCCTCATTTCCTAAGGCAAGTGGGCAGCTTTGCGAGCCCAACTTGCACGCAGTGAGACTGGCCTGACACTGATTTCTTTAATGGCTAATCATTGGGAATGATTAAGAACTTCTAGAACTGAAATGGGAGCAACCTCACTCGAGTCCTGGGGAGCACAATCACCCTGACACCTAAGACTGCTATACTAGGAACCCTGGAGGACCTGGGAGACACTCGAGGGGAGAAGAGACTGGTGAGACTGTCCACATTGGTGGCAAAGAGAGACATAGCACACACATAGAATAGCCTGCAACCCCTACCATGACCGTTTGGCGAAGATGGGTAGACTGGTGCGAACAATAGGAAAAGTCAATCTATGCAGCAAGGGGATGCCCGCAAAAACACTCCGAAACATGGTGCAAATGGTAGGAATATTATGGGTTAGTGCTTATGCTGACAAAGGACTCAGGTTGTGTTCATTATTTGCTTACTGATAAACCTGAATGGATGGGCTGATAATAGGCGGCTGGTGCCACAAGTCATTAAATGTTTGTTCTAAATGTACAAAACCGAATAAAATTGTTTATTAAAAAAAAATCTGCACCTACTTGTAGACACGAATCAATGGGTGCGGATTTACTATTTTTTCATCAAGTGGGCCTTAAATCTCCTAGTGTCAAATTGCTAGATCACAGGTGGGCACTGCAGGAACCTATACAGGAGTCATGAGTCGCCTGCATGCTAAAAACATTGTAGGCTTAAATTACACTACGTAAACGTACACACGTCTCCCAATGACAATAAATCCGAGGCCACCAAACGTATTCTTCTCAAAATCTATTAGTCAGGACATGCCAAGTGATCTTTGTCACCTATGGAAGAAGACAAGTTCCTTTATTCCAAATGAGAGACATGATTTTTGACACTAATGCCTTTCACAATCACCTTCTCAGCATTCTAGCTATATTCTTGTGCAATCTATTTTACAGACTCAGTGCCTGGCCACTCAATCTTAACATACACCTTCACCTTAATTGTCACCGTGTCCATGGCTCAATTCCATCTGTCCCAATCAGCCCTCCTCAACACATCCTCATACATGCCATAATCCACTTCCACAATCTTTCTTTGCTCCATTTCCTACATTACCTCAATGTAATCAGCCGAACTGTCTGCAGAAGGACTTTCTGTGTGACATACATGCTATCACAAGCCCACACTACTTCAAGTTGTGGGCTCGAAAAGTATTTGAAGAACTTGGCTCAAAGTTTCACACCAACAATTTTTAATCGGTGCATAACTTATTGGGTACATATTAAATGCACAAACACCCAAAAGCAGGTCAATGCTTCCAATTCGCCTTTAGGATTATTATTTCTTCAGTAGCCAACCACCAGATTAAATTGTGGACCGCAAACTATATTCACTTGTACTGAAAAACCGTATAGGTGCCTTCAGAATAATACTTGCAGACAACATTCTCTCAGCGGCTTCTCTATTTATCAACAATCATGTGTATGCTGGCTGCTTGACTTAAATCTACTTCGTTCCAGAACAACTCTGGTTTTAGGTGACACACAATTTATTAATCTCCTCATTGCTTCTTACGATACTCCCACACCTTCATCATTACCAGTATTACATGTTTCCACAGGCAACACTCACAAAGCGACGTTCCCCGCCAAGATAGAACAAGGAAGCAATAGTGGTTTCCTTCGGTTGTCATTATAACCATGGTCGTCTACAACTTGTCAATACATTTTAATCATTTCCATCCATTGTTTCCATGGCACCTGGGGCTCTGTTTGTTAGATTGTTGAGGTGGATCAATACACCGAGGGCAATGATACAATGTTTCCTGCTGCAAACAACTAACATAACATTACTAGATATAGAAGTGGTTAAAAGACATTTTTCAGCATGCACCCTACAAGGTGTGCTTTACTGTGAATGCTTTACAAATAATACTGAAATTGTGTTGAACTTTGCCTCTCTGTGGTGAGGCATTGCCAGCTGAGTGCTGTGCAGACATGTACAAACCTTGACACATCATCAAAATGACATCCTAGAGATCAGGACCCGCATAATTGGAGATGCACTTACATATTTTAGAGTTAATTAATCTTACTTCTGCCAATGGGAAGGTGCTCGCTCTACAGCAGCATCCAGACAACTAATCCTTGATGTCAGCATGCACCATGTCCATGCTTGCAGGCTCCTGTTGTATGAGCCTAATGATTATGCCCCATCCCAAACTCTCGAGGTGTAAGGGTGAAAGGAATGAGAGAGTGGTAAACTTGGAAGGTACTTCATTTGTATTATACTTTATTATATTATATTTGCTTTTATGTACGATTACGTAACCCTGATGAGGTGGCGAAGCACATTTTTGATGTTTAGCACACTGCTCAACCTGGAGTGTTTGGTTGTACGATATAGTAGCCTAAGCAGAACAATTTAGGTTTTGCATTGGATGACCAGAGATGTGCTCTCATCATGTTATATGTCACTGCTCCTTGGCATATAGGGGGTTGGTGACAGAATACTAATGCACACAAGGCATTGAACTGTGTTGCTTGAAGGGTGACGAAATGCAGTGTTGCCTACCTACAGACTATTTTAGTGTTTTGCTTGATTGGTTGAAACTTCTGCAATGGAGTTCAATCAATCAGTCATTTGTTAAGCGCACTACATACCCGTGAGGGTCTCAAGGAGTTGGATGAAGTGAAGTGGTGTGTATCTGCATGTGTGCACATGTCTACCATCCTTGAGAGATATGGTAACATTTCTTCGGTAGATATGATTCGCAGTGTTGTAGCATCCATGACCTCTTTGTGAGTCTGAAGGTTCTTTCAGCTGGTTACTAGCACCCTTCATCATATGTAGGGACGAGCCCGGTTTTTATTGCCCCTAGGAGTTCAAGTTTGTCCTGGATGTTTCTCACCTTTGTCGAAAGGGAGTTTCATAGATTTGCTTCCCGTGCAGTGGAGATTCCAATAGTATGTTTCTTTTTATAGGTGAGGGCCTTGAAGGAGGAAAGTTTATTCATGGGCAGCCAGGGGACTGCTTGGAGGGCTGGAGAGATCTGAAACTGTGGGTGAAGGTGGAGGAGTTGTCTTGTTGTTACATTTTGGGTTTTGCAGTCTAGGGAGTAATAAAAGTGGGTATGTGAATAAAAGAGTCATACTAAATTGTGCATGAGTCATACAACCATGTGTATGTAAACACGCCTATGTAAACACGCCTTTGAATTGTGAATGAAAGTATTATTTAACCCCTTCCCTGGGCTGCGAATTACGCTGCGGCGTGGCTAGGGGAGGGCGCGGCACTTCGGCGCTCATGATGGCTCGGACGGCGTGGTTCCGTCACAACCCTGCCCACTCATTAATTCTCCAGCACAGGTGGGGAATTAGTGCCACGTGGGAGGAGCGGCAGTGGCATGACGGCTCCATGCCGTCATGAGCACACGCCTACCGTGACTCATGACGGCGTGGAGCCGTCATGAGCACTGAGTGAGGTGGAACAGTCTGCAAACAGCAGTTAATGAGTGGCTACAATTTAAAGACATTTTATAAGAGGGCCATTGAATGCTGCATCAAACTCTCTCTCATTTGAGTGACTCAACAGCAGTTAACCATAGGCATGTGCACAGTTTTAATCAGCCTTAAAAAATCTGATGCATGTATGCCGCCTGCGAAGGGTGTGAAGTTCTCTAGTTTTCACGCAAACAGAAACCTGACCGTCAAACGCAACCCACGGAGTGTGATTCATGAAATCTGCATCCATGGTGCGGCAAAAAGTACGCGTAACTATACTCCGAAAGTTTACATTTTGACGAGATTTCAATGGTGCTGAGGAGGAGAACGCCAACTGCGCTTTGTGAAGTGTTTCTTCTGCAGAACTCTTTATTTAGCATTGATTAAGGAAATGTGGAACATACATTGTGACAAAAGTCACAGTTTTAATGCAGTGTGAAAGTAAATGAAAATAACAAAGTTGTAATATTTTTCATAGACGTTTGAAAAGACCGAAACAATAAAAAAGTAACAACATCACACCCCTCCTTTGCACACTGTGCTCTCTTGCAAAATAGCTTCTTAATTATGTAACCCCCAGAATCGGGCATGCTAGGAAAGTCATGGTTGCCTACGGAAGCACAGCAGGAAATAGGCAACAACACAGTGTCTGTTTCTGCAGCAGCCTCTCTGTTTTGCAAGGTGTACACTTTGGAATCCATTATTAGTCTAGTAGTGCCAGGAAATATTGCTCGTTCTTGATTGAATTGAGGGACAGCTACATCCTCCATGTTGGCTAAATGCCACCTTTCTAGGACCTTGACAGTACAGTCTGCCTTCAGCTCAACAGCGAACAGAGTCTGGAAGAGAGCAGAAGCACAGGGATGGATAATACATCTGTGAGAGCTGAGCGCCACCATCATTCCAGGGATGAGTTGGGAGAGAATATTGGGTCGCAGTTAGAGGTTGCTGATAGGGTTCTATGCCACAAATGTGGCCGAGTACCTTGTCCTCCAAACTGGTGGCCAGACTACTTTAGAGGGCGGCAGACCACCAGGTTTCTGCTGGCATCACCTGCTGGCTCTTGCGGCAGAATCCTCCATGCTGGCCCGATGAACTTGGGCCCGTTCGCAAGACGTTCTTTGTCATGTACTTTTTTTTGTTTGGAAAAGCCTGGCTGTCCTTAATGGCAAAAAAAGACTTTCCAACCCTGTGAGAAAAACGTCAAGTTGTCAGGGTCATTATTTTGTTTTTTTACAACAAAAAAACTACTTGGGGGTTTATTTTTGTAAAACAAACATGTTTACTGAGAGGTTGCTCAGCAAAATGTCAGTGCATTCAGAGGAGCTACTGTGGTAATAGCTCATCTGAGGGCATTGGCATGGGTTGTGAAAGGGTGCTGCCATAAGAGGAGCAAGGTTGTTGAAATGTCTGTCTCGTTCTCTGACCCTATTGCTACAGCTGAGGGAGGGAATTTCTTGAGTGCAACTTGATCTACCCCAGATAGTAACCTAGGCTTGAAACTCAATGCTCATAGGTGGTCCGCATGAATAGAGTTGTTATGTGGAAACCAGATGCCCACCAAGCAGTAGATATGGCTGGTCCTCCAATTGGACTTACATGTTCTGGGGTATACCAGGGATAATCCTTGCAGTCATCTGGTTGCAGTATTATAAAGATCTCACAAATAAATGGACAAATAGGATAGAAAAACATTCGCATCACCTGATAAGTCCTCCTTCAGTAAATACAAATATGGCCCACATCCCAGGATCAACTTTCCCAGACCAAAAACACCATATAATTTCAACTAATGGAGAGGCAAGAATGCTGTACAATGATTCATAATAATCAGTCCATTCATAAATTCAACACGACAAGTCTTCCAGAAAGTCCCAACTTGTAGTACTTTTGAAATTCTTTATTTATCTTCTTTGAGAGAAACAGCAAGCAGCCAAAACGTGTTCTTTATTTTATTTTATTTTATTTATTTAAGCTTGTATCGCGCACAGCTACCCACAATGGGTTTCCCGGCGCCAGTGATAGACTGTAGAAGAAGAGGAAGTATCACCTTGGCTTAGGGCCACAGCCGACTATTAGTCACGCTTAGTGAAAAGCAGAGTCTTCAAAGCCTTACGAAAGCGGAGTAGGTTGGTCTCTGATTTTAATGCCAAAGGGAGGGAGTTCCAATATTTGGGACCCAGAGTGGAAAAGGAACGGCCTCCCATTTTTGTCAGCTTCCATCTTGGCATTGTAAAGTTACCAGTATCCGATGACCTTAGTGAGCGCAGGGGTCTGTAGGGGCTTACCAGCCCTTGAATATATGCTGGGGCGCTGCCCTGCTTGGCCTTGAACATGTAACAGAGTGCCTTGAATTTAACGCGTTCAGGGATGCTCAGCCAATGAAGGTCGCGTAAGGCGGCAGTGGCTGAAGTGCGTCTAGGGACGTTCTTTAGTAGGCGCCCAGCCGGCGCGCCGCCGCATTTTGCACAACTTGCAGCACATGTATGGTTGCTTGTTGCCTCATAGTTAGCCTGTCGTCAATGATGACACCCAGGTTACGAACTGCAGCAGATGGAGTAGGCGCATTTCCCAGTTCGGTGGGCCAGTGGTGGGGACCCCATAGATGTTTGTTCCGTCCCAGAATGACCACCTCAGTCTTCTCCCCATTCAGCTTGAGACAGTTTCTCCGCATCCAATCGGCCACAAGAGTGAGGCCCGACTTGAGTGCGGAGATATCGTTCTCGTCTTTCCCTGATAGGGAGAACACAATCTGGGTGTCATCTGCGTAGGAAAACAGGGTTAACCCCGCCTGTTCAACTATGGTTGCCAAGGGTTTAACATAAATGTTAAATAATAAAGGGCTAAGAATTGAGCCCTGGGGGACGCCGCGGGTAGATGGACAGATGGCGGAAGCTGCATTGGAAGAAAACACTTGAAAGCTTCGGTTGTTAAGAAAAGACACCAGCCAGGCCAAGGCCTGGCCTGCCACACCTAGAGATTTCAGAGAGTCAATGAGGATGGAATGCGACAGGGTGTCGAAGGCTGCGCTCAAATCCAGCAGGATGAGCGCCATGGTGTTTCCCTGATCGACACCGTGCCTGAGACTCTCTGTCACCCCCAGGAGGGCTGTCTCAGTTGAGTGCCTAGGCCGGAAGCCCGACTGAGAAGGATGGAGAAAAGCAGTGTTTTCGACCAATTTAGAAAGCTGGGAGTTTATGTGTCTCTCCAGTATCTTCGAGAAGATTGGCAACAAAGATATAGGGCGAAAATTGGCAGAGTTGGAAGGATCTGCACCCAGTTTTTTCAATAGAGGTACAACCATGGCGTGTTTCCAGGGTTGGGGGACATGGGCCTCACTTAGAGAAGCGTTGAGTAATTTGATAATAATGGGATGAAGGAGGGGATCTAGTTGTTTAAGAATTTTGACCGGGAGAGCATCCTGTGGGGATCCTGATCGCACACTATTTAAACAGGAGACAAAAGAAGTGGCATCTAGAAGCTGCCAGGTAGTAATAACTGCATCAGTAGTGGTATTTTCCGATTCCTGGACCGTGTCAAGGGCGATGGAAGTAGTGCCTGATAGTGTAGTAAAATGATCGTATATAAGATCAACTTCTTCTCGAGCACTGAGAGCTTCTTCAGGGCTCTCAAACCATTTGAACACTTGAGATGTAAAACGGGGTTGCCATATAAAGTGGATATTTACCATGATGTATTAATAGAAAAGGAACAAATATACAGAATGGGTGAGGGACCCTATACTTAGTCGAACTGGAAGCAATTTGTTCCATTGGAATTTTGAGCCCTGATGAAGCTCAGTGTCAGAGCGCGAAACATGTTGGCAGTTTGCTGTTTCTCTCAAAGAAGATAAGTACCACGAGTTGGGAATTTCCAGAAGGTTGAATTTATGAATGAAATAATTATTGCAAATTATTGTACAGTGTTGTTGCCTCTTCATTGGTTTGAATTAACTAGTGTTATAGGGAGTTTCTGCACAATTGATTTAGGTCTACAGGCCTATCAGACCCTTTGGCACATATACTACTCACATCTAAGCCAAAAGCAATTTTTGTTGTGTTTTATCTTTTAAAGTTAATAAAAATGGCACATACCATTCCAATCCTGCTGTCTAGTCCCTCTCATTTTTGGAATCCAAAACAATTAGACGCAATTTAAACCCAGAGTCTTGATATGTTTCAGTCTTCACTGCAGAATTTGAACCGATTCTGTCTTTTTCTGACACATACCACAACAGTGACACTACTTTTTCAGTTCTTCCCATGTTACAAGCACCGATGTCAGGAAGGCTTCTGCAGCACAGTGTATAGGCTGCATACAAGCTTCTTACATTGCACAATGCTTTTATTTTCACTGCATTTGGAAATCAGCCTTTCCTCTAATAATAGATGTTACTGGAAGCTTTGGAAACAAAATCTGTGTTGCTTCAGTGTAGTGCTTATAATAGTCATAGTTACAGCTTCAGCTTCAGGCAGTCTTGAATTACATGTTGCTTTATTTCGAAGAATCTTTTATTTGAAGAACTTAAGAAAACTCCGATACAAGAGTCTCGGGGATCTGCATATATAACCAAAACGGTGAAAATATGAGCTGTATTTGAAGGATGTTGCTAATAAAAAATTATAATTTTTTAACAAAATAGAGCATTTTGTTTCTTATAGAAAACATTCTGACCATCAGCATGTAAGCCGTACCTTATAAGTAGTCTGATAAACTTCAACAAGGTTAAGGAGCATACCTGAACAACTTCCCTTCGTATAAGCAATCAAATATGAGGCAAATCCTTATTTTTTGATTTCAAGACCTTCATGTTGAATTTTATATGATCATTCCTGGATTTTAAATATTAAAGAGCGAATTAAGGTCACTTATTTCACACTTTTAGAAAGATTATTCCAAATTTGAGATGCAACAGAGAGTGATTCACAGCGGCTCCAGAGATTGGCTTTACTATATGGCTGGGTGGCATGTCATAGAATGGCGCGAGGACTCTCAGACCACTAGGGTGTTGCCAATCCTTGAACCAGGGTGCAGTGCCCCCTTAGGCCAAGGCATAGATCCTCTATTCTTGCACAGTCTATGATATGTTATCACTGGGCAGTTGGCTGACACAGTTTATGCGTTGCTGCAGCTCTAGACTAGATGGGACATTCTGGTACAATGGATTCAATGGATGGATATACCGGTTCAGCGATGGGGGTGCTCTTACTAGCAAGACAGATTAGAAATTGAATTCTAGCTGTTGGGGCATCAGATTGTGGTCGCTCATTATACTACTGCATCCCTACAGGGGTATGTTTGAACCCCATGCTCACAGGTTGGAATCCTGGTTGGAATCTTGGTGAGTCCAATCAGCCATTGTTCCAGCTGATTTCGATCAAATGAGTACTGTTGAATAACAATAAACCTCGGTATACAGCAATAGCATGAAGTTACTCCCTCATGCTCTTTTATCGTGTTATATCTGGGGGTGGCTAGCAGTAAGTTGTAGATCATTAACATAAATAGGTGTTGATTGCTGTCATCCAATTTTTTATAGGTATCAAACCAGAATTTTTTTTTGTTGCCTCGCAAAAGCGCCTAGACAACCATGTAGCAGCGACACACAATTGAACTTGTAATAGTAGCAAAACTAGCTTATGAATGGCAGCCACGAATCACTGCTCTCTTTTGTTTCAGAACTATCTTTGTTCGTGGTACCCAGGAGTGCCTTTAGGAGAAACTAAGGATGAGTGATAGACTGCATCTATCTATGCAGAATAGCATCTCAAGGGATTGTACGACACACATAGCCATCTTCACTGGCGGAGACCCGTACAAATGGGAAGTGGGGTCAACAGGTTAGACTAGTCCATGGAAGGAGATTGAGCTGCCATGTGAGAGATGTAAACGTACCATTATACTCTGGCTGGACCAATCCCCACATCCAAATCATCCTTCATTAAATACTTGGACAGGGCGTCTTGTACCTACAGATGTGACCCTGGTTTTATCTACGCACTACACCTTACATCACATCCAATCGCAAGGCCATGCAATACTACACAAAATATTATATGGCACTTTCCAGACATGTCACACAATGCACAGCATCGTCTATCTTCAGCCCTCACTGTCTTCTACTAGTTGGTGACACATTAACCCCTTGCATGCTGATGACGGAACCGCTCCGTCATCAGCTGCGGGTGCGCTGTGCTGATGACGGAGCGGTTCCGTCATGGCCCGCCCCGCTCGATAGACCGCTCATGCGCGGCGCGAATTCCGCGCCTGCGCTGAGGGTTCTATTGAGCGGGGCGGGCCATGACGGAACCGCTCCGTCATGAGCACAGCTCAACCGACGCTGGTGACGGAGCGGTTCCGTCACCAGCATGCGGCCGCCACGCGGCCGCCCCGCCCCCTTAGCACTGCGACGGAATAGCCGCCGCAGTGAAGGGGTTAAACACAACTGTATCCATGGTTCTGGCATCTACTCCATGGACAAATCACTTGTTATACAGAACCTTGTAGCCTCATGACTGACTCATGATTATTGACTCTGCCAACTCACCACTCAGTTCCTGCGTAGAGCAGATAGAGTGGGGTGATGGCTGACACTAACTATGTCAGATAATGTGTCTCGCCTCTTCAAACCATGCAGACCTGTACCTGGCCTTCTAATGGTGCAGCACCGCTCTTCTGCGCTGCCTCCATAAGATCCAGGGGCGATGCTTTCTGTAGCACAGAAGGTGCATTGGCACCAGGACCAGGGGATTGTCAAACACAATGTACCCCAATTATGACTGTCTTTACTGGGACACCGGGGCAGGCTGACCCAGTCTCATTGCTTGCAATAGGGCCCATCGCACCATTGCTATACACTGCGCCAGCCACAATGAGAACAGGCGACAACTGGGATTCTCAGATGGCCGCCGGTCACTCTCTCCCCTCTCTCTGGCATCTGCCTCTTCTTGATGAACGCTGCACATCTAGCGCCTTGAGTTAATCAATTTGCATTTGGGTTCACCAACATCCGGTGGAAAGCCCCCCTCTGGTATTGGCACCCCTGGAGATAGTAATTGTTTTTGGAGACTTTATTTTATGGCACACATTTTTCTCTGTGACTGCAATTAACTGAGATCTGGCATCGTTTCCCTTTCCTTAAGGCATGGATTGAGCTCCGGAATGATTACAGAAGAGTACTGCTTTGAGGCGTGAGCACACCACGGGGGCTAGGCCTAGTTGCTCCACCATGTGTACAGGTGGCCCACGCACATGCCCATCAGGAGAGCTGGCTGACACACACAGAGGAAGGGATAGGCCCTAATGAAAAACACAGCCTCTCTCTTACAAGCACCCACAATGTTACCTCCATCACAGGCATACCTGATAAAGTCGCCATCACTAAACAGGTATCACCGCTGTTATTCACCGCCCCTAAGACTCACTTCCCTCAATCCCTCCCTCTTGTGCACTGCCATACCCCACTCTCTTATCATGTCCTCTTTGTCAGTCACATCTCTTGCCCGCTTCTCTGAACCTTGCATCCAACTCTCTCCGTTCCATCCTCATCTTCATCCCACCTAGCTCTCAATCATTCAGCCGCGCTGTCATCCTACACCTGTCTTGCTGCACCATCAGTCAGCCCCCATCTGATTCACATTATCACAAAGAGCATTTCCCACCCATGCAGTCACTTACTCCCTCTATCCAGTGGCGTAATAAAACTTGAGGGGGCCCCCTGCAAGGTAAATGGAGAGGCGCCGCGTGGGATGCGAGGGCTAATGTTACGCCACTACCTCTATCCAGCATCACTCATGGATGGGACACACGTCTAGTACTCGCTGCCGCAGATGCAACAGTCTACAACGTTTTGCAATGATTTTGCAACAGGAAGTGTGCGAACCAGAATAAATTCGGTAAAGTCAGCCATGGCTAAAACGTTTGAATGAAGGAGATAGAGGCTGCAAAAAGAAGATGACAGAAAGGGAAACAGAGTGAGTAAGTGTGTGTATGTGCTAAAATGCAGTCTTCTGTATGACTGAGATGCTTACAACCGAGGAGCTGCAGGAATGAATGGGAAAGCATTCGCAATTTGCGATTACCAAATAGGTAATCACAAATTGTGAATGCAATTGCAAGGGTGCCATGGGGCCAAAGGGCCCCCTGAAGCACCCCCAAAAAAGGTAAGTGTGCACATGTGGTGCACACACATTCCCTAAGGGCACAAGTATGCACAACAGGGCACTTCGAAAAATGCACTTTTGAGCATTTGATTTTTCTAAGGATTTCCAAATTACCATCAACTTGATGTTGATGCAAATTTGCAAATCCTTCATGCAAAGTTACATTTTTTAAATGCTTCATGCTTTGCATTTAGGGTATCGCAAATTGCGATTCCCTAAATGTATTAGTAAAATAGGTAATCGAAAAAATTGCGATTACCTATTTTGCGAATGCATTTAGGTTTGATTAATAGGAAATGGCTTTTTATCTGTCGCAAATGGCCTGATTCTATGAATTTGCGACCGGTAAAAATGTAGATGCATGTGCCCCTAGAATACCTATGTCAAGAACGAACATTGCTAACAATATACCTTTCAAAGGCTGCAGATTCAAACACATGATACATAGAATGAGGTTCTAAGATTCAAAAGCATATCCTATTATTAAATCAATATTGGAAAACTGATTTACATGCATACTCCCTCCCACTTGTAAAAATCATGTTTTTGTTCCTTGCACAAGAGACACACCACTTCCTGGACTAAACCTCTACGTGACATACAGCAATCTTTTCAGCCTAGACCCCTATACTGTCTAGCATATTCCACTGCAGAAGGCTGAACATACGATTCATCTGTAAACTTGCACACTTTACACATTATATTTACCTATTTTGAGTGAGAGATAAAATCAAACACAGAAGGGTCACATATGATCACAGTAGGACAAGGATATTAACACACATACACACATGCAAACACTTGCACTAGATCTAGGAGCCACACACACACTCTGGGACAGGAGGACAGGAACAAAGTGACACCAATAGGACAGAGCAAGGATATCACTCCTTTCAAGCAAAGAACCTTGGATGTACTGGGGCGAGTAGAAAATGGGACAAATTGCAAAGAGACAGAGACAAATACATGGTATGAAGAAGAAACGATGAGATGGGAGATAATGTGATATGGGGCAGTTACCCAAAGACCTGGGGGCAAAGAGGAAGACTACGACTCGGAGGCAAGGGGGGCGAGGGGCAAAGAACTGAGGTGCCACATAGAGACAAGTGGAGGTTTTGGGATAGGGAGGCATGGATGGACCAAGATGAGGAAATACAGTCAAGTGGGGCAGACGAATAGTGAGGAAGCAGACTGCGTTTGTTTTGGTAAGGTGGGAGATCTCCCACCACTCACGGAGCTCCTCCTTTGAGAAACATCAACTGCACGTCACAGACCACGTGACACCGGAGACACAGGGACAATGCATTAATGATGTGATAAATGCCATGAAATCTGTATCAATATGCAGCATGAAATGCGTGCACAGAAGTTATAAAATAACAATGCTAGCACAATACCCACGGGCACCAATGGCAATAACATCAGTAATATAAGTGCTCAGCTCAGCATGAATTATAAATCAAACCTAAACTATGTTGTGGAAATGCAATAATTTTTCTAAAGCACCTGCTTCCAATTTTATTAAATTGCACACATTTTAGCACTCAATTTGAGTTTTTTCACTCTTCCTAAATAAAAATATTTTATTTTAACCCATAGCTGACAATTCATGACAAATACACACAGATTGCACCCAAATGCCAGCAATGGCCGGTGGTGATGAGCAGGAGGGCGCATCAGCTAGTTGGACTCATTGAAGCCATGCCACATAGTGTGGTGGCAGGCCCCCCCACAGATAAGGAGACAGAGACGTTTCTGCCTTCTAAGCTTTGGGCATGCCTAGCACCGACACTCGGCATCAGGAAGGGCACAAGAAACCTGACTGAGGCTTCTCGGCTCGAGCAGGGAGGCAGGAGTGAGCAGAAAGAAGGAATGTCTGCTGTGCACTCACTATCCCACCCAGGCTCTCATTGGTTGGGCCTTTATAGGCTGACACAATAAGACCATGAGGCTGAAGGCTCAGACTATGAGGCTGAAGGTGCTAGCCGGGCTGAACTTGTGTTGCAGGTAAAGTAAAAACATGTGTTGCCCATGGTTCTTTGAAAGATCATGGCTTTGGCCGTGGGTGGCTGCCCTCAACACAATGCATTCAACTTTAGGACACAATCAAATGGACCCGACTCTTACGCACATTGTGCTTGCACTGGAAGGCCATTCTTTGCCCACCTGCAGAATGTGTTGTGGGGTCCCAGAGTCCCCCATGCCTCACAGATATGCACTGACCTTGGGCTGCATGGGGCCCCTTTGAATGGTTAGGGCCCCCATTGATGGTTGGGGACCCCCTGCACTGCGAGGACCCCATGGGCCTGTATTACGTCTCTGTTTGGCCATGCTGCACCATATGCTAGGGGAGAACACTCATGGCTAATGACTCTGTGTTCTTTCTAATCAATTCACATCCAAATCTTTTCTTTAACTTTTCTCATTTACCCAGAAATAGGTGCATGAATATATTAGAAAATCCTTAACAACTGTCATCACCACAAAACCTGGACAAAAGATATGCAATTTAGAGCATTCACTAAAACAAATTATACGTACTTAAAGATTACAATTATCCTTCGGCTAATTTATTTAGTCTACTCAAAATGAGACTCTGTCCTGAAACTACAGTGAATAATTGCTACCTTTGAAGATCGGGGTCTGACACGGACCCGAGTGCAACGTTAATGTGTGGTGCCGCATTATAACTAACATTCAGGTCACTAGCAGACAAGTGATAAATCATAGTTTTGTGGAGAAACATAATACTCTATTACAGTGGGGAATATCTTTCGTTAACAACTGCAGAGATTGGCGGCCGCGTACTAGGCAGCAATTCAGGTCTACTCTCCAGGGCAATTTGACTTAGCACTAAGCAGTTCTACTGAAAAATACTGGTTGCAAATTTCATATCAGGTAGCAGTGAGCCTATTTTTTTTTAGTTTGCCCCTACTGTGTTTTTTTCGGTCACCCCTTCTTGAATCTGTCATGTATTCGGAATATAGGTCAGACCACTGTTTCTTGGTACCAGTGTCTAGCCACCACACTGTTGGTGCAGAACTGTGCTTACGAAATGGAGGTTTATAAGGATGTAATGGTGGATATGGCCTGTGATATCCACATAGGATACATTTGTGTATAATTGTAATGAATGAATCTGAGTTACAAAGTCAAGGATTGTCTTGGAAATCAGATCTAGCCCTCCTGAAACTAAACTAGACACTCCCGCGCAAGAGAGTGTTTTAGAGGTCACAATGAGAGGCAGAAAATTCCCTACGAAGGCAGAAGGTGTGTGAATAATGGACATCTAGGAGAAAATTGTTGTTAGATATGGAATGAGTGTGGTTTTGGGTAGAGTGTTGGGAGGTTCTGGACTCTGTTGCCAAGATTTCTTTCCTTGGCTATATTGCACTACCAGGGGCGGCTTCTCCATGTGGGCGGAGGAGCGTCGCCCCACATACCATTTTATGTTTCTGCTTCTTGCACTGCGAGAAAGAAGAAGGGTTTGGTTGGGGGCTTCTGCTCGAGGGCAGGGAAGGAGTGGCTTGCCCAATTCAGCTGGCCCTTACTGTTTGGTCGGCCCTCTGGAGCCGACCAAACCTGTCATGCGCACACTTTGAAACTGCTGAGTGAGGCTGTACAAATATCAGGCATATATTGAGAAAAGCATGAAGCTCCCCTAAGTCTAGTAAGAAGATTGGTTAAAAAGTCATAAGAATATGTTGGATCAGACATCCTTGGCATGGTTTTCCCACAGCTTTTTGCCTTCTATCCTCTTGTCTTTGCTGACTTCATTTTTGCTGGCCTTAGAACTCTGCACACATTACTACTGCTAACCAGTGATAAAGTACATGTGCTCTCTCCGTTAAAAATTTGGAACATTTAATTTACCTATAGGCCCCTAGCAAAGATATACTACACATACGCAGGGCATGTAAATTAAATGCTATTAGTGGGCCTGCAAAAAAACAAAAACAACAAACTTGCCTGTACTGATCCTAATTCTAAGACTCAAATCATCAACAAACAAATTACTGTCTACCTCCTCGAAATGTATTCGAAAATATATTTTTCTTTTTCAAGAATCAATTTGTTTTCCACATATATCATATAACACAATTTGACAATTTTGCATATTATGCCACAAGACCAAAGAAAAAATTGACCAAACAAAAGCAATGAATGACTCTGGGTCACTACACCAATGATAAACAACATCAAGGACGACTCACTCACATACAAGACATAAAACACAGAACATATAACCTAGTGATCTTTTCTGTTCAGAATATTTTGACAGCCTGTATGTGGAGTTTTAAACTGCCATTTTGACCTAGCAAGATAAACAGATAAACCTTCTGGAACCTTCCTTTTGAATACATATCACTCATCTCTTGGGTAGGGACTAAACAGCCCAAAGGGCTTGGTATAGTGTATTTAAAATGTTGGGCATGGAGGAGGAGCCAAGCTCGCGACCGAGATGGCCGCTCTGTAACTCGGCTCCGCCAGCCTTCCTGCCCAACACACAAATCCTGTCGAATATCCTGCCTCGAGACGACACACCCTGGAACGAAAAGGAAGTGGAAACAACGCTAGTACTCACCGTCTGGCCCGGGGGCCCATACGTGCTGTGGATCCGCTGCTTGGCTCTTGCTTGCTCCGGGGCCTTCGCGGTGTAGAGACCGGGGACTTGCCTGTGTGGGTCAGCCGGTGCTGCGGTGTCGGCGGCGGGCCCCGGTGCGGGGGCGGAGCCGGCTGTGAGGGCCATTGTGCGAATAGACCGGTGGATCCTGGCCGGGCCGGTCCTGTGGCCGGTGGACCCCTTGTTGGAGCACGGAGCACTGTGGAGGTGGGAGGTCTGTGCAGGATGACCCCCCTTTGATGCCTTGTCCGGCCATCTTAAAGCCCTGCGCCCGGAGTCGGCGGGAGGCGCCCTCGGGTGCTCGAACAGCGGGCCCCCGAATTTGATGGCGCTTTTTCTGCACCAAGATTGCCATTAGCATGTCCCGGTGACTCCCGGCGGTGTCCCTGCATGAGAGCCCGTCCCGGGCGTCGTGGAGTGTGGTGACGCAGTTGACTCCACAAGATGGCGGCTGACGCCCAGGGATACGGATTTCATCGGGGCTGCGGATCTGTGTCGCTGACGTGTGCGGGGGCCTGGTCATATGAACGTGAGCCCACGATCGGCGATGTCTTGGCTGCCCTGCAGTCTTTGCGTGCGGCCTTGGCCCCCGGTGCCCCTGTGGGGGTTGGACGGTCCGCCGCCATCTTCGAGGGACCGTTCTCCATGGTCGCCCCTCGACTTTGTGATGGCGTTGCTTTGTCCCCCTTGGTCACTACAAGGAGTGCTTCTGCTGTGCATGGACAGGATTGTCGCCATGCGGCCCGACTCTCCTGGCAGCTGTGAATGTGGAGTGCGAGGGCATGGGCTCCATGTCGGGCTCGTACGCTGCTCGAGGGTTCAAGGAACGTCATGGAGTGCTGATCCGATCTGCTGTGGGGAGGCCCTGCTGTTGTGCTGCAGGGGGGACTCCACTTTCCTGTACTGCGAGGCGAGACTCCTACATCTTGCTGCTCATCGTGTTACTGTCGAGGGTTCTGGACTCCCGTGACTGGTCCTTGTTTTATTACTGGCTGCCGGAACCCTTTGATCTGCGCCCTAGTCCTGGTCTGTTTCGACCGTGGAGCAGCTTCACTTTAAAATGCTTGCCTTTCCTTACTATATCGCATATGGTGGTGAAGACGAAGACAGGCCAGGGAAGAGCCGATGCTGCACCCGGAGGACTACCGGTTAATAGCTTGCTATGCTAATGGACGGTTTCCTTTACAAGTTTTGAATACCTAAGGTTGTGTCGATCTCGTCTGGACGTTGCATATTCGTATGGGTGGGCGGGAGGCTGGGGCTCACCGACTTGCCTTATGTTCTCCTCCCCCCCTCCCCTTTTTGGGTTCTTTCCCCCCTCTTTTTTGCCTTCTTATTCCTTTCTCTTTTCTTGACTTCTCTATATTTCAGGTTCTGATTTAGGGCGACAGGCACGCTGCTGGGGGGGGTAGGCCGTAGCCTTCTGCAGGGGTGCAGGGTGGGGTGGGTTGGGTGGGGCTTTTTTCTCTTTTTCCTTTTCCTTTAGTTCTATGGCTCTTTTGTGTCCCTTTATCGGAGCGCCGCGCCTGTGCTTGTCTCCCATGGTATGATTGCGGGTGGTAACTGGGGATGTGTTGTTCTCCCTTCTACTGCATTGCCACATTTCTATTGCGACTCGCGTGTCCACCTCACTGGCTGTACCCTCACTCTTTTTGCGTGCTCCGTTGCTGTGGGGCGCGTGCCGCAGCGCGGCGTTCTCCCCCTTTCTGATTTATTTTATTTTCCCCCCTTTTTCCCCTTTATTCTCTTCTTTTCTTATTATTTGGGTAAGTATGGCGGATGATTGTATTTCTTGCTGCTGTTCTGGTTCCTCCGTTCACTCTCAGTATGTGCCTGGTTGGTGGGGTGACTAAAGGCGGGCCAAGGTGACCATTGATTTGTTATATGGCGTATATATCCTGATTGATGTACACTGTTGCTGATGATAGTTTTCTCCGCTGCCTTTCTGTTTTGCTGTCTGATTTGTGGCCCGCTATGGGAATTCGGATGACCATACACTGCAATTAATCCTGCTATACTTCCTAATATAAAATTAACCTTCTTTGCTCCTGCTTTCGGTTGTCGTATATGGCCGTTCTCATATTGACTGCTTATCTACATAATGTGATGTACATCACGGCACACTTCCCTTCGGATACATTGGCTTATTGTATTGTGTCGTGGCCTACCTGAGCGGTTGTTGGTCCGTATTTGTATATCCTTAACTGTACAATAAAGGTTTTTTTAAAATAAAAAAAATAAAAAAATGTTGGGCATGTACTTTCAAGTTTTAAATGTCGAGTTGCAAAACTCTTTCTAGGGGTGAGTCCACTATGTTGGCAAGAGTGTGGTAATTTGGGAGATATGACATATATAGTGGTCATGCCTGGAGGGAAGTATTGAAAAACCTTAAAATAATATTGGGCTATCCTATCCAGTAGGACTTGTCATTTAGCATAGTTTGAATGACCATGTAAGCATTTTGACATCAGACAAGGGGGTGCGGACTCATAATCTGGAGCTGCTGGGGTGCAGCAAAAATAACTATTGCCTCATCTTGGAAAGCAAAAGTTCCGCCTGACATCACCCAGTGGAATGTCTGGCTTAGGCATCACATGGCTATGGAAAACTCTCTAAGAACCATACTGAGGACAACACAGGTTGTGAAACCTACTGGGAAGCGTTACTTAATTTCCTAATAGAAGACCACCCGCTGAGGGCCTATCTGCCTAGACTGAAAGCCCTCAATCTCTTTTGACACAGGATGCTCACTATTGTGCTTGTTCGCAGCAGTTCAATGTAATTTCTCTGTCTCGCACTCTAGAAATTTGAAATAGGCCCGTTGTCTTATGGTTGCGTTTGTTACAATGACTTATAGACACCAGTACAGTTGCAAGGAGGGACATGGTGAGAGGGGTGGTAATGTTTGATGGCATTTATCTTTTTTGTGGCAATGATAACTTGAGAGCTACAGCAACTTATTTTTATGATGTCTGGTAAATTTGAAACGGGTGCATGGTGGGCTGATTTAATATCATTCCTTTACTCTCTCTGCAAATCCATTATTTTTCAATAAATTATTGTGTTTAAAAAGAATGTCTAAACCACTATAACAGAAAAAGAGAGTATTGAACACAGTTTTAGGTACAGATATAGGTATAACAGAGGCAGAAATGGAAGAAAGGCCAAGGTTTCATGACATAGATACATAGATGGCTATGAATGAGACCAGAGACGTGCAAAAACGGCTACGAAGGGAAGCGAGAAATCCATATCGGCAGTGTAAATAAAGGGAAGACATGTAAACCCATGAAAACCAAAGATAAATACACAGATTGAAAAAAGCCAATAATGGGATTAGAAAATCATCAATCTCTAAGCAGTCCTTCTAAGCAGGGACATCCTGGCAGTCTGCTATTGATCATTCTATAGCCACGGCATAGATCTGCGGTACATGTTATGACAGAAGCGTGGTGTGCTGATAGAGACCCATGCAGACGACTGTGCAAGGAAGCTCTCCAGGTAGATTTGATATTGAGTAGCACATGGAGACAAAATCTACCTCAGAGGTGGCAGGGGAGTATTGTGAAGAACAAACCTCTTCAGATGTCTTTAAGGTGGCACAGTGAGCAACCACCTTCATGTATCTCTGGTGGGCACAGTGAGGAAGAGATCCTTTGAGGCATCTCTGAGGGGGAGCCATTAAAGTCAGCTCTGCTGCAGCAGAGGAGGAGGAAACAAAGCTGGTCAAGCTGGGATCACGGGTGGCTCTAGGCTCATGGCGGCCCTGGGCACGGAGCGTAGGCAGGGGGCCCCTGGAAGAACGCAGGCGCGGAGGCCAGTGAAGAGGGGGGGTCAGAGTGTTTGGAAGCGGAACAGAGCCGGAGGCCGCCAAATCCCTGCCAGGGGCCACCACGCAAATATGTAGCCATCCTCAGAGGATTATTATATTAAGGATATATATTGGCAGGTCGGCCCCTGGGGTTTGGCGGCCCTGTGCATGTGCACAGCTTGCACATGCCTAAGGCCGCCCCTGCTGGGATACAACAAAGAGGAACACACCCCTTCAAAGCTCTCTGTGGTAGCACAGTGAGTATGAACCCCTTTAGAAAACTCTAGGGTACCACAGTGGGGAAAAATCCTGTGAGAAATCACTGCAGTAGCACGGTGTGAATAAAGCCCGTTGGGTGCTGTTGGGGTACCACGGTGAGGAACAATCCCTTTCAGACGTCTCAGGGGCAGAAACAGTGAGGAATTAAATCCCTTTTGCGATTCTGCGGTTTTAAGGTGAGAAACAAATCACCTAAGGCACTTGAAGGATGGTAATGTAATTTCCATTGAAATGAATGGCAACTCCATGACGAGCTGAGCTCGTCATGAGCGTCGAAGGAGTTAAGATACTACTGAGGTAGCATAATCAGGATCACGCCCCTTCAGTCATCTCTGGCCTAGCACGGTAAAGACGTCTCTAGATTAGCAGGGTGAGGAACAAATCCCTTCAGACACTTGGGGGTACCAAATGAAGGAACACATCCCTTCAGACATCTCTAGGGTAGTGTAGTAATCAGCAGAACCTTTCAGTCATACATGGTATAGCACAACGAGAAATAAATACCTTCAAACATCTCAGGGGTAGCACAGTCAGAAATAAGTCCCTTCAGACTTCTCAGGGGCTGCACAGTGAGGAATCAATCCAAGCAGACTTCTCAGGGGCGGCATAGTAAGGAAAAACGTCCTACAGATTTCTCAGGGGCGGCATAGTAAGGAAAAACGTCCTACAGATTTCTCAGGGGCGGCATAGTAAGGAAACAAATCCTACAGATTTCTCAGGGCTGCACATGGAGGAATAAACCCTTTCAGACTTCTCAGGGGCGGCACAGTGCGGAATAACCCCCTTCAGACTTCTCAGGGGCTGCACATGGAGGAATAAACCCTTTCAGACTTCTCAGGGGCGGCACAGTGCGGAATAACCCCCTTCAGACTTCTCAGGGGCTGCACATGGAGGAATAAACCCTTTCAGACTTCTCAGGGGCGGCACAGTGAGGAATAACCCCCTTCAGACTTCTCAGGGGCGGCACTGTGAGGAATAAATCCAAGCAGACTTTGCAAGGGTGGCATAATGAGGGAAAAAATCCTTCAGATTTCTTAGGGGCTGCGCAGATAGGAATACATCCATTTGGACTTTTCAGGGGTGGCATAGTGTGGAAAAAAATATTTCAGATATCTCAGGGGTGGCACAGTGAGGAATTAATCCCTTTAGACTTCTCAGGGGTGCCTCAGTGAGGATTGAACCCTTTCAGACTTCTCAGGGGAGGCATGTTGAGGAAAAAATCCTTCATACTTCTCAGGAGCGGCAAAGTGAGGAATGAATCCCTTCAGACTTCTAAGGGGTGCCTCAGTGAGGATTAAAATCCTTCAGACTTCTTAGGGGGCGGCACAGTGAGGAGTAAGTTCCATCACACTTCTCAGGGGCGGCACCGTGAGGAATACATCCCTTGAGACACCTCTAGGTAGCACAGTAAAGGACTAAATCCCTCCAGACATCTCCACGTTAACACAGTTAAGGGGTTAATCCCTTCAGACCACTCTGGGGTTTCACACTGAGGAAACAAACCCTTCAGACATCTCTGGCATCGCGAGGAATAACCCAACTTCAGACATCACATGCACATAAAAACGTACTTTAATGGTTTCATTCAGGGGTGGCCATTCTTCCTATAGCCTTGATGTGGGTACCAGTGAATGAATGGACATGGAGAAGGGCCATTTTACACCACAGTATTATAGGAAACACTATTTCCACAGTACCAAATGGATGGACATGAACGCAATGCGTTATCCAGCGCAACAACAAAAGAAATCTGCCTATGGCAGCGTCGCCCAGATGAGGTCACTGCTATGCTTGTCTAGGCACTACATTAGAAAATGCCTGGTGCATGGCTGGAGTCCAGGGGCCAAAACTGGACTGCATTCGTTTGGCAGAGATGCATATGAGTGTACAGCTGTTGAAGAATAAGGTGCCCCAGCATAGGAGATACGAGCCTGGTCAGCAGTGGTTAACAGAAGATGCTGTTAGGCAGAGCTGAGGTGCATTGGCAGAGCTGTTTGTATAATTGTGAGTGGCACCTGGAGTGGGGTGGAATGGGTGATGATCAATAACTGCAACAATGCATGAGGTGACCAGGAGAGTGATAGCAGACACAGCCATACATAGGTTCCTTTTTAAGTGGGTCAGTATCCTATAGTTAAGACCATAAAAAAGTGCTTAGCAGGTATAGGTGGTGTCTATCAGTGAGCATGCCTTATGGAGCTTTCCCAAAAGCGACAGAGACCCACGCCCTGGATGTACTGTGGAGCAACTAGGTACAACTATGCAGGGACCACCCAAAAGAAACAATGTACAGACCCTTGGGGCGCTGTTAAATAACCAGGGAATTTACTGCAAGGGGTCTACTGAGAAGTGAAAGGCACTATGCCTGGAGTCACAGTTAGGGCTGGAGGTCCTGCCAGTCCCTGTTGATGAGCAACAACACAGTGTATCTGAACTACATTGGATGTGCGAGAGATGGTCTCCCTATTTATTAATTTATTTTTTTCATGTTTATATAGCGCTATCAATAAACTCCCGTAGGAGTATCTCCGCGCTGATGACAACCGGTACGGACCTGAAAAAGGAAGCAATGAAGTTAAAAAGTGCTGTGAAGCTCCTATAAACCAACAGAGGTGCTAGTTAAAATGAACTAAACAGAAAGGTTTTCAGGTATTTTCTGAATTGAAGGTGGTTATGGCATTGCCTCAATGAGAGCGGGAGTGAGTTCCAGAGGTTGGGACCTACTACAGACAGAGCCCTGCCACCTAGCCTAGATTTAGTTATCTTAGGAACACTCAGTAACAACTGGTCACTGGATCTAAGAGCACGGGTAGGGACATAAGGAACAAATTTGCTGGCCAAATACTCTGGTCCCAATTGATTGAGGCTCTTATGAATGATGCAGCAGGTCTTGAACTTCACTCGTTGACGTATTGGTAACCAGTGAAGTTTGTGAAGTAATGGTTTGGAGGAGGATCTGGGGGGTGCGTTTAGCACCAACCTAGCTGCTGTATTTTGCACCACCTGCAGACGATCCAAAACCTCCTCATTTGCACCTGCCAGAAGACCGTTACAATAATCAAGCCGGCTGATAACCAAAGCCTGAACTAAGGTTTTCCTATGGGAGTCAGGGAGAAAGGGAAAAATTCTACGGAGGAGACCAATCACATGGAAACAAGATCCCACAGTAGTATTGACATTTTGCATCATGGTCAGCTCCGGCTCCAATCTAACTCCCAAGTTCTTGATTATTGTTTTGGGCTCAGGAACTGGGCCCAAATCAGGAGGCCACCAATCGGGGGACCATTGGACCCTGGCTTCTCCGAAGAGCATCACCTCTGTCTTTCCAACATTACATTGAAGAAAGTTGGAAGACATCCACCTTGCAACTGCCTTCACCCCATCGGAAAAGGATTGCATAATTTCCGGGGTAAGTTGTTTAAAAGGGAAGAGCAGCTGCGTATCATCAGCGTAGGACACTGGGCAGAACCCAAAAGCTCTAGTAACATCTGCCAAGGGAGCCACATAGGTATTAAATAAGGTCGGGCTCAAACAAGAACCCTGCGGGACCCCCTTGGCAATGTTAACTTCCTCCGACCTAAACTCACCCATGGTGACAGATTGGGTGCGGTTGGAGAGGAAGCTTTTGATCCAGTCCAGTGCTCTACCGCCGATTCCACTCACAGACAGTCGTTCGATCAGGATGGTATGGGAAATCGTATCGAACGCTGCCGATAAGTCTAGCAGCACCAGGACAACAGAGTAACCCCTGTCCTGGTACAGCCGTAGATCATCTGTTATCGACAGCAAGGCCGTTTCAGTGCTGAATTTTGGCCTAAAACCTGACTGCGAGGGATCGAGGCTACCAGATTGTTCTAGGTAGGTGGATAGGTGCTTGTTGGTGTGCTTTTCGATGATTTTCCCTAGAAATGGCAAAAGGGAGATGGGCCTCAGGTTAGACATGTTGGTCCAAGGAATAGATGTATTCTTCCTAATGGGTCTAACTAGGGCTTTTTTCCAGCACTGTGGGACAACTCCAGATGTAAGTGATAAATTCACCAGTCTCTGAACATCAGGGCCTAGTGTACTCCCTAGCGGACCCATAAGTCTGGCTGGGAGCAGGTCTGCCGGGTTTCCACTTTTAATATCAGTGAACAATTTCTGGACCTCTATTAGCGATATTTCAGGAAAATCGTTAAAGGAGTAGGTATTGATGGGTGCTGTCTGTATCAAAGTATAGTTATCCTGGCTACTTATGTCAGGACTAATTGCCTCTATTTTGTTATAGATGGCATCAATTTTCTGAGAAGAAACAGGAAATACTATCACAGAGATGTTGTGAAGCCATGTCGGCACTTTCACAAGCAGTTGGTTTCAGAAATGTGTTAACAATCTGATATAGAACTTTTGAATCATTGCCAGCTGCTTCTAGCTGAGCAGTAACGTGGTTTTTCCGTGCTGATCGTATGGCTTTATGATAGATGTTAAGATTCTTTTTGTAATAGATTTTATCTTCCTCCATGGAGGATTTTCTCCATGTTTTTTCAGACTTTCTAGCCAGGCGTTTGAGACTGCGTAGTTCCTCTGAATACCAGACCTCTTGTTTCCTGGCAAGGCTAGTTTTAAAAGTCTTTATCGGGGCAATTTGTTGTACTGCAGCATTAACTGCAAGATCCCAATGTGAAAGAGCAATGTTAATATCATCTGTGCAAACAATAGGAGGAGGGAGATATTTCTGTACAAAATTAGTGTTGGTTATTTTGTGCCACTGCCTACGTTTGGATGGAATTTGAATGTGGGAAATAGGTCGGAGGTCATTCATCGGCATGGAGAACTCAAGCACAAAGTGGTCAGTCCAAGGATATTGTTTAGGTGCACAGCATTTAATACCAGGGAAGTTAGATATTATCATATCCAAGGTATGTCCTGCTTGGTGTGTTGGTCCACTATTACATTGGTTTAGTCCTGGAAGAGATATATCAGTTAGGAAGGACTGTGTCTCACTATTAGTCTCTTCCTCACTATGAATATTAAATTCACCAAGTAACAGGAATTCTTTATCTTGGCACACATGGGGAGCTAATGCTTCCACTAACTGTTTGGACATGTTTTTTAAGGTGCCCGGCGGACGGTAAACCAAGGCTCCTTTCCTACTATATTTAGTGGATGAGCCAATCCTAAAAATCAACATTTCAAAGGTCGAATTACAACATTGATCAATGACCGAAATGGAGATCTCCTTTTTGAATACAATTGCTATACCCCCACCAATTTTTTTGGGTCGATCTAATCTAACAATCTTGTAACCCTCCGGTATTCCAAGAGTAATAGCAGGGGCTACTGTTTCCTGTTTGGGTAGAGAGCAGATGTCTAGATGTCTACGTCTACTAAGATCTGCTAGATGTAGGATAGCCCTGTAGGGACAGGATAGGAGGGTGTAAAACACAGAGGCATCTACATAGAGCAAACCTAGCCGGGAGGCCAGTGTGGGAATATTCCATTTACACCAAAATGAGTGCATTCTAGATGACAAAATGTTCAAAAGTATGGATACTGCAAATGAATGAGTGAAATAATGAGAAATGAGTGAAATAACAAATGGAACACCAATCAATGTTGGTGACAAGATCAGGAGCCATGTTAGTTTTAAAAGGCAGAGAAAGTGCCAATGTGTGTATATTTCACACCAGGAGTGGGTTGGAAAGTGCGAGAGTAATCAAAGTTGGCAACTAGAACAGAACTTAAATAACCTTTCCAGGTTCATGTTTCACCGACTATTCATAGCCTAAAGTAGACCACATTCTGAACAAGGTTTTGCATCTCAAGATCTACTCATCCTCTGGAAGGCCCCAGAGGTGAACACGCCCTAGTCAGATCATGGCTCAAACCCTGCACATGTGAAGGTGAGACACAAAGTGTGCGATAATAGCATGTGCCTAGCAGAGCAGGACACGTGTCCACCCATGTTTACCTCCTATCCTCTCCCCTCCATGCAAACATTCACATCCCAGAGACCCGTGCTCTTGAAGGGGCACATACCACCCTTTTTAACGCTCTTCCTTGACATTTACCACTTTATTATTTGTAGGCAGTGACATTTCAGAATAAAAACAGAAATGCTCTGCTGAAGGCAGTCACTTCTTCGAATCTAATATTGGTTGGCTCATTTTTTAGAATCATAGTCCAGCTCTGACCTATGATTTGCAAAAATTAGCTTTTATGAATGTCATTATAACTTAACTTTCATTTTGATCTAAACAATAAGGAGTGAAAAGCTGCTCGCTAAAAGTTGCATTTCCTGACCTCAACAACCCAGAAATCAGCTTCTCTGAATGTCACTCCAGCCAGCAGTGGGTTGAGTGAAACTTCAGGACACTTCAGCTAATTTCTCCCTTTGGCCACATTGTTCATCTAAGTACATCGACCCTCGGGTATGCCGCGTGCTTTTAGTACAAAATTAAACTAACCTCTACTACTTCAAATGCTTACACATTGTCTCTGACTTTGGAGCTCAAGATCCAGGTTCGAGTCTCAGCGTCAGCTCAGCATCCTGTGATTCTGGACAAATCACTCTGATCTCCCTGTGCCTACCAGACCCGGTTCTAGAGGGTGGGACAGGCCCACCCCAAGGAATACCCTGGCCCACCCAAGGGCATTCAGAACTCAAAAGCATGCGTTTTCCACCTTAATGTTTCAAAGGGGTGTGCAGCCCTGTAGGCTCTCCTTTATATGAATGACAGTATTGATATAAGGTACTTTCAAGCCTAGGGAGAGGTGTGAAGTTACCGTAGTTTAGTAGCTGGTATGTTGCACAAATGATCAGCACTGATATCCTGAAAAATGAATTATGATTCTGGGCATATTGCATCATATTTTTAAATCGCAATGCTTTGCAAAGTAAAAAGCTGGCAAAGTTTTTTTTAAACATGAAAAGCTGAAAAGTGGCGCGTTATGTTGGAAGAAACATTTTTGTTACTGCACTTGACCGGGAGCATGCTGCAGTCTTAAAGTTCTGCATCTTAAAGTTCAGGCAAGTAGCGTCCCCCCACTTCTCCAAAGCCGGGAAGCACGCTAGAGAAAGCGAAGTACGTAGCACCTTGGGAGCTGATTATTCTGTTAAAAATGTCAAAAGCAGACAGATGCCAATACTTAAAATATCATAACGATTAAATACTGTGTTGTTTTTTGGGCAGTACCCAATTATCTTCATGGCCCACCCAAGCTTCTTTACGGCCCTCCCAAAGAAAAAATACTAGAACCGGGCCTGGTGCCTACCAAAATATAAATGTGTCTCCTTGTGTAACGTAACTGGTGTTCATGTAAAAGCGCTCCAATACCTTGGGGTCGAGTTTGCACTATATAAAGTGCTACATAAATCTGCAAAAATAAATAATAATAAATGTGTGTTCCCTGAGAGAGAGGCTTCTTTGCACATGAGCAATAAAACATTTCTTTTACATTTTGGCAGTGGTAGTAGTATAGAGTTTATCGACACCGTTCTTTGCAGAACATTTTGTAGCCATTTTTTTAGCACAAAAACCGTATCAAGTGTTTTTACTTTGCCTATTCTAGCCAGTGCTTAATTTGTGCTGGCGTTTAATGGTGCCCGGTACCGGCACTTAATTCTAAGCACCAGCAAAGTCACATAGTGGCTCTGTGTGTCTATTTCCCAGCAAGCTTAGTTAGTGTAGCGTTTTAACAATTTGATAAACTTTAAAAAAAATAAAAGGACAAACTAGCACTTCCGGGCCAGCTCAACAGTTTGAGGTGACCTGGAATAGTCCCAAAATGTTCCACTTGTTTGAGTGTGATTGCTAGCAGGTAATGTTGGTGCTGGCATTTGGCAACAGTGGTGGGATGTGGGGGGGGGCAGCTACAGTGGATTCCTGAGAAATACGTTGGGCCCTGGCCTTTATTGTTTTTCAAATTAAGCACTGTCTCCAGGTCTCAAATGCCCCTGGAATTCCCCTCCTCTAAGTCCCCAGGCCACAGGCCCTGGCAGTCTGGTGGGAGCTCGGGCAGGTACTCCAGTAGCCGGAAGGCGGGTGCAGATGCAAGGTCAGGAAGGGGCGGGGCAGCAATTCTTGCCTCCAGCAGAAGCACAGGCGCTGATTGAAGGTGATAATTGAGAAGCAACGCGACTCACAAATTCGATTCTGAAAATAACTGTGCGGGCTGCGCTCTTTTTATTTCACCCATTACATGCAATATCCTCTTAAGTGCCACAAGGCACGAGGGTGACGTGTGGGATTGTGAGGGGGAAAAAGAGCTCAGCGCGCGAGTGGGAACTTTGGCGTTATGTGGAGGTACAGGAAAATGAGGGAAGAGGATGTCTGCTATGTGCCTGATCAGGGCTGGCTGTAGAGCTGGTGGCACCCTGTGCGAAAATCAGTCCTCCCCACCCCATGACCTCCTCCTTGGATTACCTGACTACCACCAGGCAAGTGTGCCCCTCTTCTCTCTCTAGCCCCTCTCTCACATACATTTGATTTATTTTAAGGCACTGGTAAAGGCTGGCTATACTAATAAGAATGTATATCTAGTCAAACTAACCCTTTTTAGCAACACTGGGAACAGATAATGAAAGAGGGGGAAAAAAACATTACATCCTAACTATTTTATGCAGTTTGCATGCAGACGCCAGGATACCCTTTGGGTGATAGTGTTGAGCTATATAAGACTGCAATACATACATACATACATCTTTAATGTCAGCTCCTAACAGTCACTGTCCTACATTAGGGATGATATGAGTGACTTGGGCCTGGAGTCAGTGCTTAATTTGAGCTGGAGTTTTCTGGTGTTCTGCACCAGCACCTAATTGTCAACACCACACTTAGAGCAGTCTGCCACAAGGTGGCGCTGCTCATGTAATTTAGAGATGAGCTGTATAACAGTTACTTTGGAAAACAATATACATAAAAAAATTTACTAATGCCTGTCTCCCCAGCCATTCCTTTAGCTTTGGGGACCTGGAATAATCTGACCTATCGCATTTACATGCGGGATAGATGGTTAGTAGTTGTTTTGGCAGTGATGACAGTGATGATGGGTGGTGCCTTCTGCAGTGGCCTCCTGGCCAGAGCCCTGGCACTTAATATTTTACAAATTAAGCACTGGTGGGGAGTAAAGTAGGTGCAGCTAGTGAGCGATGGATAGGGAGGGAGGGAGGGAATGAATATCCAAATAAGTACCTGCCAGGATACCCCTTATTAGGCATGACACCTTCAACTAGTCCTCCAACTAGTCCTCCCTGTACAGCCAACAACAATTTTCCTTAGGGGTTTTTGAGCCCTGCTACAAAGCTGTCCCTGGGTGGAGGGGATGTCCCATCTCCTCCACCCTGAGGGACTGGGAGAAGGAGGGTACAAGTGTGATGCAATGACATGGCAGCCAGGAAGCCGCCGTCATGATGTCATCACGGCTCCAGATGGGCTTTATTCTCCCACCACATTGATTTATTACAGCTAAACTCCATCTGCAGATGAAACCAACGCTGTTCTCTCTGACCTATGGCTGGCTGATTGGTTGATGCCAGGGCCAGACTAGCATATATTGCAATTTAACCGTGGCAGAAGAGCTTGTCTGACAAGTCACTGTGTGGGCCGGTTTTTGGGATGATTGTGGGCCTGTTTTATGGTGTGGTGGGCAGAGTTTACGCTTGATTTTTTTTTGCTGATATGACCGCAATCCTTGCCTGTGGCAGTACGGACCCCGGTTTCCGCCACCCGCAGAGAGACCCCGGCGAAACCTGGAGGCAGAAGCCGACCCAAAAGCATTGCATCAGCAGGGCTCCCAGTGGCAATCTTGATTCACAGCCCCCTCCATAGAGGGGCAGGACTACGGGGGGAAGGGATGAACCATGAAGAGAGCAATCCCCATATGCACTGGATAGAAATTGGTCACCCAGAACTCTAGAGCAGAGGGAAGCGAGGAGCAGTAGTGGTGCTTCAAATCATAGTCAAGAGGTGGACCCAAGGAAGCCCATCAGTGGCGGCTCCTCTGCTAAGTCAGTCGCCCCACTTCTTTTGTCACTAAAGGAAAAATAAAATGATAACTTTAAGTTATCATTTAAGTTTTTTCCTTGTTGCAGCAGCATTGCGGGCGGGAGGGGCTGCTCTGCTGACAGAGCAGGGGAGAGGAGGAGTGGTTTGAACTCCCTAAAGTGCGCATGAATGTTTGGCCTGCCCTAGAGGGCCTGCCAAATATTCATGCGCACTTTGCATGTTCTCCGTGCAGGATGCATTACACCGCCTGCAAATACCAGCCACCACTGCCCATAGACCGAAGTGGAACCCTCATCAACATGAGCAGGAGTTGGTGGGGTCCTGAAAAATGATGGGGTCAGTAGGGGACAGTGAGGCCCAAAATGCAGGAAAAAGGGGTAACAGGTACCTTAGGAAGACAGCAGTCCAGTCAGACAAATATACTGTGTAACCCATTTTATTGAATTTGGAGGTATACAAGGAGGAGCCATACCCCCTGTACCCCTCTCCAGTAAGTAGGCAGAGGAGAGTGGAGGCAGGACCGGCTTTAGGGCAGAGCGAATGGTGCGGCTGCACTAGGCACTGACCACAGGTGGGGGCGCAGTGTTTAGCAATAACTTACGATTTAAAAGCAGCTGATGCAGAGTTCCTTGTGCCGGCAGGTTTCAGGCAGCAATAACAATTTCAAGGTAACTCTTGTGATTAAAGTTCCTGCTGAAGAGAGATCAGAGTTTTGTCTAGTGACACTATAAGGTAGCACAGATGGTTACTGCCTGCTGCAAAGAACAGATGTGTATTTAAAGTGGATACCCGAGTGCATTAGTAAAGTCAGCCTTCACCAGTGCTTTAAAACAAATTAAATGTATTCAAGAGAGAGGCTAGATGAGGGGCCCTTTTGCAGAGTGGTAGTGAGGGAATCTGAGGAGGAGGTCATGGGGGGCTAAAAAAGGTTGCTGCACCGGGCACCACCCGCACTAAAGCCAGCCCTGAGGGGCGGCACCGAGGATCACATTCACAGTCAAACAGTGATTTTAGCATAACCAGTGAGCAGCTCCAGAGGCAGCTGCTCTGAGGCCACATGATGAAGCTGGGTCACATCTTGATCTGCTAGTAGTGGTAGGTCTGCAGTGCCGGACAGAGCGCGGGGTACTGGGCAGAGATTTCAGTCGGAGAGTAAACTATGAAGGAGTAGACTCACTTGGATGTGCGCACCCAACACTCCTGATGAAGGTGGTCAGCAAGAAGCAGCCGGTTTGCTAGCGGTAAAGAGAGTGAAGGTGGACAGTGTGGGACCAGCTTAACCCCTTCCATGCTGATGACGTCCCTCGTCCGTCATGCATCACGGTGGGCGTGTACTGATGACGGCTGGGGGCCGTCATGAGAACCCGCCCACTCATTAAAACGGCCGCACAGGCGCAGAATCGCAGCCGCGCCCAAGGGGTTAAAGAAGAGCTTCTACTCAAACAAAGATTTGAGTGACTATGGGTAATCAGGAAAAGTTACGGGAGTTGCCATAGGTGCAGAGGAAAACATAGCTGCCTGGAAGTTAACGGTGGGAGTAGTGCAGAAGATACCCCAAGAGTCTGGGAGGGAGGCAATAGACCCTTTAGAAGAAGTATGACCACTGGATGGCTGAGAGGCTGTAGAGCAAGAAGAGAAGAAGGTGGTTTGAAAACAGAAGACAATACTATTGACAGCCAGGAATCAGAAGACAGGCAGCTGGTTAGTCTAGACAGAGGTAATGGGGGAGCTGAGGAAGGTAACGCAGATCCAGCAACTGCAGGGATATGAAGGTGTTCAGAAGAAGCTGGTGGAATGATTGCATGTGGGCATATGTGTGCCCAGGAGAAGAGAGAAGGGATGGGGATTGACGCTGGTTTTTGTTCAACCGCCCTGTAAGCGGTAGGAAGGAGGAGGTAGGTATTGCAGCCTCCCCCTTGCGTAGAGGGCAGGGGACCATATGGGCGACAGTCTTATGGCACCAGATGGAACTAAACTTGACAAAGTCGCAGTTCATTGGTACGGTTTAGGGATATGAGATGATGCTCAGTCTGTGCTCACCTTAGGGGAGCCGAGGCAGTGGGGTAGCTAGACCTTTTGCCACCTGTGACGACTCCTGCGCTTGCCGCCCTGTGGCGGCCGCGTGTAGGAGCGGGGTGCTAGTGATTCCTATGTTTGCTGCCCCGTAGCAGCCGCAGGTAAGAGTTGGGGGAGGCGCCGCTCCAAAAATGATGCCGCTTGGGCGGACCAATGCTACGCCACTGACCTAAGGTACAAAAATCATCACACCTAGAGGTTCTGTTACTTCACCTGAGAGAAAAATGAGCTGTCCTAAGCCACAGAAATGGGAGTGACTGAGATGCTGAAATGAGATTTGAACCAGACAAAGCACAGGTGGGACGGGACAGACCTGTTTGGCAGCAATTGTCACCCAGAGGTCTATGGAGATGGTCTAGGAAGATGGCAGCAAGCCAGAGGGCAAGGAGAGCTAGCAGGCGGCAGGGATCCTGTGAGGACAGGGACAGCGGAGTGATCAGACATTGGTATTTTGTATGACTGTTCACTGCTGTTTAAGTAAATTGGTGCTCTCCTGCCCATGCTAAATAGCAGGTCACATTTGGGGAAGTTGAGTAGAGGATTGGTAGTCCAGGCAATGCTGTAGTGGGGGAAGAGAGAAATAATATTTCAGAAGAGGCTTTTTCTGGTGGTAGTGTGATGGTTCAGAGAAAGATATTTGGTTAACAGGTGAAGAGAAGCCGAGAGGAGCAGGGGGTAGAGAGGACGAGGAAAGGTGAACCTAGGTGTAGGCCTGGTCCTGGCGTGGGCCGGCCAGGCTAGCAGTGGGGTTCAAGCACTGGGAGCCAGTTGGAGGAGCCTGGGGGCTGCAAGGCATGACGCTCGATGCAGCTTATAATGGATAACGAGGGGGGTTGCTTCAGGGGATGGGTTTGTATATAGATTTGCTCCACAGTATGCTATTAAAATATATCCTTTGAGTTATGAGCATTTCATTGCAGTTGTTGGAACATGTCTGCTGGGGTTGGAGGGAATTGACGCTTGCAGAGTTATCTTAAATTAGGAATGTGTCCTGCACACCTTCATCCAGCACTGGCATTATGCACGAGTGACGGACTGTGCCTGAGGTGTGAATGATAGAGGTGACTGACATTATGTGTCAGAGGTGGCCACTGCGGTCTGCGGACTGTGCGTGAGGGACGAGCGACAATGGGGCAGATGGCATTATGCATGATTGACAGGCCACGGGGACTGTTCCTGAGGTTTATCCGATGAGGGGCACTGTCATTATACATGCTGTATGGGCTGTGAGGAGTGTGTTTGAGGTAAGAGCGAAAAGGTGGCAGGCGTATGAGTGACAGGCACTATGGACTGTGTCTTGAGGTATATGTGATGAGGGGGTGTGACCTGTGAGTGATAGGCACTGGGTCTGAGGTGTGTGAGTCTGACGTGTGAGTGATAGGCACTGTGGACTGTGACTGAGGTGTGTGTTGTGAGTGTGACGTGTGAGTGCTAGGCACTGTGCACTGTGCCTCAGGTGTTTGCGTGTGAGTCTGACGTGTGAGTGCTAGGCACTGAGGACTGTGCCTGAGGTGTGTGCGAGTGACGTGTGAGTGCTAGGCACTGAGGACTGTGCCTGAGGTGTGCGCGTGTGAGTCTGAGGTGTGAGTGCTAGGCACTGTGGACTGTGCCTGAGGTGTGTGAGTCTGAGGTGTGAGTGCTAGGCACTGTGGACTGTGCCTGAGGTGTGTGAGTCTGACGTGTGAGTGATAGGCGCTGTGGACTGTGCCTGAGGTGTGTGAGTCTGACGTGTGAGTGATAGGCGCTGTGGACTGTGCCTGAGGTGTGTGAGTCTGACGTGTGAGTGATAGGCGCTGTGGACTGTGCCTGAGGTGTGTGAGTCTGACGTGTGAGTGATAGGCGCTGTGGACTGTGCCTGAGGTGTGTGCGTGTGAGTCTGACGTGTGAGTGCCAGGCGCTGTGGACTGTGCCTGAGGTGTGTGAGTCTGACGTGTGAGTGCTAGGCACTGTGGACTGTGCCTGAGGTGTGTGAGTCTGACGTGTGAGTGCTAGGCACTGTGGACTGTGCCTGAGGTGTGTGAGTCTGACGTGTGAGTGCTAGGCACTGTGGACTGTGCCTGAGGTGTGTGCGTGTGAGTCTGACGTGTGAGAGATGGGCAGATGGATTTCCAATGAGGGGGCTGGCATTGTGAGTAAGATCGATTTGCAGTATTGAGTGCGTCTCAGGAATGAGTAATAAGGAGGGAGCTGGCTTTATGCTAGAGTGATGAGCTGCGGGGACGGTGTCTGAGGTACGAGTGATAAGGAGGTGACATTGTGCGTCAGCGATGAGAAGAGGAGGGATGGATTCTCCCATCTGCTGCCAGTGCAGCGAGGAGAGGGGAGCACGACAGGAGAACTGGAGACCAAAGCGGAAGAGTTCAAGACGAAACTGGAGGTCACGGCACTGCGAGAGTCGGGGCGCTGTGTGATCGGGGCGCAGACGGGGTGCTGGACGTATGCAGGAAAGAGTCAGCCTGTGCTGCGGACAACCCCCGGAGCCCAGAGGGACCCCTTCAGCTTCAAAGCCAGATGTCAGGCTATGCCACGCTCCCTGCTGACATCTGCACGCGGCCTTCAGAGAACACTGAAAACGCACTTCTCCCACTTCAGAAACACCTAGAGGCTATCCACTCACAGCGCGGCGCTTTACGGTGTGAGTGATATATCACCACAATGGTGTTATTATGGGGATAGAGAATGTACGCCGCGGGGTTCATCCAGAGACCTGGAGGAACGGGGTTGTCGGACTTCGATCGCCTTACCCGAGGGTCCCAGTCCCGGCGTATGTTCCTCTCGCTGCCCGCTACCCTCTCAGCACCGGCGCAGCTCTGCTACATCTTGTGGTTACAGCCGCCGCCACTCTCTGACGGATTCTTAAACAAACTCCCGCGTTTTTTACGCAGTAACTGGCCAAGGCCTAAAAATAAATGTTTGTGTAATAAACAGATCTAAAATTGGAGGCGGCATTCCAAGCTGAGGCGGCAGCGGGGAATTTCTGGGTGAGGTAATGAGGTGGCTCGCGTGTCCGAGGGCCATCAGGAGCTTCAGACCACAGCTGGGGCAGCGGTGGGGGTCAGTGGGGGCAATGAAGGCCAGGCCCGGGAGCGGACAGTGCCGCGGCCCCGAGGACGAGAACAGCGAGGGGCCCTGCAGGTGAAGTGCACTGCAGGGATTGGGATGCTGGCGTGCTTAATTTGTGCTGGTGGACAGGCAGTGCTTGATTTATGCCAGTATGGTGCCGGAGCCTAGGGATCCAAATAGGACCTCTTTAAACTAGAGGAGGGAGGCCCTTTTTTCCTTGTTTGCATCTAGACCCATGGCACACTGGCAATGCCACCACCGATGGTTGCCACAGTGGCACTCAATTTTTGGGACTGGGGTTTATTTTTCATAATCACACTTTGACTCACATCAAGAGAGAAAATGTCAAGAAGGAAAACGAGAATAATATGTCAAACGGAGAAAGCAGGGGTGACAAAAAAGCTGCAATAGAGTGAGAGAGAGGAAGTATGTTCAAAATGAATGAGTTAGAACTAGGGGTGGGTGGAATGTTCTGTTCCGCCCGTAGAACCAGCACAATTTTGGCCCTCCATGTTACTCTTTAACATGGAGTTCTGGCAAAATTCAGCCAATCACCGCATGGTGGAATTTTTCTCCTGCGAGGCTCCAGAATATGCAAATTGGCGAGCCCTAGTGTGATTGTCTGGCGCGAGTGTCCACAGTCAGAGGGCTGCAGTTCGAGGAGATTGTCTGCTCGAGTGGCAACAAAATGAATTCGATTGTGCAATGCATGGGGCGATTCACGCTGATTTGCAGTGCTACTTGTGCCACTGGCACTAAATTGCAGCACGGGCAGCGCAAGCTGCATATTTTCTGCCCGTTGGTGGAATCTCACTTAGGTTGTCTGTAACTCAGAGGAATTCCATGGCATGAAACTTTATGAGATCTGCCCACTCTTAGTTGAAATCAAACTTGGCAGCCTTGGTACATGGGAACCTGTCAGTCTGCAGCGTTCTCGGCTCATGAGAAAACTATGAGACTCTGCACTTAAAAAAAAAATAGAAAATATGTTGAGATCTCTTTCCAGCCCCCTTTCTACAGGATCATAACTTTGAAAGCATCTACGTAGACTTCATGTGCAGTTCGCAGATAGAGACGTGGAGGTGTTGACCCCATGACCTCACTGCCAGATCACATCACAGCAGTTCAGTTGGATGACCTGAGGCTGTGTTAACTGAACTGTGCTTGTAAGATTGGTGGGTGTTTTCACTGTGCCCAACCTGACATGTAGTTTAAGCCTCTGCAATCAACAGCTCAAAGGCAGCTGAGAAGTAAAGGCACAGCCCAGTAGGTGTCCAATGAAGAGCTATGTTTGCCTGCTCCAGCCAATCCTAGCACTGCTCTTTTGTTGTATGGCATTGTAAGCAGCAAGAGAGAAGTACCTGGATTGGACGGCATGCTATTGTCCAGCAAGCAGTGCGAGGCAGGAGGAGCTTCTGATGGATGTATGACGGTACGACGCGTACCGTTACAACGCGTCCCTTTACCACGCAGTTTTAACAACGCAAGTCGTTACAACGACTTGCGTTGGGGGGCGCTGATAGTAAATAGTTCAATTTACTTTTCCAACACAAGTCCCCGTGGATAGTAGGGAAGGTGTTGGATAGTAAATTAAACTATCCCCTATCCTAGAGCGCCCTCCAGCGAAAGTCGTTGTAACGACTTTCGTTGTTAAAGCTGCGTCGTAACGCAACCGCGTTGTAGCGGTTGCTTTGTAAAGGATGTTACCCGCTTCTGATGTGTTTGCAGCTGAACATGTGCTGTAGAAGATTATTAAGCAAGGCACATTTATTTAGAAATGGTTTCATGTAATTTTGAATGTGCCTCACCACTTTTAAAACATAGCAGCCACCACTGGTAGACTTATGCAAGGTGCATTTCACAGTAGGTGTAAAAAGCCTATTAGACTGTACAGGACCAATCTTGCCACTATAAAATTTACTACTGTTTCTAGAACATGAAAGAGCTCCCATGGACAGACATTTGATTGTGGAATTGACCTATCTAGTGGCAGGGATACGATTCTCTCAGTTTAGATTGTGTCAAGTTAGAGAGGGATACATTGAGTGCATCAGGCAGAGAGATTGTGCTAAATCACTGTATAGCTTGTAGTGCCCCAGCCTTTCAAGCAGGATATAGTTCACACATGGGCCCTATTAGGAACTGGGTAGATCGATATCCCGGAATGGGCTACTGCTTCGTCCAATCATGACTGGCCTGGTATCCCTGCACTTGGATTTTCAGGAAGCTGGAAAACCAGCCCAAGTTTATAGGGAAAATATCAGGAGGATCAGCCTGCAAAAGCAGTCTGAACTCAGACACTGGCCACTCAGCCACTATCTACAGCACTGGGGGTATAGGCAGGCCCCCCCTGCCAGTCCACCCCTTCACTGACACCAACCAGGTGGTACATAGGAGCATTATTCTGCATGGAATGGAAAATATCCCGAGGAGTTTAACCTAGAAAATCTAAATCTGCATGGGTTTTCCCTATTCTGTGGGGATGAACTTTCAATTGCATGGTGCTGGTGGGATACTACATAGCATGGGTGTTCACGACAAAGAGTATGCAGATCTTCCTCCAAACCAGTCTTGTGCAACTAGTAAACAGGCCTAGAAAGGAGAGAAAAGACAAGGAAACGCACATATAAGATCGCAAGAGTGTCAATGGATGAGCATTGAAAGGGAAGATGATTTTGGGAGAGAAGGATTGAGAAGGTAAATGAATGTGGTGTAGGAGAGGCAGAGGGAGAAAAGAGCGGAGAGCGTTTAACACAGTGAAGGAAGACAAGGAATAAAGGAGGAGAAGGAATAAGGGGGGGTGGACAGGGTCAGACTGGCCTTTAGGGCAATTGGACTGGCTTATAGCGGAATCAGGCAGAGTCTGATGGGCTGGTCTGACAGGTAAGTTTGTGGGCCAGTTTCTAGGCTGCCTGTGGGCTTGTTTTATGTTCTGCTAGTTTTTACTGTTGATTTTCCTGATATTAAAACAAACGTTACCTGAAGCAAACCTCCATACCATACAATACATTCATACATACACTGTGGTTTAACAAGTTTAAAACGAACCCGATTTGCAAACATGGGCAACTTTTTTAGCTATCTAATTCACTAACGGGGGCCACTTTTTATTATTATTGTTCTGTCCCAGTCCAACCCTGTTTGTGGATGAAAAAGAAAAAGAATGTCAGAAGGAGGAAGATGTAGAGGCAGAAAGGAAAAGAATGAAGAAGAGAAAATGGTAAAGAGATGAAGAAAACGGCAAGCAGTAGATCGGGCGATACCAGTCTGCAACCCCGAGCTGCCACCGATAGCTCCGAATCTGGATGAGGAAGAACAAATCTGAAAACAGACTTCTCCACTAACATCAGCATGCAGGTACCTGTCATACTCTGCAGCTGTGAGGAAGCACTGCACCTCGAAGCTCCATAACGCAGCATTCCTATGGGAATGGTCTGCACTTGAACACTCCAGATCACAACATTCCTCTGGGAATATTGCACCTTTGAGCAGTGCTTAATTTGAGCAGGTGCTTTCAGGTGCTCAACACCGGCACTTCTTTTACAGGGCCGGGGCTACGATTTCTGGTCCTGCAGGTGATGGTCTCAATATTAATTGCCCAATTTAAAATAAAAAGAACCACATACCTTGCATGGTGACGGGCTGTGTTGGACTTTGGCCCTTAGGGCAGGTTCACCCCTAGACTTTTTGCTTTAAATGGTGACCTGGCAATGGTGATTTTTGGGGATTCTGCGCACTTTCACTGTGTCCCAGTGGAAAGTGCGTGCGCACTCTGAGTGCATGTGCTGAGCTAGTCCTGCCCGCCCATAGGAATGCATGGGGAATGTATGTGTCCCTGGTAGTTCCTGATGCATGGGGTGTACAGGCTTGAGTCTGGTATGTGTGAACTCGTGTGAGTGAATGCTGCGCAACGGTGTATGCAGCATGTATGTGTCTAGTAGGGAAGCGCCATTTCTAGACATTGCTGTACGTGTGCTGTGAGGGTGCTGGCGTGTGATTGGCTGGAGCTGGCTGGCATGCCAGGCTCCAGGAAGTCTGGATGGGTCTGCCCGGTGGTGAGTGGGAGATTTGCATGAGTAATGTGTGGGAGGAGTGTACCTGTGTCCTGGATGGGCTGGGTTTTCCCCACACAATGCTGGCTCCGCCCCCCTGTGGTGTGTCTAATGACCCAAGCCCTGCCAGTGAATAGAGAGGGTGGTTGAGGTAAACAGAGTACTCAAGAACCAGCTGCGACTGGTTCCGCCCCCACCCTGCACCTTCAGACAAAGGGAAATACTGTATAAAAATGGGGCTGTGTCCCCACTGAAGTTGTTCTCTGCCAGGATCCTGAGGGGGCTGTTGCTGCTGCTGGGCCAGAGGACCGCCACTTGGAGTGTCTCCCTGCCTGGAGACCCAGTGTGCTGGCTCTGGGCCCAGCCTTGCCCCCTGCCTGCCCTGAGGAACTTTTGCTGGGCTTGTTGCTGTCTTATAGCACCTGGGAGCGCTGTGCTGTGCTCACAGCGCCTGGGAGCACTTTGGACCCTCCCTGAAGCCCCTGGAAGCGATGGGATTGTTGCTAGCGCTAGGAGCGCTGTGGATTTCCCGCCGAGCGCCTGGGAGCGCTTCCCTTGATTTGCGGCGCTAGATTTGCCCCCTAGCGCTGAGAGCGCGCTCTATTTCCTGCAAGCGCTTCAGGGCGCTTTATTGTTCAGAGCCGGTGCCCACCCGGCATTTGCCCCGATCGCTACTTCATTCGCGAGTGCCACCTCGCTTATTTGGGATTAATTTGTCCCCTGGCAGGTGCCCACCCTGCCCGGGACATTGCCGCTGTTTTCTGCCCAGGATCGAGTGCCCACCTCGACTTCGTGCCTGGGAGAATCACCGCCGCAGCCCGGAGTGTTGTGAAAACATTGCCGGGCCGCTGCCAAGTGCGACCCGGAAGTGCCCGCCTCCCTGCGAGGGGTCGCGCTGCAATTGGTTGCCCGGCCGGAAGCCAGGCAACCCGTGGGCGGGACTGCGGGACAGCCAGGAGCAGCCTGTATTTCCTGCCCGGGGCTCCTAAGTGAGGAGAGAGCCCCGGACTCCTGCAACAGGAGGGAGGAAGAGTCCTGCATTGCCCAAGAGTCGCCGCCGGCCTCCCCCCCCCCCCCCCCCGGGGCCTCCCAGGAGCGAGGGAGGAGCCCGAAGCAGAGCGAGGAGGACGCGACTCCGGAGAGCCCCGAGGAGCGGGAGCTCTCCTTCTCCAGCCGCCGGACCCGGTGAGTGTTCTCTTCCTGAGGGGGTGCGGCCGGGCTGTCGAGCGGCCCCGCCCGATCAGAGGGCCGCTCCAACATTGCTCTAAGTGCCCGTTAGTTTTCAGAGCTGGAGAGGCGCCTCCAAGCGCCCCAGTTGTTGGAAGAGCCGACGAGGCACCTGGGGCATCCAGATAGTTTTTGAGCCTGTCGAGGCCCCACCAGTTGGGGGCATTTCCTCCTGATGCAGAGTCCCCCGTGAGGGACTCCAACGCCCCACATTTGTGCCTAGAGCCCTGAGAAAGGCTCTAGGCGCGCCAAGTGTTCCTGGGTCCCCCGTGAGGGACCCCACAGCCCAGTGAGGCTGCACCTTTGCTTTGAGAGCCCAGAGAGGCTCTAGGGGGGCACATCTTTGTTCTGGGGCACAGATCCCAGCGAGGCTCCCACGTTGGCCCCAGTATTGTCTCACACAGCTGCCCAGCACTTCGTGGGCAGCTGCCACGTTTAGGCCCTGACATTGGGACACATGGACAGTCACAGGTGGTGACTTGTGTGTTTGGCGCAATTGTTATTGTTTTTACACCTCTGAATGTATTGTGATGCATCATGTGTTTTCCCCCCTTACACCTCTGAATGAATGTTATGCATTGCATCATGTGTTATGTGCTTACACCCCTACAGGTATTGTGATACATAGGTGGTTGTTTTCTCCCTAGTACAGGTGGTGCTAGTGAGGTCCTGTTACCGGTAATTACTGGTGGTGTGCTATTTTGTGCTAGATTAATTTTACATTCTAAGTGCTATTTTTACTTAGTGTTACTTCTGATTCCTGACAGTGGTCCAGGTGGCCCTGTCTTGTAAATATCCCCTTGTAAATTCTGCCCGTGCCTCTGGCACATTGTAAAGTGTGTGTTTTATCTAATGTGTTTTGGTGTAATACAAAGGCTATTTTTTATATAACCTTGTGTGGAGTTTCCTTTGTGGTGGGTCCTGGGTGTTGTTGCTGGGGTGCGTGCGCAAATACTTAACTTACATCGCCTCCAAGTTTAGCCTTGCTGCTCGCGCCACGTTACCTAGAGGGTGAGTAGGGGTTATCTTGGCGTGTAACTCCCTTGCCCTGACTTGGGAGTGGTGGTCTCTGACTGACTTTGGCGAAAGCCCTGGCCAGCCGGGGATCCCATTTCCAACAGGCTGGTATGTTTTCATAGGGAGGCTTACATCTGTCGTCACGCCTGTCATGAATCCAAGAAGTCATCGCTAACGAATGGCTTGCATCATCGCTAACGAATGGCTTGCATTCTATTCCCCCAGTCTGCTGCACCCTGCCACTGCCTGGGCCTAAGCCGCCCTGCATTGCTACTATCCTCAATGTGCTTGATGTGACTGTGGCCCACCTCAACTTTTGTGCTCTATGGAGTCACCTGCAGTTTCTGTGCGCTGCCTCCAAGCATGCTAAATACTGAGTGTGCTTGAGCCCAATAGGTACACCATCCAACCTCACGTCTCACAGGTATTGCAGCATTACGGTTGAGGAAAGTGCTTTTGCTGAAGCAGGCAGGGTCACAATTTGAAAACTAGACCATGTACACCGGGTTTTGTGTACTGGAACTCTAAAGTAAGCTAGACGTTGCTGTCTGATAGATTAACTTACACTAAAACAGCGTAATTTGAATTTTTTATTTGTTTATTTATATTTTTATTGATTTTCTTCCTCTAATTTTTTCTCTTTTTTTCTCCTCTGTACAAAAAGTGCATTGATATATTTTCATTTCATCACTATTTGACAATCATACATTTATATCATAAAAATTACAATCAATTTTGTTAAAAAAACAATTCAAAGAAGATAACAGTTTATATATGGATATACATCAATTAGCAATTTCTGATTTTGAGTTTGTAAATACAGTATCTATTCCCTTCCAACGCGTTTCGGCTTGTGGCCTTCCTCAGGAAATCTGTATTTTTGAATACCGCATGAACTTCATTCTACAATTATGAAAAATATTAGTTTAGTGATTCGAATATGTACTTTCAGAATACAACCAACGTCTAACATATACTTTTTCTCATTTTTAACTATATGTCACTTATGACGTCTAATGGTGTCCCACTAAACAGGGGTCTTTACTTGCTGGGCTGGACTAAACTTCATACATTAGTGTCTAACCATCTCTAAAACTATACATACAGAAACAAAACTTTTACTATTCTCTCATCTGTTAATCCTTAAAACCACAATTTCATGTATATACACTATTTACAACAGTTATTTAAATTCCAATGGTCTTTAATGCTTGCAGATGGGAGCTGAGAATTCAGTTGATATGCGGGCTAATAGATCTAATTTTGTTGGGTATATGAAAAAGAGTGAAGGGAAATTATGTAAAAAATGGACAGCTGGGTAGAGCAGGGGAAAAGTTATGTAACCATCTGATTATGATGAGCAACAAGGTCAGAAGAGCGTACTTGGGAAGTCTAGATTTTATGATTCTTAACTAATAATTACTAGTACTAAGAGGCTTACTTCATGGTAACATTAAGGTAAGATGTATTATACCTGTATTCTGGAGATGGATACTCTGGCTGTAATTGCAATCACGATGGAGCGAGATTCGAGATTCACGCTGTTCTATTTTGACTAAGCCTGTTGGAAAGAGTTTTATATTCATCACCCTCTGAATGCCTGGTATGTAAATTACCTAAACCACATAGTTTTGTACTACAAGTTAATACCTGAATTAAGGACTAGGGCGCTATGATATTCCGTTCCTAATGCAGTAGGGTTTGTTTTCTCTTATCCGTCAGGTATATTAGTGGGTTGTCTATGGAGAGATGATATACATACCTGTGTTAGTGGCCTATTATTATTTAAAGGTTCTAATTATTATAGGCACAACACTGGATAGCGATATGTACATTCTAATCATAAGTTTTTGATTGTGAGTCTTTCCATACCTTAGGGGATGCAATGACCGCGCTCCTATATAGTTGCCTAGATGTATGTACCAAGACTGGCTCCCGTTCGGTTCCTCTTAAAAATTTATAATGTTTGCTGTGGACATAAAATTTAATTCCTCCCATTAATTTCACTACAGTAGGATACTCATCTTTTAATACGCTTTCTACTTGCTACATAGAGGCTCGCCTTAAGTCTTACCTTATATAATGGCGAGCATCCTTATGAGACTAGGTCCTGCAATCAGGCTAGATGGCTCCGCTACGGATGCTTACACCGATCTCATTATGGGCTTTTACTTTTGGCGTCTGTGTTGATGCCGGTTTCCAAAAGGATTCTTCTAAGTCTTTTGCAGTATTTACTGGGGGCATAAAACGTTATATCCTCCCATTAGTTTCACATTAAATGCGCGCTTGTAACTATTAGCATTGTGGGCTAGCTCTAATAGGGGTCCCCTATGGTCTTACCTCGTCTATGTGCGAACCGACGTGAATCCGGGTCCTGCCGTCGAGCCTGGTGACTCCGCTAAACTAGCTTACACCGGCATCCCTTTTAAGCTTGAGTTTTCGCGCCACAGGCGGCAACCCCCAGGCAGGGTCACAGCAAGCTGAGCAGTGGACACCTATTCCGTCATCATAACTGGACCAAATTACAGGCAGCACTAGCAGTGACATGACCTGCTGTGCTCAAGCAGCCTCCTGACCTGCAACAAACCCAGTCAGACCGCACTGATTAATAGGTTAAAAAAAGCATTTTCATTTGTTGTACATTTTGTTTTCGCATTCATCTGTCGGTGTAGGTAAAGAAGTAAAACACATGTCTATGGGACAGACAGCACAGTTACAGGATAGAGACTGAGGCAGTTCAGGTGTTAAAAGTTGGGCACACCGGAGGTAGAAGTGAGCTGTAGGCTCCTTGGCAGCATTTTCAGCCCCGGCACTTCATTTTTTTACAAATTAAGCACTGCCTTTGAGAGACCCATACTGAAGAATTCCTCTGGGAGAGTATGCTTATGGAATGGTAGCTCTGAACTAGAGAATTCCACGTGGGGAGCAACTCTATTGTGTATGCCTCAGTAATCCTGTTGGAATCTTCTATGTACTGCAGCATTCCAGCGGGAATCCTCTGTGCTGGGAGCTCTATTCCAGTTCGGATCTTCTATAATTGAGGTCCCCGTAAAGCAGCATTCCAGTGGGAATGATCTGCACATGGGGCTACCTGTCTTATGCACCATTATGGATGGAGTGCTCGCATTAGGATGGGGTCTGTTCTGTAGCATTCCCGTGGGAATGTTCCACTCTAGGCATAGTGTGCCCTGTGGAGATGTTCTGCACTTGGAGGATCGGTATTTCAACATTTCTGTGACAGAGTTCTTCATCTGATGACTCCATATTGCCGTATTACTGTTGGAATGTTCTTCATCTGGGTTATATTTAATATTGCAGCATTCTTTAGGAATGTTCTTCTGTTGAGAACTCCATACTGCACTGTAAGTCAGTGGCGGCTGACAACATTAAAATATGGCGAGGTGTAATACCTGAAAAACTCACCATATATGTTCCACTTGCTGGCCCGTATAATCGCGGCACAACGATGGGACTCTTCACATTTCAATGAAGTACAGCTCCTTGGCGGTGGGCAGTTGTTCCTCGCGGGGGATCCTGGTGAGTATAGTAGGAAAGGGAAGGGCTTCCCTTCTTCTGCAGCTTGAAGCCAACCAATCCTGATTAGTTGGAGCAGGCTAACCCAGCGCTCATGTTGAGGCTGGGGGCCTGTGCCTTCTATACCTCTGACGTTTTACAGCATTGGGATTGCAGGCTTTGAAGTGTGCATGACAGATTATCTGGTTGTAGGCAGCTGGCCAATCTCCTCCTCCCCCCTCGGGGAGGAGCCGCCTCTTCTGTATCTGTAGGAATGTTCTCTTGAGGACTCCATACTGCACTGTAACTGTAGGAATGTGCTCACACTTCCTTTTTACCAGATTCCAGGTAGAAGAAGCCTCAATACATATAAAGTATCACAAAATAACTTTATGTGGCAGGTGCTGTGGCTTGTGGTCAGTTTGTATTGTAATGCCCTTATTTAAGCCTGTGTATCCTCCTTTCAAGTAATTTCATCATGTTTTCAATTTCTCACTGTTTTTGTGACACTTGGGGAGTATGGGCAATGCCATGTTTTCAATATGTATCCCTTCTCTCTAGCACACAGACTGGCACACACACTTCAAATTGTAATAATGGATCACAACTGTGGGACCTTTGCCAAGCTACCATGCTTTAACAAGAGTCCCTAGGGACATACCCTCATTTGGGTCGTAAAAGAAGCCATCATTGTGAGACAGTGGGCTAGGTGCACCTCTGTGCCCGGTACCTCCACAATGCTGGACCAATAATAGAAAATGATATCCAACCACATGATGTTGCTTGTTTGCATTCATTGAGATGTTTTTTCTGCTTTTCTATCTCATCCTTTTCACTAACTTTTCCTGCCTTATTTCAAAGTCCATTAATGCAATAGGCTGAATTCACGTGACATAAACTATACGGCTACAGCGGAGTTAATGCAAGGCCCTCCTATACGTTTTGAAAAGGAGTCACCACAATGCACAGCCTGGCAAGACTCAGCATCTAGAGTTAGCTGAGAATATTTGAGTTGTGCTGATTTAGTATAGAAACAATTCCTTGACAGTGACAGCAATGGCAGACACTCAGTTCCACTCCCATTCCATCAGCCTGCCCTGGGCACTTAGGATCCCAAAACTCTGCAGCTAAACCCATCAGCACTACAAGTGTCATTTTGTTCTCGTCTGGAGCTGGAAGCTGGAGAACTTCAAAGTAAGCTATAAATTAGTAAATGATGAAGACATCAACAGGTAGAAGAAGACTTCTGTCTTCACAGTGAACTGACAGAAACCCCAGACAGTCAGGAAAGTAAAAAACATGCAATATAAATGCCAGCATTACCAAACTGAGGCACACGCATCTACTGTTGTAAAGTGGCTATAATTGTTTTTCTGCTGCTACAAATCACGTTAGCTAGGTGGTATCAAAAGGATGCTCTTAATTGAGAATATTGAGAACCTCCCTCCTCAGTTACCAACAAATCACTCTGAATGTCCACTACTCAACACATGCAGCATCAACCAGGTGTAAGCCAGGTGCAACGTCGTGCCATTGCCAATATCAGATGACCAATAAAAATATATTACTAATATCATTGATTTCTCCACTGTGTCTACTACCAGCAATGAATCTGCCACCCTGACATTTGTGTTTCCCACTTCAGAGCTTTAAGAAGAGTGAAAGTTGCAACAACGATCACTGAACTGAATAACACGACTGCCCTTTCCCATTACATATATTTTTAATAACATAAATGCATCCAACCAGTACGTTGGAGCAAGGTCCTTCCCTGAGAGATGATGCCCAGTGGACCTTGCTTGGATTCCAACAGAATATTTACTGCCATAATATCATGGACAATATAACGTAGGCCAACGTACTGACAAGGTAAGTATGTACATCAAAAATAGGTTTACTTTACTTAACTACACATATATATCTTCGCGAAATGCAGCTGTGGAGTTTAGAATAATAAATCAACACTTACCTATATCCTTTTACCTTCACAATATTTTAGTCCTCAATATTTTGCCCACAATATTAAAGCAGGAACATATTTTGGGTATGATATTTTGATATACAACCATCATGCATTGTTCTGCTCCATATTGGTGTCTACATGGCATCTGCCAGGCACATTCCCAACAGGTCTGGACTGTCAAAAAACGTGCACATTTCCGCCAGACACAGAGGAGCCAGAGAGGGGAAGAAGACGTGAGAGGTCTACTGTCTCTGTTGTTTCTTTGTGGGCAGCAGCCATCCTCCATCTTACGCCCGTGGTTCATATACAAAACGTTTGTGAGACTAACCCCAGAAAGGCGAGCACCACAGGGGATTGTAATGAGTCCTTCAATAATCAAAGAGGGGGGAGAAAGGACCTTCACAGGGTCCACTCAGCTCCAAAGCTTGGAATTAGTCTTCTGACCACACTCAAGGAAAATTGTACAACCAATGTAGATAACGTTCAATAATATTCACTTTATTAAAAAAGAGCACAAACAACAATGGGTCCCATTTAACATATCACTGATCATAGCCTAAGTAGGGGAGTGATGAGCATCCCTGGGTGCAGCTGCTCCACTCTAAAACTGGTGACTGCTGCAACCACACAAGCCTCAGCTAATGAAGACGAAGGTAAGGATCTCCGAAATACTGTATTCCAAAGTTGTCCATAAAAAGCATCAGATCTGCAGTTTGAGCAGGGTTTGGCAGAGTTTAGAAGTTACTTCAGTCATTTAACAAACATTGCCTCAAGTAGAGCATCCAACAGACCAAGCACCTGCAAAATGTCAGCTTCATCATTATATCAAATGATTGTAAAATAGCTGACAGACATGGTTACACTTTGACCATACGTCTCTGAAACGTTGGACAAAAAACTTATGTCCTAGCATGTATTCTATCCTCATTAATATTTGTATCTTTACATAATACAACGTGTATTTGTAAAGCACACCCGTAGACATCTTGGCACTGAAGAACAGTTGTTTACTGTTGCCCAGCTCAATAGTACTCATTTTATCAACATCAGGTGGATGAAAGGCTGAGTGGGCCCACTGGGATTTGATATAACAACAACGGAAGAGTGACTACATAAACAATAAACACAATGAAAGAAACACTCAGATGTTATTAAAAGGACCCTCACTCACCAACCTGGTTGGTGACATGCTTCATCATTGGGTCCCCACCGGATCAGCCGAATGCCGTTCCGGTGTGCTACGACGCCTGCAATTGCAGCGGAGCGGGTTGTGATGTAGTGCAAGTGAATTAGTGCAGGTTAAAAAGTAGCCAAATACTCCCTGCAAAACTTTATTTTTAGGTGATTTGGGTACTAATAAAAACAAGTGACGGATCAGTACTAACTGAACAATGGAGTTAGGAGATCCGATAGAGTAAAAGAATTGGTCGACATGAACATGTTTCTGCTTGTATTTAGCAAGATCTGCTAAGCATTCTGTGACAACCACCAACAAACGACCCGGACTCCAGGCGGTGATTGAAAGATAGTCTTATTTATTAAGATTGAACTGCTGCGACCTCAGCCACAACCTCACTCGTTAAAGCTGCTTCACGCTGTCCCCGGCGCTCGCCTTGGAACGCTGGTCGCGGTGACATTCTACATGATGTCACTGCGAGCAGCACCATTACATGCGAGGCACCAGGGGAGTAATGATGTGGAAGATACCACACATCCCCCTTCCCTGCGGAGAGGAAAAACATAAACATAACATAAGCTGTAGAACTCTCCAGGTGACACAGAGACACCCAAGGGGTGTGTAACCATCATTTGATCTTAGAACCAAAACAGACAGGGTAACACCGGTCAACTCATAACATACTGATCAAAATGCCTAGGAGGTCGGGTCACCCTCCTACCATGCCTGATGCTTGGGTGGGGGACCACGGTTTGCCTCTTAGCGGTGGAACTAAAGTCCTGTCTAGGGTCTCCCTCCCGTCCCCTTGAACTCTCAGGATCTATCACTGGCGGATGGTATTTTGCAACCCTCCCAAGGTTCCATATTTTCCCTTCTTGTGTCTTGACTGCATTTTTGAATAGTTTGGTGATCTTGGTAGGGCTGGTGTACTCGGACCAACTTGCCTTCCCTGTTGGAGCTCTGATCTTGATGCTGTCTCCCACTTTGAATTCTACTTCCCGTGTGCCCTTGTGCCGGTCATATCCTTCTTTTCTCTTTCCCATGGCCTTCTCTTGCTTCTTCAAGCTTCCAGCTTCTTTAGATCGGTCTGACCAACCCTTGTGCCACTCCATCCATCCTGGGGTTAGCTTTGTGTTGGGTACCCTGGCGCGGAGCAATTCAAACGGGGTGACTCCCGTCGTCTGATGTGGCGTGAATCTGTAAGCCTCTAACCGTCTCCACGCCTCTTCCTTCCAACTCATGCCGTTGGCTCTGGCCAATTGGATGCTCTCTTTGAGGGTTTTATTAAAGCGTTCGACCATACCATTTGTTTCGGGGTGGTAGAGGGCACAACGCTTGTGTCTGATGCCTCTTCCTTCCAGGAACTCTTCCATTTCCTTCGAACATAGTTGTACCCCGTTGTCTGTCAGAATGTTGCTGGGTAGCCCTTCTCAGATAAACACTTCCTCTAGGAAGCTGATGACAGTCTTGGTCGTGACTTCGCTGACAAACTTTATCTCTGGCCATCTGGAGTATAGATCCACAAGCACCAAAATGTAGGGTGTCCGTTGTTCGCCAGACATGGGGCCCACGATGTCCAACGCCAACTCAATCCACGGTCCAGAAGGGGGCGGCCTGCTAACCATAGGGGGCGTCTGGTGCTTCAGGACCTTGTCGCTGTTACCGCACGGGATGCACTCTCTGATTCTCCTTTCGGTGACTAGATCCATGCTCGGCCACCAATAGCTCTCCCTGAGTCTCTGCTTGGTTTTGGTGATGCCCAAATGCCCTTCGTGGGCTAACTCGACCAAGTTGTCTCTCACAGTTGCAGGAGGCACGAGTCTCGTGCCTCTGAATAGACATCCGTCTACTATGGACAACTCGTCTTTAATGGCCAGGAATGGCCGCAGGTTTTCATCTTGTTTGTCAGCGTGCTTCCAACCGCCTTTTACTCTTTTGTAAATCTCCTCCAAGATTTTGTCTTCTTCTAACGCCTTTCTCCATGTTTCTTCTCCCAACGCCCTCTGGATGGTGCAGACATCCTCCATCTGAAGGTCCTCCTCCTCTTCCTCCGCCTTCTCCTGCATCTCTCTTGCACCTTCTTCTCCGACGAGTCTGGATAGACAGTCAGCTGCGAGGTTCTGTGTCCCAGGGACGTATTCGACATCAAAGGTGTATTCTTGCAGGCCGACTACCCACCGCCTTATCCTACTGGAGATGGCATCCAGGCCCTTTTTGCTGAGCACTTCCACCAGCGGCTTGTGGTCGGTTCGGATGGTGAACTGAGTTCCCCAGAGGAAATCTCTGAATTTCGCTACTGCCCAAGATACTGCCAAAGCCTCTTTCTCTATCACCGAGTAATTGTTCTCGGACTTCTGGAGTGACCTTGAGGCAAAGGCTATGGTTTCTTCTCCTTCTTTTCCAATTTGGGTAAGGACAGCTCCCAAACCTTTCGCGCTTGCGTCGGTGGTGACTACCGTTGCCCGGTTGGGTATATATGACTTCAAGCTGGGGGCCTCAGCAAGTGCCTTCTTTACGTCCTCGAACTCCCTCTGGCACTCCTGACTCCACTGGAATTCATTCTCCTTCTTCAGCAGTAGCCTGATGGCATATGTCCTTCCCGCCAGGTTCTTTATGAACTTTCCGTAGAACTCTAACATCCCCATGAACGACTTGATCTCATCCTTGCTCTTGGGGGGTGTCAGGTTCACGATGGTGTTTTGTAATTCAGCTTTCGGACGTATACCCTCTGTTGTCACCTTGTGCCCCAGGAAGTCCAATTCGGCACAGCCGAACACACACTTGTCTCTTTTCACCGTGAGGCCCTGCGACTGAAATCTCTCAAGCACGCATCTTAGCCTACCATCGTGCTCCTCATGGTTCTTTGCAAATATGAGCACGTCATCCTGGTAGCACATAACGCCTGGAATTCCCTTCAACATGTTGCCCATGATTCTCTGAAACACGGCGGCCGCCGAGACTAGCCCGAAAGGCATTCTTCTGAATTTGTAGGCACCCATGGGTGTCACGAATGCAGTGAGCTCCTGAGACTCCTCGTGTAACTTTATTTGGAAATATGCTGAGGTGAGGTCGAGGGTGGAAAACACCTTTGCGCCTTCTAGCATGCTCATCATCTGGGTGATGTTGGGTAAAGGATAACGGTCGACCACGACCTCCTTGTTTAACGCCCTTAAGTCTATGCAGAGCCGGACCGACCCATCCTTCTTCTTAGCTGCCACAATGGGGGCCAACCATTCTGTAGCTTCCACCGGTTCGATGACTCCGGCCTTGCACAGTTCCTCCAGTTTAGCCTTCACCTCCTCCTGGATGGCAATTGGGAGCTTCCTGACTTTAGCCACGACAGGCCTGGCGTTCTCCTTCAATCTTATTTTGTGGCAGTAGTTTTTCAAGCACCCTAATTCTTCCCTGAACACCTCTTTGAACTCTGTCACCACATCTGCTTTGTGTTCAACAATCTCTTGTATCAGGATCTGGGGGTTACTATTGGGATTCAGATAGACCCCTAGCTCTTTCTGTGCCTGCCACCCTAAAATGTTGTCTCCTACAGTGGACACATACACCTTAGAGACCGTGGTTCTGTTGCTGTACTCTACTTTCCCTAGGAAGTACCCCTTCATAGAGATGGGGCGACCGGCATACCCCCCTGGCCTTAGATCCATTCTCTTCAAAGTTATAGTTCCCTTTGACACTCGTGAGAACTCTTTGGCATTGATTATAGTAATTCTAGAACAGGAGTCAAATAACGCTTCCAACTCGACCTCCCCAACTTTTATGGTGTCCTTGGGACTACTAACTTGTCCTCCCTCGACTTGCACCACTATCTCTGCGCATGCGGGGTTGTTGGGACTGGGGACTTGTAATTCTTGTACTTGCACTACAATTTCGTTACACACCACATTCGTCCTTCCTCTATTCAGACTGCTGACTCCCTGCCCGCTCTTGCAGTACTGCCTGAAATGTCCTTTCTTTCCGCACTTGTTGCATGTGAATCTGAGAGCAGGGCATTCTCTGTCATTGGCTAAGTGCCCTTGCTTACCACACCTATAGCAAGAACCTTTAAACAATCCCCCTTGCCTGCCCTCCTTATTCTCTTTACCTGATATCTTCTGGCCTTTGACTACTGACACTGCCTCACCCTCGGCCGCTACTACACTGACATTGGCCTTTTCATCAAGTTTCTTGTCCCCTGCGTCTAGTTTTATTTCTTTGACACACTGGAGCATGTGCTCCACCTGCTTAGCTATAATGAGCACCTCCCGCAGTGGTGGGTCGTCCTTGAGCCATAGCTCCTCACGCACACGTTCCATCTTACATGCCAAGACAAATTGGTCCCTGATTCTTTCCTCACTTGCTCCGCCAAATTTGCAAGTGGCGGCTAGCTTCCTCAAGTCAGATACAAAATCCTCTATCGACTCTCCCTCTTTCTGTGCTCTCTTCCCAAAGTGATACCTCTCCATGATCGTACTAGTCTTGGGAAGATAGTGTAGATCTAATTTTTTAAGACTCACTTCAAACTCATTCAGACCCCTTGCCTCCTGTGCCCCTAAGTCTGGAAGATGATCCAGGACCTCTTCACCTTCTGCGCCCAGATAATAGGCCAATAATGCGACCTTCCTCTCCAAACCCAGGTTTGGCCCACAAACAGTGGCGTAATTTAAAAACACTTTTTTCCATTTCTTCCACTGGATATTTGGATCCCCTGGGGTGGTCAAGAAGAAAGGTGGAGGGGTCACACTCTGCATGCTAAATGCTGAATACTACTCTGCTGCACTTAGAGACAAGAGAACTCCCACCAGACACAATGACCTTGGGAAGGAAAAGGTATGTTAGCATGGACTAAAAAAAACACATTCCTTTGCTACAAGTCCCCCAAGTGACTACAAACAGGAACAGACAGCGGAAAAGATGCTTGCACAATCCTTTGAGTACAGGGAATGCAGTGCGGAAACCTTGAGCGTAGGAAGGTATAGATAAGTGTTGCCACGTTCTCTGTGTGGGTGGCGGAGAGACAAGAGAGTGAAACTACACCCTGACAGAACACAAGATCAGTATGGAGTCCATATACAGGCAACGCTTAGATGCAGAATGTTGTCACTAGGCTTGTAAACTACAATTTGTGCTCCCCAAAAAGCTGTTCTTCCTCAAACTTTTACACTCCTCCCACGCTGCGTTGTAACTCAATCACCAAGTCCCAAAGTGCATTGTCCAAAAATCACCGCACAAAAAAAAATAATACAGTTCAGCCGCGCTGCGACCACTCTGCCTCCCACGTCGCACTCATAGATGTCTTCCGATGAGCCGCTCGCATTCGTTAAACCGAATGCACCTCGCTTTTCCCGCAGCGCTCTGGTTCAGACACACCTCACAGCAGCTTGATGTGCCTCACTTCGACATCCCACGCAGTTGGAATTTATCGCTTTCATTCTGCCCAACCGTTTCTCACACGCTGCCCTGTGCGCACTCCCCAGCAGGTAGGCGTGAAAGCTGTCGCTCGCCACAACAGGAAAGAGGAGAGTCTCTGAGGGGGTGGTGAGGTGAGGGTTAACACGCTTCTGTAATGAAAGTTCAAATCACTGCCCAGTCACGCGTTGAGGAGACACGCGTCAGAGAATGTACAGTCTTTTATTGTGGCAGTAGATAAACTAGAGCAGAGCTCGCGCCTACGTTGCGCTTTCTATTTCCCAAGTTCTTCTTGCTTGTCAAGCTGAGGCGCACTCTCCCTTCATAAATGCCAGAGATACGGAATGATTCCTTTCCGGATTATACACTCCGCGATAACATTGCTATAATGCGCGCAAGGAGGCGTCACCTTACTTTACTTCAGGAGCAGGGCAGTCTCATATCGCAGTCCTCAAGTACAGTTCACCGCTGCATGTCGCCCGATATACTTCTGGGCTGCTACCACATCTCGCCGCGATGAAATCGTGGACTGACAGCAGACGCCCGCTTCCGTGTTATTCGGTCAGCTGTGACTCCACCTCGTATTCCGGGCGTGTTGAGGTCGCAGGATGGATCCCATCCTCGTCGCCAGTGTGACAACCACCAACAAACGACCCGGACTCCAGGCGGTGATTGAAAGATAGTCTTATATATTAAGATTGAACTGCTGCGACCCCAGCCACAACCTCACTCGTTAAAGCTGCTTCACGCTGTCCCCGGCGCTCGCCTTGGAACGCTGGTCGCGGTGACATTCTACATGATGTCACCGCGAGCAGCACCATTACATGCGAGGCACCGGGGGAGTAATGATGTGGAAGATACCACACATTCATCAGGACCTACGTGAAAAGTGGGACCATGGCGGTATACGCGCGCTAAGGCGTACCCTAACCTATGGTCAATTCTTAAAAAGTGGGAACTCACGGTTTTACCATGTTGATAGTTCTTTAACCAGTGAAAACTTGTATTAACACAGGAAAATATGTCATGGAGCAGAGACCGGGGCCCGTCTGGGAGTTTTCCAACAAGACGGGATCTCGCCGGGTGCCTAGCAGTGAACGGTCTGCTCCCCACTGGGATTTGAACCTTTGATCATGAGGTTGAAGGCAGTGGACGCATTTACCCACTGAGCCACCAGACCCGAATATCTAAGGCAGTCTTTTAGAGTAGGGTTAAGCCTGCCATCATTCAGGGGGACAGTGGTCATTATGTTCTGCCATCCTGGCCAGATTACCGCCCACCATATTTAGAGGCTTTCATGTTTCAGGTGGCTACCCTGCAATCTTTTTTGTTTCAAATTCCCAAAGTGTGTGTTTGTTGCTATAAGGCAAAATATAATGACCATGACACTCTGGGAGAGTTTTCCTAGGTTGTGTGGCTCATTTTTATTATTTTGTTTCTGTTGAGGACTGCCAGGTTTCACTGGTGGTCCATAAGAGACAAAAACACACCAAATGCTACACTCTAAATAGGACAGATGGTCTGATGTACCCACACCCCAACTCTGTTGGGCTGTTGGTGTAGGGCTCCCGATGGTGGTGCCAGTCGCAGCACCACCGCTAGAAACCTGACCGCCCGAGCAACTCTCAGCAGAGCAGGCAGACTGTCAGACTGGCAGACAGGGTGCATCCTTCAGATGCATTATCGTAGGACTTATTTAGTTTCTGGCAGATAATAAGCATATAGAGAAACAAAACTCCTCCTCTCTCATCATCAGATGTGCTATTATATGGTACATGAAAAGACTACAAGCAGCCACATTCATGCACAATTTAGAAGGATTTCAAATATTTAGCTTTTCTTCATCCCCATGCATCTCTGCAAAGTATTAATATATTCAAGATGAAAGCAAAGGGAACATGATGATTGTTAGGGTATTCGCATGGCAGCCAGCTGAAATGTCATCTGGCATTGGGTACCTGTGAATTAAAAAGAAATAAAAGGCAAGGGACATCAATGATTAACTGGGGGTGGATACTTTGAAAGATGCTGGGGATTTGGGATATCTAACAAGGACATTGGCATGTTTAGGGACACAAGACACCCTGAAAGGAGTCACATAGGAATTGTGGCGATGAACTACTTGCCAACAAATAGGCAGCTATGTCATTCGTTGCTAACTTTATTATGGGAATATAAGGCTATCAGAATATTGATTGTGACTTATAGGGTCGAAGAAGGGTAGCTCTGTGCTGAAACAATTGCTATGCCTGGTATCGCGATAAACATACACGTTTTGTGGTGACATGTTGTTCTATAACCAAGGGAGTAATGTAGAGAACATGAAACTCAGAAGTTAAGATGTGATTATCACTTTTCATAATGGTTTAGCACCTCAGAAATCCATATTTGAAATAAAACCGCATGAAAATTTTACGTGATAACGATGTATATGTACAGGGGGTGTCCATGTAGTTTCAAGAGGCCAGAGTCATACCGACCACAGAGTATGTCTATGATGCCTGCTTAGATTAATTGCACCTACTCTTGACTCATGTGGAGAGCAGCCATATTTACCTCCAGGGCACTGTTGGACAAACCAGGCACACATCATGATACTTGGATCACGCACTGCAAGAGCATACTACAAACTTTAAAAAGAATGAAAAACTTGGATAACTAGATTTTAAGACCAATAATAGATTCTATGACGTTTTCTTCACAAAGAGAATATTTTATGATGACAAGCAGAAAACAATGGAGTTTAGAAAAGTGGCATACATGGGACTTACCCGTACAATGTTCCTACATCTTTGGGTATTATCCGCCTTCACTATTTGAATTTCTGCACAAGATGGAGGCAGACATCAGGTTCACTTTCTGTTGCTATCATACAACTGTTTAACCCCTTGGAACCCCGGCGATTCCACCGCGGCGCTGGGGGGCAGAGGTGCCGCGTGGCGCTGCCATGCTCGTGACGGAACCACTCTGTCAAGAGCCACGGGCACGCTGTGCTTGTGAAGGAGTGGTTCCGTCACGGCCCCGCCCACTGATTAAAACTGCCGTGCAGGTGCGGAATTCCTGCAGTGTGGGCACGGGACCACTCCGTCACCAGCACAGCGTGCCCGTGGCTCGTGACGGAGTGGTTTCGTTATGAGCACGGAAGGGGTTAAGACACTGCAAAACCTTTCAGACAATTGCACTCAGGAGGAACAGATAGGTATTGTATTGTACTGTGATTGCATTTATGCAGCGCTTACTACCCCTGATGAGGCGTCAAAGCACTTTTTCAGTGAGTAACACTCCACTAATGAATTAGTATAGTGAAAATATGAAAGATATTTGAGTGTTGGATATGTCAGTCAGTTATTTGGATTGAGCAGGATAGTGGAGGGATAGAAGAGGGAAAAAGGTTTGCATTTACATAGCGCTTACTACCCTTGATGGGATGTTGAAGTGCTTTTCGGGAAGTAGCATGGTACTTTGGAATCCATAAAGGATTAGTGAGGTGACTGTATAAGTTATTTAATACCTGGACAGCAAGGCAATGTACACCCAGCTGTATTCCCCCCCCCCGACCTCGTACATCAGTACCTAATGAACTATACAGACACAAAAGAATTTCCAGCTGTTTGTGAAATGGGCCTTTGAAGTACTCCGCTGTAAAGACAATGCTCTCTTTACGGCCAAACAAATCTTCAAGAAATTGGAAACTGAGCGACATTCAGAGAGTCTTAAGTGTGAAAATCTATCAGAATGCCAAGAACTGCACACCCTGTCACTTCATCACTGAGGATATTGTGGTAAATTGTGTTCCAGATGGTAATGCAGATAAACAGATGCACGAAGATCCTGGCACTGCCTGTCTCCAAGCAACATCTACAACGATGGCATAGTCAGGATTCATGCTAAAACCGTAACCCTGAAATTCTTTAAGTTTAACTGCGGACGCCTTAGGAAGTGGATACAAAAGTGCCAAATGAAGCACGTCGAAGCAGCTACCCAACTCAGGGGCAGTCTACTCTACCACATAGTGGTTGCCACCCCCCTACAGATCTTTTTCTACCTGTTGCTCTCTACCAACAAGCAGGACAGTTTACTGAAGATGATTAACACATCCGGCATGCTCTGCCACATAATAAGACCAACTCCTGATACAAGCAGCAGATGATCAGTTTAAATCACTGAGATCCAGGAAAACCACAACACAAACCACATAAAAATTGGACAGAGGAATCACTGAGAAGGTAAGAAATGATGTGAAAGGTGTTGGTATCAATACAAAGCCAATCCACTAACCCGCATGTCAGGCTGATACAGGCAATGACAGTTAAACGGCAAACTGAAAGCCAACAACACCAGAATCAGACACCCTCCCCCCATAGCTATTAACAGTACTAACCTCGGCAGGGGCCTGCTCATCCCAAACTGGAGCAACACAGAGTTCTAGAGGTGGAAAGTGTGCTCTGGTGTTACAAGAAAACGTAAGCTTTGCCTCATGGCAAAGTAAAGGATAAGGGGGCACCGCCTAGTAGCCCCTTCTTATCAAATGGCCTCAAATCATGTTTGATCAATACCTGTTCCACAGTAAAACAAGCATTGGCATAGCCACTAGGTCTCGCCTTTGGGATCTTGTAAGTGTTTAGCCTTGCAGCACATTATCACCCACCAGGCAGATTTCTGTAATGGAACTAGTACTTATGTAAAGTGCTTTGATACCTTAATTTGCGCTACATAATGCAAAAAATAAAAAGGAATGAAAAGAGAAGTGCTTGCAGATATCTGAGGTGGGGGAGCGAAAAGATGGACTCTGAAGTGCCGGTGCTGAGCACTGGAAACCACCGGCTCAAATTAAGCGCATTGTGCCAGAAGTCCTATTCCCTCTGAGGGGTGGATGTTTTGTTTTTTTTTGCAGAGTTTTATATAGCGCGAACTAGACCCGAACCGAATCAGGTATCAGAGCGCTTTACACATTTTCCAGTTACGTTACATGAGGACACACTTTCATTTTAGGCACGGGGAGATTAAGTGATTTGCCCAGAATCACAGGAGGTTTTGGCTCGTTACCGAGACTCGAACCCAGATCCCCAGGTCCGAGGTCGAGCGCCCTAGCCGTTAGGCCAACTCCTCTCCCCACCAATGTTGATTCATTTAGACCCATCTACACCCAGTAGCGTAGCCAGCGTGTCATGGAGTTAACAGGACCTCCTGGCTGCTGTTCGAATTAAAAAAACACAGCTATAATCAGTGCTAAGTGGGCCACACCAGGCTTCTCTGCCCCGGTGCAATTGCACCTGTCCCACTAATTAAATCCACGGCCCTGGCTAGTCCGTGTCTCAGTAAAAAACATTACTGGCACACTAATAGTGGGCTGGGAGGGAAGAATTATGCAAATATGAAGTATGCTTTAACGCACGCAGTAATTTAGCTTTTTTGTAAACTTGGAAACCAGTTGTACCTGAATCAGCAGTGACTGTAGCAGGTTTCCTTGATAACTTTAGTTTACAGAAAGTTATGCATTGGTGAACTTCTAAGTTCAGCCATGCATAAGCATGACAGCAGAATTTAGGAGGTGAGCGCTGGGGGCTGTGCGTGGGCGAATATGTCAGATATTTTCTCATAGCAGCCGCGGCAGTGGTCTTTTTAGGGCCCCTCGCCGCAGCCCTCTTACATTTTCAAGACACTCGCTATTGATCTCGCACAATACAAAACCCGAGCTAGAACCAGTTCAGACCAGCAGTAGGAAAGGAGGAGGAAAGGGAAAAAAGCTGCCACTTTGACGTGCGTCTAGTGAGCGAGCGCCCAGTGCAGTGCAGCTGAGAGGTGGAGTGGAGTGGAGTGGTGTGGCTCACTGGTTAGAGGCGGCAGACCCGTAAGCAGAGGACGGCCCGGGACCAGGGTTCGATTCCCGACGCGGCAGGTTCGTGGACCAGGGTCAGCGGGCTCGATAATTCTCGCCTAGGTGCCTACTCCAGTCAGGGACCACACTCGGCAACTCTGGGCATTAGCTTGCCTCATCTTCACAACGGCCCCCCAGACCGCCGGGGATGCTTGGTCGCACCTTAGAGATACCCATTAGGGACCATCTCTCAGGGTGAGCCAGGACGGGTTCCCCAGCGGTCGAAGCGCGGAGATACTCCTCCGGGAGTTGATTCTAGCGCTATATAAACCCACAATTAATTAATTAATTAATTAATTAATTAATTAATTAATTAGGTGCCAGCCATGGCGTACTGTGGCCCAGAAGCGGCGATTACTCAGTAACCGCCGGACATAAATGGTGCTCAGTGCATGTCTCGGGGAAGCACATCAGAGAGTGGGCAGCCAAGGACGGGCGAGTGACAGCTGCCGAGGCTCCTGCGGCCTCCGCCAGCTGGCCACCATCAGCACCTCAGCTTAAGCCAATGCGGCGCCACCAGGTTGCCCGCGCCGGGGAGTGGGTGCCCAGGTAACATTGGCAGCAGGGTGCGTGGGCGGGCAGAGCAGTTACTGTGCATTCTCGCAGTGCTCCTGCTTGCAATCAGTGCAGTGGGCAGGAACACGCAACAAGCAGTTAATGTGCGGACCAGTGGGTAGCACACTGACAGGACAGCTTTTCTTGCAAAGTTTAAAGTCAGCCAAGAGGTGGAAGGGAAAGCCTTCTGATAAACAAGTGCGGCCGCAAAAGTGAAAGCATTTGTAACCTGACTCAAAACAGATGACAGCCTGCGCGCCATTGCTGGCTCCAGAGAGCAAACTACTTTGGGAGTAAACATTTCCAAACAAGTTGACAAGGGAGAGCGAGGGGGAGACAGGCAGTGGAGGAGCAAGCGCACGCGGCCACGCTAATTGAAAACAGATGGCCCCTGCTCGCTGCTGCTCACTCCGGCAAGGGTGCTTGAAAAGAGCTGACCAATTTCTAAAGGTCATCTCCTAGAGCAGCGCATGCGCGCTGCACTAGGCTCAACCTAAAAATGGGTCTGATATCTGGTATAACTTCGAGGACCATAACCTAGCATTCTTGTCTAACTTTGACTAAAGTTGATGACAGCTACTCCGAAGATCCTAATGTCATGTTGTCAGAAAGACATCTAGATTCCCTCCAAGGCCAGATCCAAAAACCAGTGGAGCAGCAATGACACATACAAAAAAGTTCCTGAGCTCAGAGATTCCCGTAGAAGAGGCAGATATTCTCAAGCATATAACCACTAATGGCCACGTGCATTTTTACAATCAGTGACCGTCGCGCCAGCCTCCAAGCCTAAGTGAATCTTCACGCCACTGAGCATCAACATAGAAAATGTGCTGCTTGAATACAGGGACATGCAATCTGAAAATAATTACCAGGCAACGATAAAAGTAAATGTAACAAAAGGTGTAATTCCATTGAGAGGATGGTTTTAACTAACCACTGCATGGAAAAAATCTGTTTCAGCTGGCATTGAATTTCTTCGTAATTGTTTTATCCAATTGCTTTTCAAATTATCTTGAAATATTTGTCATGCTTTAAAAGTGGGTGCCATTTAAGTACAGAACACTTTACTCTGCACGCTGCGGCACAGAGAGAAAGGTAGCCACGCACATTGGTATAAAAAAACACACGGTTAACGTGCCTACTAAAATATTGCACTAACCTGGTGATCACAGGTCTAAACTTATGTCTGGAACCAGCCTTTCATTGTTCTGAGGTTGACAAGTTACTACATTTTGCATTAATTTTTTCCTGTGAGACACTAGTTTGTGTAGAAAATGTCTACATTTTACCTGTTCGAACCAATCTCTTGCTGGTAACACGCAAGCCTTTTGTACACGTGGGGCACACTTGAGTAAAAATAGTCATACAAGATACCAGCAAATCACATTTTTCTCTAAATGCACAATTTCACTTCAATTTGCAAAATCTTTAAAGAATTGCAGAAAATGTAAGGAAAAGTATGCAATTTTGCAAACCCCTTTCAAATATGAAATCCGTCATGTTTCTGTGTGGAGTTCAAAAGTACAGCAGTGAGTAAGGGGCTGAAAACAGAGTAATAGGGACAATAAATGATCAGGGTAGAAAGCGCCCTTCCTTCATAAGGCTTCAATGAGAGAGATACAGTAGCTGTGGTTAGTTGTGGACGAGATGTCCCATAGAAAAGGCATGTCTTGAAGCTGCTTCTGAAGGTGAGGAGGTGCTTGTTGGTACTGAGGCAGGGTGCTGTGCCTCAATCTTGAACATGGAATGGGAAGGGTTGTATTTTAGTTACTTTCTATCTTGCACTTCTTATTTTCAAGCATGGCAGTGCCAATGCAGTGTGTGCTCTATTTGCCATGAGAGATCATTATTTTGAAAGTCAGATCGGATAGCAACTTTGCTGTACACACATCAGTTTTTTTCAGAGCTTGTGTAGGGAGGCAGGGCTGCTAGGAGGGATCTGGAAGCATATTTATGATGTGGCGGCACTTTGTGGCACACTTGAGTTAAGCGGCCAAATGAAAGACACAGCAGTGGGACTGGGTGGGTATGTAGGAAGCAAGTGTGTAAAAAGGTGTGCAGTTGCTTCCTGACAATGCAATAGTAGCTCTCACAAAATAGAGTTGAAGTAGCTGTAGTTTTTCCACGGTAGAGCCCTTGTGTGAAAATAGGGAGATTCACAATCATTTTTATGCATATATTATTTGTGTTGATTCACACAAAGCACTTGGAGTTACCATAGAGATAGCAGCAGAGCAGATGTGAGAAATGGCGGTGTAAGGTGTGCAATCACATACAAAAATGCTTGTGCTACTGGTGCAACATGGTTCCAGAGTACTCAGAAGTGAAGCGTAGCAATAAATTGACTTGTATACGAGATGCTTGTGAGATAGTGGTACAGCACGAAGCAGTGTCAGCACATAGGAATAGGAGCGCAGGAAACTCCATTAGCAACCGTTAGGCCTTTATTCGGGGACTCTATGAGAAGGAGCTTGTGAAATAAAGGTCTGAAAAACAAGGATCAGGGGCGGCTCCTCGGCAGTGGCAGAGGAGAATCGCCCCAATGCCTGGCTCAGAGCCAGCAAATGAAAAATAAAACAATGTTCTAGCATCGTTTTAGTTTTTCCTTTGCTGGTTCTGTGCCAGCTTGTGCACGGAGTGGTCGGCGGGGTACGGGAGGAAGAGTGCTATGTGCACTCTAAGTGCGCATATGTGTTTGGCCAGCCATCTCGGGCCGATCAAAACACACACGTGCACTTAGGTTTCTCCAGCCCGCATACTGTAGAAACCCCCACAGACTCCCTTGCCTGAGCGGAGTGTCTTTTCAGCCCGCTCAGGCCAATCCCTGCGCTGCTCTCCTAGGAGAGTAGCACAGGGATTGGATGGGAGTCTGTCTCAGAGGCTGTCGGGTCCAGGAAGATAAAAGGATGCGCGACGCGGGAGGCGGCCGTCGGCTTCAGGTATGCTTTTATTATATACATTTTAACACCCCTACAAGCCCTCCCCTCCCTCTCACGCGTTCCCTCCACCCGCCCCACTACCCACTGTTTGTGGCAGCTTGCCACTGCCAGGGACCAGTGGCGGCTCTTCTGCTAAGGCGGAGGAGGGTTGCCTCACTGCTCTCTGAGCAGTGCAAAAACAAAAAATAAAATGATAACACGATGTTATTATCATTTTATTTTTCCGCACTTGCTCAGTTTGGTTACATTTTAGATGTGGTGCATGCGGGTCTGGGCTGTCATCACAGCCAGCATGGGGAGGAGTGGTGGGCATTTTCTACGTACACATTGCATTTTGGCCAGCCGTCTTGGGCCAGCCAAACCGTAATGCACATTTAGCATTTCTTTACTTGGCCGTATTGCACAGCCTGGTTGGAGAACATGCACAGGCTCCCACTCTCTGTCTGAGCATCAAACCAGAGCGCTCAGACCAATCACGACGCTGCTGTTATGCTGGTGACAGCACCATCATCACTGGCTAGGGGAGTCTGGGAGCCTGTGTGCTTTCTGCTTCGATGGCACAGGAGGATTGAGGAGGGGGGCAGCAGGTAAGTCAAATTTAGATTTTTTCCTAATTCCCCCTCAAGCCCCCAAGTACTATTCATTAGCAACCGCCACTGCCTGGGATGGTGTGACCTAAAGGGCAATCAGGCAGAACTCGTTGTAATAGGTCAGTGTGTGGGCCTTTTTTGTTGTTGTTTTTTCTTTACAGTTTGTGGGCTGTTTTATATCAAGTGGTCTGCTTTTTACTGTTGATTTCCTTGCTATTCCCACAAGCATTGCCTGCAGCAAACACACATGTATGCTGTCTCCCATACCATGCAAAACACGTATACAGAGTGCCTTTACAAGTTCAAAACTGCCCTGATTTGCAAAGGTGAGACACTTTTTAAGCAATCTGCTTCGCTAATGGGGTCCACTTTTATTTCAGTGGCCAGGCCTATCTTTTGTCTCAGTCTGACCTGAGGAAGGTCTGAAGTGGCATCCTCAGTGGTTAACATTTCAGTTAATAATACTTGTAGGTGTCGAATCACTCCATAGGTTTAAGAATTACCATCATGTTGTGCCTGGTAAGTGAGGCGGAAATTGCTATGATCAATCCACTCAACATAACATTAAATGTGAAAGAAACTTTTCATTGTCTTTCCTCGATTGCTGCAGTTTGATTCAGTGAGTCATCCTGCAGCAATAAAACTCTACAAACCGGCAGCATTCTTGAGAGACGAGCTCTTCTAAAGGAGCGTGCGCTTCATCACCACAGCCATAACGGAAGCACATTTGTCAGGGATCTGCTGTGGTGACGTCATTAGCATGGCCGCCGAGCGCTCCGCAGCCTGAAGATGACGCAGCAATTACCCGTTGACATGCATTCCTGTCATCCAGGCACACAAAACGAATGCCTCGCGCACCCCATACCCGCGTGAGGTGCCACTGCAAGCTGGGCGAGGTTGGAACAGGACATGCGAGAGGGAGGTTTTGGAAAAAAATCAGGGGAATGTATTTTTCTCATTGACCTATATTGAAGCAGAGGCAGTTTTAGGCAGGAGACAGCTGAAATAAGGCCATGGTAGACTTCAAGAATGTGGCGTCGCCAGCCGTAATCCAGTTTATTGGCATGCATAAAACAGGTGGCACAGAACGACCCAGAAACCAGTGGAGTAGAAAGGATCTCATGGGCTCCAGTGGAAATTGGGCCTCTCCCTGGTTTGATTCTTAAGATATCTGTAAGTTGGGTTCAGTGGGGGCTTGGTCCCCCAAGTCATGATGTCCCTGTTGCACTGTTGACATTTATGCACCTGCCAGGTATGCATCTTCGCCTTAGACTTGGCAGATGGTGTAAACTCAGTAGCTGTGCATTTTTGGACGTTTTGTATATTTCATGAAGCAGCAGAACTGTCTCTCAAGGAACGTGTATCTTGACAGGACTTCTGCACGCCAGAACTAGAGATATGCAGTTTTAAAGACTTAAGTGTAACAGTGCCTAAAAGCAAAACGCCCCACTTGCGATTATCTGGTCGTTTCAACCCAGAAAACGTCACAAGTTCAGGAAAATGCGATGGAACATGAGCCGAATACAGGGACCAGGTTAGTCCCTCTAAAAAGGGTCACCGTCAAAAGCCCAGCACAAAGAGTTCCATTCGAGGTGGAGGGGGCTGTGAGGAGCATTGCGTATGGTCGCCGAAGTAGATTGAAGAGTAGGACGGGCATCGCGGACATTCATCATCGTTGCTCGAAGGTCCTGTTTCGCATTGTAGACAATCGTTGCTGGAGATATGCGTTGGCAATCACCACGGAATGTCCACGTTGGTGGATGGTGCGGGCTGCAAGATTTTGGCATGAACAGTCACAGAATGCCCAAAACTTCAGGATTTCTCCTTTTCTTGGGAAGCAAGCTCAACTGATGCCACACCAAGAGTCCAGGGCCTGAGGGGCACCTCTTGGAGTTCAGACACCCACGCCAGGAGAGGCCAGCAGGGCTCGTGCAGTTCCAGTTACAGGTCCAGTTTAAGGTCCAGTCATCAAGGCAGATACTGGGAGGCATCTGGAGCTTGTCATGTCCCTGTAGCTCAGAGCAAGAAGTCAGACAGCTGACCTTTGGAGTCACTTCAGCCTGTGATGAAGGCTGCAGGTCCAGTCTTCCTTCTCAGCAAGCAGGGAAGTCCTCAAGCAGCAGGGAGTCCTTCGGTAGTATCCACAGGATCAAGAATTGGGTCTGAGGGTTGACTATTTATACTTGTTGCCAGCTTTGAAGTAGGAGAAGGTTCAGGAGCATTCCGCTCCCAGAGGTGATTGTATTTTCCTGCCTCCCAGGAATCTGGGGACACAAAAGACTAGTGTCAAACCCTTTGTGAATGTGCTCAACAACAATCTTTGTGATGTGCAAGTGTGGTATGTGACTCCTTCTAGTCCTATCAAGTCAGAGATAACCAATCCTGCCAACACCTGTTTCCCCTTTGTCTCAATGTCTGGGAGTAATACATAACGATGTGACTCAGGTTACAGGCTGCAGGCACCAAAAGTTTAGGATGAGAAAATGCTAACTTTCTAAAAGTGGTATTTTCAGAATTGTGATTTAAAATCCACCTTTACTATTAAAGAGGCTTTTAAATTACGCATTTTTAGACACCAAGCTTGACATTCCAACTTGCTCCCAATTGACAGTTATCGCTTATTAAAAGTTTTTTTTTTTTTTGGTGTAAGATGTTTATTGCACGTTTCACAGAAATAAAATAAAAATTTACGCCTACAACCATAACAGGCCGGCTACATACTGGTATAAATCATGTAATTGTTTGTTGTACACAGCCCATCAGCCGACATCGCTAGGACCGGCGGCGTTACGTGAAGAAGCATTTGCAATGTAGAACAGTGCTGTCTACGTATCCAATCATGTCTATGTTCTTACATTTTATATATTTATTTGTCCATAAACCTGTAAATATAGTAAAACAACAAAAACTCCTATAACTTTGGTCACTGTGTCACAGCATTCTCCCTCCCTCCCCTTTTGAAACTGTCTATCGATACTCATCTCCATTTATCATGCTGCTAACATTCTTGTCTGTTTTATTCGTTTCGTTCCAGTGCGTGTGTCAGCAAATAGTCCCGCAAATACATCCAATAGTCCTTGGGGCGTGAACTAATCGTCAATTCCTCCTCATAAGTGGCCAGTGTGTCTCGACAATATGTTAAGTCTTCCAGCCAGTTTTTCATCTTCGGCCCCATTGTATTATTCCAATGTAATGAGACCCTCCTTTTTGCCATTAAAAGTGCTACCACACAGAACTTACGCCCTTTCGCTCTCAGCTGAGGAACATTACCCAACAAACAGACCTTGGCCTTAACATTCGATTGACACCCCGAGCATGTCACTTAGGGCCTGCACCACCTGCTCCCAGAATCTCGCCACAGAGCGACAGTGCCATGCTAGATGCATGAAGTCTGCATTTTCTTGGAGAAGTGTGGCTCAGTGGTTAGAGGCGGCAGACCCGGAAGCTGAGATCAACCGTGGACCAGGGTTCAATTCCCCGCCTCGGCGGGTCTCGGGCTCAAAATTCCATGGACTCGACAATTCTCGCTCTGGTGCCTACTCAACTCACGGGGTCACACTCTGCGACTCTGGGCAATAGCTTGCTTAATCTCCACTACGGCCCCTCGCGGCGGGATGCCTGGCTTTCACCTTGTGGACACCCTGCCGGGGTTTCTCACAGGGGAATACCAGGACGGGTTCCCTAAGCAAGCGCCGGGACGCTTACGGGCAGCTGTGCGCTTTACAAGTCCAACACATTTACATTTACATTACATTTGTTTGCATCTAACACATTTGGAGTCGTCTCTTAACCCTTATCTGTGGAGCCGCTGAGGCGTGTAGTACATTTGGTGTATGTATTTATAATGGATGATCCTCAAGTTTCCATTTGGTGTTAGCATGCCAGTGAGAAGGCAAGTGGTTTCCCATTCCTCCTCTGACAGTGTACCATCTAATACATCGCTCCATTTACCTCTCATCCCCTCAGTGTTCCCTCCAATGTCCTTCTGTATGCTAGTGTATAACCTCGACACTAAGTGGGAGGCTGTTGGCGTGGTAAGAACCAGTTGCAGGGGAGTTAAGGTCTGAAGCTCCTCCGGAAAAGTGGGAAAGTGTTCCTTTACTGCTCTCTGTAACCTGTAGTAGTTAAAGCGAAACAATAGTGTTGGATTGCTAATGTAATCTAACTTGTCTAGGGTTTGAAAGATTCCATCTTTATATAAATCTCCCATAGTAGCAATACCAGCGTGTCTCAGTAAGTCCATTCCGATCTGTTCTTGTGTAACTGAGAGCGCCGGGTGATGTGCCAGTGGGAGTGCAGGTGCGTAAAGTGGTAGGCTTTTTGCTACCTTGCCCATCAGTCTCCACGCTTCCGTGGTGGTGTTTACCGGGTTTATGTCACGTTCATGTAATCTAACTCATTTATGCGGCAACATGTTTGCCAACGTGACCGGGTCTGCATCACCCGCTTCCACCGCCACGTGGGTTAGGAAAGGGATATCGTGGTACCAGTAGTGCGCGAATTGCACCTGAGCGCATAGGTAATAGAGATATAGATCTGGGACCTTGAAACCCCCCTTGGTATATGGCAGTGTCATTGTTTGTAACTCCAACCTGGCTTGTTTTCCCGCCCAGAGCAGATTTAGCACCAATTTTTTGATATTTCGGAACACCTCCGCAGGAGGTTTAATTGGAATGTTATTGAACAAGTAGAGGAACTTGGGCAGAAGCACCATTTTTACGATTGCAGCTCTGTCCGCCAGCGACAGCGGCAGTTTATTCCATCTTTTAATCTTCTCTTCTAACGCCGATATCACTCTTCCGTAGTTGGTTCGGATGACTAGTTCTGGGTCCCTGTGGAACCACACTCCCAAGTATCTGGTCGGCTCCTCCTGCCACTCCAGTGGATAGTCCAGGGCCGTTGGGTGTGTGCCATCCGTCAGAGCCAGAATTAGGGACTTGGCCCAGTTTATCTGGAGCCCTGAGTGTTGGCCGAATTTTATATATACGCGCAGTAGGGGGTTGAGATGCTGCTCTGGATTTTTCACGTAAATTACCATATCATCTGCGTACATCGAGATGTGTATAGGGCGTGTTGGGAGCTGTATGGCCGAGTAGTGGTGGTGCTGTCTAATTTTGCAAGCTAAGGGCTCTAGCACTAAAGCAAAAAGCATCGGGGAGAGTGGACACCCCTGCCTAGTACCGCGACATATTGCAAGTGGTTCCGAGACATGCTTTTTTACCCTAATGCGTGCTGTTAAATTTGTGTAAAGCATCGTTATCCATCCTATGAAGATCGGAGGAAATCCCATGCGTAGTAGTACTGCGTGAAGAAAAGGCCAATCTATTGTGTCAAACGCTTTGGCCGCGTCTAACAGAACCGCCACAGCCTTTATCTCTGGCGCCAGGTAGTGAGCTAGTGCAAATAATGTGCGCGTGTTATGCGTCGTTGACCTGTCTGGTATGAAGCCAGATTGGTCGGGCCTGATCAGTAGTGGCATTAGTGGTTTGAGTCTGTCCGCCAATAAGCTTGCTATTATTTTTGTATCTACGTTTATGAGTGATAGGGGGCGGTAGGAGTCACAGAGCTCCTCATCTTTCCCTGGCTTTAATAATGCAATTAGCAAGGCCTCCCTCATGGATGCCGGAAGGGTTTGGGCCTCGTGCGCCGCCCCATAAAGTCTCACTAAGTGCGGGGCGAGTAAGTCCGCAAATGTCTTATAGAATTCTATCGCGAAACCGTCGGGCCCCGGTGCCTTGCCATTTGGTAGACGTTTAATTGTGTCTACGACTTCCTCAACCGTTATAGGGCGAGCTAGGTATTCTCTATGACCTTCAGATAACCATGGTATTTCTACATCTGCCATGTAGGACAGTAGTTCCTCCTGTGGTACCGAGGGACGTGCCTCATATAGTTTGCCGTAGGAGGCCATGAATTCACCCATTATGCCTTTAACGTCACGAGTTATGGTACCCGCTCGGGTTTTGATTTTAGTGATGTGTTGGGGCACTCATCCTGTACATATCTTCTCAGCTAGGGCTCTGCCTGGCCTGCCTCCCTCTCCATACATTCTAGCAGTTTTGCGTTTGTATATATATTTAAGCTCGTCTGTTGCAAATTGTCGATGTTCTGTCAGGAGTACTTGTATGTCTCCCAATATTGCAGTGTCCCCTGTTTGTGTATGTCTCTGTTCTAACGTGTGTATGGCGCTTTCACGTGTTTTTAACTGTTGCCGGATGTCTTTCAAGATGCCTGTGGTCGTGCTTATACATACCCCCCTCAAAGTAGCTTTGAAAGCTTCCCATAGGAGGCAAGGGTCTTCTGTCGTAGGGCAGTTTAGGTCAAAGTAATCGATTATTGCTTTATGTATGGTGTCTACGTACAACAGGTCACGTAAGGCTACTGCATTAAAGCGCCAAGTAAACCGCGGTGGTTCGTAGTGCGGAATTTCCACCTCTAGGAGCACGGGGCTGTGATCTGAAAGTGTTCTTGGGAGATGTTTTATATATACAGCCCACGATACCACCTCCTGTGTGCCCAGCCAGTAGTCTAGCCTAGACCAACTTTTGTGTGCTGCATTTATGTGTGTTGCAGCTAGCTCCCCTGGGTGTTGGACCCTCCATATGTCAGCCATTCGTAAATCTTCAATAGCATCCTGGAGTGTCGCTCTCGCTTTTACGTGCGGTTCCAGTTTGTTCAGTGATCTGTCTAGTCCCTCCTTTAGTGCTATGTTAAAGTCGCCTCCCCATATGACGTTCTCAACCTGGATATCAGCTATGATGCGCCATATTTTCTCAAAGAGCCCTGGGTCGTCTATGTTCGGGCCATATGTGTTCACTAGTGCAACTTGATGGTGTCTCACCGTACCCACAACAATGACACTTCTGCCTTCGGAGTCTATGTGTATGTTCGAGATCTCAAAGTGTACCCCCTTTCTTATTAGAAGGCTGACCCCTCGAGAATAAGAGGAGTAATTCGAGCTGGTGACTGATTCTGCCCACCTAGATCCCAATGTGGATGTGGTGGTGGCTGCCATGTGTGTTTCCTGTAGGAAAGCTACGTCAACGTGTAATCTATCAAAATAGGCAAACATCTGCCGAATTTTCTTCGGATTACCCAGGCCTCTAATATTCCACGTGATAAATTTCAGTGTGTCGGGTTGTGTCACGACATCAGTTGCGGATTCTGTCGTGTCTTGTTAGGCCCCTTCTCTCCATACATTATGATTACAGTTTGCATTTTCCCGTATTCAAGTATACATGTTGTAGCAATGAGTATAACTTTAGTTACAGTGCATTTGGTAAATAAAGAGGTCGCAATGCTTCTCAGACACAGTGAGTCAATACGAACAACACCCAATATCCACTCCCTCCCCCCATCCACTTTAGCACCCAAACTTTGCCAAAGCCATCCCTGTGTGGTAACCAAACTAGTAGTAGAACTTGATTTGGGGCACACCTGCTTGGGGGTGTCACCAGATACACACATCTCCATCCACATAGTGGATGTGGACGGGTGCGTGCGCTATTCATAATATCCGCTTTATCTTGTTTCACCTCTCTTTCTCTGCCATATTCTTATAGTAGTCTTGTGCAATACAACAACAATTGCCCATTGTCTAATTTTGCAGCAGTGTGGCTTAAATCAGACCTGCTACGTGAGTCTACCCCTATTTTTCTCGCCCCTCAGTCTTTGTAGTAGGCCTCACCTGCTTGGTCGTGCAGGCTGAGCCCAGTGTTCGTCTGCTCTCTAACACTGTATAACATCTGTGTATTTCAGATGAGGTGCTGCATACATATGTCACAGCCCCGAGGTCCCTCCCTCGTCCCATGTCCGTCGTGGACTACCAGGTTACTCACTGTGCAAGACACTGGCGCGTACTCGGAGTGCCGGTATTGACTCTTCGCTTGGCTCACTCGTGTCCCCACTCCCAGCTTCACCTATCTGTGGTTGACTCCTGTAAGTCTCCATGCGCCGCAATGTTGACCTGTAAATGTTGGAAGTGGTTATAGCACTGAGGCGCCACCATCCTCGTGAAGTCTTGTATACAGTTGTGGCACTCGACCCCTTGGCGTCTTAGTCGTTATCACTAGCCTGGTCATCTCGGTCCTGTGCCTTGCGACGTTTTCCCAATTTCTTGATATAGTCCTGTGCTGCTTGCACCGTGGGAAGAATCACGGGCTTGCCCCCATTTGTGATTTTGAGTTTCGCGGGATATAACATTGCGTACTCAACTCCTAGATCCCGTAATTTCTTTTTCACTGGTGCAAATTCCTTGCGTGCCAATTGCACAGCCATGGTGTGGTCTGGGTAGAATTCCAGGGTATTTCCTTGATATGTGATTGTACCCATTTCTCTAGCTAGTCTGAGGACCGTGTCTCTGTCCCTGTAGTTGAGCATGCGGGCGATGATCATGCGCGGAGTAGCACCCGGCTTCGGCTTAGGCGCCAGGGAGCGGTGTGCACGCTCGACAAGGAAAACCGAAGACAGGTTTTCCGCGGCAAATAATTCTTTCAGCAACGTCTCGATGTAACTTTCCATTTTGCCCGTGTTTGTGGATTCCGGCAGACCGGATATGCGGACGTTATTCCGTCTGGATCTCTCTTCCTGGTCCTCCACCTTAGCACGCAGGACCTCCAGTGTTTTTCAATGCCACCGCATGCCTTCGTTGTGGTCCTGGATTTGTCTTCCACGCTAGAGATATCCAGCTTGTTGTTCATTTCCGGCAGACTTTGCTGAATCACTCGTAGGACTGCCTCCATGCCTGTCCCGACGTTCGTCTCTTGCTCCCCCTCTGCATCCAAAGTGGTCGCGTTGCTTTTGGCTTGTTTCCTCGTCTCAAAGGGTAGTTTAGTCTGCTGTTTGTCCGGTTTCCCCATATTACCGGTGCACGTTGGAGGGCTACGCCACAGTGTCCCCGGGCTTACCGTCGTCGAGTTTCTCGCAGCAGGCAGGTTACGTCGTTGGGGTGTTCTCGCCGCCCACAGTGAAGTAGATTTATTCATCAGATATCCTGCAGGTTCGCATGGTCACCTAGTTGCCGTGCTATACTTGCTTGAGGACGTCAATGGAGGCGTGAGGGCACCTTTGCAGCTCCACAGCGCTCACTGTCATGCCGTTTGCTATGCGTGCAGCTCCGTACTGAAGTTGACTGCCTGAGGGCGCGAGAAAATATTGTAATGCTATAAGCCCCTGCCAGTTCAGCTATTAACACTGCTCCCCAACAGTATATTTTGCTTGTGGGCAATGCCTGTAGCGCTAGCAGCCAGTGGGTGTCCGTTATCTTACCGGCTCATAATTTCTTCTTGTATCATTCCAGCAGGCGCTTGAAGGTAGGATACAATCCTCCAGATCATGCAGCCATCCCGGCCGTGCACTCGGCGCCGTCACAGATTTTCATGCGCCATATGCCGTCCGATGTCTTCCCACCTGTACAGCGGTACAGTGCTGTGATTCTCGATCCCTATGCCAAACCGAGAAGGGGTTCCCTCCTTGCCCGCTATCACATCTACCCTCTGGCCACACCAATTGTCTCTCGCTCCGGTCGACCGAGAACCCACCGAGCTTCCGCGTGGTCCCGTTATCTCTCGCCGCCGCTGTTCACTCCTTGCGTTCCACTGCCGACGCCATTTGAAGCCCATGGAACGCAACCCTTCAAGCGGCGCTCTCAATGCCTTCATTAGATCGGGTCTGTCTTGCCTTGGCACAACTTGGTTGCTATACTGGTTAGACGCATATCGGCCAGAGCATTCCTCATACCTGCTTGTGTATCAGTCCTGATTGTCAGTAGACCCGAGCATCGGGAGCGGCCATCTTGGATCGCCACACACAGCAGTGTCGTTTTTTGCTGATAGCTCCGTTAATGTCCCTTATTTCGGAGTTTCATCGCCAGTAGCGTTGGGGCTGCATGTTCCGATTTTCAGTTGTATCTTTTCTGGTGTTCTGGCGGTACTTTCAGAGGTTCAAAGTCCGCTTTTTCTGCATCCGTCCGGCGGAGCGGACTTACTAGCCAACCATCCCCCAGTGCGCCCTCTAGCGCCCCCCGCTTATTAAAAGTTATAAGGTAACCCAATGCAATTCTATGGGAGAAGCAGGCCTTGCAGTAGTGAAAAATAGTTTTTCACTTATGACATGTAAAAGTTAAAAGTACCTATGCAACTTTGTAAATACACTGCACCCTGTCCTATAGGTCCTACGCACTGTATTTGCCACTGGAGTCAAGCAAGCCCGGCTGAAGACGGCTGTAATGCCAGAAACCGGTCCTGGGAAGCTTCATTCCGGTCCAGGGAAGACATGGCTTGGCAGTTCGGGCTGGACTGTTCCCATGAGGCACAGGGTCAGACTGATTTTCATATGGCCATGTCTGAACTGGGGTGGCGGAGTGAGCTAAAGAACGGTGATGGATTAAACCCAGATCAGTTGACTGGGGGTCAGTGTTTGTATTGTCAACGCTCCGTCCATCACCACCTTTGGTTTTTCCTTTTTCTGGCAGGCAGATACCATAGAGTGCGGTAGAGAGGTAGAGTTAACCCTCTCTACCATAGAGTGTACTCGGCATCAGAGGTCAGCAGTTTAGTTTCTAGACCTCTGACGCTTCAAAATGAAGGCTGGAGAGTGGGCACGCAGTGGGCGCCCCGCTGGTGACTGAATGCATGCCAAAGTCAAGCCAGTCTGCGCCCGTCCACGCCTGAACGGGACATGCGGCCAGGAACCCTACCCTAATTCAGCAGCCACTGACCATCTATACTAGTAAACAGTTACGTAGATTCAGGCCTCCCCATGAATCCCGTTGTGAGAGGGGCTGGCAACTTAATAGTGAGTTAGCGGGAGCTCAGGTATGCAGGCACTGCAACTTTGAGATAAAAGGGCCTGTTGAGCTTAAAATGGATGCTCGTAGCTCATGCACAGGGATTATGGCCTGGAAACTAGACCTAATTAACAGTAGATCCCTCTGCCAGTTACTAGAGGTGGCAAATCTTGACACCTTGTTCATTACTAAAAGCTGGGTTAATGGCAGCTCCTCCCCAGATATTTTAATGGCCCTACCCCAGGATTTCAAATCTATAAACTGGATCATATAGGGAAGGTGGGGGGTGGACTTGCCGACCTGATAAAAGATCAATTTAATTGCGTCATTAACCCCCTCCCCATCCACGACTGTGAAAGTTGCAAATTCACCATTACCTTTTCGCCAACATACACCTTTTCAGGACTAATAATATACAGGTGGCTAGGGTCCCTATGTTTTTTTTAGATAGTCTGACTGACACTCTAGCCAGCTTTATGGTGAAAAAAGCCCACATCACCATTTTTGGAGATTTAAACTTTCACCTTGAGGACGAGAATCTCCCTAGTGTCAAGAGGCTGTTGCTAGATCTCGAGGAACTACAACTAACTCGGCTGATATTGTCTGGCACACACATCAAGGGACATATACTTGATCCACTAATCTCAATTGACCCTAATATTTCAGCATCTCCCCCAACACCCGTACCTTGGTCAGACCACTACTTTATCCCGTTTGCACTTCGCAATAGGGAAGTCGGAAAGAAAAATCACCAACCTTCGGAAGTTATAAAGACGAGAAACTGGTCCAAGCTGAACTTAGACACATGGGGGGGATCTCTTAGCCTCATCGGCTCCCAAGGAAAGCTGGATTACACAATCACTGGATAAAATGACCCCTAAAATGACTGCTAAACCAAAAACTACGCCTAAAAAGGCACCGTGGTTTAACGCACAACTAGTGTCTTCAAAGAAAAACTGCAAAAAAATTGAAAGGGAATGGAGGAAGACTTATGATATACAACTTAAAGCCAGGTATAAGGCAGCCATCAGACCCTACCATAGCAGTATTAAAGAGGCTCAGGCAACAACATTTGAGCAAAACATTAGACAGGCTCAGAATTCATCAAAGGAACTCTTAATATTGGTCAAATCATTAACCTCCCTAACTCATGACAACCGTATTGTTGAGGCTACGTAGGAAAGATGTAACGGTCAAGCCACTTACTTCCTCAAAAAAGTTATGGATATTTATAGCTCCTTCCAGACGGGGAGAGAGGCATCTACGAGGCAGGCAAGAGATCAGGTGCAGATCTCTTCCACACCTGCCCTCACTCGTTTCCCACTCATTAACACAAATAATGTGAGATCACTGATGGATAAGGTTAAATCAGACTCACCATTAGACCCTGCCCCACCTCATGTTCTTAAGAAGGTCAAAGAGGTTCTGCTCCCAACTCTGGGTAAAATCATAAACCTCTCATTAGAGGGGGGCAAAGTACCTAGAGCATGTAAACATGCAATAATCAGATCATTGTTAAAAAAAATTCTAATTCAGACCCTGCTCAACTAGGGAACTATCGTCCAATCTCACTTCTACCATTTATTGGTAAATTATTAGAGAAACATGTCAATGGAGTGCTGGCAGTGTTTCTGGTAATGAACCAATGCCTCCATCCCACACAGATGGGTTTCCGTGCACAGAAACACATAGAATCAGCACTCTTAGCAGTGCTAGAAGAATTCAAAATGACGCTGGACCAAGGAAGGTCAGACGCTATTCTACTTCTTGACATTAGCGCGGCATTTGACACAGTGGACTACCATACTCTGAAAAATAGACTGCTGGATCTCGGCATTCAAGAAAAAGCCCTATATTGGCTGTTATCTCTTTTGGAGAAAAGAACTTTTCAAGGTATAAAAGCTAACCTTTTCTCTAAGACTATGCAACTGACATACGGGGTGCCTTAGTCCCACATTGTTTAATGTTTATATGGGACTACTATCACCGATAGCCCAAGAGTTTGGTTTTTCTATGATATCTTATGGGGTTGCCACTCTATGATATCTTATGGGGATGCCACACAAGTGGGGGTCTCTCTGGACCCCAGAATCAATGGTGCATCTGATAGCTTAGCATCCTGCCTGGAAGGGTTGTGGAATGGGTGACAAGCAGCTGTTTGAAGCTGAACGGGGACAAAACTGAGCTGATGATCCTCGGAAACAATGCAGTTCCCAGGCCCTTGATCAGCTGGTGTAAATGCCAAGGTAGTCCACCAACTTCGAACGTGACTATCAAAAATCTTGGCTTTTGGCTCGAAAGGGAATTAACAATGGAGACCCAAGCCAAGCTACTGGCATGCACCTGTTTCAGATTCCTCAGAATGCTCTGCAAAATACTGGAGTGTATTCCCGTGTAGCTCAGAAAGACAGTAATCCATTCCCTGGTCACATCACGTCAGGACTATGGAAATTCACTCTTCCTGGGAGAATCAAAATATGTCATCAAAAGACTCCAAGTTGTCCAGAATGTGGCAGCAAGACTGCTGTGGAAAGTCCCAATATAGGAACTAGCCAGGAAGCCTTCAAAAGCTCTACACTGGCTTCCGCTTGAGACTAGAATTAAATGTATGCACTTTGTCTGACACACAGAGCCATACATACCAAAGGCCCTAGTAAAATCAAAGACCTGATGAGCCTTTATGTCCCAAACAGAAGCCTCAGATCTCGCTTGGAATGGCTCTAGAAACCACCAGAATTAGGCGAGCCCGATGGGAAGGTAGATCCAGCTGTGGAATCTCTCCCAGGCAAATTTAGACTTCTGGAAACAGAAGCAACCTTCTAAAAATGGATTAAAACCTTGTTGTTCCATCAGTATCACTAATCCTTCTCTAACTTCTGCTTCGTATCGGTCTCCTAGCGCTGGGAAGCCCTTGGGCAGTTACGCACTCTATAAAATCACTTAACATAACATAACATAGCACCTTCTTAAAATGCCCAGTGTGGATCGGAACCTGCTATACAAATAAAGCAATAATCAAATGGATCTAGAACTCTCAATGGCATTGGGCGCGTCCACCCCCCAATTCTTATCCATGCCTGAAGGCGTGCATGGGCATCTTCAAAGAACCCTCGGTATGAGTTATCTCATTCCTACATCACACTTAACAAATAAAGCTGGACCACTTCACTTTAAGTATCCAAGTAGTAATTTCCAGACCCCTAGATGATTATCCTTGACCCCTTGGCTTTTTAATGCATTTGAGCTGCTCTTCTGTCCTAAGCGGAAGACTCACAGATCTTTATCTGCTTTGAAGGATAACAGTTAAACTTCTTAACTTCTTAGACTTTGAAACCTTCATCATCCACTTACAGAAACAGATGAAGAAATACTGTCTAAGTCTCAGTGGATTGAATACAGGACTTTTGTGTCTTCGCAAGATTGAACCAAACCAGCTACAATTCGAGGAGCCAACATCACTGGACAATACCACCTCAAGCATCCAAACTAGGAAACCCAGCTGTTTACTTTGACATGCTACTCTGTTGGCTCCTGAAGTTAATTCTGTGACAAAGAATGAACACCTCCAACAACTCTTAACTCAGCATACTCACACCACTGCTTAGCTCTCTCACCAAAATCCTAGAACTGGAGGAGTGCAGAACATAACATCTAGGTAACATTAGGCGTGGAGACTTAGATTCTATTAACAAACTAAGCCTGGATTTAAAACAGGAACAACATCATTATACATTTGAGAGGCATCTGGAGACTTCTCTTGTCTGCCAGATCTTTCTGAGCAACCAACCTACAGAAGACAGGGGCAAGAAAAAGATATGGACAATGCCACATGAAAACAACCAGTAACTGACCTTCAACTATCATTAGCATGACCTGCCCTGGAAGTGCAGGGTTAATATCTCCCTCCTGGGTGTAGAACCTTACAAGGACTTTGCGACATATTGCGAAAGTGAAATAGCTTCATTTACTATCATCTCTAACTCCTCAGTCACCTCTGATGTCTCCTGCCTCCCACACCCCCTTACGTAGTGCCTCTTCCCTGCTTCTTGGCACTTTGGAAGTGCACAAAAGCCACACACACAGCCTGACAGATCACCAATAGGGTCAGTGGTTAATTTGTAAAAAAAAATAAGTGTCGGGGCTCTCGTCAGCAGACAGCATGCATCATTTCTCCTGTTAGCTTCACCTAAGACAGAATCAACTACTAACCATGTAAGTGGGGAGAAGACATGGTGTAATGGCCAGAGCTGCAGACTTCAGAGCTGGAGAAACAAGTTTGAGTCTCTGCGTGGGCAGTACATCCTGTGATTCTGCACAAATAACTTAATCGCCAGGTAAATAAATGTTGTGCTCTTAACTGGTGCTCGTAAAAAGCGCTGGTGTTGATGATTAAGTGCTGTTGCTGAGCACCGGAAACCACGGGCTCAAATTAAGCATTGACTAGGGTCGGACTACAATGACAGAGTGATCTACAAAGGTTTTAGCCCTATATCAGTTTCACTGTGATGCTGACCAGGAGGGGGACTGACACCCCTTGCGTCAACCTTCACAGTAGTTGCCGGTAGTATTCGATACCTACCCAAGAAGAGAAGGATATTTGCCGCTGACCTGCGTGACCCGCAGGGGAACATGGGCGGGGTAGCGCTTTAGTCCCACCCGGCAGAAACTCCAGCCGACACCGGTGGGGCGCCCCGCCCCGCGTCTACCATTCAGGCCAGGGGAGGGCCTACATGTGGGAGGGGCGAACCCCCTATATCTAACGCGGTGGCCAAGGCCCGGCCTCTTCATCCTAGGCTTCCCGCGGCTCAAGCAACGATATGAGATCAACAGTGGTACTTCAAAACTTGGAAGGCCTCTAGCAATTATACCATATTTACAACAAAAAACTGGAAGGACAATTTGACTGTAAATCCATTGTCTTATTTACTGCTGATGCGGTGCTCACACAGCGAGAAAACGATTCTGCGGCAGGGTACTTTCACATTCCCATCACTTTTGCTTCCTGGTACCAATATCACTGGTTTCCATTGGCACCAAACAAAATCATGCAAATAATCACTCGCCGAGCCCTTGTATCCCAGTTCCGAAGGAAAACAGCTACCTTATTGCATAGTAAGCAGAACAAGGAAATGTGAACAAATAGGTTAATTTGAAATAACCTCCTTCATGTTTACAGAGTGAGAAAGAGTTAAGGAACTAGAATTCAGGCGGGCAAAGAATTGACTTCTGGAAAAGAACAAGGAGGCGAATTCTGAGTGTTAAATTTCGAACTGGGGTGACCGTAAATACTTACAACCCCTGGAGTTGACAGTACGCCTAGTAATTTGGGCAGGCGAAGGGAGTGCAGGTTAAGAGCGACTCAAACACGCAAAGGTGATAGGAGGAATGCCAGCAAACTGTCTAACCACTGGCAGTCGCTCGGGGTAGTAGTCAACAGACCCATGCATGATCTCATGGGACGAGAGGCTTGGGTTTCATCAGGCAGTACCAATACAAGAGTAAACTGTTGTGTACTACGACAGAGACAGGGTTCAATTGTCGAGATTGGGAGTGGACATATGCCTCCCGGAGGTACTAGAGGTACGAAACAGCGTCGGGAAGTAGCTAGGTGGGTGGGGGGCTCTGTCATCGACGGAAGCCTCCTCCAGAGCTGTGGCGGAATTACAGGGCGATCTGGAAGCAGACGGGTACAGTAAGGGTACCTCTGCGGCAGAAGGGTACAGTAAGGGTACCTCTGCCTGGCACAGTAAGGGTGCGTGAGCCAAGGACCAGGAGCCGAAGGAGGTTCCTGGAAACCGCGACCGCGCCCCGTTAGTCCTTCGGGCGGTCGGGGGCCTGAACCGACCGGGGGTGGCCCACACCGCTCCGCCCCGACGGGGGGGGCGGGCGGGAGTATAACGAAGTTGGTAATGTGCTGCACCGTCAGAGCATCGACTCGCCGTGCAAGATGGCTCCTTAGGCATGCGGGACAGCGAGGGGCTGCCTGCTTTGGATCGCCTATAAGATGACCCACCTTAAAACGTCATACGTATGTTGTATGAAATAAACCTGCGACAGTTCTTTCCCATAAATATGTCTCCTGAGTTTCATTGGGGAGGAATTGTGTATATGTTTAAGCAGGCGGGAGTGAATGTCGGTGTGGGCACTATGGTTTGAACACTCACAGCACTTTTGTAGTCACTGTAAACGGAGCCTGTTTCCATGCTCACGCCACTTCTGCTTAAAATGGGTTTTTGAATATGCTGCGATTCCCATATCCGCTTCCACCAGCGAACGTCACAGAGGTTTGTGGGAGCTGCCTGGTAGCCCCCCGGGGGGCACGTCCATCACGGCATATCCCTCCTCCCCGCAGGCGCCATATGATTCTTCCCCATTCAGGCAGCAAATCTCACATGTAAACAATGCATCGACAGCAGATCTCAGGAAAACATCCCTGCCTCAGCATCCTGCGAGAATACCACTTCGGAGACCAATCCAATTAGTGTGCTGGTTATGAAATTAACCATAATTGCAAGAGAGAAATCTAATGTTTTGCCAACTGAAGAAGCAAGCAGAATAGAAAGAAAACACAAATTACCCCTAAGAATATTATAGGCGGAAGAGGGGGAGCAGGGGGAGGTAGAGGTAGGAGGGTGGAGGGCATAATAGGACAGAGGAGAACAATGGAACTATGGGTAAACGTAGATCGGAATACAGAAGGAGGGAGGAGCTAGGCAGAGGAGGTAGGTGAGTAGTGCAGTGGTTATGACGAGGGAGTCGTGGATAAGGAAGAGAGAAGATAGAGAAGAATAATATTCATAGAGGGAGCAAGCTAGGTAGGCCGGAAGTGGTGCAACGATACGAGGCCAGGAGAGAAGAAAATGAGAGGGAAGTAGGTGCATGAAGGAGTAACTAGGAGAAGCAAACACAACATGAAGTTGCAAAGTAAGTGGGAAAGGTGTGCAAGAGAGAGGTGACAATCAAGGGAAGTGTGAGGGACACAGGTATAATCAGAGGGTAAGTAAAAAAGAAAGGAAAGGGGCTAAGGAAAAAGGAAAGAGGGAAGGGGGAAATTGGAAAGAAGAAAATTGATGTGGGAGGAAAGATCAAATGAGGTTGAAAGGAAAAGCATGGAGCAAGAAAGTGAACCGATGAGGGTGCAGGAAAGCGACTGGACAGCTAGTAGTCAGAGGTAGAGTTTGGGTGCACAGACAGAATTAGACAGACAAAGATGGAAGGAATCCTTCTGCAACAAGCCTTGGAGAAAAGCATGATAGAAAGCATGCAAAAATATATAAGGCAAAAGGAGAGAAAACGAATTGGAAAAAAAATTTGATGAGGAAAGAATGTGGTACTTTCACTGAATCTGCTGAAAAAGTGAAGAATGCGGTGATACAGGAAACGCTTGACTTCAGTCTCATAATTCTACAATACAACATACAGATTTTGGCCTCAATCTGGTTCACATGTTTGGACTTAGTAACCCTTAAAGACTTCTCCCCATCCTCTGTTCTGCGGTGGGTGTGGAAGAGCACATTTGAACTGCGTCGGCCACCGTGCCACTAGTGCATTCTCTTCCTTTCCTCCAACGCAGCTGCTTCAGTCTTAGCGAAACCTCTCCAAGGGAAAGACAGCAGAGCCTGTTCATTGCAGGATGTCCATCTTCAAACTATTACCAGAAACACTGAGCTGCCTGAAACCAGCGCACTGAGCATCAACATTCTGCATCCAAGAATCAAAAGGATACCAGTAGAGGATTTGCTGTGCTCTGCTGGCTCATGTTTTACTATGACTGCATGGGTGTAACGTGTGGCACATTTCTTGGGCTGTGCCTCAGTACTCACTCTGTGCACATTTGTGAGACACTGGCTCATTATTCATAGAGTATTCTGATGGTCCATGTCTCAGAATCAGTGCTATTCATTTGTGGTGCCCGTGGCCCAGTAGTTGTGCTGTGCCATGTGGAACCATTGCTTAGCAGTAGTTCTGCCCGTTTCTGGACCTGTGACTCAATATTGTCGTGCACAGCCAGGTCCCTGGATTCATGGCAGTGTGGTGCACTTCCAATTCTGTCCTTCGGAAGTCACGCTGGCGGATTGCCATCCGTCTGGCTCTCTGGTAGTGCTGCGCCGTACTGGTAATATGGGTCATAGTAGTGCTAGTCCTTAGTCCTATGGACGCTCCACCTCATGGATGGATGACTGTGCAAGATATTACTTCCCCCCCATTAGCAACAGTTGAGACCCGTGTGGGTAGGAAGAATCCGTAGTTGGCAGTGTCTTCCTGAGCCTAACAACTCACGATCCTAGCGCCAACCCTGAGTGCTAGTGATGCATGTTACTGGTCCAATGGCTGTGCAGTTCAAATACAATAATGTGTATTACTGGCCCATTGACAGCACACTACCGTCTGCAAAGCTAAGATGAATGTATGCATATTGGTATTCACATAGCACAAACCTAGTTGAGTAGTGTTAACCAAGCTCAGAACCAATGGAGAGCTGCACAAAGCACAGGGTATGTAGTAAATTGCTTACTATTAGACAGGCTGAAGTAGTTCTGCTTTACAATGCTCATTGAATAGATCGGTCTTCTGTTTCTTTATCAATTGCAAGTGTGTCAGAACATTTCTGCTCTTGCTGGCAATGTTGTCCCAGATTCTGGCTGCAGTAATGAAGAGGACCAGCCTAAAGGTTCTGAATAGCATGGTGGTTGGAACAGTTCTGATCTCAAATGGGATGCTCTTCTAGACCTTCAATGCACTGAGCGAGAAGACCAGCCTTCTGGATCTAAACTGCAGGGGGTTCGGGACAGTTCTGACCTCAATAGGGATGTTGTTCCAGATCCTGGATGTGTAAATGGAGAAGACAAGACTTCTGTTGCTTCTCTTCTTTCACTTCCCCTGCCAGGGCATGTCACTGTGGGCAACACAGTTTAGCAGTAGAGTTGTTTGCTGATGGCCACTTGACATGGTGCTACCTCTGGTGTTCATGAGACTACACGTGTTAACCTCATACTAAGTGTTCAGTACATATGAAGGGCCCAGGCATGGTCTGACTCTACACTCCAGCCCAGGGCACTGCATGTGAGTCTCAACCAGGGTACCAGAATCTCAGAAAACCTACCATGAGGAATACCCTATGGATCTAATACGAGGAGCGATTTGATCTGAAAGCTCAGCGGGCTGATGGTGGAATTCGGAAGACTGAGAGCATAGGCGGGGGTGGAGGATGGACAGTGGCAAGCAGCCCCTTGAGAGCACAAGGATCGCAGGAAACAAAATTACAAAGCTGCTTTAATTAAGGGCAATTAGTCTGAAAGGGAGCCCCGGGGATTTAGGAAGGATAAAAGAGGTGATGCGAACACTTAGAGGTAAATTATGAAGGGGCTGTGCCGGAAGGGATTTCGTTTGTTACTTGTAGCTACTAACACAAGAAAAACAAGAAATGCAGACATTGCTCACAAGCAGGACAAAAAGAGCAGGGCCGGCGTTCTTTCAACATGCTAGCTAAAGGACTGTGGGTTTCTTTGTAGGACTGCAGGTGTCAGTGAGTGACGTGCACATCGGTGACGCATAGACAGGATGTATGTAATCAAAGGTGTATTAGAAGGTTGCTTTTAGCCACCTCTCTCGTACTCACTAGGTGAGAAAATTGCTTTATGCAACTCCAATTATAGGGTTATCTTCATTTAGACAAATTTTTATTTTTCAGCTTACTCTTACCAAGCAATTTTCACTTGTGGAAGTGTTGCTTCGAGCAGAAAATGTTTTTAGAAAACTGCATCAGATGTGTACTGTGGCTTCAAGCGCTGTGCTAGCAACAAAGATGAGCAGCAGTAGTGCATAACGTTAGAAACGGGTTGACAGTACAGTAATCTGGTACCTCGTGCATCTTTTGTATGCGAGATATCAGCTTTCAGCAGATGATCTCCCACACGTAATATATAAAAATACGAGTCCCTATGAGTTTAATCAGTGGCAGCTCCTCCGCTAAGGCGGAGGAGCATTGCCACACTACTCAATAGGGAAGATAAAATGATAACATAGTATACTTATTAGCCTTTTATTTTCCCTTTTGCAATGTGAGTTGGGGTGGGGCTGGCCAGAGCAGGGGAGGAGTGTTGTGCACTCCCAATGTACGTACAAACTGTTTGGCCAGCTCTCTTGGGCCGACAAACAGTTCATGCGCACTTTGCATGTTCCTACCAGGCTGCATTACACAGCCTGGCGAGGAACATGCACAGGCTCCCTATTCCAGTCTGAGCACCGAGCCATGGTGCTCAGACCAATCACAACGCTGCAAAGAGCCAATGTGCCTGAGTTCTTCCTGCTGGAAGATGATGAGGATGGAGGCAAAGCGGCAGCCGGCAGTTAAAGGTAAGTCGTTTTTTAAAAAACTGCGTTCATCCCCACCCCCCACCCCACTACTCCGGTCTAGTAGTAGCCACTACTGATTTTATTCCTATGTCAATCAGTCAATCATATAACATTGGTTAAGTGTACAGCTGTTTTGACTGAAGCATCTAGATGCTATAGCAGACAGTATAGGCGGGCCAAAGTAACGGGGGACTAAACAGAATCAAATAGTCAGGTGTTGTGTTGCCTTTTGAAGGCTGACCAAGACTCAACCTGCTGTAGATTATATGGAAGACAGTTCCATAATTTTGTCGTGCATACAGTAAAGGAGCTGCTGGCACAACGAGACTTCAAATATTTTGGGATCAGCCTAAGGTGACTATTATTGGACCTAAGTACCCTCTTTTGAGTGTATGCAGACAGTCTATTCAACAGATAATGTGGGACCTCAACATGATAAGCTCTGCAAGCCAATGTCAGAGCTTTGAAGTTGATACGCTGTTCTGATGCCTATATTTGGTCATTGCAGCATGGGGCCTCCTTTTCCACTGTCATTTGCTACATGTCCAATGCATTTAGCATATGTTATTACTAAAATTCTGAAAAGATATGGCTTGATGCGCTAAGATAGGATTTGCAAAAAGTGGTTGCAATTTGCAAACTGACTTTTTGCAAATCCTATGGTACTTTGCAAACCAAGCTATATGTCCGATCACAAAATAGCAAATGGAAGTGGGTCACAATTTCACTTACCTGATGAATATATACGAGCTAGGTCATAAACTGTGGCAAAGTATGATTCACAGTCATCAGAGGGAAGGTGGTCAGCTGGGGTCAGCAGTACAGCTTCTCCATGATTCCATTTAATTAAAGCAATTTTTTTGCAATTTACCCCACATTTGATATCCACACGGTACAGTCTCCACCTATTTAGTCTTGGTAGATGGATTTTTGTTCAGTTTAACCCACTAAATCGATCTCAAACAACTGGTCACAGACATATACTCAACCCCATCCTCTCTTCCAGCGAGAGAGTTGATTACATCTACACCACACAACTTACCATGACTGACCACTACAGCATCCATTTCACCCACCAATGCCCCCCCAGATCCACGCACAAAGTTTGGAAAAAGACTCAACACCTGACGCACAACAAGCAGCAAGGTACTTCTTCCGATGGATCACAGAATGTGCTGACACAATTGCCCCTTACAAAGACAGCCAAAGGACCAACCAAAACAGCCAGATGGTTTACAGAGGAACTGAAAACCACCAAGGTCATCATCCAACAACTATAAAGGAAGTGGCGCATTAGCAAATAACACGAAAACTTGCACCACCTTCAAGACAGCACTCAAAGAGCACCTTCACTTCCTGAAAGAAACTAAGAAGAACACCTTAGCAGACCGCAATGAAGCCAGCGCAAACTACAGCGAGGAACTCTTCACCATCGGGAAGGAATTCTCCATTCCCACGGCCAATGAAAACAACATCACACCCTCCCAGGAACTATGCAACACCCTTGTGGACTTCTTCCAATGCAAGATCTTAGCCATATACAAAAACTTCGTCCCCCATCCTCCGCCACCAAAATTAACAACTAGCTGATACCCATAGGTGGGAAACAGCCATAACAATGTGGCTGCTTCACCACATAGCATTTAGTACGCATGCGTTGCAATGCATACATCGTTACCACACGTAGCCTTTTCCATGCATGCACCTTTACTACGATTATACCTAATACATTCACGCTTGTACAACGAAAATCGATGTAAAGGCTTGTGTGGTAAAGGCATGTACGTGGTAAAGGTTATGCGTGGTAAAGGCGTTCACGTTGTAACACATGCGTAGTAAAGCATGCGTTGCAACAGAATCCATTATAACATTATATAACCCCCATGGACACAAACCCTGAACACATCCGCACCCAATGGGACATCCTCACCACACAAGGAACCATCTCCATCTCCATCATGCACTCCGTTCACTCAGGGGCACCCATGGATCCCTGCCCCCACCACGTTTTCAACCTTGGAAGCAAGACAATCGGCAATGAACTCAGGAAAGTCCTGAACATCTCTTTCCCTGAGGACTGGAAAACACGCAGAGGTTAGGCCCCTCCTAAAAAAAATATCCACTGACCCAGCCAAACTGAATAACTTCCGGCCTATCTCTCTGCTCCCAAATGTCCTTGAGAAAGTGATCAACTGGCAATTCATCCACCACCTAGAGCACCACAACCTATTTGACCCCTTCCAATCTGAATTTTGAGCCAACCACAGCACAGAGATAGCCCTGATTGCAGCCACAGATGAGATCAGGTCGCTCCTGGAATGCGGCAAAACGGCATCCCTCACTAACCGCGCTCAATGAAGCAGTAGCTATCTCCATTAATCATGCTGTTCCTTTTAGAACATACAAACCCCGTCCTGCCCCAAGACAAGAAGTCTGGTACACAGATGATCTTAGGCAACTAAAAATTACGGCACGGAAATCGGAAAAATTATGGAGAGCCCCTCATAAGGCTGAGGATAAAGTCATTTATAGGACTGCCCAGAAAAACTACCATAAAGCTATTCGATCTGCTCGCAAACATCATATAGCAGACCAAATAACAGCAGCAGGTAAAAATGTGAAAGTCCTTTATCAGATCTTACAGACCTTTGTTAAGCCTGCAGCCTGTGAAACTGAGGGCACTGAGTCCCAAGTACTTTGCAACAACATCTCGCAGTTTTTTTGTAAGGAAAATAGAAGGCATTTATGCAAAGATCTTAGCCTCAAATTCCTCCTCCAACATCTTGAGAACTGTGGATAGTATGGCTCCACTGCACCCCTGCATAACAGAAGTCAATGCTAATAAACTTGTTGAATTCCCCCCTATATCTATCGAGGAAATTGACACTCTAATCAATCAAACTAAGAGTGGTTGCCCGTTAGATATTGTTCCAGCTCGGATCATGTCTCTTCTAAGGGATGATCTAGGAATAGGGATTCAACAGGTGCTTAATCTATCCTTAGCATCAGGTGATGTTCCCCTCAATTGGAAGCGTGCTTTGGTGAGGCCTCTACGTAAGAACAATTCCATCCCATGGACGGACCTCACGAACCTGAGACCCATCTCTCTTCTCCCTTTTTTAGGGAAGCTGGCCGAGAAGTTTGTTAACCGGCATTTATCCAACTACATTGAGAGTGTAGGGGGACTAGATCCCTCTCAATCGGGTTTCAGGCCTAGGCACAGCACCGAGACCGCCTTGCTGTCCGTCACTGACAATCTTCGCATGCCTCAGGATAAGGGTACTCCGTTGTCCTGGTGCTATTAGATTTGTCAGCGGCGTTTGACACGGTGTCACACGAGATCATGACCTCCAGACTAGTTAACATCGGTCTGGGTGGCAAGGCGCTGGCTTGGCTGAGGAGTTTTTTCAGCAAACGCACTCAGAGAGTAATACTGGGTTCTTACCAGTCAGAGGAGGTGGAGATCTCAAAGGGGGTGCCACAGGGCTCCTGCTTGAGCCCTACGTTATTTAATATCTATGTGGCACCCCTAGCTAACATCGTTAGATCCCACGGGTTTATCCCTGTATCGTATGCAGACGACACACAACTCCTCTTTCCCTTTAAAATCTTGACTCCTGAAGTGCGCCACTCCTTTGCCCAAGGGATGAAAGAAGTGGCACACTGGATGGCAGCAAATCTCCTTCAGTGCAACGTCTCCAAGACGGAGGTGATGCTCTTTGGGGAAGCAAAACGACTGTGGACTCCGGACTGGTGGCCCTGTGACCTTGGCTCAGTCCCAGAGCCAAAAATGGTAGTGAAAGATCTGGGAGTCAAACTGGATCAGGAGCTTACCTTAAAACATCACGCCATTTATGTAGTAGGCTCCTGTTTTCATGTCATTGGTCTTCTCCGTAGGGTGTTCCCCATGCTACCCGACTCCACCAGAAAAACTTTAGTTCAGTCACTCGTGCTGAGTAGACTGGACTATTGCAACGGTCTGCTGCTAGCCGCCAATGAAGGGGTCATTGCTAGACTTCAAGTTGTGCAGAACACGGCTGCCCGCCTTGTTCTTAATGCCCCGGCCAGGACTCCTTCAAAACCGCTTCTTAAAAAACTCCACTGGCTCACCATAAAACAGAGAGTGCTGTTTAAAACTTGTTGCACTATCCACAAGTGCCTGTCTGGTAGTGGTCCGGAGGTCTTAACTAAGAAATTCATCCCATATATCCCCGCAAGAACTCTGAGATCTGGAGACCATGAACTATTATGTGTCCCCAGATTCTGGAAAACACGACAAGGTGGTAGAGCTCTCTCAGTGGCAGGCCCGAAACTTTGGAATGAACTTCCATTGGAAATCAGAGCTTGCAGGGAACATCTTCCTTTCAGGAAAAAGTAAAAAACTTTTTTATTCAACTATTGATACTGTGGTACATTATTAACACATGACAGGGCTATTTGCTTTCTGATGTTGCCAAAGGCGCGGAGATACTCCCCAGGGAGTCGATTCCCAGCGCGGTATAAGCTTGCAAATAAATAAATAAATAAATGCTCCTGGACCTGACAGCAGTGATGGATGCTGTCTCACATCTCACCCTGATCAACAGGCTTCAAAACATCAGACTCCAGTGGCATGGCCTCAAATGGATTGCATCATTCCTCTCGGGAAGAACTCAGAAAATCCATCTCCCACCATTCCCATCACAGCCCAAGAACATCATCTGCGGAGTTCTCCAAGTATCGTCCCTGAGCCCCACTCTCTGCAGCACCTACATGAACCCCCTGAAACACACCGTCAGATCACACAGACTTATCATCATCTCCTATGCCGACGATACCCAGCTCATGATCTCCCTGATCGAAGAGCTCACCACCACAAGAGCCAAGTACCACACCTGAATGCTAAATGTCGCGGAAAGGATGGAAGACAACAGTCTCAAACTCAACAATGACAAAACTGAAGGCCTCTTCTTCATGAACAACACCTCACCCTGAAATAACACATGGTGGCCTGTAGAACTCTGCCCACCACCGGCCCAACAGATCATGCTCGCAACCTCGGCATCACCCTGTACAGCAAGCTATTGATGAAAAAGCAGGTTAACGCAGTCTCATCCACCTGTTTCCACACCCTCTGCATGCGCTGCAAGATCTTCAGGTGGCTCTCAGTTAACATTGGAAAGACCATCACATATGCCCTCATCACCAACAGACTGGAATATTGAAAAAAAAACTCTACGTAGGAAGCACAGCATGCCTCCTGAAGATACTTCAGACAATAAAAAACACAGCAGCAAGTATCACCCTCGACCTCGCTAGAAGGACCCACATCACAACCCATTTCAGGAAACTAGACTGGCTCCCAATACAGAAGAGATGCTACTTCAAGATGCTGACATGTGCTTATAAAACCCTGCACAACGAAGGACCAGCATATCTCAACAAATGCCTGACCTTCCACCAACTGGCCAGACATCTCCGATCTGCCTCCCTCTTTCTCACAGACACCCCTCTGATCCGCTGACCAACCACGGAGGAAGCTCCTTTTCGCACCTGGTGGCCAAGACATGGAACAACCTTCCCCTTCACCTCAGGACCATCCAATCCCTCCAGCAATTCAGTAAAGAACGCAAGACCTGGATGTTCGATTGAAGACCACCACACAGCAGTAAACTTCTCCAGCACCTCAAGACCCTCATGAGGGATTTACTGCACTTTATAAATGATTGATTGATTGACTAAATCAAATAACTATATTGTAATAGGTTGCTAAAGGAAATCCCAGATCTGGGAAGCCAGTGTCCTGCCAACAAGGAGCTATCTGACAAATCTACATTCGATATATAGTGAAGAACTTGCCATCCATTTGGGTAATTCTTTTCAGATGAGTTTTATAGTTTTTAACTATAACACTGTTTATTTATATTTTTTCACAGGTGGTGGTGCTTCACAGTTTTTCTTCTTTTTGATTCATTTAATAGTGCAAAATTTGATGTCTTCTTATGTTGATAAATATTTGTTTATTATGTAAATATATTGAATATATAAGTCACCAGACCATGAACTTTGAGACTGTTTATATTGGTCATTTTGTTAACTATAGTATTGATTGGATTGAAATGATCTAGTGAGGTATAAACTGATTGTGAGTCATGGCAAAATTTAATACATCAGAGTGCCCACCTGAGCTGGACAATAAAGGTTCCTGTGGTGGATTGTATTATACGGCAATACATAGAGCAAAACATATTATAAAATGATATAAGTATATATTCATGAAATTATACTTATGCAGTGAATATTGGCTAATGCTGTTTAAAAACCTGTAATTGTGTTATGAAGCAATTGCTTATTATTTTGCTGCAAGACACTTGTCCATATGTGAAATAACGCTATCCAGGAGAAAACTTTTCCAAGATGGCTGCCATAACCGAGTTAACCGGATCAAACTATATAGGCTCGTAATTTTAGTCATTAATGAACAATGGATAACATTGTTTAAAATTGAAAAAAAATTGTTATGAGACAGCAATTAATTGAAATATATCAATATTGTTAGACATTAGAGTTGATGTGGGATATAGTCGTTGGAATGAAATGACCTGTCCAAGATGGTGGCTACTATTGTATCATAATACATTTTGTATGAGCGGGTACACCTCGCTTACAATCTTCAAAAAAAAAGAACGGCTAAAAGTAATTTCATCAGTACTAGTAATTTTCACAATGATTATGGGTGGCAGTGCTTAAATTGAACCAGTGGTTTCCAGTACTCAGCACTGGCATTTAATTGTCAACACCGGCACTTAGAACAGTCTGCCACATGGTGGCACTGTTTGTCTAATTTACAAATAAGTGCAACAATAGTTGTATATTAATTTAATATACCTGAAAATGACTAATTCCTGCTGCCCAAGCCATTGTTATAGCTTTAGGGGCCTGGAATAGTCTGATTGGTCCTGTTTGTAGAACTGTGATGGCTAGTAAAGTTGTGTTGGTACTGTCAATGGCAGTGCTGGCAGAGCAATGAGTGGTGAAACCTGCAGTGGCCTCCTGACGAGGGCCCTGGCACTTATTTATTTACAGGTGAAGCACTGATGTGTGGCTATGAATGGTGGCGACTGCACAGAGTTGCCCATGTCTGGGGGTATAATCTTTTTCTGGATTGCAGAATTTAAAGAGTTTGACCCTCAGCAGTGTTTAACATCCTGGAGTACTATGGTTGGATAAGGGGCACTTCATCCACTTGTCCACAGAGAGTCCTTCCACACGTTCCATACATCTGGACTATATGCCTGTGGGAATTCAATAAGTGGTAAGAAGTAGGCAATGTTTTTCGACTATTTATCTCAGGATCTAATCTGGGATTGTGGAACAGGTTTGTGTCTGAGCTTGAGTTTGGAAGGTCCCCAGGTGAAGGGGCGTTGGATGGAGGGGGTCTTCGCTTATTTTTCAGCCTGTGGTGAGAATCAGTTGTTAACAGGAGCCCATCAATAAAAAGAATTTCTATAAGTTCAATCCTATGTGTTAATCAATCTACTTTCTGCCTTTGTTTGTTCGGCTATTGCAGGGTAAGGCCACTAGTTTCCACTTCCATGTAATGCATTTGCTAAAGTTCTAAAAATATACTACTTTTTTGGATCAGGCTTCAGATTCCCTTGTGCCGAACACGAGGGATGGTTCATTAAGGAGTTAAATGTATAGGACGGTACCAATTGTGCCTCAGAAGTGTGTTCTGAAGCACCGGATGACGGAACCATTCAATATTCAACATGTACCCTATTAACCACCGGCTCTCCAACATTTACCATTATGCCACTTGTGTTTTTTCAAAGTGTGAAAATTGTTTTGGGTGTCTTGCAGCTAGACTCTGATATGAAATGTAATAATGGGCCACAGAGCTCACATATACAGGTGTTTGTTTTAGACTGTACCTCTGTTGCACCTTACATACCTTTGTGTTGCATGTGAGCAAGTTATCTGACAGCTACAAAAGATGACGAGGTGAGAGTTGAATCTATAATTTATCAAGTTACAACCCCATTGTCATACGTAATTCCTTTGCAGTATTAATCTGTTATGGAATACCTAAAGCAAGCAAAGATAATTTTTAGACCAAAAAGAAGGGAATAAAAAATGAAATGCTCTAGGCTACTAAGCAGATCTTTAATCTGATATGAGAATTTGCTAATTTACTGAAATTATCTCAGAATTTATAAATTAATAGATACGCACATCAAACAATTGTCAAAGATAGTAGGTGCTTTCTGAAAAGACTGGACCAACTCCCTTAGAAACCTAGCTATTCACAAGCTACATTGAATGCCCAGATTCTTTACACATTAATCGTTTGCGAAATGGAACTAACACTACTAAAATCCCACCTTTATACAAAATCTATTAATTGTAATACACAAAGCAGTAAGATGCTCAAGAAGATGTATTTTACACAAAAAAAAAGTACTTTGATGGTGGCATTTGCCTTTGAAGACACAGTGGAGCGATGGGCACCAAGATCACTCATTTTTATGTCAAATTGCTGATATGCTGGTTTAAGAGGAGGTAGGTCTGGTGTGACGAAAAGAAAAAGAGCATCTAATTGTATTCTGGGGATGCGTTATTTATAACATTAATGTGAACTAGAAGGCACATCTTAAAAAGTACATAACATAACGTATGTGAGCAATGACAACTACAGCAGAGACTTACATTCTCCTGCGGTGCAGTATCCATTATTTTTTGGATTATTAATTTTATGCGTCAGAGAATCACCTATCTTTCAGGCTGCATATGAGGCCCACAAACAACAATTCAATTATTCATGCAAAAAGCAACCACTTGCCTAGTCCAAACTCCCAGTTGAGGGAGTTTCCAAGAAACAGAATACATTGTATTGAGGAGACTACATTCAATTAGAATCTAGCAATTTCAAGCACAGGTTTTCAAGCTGGCGGCTATCTCAAAAAAAGATGCTTAGCAATGGATAAAATAACTCTGCTAGTACATAGGAAAACAAAAAAAGGTACCAATTCAAACTAACTGATAGAGGCAACGGGGAAATCTAAGCAATGCCTTATTGCAAAGATAATTCTAGGAAAAGATCTCAGAAGCATATTACAGAAAAATTGACACGTTTAACTGCAGGCATGTCACAGCCTGAAATAATGGTAATAATAGAGGTAATAACAAAAGTGGCAAAATCACAGATAAAAAATTATGAGAAATAGGCTAGGCTTCTTTGAACTACGAAAGGAAAAAAGAATCTGGTTATGGTTTTGCACAAATATCGAAAAGCTGCTTCAAATGTTGTAAATATCCATTTCTTATAGTGGAATAGAAAAACTGTCATGCGATCTTTAACAGATAGAATAAATGCAGATTGCATCCTATTATGCCCCTTATCTCGCCAGAAAAAAAAACTATTTGAAGTATACTACTGTCGTGCCAGGGATTAACAAAGACACTGGAATGCCCACATTTCACTATAAACTAAAATTGTGCACAAACCTGTGTGTTCAAATATTTCTTTTGCTTGAGGACACATTCATTTCAATTGTCCTGTTGCACTTAAGATTAAGTACATAATTCTCAACAAGTACATTGTGTCCACATCCATCCAAACATCCATATACTCTCACTAGAGAGCCTCGATTAGAGGTACTATACGGAAATAAATATTAATACACCTGGTACTAGTCGTAGCAATCCTTTCCTGGAACATAGACCCTAATTATTAACTTAGTGTGAACAGATTTAAATACATCTGTACTAGCAGTTTTTGCAAGAGAAAATAGATGAATACACCTAACTGAGTGAGGACCAGACCATGGCACCTTCTTGTAGCCCAAACACGAGAGAAGATTCTTCATTTATATTACTAGGATAAATGTGTTCAGAGGAAGAATTTAGAAATTCAATTTTAAAGGAAGTTGCTTAATGAAAATGTACGTTCCTATTTGTACTAATAACACATTGATATTTCCTACATTTTCCTAATTTACTTCCATTTAAATTGTTTTGGGGAATTTTCACAAAGGCGTGTAAAAGTACCTTAAAGTGTACTAAAGTAGTGCTGCTCTGTGTACCTCAAAAGGCCTTTACTAATAGACTGTCCCTATTAGAAATTGGATTTAAAATACAAACAAAAGAAAGGATCTTCAATGAAAAGCTAAAACATGTTTATCATCATGTCCCATAAAATTCTGTAGCATATTAAAAGTCAAGAATCTCAGTTGCCCCTTGAAAAAAATAACAATTAAGTTATGTGCATACTGAATTGAATGCACATATTAATTCGTAAATTGTTCTGCAGACTCAAATAAATAGAATTGAAGTAATATAAAATGTAAAGTACCTAAAATCATTATTCTGAAGTTTGTACCATTGGGTTGACATGGATCTTTCTCTTTCTGACTGTATTATAAATTAACATGCTCTGCGAATAGATGGTCAATCAGAATCCTTATTACTTGATTGTCTGAGGTACGCCTATATAAGTTTGAGATCTAAATTCATAGGCCATAATGCAATACATTCATGTGAAGTTGT